>NC_064627.1:318447697-319704840 GCF_023864275.1 Schistocerca cancellata | reverse complement strand
GAGTTAACCTCAGCACGTTCTGTTTTATTTGAATTCTGTCATCAGCTATCTTGCCTTTAGTGATTAACGTAAATTAGTTAGCCTAACACTAAACGAATTTTCGTTGTTGCATAGGCCTCACCTTAGTGAGTTCGATACAGCTACGTCATGGCAACTGACAACAAGAGGTAGTAGGGATTTCTGGTTAGGCATCTTGCTTGTGAATAGTGTGAGATACTTAAATATACTGGCGTTTGCAATTTTTGGGTAATTTTTTATTTCTGGTCTGCTGGTCATTGTTTCCCCATATGCCACAAGAAAGGTTCTTGACCACCTGCATCATAAATTAGGTTCAGATAGGCAATACATGTGAAGTTTAATTTTGTAATAAAATCGAGAGAGATTCGCATGGGTAAGTAAATGTAAGAGCCATTGACTTCCGACTACTCTCATGGGGTTGGCTGCACAACACAATGAGCAAAGGATGTTCTTGGTACAGTACAGTTTGGGATTCGTGTGTGTGTCTCGTGTGAAGTTTTAATTATGCTCCAAGAACGGTCGACTAAGGTGAGTTCCAGTGTACCGCTTTCACTTGCAATGCGGTGTTGACTGCACAGTAATTGCAAAAAGATCGAAATTCATATCAGGATAAATACAAGCGTATGAAGAATTTAGTCTGATGCAATAAATTTTATAAGTGTCTCATTTAAGAATATTCTTGTCTGCTTTGCCCAACGTCTCACATTATGGTATTTGATCGCGTGGTCCCGTCAAAATCAGACAGTGCCAGTAACTAAGCCCAGCTGCTATTTAATTCAAAGCATTAGAATGAGAATAAATGACGACCATGATGATCATGTGAGAGGAGTGGAAAGAATAGTAGCAACATAATATCCCTTCTCTGTTCCCCTACATGTTTTAAATTACGAGACCGCTACGTTACAGATAGGCGCAATCAGAGCGAAGAAAGACAATAAATAATGTTCTGCTTTTAAATGAGTCATGGCTTGCATTCCACAATAAACTGCACTTTCATTTGAGCCCCAAAATTACTTGTGATAAGAATCCTGATTAATTATCCCAATTGATTACACTCAATCAGTAAATAATTTTAGTAAAGTCAATGAAAGATAGATCGCGTCTGATTGTAAGGTAAATATCCGCTCACTTCCTTGGTTGCTTGGTCCATGCGTTATCCGTTGTTTGTATTTCTCTTAACTTAAAGGTCAAGTAATAGTTTTGGGCCGACCCCTCTTTATGATATCTCAAGCACTGAATCAAGGAAGGTAGCAAATAAAAAGTCCTCTTTGGAAAGCACATGCATACAGTACGCCAACGATTTCCCTAAGATTTGGACGCAAAGAAGTAAAGCCCAGTCGGACGTAACTAAATGCAAAGAAGCAAATCAAAAAGATCGGTAATCGTTCAATGTTACGCTCTTGAAATTTCTTGTATCGTAAACGACTGCATGTAGCGGGATTATCAGCTACCTTCGGGGCAAAAAAGTGTATATCTTCGACATGGTAATCGAAAACTGACTGAACACGTATCAAGTATATGATCTGATACACCTTGAAGATTAATGATAACAGTAACCGGTTGTAACAATAAAATAAATATATAGACATGTATATCACGCCTTTCCTAAAACATTTAGCGTATGTTGGCAGCAGCATACAATAAAAATGTTTGCAAGTGGCTTACTTTAGGGGAAGAGGATGTAATGTGGATTTGCACGTGCCACGGTATTATATGTGATAGGTGTAACGTAAGTACCCTCGTTACGTTAGAGATACACTTCAGTGGAAATGGAAATGAGCGTATGGCGTCGTTGGCCGTTAGTTTCCAGACGGGAAGTTCGGCAGCCAAGTGCAAGTCTTATTGAGTGCGACGCCACAATGGGCTACTTGCGCTTCGAAAATGGGGATAAAATGACGATGAGGACAGTACAACATCCAGTCTCTGAGGGGAGAAAATCTCTCCCCCCACCAGGCGTGAATCGAGCCCTGGCCCCCGGGCGTGGCATTCCAACGCGCTGAGCATTTAGCTATCGGGGAGTATACTGTAGTGGAGGCGCTACAAAACAGGCATTTTTCATCACGTAGAGGTTCCAAGTACGTCAGTTCCAAGAAGACTCTTACGAAATGGTCAGGACGAGAAAGTCAGAGCTTATACGGAGACTCACAAACACTTGTTCTTTCCACGCACCATTCTCTATTGGAACAGTTATGAGAAGAAATTACGGTAGGAGGAGTTTCTCCACAATACACCTTAAGCTAGCTTACGGAGTGTAGACGCAGATGTGAGAGAACTCTTTGCCGCTAGAACAACATGCTGTGGGCAACAACGTGTTGATTAAATGAGTCGGGATTAACACCAGCGAGTTACAGTGGTGTAACAAGTCACATTACAGTTCAGTGCTGGACGGCAAAAACAAGATGTCAGCAAGCTGTGCTAACCACAACCACTCCATAGCACTTTTTAAATGAAATAAACCATGTGATCAAAAGTATCCGGACACCTGGCTGAAAATGACTTAAAAGTTCGTGGCGCCCACCATCGTTAATACTGGGATTCAGTATGCTGTTGGCCTACCCTTAGCCTTGACGACGGCTTCCACTCTCGCAGGCATACGTTCAGTCAGGTTCTGGAAGGACTCTTGGGGAATGGCAGCCCATTTTTCACGGAGTTCTGCACTGAGGAGAGGTATCGATGTCGGTAGGTGAGGCGTGACACGAAATCGGTGTCCCAAAACATCCCAAAGGTGTTCTATAGGATTCAGGTCAGGACTCTGCAGGCCAGTCCTTTACAGTGATGTTATTGTCGTGTAACCACTCCGCCATAGGCCGTGCAATATTAACAGGTGCTCGCTCGTGTTGAAAGATGCATTCGCCATCCACGAATTGCTCTTCAACAGTAGGAAGCAAGAAGGTGCTTAAAACATCAATGTAGGCCTGTGCTGTGATAGTGCCACGCAAAACAACAAGGGGTGCAAGCCCCATCCACGAGAAATCCAACCACACCATAACATCACAGCTTCCGAATTATACTGGTGATACTACACACGCTGGCAGATGCCGTTCACTGGCCATTCGCCGTACCCATACCCTGCCATCAGACCGCTACATTGTGTACCGTGATTCGTCATTCTACTGTTCAATAGTCCAATGTTTATGCTCCTTGCACCAAGCGAGGCGTAGTTTGGTATTTACCGGCGTGATGTGTGGCTTATGAGCAGCCAGTCGACCATCAAATCCAAGTTTTATCACCTCCCGCCTGTCACAGTACTTGCAGTGGATCCTGATACAGTTTGTAATTCCTGTGTGATGGTCTGGATAGATGTCTGCCTTTTACATATTACGATCTCTTCAACTGTCGGCGGTCACTGTCAGTCAATAGAGGAGGTTGGCTGTACGTGTCCCTTCGCGTTTCCACTTCACTATCACATCGGAAACAGTGGACCTAGGGAAGTTTAGGAGTGTGGAAATCTCGGGTACAGACGTATGTCACAAGTGACACCCAATCACTCGACCACATTAGAAGTCCGTGAGTTCCGCGAAGCGCCCCATTCTGCTCTCTCACGATGTCTAATGCCTACTGAGGTCGCTGATGTGGAGTACCTGGCATCAGGGGGCAGCACAGTGCACCTAATATGAAAAATGTATATTTTGGGGGTGTCCGGATACTTTTGATCACATATTGTATGTCTAAATCGCTTATTAACATTTATTTATTACGTCGTTTCGGTTATTGCCATCATTAAATACAAAAAATCTTAGAACCTTTAAGAGAGATTAGGCATAGCTTTAGTACTGAAAAGGAATATAAATTTATAAATTCCAAACTTTTTGATATTTGATGATAACAGTAGCCGGAACGTCGTCATAAAGAAATTTTAATAAGCGATCTAGACGGTTTTATTTACAGTGACAGCGGGTTCCTAAAGGAAATTCATTTCTTATACAAATATTAAGATTTCACAGCCATTTGATATTGACCCATTCTTGTAACTCAGTTCACCAGACATCAAAGAGCACAGGAACGGCCCGATAGAACCCGCAAAGGATGGAGAAAGATGCTCTAGAGTGATGCGTCCAGGTATGCGCCGATGAAAGACCACGAGTACCTCCAAAACAACATAGCACCATGAAACGGATGCTGGGCTTATTCGCACACTAAAACTCTGCTATTATCTCATACTGATGGACAATATAGGAACCAAAACTTCCAGGCAGATTAATTCCGCTCATGGCATGCGAAACGAGCACCGTCTCTCTGGCCACATACGTGCCAATAGCTCCCAACCGATCGCCTTGTCATCTTCAGTCAATATTGTCATCTGGATGGGATATGGAGGAGCATGGTGTTAACACAACGTTCTCCCTGCCGTTGTCGCTTAAGCAGATATGATGTCGGTGCTTCTCATTCATGCAGCTCTTCAGCTGGTATCACGAGGCTTAGTGGATCACGTTCCACTCCTCTCATCACAGAAAAATCCTTCTCACCATCGGGTATCGAACCCATGTCTCCCATTTGGTAGTAAGCCGAGATACCCCTGTTTTTTTGTCTACTTTATTTTGATCTGTTTCTTGGTCGTTTTTCATTATTGGTTCTGTGGCGATGTCGCATGATATTTTCTGAGTTCTACCATTGAGAAACTTCACTGAGTTTCTTTTTTTGTTTAAGAGGGTGGCCAGTTTAGTGACCGTGCAGGCCATTCAGCTAAGCAGGCGGTTTTGTCTGCTCATGTTCATTTATTCGCTTACAGGATCCCGTAGATATTTTTTACCTATCGCTCCTTGCTGATTTAGGATGATACATGGAACATTGCTCCATGGTCATCGGAGTTCAGAGGCCGGCCGAAGTGGCCGTGCGGTTAAAGGCGCTGCAGTCTGGAACCGCGGGACCGCTACGGTCGCAGGTTCGAATCCTGCCTCGGGCATGGATGTTTGTGATGTTCTTAGGTTAGTTAGGTTTAACTAGTTCTAAGTTCTAGGGGACTAATGACCTCAGCAGTTGAGTCCCATAGTGCTCAGAGCCATTTTTGGAGTTCAGAGCATTTTTCTTTTCCTAACTGGTACAAGTTTTTTTTAGTTGACGCAACTTCAGCGAGGTGCGCGCCTATGAGGATGATGTGATGATGAACACAACACCACATCCAGTCCCTGAGTGGAGAAAATCTCCTTCGAGGCCGGGAATCGAACCCGGCCCCGTCGCAAGGCATTCTGCCACATTGACCTCAAAGCTGTGGAGGCGCGCATTTCATAGCTATTTTGTACATTTGGGATATTTCTGAGTGAGATATGACTACCTTACAGATCAAAGATGAATATGGCTTCCCGACAACTCGTGAAATCGGTGCTGTGCAACTGTCATCCGCACGAAACCACGTGTTACAGAGTTGAGTGCAGCATCAAACTCTTTGACAATGAACCCATTCATTCACAGTGAAGTGAGTAAAGGCGATGTGGAATGGAACGACCATGAAAGGACTGTGTGGTAGAGCAGGCGTTGGTCGACATCTGTTTATCGGGAGAGTTCTAGGAAAATGAGGTTTCTCTGTAAAGGAGACCGCGTACAAAACACTTGTGCGACCCATCCGTGAGAACTGCTCGAGTGTTTTGGATCCTCTCGGATTAAAGGAAGACATCGATGCAATTCAGAGGCGAGCTGCTAGATTTGTTAGCGGTAGGTTCGATCAACATGCAAGTATTGCGGAGATATATCGGGAACTCAGATGGAAATCACTGGAGTGAAGACGACGTTCTTTTGGAGAAACATTACTGGGAAAATTTAGAGAACCGGCATTTGAAGCTGACTGCAGAACAATTGTACTGCTGCCAAAGTGCATTTCGCATAAGGACCACGAATATAAGAAAAGAAAAAAATAGGGTTTGTGTGGAGGAGTATAGATAGTCGTTCTTCCGTCTCTCTGTTTACGAGTGGAACAGGATAGAAGGTGACTACCAGTGATAGAAGATACCATCGGCCACGCACCATGCGATGGCTTGCGGAGTATATAGATGTAGACAGTTTCCTATACCGACATTCCATTACACCAAGATTTCGTAATTAACAGTTGTCGGCACATAAACAATATTTAGTTGCGGACTTAGATGGGCTTGCCGGAAAAACTTGGAAATAGTTTTGCTTTCAGTTGTGTTGTTAAATTAATCAAGCGAGCAGTAAGATTTTAAACATTTAATATGGGATCCGCGCCAGAGGGCCTCTATGTGTTCTCATGTGCACCTAACGACATCAGTTTAGTCCTACAGAGAATAAAATAAAATACAACAATCAGTAACAATTACGATGGGCACGGCGTCACCGAGACTGGACTATGGATGAATCAAAGCGTATCGCCTGGTCAGATGAAGAACGTTTCTTGTTACTCCAGGTCGACCGATGGTCTTGTCAGGACACGCCGTTATCCTGACGAATGGATCCTGGAAACGTGTAACGCCTCACAAACGCATACTACCGGGGACAGTACTACATTAAGGGGAACATCCTCGTAAGCTTCCAATGGATCTGTGGTAATGATCCAAGGCACCATGACAGCTGTGAACTATGTGAACGTTATTGGCGACCACATACATCCCACATTGTGACGGCATCTTCCAACGGGATACTTGCCCGTGTCGCAAGACAAAAAATCATCCTACAATGGTTTGAGCATGGCAGTTGATTCACATACGTCTCTTGGCCACCAAATTCGGCTGATCTGAATCTAATGGAAGACGCGCTAGTGTGCACAAATCGTGGGCCTATAATATACCGGAATCGACTGACCGTTGTTGAAACATCTGGTACCATATAGCTCTGTAGATTTACAAAGGGCGCCCAGATTCCATGACATGAAGAACTGCTGTTGCACTGTATTCCGAAGATGAGCCGACGCGCTGTTAAGCAGATGGTCATCTTTTGTCTCATCACCACAGATATTACGCCCAATGCCAGATACGAGAAACATATTGACACTGAATACTACCCCATACCGCTTATGCAGTTACTACTCATACATTCCATGGGCAGATGCCATACATGTCAAAGCTAACTTTTTGTCCGATTAATCCGATTTTCTCTTCTGGCATAACGAATTCTGAGGACGCACACAGGAACTCTGTTTTAAACGTGCACGCCTGTCAGAAGGGATGACGATTGCCCAGTTCACAGAGCGGAGACTAGGCACAGCTCTTGGCTCCAGGTAAACGGCAAAGCGAGACAGAATACGGGATGGATTTCCCTGCCACCAAAGTACGTCACATCCGCATGCGATCGAAGGGGTGACATGGCAGAATGCGCACTCAAATAAAATATGTCTATACAAAAATCTTGGATATTTAGTGTCAGTAACGCTACATTAATTCCAAGGCTACCAATCTGAGTGTTTCGATAGGACGATTCCATCGTCATATAGAATGATTTTATACGCCAAAAGCCACGCAAGTTACAGAAATATTAATAATTTTCATTTACACCAATATCCTTCACAAATTAACTGCATTAAGACTTGAGATGCTACGAACATAATTGAGGTAGCAAAAGAAACGTAAATGCTTATACTGTAACTTGTGAACGCCATGCTAAAATACACTAAACACACTAAATAGTTTTAACGTTACAGCAACAAACAGTTTTGCAATTGAATCATTCTAGCCAGAGTAAGCAGTTCTCCACAGCAACACATAACTCAGGAGAATGCTGTCTCATCCATTACCCATTTTCTGTGGTGGTAGTAAGGTCATATGAGACCAAATTGCTGAGGTCATCGGTCCCTAGGCTTACACACTACTTAATATAACTTAAACTAACCTACGCTAGGGACAACACATATACACCCATGCCCGAGGGAGGACTCGAACCTCCGACGCGACGGGGGGCAGCCGCGTGAATCGTGGCAACGAGCCCAGACCGCGCGGCTACACCACTTGGTCTCATTTTCAGACGTCCTCAGTGGTAAGACCGATTTTGTAAAACCATCTATATGGTGATGTTGGTTAGGGTCCCAGGTATAACACACTGCAGCCATTCACACTCGTGGATCCTCGTTTGCGAATAATCCACAAAAAAAAGAATCTCTTGTAATTTTTGCATCATTCTTTATAGCTTTAAAAATGGGAGTATTGCTCAGCCGAATGCTGCTCCACTCAGGCGGTCGTAGCGGTCGATCACGAGGTGTTTATTAGTGTGCGCTACAACCAGCCGCTGTTGTGTCACGTAGCGTCTACTATGCAGCTGCGTTACGCGGAAAGTGATAGCTTTTACACTTTTCTAAGTGTGTGAAATAGTATAAAGTATAAACAACACGGGAAACCTTCTCTTGGAAGGATGCTGTAAAACTGGAATTTGACAAGGATGACGAGCAGCTAACAGCTCTCGGTATTCAGATATGGGTAGTTGCATATACACTCCTGGAAATTGAAATAAGAACACCGTGAATTCATTGTCCCAGGAAGGGGAAACTTTATTGACACATTCCTGGGGTCAGATACATCACATGATCACACTGACAGAACCACAGGCACATAGACACAGGCAACAGAGCATGCACAATGTCGGCAATAGTACAGTGTGTATCCACCTTTCGCAGCAATGCAGGCTGCTATTCTCCCATGGAGACGATCGTAGAGATGCTGGATGTAGTCCTGTGGAACGGCTTGCCATGCCATTTCCACCTGGCGCCTCAGTTGGACCAGCGTTCGTGCTGGACGTGCAGACCGCGTGAGACGACGCTTCATCCAGTCCCAAACATGCTCAATGGGGGACAGATCCGGAGATCTTACTGGCCAGGGTAGTTGACTTACACCTTCTAGAGCACGTTGGGTGGCACGGGATACATGCGGACGTGCATTGTCCTGTTGGAACATCAAGTTCCCTTGCCGGTCTAGGAATGGTAGAACGATGGGTTCTATGACGGTTTGGATGTACCGTGCACTATTCAGTGTCCCCTCGACGATCACCAGTGGTGTACGGCCAGTGTAGGAGATCGCTCCCCACACCATGATGCCGGGTGTTGGCCCTGTGTGCCTCGGTCGTATGCAGTCCTGATTGTGGCGCTCACCTGCACGGCGCCAAACACGCATACGACCATCATTGGCACCAAGGCAGAAGCGACTCTCATCGCTGAAGACGACACGTCTCCATTCGTCCCTCCATTCACGCCTGTCGCGACACCACTGGAGGCGGGCTGCACGATGTTGGCGCGTGAGCGGAAGACGGCCTAACGGTGTGCGGGACTGTAGCCCAGCTTCATGGAGACGGTTGCGAATGGTCCTCGCCGATACCCCAGGAGCAACAGTGTCCCTAATTTGCTGGGAAGTGGCGGTGCGGTCCCCTACGGCACTGCGTAGGATCCTACGGTCTTGGCGTGCATCCGTGCGTCGCTGCGGTCCGGTCCCAGGTCGACGGGCACGTGCACCTTCCGCCGACCACTGGCGACAACATCGATGTACTGTGGAGACCTCACGCCCCACGTGTTGAGCAATTCGGCGGTACGTCCACCCGGCCTCCCGCATGCCCACTATACGCCCTCGCTCAAAGTCCGTCAACTGCACATACGGTTCACGTCCACGCTGTCGCGGCATGCTACCAGTGTTAAAGACTGCGATGGAGTTCCGTATGCCACGGCAAACTGGCTGACACTGACGGCGGCGGTGCACAAATGCTGCGCAGCTAGCGCCATTCGACGGCTAACACCGCGGTTCCTGGTGTGTCCGCTGTGCCGTGCGTGTGATCATTGCTTGTACAGCCCTCTCGCAGTGTCCGGAGCAAGTATGGTGGGTCTGACACACCGGTGTCAATGTGTTCTTTTTTCCATTTCCAGGAGTGTATGAAACTAACAAGATATCAAGTAGACAGTGTGCAACGGAATACAAGCGAGTCGATTTACTAGTTCAAAATTTGCTCTAACTTAGTGTATGAGCAAGAAATCTGTGAGTGTACTGGTCACTTTGAGTTAACATTAGGAACAGGCTCTATCGCTAAGTTTACCGTTAGTCTAGTCGAAGGCAACTTAACAAATGTTCTTGTTTTGAACATCCAGATGGACGTTCCAAACGAACTCATAAAACTCAAATTGCAGCCTTGCGCAATTCGGAACGAGGTCTAGGAAGATTTTGATCCGTTCTCCGTCCCTAATGGAATCAGATCTGTCAAAATGGACGTCAAAAACCGATCCCGTCTGTAATGAGTATTGGGGGATATCAGGCTTATACAGGGTGTTTCAGAAGTAGTATGCGTATTACAAAGTATTTTTTGTCCAAACTATCTATCGCTGCACCACGATCGGCTATTGGAGAAACGAATACATTGTCTAATTTATACTAATGGTCGCTAGATGTCAGTTGTATTCTGTTTTGCTTGGTAACCGTCATATGTTTAAAATGGCTACAGCGCAGCAGAAATCATTTTGTTTTCTTGAGTTTGCGAAGTGCAATTCCGAGATTATAGTGCAAAGACGTTTCAGGTTGAGGTACCATATTGATCCTCCGAATGGGTGGAACATTCGCAGATAGTATCGACAGTTTCTATATACAGGATGTGTATCTAAAGGAAAGAGTCCTGGCCACCCTCTTGTTCCAGAAGAAAATGTTGCACGAATTCAAACTGCTTTCCAACCTAGTCTTTCAAAATCTACTCGTCGTGCCAGTCGGGAGTTACAGCTGCCTACAGCAACAATGTGAATTAGTTTGAGTAGTCGGTTGTTTATGAAGCTGTACAAGTTAAAGCTGTTACAAGCTCTGCGTTCTGATGACAAACGCAAAATTGTGGCATTTTGTAACGAGATTCTGGATGCTATTGACAATGATAGCAGTTCCGCACAACGCATCGTGTTCAGTGATGAAGCGACTTTCCATGATAGTAGTCAGGTGAACAAACACAATGTTCGAATTTAGGGCCTACAGAACCCACGTGCAGTCATTGAACATGTACGAGATTCGGCCAAAGTCAATGAGTCTTATGCGATATCCCGATCATCTGTTTGCAGCCCATTCTTCTTTGATGGAAACACGGTTAACGGTCAGCAGTATCTCGCTATGTTACAAAACTGGTTATCTCCGAGGCTGCACGAAGACACCTTCATTTTTCAACAAGACAGGGCACCCTCTCATTGGAGTGGCTAAGAGCGTGAATATCTGAATGAAACTCTACCGAACCGTTGGATTGGTCATCAAGGAGCTGTCAACTTAGCATGTCTCAGCCGGGCTCCACGGTCACCGGATTTGACACCTCTGACTTCTTCCTGTGGGGTTTCGTTAAAGACAACGTTTATGTACCAGCACTCCCACAGAACCTGGAAGAGTTGAAGAACCGGATCCGTACTGCCATAACATCCGAGACGAAGGACATGCTTGTCCGAGTAAGGGAGGAATTTGAGTATCGATGTGATACTGTTCGTGTCGCTGATGGAGGACATATTGAACATCTTTAATCTGAACTTGAGAGGTTCATAAATATGTGATGTGTGTAAAATTTCATGTCTTAAAGTTTAATAAATATATGCATCCGAAATACGTATATTCTTTTTGAAACACCCTGTTTTACATACATGGGGCAGGAATCAGGATGCTTCATATGTAATGAAACAGATCACTTCAAAAAAAAAAAAAAAAAAAACTGCGCCAGACGAAAATTCGTCTTGAACTCAGACTAAATACAAATAAACCTTTATTTTCAGGCATCGGAGCAGGAATCAGTAGAGAACGAGTACCAAACAGAGCCACAGCAGCTGCAAGTAATTGAGGTGATGATCCACTGACTGCAGCCAATAAGCCTGAACACGGAAATGATGTTCTAAATGTTTCAGTCGACCGTGTCTCTCCGCCTTTAGGTGTACGTGGAAAGAGTCAGACCGATTTAGAAAAGGGAAATGCTGACCCATTACCTGATAGGCGCGTCCATGCCAATAGTACAACCAACTGAAGATGATAGCACAGCTGATACTAACGTTGTCTAGGCAACAAACGGTAAACAGTTGGACCCTCAAGGGGACACTGCAATCGCGGTTGGACAGTTTACAACAACAAACTAGGAAATGTCCGAGATGTGGGTCGTTCTTGGTGGCACGATGGGCAGTGCTCGAGAATCAGATCTTGCAAGTACATCGATGATACATCCAGCGGAAGCATCTGCGGACACACCATCAGAAACAATAGAACAACCACAGATTGACATGAATCAGGAGCGACAAGAATAGACACGGGAACCAAGAAAAATTAATTCACATCTACAAAAGGCATTTATGACCTTTAAAAATTATACAATATGTGCTCTACATGTCAACAGAATGTCTACTAAGTTCAAGCCGGCTCGTCTCCAACGGTTCTTATACGCTGCTGCAATTGTTATTGCATTACTGCAAGAAGTCGAACCTAACAATCTAAACGAGGTTGCAGGATCAACGTGAGTCTCAACCGATCTGAAAGTGCTGGTACGGCGACATCAACAAAAGACGGCAGTCAAATGCCTGAAACTGGGAGGCTAATAAGCGGTAGGGGAATATCAGCTCAAATAGGAGATAACAGTCGGTGTAACTGTGTATGGTTCGTCTGGAAGCAAACATACAGAGGCGAGAGCCGAGCTTTTCAAACAGAAAATCACGTCTGTTTCACCAATGATATGGAGCAGAATCGCATTTCGTGGTGATTTTAGCTCTGTTATTAGCAAAAAAAAAAAAAAAAAAAAAAAAAAAGACAAAGCCAAATTTCAATGCATTCGTGGAATTTGAATACATTCTTCGAAACTTAAATGGGATTGACACGTGGGAGACAATAAAAGTAGACGCTTAGTGTACACCTACGTCACTAACCATTCAGCGAGCAGAATAGACCGGATTTACATCTCACAAGACTTAGTACGTGACGTCAGCACATCAGAGGTGTGACCTGTAAATTTTTTCCAATCATTGTGCTTATATTGCCAGAATCAGTTTATAGAAGCAAGCAACTTTCCACGGAAAAGGTTACTGGAAATTAAGTAACATCTTACTTAGAGACGAGGAATTAAGAATTTTGGTGCTGGGAACACGGAAGGCCTGCGTAACTAACAGTAGGAAGCTCTGCAGCTGATTAAAGTGGTGGGTGGTTCATGGGAAACCCAAGTTATGGAGATTGCTTGGACAATATGGTTATGACAAAAGCTAGTGGGAGAAAAGTACAGAGCAATTTTGTTTCATGTTTCTGCGAGAAACATGGGCGCAGTATAACCGACAGCCTGAGTAACTACCGTGACATAATAGCCACCACGAATATTTGTAAAACAAGGTTTTTTTTTTAATATCTATTGATTTTTCGAGTGCTTTCGACCGAATCTCTCAAAGTTTTCTATTTGAAGCAATGAGGAAATTTGGTATCTGCAACAAATTCTTCCAACTTAACAGAGTCATTTTGCAAGGAGCTCAGTCCATCGTGTTCAATGGGCAACTAATTGGGGAGTTAGATATAATGCGTTCGATCCGCCAGGGTTGTCCTCTATCCATAGTCCCATATGTAGTTGCGGTCTAACCCCTTATAAGAAAACTTAACAGCTCGCTCCTCGGCTTGACTTCCTAGGAAAGAAACCCATATGTTGAGCATTTGCAGATAATCTGAGCATATTTCTACTGGCACAAGTGCAGATACAGCATGCAAAATATTTACTGAACACTTACTGTGCAGCGACAGAAGCCATTATCAGCTGTAACAAAACCAAAATAATGAACTTGGGGAGAGGTATACTGCTGGAAGGACAACAATAGTTACCCAGAACAACAAAGATACGAGGTCTATGCCTAGAACTGGTGTAAGACGTACAAATGGTGCAGACTGTCAACTGGCGATCGATGTTGAACAAAGTTAGGGGCAGAATACAGCTACATTCCAAATGAAGTCTCGATATGATCCAGAAAGGAAAGCTTGTGAACGATTACATATCATCGAAAGTTTGTTACATAGCGTAAATTTTGTCAGTATCAGCGCCAATAACCAGTAGTCTATTATCGGCGGTTGGATATTTCGTGTGCCATGTAAATATTTTCAAGGTAAAATATAGGACACTAACATTACCTTTTGAAGAAGGTGGGATCGGATTAATAGAGATTGACGCAAAATGCAAAGCATTACTTGAAAGATCAAAATTCAGCCCTACCAGCTTGAAAGGTCTATTTCTGAAAGCAGTTCAACCAGGCAGCCAAGTAGCACCAATCAATACTGGCAAAATACATTCAAAGCTCAGCTTCCTCAGATCCTCCACAGTCGAGTACAGCTATTTAACTCAGGAAGACAGAATGTGTAATTCAAAGAAATGGTAGTAACACATTAAGAAACGTTTAGTTCCTAAAATAATGCAAAGTAAGTACCCTCGTGTCTATTGGCTTGTGGTGTGCGGAAGAATATTCACATCAAACACCTTACGTAAGCTGTTAGAACAGAATGGTACAAAGTCGTCAATAAGAGTGCGTATTAGGTTGTAATCTCTCCATCTTGCGGATTCACTGAACTGTAATAGGTATAATGATGAGGCTACACTTATACACCGGTTTACGTATAACTACGCACGCGAAATCTGGTGATGGACTCAACAAAACTTGCATCACTACTGTGGACGCTATCACAATATGTCAAGACAGAATAAATTGTGACACCAGACCAAAAGCAATACCCCGAACACAAAAGAAATATGATAATGGGGTCAATTCATAAACTATGTGATAACATCAGGATCGCCAAGTTTCACGGAATTTAAATTGACAACACTACGCCATGAACTGCAGAACGAACGAAATTATCAGAACAATTTTGCAAACTACGCAAGAGCATGGCATCCCTGCACCTGAAATATTAAGATCAGTGTATACTTTGTTGAATACTCTCCTTCTGCTTTGTAACTAAGATTAACACTTCTACCCATTATCTGTATATCAAATGCACCTTCTGGTCTCGAATCAAGATACAGGTAGTCCAAGGAAAATACGGAGCAATAAAGAAAAAGAAATTTATTTTATTTATTTCTCTAACTTCTCCGCTAAAGAAACAAGAACCTCGGTTTCTATAGACGACAAGTGACTGGATTTAGGCTAAATACCAGATTTCTGTGCGTTTACAAAGAAGCAAGGACCTAATTTCTGGAGGGAAGAGAGGCACGAAGGATTTCAGAAGAAGGAGAAATTATTTCATATTTTAAGTTTGTAGGAACGTACACCCATCAAAAGGAACTTCACTATGTTATTACTCTTCTCTTTCACTCTCACGAAATGGAAAATTCTCCTTTTCATTTAATTCACAATTAAGAGGAAATTTAATTTAAATAAACCACGAAAAATAATGAAGTTGCCATATCAAACGAAATAATTACGTTAGTTGATTTCTTTCGTTTTCCAGGAGAATCACTGTATTTTAACTAACAATATAATAGGCGCAGCACCCTGGCTGAAAACAGCTTAAGGTGAGGGAATGGAAGGGCTATAAAGGGAGGAAGGAGGCCCTATAAAAGAAGAAAAAAGTGGTAGCTGCGCGGTCAGTGCGGTTCTGGCAAAAAAAAGGGGTAGCGTAATGGGTAGGTTATATTCCTAATACAGAAAAGGTTCGGGGTTCGAATTAAGTTAGGTGCTTTTAATTTTTTTATTTTTAAATCCTTATCGAGATGAATTTCCACATTTTTATATTCAATTAATTGGTTTAAATGTATTTTTTTTATTTCTAACCCTTTTCCACGTGATTTTAATCACCGTTTCATCTTTTAATTTGCTCTCTCTTTCCCCCCTTTCAGTCTATTCTCAGCTGGAATCTACGTACATGTGGCTGTAATTATTCTTATTTATCATGATATTTAAACATTCGAAAATGCTGATCTATCGGTTAAAAACAAATGATGTAATAATCTTTTCATACCCACTGTGCAACGGTGTCATGAATGTATTTTTCGTTACAAGGTGTACTTTTTGGATAATAATGGTCATAGAAGTATTTAAAACTTAAATTTCTGTTGCACTATGGACAGAATAACGCAGATGAAGATTTAAAGGAAAAGAATAATTATAAGCAAAATGAAATTAAAGCGAAATGAAGACTAGAAGTAACGGATGCAATAACACAGACGAAAATGTAAGATGATAAAATGGAATACATTAAATACATTAATACATACTAATAAGTAAAATCATACACACAAAAAGTCCAAATGAAAGAAGAATGAAATAAAGAAAAAGATAGAGCACATCAGAAAGTTAAAAAGGTGATTAAAATCACTTTAAGAATTATTAGAAATAAAAAATACATTTTAATGAATTAACTGAATATAAAAATGTGGAATTCATTTCGATAAGAATTTAAAATTAAAAAGAAACTAAATATACCTTATGAGATTCAAACCCACAACCTCCTGCACAGGAATTACTGTAACCATTAAGCTGCGTCACTAGGAGATGTAACTCTTCAATTTTAAAGCTGTAGAACATCATGCGAGATTAAGGAGGTCCTTTCATTGATTACTAACAAACGAGAGCCCACCAGAGTGAATGGCTACAGGGTGTGATACCTGGGACTTTAACCCACACAACTATATCTATGGTTTCAAAAGGTCAATCCCACCCTCGTGGATCTCCCCTTGTCAATGATTTTGCAGTATTCATTCTATTTAACAAAAACAAAAAAAAAATTAAATCATACATTAGTGAAGGCTCTTGCCATGTGAGCATGGTGCAGTTATTGTAAATTCTGAGGACATTAGGTGAAAGTTGAAAAACGATTCAGAATAACAGACCACATAATTTTTACGTTAATTTATGAATATGTTTTCTTGTGCTGCAATAAGGTTTCAAATGTATTTAATAGTAGCAAAGAAAAATGGTCTTTTAATTTAGTGTTTAGCAAGAAATTGACTAAAAGGACGAAGGCTATTTTCTCTAAGCCTAGTTACACTTTATTTACAAGTCTTAGTGTGGTCATAAAACTAATTTTCTTTCTAATAGGACAGTTGCCCCAATGATACTGTATAAGCGAGGCACAGCAGTGTTGCAGGGTCTTTTGTGTCTAGTTGCGTTTGCTGTCTCGACAGTGAGTTCAACAATAGGAAGTGCTAGGAAGAGATTGTGTACAGCATATTGGACATGCCAAGAGTGAAAGACTTTAACTTTTACATTATGTGCTGCAGTATATTTTAATTAATCCTTTGCAGGTGAGAGCTGTCCATAGACTGCAAAAATGTCAACTATCGATGGATGTTAGACACTGAATTGAGCTGAAACTTTACAGTTTGCATTGTATTGCTATGTGCACTAGTAAATTAAAGCACGTTTAAATTATTTTCATATGATATTGTAATGAAGAACTAATGGATATTATTTGAGAGTTCTGTTAACACTTTTAAATGACTACAGAATAGCTTAATCAACTTTCTTTGTCAATATTCACGACGCTAAGGTACTTTAAGAGTTTGCAACTGATCTCCCACATGATCTACATCCACACAACTATATTCGCATGACTGTGTAGGCATGATAGCATGCACATAATTGTGTTCACACCGCTGCATGTAAATGACTATTACTGCAGCACTGTGTCCACACAACTGGATCCACACAGCTGCATCCATATGGCTGTGTCTGCACAGCTGTCTCTGCATGGCTGTGTCCACATGGATGTGTCTACAAAGCTACGTCCACACAACCAAGGCACCATGACTGAGGCCCCATGACTGAGCCCACACAACTGAACCTGCATGAAGGAGTCTACATGACTAAGTCCACATAACTGAACCCAGATGACAGAGCCCGCATGACTCTGCCTACACAACAGATTCTGCATGACAGACTGCACACCGAGCAAGGTGGCACAGTGGTTAGCACACTGTACTCGGATTCGGATAGATGACGGTTCAATGGCATGTTCAGCTATCCTGATTTAGGTTTTCTGTGATTTCCCTAAAATCGCATAAGGCAAATGCCAGGATGCTTCCTCTGCAACAGCACAGCTGACTTCCTTCCCTAATCCAATCAGACTGATGACCTCGCTGTTTGGTCTCTTTCCCCAAATCAACCAATCAACAGACTGCACAATAGAGCCCACACAACAAAGCCCACACAATGAGTCCACATGATGAGCCTGCAAGATGACAGCTCGCACAACTTAGCCCATACTACTGATCCAGCACAACTGAACCTGCATGACTGAACTCACACAACTGAGCCTGCCCAAGTGGGGCCTCATGACAGAGCCTTTGTGACGAAGCCTCTGGACCTGATTCAGTCACCATGACTGTGCCAACTCGACTGAGCCACTAATAATGAGCCCACACGACTGCATCATCACCAGTTTGGCTCCAAGACTGTATCCATATGGCTGTGTCTGCAAGACTGCATAAGCACAGTTCCATCAGCTTGACTGCATATGCACAGTTCTGTCCACACAACTGTGCATGACTCCATCTATAGGACTGAGTCCACATTTACATATACATGATTACTCTGCAATTCACATTTAAGTGCTTGGCAGAGGGTTCATCGGACCACAATCATACTATCTCTCTACCATTCCACTCCCGAACAGCGCGCGGGAAAAACGAACACCTAAACCTTTCTGTTCGAGCTCTCATTTCTCTTATTTTATTTTGATGATCATTCCTGCCTATGTAGGTTGGGCTCAACAAAATATTTTCGCATTCGGAAGAGAAAGTTCGTGATTGAAATTTCGTAAATAGATCTCGCCGCGACGAAAAACGTCTTTGTTTTAATGACTTCCATCCCAACTCGCGTATCGTATCTGCCACACTCTCTCCCCTATTACGTGATAATACTAAACGAGCTGCCCTTTTTTGCACCCTTTCTATGTCCTCCGTCGATCCCACCTGGTAAGGATCCCACACCGCGCAGCAATATTCTAACAGAGGACGAACGAGTGTAGTGTAAGCTGTCTCTTTAGTGGACTTGCTGCATCTAAGTGTCCTGCCAATGAAACGCAACCTTTGGCTCGCCTTCCCCACAATATTATCTATGTGGTCTTTCCAACTGAAGTTGATCGTAATTTTAACACCCAGGTACTTAGTTGAATTGACAGCCTTGTTAATTGTACTATTTATCGAGTAATCGAATTCCAACGGATTTCTTTTGGAACTCATTTGGATCACCTCACCCTTTTCGTTATTTAGCGTCAACTGCCACCTACCACACCATACAGCAATCTTTTCTAAATCGCTTTGCAACTGATACCGGTCTTCGGATGACCTTAATAGATGGTAAATTATAGCATCATCTGCGAACAATCTAAGAGAACTGCTCAGATTGTCACCCAGGTCATTTATATAAATCAGGAACAGCAGAGGTCCCAGGACGCTTCCCTGGGGAACACCTGATATCACTTCAGTTTTACTCGATGATTTGCCGTCTATTACTACGAACTGCGACCTTCCTGACAGGAAATCACGAATCCAGTCGCACAACCGAGACGATACCCCATAGGCATCCTCACAACTGGATCCACAAGACTGGGTCCACAAGAACTGCATCTGCACAGCTCCAGTGGCACTTGTGTCCACATGTCTGTGCCCAAAATGAGTGAGCTCCCACAGCTGAGCCAGAATGACTTCATTTACACATCTACATCTACAGTAATACATCAGTGTGATTGCACATGATTGTGTCCGACAGACAGCGTCAAAACAACTCACATAACTGTGTCCACATGGCTGTATCAACATGAGTGCTTTCATGTAACTATCTCCACAATACTGTGTCCACACTACTGTGTCCACAGTACTTCATCGATATGACTGCATCCACATTACTTCGTCTTGATGACTGCATCCATAGTACATCATCCATAACACTGCATGCACACAGTTGTGAATTCACTACTGTACTTCTAGGATAACACCCTCATAGCTGTGCTACCATGGCTGTGATTGCATGACTGCAGCCTCATGAATGCACCAAGCCAACAATGCCTGTGTGACTGTGCCTACCTGGCAGCATCTGCCCAACTGCGACCACATGGCTGCATCCATATGACACTATCTCCATGAATACATCTATACAACTGTGTCCACCTGTCTCAGCCTAGATTGTGTTCACACAACTGCATCCATAGGACTCCATCAACATGACCATCCACAAGGCTGTGTCCACACAGCTTCATCTATACAGATGCATCCATAAGACTGTCCACATGACTGGATCCACACGACTGCATTTTTCTCACAGCATCAAATGGTTCAAATGGTACTGAGCACTAAGGGACTTAAGATCTGAGGTCATCAGTCCCCTAGAACTTAGAACTACTTAAAACTTACTAAGCTAAGGGCATCACACACATCCATGCCCAAGGCAGGATTCGAACCTGCGACCGCAGCAGTCTTGCGGTTCCAGACTGAAGCTCCTAAAACATCTCAGCCACAGTGGCTAGCTCTCACAGCATCCACACCACTTGATCTGCAGCACTGTGTCTACACCACTGTGTCCACACCACCATACCACAGCATCCACAGCAGTGCATTCACATATGTGAATCCATATGAATTTGTCCACACTATTACATCTACATGAACTCATCCACGTGACTGTTCATGTGACTTAGTCCATACAAGTGCATCCACATCACTATGTCCATAGGACTCCATCGACAAGACTCTCTTCATAAGGCTATGTTCACAAGGCCTCTTACATACAACTGCATCCACATCACTGCATTTGCATGACTGTGGCCATATGACTGCATCCACATGACAGCATCCATACAACAACATCCTCATGACAGCATCCACACAACTACATCTACATGACTGTGTCCACAGAACTGGATCCACACAACTGTGTCCACATGACTGTGTCCAGGAGACTGAGTCCAGACATATCCCTCTATACAACTGCATTCGAATGGCTACATCCAGGTGACTACACCCATGAGACTGCATCCACATGACTGAGTACACACAACTGTGTTCACAAGACTGTGTCGATGTGAATGCATCCACACAACAACACCCAAATTCCTGCATCCCCATGACTGCTTAAGGAAGCCTGCTGGTGAATGACTGTGTCCAAATGATTTCTTCCATGTGGCTCTATCTCTGTGACTGTGTACAACCAACTGTGTCAGTCTGGTTGCATCTGATTACCATCAATCAGACAACTGCATCCACACTAAAATGGTCATCTGGCTGTGCCTGGATGCCAGTGCCCTCATGACTGTGCCTACATGACTGCACCCACATAATTGTGCCTGCCTGATTGTTCCCATACAACTGCAGCTTCAAGATATGACTGCATCCACACAACTATATTGACATGACAGTGTCCAATGACAGCATCCACACAGCAGTGTCCATATGAAAGCACCCACACAGCAGTGGTTAACATGACAGCACTGACACAACAGCATCCACATTGCTGCACCCACATGACAGCATTCTACATGACAGTATTCATATTAGTGTATCCACATGGCAGTATCCACATGACAGTGTCCATATTATAGTGAACATATGATAGTGTCCACATGACAGTGTCCACATGACAGTGTCCACATGACAGTGTCCACATAACAGTGTCCATATGATAATGTCCAGATGACAGTGTCTACATGTCTGTTCACACCATTGCATCCATGTGACTCTGTCCAAATGACTGCATGTTCAGTGATGAGTCTTGGTTCACACTGAGTGCTGATGGCCAGAATACACATGTCTAGAGAAGGCCCAGACACAGGTTGGATACCAACCTGACTGTCACCCACTATATGGCCTGACAAGCAGTAGTAATAGTCTTGAGTGCGACTCTGTCCATAGCAGAACCCCTTTGGTTGTCATCCATGGCACCATCGCAGCGCAATGGGATCTCAGTAATATTCTATGCCCCATTTTGTTGCCATTCATGCCAATAATTTCAGCAAGACAATGCCCACATGCATACAGTGAGATTTTCAAAAATGGTTCAGATGTCTCTGAGCACTATGGGACTTAACATCTATGGTCAGCCCGCATCTCGTGGTCGTGCGGTAGCGTTCTCGCTTCCCACGCCCGGGTTCCCGGGTTCGATTCCCGGCGGGGTCAGGGATTTTCTCTGCCTCGTGATGGCTGGGTGTTGTGTGCTGTCCTTAGGTTAGTTAGGTTTAAGTAGTTCTAAGTTCTAGGGGACTGATGACCATAGATGTTAAGTCCCATAGTGCTCAGAGCCATTTGAACCAGCCATCTATGGTCATCAGTCCCCTAGAACTTAGAACTACTTAAACCTAACTAACCTAAGGACATCACACAACACCCAGTCATCACGAAGCAGAGAAAATCCACAGTGATATTTTCTATTGGTTGTCTTTGTGCTAGCCAAAACCTACCTTGGCCGCAAGGTCACCGGATCTCTCCCCAACTGAAAACATTTGGAGCATTACGGGTAGGGCCTTCCAACCAGCTCAGTATTTTGATGATCTATCGCACCAGTTAGACAGAATTTGGCACCATATCCCTAAGGAGGACATCCAAAAACTCTGTCATTCAGTGCCAAGCCTAATAACTGCTTACATAAGGGCCAGAGGTGGATAAACACGTTTTTCACTTGCTCAGTTTGCGAATACCTTTCTCTTTAATAAATCGTCCCATTTTTCTGAAAATGCGAACATTTTTTTGTATACGTACAGCACATTACCGATTTCTGATGCGTTCGTATAATTCTTTGATGGTGCATTGTTTTTTCATTCTTAGAGTGTGTTACACACACATCGTTATTGTAACAAAAGAAACTGTATACACAAAACTCCTTTCTGAATCAATCTGTCTAGTAGTGGATAGCGTATCAAAATCCCTACAACTGTTTCTGAGATTAGCCATGACAGTCAGAAAAACATGGTGGGGGAACTGGATGGTGTTACTCCTACCTATCTTGTAAGTTCAGCTGAAATTCCAACACTCTGAATATCAAACCATGTTGTACATCTCATGCTAATTTGACGATTGTTGCATGCTGTTGTCATGGAGTAAATTTAATGGCCATTAGCGAGATCCCTCTGGGATTTTTTTTTTTTTTTTTTTTGCGAGATGTATTTTACGAAAGACACTTGTCATGACACATGTCTCCACACCCGATACCCTCTCGATTCGTACAGGTAAGTGAGTGACCGCACCTGCAAGCGGCTTGCCGCGCGCGGGCTGCCGGCAGCAGCTCTGACGTCAGGCGCGGCCTTCCCGCGTTCGTGACCCGGTTCGGCCCGCACACGCACGGCGCCTGGGAGCCGCGCCCGCACAGCCGCCGGGCGGTAAAAGAGGCGAGTTTTCCCACTTGAGAGAACAGAGTGGCGCGCATTGTTCCGGCGGCGATGTACGACTCTTTGTGCGGTCAGCGATAATGCCCCGGAAGCGAGGACGCCTCTCCGTGCGCACAAAAGAAAGGCTCGTCTGATGTACGGCCCACTCCGCGCCGGTGCCGCTGCCGGCTGCAGCCACCGCGCCGCCCCTGCCGCTGAAAAACCCTTCTTATTTCACATTACACGCCCCTTTTGTCGCCCCGCGCGCATGTGTAGCTTCGCGACTCCCGCTTTAGCGCCGCCGGAGGAAGAAATTTAATTGCCCGTCCGGCAACATTAATTCCAGCGACCTCGCTTCCGCTGCGGAAGGATACTCGTTCATTAAATAAGGGGTGAGACGCGGCCCGGCACCCGTTGTGTGACGGTATGTTGACTCCGGTACTGCCAGTTAGCGCCGAAGCTAATTTTGCAAACCACTTATTTTTCACGTTGTAAGAAATGTATCGCTGTCGCAACTATTTTTAATCTGACATTCACGCAAGAAAAATACAATAAGCTCTTGAAGACAACAATTACTTTCTAATAGGTAGGTTCTAAATAACTTATTATTCTATACTGCACCCAGTATTTTAATTCTTTATACATTTTCATGTCTATTCATAGACAGAAAAATTACTACCAGTAAGGGACGTAAACAAGGATCTAACCTGTCACCATCCTTATTTAATGGATATCTAAATGATCTGATTAAATTGTGGGGACAGGAAGTAAATCAAAGTATACATATTAATAGAAATAACTATGTTAATACCCTTCTGTGCGCAGGCGATGTTACCATGTTGCAAGAAAGTAAGGTGAACTACGAAAAGCAGTCTACAAATTACATGTTAGGGAAAAGAGAATATAAGCTTCGAATGTTGAGAAAGAAAATTAAAATCATGGCTCATCATCGGAAATATAGCACACGCTCAAAAATAATATTAGATAATTCACCATTTGAACAGGTGTCCAACTTAAATTTTGTAGAATGCGATGTAAGCTACGACCTGCATAAGGATATAGAAAATAGGGTTTGCAAATATCATTCAATATGCGGAATGAAAAAAAAAAAGTTCCAGAAGAAACTACGGAACGAAACAAAATTAAAAGTTTGTAAAACAATGGCTACATCTGTACTGCTAAATGGAAGTGAGTCATGGATCCCTAAAAAACCCGATAAAAACAAATTACAAGAAGCAGAAATGAGTAGTTTCAGGAAAGTAAGAGGTGTTATCGGGAAAAACCGTTATAAGAAATGAAGCTGTAGGAATGAGCTAAATATTTATAATACAAGTGAAAAGAATGAACAAAATAAAACATTATGGGAACATCACCTACAAACACAATGAGTGCTTAGAGAATCCCACGTCTGCGCACGCTGCGCCAGCCAAGAAGAAGGGGCGTAGGAAGACCCAAAATGAGATGACAGTTGAAAGTGAAGACGGAACAGGCACAAATCTTGAAGTGCAGAAGAAAAAGATACATTTCTATAAAACAAAATGAAATTTTCTTGAAGCTTTCCCACAAATTTGTGAAATGATCTGAACCCGCAGCCTCTATCTTCATTCCATGAAGAAAATGAATTCCACCAAGGAGTTACTGTACAAAGTTATTTTGCAGACCGATTTTAGAGCGTTATAGTTTTATGTTCAGCGAAATATTTCGTTTTGGGTTGTACAAACAGCGTTCCTACGCCAGGTCAGGGTAATGTTCCATCGACAATAATCGAAAACTGTACAAGCGCCCTGGATACATTCGAAAGACTGACTGCATAAACATGACTACCTATTTGTAATCATCGACATCGTTCCCATCGTGCTGTTTGTTTACAATATAATAATTTATTAAACACTACTAGCTACTTCCCAGCGTTACCCATTCTCATGTGCACAATAAACGACATTAATGTAAAAAACAACGCTAAAATGACTGACTCTTTCACAACGTTCTCTGCGGTGACAACGCAGCCGGTAGTGCCACCCAGTGAAAGTGGGAAATCTCTGAAGCAAAACCTGTCGAATAGCTCATTTTGGTCCTTTTAGTATGAGGTAGCCAATGTTTATTTGTAAATGTCTACATGAGATAAGTTTTGTGTTAGCAGAAGAGCCAACACCGTGTTACGAGTGGAGGCCGAAATGCACGCGTTTTAGCTCACGCAGGCTGGCGTGAGGAGGGAAGAACTATACTGACGTGAGGTCTGGAACATGACAAGGGATGAGAATTCAGAAAGCGGACGTAATTAGTTTGAAACTTAACTTTAATCCATTAATGATGAACGTCGCTCTTGACGGTACACGATTCACAATATTGTCTGTTCAGAATACATTCTTGAAGACAGTAATTATAGTAACTGAATATGGCGCCTTGTTAGGTCGTAGCAAATGACGTAGCTGAAGGCTATGCTAAACTGTCGTCTCTGCAAATAAGAGTGTATGTAGACAGTGAACCATCGCTAGCAAAGTCGGCTGCACAACTGGGGCGAGTGCTAGGGAGTCTCTCTAGACTAGACCTGCCATGTGGCGGCGCTCGGTCTGCAATCACTGATAGTGGCGACACGCGTATCCGACGTATACTAACGGACCGCGGCCGATTTAAAGGCTACCACCTAGCAAGTGTGGTGTCTGGTGGTGACACCACAATAAGCATAAATAATAATGATGAGGGTAGATATAGGTAAGCACAGTAGTAATAGTAACAGCTATGATGACGGTGATAGTATTAACACTCGTAATATTTCGTTTTTCTAACAGTATCGTCGGCATCGCTTAGCAGAAAAGAAATGTAGAAATGTAATAGTAGAAATTTTTAAAATGTTAGGTAATAAGCTGTGAAGTGTGTGTAGTAACAAAATAAATAAATGACTTTACATATATATTTATGGCGCAGGATTTAGGTGGGAGTGGACTTTGGCTGGGCGTTGTACAGATATGGATTCTTGCAATTTAATTTTATTAGCAGTATGAACGATAAAATTAGCAGATCATGTAGTAAGACAAAACAAACCAGGCGTAAGTGTTCAATTTTTAGAATGAAGTAACAATTGATATAATAACATAAAATTCAGAAAAATAAGCTTCTATCCTTCATTAATAAGATCGCCCCCGTAGCTAAAAGCGATCAGCATGGGTAACTACCATATGGGGGACCAAGGGTTTTTTCCTAGGTTGGTGAACAGCGTGCACTCAGCTTCGTGAAGCTAATTGAGGAGTTACTTGAACGAGTAGTAGCGGCTCCAGGTCTGCTATCGCGACAACGGCCGACAGATTGGTGAGCTGATCCCCTGCCCCTCCGTACCACATCTCGAAGACATGACTGGCCGATAATGACACGGCGGTTAGCCGAGCCCAATTGACGCTCTCCTTTCCAATAATAATAACAAAACGTCTTATGGAAGCACAAATGAATTACAGTCAGAAAATCTTACTCTAATACAGGCATATTATCGAACTAGCTGAATACCCAACACTGCCCAGGTATCCGTTTATTCCAATCTTCTGTTAGTCCACCTCTTCCTTCCCCGTCACCACCACACGTATTTCTGTCTACCTCCTTCAACTCCAATCTCTCTCTGTCTCTTCCTGACCCTCTATCTGTCCGTCTCCTCCTCCTCCTCTCTCTCTCTGTCCATCTCCTTCTCCTCCCTGTCTCTGTCCGTTTCCTCCACCTGTGTGTTCATCTTCTTCTCTCCATCTCTCTTCTTATCCCTTGCTCCTCCTGTCCCTGTCTATCTCTTCTCTTTTCTTTGTCTGTCTACTACCACTCCCCTCTCTCCGTACATTACCCCCTCCCCATGTCTGTCCATCTCCTCCTCCTCCTCCTCCTGCTGTTTGTGTCTATTTCCGTATCTTCCCTTTCTCTGTCCAACTCTCCGTCCTCACTTCTCTCTCCGTGACATCTCTCTCACCCCAATATGAGTCTGGTGGTTCTTAGTCCTACACTATTTCTTCCCACATTATAACTAACATATGTGGACCAAATTGGACTAAAATCGTTTCAGGGGTTTGGGATGAGCATTTTACCTGTGACTTTGTCCTCATAAACACAAGCCAAATATATTCCACACATATGTAACAAATTTCACGAGTATTTGTAAAATATTTCACCTATAAGTCTAGCGAATGTTGCCCCGCAGTTTCATTTTCCTGCAGCTCAAAATTTATGGGCCGTATATCTTGAACTATGTGCAGTATAATGATATAAATTTGGAGGTACACCCAGTGGTATATGTGCCTACAATTTGCTAAATGTGTTGTGAATATAGTTAGTAACAAAAAAGTAATAAAACGGCACACTGATGCTGCCGTTTTTCATTGATCTCAATTTTTGATATCATACCTCCTCAACTATGTAATCGTATAATTATATATTTTTGTGTCTACATTCAGTAGTATATGTGGATACCGCATGCGAAATGTGTTTGCAAGTAGAGCTAGAAACAAAAAACTAATAAATTAAAACGTCATGGATGATGCAACAGTTTTTCACACATCTTAGTATTAGACGTCATATCTGATGAACGATGTGTCGTATAATAATATACCTTAGTATGTACATTCAGCGGGCTATGTGGTAACTGTCTGCGAAAAGGACTGCGAATAGAGTCAGTAGCAACAAAGTAATAAAATTAAACGTCTTGCATGACATGGCATTCTTCAATCATCTGAGTGTTTGTGATGTGTCTTCTGAATTACAATACAAAGATGTAATTTTCGTGGTATGTTCAGTGGCATATGCACATACAGTTTGCAAAATGTGTCACGAGAACAGTTGGTAATGAGGAAGTAATAAGTTAAAGCTTTATGCTACATGCAGCAGTTTTACAGAAAGAACAGTGAAAATGTAGTAAGCGTTAAACTTATTTCCTTTATTTATTTTGTGGGGATGGTCAGAGAGAAAATGTTTCGTAAATGCTGGAAATTATGTATTAAGTTCATTACGAATCTCTAAGTTCTGTTGCTATCAAATACTGGATGACTAAATTGTGGGCATTCTTATGTGGTGGACTACTCTGCTTTTCCATGCCCACCCCTTCGATACGTCAGTGGTACTTGCCTTCGCAGTGCTTCTTTGAACACAGCAAATGAAACTTGTACCAAGGCTGGTTGAAATCGGTCAAGTGCTCTAGGATGAAATATGGAATACGTTCCAGGGGTTATGAACTGTGTCGATACAAATACCTCGCCCTCATGAGATAAACTTTAAAACAGGGAAATTCAGTGTGACCTACAACCACACATATTAATCAACAAGATAACACAAGGACCTCCAGTAACACCAACACCTTAAGCAAACTTCATAGTAGCCAAATGTGTAGCAATTGTCGAGGGACATAGACTGTTTGAATCAGTAGAAGCTTATCACTATATATCAATCTTCAGATCAATCTTCAGAAATACTTTACGGTATTCAGACCACTCATGGCCCCACTGTGTTTCATCAAAATACAGCAGGTTTATACAAGGCACTGTGAGATCACCGAAGTTAAGCGCTGTCGGGCGTTGCTGGCCCTTGGATGGGTGACCATCCCAGCCGCCATGCGCTGTTGCCATTTTTCGGGGTGCACTCAGCCTCGTGATGCCAATTGAGGAGATGCTCGGCCGAATAGTAGCAGCTCCGGTCAAAGAAAACCATCATAATGACCGGGGGAGCAGTGTGCTGACCACACGCCCCTCCTATCCGCCTCCTCAATTGAGGATGACACGGCGGTCGGATGGTCCCGATGGGCCACTTGTGGCTTGAAGACGGAGTGCTTTTTTATACAAGGCACTGCTCGTCAAATTATAGGCCCAATAGTGGCCCCTCCGTACTGCAACAGTCCAAGACCTTGGCAGTACACAAACGCCACCACAGACTCAAAGGTCGACAGAATAAAATAGCACACGTCACTCTTATGCACAGCCTCCCAATCTTCATGATGGAAATCTTTCTTCTACAAACCCTTCCATACTCCTAGCTGCTAATTGCCGTGTCCTCTGGGTGTACAGCGAGAAACACTGATTGTCCAGCCTTATAATGCCTCACGTTAGCAGCAGGCCACACCTAGATCTCTCTATTCACAGCCCCACTGCCTTGCTGCCTCTACGCTATCCGCTCCAACTACCGGCATGTCTCTTGAGCTCCATCCAGGATGTGTTCACTTTCACCGACAGATTGCAACCCATCTCCACCCACATACTGCATCTAATGGTGACAATGTCGCACATCCTCCGACCACATGGAACCGCAGAACACAGGAAAAGGAACATGCATACACGTTTGGCTTGTACTCCAAGCTTCGCACCCGGCACCACACCAACCCCTAGACTACCGCAGACCACGGCCATCAGGTTCAGGCACCTTAACGTCGCTGTGCCGCACCGCATCAACTAACTGCAGCGTGGCACTACATCCACCGAACTTGCCTATAGGGGTGCCCACCAGAGCTGGCAGAAACAGAATAGCTGCCGCCGTTATTCGGAGACAAAGCAACTGTGCCGCGAATTGCAATCGACCAGGGAAACGCGAGATCTGCAAAAAGTAGGTACACACATTTACATACGTAGTCTGCTCCCTTTCACTACTTACCATTTCACAAAGCCTAATCACAGTCAGCATACATTTCAATACTTTTCCGAAAAATAGTATTTTAACAAAAATAAGTCAATAAATAATAAAAACACCGCTGGTCAGAGAAAAAAATAGCGAAACTTTGTTTACAAAAATTAATATAATGAAAGCAGTGCTACCGAAAAAAATCGATAACGTATTAAGCCTAAAATTTGGGAAATTACGTAACAAAACATTGATAAACATTTACTGATTGCAGATGACATACTGGAAGGCACTAATCATAGCTGCACTGTAAATAGCAAAAGACTTGTGAATACCAATACGTAATAAAAAGTTACACATTCATTTTTCGTGTTGATATTATTGTCAATACTTATAATAGTGTAAATACTGTAATCTCAATAACTGGTAAATAACATAAAATCTCTGTTTATCGTAATACGCGGCTTTACGTGCCTGATTGCCTGGTGATCGGAAGGACTGGAGCAAAAGTGGTAATGAATAAACATCAATCAAATGAAACACTAGGTTTCCTCCACAATGAGGATTGTGCCAGCATAAGCCTGGAGTGCGAACTGGCAGCAGGGTAGTTGGGTGGTGACCTAACTAATTGGCTGCGGAAGGATATGGCCTGAAGCACACGACTCGATGAAGTGAGGTAGGGCCGCGATGGCTTCGCCATTTGTAGCGTTCCCTCTGGCTTTGGCAGAGAGGCTGGTGGCAGACGGTACGGTGGCAGCTGCTGGCGGTTCGGTTGAAAGCTACGTGACGCTTGTGTCTGTTGACGTGGATTGTTTTCATCTGATCCTGAGAGGAAGTGTCATTAGCAAGCCAGAGCTGTGGGAACCCACCATACATGATTGTATGGTTGGTGGCTGTTTTTCAAGCAGCAGCATAATGAAGCAAAGAAAGCTTGTACGTTGAGGTTAATTCTCCAAACAACCGAGATGAAATACAAATTTAATTAACATAATTCAGGAGAGGCTACTATTCACAAGTGCACATGTCACAGCAGTTCTTCATGATGTGTATGTACAGACCAATAGCAAAAATGGCATTCTTACTGTTTAGTGGTTAATAAGTTACTGGCTAATGTTAAAACACCTGATGTCTTAATACTTACGGGAGTTCTACACACCTTGTGATGCAGAAATTATAAACTGCAAAATTTGTGTGATATGCATTTATCCCCCCCCCCTCTCCCGATCTTACCAACATAACTGTTATTAGCTCATTGCAATCTATGAGGTACATTGGACTGTATGACCTCCACCATCGTGGAAACCAAAAACATCAGTCATTTAAATACTAAATTGTTATCACATGAAATGACGAAGCCATGGATCGAGGCAATCAGGTAGACGTTTATTATTGACTTGTGAAAAGCATTTGACTCGGTACCACAACTAGGTTTTAGGAATGAAAATAGTTTTATAAAGTATCAAACTAAATTTATTACTGGATTGAAAAGACTGAGAATTTCGTGCTAGGGAGGACAGAGAATGTTACGTTCCAGAAACTGTATGTGTCTGTAATGAAATAATGTGTAAAAAAAGCTGCATGAATATCCAGTCCTAGCTTGATAAAATAAGGACCTCAAATATAGAATGATGAAAGTGTTTTCATATCAAAATACAAGACCAATGCTTTAATTTAAAACAATTATTAAAGGAACATTATACAAAAGATTAACACTTGCGTGAGCAACTAGTGTTGTTGACATTTGCTTAAGGAAAATCACTGAAAACTTTACTGGTCAATGCAACTTACTTTAACTTAAAAAGCACATTGCAATAACAGGAAAAATATGTACATAAGTCAACTCTGCTTGTGAGTAAGCCACTCAATGGCTAATAACACGCCCAGGCGTCGCCCAAACTTTCGGGTCTCTGACAAATATTCACCCCCATTACACAGGCTCCGCATCTCTAAAACATAAATACCAACAAATCACTTACATGCACATTTACAGCCATTTCAGGACCCGTCCCGAGGTCCAGTTAGCTTTTAAGTGGCACAAGCAGCGAAATCCCAAAGGTCGACAAGTTTGTCGAAGATACTTACAACGACAAGGCTTCGTCTTTACAAACTACGGGACCCGCAGTGACAGAATTAACGTAATATTCGCACCTGATAAACGCCAAACAGAATAATAACTATTTAAAAATATACTAACCCATTAAACAAAGCCAGCTTAAAGATCGGGACTACACGTACGCAAAAGGTGCCATCACGGCATTAATAACTGACTTAATCCTGGAGAATGAGCAGTTTGTTACGCAGTTTTAACAACTGAGAAATGCACTGTAGGCCAGAAACAGGTATTAATTCTTGTCAAAGCTTAAAGTCTCAAACGGCGACGTAAGCGATGGCCAGCCAACAGTGCAACACAAGAAAATCATTCACTCAAAGGCTTGAAGCACCTGTTAACTTCTTTGTACAAATTCGCGTCAGGGGGGCATGCATGACAACGAAACAGTTCCAAAACTTGGGCTCTGGCACGATCGAACAGAACTGGAGTAGCCACTTGCAGCTCGCAGTTAAAACCAAACCATGTTTACGGTACCATTGCCAAAATATAGCCGTCCGCTATGGCCGAGCGGTTCTAGGTGCTTCAGTCTGGAACCGCTATGGTCATAGGTTCGAATCCTGTCTCAGGCATGGATGTGTGTGATGCCCTTAGGATAGTTAGGTTTAAGTAGTTCTAAGTTCTAGAGGACTGATGACTTCAGATGTTAAGTCCCATGGTGCTCAGAGCCATTTGAACCATTTTTGAACCAAAATATAGTTACCAACAAGACATCACAAAAGTTAAGGTACACAGGAAACACCTCCTGCGATAAAACAATCGGCCAAAGTGCACAATCTACGTATCAAGGCTTCTTCTTTTAAAAAAGGAAATTCGAAGACTAACGCTTTGCAATTACGTACATCAATACTACTTCAAGTTACGAAGGCTGAGCAGTGATTACAGTTCAACTGTTAATGTTGTTACTCTCAAACTATAGGTAACATGAAATCAATAGTTCCAAAATTAAACGGAAGACAGGCCGTGGTGATGTTACTGCAAACGATCACTGGCCAAAGTATACACACACTCGCACAAACATGCAGTACCATGTTAGACGGCTTAACGCTGAACATGAACATTTACAAGGAAGAATGTTCTCGAAGTTACTCACCCCGCGTAATGCGGAAAGGTGACGGCAGAGACGAAGAAGCTTGGAGAGACCGAACGTGCTCCCATTTGCTCGGGATTAAACTGCTCTCCAAAATAATGTCTCAAGGAAGAATTCCGCAGACTAACGGCGAATGTTTTCCAGCTCACCGGACGGCCCCAGCTCAGTCCGTTTATGTTGCCCTCCTTAACCGCCAACGAGGCACATCCGGCGTACTCGGGCCAACACCAGGCAACGAACCCACAACTCTGTAGAAGAGCCACAAGACTGGCTGACTCAACCGTTACCGTCTCCATTAAGACACTTCCACTCTCTCCGCGCACCACGCCGGACACTGCCAAAGTCTCTCGCACTCTCTGGACTCACTCCCTTCACGCTTCGCGTCATCTTCTCTGGCCAAAAATTACGAGTGCGAGAGCGTGACGCGAGATACCGACTGCGGCGCTGCTCATATCGTACAGCGGTTATAAAGTAAAACCTACTGAAGATGGAGAAACTTATCCGACACGTACATTTGTAGTTAAATAAGAAAAATTTTGTTTTCTCAAGGCAGAATCACATCTCCTTCTTAAAAATTCGGCATTTTTATTACCAGTAGTCATTTTTGCTTCAGAGCCAACAAAGGAATTGTCAGTCAGACTTTTCTTGTTGAAAGCAACTCGGATTATTTTGACACTCGTAGTTACTATCAGATAAAATCCACATTCTAAATTGTAGTACCAACATGAGCTAAACGTTACTGAAAAACAAACATGAATTGGAAATTTCTGTCTTTGTTTCGATAACTGGAACTGTTTGGTTCACAGTCCTGGCTTCTATCGCTGCACGACGAGGTGTTCTGTAGTCACCGCTCTTACTGACTTGCTAGGAGAGTGATGAAACGCTGATGACAGCCATCGTAATATAACTGAATATTCGTAGGGCAATACAAGTCTTATTTACTCCATAATGTCCCTTTCAAAGGGTGTGGAGTATACAAAAGTTTTTACAAGGTTTCCACCAAACCAACATCAATTTTATTCCTTTCATCTATTGAAATATTGATGCAAGGTTCCTAATATGTAAATTTTGTGTCTCACAAACATACAAATAAGAACGAATTTTGTCATACCTGCGAGTATCAGACAGACGTAGTGATTTGTAGATAAAACGGTACCACAATTGGCAATGAAAACGGCCTAATACGAGTATTGGTCTATTTTGAAGAGCGTCACTTGTATTTAATAAGATTCCGTAACCGTCTACTGGTGATACGAAGTTGAGAATATTATCACGGTGATTGACTGAAAGCTGTAATCATCTGCCCATAGCAATTTTTTCTGTTAATGATATTTAAAATGTCTTCAACTCACAGATAAATTCTTTGATGGTCAGTGCATTCATTGTAAGAGCTAGAATATAAAGTATATCTACTTCTTTATTAGAGTGAAGTTTACAATTAATGACTCAGAATCGGTATAGCCCGACTAAGAATCTACACTACTGCCCATTAAAATTACTACACCACGAAGATGACGTGCTACAGACGCGAAATTTAACCGACGGGAAGAAGATGCTGTGATATGCAAATGATTAGCTTTTCAGAGCATTCACACAAGGTTGACGCCGGTGGCGACACCTACAACGTGCTGACATGCTGGAGTAGCCGAGCGGTTCTAGGAGCTACAGTCTGGAACCGCGTGACCGCTGCGGTCGCAGGTTCGAATCCTGCCTCGGGCATGGATGTGTGTGATGTCCTTAGGTTAGTTAGGTTTAAGTAGTTCTAAGTTCTAAGTTCTAAGGGACTGATTACCTCAGAAGTTAAGTCCCATAGCGCTCAGAGCCAGCCATAGATTCCAACCGATTTCTCATACACAAACAGCAGTTGACCAGCGTTGCCTGGTGAAACGTTGTTGTGATGCCTCATGTAAGGAGGAGAAATGCGTACCATCACGTTTCCGACTTTGATAAAGGTAGGATTGTAGCCTATCGCGATTGCGGTTTATTGTATCGCGACATTGCTGCTCGCGTTGGTCGAGATCAAATGGCTCTGAGCACTATGGGACTTAACATCTTAGGTCATCAGTCCCCTAGAACTTAGAACTACTTAAACCTAACGAACCCAAGGACATCACACACATCCATGCCCGAGGCAGGATTCGAACCTGCGACCGAAGCAGTCCCGCGGTTCCGGACTGCAGCGTCTAGAACCGCACGGCCACCGCGGCCGGCTGGTCGAGATCCAATGACTGTTAGCAGAATCTGGAATCGGTGGATTCAGGAGGTTAATACGGAACGCCGTGCTGGATCCCAAGAGCCTCGTATCACTAGCAGTCGAGATGACAGGCATCTTATCCGCATGGGTGTAACGGGTCTTGCAGCCACGACTCGATTCGTGAGTCAACAACGGTTGCAAGACAACAAACATCTGCACGAACAGTTCGACGACGTTGCAGCAGCAGGGACTATCAGCTCGGAGACCATGGCTGTAGTTACCCTTGATACTGCATCACAGACAGGAGCGCCTGCGATGATGTACTCAACGACGAGCCTGGGTGCACGAATGGCAGAACGTCATTTTTTCGGATGAATCTAGGTTCTGTTTACAGCATCATGATGGTCGCATCCGTGTTTGGCGACATTGCGGTGAACGCACATTGGAAGCGTGTATTCGTCTTCACCGTAGTGGCGTATCACGCGGCGTGATGGTATGGGGTGCCATTGGTTCCACGTCTCGGTCACCTCTTGTTCGCATTGACGGTACTTTGAACAGCGGATGTTACATTTCAGATATGTTACGACCCGTGGCTCTACCCTTCATTCAAACCCTGCGAAGTCCTACATTTCAGCAGGATAATGCACGACCGCATGTTGCAGGTCCTGTACGGGCGTTTCTGGATACAGAAAATGTTCAGCTGCTGCCCTGGCCAGCACATTCTACAGATCTTTCACCGACTGAAAACGTCTGGTCAATGGTGGCCGAGCAACTGGCTCGTCACAATACGCCAGTCATTACTCTTGATGAACTGTGGTATCGTGTTGAAGCAGCATGGGCAGCTGTACCTTTACACTCCATCCGTTTGACTCAATGCCCAGTCGTATCAAGGCCGTTATTACGGCCAGAGGTTGTTGTTCTGGGTACTGATTCCTCAGGATCTCTGCACCCAAATTGCGTGAAAATGTTATCACAAAAATGTTCAAATGTCTCTGAGCACTATGGGACTCAACTGCTGCGGTCATAAGTCCCCTAGAACTTAGAACTACTTAAACCTAACTAACCTAAGGACATCACACACATCCATGCCTGAGGCAGGATTCGAACCTGCGACATGTCAGTTATAGTATAATATATTTTTCCAATGAATACCCTTTTATCATCTTCATTTCTTCTTGGTGTAGCAATTTTAATGGCCAGTAGTGTAGGAGGAGAAGGATTTATTGCCATAAAACGGAGAAAAATGTGGCATGTGAAAAAGAAATTTCATTTTCTATTTGTCAGTACTTTTATGTGTCAACCCCGAGACTGTCTGTGTAGAACATTGACATTTTTGCACGTGGTAAATAATTTTATTTTGATTCTTGAAGAAAATCATGTAGCACAGATAACAACGAATCAGTGACACTGATCATGGGCATTATCGTACACGAATGTTTGGTCGTTTACACCACATTGTATGTTTGTCCCCTTTGAATAAAAACACTATTTTTCAAATCTTGCACGGGTACTAGGGAATATTTACGCCACAACAAATAAGAGTGGGAAAATGGACGTAAGAGAACTACAACTATGGTATGGGCACTGCTTTTACCCAATACCTAGTTAAAATAACTTACTTTTGCTTAATTCCTGGTCTGCGTATAAAAATCATACCCCTTTAGAGCAAACTATCCCTACTGAAAAGAGTGCGACGTTGTAATTAATAACACATGACCTCTGGATTTTTGATTTTTCCGTGCTTAAAAAATATATTACCACACTATCTGTAGTTATGTCTTAAAAGATAGCCAGTTTCACGACAAGTTCCATGACAGACTGCTTCGCATTCGGTTGCATTCCATTACGTTCCATCAGTCCTCATCACCCCGTTACACCAATACGATTCTGTATGCGTTCTTTAATAGTGGATACCTCGCAGAGCGTCCTGCATAGTTTGCTACTCCCAAGGAGTTCGCTTTCGATCTTGGAGGTGCGAACCTTGTGATCACTGTGACTCGCCATTTATCGGTGTTCGCAGTGTAAGGTAATAGTTTGTTTTGAACATTTCTTGAATGTCGGCAATGTCCATTTTGTGAAATATAGTACATACATCCCACAGAAGGCTGATCTCTGCACCTTATGGACACTAATTTTCTGTCGTCCTTCTGATGCAAATGGTGAGTGAATAGCAGCTAATATTTTTCCTGTCAAAACTGTTAGAGCCACACTTTGAAAATGTTCAAATCTGTGTGCATTCCTATGGGACCAAACTGCTGAGGTCATCGGTCCCTAGACTTACACACTACTTAAACTAACTTACGGTCAGAAGAACACACACACACACACACACACACACACACACATACCCAAGGAAGGGTTCGAACCTCCAGCGGGAGGGGCCGGGCAATCAATGACATGGAGCCTCTAACCGCGTGGCCACTCCGCCCGGCATCACACTTTCAAATAAGTCGTACTAAAGATTGAAATTCCGACCTCGCACTCAAGGGGTTCCTTGTTAAACTCGCGTTCATCCATTACCCTTATCTGGTCGTAAGAAACTTTCTTTCACGGCAATAGATTAGCTTGACGTTGCAGTCACCTAACATTCTCTTGCAACTCTTCGTTTCTATGCTCTCCTTTGCACCAGTATTCAGTTTGCGTAAATCCTGTTCCCGATTAGTAAGGTGAACGAGATGAGCTTGCACCAGAAATAACTGGGTCTGTGATCTGTAACTATCCTGAAGAAGATCGATATTGTATTACTTACAGATAACAGATTCGAGACAAACAACGACAGCTTGACCAACCGCGCTCAGGATAGCAGGGCTCACCTGCAGCGGGCAGTCAAAGCGCCAAGGAGACGTTGCGCCAGTTCACTGACACTGCCTTCGACTGCCTGCTTCCCAATTTGCAATTCGTATATTAACTGGTCTTTCTTCAGCTGCTCAGACACGTACCCATCTCTTATAGCCACGATTAAGAACAGAATTACCTGGGAACAAAAAACACTTCAACAGTATGCAGTAAGATAAACAAGAAAAGAAATTTACAAAATGAATTATGCTTTTTATGCCTTTTCTAGCAAGCAACTAGGCTACGAAATACGTTAGCACAAGAGGAGCTAAGAGTAGTAAGATGCGACTTCATATACACGTAACACTTCACCTACAAAAAACACATTTATTCAAGAAGTTGCCCAAACTATATTATGAATTTCTTTTAACACGTTAAATTTAATAAACTCAAATTAATTGAGAAAGATCACCATTGAAATATGAACAATTTTCAGTTCGAGGTTTGAAATCGTGACACTGCGTAGAGCTTCTGTCTGGAAATAAATTAAATAAAGCGCAATATGAATTCAAGTACTACGAAAAAATACACAAAAACATTTCAGATGCCCCAAGCTAAAAAAAAATCTAACACCAATAAAAATTTAGTTAAATCATCCATTAACATATGTAAGCATAGTACACTTTAACAAGCAATAGAGAACTCTAAAGCAGTGTGAAATTTAATCTTTACGTACTATTATTAGAATTCTCATGAATAAGTAGCTGTTATTCCATTAAAAGATCCAAACATGGAATTGAGTAGAATGAAATTCTCAGCCAAGAGAGGATGTACCAATTTTCTTAGCCTGATTTTAAGCTGAGGTTACTCAGACTAATTCTGTAAATGTATGTATAAGTAAAGTTTGAACAACAGCGCCCACATGGCTTCAACTAAAACAGCAGTTTTACACTGAACGATCGTTAATGCTTAATACAAAATAAATTACCCAAAACAAGCAGAAATAATATTCCTAAAATACCACACTGGTACAAATCCGATAGCCGGCCGGTGTGGCCGTGCGGTTCTAGGCACTTCAGTCTGGAACCGCGTGACCGCTACGGTCGCAGGTTCGAATCCTGCCTCGGGCATGGATGTGTGTGATGTCCTTAGGTTAGTTAGGTTTAAGTAGTTCTAAGTTCTAGGGGACTGATGACCACAAATGTTAAGTCCCATAGTGCTCAGAGCCATTTGAACCATTTTTGAACAAATCCGATAGAAAAGAATAACTATGGCATAAACAAATTTACCATTGTAAGTTAGCAAAGTTTTAACCGGTAAACGCTGCAAGGAATCAGGGTTACCTTAAGACTGAAACAATATAACTCACAAAGTAAAATAAATCGTACGTCCCAGCAGATAGCACCGAATAACTGTTTATGCAGTTTAAACGCTAACGTGCTCACCAAACAAGTACAACAAGCGGCGGTAAGTACAGGTCAGTACTTCCACATCGCTCGTGATTTCTGTATTCACCAACAGCAGACAACGTTCCACGCTCGTCTTCTCCCAGATCTGAGTCACTTGCTTCAAGGGCACGTAATTTTACAGAATAGAGAAACACACACGCCCAAAATGATGTTTAGTTTCGGCAAATGCTCTTAGCGCCGGTGTCCCACATGACCGGCAACACTTGTACTTGGAAGGACGCGCTGCAGATTTTGTTTTTGAGTCATCAGCTTCTGACTGGTTTGGTGCGGCCCGCCACGAATTCCTCTCCTGTGCCAACCTCTTCATCTCAGAGTAGCACTTGCAACCTACGTCCTCAGTTATTTGCTGGATGTATTCCAATCTCTGTCTTCCTCTACAGTTTTTGCGCTCTACAGCTCCCTCCACTACCATCGAAGTCATCCCATCATGTCTTAACAGATGTCCTACCTTTCTGTCCCTTCTTCTTGTCAGTGTTGGTATACATATTCCTTTCCTCTCCGATTCTGCGCAGAACCTCCACATTCATTACCTAATCAGTCCACCTAATTTTCAACATTCGTCTGTAGCACCACATAAAAAATTCTTCGGTTCTCTTCTGTCAGTTTTCCCACAGTCCATGTTTCACTACTATACAATGCTGTACTCCAGGACGTACATTCTCAGAAATTTATTCCGCAAATTAAGCCCTATATTTGACAGTAGTAGTCTTTTCTTGGACAGGAATGCCCTTTTTTCTAGTGCTAGTCTGCTTTTGATATCCTTCTTGCTCCGTCAGTCATTGGTTATTTTGCTGCCTAGGTAGCAGAATTCCTTAACTTCGTCTACTTGATGACCATAAATCCTGATGTTGAGTTTCTCGCAATTCTCGTTTCTGCTACTTCTCACTACTTTCGTCTTTCTTCTGAAACGGTACAGTAGTTTCCGCTCCATAATCAGCAGGTTTCGCTGCTCGCTCGCACCGGGAAATACAAACGGAGGCAATTTTATTGCACGACGCGGCCGGCCGCGGGTGCAACAGAACCCATGTGGACGGGTGGAAAGAAATGTGTCAGGCTTCATAATACGTATTTATATGTGTCGTGTATTATGCATTTCGTGTACGTGAATGTGAATCTGCACATGAAATGTTCTAATCCTCCTCACACCTTTCCATAAAGCGTGGTCAAATCTTTGTTGGGAAGTAGTTCTGTAGTATAGTAGTGCCAACCTAACTCCTGGGTGGGGGATCAGAGAGACAGCACAGGCAGGTAAAAGTCAAAGACGTTCCAGTGTCACAAGATTTGGGGTGGAGAGGTTAGTCACGGCCAAGTGGTTCGATCATTCCCTCCAACGGGGCCCAGGAAGACCTCTGGGTGCCCGCGATGTTCTGGGAGTGTTACAGAAGACGGGTAAGTGAGCAGACGTGCCTCCAGTGCGTCTGTCTCGATGTTCACGCGTGGAAAAGAGGTATTTGATAATTTGCACTAATTCGTTTTTTCCGGCTTCGGTTTCTGTAACTAAATGAATGTTCTCGTTTGATTTCGGAAATTTGACCTCGTGTGTTAATGTATCTGGTTCCCAGTTTGCCTGTTATCCTCCTCACATAGTGGATGTCCCGAGTAAAACACTGGGAGACTTTGGTAGTATACATTTGGCCAACGCAATTGCGTCTTGCCGTAGAAATGTGCGTGCACATTAGTATATAATATACCCGAGCTATAAGTTGTAAAATTGTAGTATCTGTAAACTGGAACAATTTCTGCAATCGCTGTAAAGTCGAGTGATAATATTTAAAATAAACAGATAATCAATTGTCATCAATCTTTAACATACCCTAAACATCACAATGGAGTCAAGTTTAAGGAATTCATTTAAAATAAAAGATATAGAATGCAGGGACTCAAACATCAGCGTATGAGCCCTCCAGCCCCTTGCCCAGTATCGTACAGAATAGGGCACGCTCTCTAGGTAGGGCTCTCAATCTCCCCTCCCCAGTTATCCGTTGTGCAATTTTCATTCAGGGCTTGACGACAACAACTTTAATCTGGCGTCCCTAGGCTAGGAGGTTTGACGGTAATCTTTCACTTCGATTTACTCTCAGTCCATATTCTGTATTCACTAGGGTTGTAAGTAGGCTGTTTATGTTTTCTTATTGGCAACGTTACGTAGCGCTCTGTATGAAAATCACTGGCTGTGCTGTGTGCAGTCTGTGGCTAGTTTGCATTGTTGTCTGCCATTGTAGTGTTGGGCAGCGGCAGCTGGATGTGAACAGCGCGTAGCGTTGCGCAGTTGGAGGTGAGCCGCCAGCAGTGGTGGATGTGGGGAGAGAGATGGCGGAGTTTTGAAATTTGTTATACTGGATATTATGAACTGCTATATATATTATGACTATTAAGGTAAATACATTGTTTGTCCTCTATTAAAATCTTTCATTTGCTAACTATCCCTATCAGTAGTTAGTGACTTCCGTAGTTTGAATCTTTTATTTAGCTGGCAGTAGTGGCACTCGCTGTATTGCAGTAGTTCGAGTAACGAAGATTTTTGGTGAGGTAAGTGATTTGTGAAAGGTACAGGTTAATGTTAGTCAGGGCCATTCCTTTGTAGGGATTTCTGAAAGTCAGATTGCGTTGCGCTAAAAAAAATATTGTGTGTCAGTTTAAGCATAGTCTTGTAAAAATTGCTCTAAGGGGACGTTTCAGGGTGTTCATTGCATTCAGTAGATCTCGTAATTCTTCCTCACTTTCACTTAGGATAGCAATGTCATCAGCGGAATGTGTCATTGATATCCTTTCACCTTGAATTTTAATTCCACTCCTAAACGTTTCTTTTATTTCCTTTTGTTTCCATCATTCCTTCTTCGATGTACAGATTGAACACTAGGGGCGAAAGACTACATTCTTGTCTTACACCCTTTTTTAATCCGAGAATTTCGTTCTTGGTTGTACACTCTTATTACTCGCTCTTGGCTATTGTACATCTTATATATTACCCGTCTCTCCCTACAGCCTACCCCTATTTTTCTCAGAAGTTCGAACATCTTGCAACATTTTTCTTTGTCGAACGCTTTTTCCAGGTCGACAAATCCTATGAACGCGTGTTGATTTTTCCTTAGTCTTGCTTAAATTATTAACCGCAACGTCAGAATTATCTTTCTGCTGCCTTTATCTTTTCTAAAGCCAAACTGATGTTCATATAACACATCCTCAAATTTCTTTTCCATTCTTATGTATATTATTTTTGTCAGCAACTTGGATGGATAAGCTGTTAAGCTGATTGTGCTATAGTTCTTGCACTTTTGAGCTCTTGCAGTCTTCGGAATTGTGTGGCTGATACTCTTCTATTCTTCCGAAAGTCAGATGGTATGTAGCCAGACTCATACATTCCACACACCAACGTGGTCGCGACTTCCCCCAATGATTTTAGAAATTCTGATGGAATGTTATCGACCCCTTCTGCCTTATTAGATCGTAAGTCCTCCAAAGCTCTTTTAAATTGTGATTCTAATACTGGATCCCCTATCTCTTCTAAATCGACTCCTGTTTCTTCTTCTAAAACATAGGACAAATCTCCCTAGTCATAGAGGCTTTCAACGTACTCTTTAATCTTTGCTCTCTCTCTCTCCTCTGCATTTAAGAGTGGAATTCTCGTTGCACTCTTATTGTTACCACCCTTGCTTTTAATGTCAGCGAAGGTTGTTTTGACTTTCCTGTATGCTGAGTCGTCCTTCCGACAATCATTTCTTTTTTGATTTCTTCACATTTTTCATGCAACCATTTCGTCTTTGATTCCCTGCACGTTCTATTTACTTCATTCATCAGTGACTGAATTTTCCTTAACATTTTTGTACTGGCTTGTTCCATCGATCAGCTGAAGTATTTCTTCTATTACCCATAGTTTCTTCGTAGCTACCTTCGTTGTAGCCAACTTCTGTGATTGCCCATTTCAGAGATGTCCATTCTTCTTCAACCGTAGTGGTCGGGCGGTTCCAAACTGTAGCGCCTAGAACCTTTTGGCCACTCTGGCCGGCCCCTGCAGCTTTACAGAAATATCAACTGTCACACTCAACGACGTAAGTATGCCTGTAGTTCCAGATATGTACCCTTGGGGCGCTGGTACATACTGATGCATTAGGTGTACCGTGTAAAAGACTAATGGAAAAGTTCGCAGTTCCAGACTTGTACGCTTGGGACGCTCATGCAGACCTGTACACGATTGGAGTGTCATGTAACGCTGGCTGAACATATATATTTTGTGTGGAGCTATGCTTTCATATCTCATTCAAGCAGCGTCACCTATGCTGTACTTCGACTCAGTATCAACAGATTCTACACAGAAGTTTCTTACAAGGGAACCTCCTCACCGCAACCCCCTCAGATTTAGTTATAAGATGGCACAGTGGATAGGCCTCGAAAAACTTAACACAGATCAATCGAGAAAACAGGAAGAAGTTATGTGGAACCATGAAAAAAATAAGCAAAATATACAAACTGAGTATGCCATGCGCAAGATAGGCAACATGAAGGATAGTGTGAGTTCAGGAGCGCCGTGGTCCCGTGGTTAGCTTGTGCAGCTGCGGAACGAGAGGTCCTTGGTTCAAGGCTTCCCTCGAGTGAAAAGTTTACTTTCGTTATTTTCGCAAAGTTGTGATCTGTCAGTTCGTTCATTGACGTCTCTGTTCACAGTAATAATTTTAGTGTCTGTGTTTTGCGACCGCACCGCAAAACCGTGCGATTAGTAGACGAAAGAACGTGCCTCTCCAATAGGAACCGGAAACATTTGATCGCAAGGTCATAGGTCAACCGATTCCTCCACAGGAAAACACGTCTGATATATTCTATACGACACTGGTGACGGCATGTGCGTCACATGACAGGAATATGTTGTTTTCCTGTGGAGGAATCGGTTGACCTATGACCTTGCGATCAAATGTTTCCGGTTCCTATTGGAGAGGCACGTTCTTTCGTCTACTAATCGCACGGTTTTGCGGTGCGGTCGCAAAACACAGACACTAAAATTATTACTGTGAACAGAGACGTCAATGAACGAACTGACAGATCACAACTTTGCGAAAATACGAAAGTAAACTTTTCACTCGAGGGAAGCCTTGAACCAAGGACATCTCGTTCCGCAGCTGCTCACGCTAACCACGGGACCACGGCGCTCCGGAACTCAGACTATCCTTCATGTTGCCTATCTTGCGAATGGACTACTCAGTTTGTATATTTTGCTTATTTTTTTCATAGTTCCACACAACTTCTTCCTGTTTTCTCGATTGATCTGTGTTCAGTTTTTCAAGGCCAATTCACTGTGCCAACTTATAACTAAATCTGAGGGGGGTGCGATGGGGAGGTTCCCGTGTTAGCCAACTTTCTTCTAGGTGATTTCATTTTTCATCTATTTCTGGGAATAGATAAAATTACCCGATACACTCTCCGGTGCATACAGTTCTGTAACAGCGGACACTCGGCTATCTGATTCGGTTCTCGTCCAGCAATTTCGGTACAGTGCTGCGCGGCTTATCGCCAGAGCAGCGGTGGCCCGCTCGTTAAACACCGACTTTCCGTCCCGGCGCGGCCGGAGCGCCAGGCGCCGCTGCAGCGGCTGTAGATTTGCACGTGAGTGCAAGTAAGCGAGGAGCGGCGTCTGCGTTAAAGGAGATAGCGCCGCCCGCGGGCTGCGGCAGCGGCTGCTGGGGACTCACCGGCGGAACCGTCCCCCTTAACGCAGATCGGCGCCGCGGCGGCAGCCGCCACCCACCGCACGCCACACACCGCCCCCGCCTGCCTCAACAGGTCGCCCGCTCGTCACCCCAGACTCCCCGCCGGAAAATCGCGTTACACTGTTGCTCTCCGATTCACCAACGGACAACTGCGATGGCCTGCAGCTTCTTTCCTTAAGCTGCCAGTTCGGAGCTCGTTTCACGAGTCGCGAGCTACCGACCCGTCGTTTCCATCCGCCTCAAGAGTCGCATTTGGGAGTGCAGCGAATGATGACGTCTGCCTCTCATGGCGGACGTATTAAAACGTACACTGTACCATAGTTCCCTCGAGTCCGAAGACTGGTATCCTGCGCAAGTCTTTCCGGCTCTGCCTAATATTGTAACTGGTTTTACTGTACAAAGGCCTTGGTCGCCTCAACATTTTCCACCTTTCCACCTCTCTCTCCCCTCTCCTAACACACATGCACACTTCTTCGATTACCAAATTAAAAATTCTTGATGCCTCAGGGTGTGTCAAACGATTTCTTGTTTTACTTATTCCCTACACTTTTTCCTCTCAAATTCTCTTCAGTACCTCCTCATTAATAATCCAATCTAGCCTTCCGATTTTGCAGTACTCTTCTGTAGCATCATATATCAAAAGTTTATATATTTTTTTCTCTGACCTGTTTATCGTCCACAATTAACTTCCGTACAAGTTTACAAAAAAATTCAAATGTGTGTGAAATTTTATGGGTCTTAACTGCTAAGGTCATCAGTCTCTAAGCTTACACACTACTTAACCTAAATTATCCTAAGGACAAACACACACACCCATGCCCGAGGGAGGGCTCGAACCTCCGCCGGGACCAGCCGCACAGTCCATGACTGCAGCGCCCTAGACCGCTCTGCTAACCCCGCGCGGCTACAAGGCTACAGCAGGGCCGGCTATGGAGGGGCGAACCGTGCCACCGCCCAGTGCGACATATTTTTGAGGGAGGCAAAAATTTTAAATTTTAATATGCTTTCAAAACGATGAATCAAATACGGCAATGAAAGTTTTTACATAAATGAAGAAGTGTCAGGATAAGTGGGAAATACAAATCATTCCTGTGCGAACAGTCATCTCCCAGAACGACAAATGGGCTTCAGATCTGGAAGATCAACACGGCAGTCAGGCTCCTTCTAAACAACATCGATGAAGCGCTACAAAAGAGACAAATGTTCTACACAGTGTTCATAGACTTTACCAAAGCCTTTGACCTACTGGAAAGAGATTGTGACGTGTGTACTGTAAGACCTTCAGTACACACACCACCAGATTATTTGACTTGTCGGTCAGGCGAGTGTCAGCAATATGTCTCGTGGTCTTATCGTGGCGTGTTTATCTTCTGCAGTTAGGTCAGACGAAAGAAATGCCACTTGCACGCTTAGATTGACAGTGACCAACTTTAAACAGAACTTGATTAATTTTCACACACATTTATTAAAATAATAACAAGCATAAAAATTACTTAACTTGGTTCTGGATGCTATTTACAATTGACAATCTGAAGTTCCTTTGGTATTGTTACGTTAATCTTATTCTCACATATATCTCTGATACTTGACAAAAGTGTCTATATATTTATTTTCATGGCTATGTACAGGAATATGGTAATCTTATTAGGCGCAGACTGAAACTTGACTATAGACTGGTACAGACAAACGTAGAACTCGTACAGACTGGTACAGACTAATGCAGACTGGTACAGACTGGTGCAGGCAAATGCAGACTGACTAATCGGAGGTCTGTACACTCGTTATAATACCTCGCGCGTTCATGTATCACTGCGCGAGTGTGATCCGCGAGGAGAAAAGGTTCTACGTTAGCAGCAATCTCATTGGCTGCGTTACATATTAACAAGCGGATTGGCGGAAGCAGAATTTGATCCGTCTCTATGGCAGCGCCATCTCATGGTGCGGAGACGGACGAGCACTGCGCCTCCACTGTTGTGCTTAGCGGGGCGCGCTCTAGTGGGAAAGTTGTGTACGCGCTGACTAGAACTATGTACACAACAGAGATCTCATAGTCCGAAAACTGGAAAACACAATGGGAGAAGATAGCATATGGGCAAGAATAATCAAGTCAATCCTCGAATACAATCACAATATCAGACAACCTCTCTTTTTCGAACCTAATTCAGCAATCGAACGGAGTCTTACAGGGTGACCCAATGAGCCCTTTGTTGTGCATTCTTGCCACTGAAGAAGTACTGCGAATTGGAGTAAATGAAGAAGATGTACACGTATATGCATACGCTGATGGCATAGCCGTAGGTTCAACAGATATACAGAAACTGCAGAAAATCATTGAGAAAATAGACAAATGGTATAGTTAACACAAACTACACATAAACATAACAAAGACAGAAATGGTGATTTTCTGAAAAGGATGCTAAACACCAAAGAATGCGGAAATCAACATCAGAGGACACAAATAAAAATCTCATCTGACTTTAAATACCTAGGGGTGACACTGCAACGACAGCCAGGTGTTTCACAAAACATACAATAGAACGTGCAGCCCAAGCAATGATAGCAATACAGGACATCAAAGATATCCGCCTACTCATTCTAGAAACGGCCATGAAATTATTCAACGCAAAAATCTTGCCAATACAGGCCTATGGGATGGAGGTTATATGGGACCACCTGACAGAAAAATCTAGAAACGCTAAAAAAGGTAAAATCGACTTATCTCAAAAGAGCACAAGGTCTCTCAAAGACAACAAGATCTAGACTAGTGTACGTAATAGCGAGAGAGACATTCCTAATTGAAGATATCAAACTTCGATATATGATACCACACACCAGGGCTTCCAGAAATCAACTGAAAATCATGGAGGACAAACGATAAAGAGTATGGCCGGAGTTCTACGGCACCGAAGCAATGACGAACCGCTCATGGACAGAGTCAAACTTCAAACTGCGACATGTCGTAACTAGATTTTCTATTCACGGCTTTCACCATCTAATTTGCAAAAACAAAACTTATCACGAGCCAACCACAACATGTGTATGTGAACTGTGTAACGAAGCCTGTGAACGATATCACATAGAACTGTGCAGTATAAGAGTGAAATCCATAAATGAATATGCAAAAATGTAAAATCTTAAGCAAAGTTACTGTATATGGCTATTTTGCTGCAATTTTATTAAATAAAATTAAATTCTAGTGTCTTACCGGAGATTATCTACGGCATTGCGAAACAACGAATGAATCGCTAGATTTTGACACCACTGGTCCCTCTCTAAAAAAATCAAATCTTACTAGACACAGTGTTTCCAATTGAATCTTTACTGTGGACCTGCACAACACATGAGATGTACCTATGTCAGCTATATCGGTTGACGTACAGCATGTCATGCATATTACTCGGTTAACTTTCTCGCATCACTGACGCATGTTGCAACCCTCTGCCGCCACAGTGCTCCGAATTGTAGCGTGTAACATGGCGATGTAATATGTCAGTACATCAGTGAGCTAGAAGCAGTGTCCTGTAATCGATCTTCTAACCTCAGACAGTTTCTCGCGAACATGGCACAACCTCTCCTCCAGCGTGACAATACCAGATCGCACACGAGAGCTGCTACATCAGCAAGAATCCGATGTCTACGGTTCACTGTCATTGATCGTCCTCCACATACACTACGACGAACTGACATGAGGAAAGTTTCCAACCGATTTCTCATACACAAACAGCAGTTGATCGGCGTTGCCTGGTGAAACGTTGTTGTGATGGCTCGTGTAAGGAGAAGAAACGCGTACCATCACGTTTCCGACTTTGATAAAGATCGGATTGTAGCCTATCGCGATTGCGGTTTATCGTATCGCGACATTGCTGCTCGCGTTGGTCAACATCCAATGACTGTTAGCAGAATATGGAATCGGTGGGTTCAGTAAGGTAATACGGGTCGCCGTGCTGGATCCCAACGGCCTCGTATCACTAGCAGTCGAGATGACAGGCATCTTATCCGCATGGGTGTAACGGATCGTGCAGCCACGTCTCGATCCCTGAGTCAACAGACGGGGAAGTCTGCAAGACAGCAACCATCTGCACGAACAGTTCTACGACGTTGCAGCAGCATGGGCTATCAGCTCAGAGACCATGGCTGCGGTTGCCCCTGACGCTGCATCACAGACAGAAGCTCCTGCGATGGTGTACTCAACGACGAACCTGGGTGCACGAATGGCAATACGTCACTTTTTCGGATGAATCCAGGTTCTGTTTACAGCATCATGAGGGTCACATCCGTGTTTGGCGACATCGCGGTGATCGCACATTGGAACCGTGTATGCGTCATCGCCATAGTGGTGTATCATCCGGCGCGATGGTATGGGGTGCCATTGGTTACACGTCTCGGTCACCTTTTATTTGCATTGACGGCGCTTTGAACAGTGGACGTTACATTTCAGATGTGTTACGACCCGTGGCTCTACCCTTCATTCGATCCCAGCGAAACCCTACATTTGAGCAGGAGAATGCACGACCGCATGTTGCAGGTCCTGTACAGGCCTTTCTGGATACAGATAATGTTCGACTGCTGCCCTGGCCAGCACATTCTCCAGATCTGTCACCAATTGAAAACGTCTGGTCAATGGTGGCCGAGCAACTGGCTCGTCACAATACGCCAGTCATTACTCTTGGTGAACTGTGGTATCGTGTTGAAGATGCATTGGCAGCTGTACCTCTACAAGCCATCCTAGCTCTGTTTGAATCAATGCCCCGACGTATCAAGGCTATTATTACGGCCAGAGTTGGCTACTTATTTCTCAGGATCTATGCACCTAAATTGCGTGAAAATGTAATCACATGTCAGTTGTAGTATATTTGTCCAATGAATACCCGTTTATCATCTGCATTTCTTCTTGGTGTAGCAATTTTAATGGCCAGTAGTGTAGTTCCGACAGTGCTCTATATCGTTTTTCATCTTTTTCCACAATTTAAAGCACACTTTGGAGGACTTCACTCTCATAATGATGAAGCACTGAAACCGAAGGTAAGTTCGTCGCTCCGTCAATAAAGTCAAACATTCTACAGTGACGGTATCCACAAACTGATTTCACGTTGGCAGAAATGTGTTCATCGCCAGGATGACTATATTGACAGATAAATACGTTGACAAGAAAAATAAAGTTTTATAGAATGTTAATAGTGTTTGTTTTATCTAAAAAACTACAGGAGTTTTCACAAGAAAATACAGGAGCATTAATTTCCAGCACGCCCTCGTAATAAATAAATAAAAGTAAATGTTAGCATATGATGGCCTAACAGATCCTATATAGCAACTTTAAACATCTATGGTAGCAACGCTGAGAAAAACACTTTGTAATAACTAAATAAGTAAAGAATAAATAAAGTATTCACTGTATACGTTTGACTTTTGTTTCACTGACTGGCGTCCCACAGCTGGATGTGGTCTTAAAGACGTGTGAATAAGTGTGATATGTGAAAATAACACGTCATGACTGAATGATTTTATTCTGAAGAAGCTTAAAAAGTTTGAATGAGCCTGAGGTGTGTGAGAACGCGTGGGGGAGGGAGGGAGCTTGAAATTTTCACACGGGCGGCAAGTTCCCTGGACCCGACCCTGGGCTACATGCCACAGATACCGCCAGATGAAAGTTCCTAACGCTTAAATTTAGGTTCCATGTTGACAAATTATCTCTTTTTGAGGAATGTCTTCTATCTTATTGCCAGTCTGTGTTTAAAACTTTATTTCGGTCATCATCATTTATTTTAAAGCCTGCTGGCAGATTAAAATTGCCTGCTGGTCTGGGAGTCGAATTTGGACCCTTTGCCTTTCGCCGACAAATGCTTTACCGACTGAGCAATGCAAGCACGATTCACGACCCACTCTCACAGCATTACTTCCATCAGTGCTTCTATCACTTTCCAAGCTTCACAGGTCTCCTGGTCACCTTCCGGCTTCGAGTCATTTACAGGCACACAGTTTTAGTCTATCTGGAATTTTCTAACAGGGCTTCGCTGCAGACTGCAAACTGAATCCGGAAGAAGTCTGTGGCTAAGCACTTTTTCTGCTGTATCTTATCTTTCTTGAGTGCTAACTATGCAAGGTGTACAGGAGAAATTTCGGAAAGTAGGAAAGATGCAGTGGCAGAAGTAACGAATCATGCATGGATAGCAAGTCGGAAGAGCATTTGCCATGAAAAGCAAAGGCGTGGGTTCTAATACCGGTGTAGCTTACAGATTCAGTCTGGCAAGTAGTTTCAACTGCTCCAGAGTATTAATTCATCCTGATGTTTTATTATGCTGCTTAAATAGGAAAAGTTATGTATTTCTATCTCATCTCCTCATAAGAGTTCCTTAGCATCGCCTGATTTAATTCCACTAGATAACATGTAACTTGTCTTACTTTTGTTGATATTCACATACTTTCAAGACAATATTTATCCCTTTCAACCGATCACCCGAGTCCTTTACCACCTGAGATATTTCATGTCATCAGCAAACCTCGATGTTTTTAACTCTCTTTCTGAGTTGCTGCTTGGATTTTTTTACTGCTTGCTCAACGTATAGGTTGAATATAGTCTTGGAGGTGTTAGAGCATTGTCTCACTTTCTTCTCAGTTACTGCTTCTCTTTCATGTCCTTCAGTTCTTAATGAATGCAATCTCGTTTCTGTAAAAATTGTAGGTAAACCTTCTCTACCGGTATTTTAGCCGTACTATCTTGAGAATTTCAAAGAGTGTATTCCAGTCAACTTTGTCAAAAGCCCTCTCTACAAGTACGGTCGCTACAATGGCAGGTAGGTCACCTTTCTTTATTCTATGTTGTGGAGTACGTCGTAGTGTCAGTATTGCCTCGGGAGTTCCTGCATTTATCGGGAACCCAAATGCTTCTTCCCCGAGGTCGGTATATGAAACAATTTTCGCATAATTTTGAACACATTTGAGGACAGTGATGCACATGTTCAGCGTACGTCCAGTATGATATTAACTCGAAATTTTATGTTTATGCACTGGTATACACATACAGGGCAAAAACCTAGAGGAGATTGTTAAAGTATCAATGTTTCAGTAAAATTCTTCCACGAGTTCTCTTCGTCTGCATTCTACCACGATATGCTGTTGTTTTTTATTCTTTTAATTTATTTCTTATTCTTACCGCCTGTTATCCTGATCACCCACTGACAAGATATGCTGTACTGTGATTCTATCTTTCTTTTTTGTCTTCTAGTACTGTATCTGTCCACAAATCATCAAGGATTTAGAACGCATCGCTCGTGCAGAACTTAGCTTGTCATTTTCTCAAATGATATCCTACGAATCATTGATGATGGGCAACAGGTAGAATCCATATTCCTAGATTTTCGGAAAGCTTTTGACATAGTGCCCCTCAGGAGACTGTTGACGAAGGTCCATGCATACAGAATATGTTCCCAGATATGTGACGGCTCGAAGACTTTTTAAGTAAGAGAACCCAGTGTGTTTTCCTCGGCCGTGAGCGTTCGTCAGGGACAACAGTATTGTCTGGTGCGTCCCAGGGAATTGTAATAAGACCGATCTCATTTTGTATGTACAGAAATGATATGACAGAATGGATGAATAGCATTTAAGGCTGTCTGCTGATGACGCTGTGGTGTACGGGAATCTGTCGTCGTTGAGTGACTGTAAGAGTATGCAACATGACACAGGCAGAAGTCCTAGTTGGTTTGGTGACTGGCAGCTCGCTCTAAATGTAGAAAAATGTAATGTAATGCGGATAAGCGGGAAAAATCATTCCGTAACGTTCGAATACAGAAGTAGCAGGGTGCTGGTTGACACTGTCATATTGATTAAATGTCATGGAGTAACTTTTGAAAGCGATATGAAATGGAATGAACACGTCAGGTTGGTAGTAGGAAGGCGAATGCTTGGCTTAATTTTGTTGGGAGAATTTTGAAAAGTGTAACTCATCCACCAAGGCGTATAGAAAGTTAGTGTTACCCATTCTTGAGTCCTGATTCAGTGTTTGGATTCCTCAGTAGGTCAGCTTAAATGAAGACGTCGAAGCAATTCGGAGGCGGGCTGCTAAATTTGTTACCAGTCGTTTCTTATAAACACGCAAGTATTACAGAGATGTATCGTGAACTCAAATCAAAATCCTTGGCGCGAAGACGTCGCTCGTTTCGCTATACAGTACTGCGAAAATTTAGAGAACCAGCACTTGAGGCCGACTGCAGAACGATTGTACTGCCCCTTACGTACATTCCGCCTAATGATCACGAACACATTATTTGAGAAGTCGGGTCTCGTATGGAGGCTTTTAAACAGTCTTTCTTCCTTCGGTCTATTTGCGATTGGAACAGGTAGAGAAATGACTGCTAGTGGTACGTTGTATCCTCCACCATGTGTCGTACGGTTGTTTGGTAGTAGTGCGTGGTTTTTGGTGGTTTCCCTGCGGTGCGGCTGCCCGGCGGCGGACAGTTTCCGCAACATGCAGTGATTGGAGCTGTTGCGCTGACTAGCCGGACCGCACGTTATGTGCTACCAAATACAATAACTTCAAACACCTGAGGATGGGATTTTAAAATCCAGAAATCGATCGTAGTTTGAACAAATATTAGCATCAGTACAACTGATCGAAATTAATTTCAGTTTATATGTCCTCTCTTATTCTGTATAGCTATCTAAAATGATCAGTTTCTAGTCTGCCATTATCTCAGACATTTCTATAACCTTTCGGAAATTTCGTTACTGTAATTAACTTCTTGTTTAATCTTTTTTATAAATTGTACACTGTACCTTTCTTGCAAATTATGTTTTTGTAGCCCCTACGCAACCAAATTTATAATTCATCGTTAAGCATTCAGATGCCCCTGCTACTACCTCTGTAGTTTCGTGAGGTTCAGAAACGCAATTATTGTTATAAATTTTCGTGACACAAAAATAATGTGTGGTCTCTTGACGCTGCACTGACCCGACACCTCAGTTCTAGACGAACATTTCATTCCTCACTGACTTCACTAAGCTATGCGTAGTATACTCCGGCATTCCCTAGTCTTGAATGATGAAATTAAAATTCCTTTGTGAAAAATACATGAAGTGTAAATGAAATTTTTGTACCTTTACTACAGACTGAATGAGAATGGTCGGTATGGTAACAAAACTCGCCTGTATTCCCGCTGTAGAAGAGTTGTCGTTGTGGCTGTTCGTTATGTAGTAACTATATGTTCAAAGGTTTTCTTTGTTTTCCAATAGACGATTTGGCCGGCTTATCGCTGATATTTATAAGGTTTCACTTCTAGATTTCAGTTCCCCAAGATCATTATTTCTTACGTACCACCATACCATTCTCTGTACCAACTGTCCAACATTTCCACATTCTAACTGAAAGTCTTTTCACGAACTTCTACTAGTTATCACTTGCTACCAATCTCTCACTACTGCTGTGTGCCTCGCAATGTTGGAGTCAAAACAAAAAAATCATATAACTCAGTAACCTAATATATTATTATGTTTTGGTATGTATAAGATCTTCATATAATCCTATTTTTATTTTATAATGTGTCATTTTTAACAAATTAATGATTTTTTTTAAAATTTCTTTGACGATACAAATTTGTTTTCCTATAAACTTTATTCGACTGTCTATTCATTGTTGTTATGGGGGCTCCTTCCAAACTACAATTTGAATTTCGCTTTAATAGATACGAAATTGATGAAATTAAATGAAATAATTTCTGGTTCAAAATGGTTCAAATGGCTCTGAACACTATGGGACTTAACATCTGAGGTCATCAGTCCCCTAGAACTTAGAACTATTTAAACCTAACTAACCTAAGGACATCACACACATCCCTGCCCGAGGCAGGATTCGAACCTGCGACCGTAGCGAACGCGCGGTTCCAGACTGAAGCGCCTAGAACCGCTCCGCCACACTGGCCGGCGAAATAATTTCTGGCATAGGTGGAATTAGGTACTGAAGTAATTTGAATGACGACAAGTGAAAATTTGTGCTGGACTGAAACTGGAAGCCGAATTTCCCGTTTCTCGCGAAGTATCGCCTTTACCCTGTCCAGACACAAAACCCGTCCTACCCAAATTCCCATCTTCTCGTTCACTATTGACGTTGCCTACCATAAAAGGCACTTCATCAGTATTAACAGCCGCAAGTTTCTTAATTGGCAAATCATTTTCAGAAAGGAAAGATATGAATGCATTGCAAAAATCTTCTCCTTGTGTAGTGTCTTCCAAGATAAAAATTGTGAGCACGTTTTTACACTGAAATACGAAAATACCAGTCTTAAAAAAATCGCAACTTGTGGTGGAAAACAAGGATTCATTAGCTGTCAGAAGACACTCCATAACAACTTCAAATGGTTTCGCATGTTTCATCAGTACTTCTGATACACGAAATGATGCTATGTTTGATGAAAGACGTTTTTGTACAGGCTTTATAAGAAACAACCGCTGTGACTGTAATTTACTTTTAAGATTAGAAAGTTTCTTCCTCCACAGCTAACTGACAACAGCTGCTTCCTATGCAAAGTCTCTATGACGGTTATAAAATAGTGTTCTATTCATCACCTTTTAGGTATGGCTAAAGCACCATGACATATGAAATATATGCACGTATCTTTATACAATGAAACAAAAAACTGTTCTTCTCATTCACCATGGAAGTGTTATGTTTTTCTGTGTTTAAATGCACTCATTTTTCAACAAATATGTTAAACACAGCAAATTTAAACAGACTTCGGACAAAGGTTTTGTAAGATCGGCTCTTAAAGCCATGGCGACCCACTGGTCGATCGCGATCAACGGGTTAAGCACCCCTGACCTATACCCTCGTATGTGGAAAAAGGATGTATACTGACAGCAGAAATATTCTCTACAGGTCTCGTATATTAGTTAACTTCCTCTAGCTCGTGGTTTCCAAGTGTTCGTAAGTTTATCACCAATCTCATTTCTGTTACTCCTCATTACTTTCGCTTTTCTTCGGTTTACTCTCAACGCACAGTGTATACTCATTAGACTGTTCCTTCTGTTAAACTGGTCCTGCAGTTCTTCCTTATTTTCACTGAGGATAGCAATGTCGTCACAAGATATCCTTTCACTTTGCATCTTAATCGCACCTTTGAATCTATATATTATTTCCATCATAGCTTCTCGAATATACACTCCTGGAAATTGAAATAAGAACACCGTGAATTCATTGTCCCATGAAGGGGAAACTTTATTGACACATTCCTGGGGTCAGATACATCACATGATCACACTGATAGAACCACAGGCACATAGACACAGGCAACAGAGCATGCACAATGTCGGCACTAGTACAGTGTATATCCACCTTTCGCAGCAATGCAGGCTGCTATTCTCCCATGGAGACGATCGTAGAGATGCTGGATGTAGTCCTGTGGAACGGCTTGCCATGCCATTTCCACCTGGCGCCTCAGTTGGACCAGCGTTCGTGCTGGACGTGCAGACCGCGTGAGACGACGCTTCATCCAGTCCCAAACATGCTCAATGGGGGACAGATCCGGAGATCTTGCTGGCCAGGGTAGTTGACTTACACCTTCTAGAGCACGTTGGGTGGCACGGGATACATGCGGACGTGCATTGTCCTGTTGGAACAGCAAGTTCCCTTGCCGATCTAGGAATGGTAGAACGATGGGTTCGATGACGGTTTGGATGTACCGTGCACTATTCAGTGTCCCCTCGACGATCACCAGTGGTGTACGGCCAGTGTAGGAGATAGCTCCCCACACCATGATGCCGGGTGTTGGCCCTGTGTGCCTCGGTCGTATGCAGTCCTGATTGTGGCGCTCACCTGCACGGCGCCAAACACGCATACGACCATCATTGGCACCAAGGCAGAAGCCACTCTCATCGCTGAAGACGACACGTCTCCATTCGTCGCTCCATTCACGCCTGTCGCGACACCACTGGAGGCGGGCTGCACGATGTTGGGGCGTGAGCGGAAGACGGCCTAACGGTGTGCGGGACCGTAGCCCAGCTTCATGGAGACGGTTGCGAATGGTCCTCGCCGATACCCCAGGAGCAACAGTGTCCCTAATTTGCTGGGAAGTGGCGGTGCGGTCCCCTACGGCACTGCGTAGGATCCTACGGTCTTGGCGTGCATCCGTGCGTCGCTGCGGTCCGGTCCCAGGTCGACGGGCACGTGCACCTTCCGCCGACCACTGGCGACAACATCGATGTACTGTGGAGACCTCACGCCCCACGTGTTGAGCAATTCGGCGGTAGGTCCACCCGGCCTCCCGGATGCCCACTATACGCCCTCGCTCAAAGTCCGTCAGCTGCACATACGGTTCACGTCCACGCTGTCGCGGCATGCTACCAGTGTTAAAGACTGCGATGGAGCTCCGTATGCCACGGCAAACTGGCTGACACTGACGGCGGCGGTGCACAAATGCTGCGCAGCTAGCGCCATTCGACGGCCAACACCGCGGTTCCTGGTGTGTCCGCTGTGCCGTGCGTGTGATCATTGCTTGTACAGCCCTCTCGCAGTGTCCGGAGCAAGTATGGTGGGTCTGACACACCGGTGTCAATGTGTTCTTTTTTCCATTTCCAGGAGTGTATAAACTGAAACTACATTCCTCTCTCATACTACTTCTAACTCGAGCACTTCGGTCTTCGTTCTCCATTCTTACTTTTCACTCTTCCTTCTTGTATGTATTGTGTACTACTTATCTTTCTCTATACTTAAAAGGCTGACTTTTCCGGAATAGTTTCTGTATCGGAGAGGGATAGTGGCAGTGGATACATACAGCCTTGATTACCAATCGCCTGATTGCCCGCTTACGAAATACCGTGTTTTGATTAAGAGCAGTTTGTGTTGTTGGAACAGCTGGGGACGAAAATGATCTGAGAAGGAGAAAGAATAATATAAATTTTTTCTCTGCTTACGCTTCACCATATCAAGAAAACTATAAGATCAAAAAACTATATGTTTATAAAACAAGGGGAGGCGCACAACAATTTACACAATTGCCTAACTCGCAGCATTGTAGCTTGGGACACAAGGAAGAGACCCGTAATGAAATCGCATGGTGAATTAACGACATTTGGTCTAGCGCACCGACTACCCTGTGGTTTCAGATGGTTTTCCACGCCCCTTTAACCAAATACTAGGATTCTTCCTAGGCACTGCCTCAGAAAATACGTTTCACAGATAGATGACTACCCTCCGTTAGATTAACTGACAACTGTGGCGAAAGGAAGGGTGTTAGGTGGGCTCAAAGTTACAACAAAAATCTCTGGCACATTATGAAAACGGTGGGTTAAACGCTGCGAAAGAGAGAGAGATAGATGATTTAATAGCTTTCAGTACAGATGGCTGCCAACAGCTTTGCCGCAGTGGGAACATCGGTTCCCGTCAGATCACCTAAGTTAAGCACTGTCAGGCTTGACTAGCGCATGGATGGGCCACTGTCCGGTTCTGCGCTGTTGGCACGCGAGGTCCACCCAGCTCTTACGAGGCCAATAAAGGAGGTACTTGACTGAGAAGTAGCGGCAATGGTCACGAAAATTGACAATGGCTGGGAGAACAGTGTGCTGACTTCATGTCCCTCCATATCTGCATCCAGAGGCAGCTAACGGCTGAGGGTGACACGGCGGCTGGTCGGTTCCCCAGGGCCTTCAAGACCTGTTCGGACCGTGTTTGTTGGTTTATTATAGTACTGCAGGTGGCGACTATTGGGAGGCGTGGCAGATGGATGGTGTATCAGGAGGCACTCTCCCAGTTCACCACTTGTTGGTTCCTCAGGGAAGAGGTCGTGGTTGTAAACTGTGTACGCGGGTGGGCGCAGTAGAAGAGTGACTTTTAACCATTTATATCTGCAAATACATCTCTCCTTTAGCGATGCTAAGGCGGTCCTCTGCTGCTGCCTGTCCTGCTGCACCGCGAGCACCTGGCAGCTACTCAGGAAGTGCATGCTGCGTCTCCAGCCTCCGCACATGAAGAAGTCCTGTGGCTCCACTGAAGTGTCAGAAACGCTGGTGTCCTGGCCCGAGGCGACATGAAAGACCCCCAGGCCTTCCCATCTGCAGCCGGCCTGTGTGGCCAAGCGGTTCTAGGCGCTTCAGTCTGGAACCGCGCCACCGCTAAGGTCGCAGGTTCGAATCCTGCCTCGGGCATGGATGTGTGTGATGTTCTTAGGTCAGTTAGGTTTAAGTAGTTCTAAGTTCTAGGGGACTGATGACCTCAGATGTTAAGTCCCATAGTGCTCAGAGCCATTTGAACCATTTATTCCCATCTGCGTTGAAAGCTGTCAGCAGTGCATCGTGACTGGTGCTTACAAAGCGGAAGACATCTCTCCGGCGGCTGTTGGCGGTGTTAAGTATGAGGAGCAAATCTACAACAGACTTACACCCAGCGTTAATACCGTGTCAGAGAATCGAGTAAGTGCGTCCTGTACACCATCGATGCATCTGACCAACTCTCTACTGACTCAAATGGTGGAGTATTTATAGTGTGGAATATGGGCTGGTGTTGACCCAGTGTCACTTGAAAAAACATTGGCCTTCCTATTACGTATGTATCAGCGAATTACATCGCGCCCTATTTGCTTACCACATTTGTTATACCAACAGACTGGTCCATAACATTCATTACACCCTCGTGCGTTAGCAATGCGACTTTTTACTTCACGTATATTTCTATCGTATTGGTTTACTAAGCTCCTGCAGATGCTAGCTACCCAGTTCACGCAAAGCGCTGAGGTCCTGCTTTCCGCCTGACCTGCTAACGTGATGAAACGCTGCCGTTTCGTTTTGCACTTGTTGACCCTCCCACCAGGAACACTAAGTGAACGAGGTCTCAAAATTATGAAATTCTGTGGCAAGCTGCCTGATACATGGTTGGTACGTAACAGTGAGGATGGCTTGTTTACAGGAAATCAGCCGAGTAAAATAGTTCAAATGGCTCTAAGCACTATGGGACTTAACATCTGAGGTCATCAGTACCATAGACGTAGAACAACTTAAACCTAACTAACCTAAGAACATCACACATATCCATTCCCGAGGCAGGATTCGAACCGGCGACCGTAGCAGCAGCGCGGTTCCGGACTGAGGCGCCTAGAACCACTCGGCCACAGCGGCCGGCAGCCGAGTAATCCAATGCCTGACAAAAAAATGTGAAGCACCCAGAGGACATGGTCGGATGTCAGTGTAAGCTCTTGCACGTAAACACCATTGGCGGATATGTAACTGTTTAGAGTTGCAATTGTCTGTGACGGGTAGAATGGCCAACAGAGTACATTAGTATTGTTTGTGTATCGTGGTGTTACTAGGCCTGGTCGGGTATATAAGGGACGTGAACAGCATCAGATGATGATGATGATGATGTTTGGTTTGTGGGGCGCTCAACTGCGTGGTTATCAGCGCCCATACAATTACCCAATTTTTGCTCAGTCCAATTTCGCCACTTTCCGGGATGATGATTGAAATGATGAGGACAACACAAACACCCAGTCATCTCGAGGCAGGTGAAAATCCCTGACCCCGCCGGGAATCGAACCCGGGAACCCGTGCTCGGGAAGCGAGAACGCTACCGCGAGACCACGAGCGGCGGACAAGCATCAGATGATGACGTAGATGCTGCGTATTCGTGTGGGACAGCATCTGAAAAAGTATGAAATGAGCCTCACTGTGGGTCCTTATTTTGCATGCTGGTCGAATCGTGCAGTACCCAGAGTTGTGATGCATTCAGATGTTACAGTATCCCGATATTGGACTGTGTGGTAATGTGGAAGCAGGCATACTGGTTGTCAAGGTTCCGGATCTTCCAATCCGACCGTCAAAAGTATAGGTCACCGTATTGGGCACCAACTATATCATAAACCCTTCAACGCTCTGCCTGCTATCCGAGAATAAGTAACTGCAACATCCTGTGTCATCCGTCACCATTGTTTGGAGACTAGTTGATTACTGAAACTTCCTGGCAGATTAAAACTGTGTGTCCGACCGAGACTCGAACTCGGGACCCTTGCCTTTCGCGGGCAAGTGCTCTACCAACTGAGCTACCGAAGCACGACTCACGTCCGGTACTCACAGCTTTACTTCTGCCAGTATCTCGTCTCCAACCTTCCAAACTTTACAGAAGATCTTCTGCGAACCTTGCAGAACTAGCACTCCTGAAAGAAAGGATATTGCGGAGACATGGCTTAGCCACAGCCTGGGGGATGTTTCCAGAATGAAATTTTCACTCTGCAGCGGAGTGTGCGCTGACATGAAACTTCCTGGCAGATTAAAACTGTGTGCCCGACCGAGACTCGAACTCGGGACCCTTGCCTTTCGCGGGCAAGTGCTCTACCAACTATCCTTTCTTTCAGGAGTGCTAGTTCTGCAAGGTTCGCAGGAGAGCTTCTGTAAAGTTTGGAAGGTAGGAGACGAGATACTGGCAGAAGTAAAGCTGTGAGTAGCGGACGTGAGTCGTGCTTCGGTAGCTCAGTCGGTAGAGCACTTGCCCGCGAAAGGCAAGGGTCCCGAGTTCGAGTCTCGGTCGGGCACACACTTTTAATCTGCCAGGAAGTTTCATGTCAGCGCACACTCTGCTGCAAAGTGAAAATTTCATTCTAGTTGATTATTGACTTTAGATTACAGTCGTAAGGCTGCGCCCCGGGGCCCCATTCTTACAATGTCTGCAGCGCCACAGCGTTGCTATTCCTGGTGTCACAGGGTTTGGATCCAGCAGGTATGGCTGGAAGCTATTAAGGGAACTCTGACTGCATAACGGTATGTCCCAAACAACCTACGTCCTCGTAAGTTACCTCCGATGGATCGTGGTGCAATTTTCAACAGGATGAAACTTTTCTACGCAAGCCACGAACAATGTACGTGATGACTAAATACTCCAGTGGCAAACAAGATCCACAGATGTTTCCTTGATAGAAAATGCGTGGAACCACTTCGGACATCAACTCCGTTGTAGTCCCAGTATGCAGGATAGCAAAGACCATTTACAACAGTTGCCAGCAAACTTGCTTCAGCACAATATACAATGGCTCTATGACCCAAAGTTTTAAACATGACTGCTTGGTTCAGTGACCGTTTCTAAATTAAAATTGAAAGAAATGAGCCTCGGTCACTATTATTTTTAGGCTTATTAACCAGGTTTCAACACTTATAAGAGTGCTTTCATCAGAATTAAAACAATTAAAATGGCCTATAACATCGTTACAAATTTATAGGAAAAGACATTTTTTATATAAAAAGCGTAAGTACCTACTAACAATAAAAGACAGAGACAGTACTTCCATGTTACATATAAAATAATTAACAGGCCAGAAGGGTCTAGTCACAAAATATATAAAAAGGATTGCCTGAAGGCGAACCACTATGGGCTGCTCGTACTTGTACAACCACAGGTTGCAACGAACAGAGGGCCCACATTAACAAGTGCGGGCAGGTGAACATGCGATTGTATCGAGAGTGCCATCTAGTAGCCGCAGGTACAACTAGGCTACTTAAAATTCAAGTCTAGACACACGAAAAATATAATGAATACTGTTCAGTGAGCCGGCCAGTGTGGCCTAGCGGTTCTAGGCGCTACAGTCTGGAACCGCGCGACTGCTACGGTCGCAGGTTCGAATCCTGTCTCGGGCATGGATGTGTGTGATGTCCTTAGGTTAGTTAGGTTTAAGTAGTTCTAAGTTCTAGGGGACTGATGACCTCTGATTTTAAGTCCCATAGTGCTCAGAGCAGGTTCGAATCCTGTCTCGGGCATGGATGTGTGTGATGTCCTTAGGTTAGTTAGGTTTAAGTAGTTCTAAGTTGTAGGGGACTGATGACCTCTGATTTTAAGTTCCATAGTGCTCAGACCCATTTGAACCATTTGAACTGTTCAGTGCATAATGAAAAAAGCAATATTTTGTGTAACAGCGACAGATATAGTACCATTTTTTCCGCATCAGAACTTGGAAGTACAGTTTGAAGCATAAAAAGTCATAGAAAATACAGGAAGGTCTGAATGACACAGCTTGTCGAAAGAGATATAACATGAAATACAGCCAATAAGCCATTTAATAAATGAAAAATTATGACTTAACTTAGATGGAGAAAAACATTAAGGTAAACTGCACAAGGAGACCTGAAATTAAATGTCAAGTAAAGGCTTTATACCGTTGAAGAAAATTTTATTGCGCAACTGCAGCTGTTCATTGAGCACGAGACTATCATTTTGAGGAAGATGTTTAAAAATCTCTAATTCTTCCAGAATATCTAATTTACGTTCTTTCTTCTGCGTGTGAAAAATGTTGATAACGCAAATAGCTTTAGGTACGTGACCTGTAATCAGAAGATGGTCGGCAAAAGACGAAATTTGGGGCTAGTGCCATTTTTCATTAAAAGGTGTTCTTTATATCTGGTTGTAAACGCACTTCCTGTTTGTCCTATGTAGTAAGAAGAGCAGGTATCGCAGACAATCTTACAGACGCCAGAACTTCCTAAAGTGGAACGAATCGATTTTAAATCATGAATGAAGTTGCTCTATGACCTGTTCCCAGTGGAATCTGTCCAGTCATCCAGACCAGAGAGGGTGTAACGTCATACTGGTAAGTGCACTCATACTGCCAAGTTCTTTCAAAATTTGACTCGATTTTGTAGTCACCTTTTCAATAGGGGAGGTTCGTTTTCGCTTTTCCTCTCCTTTTTTTGTAGGGCAGTGTAATATCGCCACTTGGATTCCTCTTTCCTGAATATGACAAGTATGAAATACACTGATCAGCTATAACGTTATAACAACCGACGTACTATCGATATAAACCCGTCCAGGCGATAGGAGCGTCATCTTGCAAGGAATGAGTGTTAGTTAGGCACACGCACGGTGCAAATAATATCAGTGAGCTTGCTGTCCCTGTGTGGAATGGGGAAGGCGCGCGCCCTGCCTGAGTCTGACCGAGGGCAGACTGTGATAGCCCAGGGGCTCGGCAGGAGCATTTCGGAATCTGAACGACTTGTCGGGTGTTCGAAGAATGCTGTGATGATTGTTTTCAACCCGTGGTGAAATCGAGGTGGAACCACATCGAGACGTCGTGGGGTTGTGCGACCACCCATCATTACACATGTCGGACGTTGTAGGCTGAGTAGGCCTGTAAAACAGGATGGACAGCGAACTGTGGCGCAACTAATATCAGACTTAAATGCAGGGCAGAGTACAAATGTGTCTGAACACGCAGTGCTCCGAACACTCCTAGAGATGGGTCTCCGCATCCGACGACCCGTGGATATGCCATTGTTAACACTACGACATCGGCAGCTAAGGCTGGAATGGGCACGTGACCATCGATATTGGTTGTCGGCACAGTGGCAGAGCTGGTGAGACACAATATCACCTTAATTATGTGGATAGGCGGGCGCCAGTCCGTTGCGGTGCAGTACTTGAATAAACTAAATTGCGGCAATTCGCTTACCTTGCTGACGTCACAAAGTTGGAAACCTTCCTCTAATTGCGAGACAGTTTCTACGCCGTGAGTTACGACGTTAGTTTTCTTGTTACTTCCTGAAAATATGATTTACGCTCATGTAGACTCATTCTCGGAGGATCTAAAGTTCAGATAACATGCAACATTGTCAGCCAGCATAATTAAAAACGTATCCCAGATAAATCACAGACCAAACCACGTCTTCATATTATAAGTATAATCTGTAACTTAAAACGCTATAAATATGAGAGAACAGTATTATTGTGAAGTCGATTTTATCTTCATGTTTGAGATACTATAAAAATGCAACAGATTATATTTTTTCACTGACTGCTTCTGGTCTACTCTGTAATAATTATAATTATCTTTTTAATTTAATTGGGCGTCTCTAAGCTATGATAATATCTTAACAAAGTGGAAACTGCACTGGGTAGTTTCCACTGTTACAACCGTTTCGAGACTCAAAATTACGGCAACATTCATAGTTCATATTACACGTAAAAATGATAATACCCTTAGATCAGAATTATATATATGCGCTTCACCTACATTAATTTCTATTACATGTTTAAACTGCTCTTTGACGTCACTTTGCTCTTTCTCTAGAGATGGGGAAAGGCGTTAAAGAAAGCCATTTATCTGCTATTTTGCATTGCACTTCATCATTTTATAATGGGATGAATAACAAGTGTTTCACCATAGTTTCTCAACACTATTGTCGTCAACTGCACTGTTGTGTCCTGTCTATCGGCAGTTATTTGTTCTTACTGGAAGTGACAGTTCTGATTTATTGTTGATACAAACTTAATTTTTATTCTTTATAGTGAAACAGTAGTGTTAGTCAGTTAATGTTTGCTATATATGTCGCTGTAGACTCCCATGAACTCATAATCAATTTGAAATACAGGTCTATAGAATCTGAAGTACCGGTACTTGGAACATTGAGGGACGTCCGCTTAATGATTACCTGTAAAACTGTTTCAAATTTTAAAGACATCGTTGGAAGTTGATTCGATTTCCTCATCGATTTTCTGCTTTACGAGCGTTTCTGGCGAGATAAACATCGATTTCAGTAACTTTTACACCAAATTATTATATGCATATACTGCAATGGCTTCATCATAAAGCTGTTGCAGGCGATAATATCCTCAATTGTAAATAAAAGGAAAATGGACAATATGGCTGGACAAGTTTCTGCGTCAAATATCTTATGTGTCTGAAGAATTATTTTAATAATAGTGAGTTCTAAGCATCAGAAGATGACTTTACTGATTGAAAGTTTCTGTGATTTGTGATACGCAATTCAGTTTTATCAGTCAAATGTTGCACATTACTGAACGTAACACAGCTGACTTCCTAAGTATTATCCATCTTCGATGGCATGGTAGTTTCTCACGACGCTATTGCATGTGGCGTAAATGGAACACGCTGGCGACTGTTCTTAAAGTGCTCAAAGAGTGAGAAACAATGTATCTTTCCTTCTGTTCAGTAATGCTTCATCTCTGTTCGTAGGAAATAAAAATAAATATGAATTGTTTAAATGACAGTTTGTTAACTTTTTATTTCATCTTACTCTTTATAAGAATACTTATCTGACAAAGCTGTTACCTTCTTTCACATTAAGAAGTTAAGCTATCAAAAATTTAATACTTGCTGGATGAGAAAAACAGTGCACTTTTTTAAATATTTGAACTTTGCGGTTTGCTTCAAACACTGAAGAGACTTGGTTAGACGGCGAAAACGGCATTTTTCGTCTAAACATAACCATTAAGGATTTGTAATTTGCGCTTGTCAGGAAACAAAACTACATTTAATTTTTCAATTCGAGATTATTTCAATATTTATTTCATCCATCTCATTACGTTATACAACGACATCATACCTGTAGAAATACAAGGTTCTACCAAAAGTTTTCTGTGCGAAGGCCGTAAAATCCAGAATCGACATGGCAATGTGGTGAAATCGCAGTGAGTGTTTAGGCAGTCATCAAGAGATCAAGACTATAGGGTAGGTTCGGGAGTGTCTCCCTCTTGAATCGGCTTAATGTCTGCGTTACGACATTTACGACATGGGAACGTGCATAATCGTGAAGCAGCAGAATCCCTTGACGCCTATGGTTTTATACAGACATACCTCATTCTCTGATGGACGTCTGCTGATGTTTGTCGTTCAGCAGCCAAGAAAAAATAACAGCACGTCGGTCCTGTTTGGACACATTTGGTAATAATCTCGTCATAGCTCACGTTTTCGCAAGCAAATGCTATACTAATCCCTTGCCTACATCTTAGTGTTTATATACCCTCACGTGCTACATTGCGTAGAAGCTGCAGCAACACCGTCAAACGGACATTTTTGAGAATCCCGTACTCTTTATTTTACTTTATTTTATTTTATTTTTGGGAGGGGGTGGGTGGAGCTGTCATCAGTCTTCTGACTGGTTTGATGCGGCCCGCCACGAATTCCTCTCCTGCGCCAATCTCTTCATATCCGAGTAGCACTTGCAACCTACGTCATCAGTTATTTGATGAATGTATTCCAGTCTCTGTCTTTCTCAACAGTTTTTGCCCTCTACAGCTCCTTCTAGTACCATGGATGTCATTCCCTGATGTCTTAACAGATGTCCTATCATCCTGTTCCTTGTCCTTGTCAGTGTTCCTTCCTCTGCGGTTCTGCGCAGAACCTCCTCATTTCTTACCTGAGCAGTCCACCTAATTTTCAACATTCGTTTGTAGCACTACATCCCAAATGCTTCGATTTTCTTCTGTTCCGCTTCTCCCACAGTCCATGTTTCACTATCGTAGAATGGCGTACTCCAGACGTACATTCTCAGAAATTTCTTCCTCAAATTAAGGCCTTTGTTTGATACTAATGGGCTTTGTTGGACAGGAATGGCCTTTTGTCGTTGCTAGTCTGCTTTTGATGTCTTCCTTGCTCCGTCCGTCATTGGCTATTTTGCTGCGTAGGTAGCAGAATTCCTTAATTTCTTCTACTTTGTGACCATCAACCCTGATGTTAAGTTTCTCGGTGTTCTCATTTCTACTACTTCTCATTACTATCGTATTTCTTCGATATACTCTCAATCTATACTCTGTACTCATTAGACTGTTCATTCCGTTCAGCAGATCATGTAACTCTTCTTCACTTTCACTCAGGATAGCAATGCCATTAGCGACTCGTATCATTGACATCCTTTCACCTTGAATTTTAATTCCAGTCCTATTGACGTTTATTCGTAATACCATCGTAGATGTGTGTAACAGATCTCAAACTGTACGCCAACGCTTAGAGTACATATAAACACTTCTGTCGTTTCCAATAAGAGCTCGGAACTGGACGTCCAAAATAATTCCTTAATGTTGGAAGTATGACAGCAATTCGGAGCAGTCTTACTGTACATAGGGATCTGATATTATTTGAAATAAGTAGTGTGTCCGCAGAAAATGGTTGGAGTGGAAAGTGGCTATGGATCGTGTGGGTGTAAATTCTTGACGAAATTTAAAAATCGCACCTGATAATGGACCCACAGCGTCCGAAATACATTATATACGTAATAAAACATGAAAAAGTTGTGACTTAAGGCATCTTCTAATTCATACTTCCAACAAATTTAAATATATTTGTCAAATAATTTCAACAGCTCTAAGCGGATACACAAGAAACACAAGTAAGGTATTCAGCTCTGTGTTTACAAAAATGCAGAATTTAGTATCTAATACGACGGAACACACGATAAAATTTGCCGCTTTGCATTTCACCTACTTTCAAATACAGTGAGCAAGATATATTGTACCAAAGTAATAACAGAACTGTAAAAGGAGAATGAGAAAGCCACAAAATCAGTTAGCCCAGAATACTCCGCCAATGCCAACGCCCTAACCAACATTAAACAAGCAGCTAACAAGGGAACGAAAATCAGCATAAGAATAAACCAGCCAAAGTTACACAAAAAAGAGGAAAAACAGTAAATGCCTGTTACAAGGTGCGATTAAATTTCACAGAACACAACAATAACAAAACAAAATTTTCCAGTTTTAATACGGTAGGTTGTACTGTAGGCTCGTTGTAATGGCAGATTCTGATCCGTTACTAACAATATTTCACCAACCCAGACACACTCATCTGCACTACAAGATTGCCCTGATCATAACTGGCGGAGTTTTCTTTGACCCTCATAGCCGAAAACACTCAGCAGCTAAAGCTAGACTGATTTTCCTGGATTCACAGGGCCGAGCGCTGTCCACTGCTCCTGATTGGAACAATGCCCCCTACTGACCACAAAGCAACGCCATTCGCAGCTTCAAATCCACCAGGCTGCCTCGCTGCTTTGCCCCACGACTTCTTGGTTCACAATATCCAACCGGCTGCTTTCCTCGAAAGCTGCTAGGTGTTTGGCTTTCTAGCTGTTTGTCTTCCAGCTGAGACTCTTTTCTGATGGCGAATGCAGCCGCACCATCCTGCATACACGGGGAAGTCGTCACGGCCTACAAATTCGACCTATCACGCCGGGCCGAAAACAAAGTTGGTGCACCATGCAAAGCCCCGGTACCGAACATGAAGTCTGGTATTTCACTGTCCGCGACCACAGTGCTGGCTCCAAGATGATGCCGGCCGTTGGCTCCAGTAGAACAGACTGTTCCGCGCTGTAACAGAAAACTGCTCCAGCCTCGCAGTGGCACGGTGAGTGGCTATTTTAATGTAGCAAGCGAGTTCTACCACAGTTGGAGGTGACACCGGTGTATGTGCCAAGAGCAAAGCAAGGTGAACATACGACCGTGCCGTGAACCGCTAATCCATTGCACAAGAGAGAAACGAAAGAGCTACAACAGCTACAAAATTCAAATGGGAGTAATACAAGTGGAAAATCGAGAGAGATAGGTACGTGTTGAGGAGAGTGTGAGGTTCGATTGCAACTAAACGGGTACTAAACTTTCATGTTGAATAAGCAGCCATGAGAATTTGTAGTTCGCTCTCTTCTGATGTGCTGTACTGTATGATTCTCAGAATCAAGAAATACAGTCGCGTTACCCGCCCCCCTTCCCACCATGAACCATGGACTTTGCCCTTGGTTCAGCGTGCCTCAGCGATACAGATGGCCGTACCGTAGGTGCAACCACAACGGAGGGGAATCTTTGAGAGTCCTGACAAACGTGTGGTTCCTGAAGAGCGGAAGCAGTCTTTTCAGTAGTTGCAGAGGCAACAGTCTGGATGATTGACTGATCTCGCCTTGTAACGCTAACTAAAACGGCCTTGCTGTTGTGGAACTGCGAGCGGCTGAAAGCAAGGGGAAACTGCAGCCGTAATTTTTCCCGATGTCATGCAGCTTTACTGTATGTTTAAATTATGATGGCGTCATCTTGTTTAAAATATTCCGGAGATAAAATAGTCCCCCATTCGGTTCTCCAAGCCGGGCTTCTCAGGAGGACGTCATTATCAGCAGAAACAAAACTGGCATTCTGCGGATCGGAGCCTTGAATGTCATATGCCTTAATCGGGCAGGTAGTTCAGAAAATTTAAAAAAGGAAATGTATAGGTTAAAGTCAGACAAAGCGGGAATTAGTCAAATTCGGTGGTAGGAGCAACAAGACTTCTGGTGAGGTGAATACAGAGATATAAATACAAAATCATATAACGGTAATGCAGGATTGGGTTTAATAATGAACAAAAACGTAGGAACGCGGATAAGCTACTGCGAACAGCATAGTGAACGCATTACTATAGATAGACACTTAGCCCACGCCTACCACAGTAGCACAAGTTTATATGCCAACTAGCTCTTCAGATGATGAAGAGGTTGGAGAAATGTATGATGCGACAAGAAAAAAAAAAATTATTCAGATAGTTAAGAGAGGTGAAAATTTAGTAGTTACGGGGAATTGGAATACGATTGTAGGAAAAGGAACAGAAGGAAAAGTATTAGGTGAACATGGACTGGGAGTGTGGAATGAAAGGGGAAGCCGCCTGGGATAATTTTGCACAGAGCATACATAAATTAATCATAGCTAACACGTGGTTTAAGAATCATGAAAGAAGGTTGTATACATGGAAGAGGCCTGGATGCACTGGAAGGTTTCAGATAGATTATGTAGTATTAAGACAGAGATTTAGTAACCAGGTTTTAAATTGTAAGACATTTCCACACACAGATGTGGATTCTGACCACAATTTATTGGTTATGAACTACAGATTGAAACTAAAGAAACTGAAAAAAGGTTGGAATTTAAGGAGGTGGTATCTGGATAAAACTGAAAGAACTAGAGGTTTTAGAGAGTTTCAGAGAGATTATTAGGGAACGATTGAGAAGAACAGTGGAAAGAAATACAGAGAAGAAGAATGGGTAGCTTTGAGAGATGAAATAGTTAAGGCAGCAAAGAATGAAGTAGGTAAAAAGAAAGGAGAAAATATAAAAATGCAATAAATGAAGCAGGCGAAAAGAAATATAAACATCTCAAAAAAGAGATCGACAGGAATTTCAATATGTCTAATCAGGGATGGCTAGAGGACAAATATGAAGATGTAGAAGCATGTATCACTAGGGGTAAGATAGATACTGCCAACAGGAAAATTAAAGAGACATTCGGAGAAAAGAGAACCACCTGTATGAATATCAAGAGCTCAGATGCAAAAGCAGTCCTAAGCAAAGAAGGGAAAGCAGAGAGGTGGAAGGAGTATATAAAGGCTCTATACTAGGGCGATGTACTTGAGGGCAATATGATGGAAATCGAAGAGGACGTAGATGAGGATGAAATGGGACATACGATATTGCTTGAGGAATTTGACAGAGAACTGAAAAATCTAAGTCGAAACAAGGCCCGGAAGTAGACAACATTCAATTAGAATTACTGATAGCCTCGGGAGAGCCATCCAAGGCAAAACCCTTCCATCTAGTGAACAAGCGGTACGAGACAGGCGAAATATCCTTAGATTTCAAGAAAAATGTAGTAACTCCAATCCCAAAGAAAGCAGATGTTGACGGGTGTGAAAATTTTTGAACTATCAGTTAAATAAGTCACGGTTGAAAAATACTAACACGAATTCTTTACAGATGAGTGGAAAAACTGGTAGAAGCCAGCCTCGGGGAAGATCGGTTTGGATTCCGTAGAAATGTTGGATCACGCGAGGCAATACTGACTCTACGCCTTACCTTAGAAGATAGGTTAAGGAAAGACAAACCTAAGTTTCTAACATTTGTAGAGTTAGAGAAAAAAATGTTCAAATGTGTGTGAAATCTTATGGGACCGAACTACTAAGGTCATCAGTCCCTAAGCTTACACACTACTTAACCTAAATTATCCTAAGGACAAACGCACACACTTATGCCCGAGGGAGGTCTCGAACCTCCGCCGGGACCAACCGCACAGTCTGAGTTAGAGAAAGCTTTTCAAAATGTTGACTGGAATACTCTCTTTCAGATTCTGAAGGTTGCAGAGGTAGAATACAGGGAGCGAAAGGCTTTTTACAATTTGAACAGAAACCATATTTCAGCCTTAAGAGTCAAGGGGTATGGAAACGAAGTAGTGGTTGAGAAGGGAGTGAGACAGGGTTGTAGCCTATCCCCGATGTTATTCAATCTGTATATTGAGCAAGCAGGAACGGAAACAAAAGAAAAACGTGGAGTAGGAATTAAAAACCATGCGAAAACCATACAAACTTAGAGCTTTGCCGACGACTTTGTAATTCTGTCAGAGACAACAAAGGATCTGGAAGAGCAGCTGAACGGAATGGACAGTGTCTTGAATGGAGGATATAAGATGAACATCAACAAAAGAAAAACGAGGATAATGGAATGCAGTCGAATCAAATGAGGTGATGCTGAGGGTATTAGATTAGGAAATGAGACATTTAAAGTAGTAAATGAATTTTGTTATTTGTGGAGCAAAATAACTGATGATGGTAAGAGTAGAGAGGAAATGAAATGTAGACTGGCTGTTCCAAGGAAAGTGTTTCTGAAGAAGAGAAATTTGTTAACATAGACTATATTTTTAAATGGCACGAAGTCTTTTATGAAAATATTCATATGGACTGTAGCCATGTGTGGAAGTGAAACATTGACGATAAACAGTTTAGACAAGAAGAGACTACAGCTCCAATACATCTAAGTTTCTTGTTCTCCACATTTCCTGTGGCCCATGTTTCATTTGCATGAAGTGCTATGCACACTTTCAGGAACTAGCACCACATTTCCATATGAATATCTGATATCAGCGGAGAGCTTTCACCGAAGAAAATTGTCTTTGTCTGTGGTAATTTACTTCTGACGCACTCCTTGCTGTGTCTGTCTTGTGTGGTCTTACTTCCGAGATAAGAGGATCCTATAACATCGTCCACTACTGTAGCGTTCTACTACTTTTGTCCATCCCCTTCGTCTTTGCTCCTTTTATGACATTGCTTGTCAGAACGACGTGACCGGAGACAGTTTGCGCCATGTGGTGAGTCTCCGTCGAAGGAGAGTATCCAGTTTTGACGAAACATTACGAAGTGACCATATGATGCTGCCTCCAGTCTTTCTGATAATAGGCAATGAGGGCCGTTACCAGTTTATAGGATTATCTCAAAGAATATATTAAGCGTGCAATTAGAAAGTCAGTCGATGCCTCCACGCCAAATATAAATCTTTTCCCAGGAAGACAAGCATGCAACATGGGCACCAAGGCATCGGAAGCGCCCGGATAGAAATTCCAGCGCTCAAAAATTAGCGAGTCGGCAAGTAATGGAAACTCCGACTGCAGTCCCATAAAGGCGTATATTCGAATTACGACTTGCAGCGATTTTTCTGTACGTTCGGGCTAACGTCGGGAACTACTGTAGGGATACGATTCTGAGTAAGACTGATTCAGGTAATCTTCGTGCAAGACAAAAAAAAAAAAAAAAAAAAAGCACTAAGAAGGAATTATCCGCGTGGGACAGAGATTGGTAGATGTGCAGTACATGTACAGGCATATACACTCCTGGAAATGGAAAAAAGAACACATTGACACCGGTGTGTCAGACCCACCATACTTGCTCCGGACACTGCGAGAGGGCTGTACAAGCAATGATCACACGCACGGCACAGCGGACACACCAGGAGCCGCGGTGTTGGCCGTCGAATGGCGCTAGCTGCGCAGCATTTGTGCACCGCCGCCGTCAGTGTCAGCCAGTTTGCCGTGGCATACGGAGCTCCATCGCAGTCTTTAACACTGGTAGCATGCCGCGACAGCGTGGACGTGAACCGTATGTGCAGTTGACGGACTTTGAGCGAGAGCGTATAGTGGGCATGCGGGAGGCCGGGTGGACGTACCGCCGAATTGCTCAACACGTGGGGCGTGAGGTCTCCACAGTACATCGATGTTGTCGCCAGTGGTCGGCTGAAGGTGCACGTGCCCGTCGACCTGGGGCCGGACCGCAGCGACGCACGGATGCACGCCAAGACCGTAGGATCCTACGCAGTGCCGTAGGGGACCGCACCGCCACTTCCCAGCAAATTAGGGACACTGTTGCTCCTGGGGTATCGGAGAGGACCATTTGCAACCGTCTCCATGAAGCTGGGCTACGGTCCCGCACACCGTTAGGCCGTCTTCCGCTCACGCCCCAACATGGTGCAGCCCGCCTCCAGTGGTGTCGCGACAGGAATGGAGGGACGAATCGAGTCGTGTCGTCTTCAGCGATGAGAGTCGCTTCTGCCTTGGTGCCAATGATGGTCGAATGCGTGTTTGGCGCCGTGCAGGTGAGCGCCACAATCAGGACTGCATACGACCGAGGCACACAGGGCCAACACCCGGCATCATGGTGTGGGGAGCGATCTCCTACACTGGCCGTACACCACTGGTGATCGTCGAGGGGACACTGAATAGTGCACGGTACATCCAAACCGCCATCGAACCCATCGTTCTACCATTCCTAGACCGGCAACGGAACTTGCTGTTCCAACAGGACAATGCACGTCCGCATGTATCCCGTGCCACCCAACGTGCTCTAGAAGGTGTAAGTCAACTACCCTGGTCAGCAAGATCTCCGGATCTGTCCCCCATTGAGCATGTTTGGGACTAGATGAAGCGTCGTCTCACGCGGTCTGCACGTCCAGCACGAACGCTGGTCCAACTGAGGCGCCAGGTGGAAATGGCATGGCAAGCCGTTCCAGATGACTACATCCAGCATCTCAACGATCGTCTCCATGGGAGAATAGCAGCCTGCATTGCTGCGAAAGGTGGATATACACTGTACTAGTGCCGACATTGTGCATGCTCTGTTGCCTGTGTCTATGTGCCTGTGGTTCTGTCAGTGTGAACATGTGATGTATCTGACCCCAGGAATGTGTCAATAAAGTTTCCCCTTCCTGGGACAATGAATTCACGGTGTTCTTATTTCAATTTCCAGGAGTGTATGAGCGCAATTTCAGAATGATTTATTCATGAGAAACAGCTTCAAAAATTGAGCAAGTCAACAACGCGCTGGTGCACCTCTGGGTCTTATGCAAGCAGTTATTCGGCTTGGCGTTGACTCGTGTTCTGAATGTGCTCCTGAGAGATATCGTGGCAAATTTTGTTCAACTGGCGCGTTAGATGGTGAAATTCCCGATGTGGTTGGAGTGTTGGAGAGCGCTACTCACAATGCTCCAAACGTTCTCAATTGGGGAGTGACCCGGTGACCTTGATAGCCAAGGTAGGGTTTGGAAAACACGAAGACAATCAGTAGAAACTCTCGCCGTGTGTGGACGAATATTATCTTGCTGAAATGTAAGGCCAGGATAACTTGCCATGAAGGGTAACAAAAGGCGACAAAGAATGTAGTCGACTTACCACTGAACTGTAAGGGTGCTAAGGATGACAACTAAAGGATTCCTGTTATGAAAAGCTTCGAACTGAGCTCCGATGACCAGTGAAGACGTGTCCAGAGACGCTCCAATCAGCGATGAGATACATGACTGTCGCTCGTCGTATGACCCGACAACGTGGAGTGGTCTGGGTGCCATTTCTCTTGATAGCAGGACGCTTCTGGCTGTCATCCGCCGCACCTTTATAGCACAGTGGTTCGTTCTACGCCCCAGTTTGTTGCCCGTCATTTCAGCAAGACAATGCACTTGGCGAGAGTTTCGATTGCTGTTCTTCGTGCTTGCCAAACCCTACCTTGGCCAGCAAGCTCGCCAGATCTCTCCCCATTACAGAAAGTTTGCGCATCATGGGCAGGGCCCTTTAATCTGCTCGGGACTTCGACGATCTATCGCGTCAATTGGCATAATTTGACACGATATCCCTCCGTAGGACATCCAACAACTCTGTGAATCAATGTCAAGTTGAATAACTGCTTGCATAAGAGCCAGAGGTGCACAAACGTATCGCTGAATTTCTCAATTTGTGAAGCTCTATATGTTGCATAAATCACTCAGTTTTTCTGGAAAAGTAGTGATTCGTTTGTTTGTACATTGTACATCACATATATCGATTTCCGTCTAATTCGTGTAATTCCTCTGTGGCGAGACGTTTTTTCATCTTATAGTATACTCTATAAATATTACTGCAAACTGGATGAATGTCCCCATCACTCTGAAAGTGATGCTGTTACCATCTAGTTGTGAATGGCAGGGTTCCTTGGAATTGGATAAAAGTTCCCAGCTGCAGCGTCGAACCTCGAAGGCTATCACAACCGGGAGTTGGCGCGAGCTACTGCAGACTTTCTAAGTATCCTGCAGCATGTATCGGATGTTAAGATGATAACAAAAGATCTTTGGTACATGATTTATAAATATTTCGTGCCATTTCGATGAGCTGTGATGAATTTAATTCCCGTGACGCTATAGAAACACCATTGCCATCCATAGGCGAATGGCAGAACTCTTTGTAAACACCTTTACTCTTTGTAAAAACCTGACTGCACTTCGAGAACGGCTCGAGTTACCTGCTACCATCATTGCCATAAGGCGTCATTCCGAACGCCAATGAAATGTGTAACACCTAGCATCCATGCCTCCCGAGAGTTTTCCTGGCATGCACTGCTTGAATCGTTTAACTTATTTGACAGTGATGGTATTCAGACAGCCGGCCGGTGTGGCCGTGCGGTTCTAAGCGCTTCAGTTTGGAACCGCGTGACCGCCACGGTCGCAGGTTCGAATCCTGCCTCGGGCTTGGATGTGTGTGATGTCCTTAGGTTAGTTAGGTTTAAGTAGTTCTAAGTTCTAGGGGACTGATGACCTTAGTAGTTAAGTCCCATAGTGCTCAGAGCCATTTGAACCATTTTTTTGGTATTCAGATACTTATAGTTCTCTGAATTTTAATCATAATTCTAACGAGTGATCTGCAAACAAAATTACGACTGTGCCAAACAAGTCTTCCAGCCATAGATACTACGTGCTATCTGCGCGAAGCCACGGTGGGTCATATTTGTAAGGTTCGTCGGTATGTGTTCGTAGTGTACTAAAACTGTTTCGGTGCCTCGTACTGTATATAGCGGTTGGGCATCAGCGAGTGCTACGAAGAAGTACTGACGTGCCTCACGACTGAATCGTGATGTCGAAGGCGCAGCTCAGTGCGCCGCAGTCGTGTTTTGTTTTGCAGTTGGCAGTATGGACCTAGGAAGATGGCGCCCGCCTCAGACTTTCTGCAGTACTGTGTGACCATACATCGCCACTCTCGTAGGCAGCCCGACGTGCATTCAGGTGAGGATAGCCGAGTGTAGTGTTCAGGATGTCGGTTGTCTTGAAGATTAGGCCCTGATCATACACCTCGGACCGACCAAGACTGCATCAGTTCATGAGTCGATCAGGAGGTTGTGTATTGGTGCGAGGATGAGGGCTTGCAGATTACTAACGATTGAGCCTCGGATGGAGGGGGACTGGCAGCGCAGCAGTCTCTTCCTCATCCACGATATCCCAGCAGGAAGCAACGGCACATCACGGCTATGGTTTACATCAGGTTGGCTAAATCCCGCATTGAAGTCAGCAAGTACTTAAGTAGACAGCGCGCTGACCATCGTCGTTCGCAGATTCATTGAAACTGGTAAGACCAACATTCTCTCCGTTTCTGCCGACACGGACAGAATAGTGGCACGACTGAATGTGTCTTTTGAGCTCCGTAAATCCCGTTAAGTAAAAAGCCGAGCCCACCCGTATGACATGGTGGCTCTGGGTGCATGACTGACCTTAATCTCGTTTATTAGTCTCGTCAGCACTCCTTGCCTGACTGTGGTGGCTCAATAATTATTCTGGAATGCTGAGTTCGGGTCTTTCTGCTATATTTGGCTACTGCAGTGGTGGTCTGGCGCTTGAATTTGTAGAGTATTACTTCATACTGTCCTGTCATGTTATCCTCGCAGCGTTTGCTCTTTTCCTCCTCTCACTCGGAGGCTGTGCGACAGTGCCAGACCAGCGGTATGCCGTGTTGACATTACGATTGCCAGGCCGGCCCCGAGCTGGCCTCGTCTACTCTGAACTCACCAGTCAAACTCTGAAAAATTTAGATACAAAACAATAAACTGGTAGCCAAGATCGCAGGAATTCTTTTTATTCCATGATTACCGGTTTGCGCTTGTATGTGATGGAGACACTTAATATTTATAGTGTCATCTCTCTTGGACGCCTATGTGCTACTTACGACAATTTTGTAAGGATTGCGTGTTGTAGGCAACTGTTAATATCACCATTGTTTGCCTTGATGTTGTAACCTTTATGTGTCCTAAGACCTGATAATGGCGGCTTTAGTTTCGCCGAAACCGGTAATAATGGAATAAAAAGAACTCCTGCGATTTTGGCTACCAGTTCATTGTTTTAAAATCATCTAGATCGCTCCCACATGAGCACAATGTGCTCCCTACGACATTTAGATATTTATACCGAAATTGTTCTGCGGTGCAACAGTATGCTGAACTTAAATATTTGAAAATTAATAACACGCTATACAAGCCTACTACAAAAAAACAAGGACTCATTTGGAAGACAGCGAGGAGAGCTTATATTTGACCTTACTGCCGGCACTACGCTCTGCCCATAGCTTCCATGGGTCCCAGAGTATTTCTTTCAAACAGTGTGGCACACGATTTAATCAGTAGTGAAGATGGTCTGCACTTCAAATTAGTGACTAATTTTAGAACCGCATGAAGGAATGCACGTTAGAAACAGGCACAAGCAGTTTCCATTTTATACACTCTTTGTTGTTGTTAGACACGAGGTTGTATTTTGTGAAGCATTTGGAAATATTTCCCGTTCCACATACGATCCGCTGTATAATATATTAAAGCAATTTGGAACATATTGTCAATTACTTAGTTGCAGAATTATATGGTGACTAAAATGCTATACATCTTACAACTACTTGTACCGAGCGAGGTGGCGCAGTGGTTAGCACACTGGACTCGCATTCGGGAGGACGACGGTTCAATCCCATCTCCGGCCATCCTGATTTAGGTTTTCCGTGATTTCCCTAAATCCTTTCACGCAAATGCCAGGATGGTTCCTATCAATGGGCACGGCCGATTTCCTTCCCCATCTTTCCCCATCCTCCGTCTCTAATGACCTCGTTGTCGACGGGACGTTAAACACTAATCTCCTCCTCCTCCAACTACTTGTAAAACAAGTTACGCCATATTTCGTCCGTCGTGCACCATTTTGTACCTTGAAACGGAGAAGGTGTTTTAGCACAGGAAATGTGATACTTGCTAGCGAACTGATTTTCTTTACTGTCTTAACAATTTTACCTCTCTTGAAAATAGAAATCTGTGTTAGTTTCCAGTAACTTCCACCACAAAATGTATTCAAGTTGTAACTGGTTTTTGATAATATTTCTGCTTCCTTTGATTTCACTTTCTGATTATTAGTGTGTAGTACAGGAATAATTTAATAGATGGTTAAATAAAATATTCATAAGATTTCCTCAATTGTAGCACTTTTAAATTTCAGACTAATGGTTGTTCCTACGTACATGATCTTGTTCGTTGGAAATTGTTTTCCCAGTAGGGAAAAACCTATAATTTTCACGAGTAATTTTTCAGAGAGAGATTACAGCATAGAAGTAAATGTCATCATTTGAAAATAGCAACACTCTTCCCTACCACAGAAAAAAGGAACTGCGTGTAGTTAGTTTATGATAGACTAGAATAAGGTATTGGAATATTCACGTTATCGAACGATTTAAGTACATTTCGCTACACACCTAATTTGCCGGCCGGAGTGGCCATGTGGTTCTAGGCGCTGCAGTCTGGAGCCGGGCGACCGCTACGGTCGCAGGTTCGAATCCTGCCTCGGGCATGGATGTATGTGATGTCCTTAGATTAGTTAGGTTTAATTAGTTCTAAGTTATAGGCGACTGATGACCTCAGAAGTTAAGTCGCATAGTGCTCAGAGCCATTTGAACCATTTTTGTCATTTCAACAATTTCTGTAATTCAGAAACAGCGTACAGTCTCTGAAGCCATTAACACATCTCTAGGTTAATTTCGTTAAATAAATATTCATCACCGAAATATCAGTTTAATAAGTCACAGCTGAAAAATACTAACGCGAATTCTTTACAGACGAATGGAAAAACTGATAGAAGCCGACCTCGGGGAAGATCAGTTTGGATTCCGTAGAATTATTGGAACACGTGAGGCAATACTGACCTCACGACTTATCTTAGAAGAAAGTTTAAGGAAAGGCAAACCTACGTTTCTAGCATTTGTAGACTTACAAGGGGAGGCCGCCAATTGTGAAATTCAGATTCGATTCATACTGTGCATAATAAAAGCTCATGGTCAGAGGTGTAATGTGGCAAAGCACCAAGATGCACTTCTCAGCCGTTGTCGAGAAAATCGAGTTAAAAGAAACCGTTGCTGTGAAATACTCTCTATGATTAATAGTTTTCTAAAGCGTCGTGGCGCAGCGTTAAGTGCTCGGGTTCGTAATCCGAAGGTCGCCGGATCGACTCTCGCGCCATGCAACTTTCTTTTTATTATTTGTTTTTTTGTAATTCAAATGTATACACACACACACATATATATATATATTATATATATATATATATATATATATATATATATATATATATATATATATATATATATATATATATATATATATACACTTGAAATAAATCCAATCCACGGTCCACCACCAATTGTCTTCTCCGATTTTTGCCGATATGATACGATACGCGTGGTATGCATCAAACCTGACGAACGATGGAACAATTTTTCAGAATGTCAATCAGGTGTGTTTCCCAACAGATAATTGAAAAAACGCATCGTTTATCAGATGTGCTCGATGTCGTGCTGTTTTCTGCTTTCCATGTTTCTATGATAACTATCACTCTGGTTCGTGCCATACTCCAGCTACTTCCGGTCACTAATTGTTAATTATGTGCGAGTGTATACCGAACTTATCAATAAATTGTATCCACTTGAATATTATTTGTCATATTGTGTTTTATTTCAAAGTTTCATTTTTCCACGACAAAAGACTTTCAACAACTTATTATATGCATAATCGTTGCAACTGATTATATATATGTATACATTTGAATTACAAAAAAACAAATAATAAAAAAAGTGCGAGATTCGATCTGGCGACCTTCTGATTACGAACCCGAGCGCTTACCGCTGCGCCACGACGCTGTAGAAAACTATTAATCGTAGATAGTATTTCACTGCAACGGTTTCTTTTAACTGTCGATTTTCTCGACAACGGCTGAGAAGTGCATCTTGGTGCTTTGCCACATTACACCTCTGGCCATGAGATTTTATTATGCGCAGTATGAATCGAATCTGAATTTCACAATTGGCGGCCTCCCCTTGTTAGAGAAAGCTTTCGACAATGTTGACTGGAATACTCTCTTTCAAATTCTAAAGGTGGCAGGGGTAAAATACAGGGAACGAAAGGCTATTTACAATTTGTACAGAACCCAGATGGCAGTTATAAGAGTCGAGGGACATGAAAGGGAAGCAGTGGTTGGGAAGGGAGTGAGACAGGGTTGTAGCCTCTCCCTGATGCTATTCAATCTGTATATTGAGCAAGCAGTAAAGGAAACAAAAGAAAAGTTCGGAGTAGGTATTAAAATCCATGGAGAAGAAATAAAAGCTTTGAGGTTCGCCGATGACATTGTAATTCTATCAGACACAGCAAAGGACTTGGAAGAGGAGTTGAACGGAATGGACAGTGTCTTGAAAGGAGGATATAAGATGAACATCAACAAAAGCAAAACGAGGATAATGGAATGTGGTCGAATTAAGTCGGGTGAAGCTGAGGGAATTAGATTAGGAAATGAGACTCTTAAAGTAGTAAATGAGTTTTGCTATTTGGGGAGCAAAATAAATGATGATGGTCGAAGTAGCGAGGATATAAAATGTAGACTGGCAATGGCAAGGAAAGCGTTTGTGAAGAAGAGAAATTTGTTAACATCGAGTATAGATTTAAGTGTCAGGAAGTCGTTTCTGAAAGTATTTGTATGGAGTGTAGCCATGTATGGAAGTGAAACATGGACGATAAATAGTTTAGACAAGAAGAGAATAGAAGCTTTCGAAATGTGGTACTACAGAAGAATGCTGAAGATTAGATGGGTATATCACATAACTAATGATGAAGTATTGAACAGAATTGGGGAGAAGAGGAGTATGTGGCACAACTTGACAAAAAGGAGGGACCGGTTAGTAGGACATGTTCTGAGGTATCAAGGGATCACAAATTTAACATTGGAGGGCAGCGTGGAGGGTAAAAATCGTAGAGGGAGACTAAGAGATGAATACACTAAGCAGATTCAGGAGGATGTGGGTTGCAGTGCGTACTGGGAGATGAAGAAGCTTGCACAGGATAGGGTAGCATGGAGAGCTGCATCAAACCAGTCTCAGGACTGAAGACCACAACAACAACAAATATTCATGTACTGATATACAGTGACATGGATCTGTCAATATGTGAAGTGGTCCGGGAGTGCTTCAAACGGCCTATGAGAAGACGGTATAGCGAGGAATTTGCGGTGAGTTGCACCTGGCCACGGTGAATGACGCAAGTAGTGTGGTATGTTCGGCGATACAGTCAGTTTCGAGGGTCGAATAGTGTGTCACAACTATTGGCATTGATCCTTGTTAAGGAATGGTGAACATTTAATAGTGTTTCCAGCATAAACAATTTATAAGCATTGTATGTCAGGTTAGGCAGATCTATAATTAGCTGAGGCATTTTCTAATTGTTAACTTCCAATTAATTAATGCCAACGCAGTTTCAAACCATATGGGAATAAAACAAATGTGTTAAAATGTGAAGATTACTTAGTGAAAGTAATTTCAACTTACTCACTTACACCTAAGAACTGTTACGACCTGTGCAAATCTTAAATAGTAGAATTTCAAGATTAGAGACTCTAAGATAGAGAGCGAGCTTATCTCTTCATTGAAGACTACACGCTGTCGCACCCACTGAACAAAAGTGGATTACAAGAAGTGATGGCGTCGTTCGATTATCCTAGAGCCCTACTCCTCACTATTCCTTTCTGTTTAATACATTTTCTATCTCTTGCTTGCCTCTGCACATAAGGGGGGCCACTTCTATTCCCCTTAGATTTTTACATCTTTTGACAAGCTTCCTGTCGTTTCCTTGGCTAGGCTGCTTGTTGTTGTTGTGGTCATCAATACAGAGACTGGTTTGATGCAGCTCTCCATGCTACTCTATCCTGTGCAAGCCTCTTCATCTCCGAATAACTACTGCAACCTACATCTTTCTGATTCTGTTTACCGTATTCATCTTTTGGTCACCGTCTACGATTTTTACCCTCACGCTTCCCTCCAGTACTGAACTGGTGATCCCTTGATAGTTCAGAACGTGTCCTACCAACAGATCCGTTCTTCTTGTCAAGTTGTGCCACAAATTCCCCTTTTCCCCAGTTCTATTCAGGATCTCCTCATAAGTTGTGAAGTACGTTCGCTTGGCTGACAGCCGGATCCAAGAGCGTCAAAAATGGATCGCGTAGAAACAGTAGCATTGTTCAAAAGAAGGAGCGATTAAGACACCGGATCAGTGTCAGGTTTTTATAGGAACCGTCCTGGTATCTGATACGGAGGTAACCTCAATCTGGATGCCAGAGATTTGAAGCCAGTTTCTCGACTGAAATTTTCGTGCCTTAACCAATGCAACTCTTTGCTCGGGCCCATCATCCGAGCAGGCCATGGGCTCCCGTAATTATCGCCGCCTTGGTTCATTAGAAGGAGATGCAACGGGTTGCGCGAAGATGCTTCCAGCAACAAATAAGCTGAGTTTTTGGAATCGTAGGACTAGCAGCTGTAGTGAAGTGGATATAGTCTAATGAGGTCATTCAATCTGCATTCCATACATTACGATAACCCAAAAACCAGTCATTAAAGGTGCTAGCACAATATCATTTGCAACAAGAGATGTGAGAACAAAACTGTACTTCAGAACATTTTGTGAAGGTGATGTATGCTTGACATAAGTATCTGAAGAACGTCATACCACACCACCAACGGTTGCTGATAATTAGTTCTTTATTCTCAACCAGTTTTAAACTTCAGTTTCGTGTATACCGAGAGACAGAAAGAGAGAGAGAACTCACGAGATACATTTTACTGTAAGGCTATGTGCTGTGCACGTACATCATGTATTACTATTAAAACTGTTGCGTCAAATACAGGGTGCGGCAGCGTTCATAGTAGGATATTAAAAACACACCATCAGGCAGTATCTGTAATTTATTTTTTACCTCTTATGTCAATTAATAGTTAAAGGTATGCCATTTACTAATGTTTAAGTCATTGTCCATTGCGTGGATTACTTTTTGAATATGACTCCTGTCAAATGATGCCCCCTCTTCACAACACTTTGATCTAGGCGGCATTGGAAGCTTTCCGTAACTCGGCGTAACGTATTCCCTGGGACATTACCGACGGCAGTTCTGATGCGATCCTTCAACTCAGGAATTGTGGCCAAAATTTGCATGGATTTCTTGCGACATACATTTTCCGGTAGAGTAATTTTCCGTTTTGGTAACATTTCCTGGCCGCCTCGCTTACCTGACCGTTAATGTGCAGACTTTTTCCTTTGGGGCTGCCTGAAGCAGGAAGTGTTCCGAACACGTTGTGCCACCATTCCTGAGATGAAGGATCGCATCAGAACTGCCGTCGGCAACGTCCCAAGGAATACATTACGCCGAATTATGGAAAACTTCCAACGCCCCCCAGATGAATGTGTTGTGCAGAGGGGGCATCATTTGACAGGAGTCACTTTCAAACACTGCGGTCGCAGGTTCGAAACCTGCTATGGGCATGGATGTGTGTGATGTCCTTAGGTTTGTTAGGTTTAAGTAGTTCTCAGTTCGGGGTGACTGATGACCTCAGATGTTAAGTCCCATAGTGCTCAGAGCCATTTTTTTTCACTTTCAAAAAGTAATCCACGCAATGGACAGTGACTTACACATTAGTAAATGGCATACATTTAACTATTAATTGACATAAGAGGTAATAAATAAATTACAGTTACTGCCTGATGGCGTGTTTTTAATATCCTAATATGAACGTTGCCGCACCCTGTATTATAAACCCCAACATACGTCCCCAAAGCTTTCTAGCATTTGGATGTGCGGGAGGGGAGTGCGAAAGGAGGCTGGTGGAGGTAGGGTGGGGTGGACGAGTGCACGACAATAAGGCAAGTCCTACTGAAAAACCAAATAGTCGCCTCGTCGAAAGTCGGATATTCGAATATGGTAAGAGAACTCAAAAACCTGAAAAAGGAAATTGAAAGGTTGAAACTAGATGTAGTGGAAGCTATGAAATGAAATGAAAAGTAGTACAGATCTGGTCAGCCTAATATATAGTAATATCAACAGCGTCAGAGTAGGTAAAACATGAGTAGGATTCGTTTTGGAAATGAAGACGACTCTAAAAATGAGTTAGTAAGAGGATAAGTCTCTTCCGAATAGAAAGCAAAGTAGCAACAACTACAGTTCAGATGTACATACTGTCTTTACAAACTGAAGATGACTAGATAGAGACAGTAAATTGCGGAATTAAATTAGTAATTCCGTTCAGAGAGATTAAAATCTAAAAATAGGCGGTGGGGGGCGGAGGAGGGAGGGGGCTGAAACAGCAGAGTTAAGGGAGAACACGTGGTCGTCAACAAAAAAAATGTGAAAAAAGACTCGTTGAGTTTTGCAATAAATTTCAGCAAGTAAAAGCAAATGCAGTGTTCAGAAACCAAAAGAAGAAGGAGAATACTCGATAAAGCCTGGAGATACAGGAAGCTACCGGCTGGATTACAGAAGGCGAGATAGAGATCTCGAAATCAGATGTTGGACTGCAGGTGAACCCAGAAGCAGGTATAATTACCGCTTTGTAATGATGAAGAGTATGCTGAAGTACAAGAGAATCATTACCAAGAATCTACATACAATGAATCTGATACTACTCTGTTTAGAAATAATGGCATGAATTACAAACAAAATTCTACATATGGCGCACAACAATGCCGCGACCCTCTAAACAAATAGCACATTTAGAAACAGTATCCTAGATGCGCGAAAAAGGAGCAAGAAAGTATGTTTCACGAAAGATAGTCTTCAGTTAGCAGAGGGCTACCAATTAGCCATCCGTTTATCTCCTCCATTTATAAGGATTTAGTGTAATTTTAGTTTCTATAACAATGTCAGTATTAGGATGGCAGTGGTGGCAAACACACAGCCTATAGAAGTGCTCACGCCTAGAAAAAATAGCGTGTGTCTGTATTCAGTTACTTGATTATGCTTGACCCTAATATCTAAATACGTCACGCATGAAGCACGTATCGCTTTAATCACGTTGGAAACTGATGGACTTGGTGACGTGTCGAGTTGCGCCTCATCTGCTAGCAGACCTATATTCTTACAAGTCTAAATTTCTTTCACCAAGTCCGTTCAATGTTTTGTTGTAGAAACCAAAATTTTTTATCACATGGTACTGCAGATTAGCACGGTCCACCGTCACCAGGCTCTCCAACAAGGAGTGAAAATGTTATTTGAACCATACGGCAGGTTAAAAATGTTAAAGACAATAAATTATTTGTTGATTTAAAATCATGAATCGAACTCCTGCTGTGACTATTGTAATGTATCCCATTTCCGAACTCTTGGTTTCCAGTTGACATTTCAAGTCAATTATGTTCTTCTTTCCATTTTATATTATTGGAGATACGTTACATTGGCGACTACGACCGGACTCGAACCTGCAGTTTTCAGGACTGAGGAAGGCCGATGTAATACGTTCGAAACGTCAGTGATTATAGTATTTGTGGACATTCGACAACGTAATATGAAATAAGTTGTTCACAATCCAAAGATAATAGGAGCAGGAGAACAGCATCACGGCAGCACCAAAAACTGTTGTAATGAATATTTATTCACGAACAACTGGTTTCGAATAAACGACCATCTTCAATTCACAGTACATCAAGTGTCAGTAACGTTCCTTTGCATCGAATATCTTATTATTGTCTCTAGGTACATCACGTACATTCAAGTGAGACAGAGCTTTTGGCATGAGTGAAGGGCATACTTAGCACAAAATATAGCTTGGGAATAAGAAAGCAAAGATGAAGGTGGTAAAGAGTAGAAAGAAGAACAAGAACTGAAATACGATCCTGCCTAAAAACGTTAAAAATTAAGACCGATAAAGTACAATTTGATGAAATACTGAAAAGGAGGGTGAGGAAAGTAATCTATGGTAATACAGTCCAGGAGAAGTGACAAGTCACTGGGACACCTGCACACCTACCTCAGCATCCAAAGGATATTAACTTGGTACTGTAGGGAATGGTTGAGGAAAAAAATCATAGTGTCAGACAGAGACTAGGATGTTGCGTGCAGTATTTATGAACAGACGGCGATACTGGAAAGATATAGGAAAATACAGAGGACAGTATCGAAGCAACAGAAAGAAAGATGACTTAACAAAAAAATTATTGTGCTGCAGCGGTGTACCAAAATAATTTTAAGGAACTTGAAACAGGGTGTAGAACCTGTGTGTAATATCAGTCTTGCTGAAATTGCGTCACTAGCATAATGAATGTAGCACCCTTGCAGCGAAGTGGGTGCTATTGTAAAACTTGTTGCCAGATGAAGAGTACTTGCAGAATGAGGACTTGATTTGGGGGTTTATAGTCTAGCCTGTGGCTAAAGTGTTTCTACACACTGTCTTCTCTTCCAAGAGTGTTGCCAGGCGGGGTAGCCGCGCGGTCCGGGCATCTTGTCCCGGTCCGCGTTGCTCGCCCCGTCGGAGGTTCGAGGCCTCCCTGGGGCATGGGTGTGTGTGTCGTCCTTAGCATAAGTTAAAGTTAGATTAAATAGTGTGTAGCTTTGGGACCTATGACCTAAGCAGTTTGGTCCCATAAGACCTTACCACAAATTTCCAATTTTCCAACAGTGTTAGTCCAGCAAGGCATACTGTCCCGTCCGCAAGATAGGGGGGGAGCAGTGGTAGAACCGAAGAGTACATGTAAGAATAGATCAGTGTTTTATTGTAAGCCTGTTTGTGTGAGTGATTTGTATTTTACTTACGTTTTCTCTTTATATTAACCCGAAATTTGGACTTAAGAAAAGAACGTGACGGACGGATCTCTTATGAGGCATTTTTTTCAGTTTCGAGAATCACGTGTGCATGCCCTTGTATTTGGTAGCTAAAACGAAAACAGGTCAATGTGCCTGAGAGCAAGAGAGAGTGGGAGAGAGACAAAAACAGCAGGAGGGGGAGGGGGAATGGTTACGTCGGTTTACCTAGGATCAGCGTCCTCGTTTTATGCATTCCTAGAACGACTATGATTGCCAGTGTGGTCTACATAACAAAGGCGGCAAAGTGCGTAAAGATGTAATTTCACTACGACGCAACGATATGTGGACCGAGGATGGGAAAAACCGATACCGGTATTTTAGTTCTGAACAGCCGCTATTTCCGGTATTTATTTGACCTCTGTTATAGCACGGTGTCTTTTAGTTTTTGCTAATAACAGAGTAAAAATACCGAAATATCAGTTAGCCATAACAGCAGTGCTAACGTTTTTCCTTTGTAAATAAACTCTTTTTAAAAAGGAGCAGTTATTATTAGTAAAATCTGCAGTGGTTTTAAATATTACGTTATTAAAGAAAATGAGAAAAATAATCAGTGCTATTTTAGTATCAATGCCAACAGAAACGAACAACAAAGTCATGGCATAAGAATTGGTACAGCGTTGCAGTATGTCGTGGCTTAAGACACGCATGTACGTGCTGTGTGCATTACTTGCCCCCACCTGCTCTACACGGTAGTCGTCCCTCATTATCGTCGCCATCCGTTATACGGCAGAGTGGCACCAACACTACTCTGGAAATATTTTGATAATGTGAAGTAGCAATGAAGTACAACGCTTCATTCGCCTTAAATGATTTGTCTGCATTTTATATGAAGTAGTATAACATAAAACGAAGGAAATTACGGTAACAATAACAAATTAATAATTTAACAACAACTCATTCACAGTATACAATAAAAATAGAAAGAACTTGAACTGCCGCCTGTGTAACATAATATGCCTTTATCTGCTTATAGCCCATGGAAAAAAAAAATAAGACTGTTTTCAACAAATTATTTTGATATATCCGAGATCGTTGTTTTCCTAGAACAAAATTTCAAAAAGCTATTGGCAATACCAAAATACTGCTATGATCCCCGAATATAACATGAATTTTGAGCAAAGTTTTAAAACATTAGAATCACTAGGACAATACTGGTGATTACTGCAGTGTACAGTCATATATCACTTTTCGAGAAAAGCAGCGAATTGTCCACGGACTAAATTTTCTTTTATTTTCTTATTTAATTTATTTGAATATATATTGTGTTCGAACATTATGAATTACCTCGAAGAAAACGCTCTATTGACACACAGTCAACATGGGTTTAGGAAACATCGTTCCTGTCGTTCCTCTGAAACACAAGTAGCTCTTTATTCACATGAAGTGTTGAGTGCTATTGACAAGGGATTTCTGATAAGTTCCGGATTTCGAACACGTACCCGACTCATACGATAATAGTTGGTGGTGACTTTAATTTACTCTCGATATTCCGGAGGTACGCATAAAATATCATCCGAAATTGTGCTAAGTGCATTCTCTGAAAATTATTTCGAGCAGTTACTTCATGAGCCCACGCGAATAGTAAACGGTTGTAAAAACACACTTGACCTCTTACCAACAAATAATCCTGAGTTAATGACGAGCATTAAAATCGATATAGGGATTAGGGAACACAGAGCTGTCGTAGCGAGACTGAATACTGTAATCCCCAAAGCCGCGAAAAATGTACCTATTCAAAACATCAGATAAAAATTCACTTGACGCCTTCCTGAGAGACAATCTCCACTCATTCAAAATTAATAATACACTCCTGGAAATTGAAATAAGAACACCGTGAATTCATTGTCCCAGGAAGGGGAAACTTTATTGACACATTCCTGGGGTCAGATACATCACATGATCACACTGACAGAACCACAGGCACATAGACACAGGCAACAGAGCATGCACAATGTCGGCACTAGTACAGTGTATATCCACCTTTCGCAGCAATGCAGGCTGCTATTCTCCCATGGAGACGATCGTAGAGATGCTGGATGTAGTCCTGTGGAACGGCTTTCCATGCCATTTCCACCTGGCGCCTCAGTTGGACCAGCGTTCGTGCTGCACGTGCAGACCACGTGAGACGACGCTTCATCCAGTCCCAAACATGCTCAATGGGGGACAGATCCGGAGATCTTGCTGGCCAGGGTAGTTGACTTACACCTTCTAGAGCACGTTGGGTGGCACGGGATACATGAGGACGTGCATTGTCCTGTTGGAACAGCAAGTTCGCTTGCCGGTCTAGGAATGGTAGAACGATGGGTTCGATGACGGTTTGGATGTACCGTGCACTATTCAGTGTCCCCTCGACGATCACCAGTGGTGTACGGCCAGTGTAGGAGATCGCTCCCCACACCATGATGCCGGGTGTTGGCCCTGTGTGCCTCGGTCGTATGCAGTCCTGATTGTGGCGCTCACCTGCACGGCGCCAAACACGCATACGACCATCATTGGCACCAAGGCCAAGGCAGAAGCGACTCTCATCGCTGAAGACGACACGTCTCCATTCGTCCCTCCATTCACGCCTGTCGCGACACCACTGGAGGCGGGCTGCACGATGTTGGGGCGTGAGCGGAAGACGGCCTAACGGTGTGCGGGACCGTAGCCCAGCTTCATGGAGACGGTTGCGAATGGTCCTCTCCGATACCCCAGGAGCAACAGTGTCCCTAATTTGCTGGGAAGTGGCGGTGCGGTCCCCTACGGCACTGCGTAGGATCCTACGGTCTTGGCGTGCATCCGTGCGTCGCTGCGGTCCGGTTCCAGGTCGACGGGCACGTGCACCTTCCGCCGACCACTGGCGACAACATCGATGTACTGTGGAGACCTCACGCCCCACGTGTTGAGCAATTCGGCGGTACGTCCACCCGGCCTCCCGCATGCCCACTATACGCCCTCGCTCAAAGTCCGTCAACTGCACATTCGGTTCACGTCCACGCTGTCGCGGCATGCTACCAGTGTTAAAGACTGCGATGGAGCTCTGTATGCCACGGCAAACTGGCTGACATTGACGGCGGCGGTGCACAAATGCTGCGCAGCTAGCGCCATTCGACGGCCAACACCGCGGTTCCTAGTGTGTCCGCTGTGCCGTGCGTGTGATCATTGCTTGTACAGCCCTCTCGCAGTGTCCGGAGCAAGTATGGTGGGTCTGACACACCGGTGTCAATGTGTTCTTTTTTCCATGTCCAGGAGTGTATAAGTATAGAATAGATGTGGCTTAAATTCAAATAAATAATATCGGCAGCAATTGAGATATTTATACCAAATAAACTAACAAACGATGAAGCTGATTCTCCTTGGTACACAAAACGGGTTAGAACACTGTTGCAGAAACAAGGAAACAAACATGCCAAATTTAAACAGACGCAAAGTCCCCAAGATTGTCGATCCTTTAAAGAATCTCGAAATTTAGTTCAGAATTCAGTGCGAGACGCCTATAACAGTTTCCACAACGAAACTTTGTGTCGAAACCTGACAGAAAATCCAAAGAAATTCTCGTCGTATGTGAAGTATGTTAGCGGCAAGAGACAATCAGTGCCTTCTTTGCGCGATAACAATGGAGATACTATCGAAGACAGTGCTACCAAAGCAGATTTACTAAACACAGCCTTCCGAAATGCCTACACAAAAGAAAACGAAGTAAATATTCCAGAATTCGAATCGAGAACAGCTGCCAACATGAGTAACGTAGTGAAGCAACTCAGATCACTTAATAAAAGGAAGTTTGGTACAGACTGGATACCAATTTGGTTCATTTCGTAGTATGCTGATGCATTAGCTCCATACTTAACAATCATACACAACCGTTCGCCCGACGAAAGATCCGTACCCAAAGACTGGAAAATTGCTCAGGTCACACCAATATTCAAGAAAGGTAGTAGGAGTAATCCATTAAATTACAGGCCCATATCGTTAACGTCGATATGCAACAGGTTTTTGGAACATATATTGTGTTTGAACATTATGAATTACCTCGAAGGAAACGGGTTATTGACACACAGTCAACATGCGTTTAGAAAACATCGTTCCTGTGAAACACAACTAGCCCTTTATTCACACGAAGTGCTGAGTGCTATTGACAATGGATTTCAGATCGATTCCTGGATTTCCGGAAGGCTTTTGACACTCTACCACATTAGTGGCTCGTAGGTAAATTGGGTGCTTATAGAATATCGTCTCAGTTATGTGACTGAATTTGTGATTTCCTCCCAGAGAGGTCACAGTTCGTAGTAATTGACGGAAAGTTATCGAGTAAAACAGAACTGATTTATCCCCAACAGAGTGTTATAGGCCCTTTGCTGTTCCTTATCTATATAAACGATTTGGGAGACAATCTGAGCAGCCGTCTTCGGTTGTTTGCAGATGACGCTGCCGTTTATCAACTAATAAAGTCATCAGAAGATCAAAAAAATTCCAAAACGATTTAGGAAAGATATCTGAATGGTTCGAAAAGTGGCAGTTGACCCTCAATAACGAAAAGGGTGAGGTCATCCACATGAGTGCTAAAAGGGACTCGTTAAATTTCGGTTACACGGTAAATCAGTCTAATATAACAGCTGTAAATTCAAGTAAATACCTAGGTATTGCAATTACGAACAACTTAATTTGGAAGGAAGACATAAAAAATGTTGTGGGGAAGGCTAACCAAAGATAGCGTTTTATTGTTAGGACACATAGAAAATGTGACAGACCTGCGAAGGCGACTGCCTACACTACGCTTGTCCGTCCACTTTTAGAGTACTGCTGCGCGGTGTGGGATGCTTACGAGATAGAACTGACGGAGTACATCGAAAAAGTTCAAAGAAAGGCAGCAAGTTTAGTATTATCGCGAAATATGGGAGAGAGTGTCACAGAAACGATACAGGATTTGGGCTGGACATCATTAAAAGAGAGGCATTTTTCGTTGGGACGGTATCTTCTCACGAAATTCCAGTCACCAACTTTCTCCTCCGAATGCGAAAATATTTTGTTGATACCGACCTATGTAGGGAGGAACGATCACCACGATAAAACAAGGGAATTCAGAGCTCGTACGGAAAGATATAGGCGTTCATTCTTTCCGTGCACTATACGAGATTGGAATAATAGAGAATTGTGAAGGTGGTTCGATGAATCCTCTGCCAGGCACTTAAATGTGATTTGCAGAGTATCCATGTAGATGTAGATGTACATAGATATAGAATATTTTGCTTCTATGTATCTTGAGAGAGTATAAATTTTGCAATCTGCTTACTATTTCTATGTTTATTCCTTGAAATAATAGGAGCAAAAAAACCAAAAATGGGTTATTTGAGAAACCCATTATTTTGAGCGGTTTTAACAGTCAGGTTAAACTGGCGTGGAAATAAACTGATACAACTGAATGCCAGTTGTTTCAGAGATAACCGCCATCCCTACTTTGAACAGTGAAGCTGCAAAGGGAAAAAAGAAGAACAGTCCTAACCACAGAGAAAAGCATGGAGTGATAATTTTGACTTTTGCTCGACGGACGGGGTAATTTAAAGCCATTCTTTCCTCCCGAGAAACAAAATCTGATACGATAACAGGACAAAATTACATCGACTCCTAAAACTGGCACCCAGCCTGTTCTGTAACTTGGAAACATTTTTCCCCACTAAAGAATTTATACGACTACTCGAAATATAAGTCGCATTCGTTAACTAAACCGTAATTAATTGCGTTATTTTTGATCATTTATGCACGTGCGAAAGCTGTTTAGGCACTCTAAGTTACGCCTAGCGCAAAGAAAAAGGTCTTGTTAGAGATGGCGCACAAGAAGGATGTCGGAATACGTAAATTTCCGGCATTTTAGTAATTAAAAACTCGGCTGTATTGCAATGACGGTACCCATTAAACTTCTTTGACTTTACGCCTAAGAAGACGTCAGAAAGTTGGCGCTTGAAACGAGGCTTAAAAAAGTGCGGCCCGACAGTAATTCGGCGAGACGCAGCCGCGGCACGTGAAGCGTGCAGCGTGGGGGAGGACCCTCCCTTCGCGCTGTGCGGGCCCCGCCCAGCATCTGCGGAGCAGCAGCGTGCAATCCACGTGAGTGTGGCCGGCCGCCAGATCAGAACGTCATCAACGACATCAAAGGAATTTCTGAAGGAAACGTAGTCTTTACTAGGATTCTAATGTGTGAGGAACGTATAAAATAAACATAGTTTTGTCGTCTCTACATATCAGTCGCCAACAGCATGGTTCAGATGGCTCTGAGCACTATGGGGCTTAACTGCTGAGGTTATCAGTCCCCTAGAACTTAGAACTAATTAAACCTAACTAATCTAAGGACATCACACACATCCATGCCCGAGGCAGGATTCGAACCTGCGACCGCAGCGGTCTCGTGGTTCCAGACTGTAGAGCTTAGAACCGCTCGGTCACTCCGGCCGGCTGCCAACAGCATGGCAATATTCTTCGCCTAGTATTGTGGTGACTAAACGCACGCTCCGCCTCATTTCCAATATCCGACTGCTTTCTGCCAGGAGTATCACGCAGCAACTCATAAAGTTCTCACAGCTCCTCATATACCTAGAACTCTTTTGTCTGTCCTGCATTTTCTGTAGTCTCGAGGTACAACATATATCCCATCTTGTAGAAGCCAGGCTTGTTGCCGCGAGTCTATCACGTGCCAACCCCTCCTTTCTAAAAACTCGACATCTTTCCTAGCATAACTTCAACCGCATCACATTCTCAGAACATAAAGACTCACCTGATTACCCTGATCGATCGTAATCTACCTTACTCTTCCACATCTTATGCAAACTCAAACCCTTTCATTTCCTAGTCTTCTGCAATCCTACCTGCCTCCCAACACTTCGTACATTCACTTCATAAATTCTCTTCCATATGTAACCCAACACCTTGTCATCACAGCGCAATGAAAATAAATAGCTCACAGCAGACTTAAATACAGAATATACGTGTTTTTATGAGGATAAGACACGATTTTGGTCCACCTAATTCACAACATTCGTCTGCAGCACATCTCAAATGTTTCGATACTCTTCTGTTTCGGTTTTCCCACAGTCCATGTTTCACTACCATACAATGCTGTACTCCAGACGTACATTCTCACAAATTTCTTCCTCAAATTAAGACAGATATATGATATTAGTAGACTTCTCTTAGTCAGCAATGCCTTTTTTACCATAGCTAGTCTGCTTTTTATGTCCTCCTTGCTCCGACCGTCATTTGTTATTTTACTGATCAGGTTGCAGAATTCCTTAACTTCATCTACTTCGTGACCATCAACCCTGATGTTATGTTTCTCGCTGTTCTCATGTCTACTACTTCTCATTACTTTCGTATTTCTTCGATTTACTCTCAATCCATACTGTGTACTCATTAGACTGCAGTAACGTGATATGAGGTCAACAGGTCTTAGGAGGCCCCCCTGCAGAAATATTGAGCCATACTGCCTTATAGCTGTCCATAATTGTAGAAGCACTGCCGTTGCAGGATTGTCGAACTGACTTCTCGATTACGTTCAATAATTGTTCGATGAGATTCATGTCGGGCAATCTGGATGGCCAAATATTTCGCTCAAACTGCCCAGAATGTTACTCAAAGCAATGGCGAAGGACTGTGGACCGGTGACATGGCGCGTGGTCATCCATAAAATTTCCATCGTTGTTTGGGAAAATAAAATCCATCAGCGGCTGCAAATGGTCTCCAAGTAGTCAAACATAACCAGGAACCAGTTCCTTCCATAAAAACACAGCCTCCTTTTTAGCACAGTGCTTTGTTGACAACTCGGGTCCATCGCTTCATAGGGTCTGCAGCACGCACGAATCCTATCAGCTCTTTCCAATTGAAATCGGGATTTATCTCGTCAAACCACGGTTTTGCAGTCGTCTTTGGTGCAGCCGTTATGCTCACTAGTCCGGGAGAGGCGCTGCAGGCTATGTGCTGGTAGTGAAAGCACTCGCGTCGGTCGTGTGCTGCCGTAGCCCATTCACGCCAGATTTCGCCCACTGCCCTAACCGATGCATCAACGCCACTGCTCACGATCGTTAAGTGAAGACCGTCGGCCACTGTGTTGTCGTTGGTGAGAGGTAATGACTGAAATGTAATATTCTCGGCACTCTCTTGGCAGTGTGGATACTGGAATATTGAATTCCCTAACGATTTCCAAAATGGAATATCCCATGCGTCTAGCTGCAACTACCATCCCATGTTCAGGGTCTGTTGACTCCCGTCGTGCGGCCACAGTCACATCGAAAACCTTTTCACGTGAAATCACCTTAGTACAAATGACAGCTTCGCCAATGCACTGCCCTCTTATACTTTACGTACGCGACACTACCGTCATCTGAGTATGAGCATAGCACTGTCATGACTTTTGACACCTCCTGTGTATATACATTTTATTAAACATTATACACTATTGGCCAATAAAATTGCTACACCACGAAGATGACGTGCTACACACGGGAAATTTAACAGACAGAAAGAAGTTTCTGTGATATGCAAATGATTAGCTTTTCAGAACATTCACACAAGGTTGGCGCCGGTGGCGACGCCTACAACGTGCTACACGAGGAAAGTTTCCAACCGGTTTCTCATACACAAACAGCATTTGACCGGCGTTGCCTGGTGAAACGTTGTTTTGATGCCTCGTGTAAGGAGGAGAAATAAGTATCATCACGTTTCCGACTTTGACAAAGGTAGGATTGCAGCCGATCGCGATTGCGGTTTATCGTATCGTGACATTGCTGCTCGCCTTGGTCGAGATCCAATGACTGTTAGCAGAATATGTAATCTGTGGGTTCAGGAGGGTAATACGGAAAGCCGTGTCTGGCGACATCGCGGTGAAGGCGCATTGTAAGCGTGTATTCATCATCGCCATACTGGCGTATCACCCGGCGTGATGGTATGGGGTGCCATTGGTTACACGTCTCGGTCACCTCTTGTTCGCATTGACGGCACTTTGAACAGTGGACGTTACATTTTAGATGTGTTACGACCCGTGGCTCTACCCTTCCTTTGATCGCTGCGAAACCCTATATTTCAGCAGGATAATGCACGATCGCATGTTGCAGTTCCTGTACGGGCCTTTCTAGATACAGGAAATGTTCGACTGCTGCCCTGGCCAGCAGATTCTCCAGATCTCTCACCAACTGAAAACGTCTGGTCAATGGTGGCCGAGCAACTGGTTCGTCACAATACACCAGTCACTACTCGTGATGCGCTGTGGTATCGTGTTGAAGCTGCATGGGCAGCTGTACCTGTACACACCATCCAAGCTGTGTTTGACTCAATGCCCAGGAGTATCAAGGCCGTTATTACGGCCAGAGGTGGTTGTTCTGGGTACTGATTTCTCAGGATCTACGCACCCAAATTGTGTGAAAATGTAATCACATGTCAATTCTAATACAAGATGTTTGTCCAATGAGTATCCGTCAATGATCTGCATTTCTTCTTGGTGTAGCAACTTTAATGGCCAGTAGTGTATATCGTCGTCCTGACGAAAACTTTCTCATATAATGGTCAAAAAGTTCGAAGTTTTTAGACCATAACTAAGTCGGACTTTTATCGATATAACAGAAATTAGGTTTTTTGCAGACGAAGGTTCGCTGTCACGCTATAAGTTGGTAGAAGGGATCTAATGTCTCGGAAAGGCCACGTATCAAAGCTGCGCTTGAAATCGCGACCGTCGCAGCTGTTTGGCCCGGGCCCTGTGAGGCACAACGTCAGCTGCACGCGGCGGCCTCACTCCCTTAGTACCCTAGCCCAGGCGCCTAGCAGGAACTGTCCTCGGCCACCTGGCCGGTGAGCGACCGGCGCCGGAATGCGGACCAATTGTGGTGGGCGCAGCCAGCCGCGGCCGCGGGACGTCTCCGTCTGCGTCTGCGGCGACTCGTGATTGGCCGAGGAATGCCAAAACTTGGCCGGCCGCGCCGTCTCCGCCACCGCAGGGCGCTCGCTCTGAATCAGCTCGCTAATAAGCGCCGCATTCCTAGGCCGCTACAACGGCGCCGCGCCGGTCGCCAACTTACCTCGCCCCGTCCGCTTCCTCAAGGCGGCCGGAAGTGCCACCTCGCTCCCGCCTCAGGGCAGGGTTGCCACCGTGACGGGCGCAGGTATTTTACAGACTATACAAGGGGCGACAATACAGCGCTGGCCCATAACATTGCAGCACCAGGAAGGACTGCAAATTACGATATTTTACTAACTGTTATATACAGTACAGTACAAAAATACGTTAAATTTCTAGGTGATCTCAGAGTATTTTCGTATCCCAAGGCCGGCCGGTGTGGCCGTGCGGTTAAAGGCGCTTCAGTCTGGAACCGCGTGACCGCTACGGTCGCAGGTTCGAATCCTGCCTCGGGCATGGATGTGTGTGATGTCCTTAGGTTAGTTAGGTTTAATTAGTTCTAAGTTCTCAGAAGTTAAGTCGCATAGTGCTCAGAGCCATTTTTCGTATCCCAAACTCTTCATTTCAGAGTAGCGTTTGCATCCTACTTCAGTTATTTTATGCATGTGCTCCAACCTCTGTCTTCGCCTGAAGTCGTAAAGCTGAAATACTAAACACCTTTTTCCAAAGCTGTTTGACAGAGGAAGACCGCACTGCTGTTCCTTCTCTAAATCCTCGCACGAACGTAAAAATGGCTGACATTGAAAAAAGTGTCCAAGGAATAGAAAAGCAACAGAAATCACTCAACAGAGGAAAGTCCACTGGACCTGACGGGATATCAATTCGATTCTACACAGAGTACGCGAAAGAACTTGCCCCCTTCTAACAGCCGGGTACCGCAAGTCTCTAGAGGAACGGAAAGTTCCAAATGATTGGAAAAGAGCACAGGTAGTTCCAGTTTTCGAGAAGGGTCGTCGAGCAGATGCGCAAAACTATAGGCCTATATCTCTGACATCGATCTGTTGTAGAATTTTAGAACATGTTTTTTGCTCGCGTATCTGGAAACCAGAATCTAATATGTAGGAATCAACATGGATTCCGGAAACAGCGATCGTGTGAGACCCAACTCGCTTTATTTGTTCATGAGACCCAGAAAATATTAGATACAGGCTCCCAGGTAGATGCGATTTTCCTTGACTTCCGGAAGGCGTTCGATACAGTTCCGCACTGTCGCCTGATAAACAAAGTAAGAGTCTACGGAATGGAATATCAGACCATCTGGCTGGCTGGATTGAAGAGTTTTTAGCAAACAGAAGACAACTTGCTGTTCTCAATGGTCAGACGTCTACAGACGTTAAAATAGCCTCTGGCGTGCCACAGGGAGTGTTATGGGACCACTGCTTTTCACAATATGTATAAATGATGCAGTAGATACTGTTGGAAGTTCCATGCGGCTTTTCGCGGATGATGCTGTAGTATACAGAAAAGTTGCAGCATTAGAAAACTGCAGCGAAATGCAGGGAGATCTGCAGTGGATAGGCACTTGGTGCAGGGTGTGGCAACTGGCCCTTAACGTTGACAAATGTAATGTATTGCGAACACATAGAAAGAAGGATCCTTTATTGTATGATTGTATGATAGCGGAACAAACACTGGTAGCAGTTAGTTCTGTAAAATATCTGCCAGTATGCGTACGGAACGATTTGAAGTGGAATGATCATATAAAATTAATTGTTGGTAAGGCGGGTGCCAGGTTAAGATTCATTGGGAGAGTCCGTAGAAAATGTAGTCCATCAACAAAGGAGGTGGCTCACAAAACACTCGTTCGACCTATACTTGAGTATTGCTCATCAGTGTGGGATCCGTACCAGGTCGGGTTGACAGAAGAGATAGAGAAGATCAAAAGAAGAGCCGCGAGTTTCGTCACAGGGTTGTTTGGTAAGTGTGATAGCGTTACGGAGATGTATAGGAAGCTCAAGTGGCAGACTGCAAGAGAGGCGCTCTGCATCGCAGTGTAGCTTGCTGTCCAGGTTTCGAGAGGGTGCGTTTCTGGATGAGGTATCGAATATATTGCTTCCCCCTACTTATACCTCCAGAATGAGATCACGAATGTAAAATTAGAGAGCTTCGAGCGCGCACGGAGGCCTTCCGGCAGTCGTTCTTCCCGCGAACCATACGCGACTGGAACAGGATAGGGAGGTAATGACAGTGGCACGTTAAGTGCCCTCCGCCACATACCGTTGGGTGGCTTGTGGAGTATAAATGTATATGTAGATGTAGAAATTTTTAGGTCGACACATTTCCGATCATCTTATCCCGTCTTCTTCCCAAACGTTCTTTTCTTCGCCGATTCTGCGGAGAACCTTACCATTCCCTATCTTAGCAAACCACCTAGTTTTCATCACCCTTATGACTACTCACACTTTCCGTTTTCCACACGCTCCACCATTCACTACAACACAGAAATGTAATCCAGACATACATTGGCATTAATTTATTCTTCAAATGGCTCTGAGCAATATGGGACTTAACTTCTGAGGTCATCAGTCCCCTAGAACTTAGAACTACTTAAACCTAACTAACCTAAGGACATCACACAAATCCATGCCCGAGGCAGGATTCGAACCTGTGACCGTAGCGGTCGCCCGGTTCCAGACTGTAGCGCCTAGAACCGCTCGGCAACTCCGGCCGGCTTTATTCTTCAAACTATGGCCTGTGTTTGATACTAGTGGATAACCATAAATGCCCTCCAACCCTGCGCTAATCTTACTTTTAGATCTTCATTGCTTTGTCTGTAGTGTGTGATTTTGATTTCATGGTAGCAGAATTCCTTCACTTCATGGTCCTCTATTTTCATCTTAAGTTCATCACCAATCTCAGTTCCACTATTCCTAATTCCTTTCGCCTGTATCTGATTTATTCTCAGAACATGGTCTGTACGCATTAGACTGTTCATACATTTAACTGGTCCTGTCATTCTTCTTCACTCACACTCAGAACAACAATTTAATCAACGACTCTTATCACCGATATGCATTCATCCTGAAATTTAATCCTACTCTTTAGGCGTTTCTTTTATTTCCTTCACTGGTTTTTTGAAGCATTGATTGAACTGCATACACTTTTTTAATCTGAACAATTCGTTATTTGTCATCCACTCTCATTGTCCCCTCATAGTTCTTGCACTTATTGTATATAGCATATTCCCTGAAGTTTCGCTCTTGTAGGCCTTCAGCACGTATACTGAACATACCTCCTCCTGCCCCTAATTGTGTCAACCTCTTCCTCCCTCTATCTGATCACATTTTCCTCCCATCTCTGTCTGTCTCCCCAGTGTCTGTCACTTCGTCTCCTCCTCCTCCTCCTCCTCCTCCTTGCTTTGACCATTTCCTCAACCCCTCTCTCTGATCATATCATCCTTCCCCTCCCTCTGACCATATCCCCCTCCTCCTCTCTCTTTCCATCATCCACTCTTTCTTTTCCGCCGTTGCCTCTTCCCTACTCTGTCAATCCCGTCCTCTATCCATCTCATCCTCTCCCATCCATTATCACCAGCATGTGTAGCCCCAGCAATACAGTTCAATAAAGCATGCCAATACTATTCCCACAACACATCGGTGCTGCAGGGCAGCCTACATTTAGGGCCTTGAAAACGTTTCTTATCTTGAAATGATAATTAAATCAAGACCCTAAGCTGTTGACAGTCGTTGACATACATCAATGGGGACAGTTGAAAATGTGTGCCCTGACCGGGACTCGAACCCAGTATCTCCTGCTTACATGTCAGACACTCTATCCATCTGGGCCACCGAGGGCACAGACGATAGCGCGAGTGCAGAGATTTATCCCTTGCACACTCCCCGTGAGACGCACATTCCCAACTTAATGTCAACACACTACTTTTGTTGTGCCCCACCCATTACTCTCATTGCTCGCAGCAGACAATCTTACTGAGTCCTGTAAGAGTTCGGGCAACGTGCGTGCATCCAGCACAGAAGAAGAAGGTCAATGGCTGGTTAACCTTAACTGTATATGAAGATGGTATCTCTTCTTTTGGACGTGTCCGAAACAACAGACACCATCTTCATATACTTTCTTATCCCGCCGTGTAGGCTGACCTGCAAAGGAGGCTGAGACTGTTCCCACACAACATATCTGTCGTTTAGGCCTGCCTGTATGCCAGGGGCAGGGAGAACACGTTTTTGACGGCATCTCCACCCCTACTGAAGCGAAGTTATAAAACTTGGAGTGCCAATACTCATGAGGCCTGATATTTCCGTGCCAAATTTGGTTGAATTCGATCCAAGGATTTTGGAGGAGGTCCCTGACATACACTCATACATACACTCTGCTTTATCATTCTTTGTTTTATACATGTATTTTTTTTCCTTTCAGTCATTAGTCTTCTGACTGGTTTGATGCAGTCCATCATAAATTCCTCTCCTGTGCCCATCTCTTCATCTCAGAGTAGCACTTGCAACATAAGTCCTCAAATTTCTGGATGTATTTCAATCTCTGTTTTCATCTACAGTTTTTACTCTCTACAGCTTCCTCTATTACCATCGAAGTTATTCTGTGATGTCTTACGCAGATGTCCTACCATCCTGTCCCTTCTTCTTGTCAATGGTTTCCATATATTTCTTTACTCACCGATTTTCCAAAGAACCTCCTCATCCTTTAGCATATCAGTCCACAAAATTTTCAACGTTCTTCTGTAGCATAACATATTAGATGCTTCGATTCTCTTCTTTTCTGGTTTTCCCAAAGTCCCTGTCTCACTACCATAGAATACTGTGCACCAAATGTACATCTTCCTCAAACTGAGGCCTACGTTTGATACTAGTACACTTCTCGTCCCTGATTTATATGTATATTACCTCTCTTTCCTAAACCCAGCTTATATTTTTCACAGAATTTCAAATTTCTTTCGTCATTTCACATCGTTGAACCCTTTTACTCAAAAAATGGCTCTGAGGACTATGGGACTTAACATATGAAGTCATCATTCCCCTAGAACTTAGAACTACTTAAGTGTAACTAACCTAAGGACATCACACACATCCATGTCCAAGGCAGGATTCGAACCCGCGACCGTAGCAGTCGCGCGGTTCCTGGCTGATGCGCCTAGAACCTCTCGGCTACCGCATCCGGCGAACCCTTTTACTACATGTTTCTTCTTTCAATGAATTTTTCTTGATTTTCCTTATGTGTTACTTCTGTCATGAAGCGCAATATCTAGTCTACCTCTATGGTGCCTTAACGTTTCCTGAAGCCAATACTGTTTTCTATCCTTCTGAAAGTAAACCTCTTAACAACTTGGGTGCATAAGATGTTAAGCTGATTGTGAGTAGCACTCGCACGTATCTTCGGTTGCTACCCTCGGAGTTTAGTGGATAATACATGTTTCCGAATGTCTGATAGATCCTACCCACCAACTTCAATAGTCACTTGGTTCCATTTCCCTCAGTGATTTTGGAATTTACCTTTCCTTTTTAACCTCACAAGGCTTGAAAAGCTTCATTAAACTCTGACTCTAATAATATGTTTCGTCTGTCTTACATATTGACTCTCATTTTTTCTTCCGCCAAGTTCTCAGAAAAGTTCTCTTTTCTTTCTCAATTTCTTCACATATTTTCTGCAACCATTTTGCCTTGACTTACCTGCACCTTCTATTCATTTCATTTGTGAATGACTTAACAGTGCCAATATCCGGTCTCCTACTGAATATCGTATACTTCCTCTTTCGTTGATCTATTTAAGTACACTGCCTGACGAAACAAGAGAACCACCCAGAAGTGGAGGAGAAAACGAAGTGAAAATTCACGGGAGTATGTGAAGTTATTTCCGTGATCACAAAATTAAGTTAAATTAACTAATAACTTTGTAGTGTGAGCACATCAGTATGACGAAACACCCACACTTACATTGATGCATGCACTGATTCTGTTGGGAAGGTTGTCATAAGGCCATTTCATTCTCTATGGAGCAGTCTGGCCCACAACTTTAACCTGTTCTTGATACCGAAAATATTGACATGGGGACGAAATTTACGTCTGAGCTGGTCCTACATATTCTGTCTACGGAGCATACTGACCTTGGGAGTAAGTCAATATCACGTAGACGGGTCGGAGAGAAGCGTACCATGTGTGGACGAGTACTGCTGTGTTGAAAACAGGCACCACGATGCTATCGCATGACATGTAATATATGAGAACGCAGGATGTTCGTGTCGTATCGTTGTACCATCAGAGCTCCCTCAGTCACTAAAAACCGTAACCTGAAGTCATGCTCGATGTCTCTAATTTCCATGACGCCAGGAGTAACGACACTGTACCTCTCCAAAACATTGGAAGAATGGAAACACACTCCTGGTTGCCGATATTCTCGCCTACGTTGGTCATGCACAATGCGACACCATTCATCAGCCGTCCATGCTATCCGGTCTCAAAACCACTCAAAACGCAGTCGTTTGTACTGTGGTGTTAACTGCAGCCTATGCAAGGGACGATAATTCTCTAGTCCGACTGTTGCTAGTCACTAAAAAATGACAAATGGTGCGTGAGGACAGAAAATGTTGCTGGGAGCCCACTACTAGTTCTCGGTTGGCAGACGCAGAAGTGAGGGGGCTACGATGTTCTCGGTGGACAATCCGGTGATCCCCTATGGCGGTCAGACATGGTAATCAGGACCTCTGGAGATGAGTATGCTTACTCTCTCGTTTGGACCACTGTCACAGCCGAATGCTCCACAAATTAGGACACAGCACAATTCCATCAGCTGGTCAAATGCGAATCCAAACTCTGTTAGGTGCTGACGAAGCTGTTTCACACGATGTTGTGGCATCTCCATAACCTTCAGTGATCACGCAACATCTGACGCTGTTCATGCTCTTTATATTCCCTAACAGGCGTGTTAACAACACGAAAGACGAACAACACTACCGCACTCTGGTGACCGTTCTACCTGTCACAGAGAATTGCAACTCATGTACGTACGCACCGATGATATGTATCTGTAGGAATTTACAACGTATTCTGTGTGCTTCTTTTTTTTTTTTTAGGCGGACAGTATATTTCTTCAGTGACTCAAGTTTTATTCGCAGTTACCTTTTCAACATAATAGTTTGATTAAAACCTATCTTGAGCACACAAAAAAGCTTATTTTTTATAAAATAAAGAAGTAAAAATTTGTTTCATATGCTCAAGAATGCTTTTAATTAAAAATTCTTAACATTTTTTTCTATTGCTGTGATTTTCATGAACAATGTTTAAACAGTTTAAATAGCTTCCCAATACCTGTATTTGGCTTCTTAACAGCCGTGACTGCACCTTTTGCCAATCAATCCTCTTCAACTGAACTTCCTACTACGTTATCCCTTATCGTAGTACCTACATCTTCAGCGAACTTCAAATGATAGGGATTCTTTTGGTGTTCGTACTTGCTTTTTCGGCGTTCTTTCTTTCAATCACCAACCATTTTTGCAGTCATTGACAGTATTGGCCACATAGTTTAATGTTGTGCTTACAAGTGTCTATTCACCTCCACCAAGGCTGTACTTTATAATTATTACTCTTCGTACAGTTATTAAATGTTTACATGCTTAATTCGCGGAGTAAATCGTTTGTCAGATATCTTACGATAATAAAACCAATTGTTATAGTGACTCATAATTTCCTTTGTAGTCAGATGAGCCCCTTCATTAATATACTCATCAATAACGTTTTGCTTCACCCCGGTTCCCGGAACTCCTGAAGATAGACCTTGACTGTGGATATTGTATCACAGACACAGTCCCTTTGACTGTTCAGAGACGTCACTAAACCAGTCCAAATATGTAAACAACCATGCATGAGCAGCACCTATTACACGGAGAGGGTCCTAATGCCGATCAGTTCCAGTCATTCCACTAGGAAGGAGATACACGGCTCGTGTTGTCTGCAGTTTGACCATGCCTAGATGGTCAGGAAGGGCTCTCAACAAGGAATGTGTCCAGGCGTCTCAGAGTGAACCAAAGCGACGTGGTTCGGACATTGAGGAGATACAGAGAGACAGGAACAGTCGATGCGATGCCTCGCTCAGGCCGCCCACGGGCTGCTACTGTAGTGAATGAACGCTACCTCCGGATTATGGCTCGGAGGAACCCTGACAGCAACGCCAATATGTTGAAAAAAGCTTTTCGCGCAGCCACAGGACGTCGTGTTACGACACAAACTGTTCGCAATAGGCTGAATGATGTGCAACTTCACTCCCGACGTTAGTTGCGAGGTCCGTCTTTGCAACCACTACACCATGCAGCACGGTACAGATGGGCCCAACACCATGCCGAAACGACCGTTCAGGATTGGCATCACATTCTCTTCGCCGATGAGTGTCGCATATTCCTTCCACCAGACAATCGTCGGAGACTTGTTTGGAGGCAGCCCGGTCTGGCTGAACGCCTTAATCACACTGTCCAGCGAGTGCAGCGAAGTGGAGGTGCCCTGCTGTTTTGGGGTGGCCTTAGGTGGCGCCGACGTACGCCGTTGGTGGTCAGGGAAGGTGCTGTAATGGCTGTGCCATACGTCAATGCCGTTCTCCGACCGATAGTGCAACCATATCGGCGGCATATTGGCGAGGCATTCGTCCTCAAGGACGACAAGCTGCACCCCCATCGTGCACCTCTTGTGATTGACTTCCTTCAGGATAACGACATCGCTCGACTAGAGTGGCCAGCATGTTCTCAAGACATGAACCCTATCGAACATGCCTGGGATGGATTGAAAAGGGTTGTTTATGGACCATGTGACCCACCAATCACTCTGACGGATCTACGTTGAATGGCCGTTGAGGAGTGGGACAGTGTGGACCAACAACACCTTGCTGAACTTGCGGGTAGTAGGCCACGACGAATAAAGGCATTCATCAATGCAAGAGGACGTGCTACTGGGTATTAGAGGTACCGGTTTGTACAGAAATCTCGACTACCACGTCTAATGGTCTCGGTGTATGGTGGTACAACATGCAATGTTTTATTTTCATATGCAATAAAAGGGCGGAAATGATGTTTGTGTTGATCTCTGTTCCAGTTTTCTGTACAGGCTCCGTAACTCTAGGAATCGAGGTGATTCGAAGCGTTTTATATACACTCCTGGAAATGGAAAAAAGAACACATTGACACCGGTGTGTCAGACCCACCATACTTGCTCCGGACACTGCGAGAGGGCTGTACAAGCAATGATCACACGCACGGCACAGCGGACGCACCAGGAACCGCGCAGTTGGCCGTCGAATGGCGCTAGCTGCGCAGCATTTGTGCACCGCCGCCGTAAGTGTCAGCCAGTTTGCCGTGGCATACGGAGCTCCATCGCAGTCTTTAACACTGGTAGCATGCCACGACAGCGTGGACGTGAACTGTATGTGCAGTTGACGGACTTTGAGCGAGGGCGTATAGTGGGCATGCGGGAGGCCGGGTGGACGTACCGCCGAATTGCTCAACACGTGGGGCGTGAGGTCTCCACAGTACATCGATGTTGTTGCCGGTGGTCGGCGGAAGGTGCACGTGCCCGTCGACCTGGGACCGGACCGCAGCGACGCACGGATGCACGCCAAGACCGTAGGATCGTACGCAGTGCCGTAGGGGACCGCACCGCCACTTCCCAGCAAATTAGGGACACTGTTGCTCCTGGGGTATCGGCGAGGACCATTCGCAACCGTCTCCATGAAGCTGGGCTACGGTCCCGCACACCGTTAGGCCGTCTTCCGCTCACGCCCCAACATGGTGCAGCCCGCCTCCAGTGGTGTTGCGACAGGCGTGAATGGAGGGACGAATGGAGACGTGTCGTCTTCAGCGATGAGAGTCGCTTCTGCCTTGGTGCCAATGATGGTCGTATGCGTGTTTGGCGCCGTGCAGGTGAGCGCCACAATCAGGACTGCATACGACCGAGGCACACAGGGCCAACACCCGGCATCATGGTGTGGGGAGCGATCTCCTACACTGGCCGTACACCACTGGTGATCGTCGAGGGGGCACTGAATAGTGCACGGTACATCCAAACCGTCATCGAACCCATCGTTCTACCATTCCTAGACCGGCAAGGGAACTTGTTGTTCCAACAGGACAATGCATGTCCGCATGTATCCCGTGCCACCCAACGTGCTCTAGAAGGTGTAAGTCAACTACCCTGGCCAGCAAGATCTCCGGATCTGTCCCCCATTGAGCATGTTTGGGACTGGATGAAGCGTCGTCTCACGCGGTCTGCACGTCCAGCACTAACGCTGGTCCAACTGAGGCGCCAGGTGGAAATGGCATGGCAAGCCGTTCCACAGGACTACATCCAGCATCTCTACGATCGTCTCCATGGGAGAATAGCAGCCTGCATTGCTGCGAAAGGTGGATATACACTGTACTAGTGCCGACATTGTGCATGCTCTGTTGCCTGTGTCTATGTGCCTGTGGTTCTGTCAGTGTGATCATGTGATGTATCTGACCCCAGGAATGTGTCAATAAAGTTTCCCCTTCCTGGGACAATGAATTCACGGTGTTCTTATTTCAATTTCCAGGAGTGTATAAACAAATACGTAATCAGTGCCGTTTGTTGCATTGTAAAATGTTAATTACATCCGGAGATTTTGTAACCTAAAGTTGACGCTTGAGTACCACTCCTCCGCTGTTTGATCGTGTGTATCGGAGAGCACCGAATTACGTAGGGATCCAAGGGGAACGGTGATGGACCTTAGGTACAGAAGAGACTGGAACAGCACATTACGTCCACATGCTAACACCTTTTTATTGGTCTTTTTCACTGACGCACATGTACATTATCATGAGGGGTGAGGTACACGTTCGACGGGCGTTTCGTAGGACGTGGAGGACGCATAAATTGGCCAGCCCGTTCTCCTGATCTTACACCTCTGGAATTCTTTCTGTGGGGTGCGTTAAAGGAGAATGTGTACCGTGATGTGACTACAACCCCAGAGGATATGAAGCAACGTATTGTGGCAGCCTGCGGCGACATTACACCAGATGTACTGCGGCGTGTACTACATTCATTACGCCAGAGATTGCAATTGTGTGCAGCAAATGATGGCCACCACATTGAACATCTATTGGCCTGACATGTCGGGACACACTCTATTCCACTCCGTAATTGAAAACGGAAACCACGTGTGTACGTATACCTCATTGATGTTTTGCTCGTACGATAGTACGTTTTTTTCCATTTTATGAAATGCATACTTTTACATTTCTAAACATTTAAAACGAGTTTCTAGTGTGTACACTACTTAAAAGTCTTATCGCATTGTAAATAAATATTTGTGTATCTCAGACGGTACTTCACTATACATTACTGCATCTACTGCGAAAATCTTGAGGGTGCTATTCACATAGTGTGCCAGGTTTTTAACATAAAATTTGAACAACAAGGATCGTAATACATTTCCCTGTTCATACCCGGCGTGCCCTGAGTTTCTCCTACTTCTGTCGTTGACTATTCATCCAAGATAACATACTGAGATCCTTTCTACCAATAAAACATCAAATGAATCAAAAATTTGTATCCATATGATCGTACATTCGTTAGTAAGTGCTGCTATGGTACCGAGTCAAATGTCAAGGAATATTGCATCTACTCGGTGGCCAGGAAACGTGACTATCAGGAGAAATGTACAAGTTAGATTTCGCCTGGATTCCGTAAACATGAAAACATATGTTTGTTGGTATGGAGGCAGGTCACATTGTTCAAGAAACCTCTTTACGATTCGATTCAGAATATGTTCTATAACATATGGATGCCATTCATTCTGAACAGTAGTTCTGCGGATCACTCCTGCTGCCTCTCTTGTAGACGGTTGTGACCAGTGTTTTGTTCCAACTACTGGGCATAATTTATTATTTCAGGGATATAGGGCACGTTATGGACAAAAGAGAAGCTAACCCACCCGCAAATTATGTTTAGAATCACATTTGCATTGCAAAAGAAATCAGTAAACTGATGCAGATACTTAGTTGTAATTTGTGGCGATATGAAATGGAATAATCACATAGGGTCACCATTAGGTGAAGAGGATGACAAACGTCGAGTCATTGAAAGGTGGGCAGTCGGGCTACAAAGGAGATTGCTTCCAAAACTTCCATCCTAGAATATTGTTCAAGATTGTGGGACACATACCAAGTACGACTGGCAGGGTATATCTCATATGGTATATATAAAAAAGGAAAAAGAAGGGAAAAATATGCTCAAGTGTTTTCTCTTTTTTTCACATGTTAGAGCGTCATGAAGAGCGTGAAAAATCTGAACTTTTTGACGCACGAATATAGACGCTAACTATTCCGAGAAAGCATGCTTTAAAAAATTCAAGAACTCGGATTTAGTTAGGAATCTAGGGATAAACTGCCTACGTATCAGTCTCGTAGAGACTGTGTAGACAGTATTGGACTAATCACATACATAGACGTTTAAACAGCTGTTCTTCCCATCTCCATACGTGAATGATGCTGGAGCTACTCTTTACCATGGTCTCGTTGTAGAATGAGGCGCACTACTCGAGCATCAGACGGAAGCACGACAAGGGCTACCCAACCCTGCCACTAGGTAGCCGGAATCGCTGCTAGAGTGAGGAGTAATCGAAAAAGAGCTGCTGAAATAGAAGCGTTCGTGTACCAGATGACCTATCAAAACACAGAAGGCAACACTGAGGCGCACCACATACAGAGCGCTGAAGGGCTGAAGGCCTTGCACAGTACATCAGACTAAAATGAAAATCACAATCTAAAACCAACAGTGTTCCAAGGGTCGGCCTGAGGAGGTAGTTCTAACGTAAGGTGGGGTGAGACAGGTAGCCAAGAGTAAGGTTAAATAATCGGATGGCAAACCAACCCAGGGACGGCTGAAGACCCAACCAACAACCTAATCAATTCCGTTCCGCCTGATCAACGGCACGACAACGGAAAGTATCTGCTGAGGACGAAGACGCTAGCAGCACTACGTATTTAAAATTGGTGTCTGAAAACACTCAAGGCAAAATAACCACTCTAAGAAATGGCTCAAATGGCTCTGAGCACTATGGGACTTAACATCTTAGGTCATCAGTCCCCTAGAACTTAGAACTACTTAAACCTAACTAACCTAAGGACATCACACAACACCCAGCCATCACGAGGCAGAGAAAATCCCTGACCCCGCCGGGAATCGAACCCGGGAACCCGGGCGTGGGAAGCGAGAACGCTACCGCACGACCACGAGATGCGGGCACCACTCTAAGAAAAATGATTCGAACACACAAAGGCTGTCGAACTATACACGTGGCCGGCCGGTGTGGCCGAGCTGTTCTAGGCGCTACAGTCTGGGACCGCGCAACCGCTACGGTCGCAGGTTCGAATCCTGCCTCGGGCATGGATGTGTGTGATGTCCTTAGGTTAGTTAGGTTTAAGTAGTTCTAAGTTCTAGGGGACTGATGACCTCGGTAGTTAAGTCCCATAGAGCACAGAGCCATTTTTTTTACACACCGTGCCAGACAGCATCAACACGGCAAGGAAAAACACACTGCCGGAAAACTACACTAACGACCAGGGTAGGTAACTGGGGTATTAACGGCCATAGGGTAGAAAATATTGTTGGTGTACTTCACTGATAAGTACCAACCAATTTAATAGTTAACGACCATACAGGAAAACGGCTGCAAAATTTCACCGACTCCAACACACCATACATTGCTGATAGCCGGAACGGCCCAGGAAGCATCAACCAGCAATGAACGAAGAGATGTCACAGCAGTCGAGATTTCCTAACAGGTTAACTGATCACTCAACTCCAGTGTCCATGTTAGGTGGGCAACGAACTTTGTAGCTCTCACAGCTAGTGCCTCACAATCTGACCGCGCGTGTGAGCTGCCAGCGGTCCCAGCCCGACCTTGCATCACGGAGACTTGCTCGCTGCTCTATCCCAACCGTCTGCATGCAACACACAAACAGGATTAAAATAACTTCCCAGTCAAAACCACACAAGATACACACGGTTCCGTGAAAATACTTCCACAAACAACTCGAACATTACAAAAACCAGTCACTGTGGGACAACAAGGACGAATCACAAGTCGACGCACACAGAGAACCGAGAAGCGGTCGGCAACAAATACACGTCGTCCGATGAGACGACCGACCGAACGACCAACAAAGGCCGTCCCCACTGAAGTCATGTGTGCGGGCGACGGTCGGGCGAGTCATGGCTGTCCGGACCTCACTGGTGCTCTGTCACCTACTGAACTCCCGGCGCACGGTGACCCGGAAATACTAGCGGTCGCTCCAAACGTCGTACGACAGTGCTCGCTATCGATAAAAGCTGCAGCTGCCTCTCACGGGCAGCCAAGCCAGAAACTTAGTGACGCCGGTAAATTGAATAAGAAACGAGACGACAGTACTGCAAAGACAAGATGTTAAACAATAAACGACACGAACACGAGCCGCGCTCGGTTCACAAATTCTAGTGTTTACGAGGTGCATTCAAGTTCTAAGGCCTCCGATTTTTTTTCTCCGGACTGGAAAGAGATAGAAACATGCGCATTGTTTTAAAATGAGGCTGCGTTCAATGTCAATACGTCCCAGAGATGGCAGCACCGTACGCAGATGGAATTATACCGCCAGTGGCGAGAATGAGAACTGTTTTAAATACTTAAAATGGCGACGTTTTCCTTACTTGAACAGCGTGCAATCATTCGTTTTCTGAATTTGCGTGGTGTGAAACCAATTGAAATTCATCGACAGTTGAAGGAGACATGTGGTGATGGAGTTATGGATGTGCCGAAAGTGCGTTCGTGGGTGCGACAGTTTAATGAAGGCAGAACATCGTGTGACAACAAAGTGAAACAACCTCGGGCTCGCACAAGCCGGTCTGACGACATGATCGAGAAAGTGGAGAGAATCGTTTTGGGGGATCACCGAATGACTGTTGAACAGATCGCCTCCAGAGTTGGCATTTTGTGGGTTCTGTGCACACAATCCTGCATGACGACCTGAAAATGCGAAAAGTGTCATCCAGGTGGGTGCCACGAATGCTGACGGACGACCACATGGCTGCCCGTGTGGCATGTTGCCAAGCAATGTTGACGCGCAATGACAGCATGAATGGGACTTTCTTTTCGTCGGTTGTGACAATGGATGAGACGTGGATGCCATTTTTCAATCCAGAAACAAAGGGCCAGTCAGCTCAATGGAAGCACACAGATTCACCGCTACCAAAAAAATTTCGGGTAACCGCCAGTGCTGAAGAAATGATGGTGTCCATGTTCTGGGACAGCGAGGGCGTAATCCTTACCCATTGCGTTCCAAAGGGCACTACGGTAACAGGTGCATCCTACGAAAATGTTTTGAAGAACAAATTCCTTCCTGCACTGCAACAAAAACGTCCGGGAAGGGCTGCGCGTGTGCTGTTTCACCAAGACAACGCACCCGCACATCGAGCTAACGTTACGCAACAGTTTCTTGGTGATAACAACTTTGAAGTGATTCCTCATGCTCCCTACTCACCTGACCTGGCTCCTAGTGACTTTTGGCTTTTTCCAACAATGAAAGACACTCTCCGTGGCCGCACATTCACCAGCCGTGCTGCTATTGCCTCAGCGATTTTCCAGTGGTCAAAACAGACTCCTAAAGAAGCCTTCGCCGCTGCCATGGAATCATGGCGTCTGCGTTGTGGAAAATGTGTACGTCTGCAGGGCGATTACGTCGAGAAGTAACGCCAGTTTCATCGATTTCGGGTGAGTAGTTAATTAGAAAAAAAAATCGGAGGCCTTAGAACTTGAATGCACCTCGTATAATAGATTTGTAGGTGTGTAATTAATTAAGGGTTTCAATGTAGTTTTGTACTAGTAGAATTAGTTGTAGTGCCTTTTTAATCTGTCTTCTTTTTTTAAAAAAATAAGTATTAGGAATAAATAATCAATACGTAGCTTACAATTTTAGCTTTTCAGATAATAGGCTGTAATTGTGAAGAATAGATAAAATAAATATCGAACTTGAAACGTTGCTTAAACGTTGCCAAGCACAAACTCGCACCCTGTTGCGCTGCATTGGCTACGTTTATCCACTCACAATCAAATGGTGACAAGGCAGGTGCCAGAAACAGATATTTTTGACAATAACATCAACCTCATACTTTCTCTGCGGTATTTACTGTCTCAGTGAGTAATCTTATGCAAAATTCGTCCACTGCAACAGTTCGAATGTGGTGGTGGACTACAGCAGAGCGAGAAATTACCTCCTTGTCTGGCAGCGTTGTAAAAATGCTAAGTATCTCAGCAGATATCGTTTCTTCTTCTGCAGTTTTTCTAACAGTCACACACTGTGCGTTAAGTTCTTACCATGAAAACCTCCGGGGACACAAGACATTTCTATTATTGACTACATTGTGGTGAATACCTGCTGATGTCGAACGGACTCCTTCCGAGACGAGCGCTACTGTATCATCTTGTTGTTGTGAGACTCGGATCTTATTTAGCTCTGCACGTAGGACAGAGAAGACCACCCGGTATACTCGGAACAGTGTTCCTCTCGCGGTATCGGCCACGGAGCAAGCTTCACTGGGATTCCACCGCCGCCTGTTATTGCCTTCCGTCGCGTCGTCACGCGATTCGAAACGAACGTACCGTCATCGCGTGGCAGACTCGACATGCCGCGAGTTCCTCCCGTAGAGGAGATAACATCTAGCGAACCACGAAACGTCTTGCCGAACTTGGCCGAGTGATGTGTGGAAGCGCCCCGCCTGAAGGACTGAGGCACCGCCAATGTCCCGCGCAACGGTGGAATTTCTACAATGCGGGATTCGAGAATAAGCAAATGCTAATAGAGAAAAGTTTTGGAACGTACGAGCTTGAGTCAAAAATAAAGGGAACAGTAATTCTCTTGGATAAAGTTACTCCACGATGTATTCAGAAAGATATAGTGACTCGCGGTAGCACCAGTTGGTTTTTTCAACGAAAGCGATACTTTTCTCAAAATGTTTAGTCAATATAGTACTTTAATACAACGATGGTTACACACAAGAAATTCGCATCGAAATCATGAGCTAGGTCAAAATCAAGTATTGAGTTTTCATACAGATCGCGGATGTAACTCTTATACTGCATCAGTGGACGAAGAAATAGAGCCTAATCACTGGTCGTCGGTTCGTTGTAGTAGCAAACATGATCCAGTATCTCCCGTTTGTATGGAACAGTAATTCAGTTGTGCTTCAACAGACTTTAATGCAAGTAATTCCTTTTACTTCCTACCGTTATTTGAAAATTTTAATAGCTGGCGAAGCAAAAGCTTACGGTTCAGTACCTGTACTTAGATTGAGGAGCCAGGGCAGTAATACCACTTGCATCATAACATGCTAGCTCACCATGGGTATGCAATACAGCATTGTTTCTGTGGGGAAAAGCGTTCGACAAGTATTTGTAGGTTTCCAATAAATAAGTAGTGAAATCCCTGGGCTAGCAGGATAGAGCGGATGAGGTTATATTTGTGGAAAGGGCCCAAAATAAGTTACTGTCGGTTACACTCAACGTATAAACTTTATTTGTGAAAACACACAATCACACAAGAAAGAATAAAAAACTCTTAAGGTTGTAACAAAAGATCTCCTTTGATTTAATTGCCGGCCGGAGTGGCCGTGCGGTTCTAGGCGCTACAGTCTGGAGTTCGAATCCTGCCTCGGGCATGGATGTATGTGGTGTCCTTAGGTTAGTTAGGTTTAATTAGTTCTAAGTTCTAGGCGACTGGTGACCTCAGAAGTTAAGTCGCATAGTGCTCAGAGCCATTTGATTTTTTTATTTAATTTAGAGCGGCTGAAGGCCACAACGGAAACCCAAGGCCGAAGGCCTAAGCAAGGGATTGAGTACAGGAGTTCTTCTGGGGGCTTCACTTCTTTAAAAAAAATTTTTTTATCTTAAATATAAATAGGCTGAAGGCCTTAGCTTAAATCTTTCCCATAGAGCGCGTCTGAAGGCCTCACATTAATCAAAAACAGTGTTACGGCTTACGGCCGACACAAAGATTTTCAAAGTTTAATCTAAATAGGCTGATAACACTCCTGAAGGCCGCATATCAACAAAAGAATAAAACGGTTTAAGGCGTAGGAAGAAGAGCTTCCAATTTGAAAAGGCTGAAGGCCTTATCTTAAAATATTGCGTGTAAAACTCGGCTGAAGGCCTCATACTAAAGAATAACAATCTTATGACTTAAGGGCAAGACAAGGATATTGTATTTTTAATTTAAGGAGTATTAAAACTCGTCTGCAGGCCACACAGTACGCAGAAAACAATTTTACGGCTTAAGGACTAAAGAGAAGAGCATCTAAATTTCAACTAAAATAGGCTAAAGGCTTTATCCTAAAATGCTTCACATAACTCTCTGCTGAAGGCCACATACGAAACCCAAACATTCTCACTGCTTAGAGCCCAGACAAAGAAATTTCCATATTTAATTTAAGCTGGAAAACTCGGTTGAAGGCCACATACAAACTAGAAAATATTTCTTACAGCTTAAGGCCTAACGGAGTGGCCGAGTGGTTCTAGGCACCACAGTCTGGAGCCGCGCGACTTCTACGGTCGCAGGTTTGAATCCTGCCTTGAGCATGGGGGTGTGTGATGTCCTTAGGTTAGTTAGGTTTAAGTAGTTCTAAGTTATAGCGGACTGATGACCACTGCAGTAAAGTCCCATAGTGCTCAGAGCCATTTGAACCATTTTTAAGGCCTACACAACATTTTTCAGCTTTTGATTTGAAAATACTGTAAACTCAGCCGAAGGCTACATACCAACTTGAAACCAACTTATAGCTTAAGGCCTAGACACAAGGAATTTTCAGTTTTAATTTTGAAAGTCGGAAACTCGGCTGAAGGCCACATACCAAACAAGAGACAATTTTTTTTTTTATGGCTTAAGGTCTAAGCAGAGAAGCCTTGCAATTTTAATAAGCTAAACGTCGGCTGAAGGCCACACAGGGTACTTAAGACTAAAAAGGAAATCACTACGTAAAACACAAGAGGCGGTGCTCAGATGGTTCCAAGGGTCGGCCTGGGAAAGTAGCACTAAGGTCGGTTGCACACACGGTGGAATTTTCCGCAGCGGTCAATTGACCGTCGCCTCCTTTCCCACAGTGGTGCACAGGAGTAAGTCAGAGCTTGCACATTAAGCGGAAGAAAAACCGAGCGGTAAATCTGACGTCGGCGGTAGCTGTGTGACCGCCGGCCGCCACTGGCGCCGACGGCAATTCTACCGGCAAGGCCAAAGTAGTGACGCACTTGACCAGATGCACGCTTACACACGTAGCGGTTTTTCTACCGTCGACAGCTGTTTTGTTCAGTGTGAACAGAGTCGAGTCGTGGTGTTCACAGTTGTTAACTGGTTTCTTCTTTCAGACATGAGTAATGTAGACATAGATAATGAAATCATCCACTACAATGGACATCAGTTTCTAATACTATATTGTGTATTAATGTGTGTTTGTTTATTTAAAGTTTTGGTAATGTAGATATTTTGTATCTTTCTTCGGAATTTTATCATTAAATACCGTTACTTTAAAACTAGTTTGAAAATGATTGTCCCAAACTTACCTCAGTGTTATTACCAGCATTTCTACAGGCTGAATACAATTCGTCTTTTTGGTATTTTTCCGCTGAATAGTATCTTTCAACCGCCCATGGAGCCTGTCAAAGGTAGACACCGACATTCTGAAATAATTGAAGCATTGCGTGCCATCCTGCCTCAACTCTTCAAACAGCGTTTAGAAAGCTCCTGCCTCCCTTATTCTTTCATTAATTGGATGCACCCAAATTTATCGATTATTTCTTCTCCTTTTCATTCGTCGACGTAATAACAATAAACTTATAGTTCGCACTCTGTTCATTTCAGACGACATCTTGTGCTTAAAAGCAACAAATACTTCAAATGAAGTAGTAAACTTGTGTGAACTGGTTTGATCGTGAACGAGCACTGCCAGTAAAAAACTGCCTGACCAATTTAGATTCCCAAGCACACCGCAAAGCGAATAGCCTGCAACACGTAAACTGTTGACGACGGAGATTTTACCGCCGTGTGTGTAAACGCTAGAGTTCTGCGAGTGGCGACGGCCAACTGACCGCGGTGGAAAAAATCCGCCGTGTGTGCAACCGGCCTAACGCACGTTTAGGTGAGAGAGGCAGTCAGGCTTGCAACCTCTTAATCAGAAGGCAACCCAACTGCAAGCTAGCCGATGAACTAACCAACAAGATCAGTTCTGCTCCACCCGACCAGCAAAACGATAACAAGATGTCAATAGCACAACGTTCTGGATACTGGTGCCCAAGCCATCCAAGTCAGAATAAACGCCCGAAACACCATCTCAGTTGTCGAACTACACGCCGTGCCTGACAGCATCAACATGATGAGGAAAATACACTGCCAAAACTACATCAACGACCAGGGCAGGTCACCGGAACATCAACAGCCACAGGGCAGTAGATACCACTGGTACACTTCATTAATGATGGAATGAATTAAATTAAGATAGACACCACACAGGCGTGCAATTCTAGACGACTTCAATGCACACACGTTGTTGCTCGTGGGAATATCCCAGAAAGCGACAACCAGGATCAAACGAAGAGATGTGATAGCAGTTGAGGCTTCATGGTAGGTTAAGTGAGCACTCAACTTCAGTGTCCAGAATCAGTGTGCGACGAACTTCGTAACTCTCGCAAGAAGCGCCTCACAACTGCAAACGCGCGTGCACGCCGCCAGCGGCTCCGGTCTGACCACGCGCCACTGAGACTTCCTCGCTGCTCAGCCTAAACCGACCAACTGCCTAGGCCCAGAAACGGTCAAAGGACCAGATACACGTCTCCCGATGAGACGACCGACCGAACAACCAACCAACGGTCGTTCCCGCTGCAGTCTCATTACGTCGGACAGTTCAAGTGTGTCGCCAGCAGTCGGCGAGCACTGGCTGTCCGCGCCTCACCGGCGCTCCGTCCACGACTTCACTGGTGATGCATGCCGACTGAACTCCAGACACACGACGACCCGCAAATACTATCGGTCGCTCCAGAGATGGCACGACAGTGCACTTATTGATAAGCGCTGCTGTTGCCACTCACGGCAGGTAAGGCAGGCAGTTAGTGACGCCAGTAAATGGAATAAGAAAACGAGGCGGCAGTACTGTAAGAGAAGATGAAAACAATAAACGGCATGGACTGTGGTTTGTGGGCGCAGAGCCGGCCACCAGCAGTGCTCTTGATTTGTTCCATGCGGTTTAGATCAGGCGAGTTTGGTTGCCGCTATACAAACGTGAGTTCACTATCATGGTCCTGAAAATAATGTAGCACGATTTTTCCCTGTGAAAAGGACAGTTACCCAGATGAATGGTATCATCGCCGTAGGGGAAGAATTTATACAGGAAGCAATGCATGTAGTCCGAATCGTTGTTCATGAAGTCTGCAGCTGTCCCATGGTGACTTCGATTACTGTCACAAGTCCCATGCAAGGCAAAGTGAACGTCCGCCATAGCATGATCCTGCCCACAGCGGCCTGCGTCCGTGACACAGTAAAAGCTTCGAGCAGCCGTCCGCCTGGATAACTGCATACCTGAAACGACGACAGGGATCAGTAATGAGGCCTGTGGACTTCACTTAAGCTCGCCAGTGGCGTGACCCACGAGACCGACACGTCATGGCGCGTACGTCACAGCACTTGGCACTGTAGGTCTTACGATTGGCAGCAGCCGTCTTCAGTGGGGAGCGAGTAACTATTTCAGACGAGTTTAATAATGCTTGACTGCGCATTTAAATGCAAGCAAGCTCTCGTAGCAGACGACAAAGTTAAAGACCTTAAGTGGGTACCTTTTCAATTACATATTGATTTCCCACGGGCCCTGCACAGAGCCGGGCGTTAGCAAAGTGTGGCTGCGAAGGCGACTAGTGTGACGTAACAAGTTCGTTACGGGCTCCGTGTATCCCGTGGGCCGCACCAGCGGGTACTCTGACGTCATCTCTGAAATCAACGATTCTGTAAGCTCGTGGACTGGACTCGCCGGTCTCCACTGCTGCTCATTAAACTGAAAACTTTTCGCTTGAGTCCGTTGTCGGACACAAGTGGGCTATACCGGTGTCAAAAAATGGTTCAAATCGCTCTGAGCACTATGGGACTTAACAGCTGAGGTCATCAGTCCCCTAGAACTTAGAACTACTTAAACCTAACTAACCTAAGGATATCACACACATCCATGCCCGAGGCAGGATTCGAACCTGCGACCGTAGCGACCGCGCGGTTCCAGACTGACGCGCCTAGAACCGCTCGGTCACACCGGCCGGCCGACTTGTACTGTCCATGTTAATGCACACGGATAAAACAAATATCGCGTTAATCTGGTACCTCTACCGAACAGGCACATGAAACCCCTACTTAAATATCATTTTATGTGTAACGGGAAACAAACCGACGCTTTCCGTCGACACTGGACGTCGCATGAAAGACGTAATGAGTGGTATTTGTTTGGGCTGACTCCAGACACACAACGCAAGCACGAATTTGCAAAAATGTACTGAAACACCAGAGTAAATGCGCCTGACGACTTTAAGGAGAGAGATCTTTTATATACCATATTGGTTTGCCCATAAAGAGCGCAATTAGGATAAACTACATGGCCAATTCCTTTTGCTGCCTTCCTTGCTGCCCAAACTTCCCTCATACACTCGCTGTGTTTCTGTTTCCGGTCCTCTGTCCATGCTTCTTGTCGGCTTCGTGTCTTCGGCTTCATGTTGGTTGCCTTTTTCGTTGACCATATTTCTTTCCTCTTCCGGCTGTGTTGTTGTTTGCGTTCTTCGGTCCATTTGTTTGTCACAGTGTAGCTCATGTAGTTTACTTTTCTTAAAGATGTTTCTGATTTTTATTTTGTCGTTTATTGTGTCTGGTGTAACGCTGAGTTGGTTCAGGTCCCTTTTTTTTTAACCCTGCTATCCATTTGTTGTTTCTAGCGGTTACCCAGTCAAAGATCTGTTTGGTCAGTCTGTGTGATGGCATTCTGTATAGGTGTCCATAGAATTGTAGTCTGCGTTTCCTAATATTTTCTGTGATTGTCTCCGTATGTTTGTATAGTTCCTCTGTACGTTTCTTCATCAATATTCAAGTTTGTTAGTTGCGCCATATATTTTCCAAAGTATTTTTCGTTCTACTTTTTCTAGTCGTCTGATACGTAGATGCCCTAGGATTAGTGTGGTCACTGCTGCATACAGTGCTTTGGGGAGCACCACCGTGTCTCAGTGTGGCGGGACTTGGCTTTTTGTGAGATAGACTTCTTGTTGTAACGATTCCACACTGCTTTGTATGCCTTGTCTAGTTTAGTTTCTCTTTTATATATATATATATATATATATATATATATATATATATATATATATATATATATGTGTGTGTGTGTGTGTGTGTGTGTGTGTGTGCGTGCGTGCGTGCGCGCGCTTGAAAACTTGTAAAGTTTGAAAGGTACATACAGAGAGTAAGTTCAAGTGATGTAAGAAAACATTATATTGAACCAGAAGTGGTCAAATGTACGAGGTGCATTCAACTTCTAAGGCCTCCGGTTTTTTTTTTTCTAATTAACTTCTCACCCGCAATCGATGAAACTGGCTTTACTTCTCGACGTAATCGCCCTGCAGACGTACACATTCCTCACAACGCTGACGCCATGATTCCGTGGCAGCGGCGAAGGCTTCTTTAGGAGTCTGTTTTGACCACTGGAAAATCGCTGAGGCAATAGCAGCACAGCTGGTGAATGTGCGGCCACGGAGAGTGTCTTTCATTGTTGGAAAAAGCCAAAAGTCACTAGGAGCCAGGTCAGGTGAGTAGGGAGCATGAGGAATCACTTCAAAGTTGTTATCACGAAGAAACTGTTGCGTAACGTTAGCTCGATGTGCGGGTGCGTTGTCTTGGTGAAACAGCACACGCGCAGCCCTTCCCGGACGTTTTTGTTGCAGTGCAGGAATGAATTTGTTCTTCAAAACATTTTCGTAGGATGCACCTGTTACCGTAGTGCCCTTTGGAACGCAATGGGTAAGGATTACGCCCTCGCTGTCCCAGAACATTGACACCATCATTTTTTCAGCACTGGCGGTTACCCGAAATTTTTTGGTGGCGGTGAATCTGTGTGCTTCCATTGAGCTGGCTGGCGCTTTGTTCCTGGATTGAAAAATGGCATCCACGTCTCATCCATTGTCACAACCGACGAAAAGGAAGTCCCATTCATGCTGTCGTTGCGCGTCAACATTGCTTGGCAACATGTCACACAGGCAGACATGTGGTCGTCCGTCAGCATTCGTGGCACCCACCTGGATGACACTTTTCGCATTTTCAGGTCGTCATGCAGGATTGTGTCCACAGAACCCACAGAAATGCCAACTCTGGAGGTGATCTGTTCAACAGTCATTCGGCGATCCCCCAAAACAATTCTCTCCACTTTCTCGATCATGTCGTCAGACCGGCTTGTGCGAGCCCGAGGCAGTTTCTGTTTGTTGTCATACGATGTTCTGCCTTCATTAAACTGTCACACCCACGAATGCACTTTCGACACATCCATAACTCCATCACCACATGTCTCCTTCAACTGTTGATGAATTTCAATTGGTTTCACACCAAGCAAATTCAGAAAACGAATGATTGCACGCTGTTCAAGTAAGGAAAACGTCGCCATTTTAAGTATTTAAAACAGTTCTCATTCTCGCCGCTGGCAGTAAAATTCCATCTGTTGTACGGTGCTGCCATCTCTGGGACTTATTGACAATGAACGCGGCCTCATTTTAAAACAATGCGCATGTTTCTATCTCTTTCCAGTCCGGAGAAAAAAAATTGGAGGCTTTAGAACTTGAATGTACCTCGTAGTATCGATTCTGGAAAACTTGTAAAGGTTGAAAGGTATATACAAAGAGTAAATTCAAGTGTTGTAAGAAAACATTATATTGAACCAGAGGTGGTCAAATGTAGTATCGATTCTGTAGTAGCATCGATACTCAACAGCGATCGCTGATTAAAGGTGTTATGGATAATGTGTTAAAATAACTTTACATAGAGAGATGTATGGAGGAGTCTCAAGTGTAAAGGCATGTTGTATCTGATGTGTGCTGGATATATTCTTACTCGCTACTGGCAGTAACGACTTTTTTATTTGTTAACCGTAAAAAAATCTGAACAGAGGTTGGAAATAATTAAGGTAATGAAAGTTGTTTTGTTACTAATGTAATGCCCGTATTCATAAGTGATGATTGAGAAAATGTATAGCACTAATATCCAATGATTTTGTAAAGCTAATTGTTAACGTGTAATCATTTTACTGAGTGTGTTAACTGTGAGCATTAATAATTTTCAAATACTCGAAATACAAGTTTTAAAGTTAGTGCGATACTGTTACTTACCCCAAGTCAATACCAGTTCCCAAATCCATGTAATTTTATTAACTATTTTCGCAAGAAGTTACTGTCTCAGTCACATTCGATTTAATTAAAATGTATGGTAAGCAACAGACGTATAAAATAGCTCTTTGCTAAATATGCAATTTAAAGTACTAACAGAGAGCAGTGCGAAGAGCATTACCATTGCGCAGATAAAGGTAGGAAATTTTATTATTTCAGGGATAGCATTCATTAAACACAGGGACCATTATTTTCAAATTGATCAAGTTTTGTTTTATTACCAGGGTCCATTTCAAACCAGCAGTGATCCTTCGCATTCAGTTTTTGTGTTACGTAAATCAATGCAGTAAGTTATTGACAGTTTACGTTCTCGAAGCTAAATTAAATTTTCATTCTCGTGGTCAGAAACAGTACAGGGCAAAGCGCGTATTCGATGGGATAAAATACACGTTCACACGCCGTTCACATTCTAACAGTTGTGTTTCAGACTGCTATCAATTAAATAATTTCAGTCATATTTCAAACATACATGTTTCAAGGTGTTGCAGGGCAGGCTGTAATGTACTGAAGTGAGCTAATCAGGCCGTTGCGCGCCCGTAGCCAATGGGCCCGCGGAATACACGCTATGACCTTGGCCCGTGTTTAGTCCTTACTATCGTCCAATTTCCAATTTTTATGTCGTTGATCGGATTTAGAAAACCAGACGAGGAGCACATCTGGAGATATCGTCTCTGGCAAGCCCCTTGAATTTAAGCTCAGAACGGCGAGATTGGCTAACTTCAATCTTAATTAAATCGGAAACGACGCAGCGTATCGAATTTTCTTCTTAATATTTTTTTTCTCTGTACATCGTACCCTGCAACACCCTTACAAGCTTCTCAGACTCTTTGTAAACACCCTGTACGCACAGAGTGTAACTCCTGTGAGCGCTCCGGCCATCCTGATTTAGGTTTTCCGTGATTTTCCTAAATCGTTTCAGGCAAATGCCGGGATGGTTCCTTTGAAAGGGCACGGCCGATTTCCTTCCCAATCCTTCCCTAACCCGAGCTTGCGCTCCGTCTCTAATGACCTCGTTGTCGACGGGACGTTAAACACTAACCACCACCACCACCTGTGAGCGCAGATATCTCCATCGCTGACTGAGGACTGAATACTGAACACAGTTACTTTGGTATTCATGTCGTTTGATGATGGTGATGAAGTCCCATACTTCTTTACAGAGCGTAGGGGAACGACGCGGGAGACCCGCGCCGCCTTACGAGGCAAGGTCCTAGTGGAGGTGGTTTTCCATTGCCGTCCTCCGAATTCAAGTCGTTTACAGCCTAATAATTATAACTGCTACAAGTCGTGTGAGCAGTACCTCCAAGTACATATGCGAAGTGCAGGCCATTAATGATTATCTCCCCCTGGGCAGCAGGGGAGATGTTCTGTGGTCGCGTGGACACAAAACGGTATACTAACAGGCGTAGACGACTTACTGGTCTTGTTATAACAGTACAGAAAACGTCAGTTGGCTAAGCTAATTATGTGACGTGTCTGTGGGCAAACTGTTCGACGCAGAGAAAAAACAACCAACACACTCATATGTGTGTAAATTATGGTACTACACATAAAAGAGAAGTATCTGCACTTCTGCCCATTATATATATACAGGGCTATTACAAATGATTGAAGCGATTTCATAAATTCACTGTAGCTCCATTCATTGACATATGGTCACGACACACTACAGATACGTAGAAAAACTCATAAAGTTTTGTTCGGCTGAAGCCGCACTTCAGGTTTCTGCTGTCAGAGCGCTCGAGAGCGCAGTGAGACAAAATGGCGACAGGAGCCGAGAAAGCGTATGTCGTGCTTGAAATGCACTCACATCAGTCAGTCATAACAGTGCAACGACACTTCAGGACGAAGTTCAACAAAGATCCACCAACTGCTATCTCCATTCGGCGATGGTATGCGCAATTTAAAGCTTCTGGATGCCTCTGTAAGGGGAAATCAACGGGTCGGCCTGCAGTGAGCGAAGAAACGGTTGAACGCGTGCGGGCAAGTTTCACGCGTAGCCCGCGGAAAAATGGCTCGTGCCAGAACTGTAGACCGACAGCGCCGACTTCATCTTTCAACAGGATGGTGCTCCACCGCACTTCCATCATGATGTTCGGCATTTCTTAAACAGGAGATTGGAAAACTGATGGATCGGTCGTGGTGGAGATCATGATCAGCAATTCATGTCATGGCCTCCACGCTCTCCCGACTTAACCCCATGCGATTTCTTTCTGTGGGGTTTTGTGAAAGATTCAGTGTTTAAACCTCCTCTACCAAGAAACGTGCCAGAACTGCGAGCTCGCATCAACGATACTTTCGAACTCATTGATGGGTACATGCTGCGCTGAGTGTGGGAGGAACTTGATTATCGGCTTGATGTCTGCCGAATCACTAAAGGGGCACATATCGGACATTTGTGAATGCCTAAAAAAACTTTTTGAGTTTTTGTATGTGTGTGCAAAGCATTGTGAAAATATCTATAATAAAGTTATTGTAGAGCTGTGAAATCGCTTCAATCATTTGTAATAACCCTGTATATATATATATATATATATATATATATATATATATATATATATATATATATATATATATATGGGGGGGGGATGGTAGCGCGTGACGATCAACTGGACTGTGCTTGTTCAGTACAGGGTAAGTATCAGTGCAGATTTTTTACGAACTGTGTTCACTTCGTATTTACATTCAGAGGCCGAGGTCGATGTGCAATGAAAGATCTAACATAGTTTGTTCACAGCTCGTGGTCGTGCGGTAGCGTTCTCGCTTCCGGCGCCCGGGTTCCCGGGTTCGATTCCCGGCTGGGTCAGAGATTTTCTCTGCCTCGTGATGACTGGGTGTTGTGTGATGTCCTTAGGTTAGTTAGGTTTAAGTAGTTCTAAGTTCTAGGGGACTGATGACCGTAGATGTTAAGTCCCATAGTACTCAGAGCCATTTGAACCAATCTAACAGAGTTCCAAAGAGGGCAGACTGCGAAGGCCCGATTAGCGGGAGCATCAGTAACCAAGACAACCAACTTATTGAATGTTTCAAGAGCAACTGTTTCAATATTCATGACAGCCTACACAAAACATGGAAAGACGTCATTTACGCAAAACTACAGCGGTTAAAGTGACTGTACAGATCAATAGCCATCTTCGAGACCTCGTACTTATCTATACTGTCCGCTGAGAACTTCATAAAGCGAATATTCATAGATGAGCTGCTATACCGAAACCATTGCTAACGACAACCAACGCAAAGAAGAGTAAAACATGGTGTCAGGATCATAAATGCTGGATGGCTGATCAGTGGAGACATGTCATATGGTCCGCGGAGTCAACGTTTTCGTTATTATCAACATCGGGTCAGGTTTACGTCCGGAGAACGCCAAAAGAAGCCTGCAGTGCTGATTGCTTGATTCCAGCGGTTAAGCATGGAGGTGGAAGTGTTATGGTGAAAGGTGGCTACACTGTGTCACAGCGCCAGAGATTGCGCCAAAGAGTATTATTCAGCCGCCACCACTGGCGCAGTAGTTGTTCAGAGAATGTCGAGGTCAGTTGTAGTTCGGAGTTGGCCGTGGGAAGTGCTTGTTGAGAGGATGTCGAGAGCAGTACTAGTTTAGAGCATGTCGTGTGCAGTTGTTCTTCTGCTGGGCGAGAGAGTAGATGCTGTTCGGTTGGTGTAATTTATATATGGAAGATGTTGCAATGATCACAGAGTATTTTTCGTCAATATATATGAAGGTAACAAAAATTGTTTTATTTCAAATTTCCTAAATAACAATGCCTCTAGGTCACAGGTTCAGTCAACAAAGCATCTGGCTCGTGTTTATGTATTAGACTTGTAATTCTGGTTTCTATGTGCAATTATAGTTGTTCTGGTTTTTCAATTAGTTCATTGTAAATGGTGTTTAAATATCTCGTCGTATTGAGGAAGAATCGTGCCAGATACGTGTACGTTGAATCACACTTTCACACACAGAACAGTTACACTTGTGCTTTGTTGTTCCGTAGCTTTTATAGTTGCTGGGGACTTAATTAATCAATTGTGCTAACGGAAATTTCCTTTCATTCTTTATTGTTATTTTATGCAGTCAGATTGCGTACTAATACTAGTCAGGGCCAACCGGTTACGAGACTTTGTAACCGGACACACAGCTACTAAAATTATTGCATAATGAAGCCCCCATGCAGTGGTGTGGGCAGCCATATCATCGTATTCTGCTGGTCCCATCATTACTCTCAAAGGCCGTGTTACAGCCAACGATTTTGTGAACATTTTAGATGATCAGGTGCACCTCATGATTTAAATGTTGTTCCCCAACAATGATGACATATTTCAGGACGATAATGCACCCATTCACGCAGCCAGGACACTACAATTGTGGCATGAGGAGCATGCAACTAAACTGAAGCAGCTTCCCTGCCCAGCTCTTCATTGAATCCTTGTCGAAGATATTTGAGCGCAGACTCAGGAGCAGATTTATGCCTCCCTCGTCGCCAATGGAGTCAGAAAAGGTCCTGTTAGAAGTGTGGCATAACATTCCACTGGGGACTATACAATCATTGTATGCCAGTATTCCAAGAAGAATCGCAGCTGTACTGTGGGCAAACGGTGGTCCAGCCCCATATTAATAAACCATTCCCAAGTAAGTACAAGTGTTCACATTTTTTTGCCTATGACTGCCTCCCCACACCATAACACACTGAGAACACCTACCGACTATGCCTGGCAATGTTACTGAGTGCATTAAATGTTCCCAGCTGTCGCTTTATGGAAGTACATCATGCACTGTCGATCATGATCGTTTTGGTGGTCCAGATGTTATGGTGTGGTGAGGCATTTTGAGGCAATGGGGCGCTGGTCAACTTTATTGTGACACTGTACTCCTTCCCCATGTGCGTCCAATCCTCCAACATAAATCGCATCGACCACGTGTAGGATGAGTTGGGAAAAAGTAATGTAAAACGTCCACGTGCACCATCGACCATCCAGCAGTTGTCAACCGCGCTAGTGGAAGAATGGAACGCGCTACCAAAGGAACTCTGTAACAACCTTGTGGCCAGCATGTGAGCATGCTGCAGAGCATGTATTCCGTTTGATGGTATACCACTGTATGTGTTTATGTATCGATGCATGTATACAGGTATATACATGTATAGCTGTATTTATGTCGATATATACATGTATGTACGTATCTACACATGTACACGGTTACTCCTTGATGATGTTAGAGACTTTCAGGGACGATGGAGAAGGGTAAAGTATTATGTTTGTTCTCAGAAATGATTTTCTCACATCTTGTACTGTGTTTGTAGGATAGTGATACTGGTGTTTCAGATGCTTTGCAAATGTGGTATGGTTTGTTTCATACTTTCAACACCTAATGTGTTCTTTGTACCATGTTGTGAAATTCCTGCATGTCATGCTTCTGTATAATGCATCAGAACTTTGACACTGAAGTCTGTATATATCTGATCCCTGGAATGTGCCCTTCTTGGTTGTTGGTTGCCTTAAGTTTTTTGGAAGATTTACGCTATTTATAATCCCTGGTTCTTTCGTATATTTGCGACTCTTCCTGTTAATTTGTGTGAATAGCTCATAATGTGCTATCTGCTTCTTCTCTGTGCAGCGGTGTCATTGTATATGTGTGTTGTATGTGTTTGTGGGTTTGGGACTTGCGAATTATCCACCATTCTGGATACGTTGGATGCGTTCTGTTTGTTATGTATTTGTGTTTTGGTTTTTTGAGTAAGTCTGTGTCCTGTATGCGTGTCATACCCATTGTTTCTTGCTATTTGTGTGACTGTGCTCATTTCTTTTTCATGGTTTCTTTTGTTGAGCGAACTCCATATAACATGTGCTTTAGAGCCAAAAGCTTCTGCTTGTGAGGGTAAGTAGATGAGGATTTATTATTCTGTCTGTGGCCATTGCTTTTCTGAAAGTGTTAAATGAATGTTTGTCCTTCAGTTTCTATTTCAAGTGTTAACTTTATGCTCTGACGTGCTTTGTTGATTTTGGAGTGGAGTTCAAATTTTTTAACACTTGGCATACACCAGACAAATAATGTCGTCCACAAATCTGTACCAAAATATGATTTTAAACCTTTAATCAGTGAATATCTTTTTAAACACCTGGTTTTCTAAACGGCTGATCAAAACCTTGGCTAAAATTCCTGATATAGGGGACCTTATTTAACATATGACATTCAGCTAGCGGTATTTTTCTTCAGTTATCTGTTTGTATATACTTGCTATTTCTACTGTTGGTTATGTAGTGAGGTTGCTGTGTGCTGATTCTGTAGTGAGGTGGCTGCCTGATATAAGATTTCGTTTTATGATTTTTATTGTTTCTGTGATAAGAATTAAGGTGTACTCATTTTCTGCCTGAAATGAAACTAGCGATGGTGTGTGTGGTACCTCTATGTTCTATATGTGGTCTGTTAGATCCCTGGTCTTTATCACAGTTCTGTTGTTTCGTATTTTATAGCGTTTTCTGATTATTTCTTGGAGATACGTGGCCATGTGGTACGTTGGGGCTCTGCTTTCATTGGTGTATCACGTTTACTACTTTTGGTTGACCAGAATTCTGGTGGTTGTGGGATCTTGTGTGTTGCGAAGCTTTTGCGTGAGTACACGTTCAATTTTTTCTTGTGAAGTATTCGTTACCGATTTGCCTGAAATCGTGTTGTTGGGTCTGAATTCATTTTTTGTATGGAACTGGCATTTATGTATTTCTTGGTTTTTGAAATGTATTTTTTTTTTTGTCCGCGAGTACTGTAACATTTCTGTGATCTGCTCGGGTTGTTATATTGTTATTTGTTACTGACTTTTGTTTCAACGTTTTTATGGGCCGTTTCGCCGAAGACGCCTTACAAAAAGTAAAGGCGAAACGCGTGTGGCACATAATGTGTTTTAATTACTTGTGATTAGATGATCCCAAGGTAATAATTATCAAGTTACTGTAAACGTATTAATTTCAGATAATGGACCCTGGCCGGAAAACGAGCAGTTCGAAAGTTATACGAGTATATTCCTGTCAATTTATCAGCGTGGAACTATTTGGAATAGTGTAGACTCAGAAGAAACTTTTAAACCCCAAAATCGCCAGTAAGGCATTTATTAGATTCAGGTAACCGGCTTCGGCAAGACTATTGCCATCTCCGGATTTTATGCTTTATAACACTACATCGTATTTTTTCCTCAGTACTGTAAGTAGTGTTATACTACGTATACGTATATATTTCAGTGTAGCGAGGTTTAGTGGAAATTGGCGTGTTAAACATAAAAGAAATGGTGTGGTGTAACAGTACTCACAGTACTGAAGGAGAAGATGATGTAATGTTACAAAGAATAAGATCCGATGATGGCAACGTATTCTTGCCGAAACCGGTCATCTAAATCTAGTAACTGCTTTATTGGTGATCTTGGGGTTTGAAAGTTTTTTGCGAGTATACACTACTGCTGATCGCCCCTTGCTGATACAATGTCACGAATATACTCGTATAGCTTTCGACTCGCTCGCTTCCGGGCCAGGGTCCATTATCTGAAATTAATACGAAGCTTATAAGCGAAAATACCGAAACCTCCGACAGTGAACGTCCTCTACTGCAAGTTCTTTGCTTTCCATACTTTCGAAGGAGTTAGTCTGGACCAAAACAAGAAAAAAATGGGCTCTAAAATTCATACTTTAAGAGCTATGAGCACTTGTTCATTTTCACTGCCTATATACTGTGGCACAACTTGACTAGAAGAAGGGATCGGTTGGTAGGACATGTTATGAGGCATCAAGGGATCGCCAGTTTAGTATTGGAGGGCAGCGTGGAGGGTAAAAATCGTAGAGGGAGACCAAGAGATAGATACAATAAGCAGATTAAGAAGGATGTAGGCTGCAGTACGTACTGGGAGATGAAGCAGGTTGCACAGGATAGAGCAGCATCGAGAGCTGCATCAAACCAGTCTCAGGACTGAAGACCACAACAACAACAACAATCCTTCCGTAGGAGCCTTCATTTATTTTATCTTGTCTTCGTGATCCTTACGCGAAATGTATGTTGGCAGCAGTAGAATCTCTAAATTTTCTCAATAGTATTTTGTGAAAAAAAAAACCAAAGAAAATACCTCGTCTCTTCTCCAGCGAGTCCCATTTGAGGTCAGAAAGCATCTCCTCAGTAGTCGTTATTTTTATCGAACCTACCGGTATCAAATCTGGGAGTACCATTCTGAATTTCTCCGATGTCTTCTGTTAATACGACCTTGTGGGGACCCCAACACTCGAGCAGTACTGAAGAATCGATCGCACTAGTGTTCTATGAACTGTCTCCTTCCTAAATCCGTGCTGATTGGTGGACAGAAGGTTTTCTGTCTGAAGGAAATTCAGTATTTTGGAATTTCGAATACACTCAAGGATTTCGGAGCAAACAGATGATAAAGATATTACGTCTGTAGTTTTGCGGGTACCTTCGTATATCCGTCTTATATACCGGAGTCATCTCAGCTTTTCTCCAGTTGCTTGGGCGAGAGATTAGCGGTCAATGCAAGCTATGTAAGGAGTAAAAGCCGAGTAATACTCTAAAACTGAACTGGGATTTCATTCCAGCATGAGATTTATTCGTTTCCAGTTCTTTTAGTTCCTTCTCAACAGCAGGGATGCCTATTTATATGTGTCCCTAGATGAGGCTGCGCGACGGTCAATCGATAGTATGTCATCCTGAGTCAATGATTTTTTTAAACACGAAATTTAAAACTTCCGCTTTTGCTGTGTTCTATTGCCATACCAGACTCTTCGACTAATGACTGGCAAGAAGCCTTCGACCAGGTTAGTAACCAGCTTGTCGGATTTCCAGGAAGATCTTTCGCTAAAAGTGTATGAACGAGGCAGTAGTGGTATGCTTCGTGCATCGATGTCTTTACAGACGCACGAATTTCTACTAACTTTTGCCTATCGACGTTTTCGTGTCCTCTTGAACTGTGAATGTAACAATCTCAGTTTCCTCAGCATTTTATGAATTTTGTCATCAAAGCACGGTCCTCAGCTCACATATTTTTCCCGTTAAGAAGGCTTTCCATAGTGAGAGTTCCACCTCGGAAATCTTGCCTTCCTAAGGGACAAAAAGGTCACCGTCCCCATTTCCCACGTCATTAGGTGCACACAACTTCACCAGCCTCAAATGGCTGTGGCGTAACAAAATAACTGTTTAACAAAACATACTCGACAAAATTCAAATAATGGTTAACAAGTGTCAGGCGCTAATTCTTTTCATTTGTTGAAGAGATGGTAATTTATACCGTTTGGCCGCTGACAGGTAGACCTACTCCTCGGTACAAGTAGAAGGTCATCGTCATTGGAACTGCTACCAACATATGCGATTTAACGGTAAGTGGTACATTAGTAATTGTCGTACGACAGCATTCATTTAATTAATTTCAGAATTGCTACTCAAAATATGCATCACTTTTGAATGTCTGCATAATGCGCTGTGACAAAATTAGCTGATAGGTTCGGCGCGGGCATGTTGTCTGCAGTTAATAGGTACGCATGCAGCACCATGCTTATCAATATGTTCCAAAAGGCAGCGAATAAAAACACCTTTTCTTGTGCTTATACCTCGTGTTCTGTTGGTGATATAATGGTAGGATCAAGTGTTTTGGATAGCCCTTGGGTTAGGGACTATCTGTAATTCGTATAGTCTTAGCGTCACTATCCTAAAGTACAGGGTCAAAGTATGAATATTACACACTTCCTCGAGCTTAGACAAATGCAGCAAATAGGTTGGTTCTTTTTGAATTTGACATGGTCTACGGTGGTCTTGAGGATATTTGTAGAAGGAACATTAAATGATAGGCAGTTCCTCGGGAAACCACAAGAAAAGGATTTTCTTACTATATTTTCGCTGTCATCAGCGGACCAAAACACAGTCAAGGATTCCAAGAAGGCTATGCACAGCAAATGGTTGAAATTTTTGTGATATATTAAGATCCCGATCTCGAAAAACATTGAAAATTCTCTTTATATCTTTATCCCTTTCCCAGATACAGAGGTTTAGAGTACCCTACTCGTACACGTAAAAATGCACGTAAAAAATAAACAGATTGATTGATGAGGCTATATCCGTGATAAAACCGTGATTTATTTGAACTAATGGGTATACTCTTGAATGAATGAATAAATAATGCATCGGCGTAATTTCATGGACTGTTACCGAGAACCCCCCCCCCAAAAAAAAAGATTTTTACCATTTTTTGCGGTCAGCAGCGGACTAAATCCCAACCATGGAGTCCAAGATTGCTATGCACAGCAAATAGGTAAACGTTTTACGATATATACCTAAGATCCTGGTCTCCAACTGTCTTCAAAATTTTCTTGATATCTTTACCCGTTCCAAGATAGAGAGGTTCAAATTAACACTACTTCTATACGCAAAATACGCACATAAGAATAATTAAATAAATCGATTGATGATTGATAATGACTGCTATATCCGTGATATCCACTGATATAAGTTGACAGATATACCCATGAAGAATGATCGAACGATGTATTTGTAAATTTTGTTGGTAAAATTATCAAAATTTTATTAGCAGTAGGCATAGAAAATTGTCGAAATCGCGACTTTTTCGTATCAAAGCCCCAGCCGCGGATTCCAAGACGGTTATACACAGAAAATGGCTGAATTTTGTGCGATACATTCCTAAGACTCCGATCTCGAAAAAGATAAAAATTTTCTTGATATCTTCATCCATTCCCCACATACAGAGGATGAAAGATACGATACACTACTCGTACACGTAAAATATACGCGTAAAAATGACTGATGATGGGTATTCCTCTGATAAAACCATGATTCAATTGAACTGCCGGATTTACCCGTAAATGAATGAACGAAAGACACATTTGCGTAAATTCATGGGTGGTTCCTGAGGACACCCCCCCAAAAAACATTTTTCACCATTTTTTCGCCGTAAGCAGCGAAGCAAATCCCAGTCGCGGATCCAAGGTTGCTATGTACAGCAACTGGTTGTAGGTGTTACAATATTTTAAGATTCTGGTCTCGAACAGCGTCGAAACGTTTCTAGATATTATCATCCGTTTCCGAGACACAAAAGTTCGAAATTACGTTACTTGTGCACTTAAAATACGCACGTAAAATGCGATGTGAGGTGAAAACGTAGCTTACAAAGTGACGTAGCAAGGAGAATAAAGTGTCTCCATTATCATCAGAAGTGTTCTCGGAACCGAATGTTGTTGTGCTTCAGCATAAGGAGAGTTTGTATGCACATAAAATTCTGCCTGATGCATAAAATTAGTTAAACTAACAATATTTTACTGGTCCCCTGCTGTGACAGGGAAAAGAAGGGAACCAGCGGAAAAATTCTCCTATCGGATCACAAAAAAGGCGAGTTTGGTCTTCTTTATTAAAAGGCTCTGACTGAAGAGTGGAGTACCATCTGCCTCATTCTACCTTCACCAGCCCGTGTAAAAATTTTAGCAAAAATATTGGTATGCGACCATATTAACCCTTATTTATGCTGAGAGTAAAGGAGACAGTGACAACGGAAAACGGATGGAGATGTAGTAAATATTGGAAGATAGTACACAGTGGTTGTGGTATAGAGAAACCGAGAGAGACAATGGAAGTGTGAGAGAAAGGAAGTGCCGAAAGTGGCACGGTGACAGTGGAGCATAATAGACAAGTGAAAGAACAATTTTAGCAAACGAGTGAAGAAGACACTGCCAGTGAGAGAGGAATAAAGAGAAGGAGAAAATGGAAGTGGATGTGAGCCAGTGATAATGAGAGATATAGTCTATGACAATGACAGGGAGGAAGAGAGAGATAGTGATCTCGAAAAGAGACAGCATCAATGGGAAGGAAAGAGTGAGTAGTAGCTGCAAGAGAGAACAAAAGGGAGACCGTGACAGTAGTGGTAGGGCAGAACGAAAGGGACTGTGGTTGTGAGACAGGAGACAGCGACAGCTGGATAGACACAAAGAGATAATGGCAATGAGTTGGGCCGAATGAGTGAGTCAGAATGGGTAGTCGGAAGTAGATGAGCATGAGAGACTTACAGCAATGGACTAGTGGATGCTCGTGAGTTACATATAGGAATACTAATGGGGATAAGAGATGAGTTTCAAGTTAAAAAAAAACACGATTATGTTCACTAGTCAACGTTTTTGTGAAAATTTATAAGGTGCTGAGGAAGGCGAATGGGGCAGCTGGTTCATCACTTGTCTGTCAGAGTCTTTTAATAAAGAGGAAAATATTCGCCATTTTTGTATCCCGATAGGAGCATTTTTCCGCTGGTGAAGATATCCACAGTTTATTAATAGTTGACAGTGAACTGTACATCAGCAGTGGTGCATGAATGTACTTAGAGCTTTGTGAATTGTGTGGTGTAAAAACATAATGAATATGGTGAAAAGATTACCGATGTTAGTAAGTTTTAGTACCTCGTAAACAAATAAAAGAATAAAAACGTCCTCGGTCCCGGGTTGTAAACTCGCCACCACCTCAATTTTGATTAATAATCAGGACTAGCGGCCGAAGACTTCCGGCGTAAGTCACCCACATTGTGTTAACGGCCTTGTCAAATGCTGCGGAAGAGCGGACATATGTTCATGGCACTCTCTTGTCCTTGGGGTGGGAAACTGCCCCTAAAGGCGGAAGAATCAGCAATGATGATGTGTGAGGATGCAGAAGGTAGTGGAAACCACAGCATTAAAGTCACATAACGTGTACCAATAAGACACGTGACCTGAAACTGAAAAAGTATTACGATGATCTCTCCATTGGCAAAAGATACGGAATAGTTCCCCATTCGGATCTCCAGGATGGGACTACCAAAAGGAAGGTGACCATGAGAAAAAGATTGAATAACCAACGGAAGAATAACGTTCTACGAGTCGGGACGTGGAATGTCAGGTGCTTCAACGTAGTTGGAAAGCTAGAAAATCTGAAAAGGGAAATGTAAAGGCTCAATTTAAATGTAACATGGGTAAGTGAAGTGAAATGGAAAGAAGACAAAGATTTCTCGTCAAATGAGTATAGCTTAATATCAACAGCAGCAGAAAATTGTATAAATGGTGTGGAATTCGTTATCAGTAGGAAGGTAGGGCAGAGAGTGTGTTAATGTGAACAGTTCAGTGATAGGGTAGTTCTCATCAGAATCGACAGCAAACCAGCACTAACAACGTAAGTTCAGTACACATGCCGACGTCGCAAGCTGAGGATGAAGAGACAGAGAAAGTATATGAGGATACTGGAAGGGTAATACAGTATGTAAAAGGAGATGAAAATCTAATAGTCATGGGAGACTAGAACGCAGTAGTAGGGGAAGCAGCAGAAGAAAAGGTTACAGGAGAATATGGGCTTTTGACAAGGAATAGAGAGGAGAAAGACTAATACATGTAATACATTTCAGCTAGTAACAGCGAATATTTGTTCAAGAATCATAAGAGGAGGAGGTATACTTGGAAAAGACCGGGTGGAATGGGAATATTTCAGTTAGATTGCATCATGGCCAGAGAGAGACTCCGAAGTCAGATACTGAATTGTAAGAAGAACCCAGGAGCAGACGTAGTCTCAGATCACAATGTAGTAGTTGTGAAGAGTAAATTGAGGTTTAAGAGGCTAGTCAGGTAGAATCAGATCGCAAAGAAATGGGATACGGAAGTATTAAGGAATGACGAGGTACGCTTGAAGTTCTTTAAGGCTATACATACAGCAATACGGAATAGCTCAGTAGGCAGTACAGTTGAAGAGGAATTGACATCTCTACAAAGAGCAATCACAGAAGTTGGAAACAAAAACTTAGATATAATTTTTTTTAAGGCAAGTGCGAAGAAACCATGAGTAACAGAAGAAATACTTCAGTTGATAGATGAAAGGAAGTACAAAAATGTTTAAGAAAATTCAGGAATACAGAAATACAAATCGCTGAGGAGTGAAATAAATAGGAAGTGCAGGGAAGCTAAGACGAAATGGCTGCATGACAAATGTGAAGAAATCGAAAAAGAAATGATTGTCGCAAGGACTGACTCAGCATATAGGAAAGTCAAAATAACCTTCGATGAAATTAAAACCAAGGGTGGTAACATTAAAAGTGCTACGGGAATTCCACTGTTAAATGCAGAGGAGAGAGCGTATAGGTGGAAAGAGTACACTGAAGGCCTCTATGAGGGAGAAGATGTGTCAGATGTGATAGAAGAAGAAACAAGGGTCCATTTAGAAGGGATAGGGGATCGAGTATTAGAATTAGGATTTAAGAAAGCTTTGGAGGACTTCAGATCAAATAAGGCAGAAGGGATGGATAACATTTCGTCAGAATTTCTAAAATCATTGATGGAAGTGGCAGCAAAGCGGCTATTCAGGTTGGTATGTAGATTGTATGAGTCTGGCGACAAACCATCTGATTTCGGAAAAATATCATTCACAAAACTCCGAACACCGCAAGAGCTAAAAAATGCGAGAATTATCGAACAATCAGCTTAACATCTCATGCATCCAAGTTGCTTACAGTAATAATATAGCGAACATGGAAAGAAAAATTGAAGATGTTTTAGGTGAAGCTCTGTTTGGCTTCAGGAAAGGTAGAGGTACCAGAGAGGACATTCTGACGTTGCGGTTGATAATGGAAGCAAGACTAAAGAATAATCAAGAGACGTTCATAGGATTTGTCGACCTGGAACAAGCGTTCAACAATGTAAAATGGTACAAGATGTTCAAAATTCAGAGAAATAGCGGTAAGCTATAGGGTGAGAGATATAATATACAATATGTGCAAGAGCCGTGACGGAATAAAAAGAGTGGACGACCAAGAACGAAGTGCTCGGATTAAAAAGGGCGTAAGTTAGGGATGTAGCCTTTCACCCCTACTGTTACATCGAAGAAGGTTCAGGACTGGGATTAAAATTCAAGATGAAAGGATATTAATAATAAGATTCGCTGATGACATTGCTATCCTGAGTGAAAGTGAAGAAGAATTACATGATATGCTGAATCGAATGAACAGTCTAATGAGTACAGAACATAGATTGAGAAAAACTCTAAAAAAGGCGAAAGTAATGAGAAGTAGCGGAAATGAGAACAGCGAGATACTTAACTTCTGGATTATTGGTCACAAAGTAGATGAAGTTAAGAATTCTACTATCTAGGCAGCAAAATAACCAATGACGGACGGAGCAAGGGAGACATCAAAGGCAGACTAGCACTGGCAGAAGGGAAATTCCTGGCCAAGAGAAGTCTTCTAGTATCTAGCGTAGGTATTAATTTGAGGAAGAAATTTCTGAAAAAGTACGTTTGGAGCACAGTATTGTATAGTAGTGAAACATGAACAGTGGGAAAACCGGAACAGAAACGAATCAAAGCATTTGAGATGTGGTTATATAGACGAATGTTGAAAATTAAATGGACTGATAAGGTAAAGAAAGATGAGATTCTGCGCAGACTCGGAGAGAAAAGCAATATGTGGAAAACCTGACAAGAAGAAGGGACAGGATGATAGGATATCTGTTAAGACATCAGGTAATGACTTCCATGGTAATAGAGGCAACTGTAGAGGGTAAAAACTGTAGAGGAAGGCAGAGAGTGGAATGTATCTAGCAAATAATTGAGGACGAAGAGGTTGTCACAGGAGAGGAATTCGTGGCGGCTCGTATCAAACCAGACGAAAGACTGATGACTTAAAAAAACGAATAAAAACCTAAAATATAAGTGAGACATCGAAAATATACTATTTGCGAAGAAATATCACAAGAAAAGAGTGAATCAAACTCAGATATATCTATTACAAGTATAATTAAATGTGCTGATGGAGAATATATAGACCTAGCCAGTACCTCTGCTGCCTTCTTCAACATTGATGAAGAGGATATTAGTTTCCTGGTTGCTATTTCTGGTGTCGGAAATTATTTTGGAAAAAGGAGATTGATTATTCTCTAAACTGTAAGCTTGTGTTGAATTTAAGGCAACCTGATAAAAGTTATAATTCCAAAAATGCCATAGACGGTATAAGTAGATTATTTCGATTGAACTGACTGTCATTATATCCACGCTTGGGTTATTCTAAAACAGTGACAGGTGCAATTTCTAAGTTACGTGTCCTTTTTCGTCTACGTATAATGCATGAGAGTCATCGTGGCGCAATCATAGGCCGTCCACTAACCAGTTTCAAAAAGATTCAATAATATAAAGAAAACCCACATGAATTCCGAATGTCATAAAGATGCACCAGAAAAGTCAAGCATTTTTTTAAATAATGTAACAAACCAAACAAAGAATTTTATAGAACTCATCAACGAGAATCTTGCATAATTCATACAAACTAGTCGCAGTTAGTTGAAATCAATTGTTTCTTGGGTGTTGTTTTATGCATTACATGACTTGCCTTTGAGAGAAAAAAAAATTTAGTTGCTATTCTTGGTGATTTATTGCAGTTTAGAGTCAGGCGACGAAACATTGCGAAACTGTCCCTAAAAATGCCATCCATATTTTTCATAGAACCCAAAATAATTTAGATTCTGAAACAAACTCTACAATTCTATCTTATGCATTAACCTAAAGGTTTGTGTATGAGCGAGAACAGGATGTAGTTTTCAAATAAATCTATTTGAAAATCTATATTGAAGCTTGTGGTAGTGACTCAAAAACGCATAATACTGGAAACGTTATGCAGACGAAATTTTTATCGGCCAGGTAACCATTGAGAGATGAAGGCCTACGGCGGTACCAACAGAAAATAAAGTAAGCTAAATGGTGTGAAAATGTGAAATCTGGGAATATGAAAACTACTGACCTAGTAGGTTAGCCGAGATCGCTAATACGCTGCTTCTTGGACTCGGACTCGGGTAGGCTCACTGGCTCCGGATCGAATCCGCTCGGCGGATTAACGAAAAGGACCGGTGTGCCGGCTAGCCTGGATGTGGTTTTTAGGCGGTTTTCCATATCAGCCTAGGTGAATACCGGTCTGGTTCCCACGTCCCGCCTCAGCTGCACGACTCACAGACATTTGAAAACGTTCGCCCTATTTCATGGCTTACGCTAGACAGCTGGGGTAGGCTAATTCCGCCCCGCGGGGGGGGGGGGGGGGGGCAACAGGAAGGGCATCTGGCCACCGCGAAATCCATAGTAACAAGGCCGACGCCGCGTTGAAGTGGGACAAAGGCCTTAAGAAAATGATGTACTACTAGAATATTTATGATTACAACTTTGAACAGGTACTAAAAATGGGCCGGCCGATGTAGCCGAGCGGTTCTAGGCGCTCCAGACTCGAGCCGCGTGACCGCTCCGGTCGCAGGTTCGAATCCTGCCTCCGGCATGGATGTGTGTGATGTCCTTAGGTTAGGTTTAAGTAGTCCTAAGTTCTACGGGGCTGATGACCTCAGATGTTAAGTCCCATAGTGCTCAGAGCCATCTCAACCATTTGAACTAAAAGTGCCCTGTAGAAACGAGTAGGAGAAAGCTATGTACGGATAAAAAGTTCTTAAAATTTCTAAGTCACATTTATGGAGAAAATGTCACTAATAGCGTAGTTTGTGAATGAGCTAAGAACACTAGACGTTTTGCACATTTCTGAACGACTCTCGTAATATATGCATGAGCAGTTGAATTACAGATTAATGCTGTGTCGAGGAGAGTTCTCCTGTAGCTACGCCGATTGAGATATTTTCGCCGAGCGGAGTGGCAGCGCGGTTTAAGGCGCCATGTCACAGATTGCACGGCCCCTCCTGCTGGAGGTTGTGGTCCTCCCTCAGGCATGGGTGTGTGCGTTTTTCTTCGCATAAATTAGTTTAAGTAATGTATAAGTTTAGGGACTGAGGACCTCAGCAGTTTGGTCCCTTAGGAATTCACACACATTTCAACATTTGAGACATTTTCGCAAATCACATTAGTTTAATGACGTCAGATCTGGTATTAACTGGCAGGGTCTCAGTGGACTGCAGCACTGTCAAGATCAGACATATAAGCGCATTCGTCTGTGGTCAAATTTTGGTTACCCTCAGACAGGACACTCCAGGTCAACAGTGCACCGTGAGTACGTCGATTTGGATAAAACACCACCCCTCCCTGAATGTTAGTCGTGAACAGCGCGATTGACAATGGATCGCCGTAAACCGTCGCTGATTTTTGCAGCGAGCGTACAAGCAATGACGCAGAAAGTCGCTCGAAACTTTGAAACTGGATAACGACAGATGGCGAGTTGCCGTACAATGTGGTACATGGGTACAGCTCTCATAGCCCCACACGCATAACTCTACTCATGACAAAGCTTAGCATGCGAGTAAGAACACCGCCTCTGGACGCTCGAGATGTGGCCTGGTAAGTCACGGCACACGTTAACAACTCAGGTGGTGGGATACGAGTTCATCCAGCAGGGCTAAATGATGTGATATATCCACTCAACACATATGAGAGTGCCGATGCAGTTTCCTACGTGACCTAAACTCGGTCCTTGTAAACACACCAAAAACGACACCAATCGAGCTGTGCGCAATCTGGGTCCAGCTCCAACCAATCTCTACGAGTTCTTGGCTACGGTTTACCGGTCCAGGATCAAGGTAGCCTTCCAAAGCTTTCTGGTACTCGTAGAGTACACGCTAAGACGCGTCGCGGCCACCACACCCCATTGGTCTTGTTTGTAGGTGTGTCTGTATTATGACAGGTAACGACTGGACGCTCTACACTTTTCTCTATCCCTGCCTCTTCCTTAATCTACATTTAATGTTAATCAGCATACGAAATACTATTTTCGCCATAACTGTGTGATGTGCGACTGCTTGATCTAATTTTCCATCATATACGTAATTGTCCTGGCTGCGTGCAGACAAGCGCAGAGATTTCCATCCGCTGTGTCTTCTGTAGTATCTTATCAACGTACACTGTGTCCCGTATCTCTCCTTGACCTTAACGCTCTTTTCTGAACAACATGACAGAAACACATGTTCTCGTCATAGCAAAATTCTTTCTGTGCCTCTCCATCATGCACCACTTTCTGGAAGTCCTTCTTAGTAGCAGAAACCAGATTCTGCAATAACGTTCGCATTATATTACACAACTGAAAAACATCTGCAGCTTCAGAATACAGTTGATGACGTGTCTGCTAAAACCAATGGTTACCATTGTCCTCGTTACCGCTGTACGTCCTTCTTTTCACCCACATCTTCCCCATTCTCCAGTATTTTTAGCTGGTGCGGTCTCCTTAAATTTCCTTCGTCGAGGACTCTTTATATCAGAAGACATCTGTTTTTGTGTGGTTTATTGTTATTATTACCATTATTATTATTATTATTATTATTATTATTATTATTATTATCATTATTATTATAGAATTCTGACAATGAATGGACGACCATAAGAAAATAACTCAATTCATTTTTCTTTATCCTCTCATTGGTGATCCAGTAGGCTTTCATTCTTTCCGAGAAGGCATGAATACATTCTTCCGACCAGTTCGTTCTGTACTGTTTTTGTTTTGATTTGCTCTGATGTAACTTCGAAGTTGTCTATTTTGTGTCTGAAAGTGTCTGTTCCTAAAATGTCAGTTAGTCTTACGTTTTGCGGTTTTGAGATCCTTTCAAATTTCGTTCAGTCAAGGACGAGTTTTTAAGTGATAGTACATAGTCTGTTAGCCGTTATGTCATCGCTTTTCTGGTAGTCTGATGAGACGACAACAAAATTTCTTCTCTTGAAGTCGGTTTGATATTGAGAAGCTTTCTGCTGCTTTGATTGACTGTTGCCTGTAACCATTATGGTTATGTCTTGCTCCCAAAATATCCCCAATGATCAATCTCTTTTTTTTAATTCATTACGTTCATGTTTTTTATTAAGTGTCAGTGTTTCGCTTGCATAGAGGCTATTGGTTGGGTGACTTTGTTGTGGTGCTGCATTTTTGTCTCTCTTGATATGAATTTTTTTGTGGTAGAGGTTTTGGTCTATCCTAATGGCTTTTTGTCATTATTGTTATTATTACTGATACTAATAATACTATTATCAGTATTAGTGGCAGCAGCAGCAGTACGGCATTTATTAACGTTATTAGTTCATAGTTAGTATAACTTACTCACACTAACACTTCAGATATTAAGATTGTTTTAACAAAAATGTTCAAATGTGTGTGAAATCTTATGAGACATAACTGCTAAGGTCATCAGTCCCTAAGCTTACACACTACTTAACCTAAATTATCCTAAGGACAAACACACACACCCATACCCGAGGGAGGACTCGAACCTCTGCCGGGATCAGCCGTTATTTTAACACTGTTTGTCATATTAAAATAGTTATTTCACATATAACTATAAAATCGCAGAACGAAAAGGTTGTTGTTGTTGTTGTGGTCTTCAGTCGTGAGACTGGTTTGATGCAGCTCTCCATGCTACCCCATCCTGTGCAAGCTTCTTCATCTCCCAGTACCTACTGCAGCCTACATCCTTCTGAATCTGCTTAGTGTATTCATCTCTTGGTCTCCCTCTACGATTTTTACCCTCCACGCTGCCCTCAAATACTAAATTGGTGATCCCTCGATGTCTTAGAACATGTACTACCAACCGATCCCTTCTTCTAGTCAAGTTGTGCCACAAGCTCCTCTTCTTCCCAATTCTATTCAATACCTCCTAATTAGTTATATGATCTACCCATCTAATCTTCAGCATTCTTCTGTAGCACCACATTTCGAAAGCTTCTATTCTCTTCTTGTCTAAACTATTTATTGTCCACGTTTCACTTCCATACATGGCTACGCTCCATACAAATACTTTCAGAAACGACTTCCTGACATTTAAATCTATACTGGATGTTAACAAATTTTTCTTCTTCAGGAACGCTTTCCTTGCCATTGTCAGTCTACATTTTATATCCTCTCTACTTCGACCATCATCAGTTACTTTGCACCCCAAATAGCAAAACTCCTTCACTACTTAAAGTGTCTCACTTCCTAATCTAATTCCCTCAGCATCACCCGACTTAGTTCGACTACATTCCATTAGCCTCGTTTTGCTTTTGTTGATGTTCATCTTATACCCTCCTTTCAAGACACTGTCCATTCCGTTCAACTCCTCTTCCAAGTCCTTTGCTGTCTCTGACAGAATTACAATGTCATCAGCGAACCTCAAAGTTTTTATTTCTTCTCCATGGATTTTAATACCTACTCCGAATTTTTCTTTTGTTTCCTTTATTGCTTGCTCTATATACAGATTGAATAAATCTGGGATAGGCTACAACCCTGTCTCACTCCCTTCCCAACCACTGCTTCCCCTTCATACCCCTCGACTCTTATAACTGCCATCTGCTTTCTGTACAAATTGTAAATATCCTTTCGCTCCATGTATTTTACCCCTGCCACCTTCAGAATTTGAAAGAGAGTATTCCAATCAACATTGTCAAAAGCTTTCTCCAAGTCTACACATGCTAGAAACGTAGGTTTGCCTTTCCTTAATCTTTCTTCTAAGATAAGTCGTAGGGTCAGTATTGCCTCACGTGTTCCAACATTTCTACGGAATCCAAACTGATCTTCCTCGAGGTTGGTTTCTATCAGTTTTTCAGGTCGGTATGTGTGAATCCCTCGTTCTATGTAAGAGTGGACCTAATGGCCGTAATCTCTTCAGGTTAAATGGTGACGTAGGGAACCGCCTCCTGTCTCCGTCGTGTGCCGGATTTCTGATATCGTATAGCGCCTTAGTAGTCGTTTCCTATGACTGAGATGAGGCACATTCTACGCGCGTCTACAACGCACTTGTTTGTAAGTAACTGTAAAACTGATGTCAAGAAAGAAATGCGAAGCGTATCTGTGGACTCAGTTGTATCAATTACTTAGTGGAGTGTCGTCGGAAGAGCCAGATGCCAAAGCAACGTTGGCACCTGGCAACGAAACCACAACAAGAGATAGTCGCTGCCAGGCTGCACCGACGAATGAGGGACACCGGCGTAGCCGATTCCATAAGCGTTTCGCTACGCCATTGCAACGGATCTTCTGCTTCCGGCCGAGCGCAGCACCGCTCAGCCCAGTCCGCGATTATCTACTGAGACGACAGCATCGCCTCCTAGTAAGCCAGCTCGGTGATCAGTGTATTAGGCTGCACTTAACGTGAAAGTTATTGTTAAAAAGACGCTGAGTGAGAGACTTGTGTTTTGTCTGTATCAAATGATAGTTAATCTTCAGAGACAGTTGTGAATACTCATGACATTCCTTTGGCAACAAACTGTACAAAATTAAGTAATTCTTCTTATATATGTTATAATGACTTGGCCTAATACACTGAAGAGCCAAAGAAACTGGTACACCTGCCTGATATCGTGTCGCGTCCTCGCGAGCACGCAGAAGTGCCACAACACGACGTGGCATGGACTCGACTAATGTCTGAAGTAGTGCTGGATGGAACTGACGCCATAAATCCTGCACGGCTGTCCATAAATCCGTAAGACTACGAGGAGTGAAGATCTCTTCTGAAGAGCACATTGCAAAGCATCCTGCATCTGCTCAATAACGTTCATGTCTGGAGAGTTTGGTGGCCAGCGGAAGCGTTTAAACTCAGAAGAATGTTCCTGGAGCCACTTTGTACCAATTCGGGACGTGTGGGGTGTCGCATTGTTCTGCTGGAATTGTCGAAGCCCGTCGAAAACCTCGATCGACATGAATGGATGCAGGTCATCAGACAAAATGCTTACATACTTTCAGCTGTCAGAGACATATATAGCCGTATCACAGGTCCCATATCACTCCAACTGCACACGCCCCACACCACTGCAGAGCCTCAACCGGCTTGATAAGTACCCTGCTGACAAGCAGGGTCCACAGATTCATGAAGTTGTCTCCATACCTCCACACGTCCATCCGCTCGATACAATTTGATACGAGACTCGTCCGACTGGGCAACATGTTTCCAGTCATCAACAGTCCTATATCGGTGTTGACGGCGAGGCGTAAAGCTTCGTCTCGCGCAGTCATCAAGGGTATACGTGTGTGCCTTGGCTCCGAAAGCCCAAATCGATGATGTTTCGTTGAATGGTTCGCGCTCTGACACGTGTTGATGGCCCAGCATTGAAACTGCAGCAATTTGAGGAAGGGTTGCACTTATGTCACGTTTCTCTTCAGTCATTGTTGGTCCCATTCTTTCAGGGTCTTTTTCCGGCCGCAGCGATGTCGAAGATTTGATGTTTTACCGAATTCCTGATATTCACGGTACACTCGTGAAATGGTCGTACAGGAAAATCCCCACTTCATTGCTACCTCGAAGATGCTGCGTCCCATCGCTCGTTCGCTGGATGCTCAAACTAACTTAAATCTTGGTAACGTCCAACTGTAGCAGCAGTAACCGATCTACCAACTGCTCCAGACACTTGTAGTCTTATATAGGCGTTGCCGACCGCAGTACCGTATTCTGCCTGTTTTCACATCTCTATATTTGTATACGCATCCCTATACCAGTTCCTTTAACGCTTCAGTGTATTTTATCTGTTATAGCACCAACTCGGTCTCCTCCCAAATCAAACGAATGAACGCACGGCTGTGACGACGAGTGTATCTTCGTCCGATTCAAAACTAATTTATTATAAAAGATATTTACGTGTTAAGATAGTGCCAGAGAGAGCAGTATATGTTCTGTGTTTACGTGGTTACCAGGACTGAGCAGCTGACACCAGGAACTACGGTGGTGTTAAGAGACTAAAAATTGATCAAAAATTAGTTATCTACAAATGAAACGTGAGTCTTTTACTTTTGTTGTATGTTAGGTACAAAACTCTATGGCTCTGAGCACTATGGGACTTAACATCTATGGTCATCAGTCCCCTAGAACTTAGAACTACTTAAACCTAACTAACCTAAGGACATCACACAACACCCAGTCATCACGAGGCAGAGAAAATCCCTTAGCCCGCCGGAAATCGAACCCGGGAACCCGGCCGTGGGAAGCGAGAACGCTACCGCACGTCCACGAGCTGCGGACGTACAATACTCTGACATGTGTTATTGAGTGCTATATACTTGGATCTGAGGATGATCCAGAGGAATCGAAACATATTATCTATCTAAAAATGTGCAACTGAGACGGAACAGTAAATGAAAATTATCTTAAATATCATCACAATTGCTGAATCTCTCAGTACGATTACGTCGCCTATAGTGATATTGTTTATTATTTGATGACGAACCTACCTTCGGGAGATATTCGAGAAATATTTCTATGAGGAAGAGAGCTTAGAAGTTTCTTCAGCTATGCCATACCCAACTGAGGCCACTCATTGTTGGTTAAATCACGTGGTGCTATCAAATTTCGCGGATGTTTAGTGCTAAGTCTGATGCGATCTTCCGAATGGTTCCCGACATTTACGTTGGGATGAAGATTTAGTGACTTAGCAGTCAATTGGAGACGTGATAGGGTTCCTGAGTGTTCGTTAAACAGGCATTGCAGCCCTGCATCTTGCCCTGCATCTTGGAAGATGGGAGTGTGGACAGCATACACATCGTGAATATATAGAAGAAAGAGTACCAATAGGTCACATAGAATGCTTAAATAAATGTGAATGTTCGTATTCACAGTAGCACTGATAAGGGCACGTAAATAATGATACGAAAAACATCCTCGTAATACCACCGAAATACCTTCGGCCTGAACGACACTCTCCACAGACGGCGCATTAAACGTCTCACTCGACCGTCATTTGAAAAGAGGCAAAATCACGACTTATCAACCACACTGCACACCTCTAGTCAGCCGCTGGCCAGTATCTGTGTTGTCAATTTGAATATGTACGGCCGTATGTGCCGCTATGATCAATGACCTACTGTGAGATAATCCACTCCAAATGTCAGTTGTATACAGTTTCCTCCGAATTTTTCTCTCGGAATCTGGTTGTGATCGACGTGCATTCACTGACAGCAGCAATTCTTGTCGGGCCTGAAACTGATAGCTGTTGAAGAGACGTAACACCTGTCTACAATCCACTAATACATCAACAAATCTGCCAACTTAATTCCCAATACCATAATGGGCACGTCCTAACGCGATAGGTCATTGCAGCTATTCTGCTGTGTCTGCATGTTCATCCATCTTACTGCAGTGTCTCCGTACGACCGACTGGTAAATACACACCAATTCAATGACGATAACGTCAGCGGTGGGGGCTCACAGACCAAATGGTAGAAATTTCACACTTTCTACGACGCTCTACTGTAACCAGTGTAAGCTTTTAAGGGTGTGACTAAAATTTTGTTCGATGCACTTACTTTTACCATATGTAAAGAAGAAGAGTAAGGTTTGGTGGAGTCATACATGAATCACGCAGAGGTGGTTGCCCAGGTTCGTCTCGAGGTGCACACCGGCGCAGAAATAACGTGACGAGAACGTACCCATTAGGGGGCGAGCGGTGACGACGTCGCCCACTATTTTCAGAGATTCCGAAAGTGTTCGTGACGGCTCCGGCGGCGTGGAAAGCACGTCGCCTTAGTGGTGGACTGAGGTAGGTGGTAGGGGGAGGGGGGGGGGGGGGCTACCTGCGTGCCAAATTTCCTACCGATCGATGCAGCCATCGGCGATATTTAAAACGGCGAGCAAAGAGGAGAGAGAGAGAGAGAGAGAGAGAGAGAGAGAGAGAGAGAGGGATGGTAGAGGGAGGGAGGTGAGGAGGTGGTGGCAGGGGTGCACGCCGGAAGGCCTCGCCGGACGCGCAGACAGCTGCGTCCCCGAGGAGGCTCCGCCGGCGTGCAGACCCCGCCAGAGCCAGCGCCCGCTCCTTGTCTCCAGTTTGTCTCACCATATCCAGCGTCTTAACTACGTCCACATGAAACAGAGTACACACGGCACATGAATATTCTAGCCGGTCCCCTCGCCTCATTTCCACCCCCGTCCCTCCGTCTTGCCCTCGTCTCGCCTGCCCCTTTTCCGCGGGCGGCCTACACCCCCCTCCCCCCGGCCCCCAGCAAGTTTCTTTCCTCCCCCTTGCTTAGCGTTTTGCATTTTTTCTTTTCTTTCCTCCTTCACCCCTATCTTTTAAAACACCCCCTGCCCGGCGCGGCGCGGCGCCCCCGCCCCCGCGTCCTCCCGCCACCGCCACCGCCCCCGCCGCCCCCGCGCCCGCCTCCCGGCAGCCGACCCTCCCTGCCGCCGCCGCCGCCTACCCTTTCTTGCCTTCACTCTTTTCTCTTGGCGCTGGCTCATTAACTCAGGGCGGACCGGAGCGGGCTTGGCGATCGATGCGCTTGGCGTGTTGCATGTACTGCCTCCGCCGCCGCCGCCGCCTCCGCCGTTGCCTCCGCCACTACTCGAATCGCCACGTCACCACCACTACCTCCGCGTCTTCCAAAGTCATCACCGACCGGCGCAGCCACTGCAACCACCGCAGCCGTGTCCAACGGCAACGGCGTTCTCAACAATGGAAGCCCGAGTTCGAAGTCACCGGCCTGCTGATGGTAAGCATTCTCGCCGCTGAGAGGGGAATTTTTCTCGTGGGTACCCAAAAATGAAGAGTTTCTGAATGTGTTACTTCTCTTAAGTGAGTCATACTAAGAAAAATGTTGAGAGCGGGGAAAGGAAGGAACACAACTGCGGCATTGTGTTGCAGGAAGCGGCAGTCTTGTTTACCTGCTTCGGACTGGTTTCACCAGTCTAAGAACTTTCAGCATTATACTCGATAATGGCACAAAAACCGAAATCTTGACAGTACAGAAGATGAATACAGTAAAACAGTCAAATGGTGGTTTATTCTTTCAAAAAATATTGAGTGACTGTGGCTCAGCACCATCGAAAATTTTTTAGTGTTTTATCATTTTAAGGAACGGTATCGCGGAAACCACGAAAAACTGCTGTAACGCGTGTTTATTCATAGACAAATGGTTTCGGACAAGTCACTATCCTCAGGACACCGATTCAGATTTGACCTTAGAGGTAGGTATTTGACGGCAAGGGACCTGCCTCTAATCTTATGTAGTATTAAGCAGTGACTTAAAGATGCTACCTTGAACGAAGCTGGATGTCAGTGAATAAATACACATTACAGGAGATTTTCGTTACTGCCGTGATTTTATAAACGAAAGTCTAGTCTCCCTTAATAGTTAGTAGTCAGCATAGCAAAACACCTTGCTAGGGATTCGGGTCCGATTCTTGGACGGATTTTGAGATTTTCTCGCTCGGAACTGGGTGTTTGCTCTTTTCATCATCAATTCATCCTCATCGACACGAAAATCGCCGAAGTGGCATCAACTACAAAGACATGCACCACGCCGGCGGTCTACCCGACGGGAGGCCCCAGCCACACGCACATTTCAATTCAGCGAAAGTCTGGATGCTTCAGACTAGGGAATACAGTGACCCTCATACAACTCTTATTGTGTTTGTTAGTTTCGCGACACACAAATGCTAAAATGACTGGTTTCGACTTCTTAGTAAGTCGTCATAAGATTTTCTGTTTAAAAAGATAAAGAACTGGGGTTGGTAAATACAGTAAAATAAATTAGTTTATTTAACTGTTTTACCGGTTTCAGCTCAATAAGGCCATCTTCGGACCTGAAACTTAAGCAGAGGAAGACTGTTGCTACCACCGGAGTCATATGGTTCAAAAAATGGTTCAAATGGCTCTGTGCACTATGGGACTTAACATCTGAGGTCATCAGTCCCCTAGAACTTAGAAGTACGTAAACCTAACTAACCTAAGGACATCACACACATCCATGCCCGAGGCAGGATTCGAACCTGCGACCGTAGCGGTGGCGCGGTTCCAGACTGAAGTGCCTAGAACCACTCGGCCACACCGGCCGGCTACATTTGGTTCAGAGCGTAAGGACTTTAGACGTACTAGCAGTCTTCTTGAACGTTTGTGTTAGAGCTGGAGATAGCCTTATTGAGAGGACCCCAGTAATGGCAGATAAATAAATACATGTTCTAGATTGTTTTGTTCACAAAATAATGAAACGACGAGGGTAACAAACGAAGTGTAAGAGCAATGATAACTGCGGCAAAAATGCCTCATTTGTATTTAAAATATTGATCGGAAGGCGAGTAAGGCTTTGACATCGCTTACAGCGAGAAAGTTAAACATGTCCAAGTCGACCTCGTTCCAGCTGTAGCAATACCTCAAATGACGATGACTGTTTTAAAGGATCACCTCGTCTGAATCATTTAGGATAACCATCCAGAAAAAAAAATGAGGGCTATTGGACAAGTATCTCATCACCTCAGTCAAGGTCCCATTCTTAAACACTGTGCCAACTCGCTTTATCATGTACATGTTGTGACAAGAGGAACGGTCGATATTCATGGATACGACAGAACGATCATTCGAAGCAACAGCGCCTCTAAAATGCACACCTTAACAGCTATGAGCAATATTTCATCTTCGATACTGTGAAACAAACCTCTTCTACTGCAAGCTCTTTGCTTTCCTTATTTCGGTAGGTGATGCTGTGGACCAAGACAAGAAAATTGTCTAGTAAATATGGGCTCTCAAATGCATACCTTAAGAGCTATGAGCAATTGTTCAGCAGATGAGACGAATTTCATAGTAGGTAGGATGAGCCAGTGCGCATAGCTCTTAATGTGTGCGTTTTAGAGCCCACGTTTACTAGAGAATTTTACTTGCAATGGTCGTAACTGTCAATTGACTGTTCGTCCTGGGATACCCTGCACAGGTTATGGTGTGGGAATCGATCGTACGTAACATGTTGGACTGGTACCCACTACACGAAAGGTATAAATGGAAGAGGTTATGTCCTGTCAGCGTCGAAATCATTAGAGACGAAGTACCACTTCAAATGTAGAATAATGCAGAAAGGAAACGGCTGTGAAAGGTTTGGGGAATCACCCTGGTTTTCGCCTAATTTTATTTAGGGAAGCCACGGAAACTTTCATAACTGAAGACATGACGTGTGTGGGTGACGTGTGAGGGCTCTGTGACCACACCTAGTATAGTGAAAAAAGACAGACACCGTACGAGTCACATTTTAATGTTTATTCGGAATGCCGGTTTAGACCTTTGGAACCTGGCATCCTTGATTCGAATACCTAATTATCGGGAATTGCAGCTCCTCAATAAGGAGAAGATCCAAATACACATACAAAGTAATAGTGTCTGTCTTTCTTCAGGCCGTGAAAATCGAAGTTCAGGAATGTTGATATTTGAACTGTGCTGCTCCAAGAACAAAGATGGGGTCTCTCAACCAGTACTTCACATCCGTTGGTCACTCACCTACACCTTGGGTAGGATCTGTCAAACATCTGCTCTCCGACTGATCCTACATATGATATAGGCCCGAGATTAGTAAGTAACGATGATATCTATCTTCTCATCGCGAATGAATTCTAAGTATGATGTCAGGAATAATGAAAGTGCCATACGGCGCTGGGGTAAGATACGGAGCGTTTGGACGTGTTGTCCTTTGCTGTGGGAATTACCCCAGTTCTTCTGCTACTGTTACAGGCGGTGTTCATCAGGCTGACAATGCGGATTACCCTTTTTGGCTACCTCACTTCACGGAGTCACGTCGTGAGACTAGAAATACTAAACTTAGCCCAACTTCTGGCTTAAGATGTAGTTAAAACTTAATATTTAATGTCCAAGACTCTTGATTTATGTAGCGAGAATAGGGTGACTGTCAAGTCGCAACTTCGAATTGGCACAAGGTCTCAGGTGAGATTTTAGAGACGCGTGTGTGAAGTGTAGACTTCCGCAGATGACTGTAAGGGATACTGATTATGTATGTCTTTCTCAGAAATCTGAGAACCTTACAAAATACTGCAAAGACAAAATTCTGCTGAAACTCACTGATGCAAGAAACGCATTGCTTTCGGCATACTCGTCATCACCCTTTATTAGAAACTGCAGTTACATCTTAAGAAAGAGAGATAAAGTATTTCTATTTTCTTTACTCTTTTGTGTTCTTTGTGGGGGAACGGTCTCTCTGCATATCTCGATAAAAATTACAATATGTGACATCCAAACCTCATTTCAGTGCTGCCAAATTTATTTTCAGGTATTTAATTGTGTTTTCTCTTTTTCACCAAATATCGTGTGTATCTAACAATACCACAGTTCGCCGAACTTTCAGGCAGTTTGTTGCTCGAGTATTACTTAACACGCTGATCCGGTGCTCAGGAAGAACATGGTTCGGCGTTCTTCTATCATCTTTTGAGTCTTCCATGATTTCTGTAAATCTCTATCAGTCACTGTCAAAGTAGTGCCATTAAGGAATCCGTGGCTGATTCCCTCATCTACCTTTTCCAACTTCACACTATTACTTTTTCACTAATTATCTCGATATCCATAGGACGATCAAGTTAGTTTCCTTTCGTGTCTTATCAGATCAGAGAACAAGGAAAAATTGACTGCACCTTACGTACTGATTGAGAAGACTGGTACGATGCCTTTGAGATAGAGAGGGACGGGACGCAAGATGCATCCACCGACAGAAAAAAGTTTTATTCTCAGTTTAATAAAGAGAAATTGAGGATTTCAATTTCTGTACACACAGCAACCGCAGTAATAGTAGAAACAAAACAGAATGACGTTTGTCGAGTAAGCAGCTGGTATCGAGCCATAATGACACCGTGGTTTTGAGAACTCTACTGAACGACATCCACAAAATAATGGTTCAAATGGCCCTGAGCACTATGGGACTTAACTTCTGAGGTCATCAGTCCCCTAGAACTTAGAACTACTTAAACCTAACTAACCTAAGGACATCACATACATCCATGCCCGAGGCAGGATTCGAACCCGCGACCGCAGCGGTCGCGCGGTTCCAGACTGTAACGCCTAGAACAGCTCGGCCACCCCGGCCGGCAACGACATCCCCCTTCAGTGGAAGGTACACTGCAAAAAATAAATACTCTTGCTGATTAACTACAGTGCCCTGGGACAGCGTAATGCCGACCAACTGCGACTTAATTATCTCTCAGTTTTGCGCGCTGACCATCGATAAAAATCTGAGAGCGTTGTTAAACTTGTAATGCGAACAGTGTTAAAATAAAGGCGTGAGCTCTTTCGTTAATCGACGATAGTTCAGATTTTGTTTCTGTGACCGATAGGCCGTAACCCAAGAAATATTTCTATTCCCCTAACGTTCTTCTTATGATCTCGGAAACCTCGTCAGACTCATATTGCAGTTCCAAACTTAAACAAGTTCAGCGAGCCGAACTGTTTGTACGTTACCACGCAATGTACGGCACAGAAATATATGCCTTGGACCTCGACTTAATGATTATGAAACCAAATCCATCGAGAACGAACATACCGGCCGTGAATTCTTGCACTGTTAAGTTCAATATATTTCCATAGTAGGCAGTATCACGGTTTGTCGTTCATTCTCAGCTCTGGATTTACCGCCGTCCTGGAGTTGTATTCGTCCGCTGCTGCCACCTGGCGGCGTTTCTTGCGAACCACCTGCAGCGAGTTCCTTTCGCTTTCAGTGTTCTGTGGCGGCAAAGTCGGTACGTAGCTCTCGCTGTGATTCACTAATAGATGTTAAGTATGAAAGATTATCCTCTCTTATCAGTAATTATCAGTACAGTACACGTGATGTATAACGATTATAAACCACATTAATCTGTTGACATCGGTATACTGTTTTGCGCTAGCGAAAATTATCTAGACTTCGTCTTTGAAAAAACCGTAAGTAATAGACGGAAGAAACTGTGTGTTTACAGGAATTTTAAGAGGGCTTTATTTTTTTTCCTGAGGTAACATCTGAGAAGTTGCTACCTATGATTCAATAGTTTTTGGCACTGTGTTTGTTTCACTGAACAACGTACGCAATAAGTCCTCAACACATGATAAATGTGAAAAAGTAACGTTCTCTATCATGTCTCTGGGTTACAGCTGGTATTTGGAAGGAAGTTTGATGTGACGTATAACCTTTCTTTCTGGATGCAAGTATGGAGAGTTTAAAAAAAACTACTACAAGAAATTATATGCATTCTTAGCACTGAACCTAAGTTGAGCAGAATATAATATAGAGTAGTGCATACAATAACGGTCCTTAATGATCAGATTTGGTGGACTCGGTAGCAGAACAAGTGTTGTACTATATAGGATGTATTTCTAAAAAGGGTGCTCCAAGCAAGAAAGATCTGAGCAGTATGCTGTCAAACTATTGGTGAAGAAACGTTTGTTACCTGTGTCACTGTGCAGCTGGTTCGAGTCCTCCCTAGGGCATGGATGTGTGTGTTAGTCCTTACGATAATTTAGGTTATGTAGTGTGTAAGCTTAGAGACTGATGACCTTAGCAGTTAAGTCCCATAAGGTTTTACACACATTTGAACATTTTTGAACCTGTGTCATACGTGGGCACGAGGCATTTAGTCTGCGTGGATGTGAAACTTGGTCCTTGCTAACGAAACATATTAACAACTATAGAAAGAAAAGTTAGTAGAAGGAATAGACGAGCAACCAAGCTGTGAAATATATAGCTTCAAGGAAAAGCAACAATTCAGTATAACGGCTGCTAATACTTTCTGTAATAATTACACTACTGGCCATTAAAATTGCTACACCGCGAAGATGACGTGCTGCAGATGCGAAATTTAACCGACAGGAAGAAGATGTTGTGATGTGCATTCACACAAGGTTGGCACCGGTGGTGACACCTACAGCGTGCTGACATGAGGAAAGTTTCCAAACGATTTCTAATACCCAAACAGCAGTTGACCGGCGTTGCCTGGTGAAGCGTTGTTGTGATGCCTCGTGTAAGGAGGAGAAATGCGTACCATCACGTTTCTGACTTTGATAATATAGCCTATCGCGATTGTGGTTTATTGTATCGCGACATTGCTGCTCGCGTTGGTCGAGATCCAATGACTGTTAGCAGAATATGGAATCGGTGGGTTCAGGAGGTTAATACAGAACGCCGTGCTGGATCCCAACGGCCTCGTATCACTAGCAGTCGAGATGACAGGCATCTTCTCCGGATGGCTGTAACGGATCATGCAGCCATGTCTCGATCCCTGAGTCAACAGATGGGGACGTTTGCAAGACAACAAACATCTGCACGAACAGTTCGCTGACGTATGCAGCAGCGTGGACTATCAGCTCGGACACCATGGCTGCGGTTGCCCTTGACGCTGCATCACAGACAGGAGCGCCTGCGATGGTGTACTCAGCGACGAACCTGGGTGCACGAATGGCAAAACGTCAATGTTTCGGATGAATCCAGGTTCTGTTTACAGCATCATGATGGTCGCATCCGTGTTTGGCGACATCGCGGTGAACGCACATTGGAAAGGCCCATTCGTCATCGCCATACAGGCGTATCACCCGGCGTGATGGTATGGGGTGCCATTAGTTACACGTCTCGGTCATCTCATGTTCGCATTGACGGCTCTTTGAACAGTGGGCGTTACATTTCAGATGTGTTACGACCCGTGGCTCTACCCTTCATTCGCTCCCTGCGAAACCCTACATTTCAGCAGGAGAATGCACGACCGCATGTTGCAGGTCCTGTACGGGCCTTTCTGGATACAGAAAATGTTCGACTGCTGCCCTGGCCAGCACATTCTCCAGATCTCTCACCAATTGAAAACGTTTGGTCAATGGTGGCCGAGCAACTGGCTCGTCACAACACGCCAGTCACTACTCTTGATGAACTGTGGTGTCGTGTTGAAGCTGCGTGGGCAGCTGAACCTGTACGCGCCATCCAAGCTCTGTTTGACTGAATGCCCAGGCGTATCATGGCCGTTATTACGGCCATAGGTGGTTGTTCTTGGTACTGATTTCTCAGGATCTGTGCACCCAAACTGCGTGAAAATATAATCACATGTCAGTTCTAGTATAATATATTTGTTCAATGAATACCCGTTTATCATCTGCATTTCTTCTTAGTGTAGCGATTTTAATGGCCAGTAGTGAATATCGTCAGTGGAGGAAACAGTAGAAAGGAAAACTCACAGGAATACTGGAAGACTAGAATGTGCAAAAACGATAGTACAAAATGAGAATATGCTGTAAAATGCAATGAGGAACCACATATTAACAAAAAAAAATCACGACTTAAAACCAATTATTAAGTAAGTTTTATTCTTACTGAGCTCGTAAGAAGCTTGTTTTTCAGTTTACAGCACATATACCATTTGGCTATTGTAATTCGCAAACGACCTCCCTTAGCTTCGAAGATATTACATTAAGGATACGTCTCCTGTAGAGGACCGTTCGAGAATATCCACTAGCCTTAGCGAAGGCATACGCACCTGCTGTGTTCCACACAATGGAGCGGACGCATCTCGTAAGTGTCTCTGTATTAAGTGCTGTTCCGATAGGCGGCAGAGCGTTTTATCTGCAGGCGCTGCACCTGCTGATCGGCCCGTGTAACTGACGGGCCAACCAGCTCTGATTGGTCACTATATCTTAATTAAGCCGCAATTATGGTGGACGGAGAGGGAAGGCACGGCAGGCGGTTTGAGTTCGTAAGTATCCTGCAGATGGTGCTGCATTTTCAAAACGTGTTTGGGAGTCTGTGTCTGTCATTTCTCAGAGGTTTCGAGAAAGACTGTTTACGTTAGCGAAATCATTGCTGTCCTGTCACTTGGGGTTGATTATTTCCCTTATTTTATTTCTCTGAGACATAATTATTATCTGAAGCTTATTTTAATCTAGGGATTGTATGGTCAAGACAATGGCGCTCGTATTCGGGAAGAGGTGGTCCTGATCCACGTCAGACGTTTGTTTTTCTTCAGAGACAACAGAAATGATACCTCTTATAAGGCGACGACAATTCCCTTGACTCCAATCGTGTCATATATTTCACCTCTACCAGCTTCAATAGGAAGGTTATGCTTTCCTTGTAAACGGTCGTGTAATTACAGTTTCGCTACTTGTGAGGGTCCTCGTGACAAACGAATGGTCGTAGCGGAATAAAATGTTGCGGAATCATTTGTCAAGACATGCAGGGGAGAAATACGAATTAACTATTGAATGAAACATGTATAGTTTCCACGTGAGAGGATAGCATTCGTTAATCGCGTTCCATGTTTCCGTACACGTTACAAACGTTGCTTAAGGTGACCACTATCTGCATCCACTATAGCCTGGAACGGGGAGACTTGTCTACTGTTGCCCGAAACAGCAGTGGACCACCGAGTGAGGTGGCGCAGTGGTTAGCATACTAGACTGGCATTCGGGAGGACGACGGTTCAATCCAGCGTCCGACCATCCTGAAAGAGGTTTCCCGTGATTTCCCTAAATCGCTCCTGGCAAATGCCGGGATAGTTCCTTTGAAAGGGCACGGTCGACTTCCTTTCCCGTCCTTCCGTAATCCGATGAGCCCGATGACCTCGCTGTCTGGTCTCCTCTCCCAACAACCCAACAGTGGACCATGGAATGTTCAGCTGTCCTGACACAGCTAGTGCACAAAATCGCACAGTGCGTCCAGCATTTTCAGCCGCGGCAACAGGAACTTCATCAACCACGTGTGGCGAAAATGGCCGTCGGCCTCTCCTAGGAGCGATTCCCAAATCGACAGTTAATTCGAGATTCCGAATAACATTCTTCAACCCCGGCGTGGAAAGATGACGTCTCTGTATTACATTAATGCGTCGATACTGGCGAGGAGCAGAAGCCCTATTGCTGTTGTTTTGATAAAACAGCATTGCGAGTAAAGCGCTGCTCACCTTGTCCAGATCCACGTTCACTGTCTGCAACTGCAGTGTCCACTGCTACTTGTGTTTCAACCCTACGTCGCCGTACCATCCTCGCCGTTTAACGGAAAATCAGGACATTAACACTACTACCAACGCAAATCGTGCAGCGTACAGCCGAGCATCATTCCTGTAAAGTTGGGTACCCATACGGTAAATAGTTTTCCGTCTCCACTGGTTGCAGTAGCGGAAGTTTGATTATAAAAAATGGTTCAAATAGTTCTAAGCACTATGGGACTTCACATCTGAGGTCATCAGTCCCCTAGACTGAGGAACACTTAAACCTAACCAACCTAAGGACATCACACACATCCATGCCTGAGGCAGGATTCGAACCTGCGACCGTAGCAGCAGTGCGGTTCCCGGACTGAAGCGCCTGGAACCGCTCGGCCACAGCGGCCGGCTTTGATTATAACTACCATGTAATTTAGGATACTGACGTATCTAGTGGTTGCTGGGGTTATTATAGCTTCCTCTACGACGTGTTTTAAAATTATTACGTTGTGCTTCTGGTGTTCTGCTGAAAAACTTGAAGACAGAAACGGTAATTTAGCACTTGCTCTTCATAAATATGGCCGAAAGCTTACTAGCAAGTTACTGGTAGCACCATTACAGAAAACAAAAATAAAGAAGAAAGCTTAGTAATGCAAGAAACATAAAAGAGACCATACCGAAAAGCACAGGCCGTACGTATGGACTGAGTACAACTTCCTCATCCCTCCTTTTCATAGTGTGTACCATCCGAGAAAATCTAATGGCTGATCTCGAATGGTTTAAAGGTTTGTAGCTTTTCTACTTTATTCCTTAACGGGTAATGTTACGAAGCTTCAAAACCTACGTTAAATTTTCTAGTGATTATGCCAACAAAATAATAAAATATGATAAGTCATTCGCGATTTCAGTTGACAGTATGTATTTTTTCCGACAAATTAACGAAATCCTGTTTTTTAACTTGTCAGTACTTGCTACGAGTACTGGAACAAAATAATTTATAGGGTTTTCTAAAATAAAACAGAACAAGCGAATACCCCTGAAGACGTCGTAGAAATATTCAGCCTTGCTATGAGAAATGATGGGAACCGACCTTCGATGAGCTTTAAATTTTGCGACGTAGGCTGATTTTACCGTGCTATCTACTTTGTTGAACTGAAAACGTAATATTGTGCCTGATTACTATATATTTCTGGAACTGCGTTATATTTTCATCGACCACCAGGAAACACTTTGAACCTTCTTTAGACAAGGGTTCTGGCAAAACATAAGTGAAAAGAAAATCACACAACAAGACTTAATTGGCATGTGATCTACATCTGTTCAATACATCGCATATGGCTCAATGCAATTCACAGATACAGATTTCAGCTAATGTTTTTAGGCATAATGACGTAATGATATGCTCTTGATCACTCATTGTCTCTTTCGAGAGGCGTAAAGGAATATTGTGCTTAAAATATGAGATGCTAAAGCGGCGAATGTGCTATAAAAACTACGTTTTTGGTGTAATTGTCGATTCTCCTCAAGTATCGCGGTTTAGCAGTGTGTAAAATTTTTCTTTCAAAAGTTCGTTTCAAACACTCAGTGTACTAAGTTGAACCAAAACTGAGAATTTAACATGGCTTCTCATTATGCCTCGTACTAACATATTTTATTCGTGTCGGTCCCATAGTACACTTTAATTTTCTGTCATGAATATGAACTGTCAACCCATTGATAAGTGCTTCGGAAGTTTTTATTGGTGCGCATAAGTCTACGTTTTTACAGTTGCAGACTATCTTAACTTTTAGAATATAACATACGTATACCATAACTGTCACGAAAAATGTGCAGTTGTTTTCAAAGTGTGGATTTTGCTCCATACAAAGATAAACTGTACTTGCATAGGTTGCTTAGCAAAGGAATTGCACAAACATAATTTTTTGTGTAATGAGGATTTCTGTAGAATCTGAAAGAACATAGTCCATATAGATACAGAATGATTTTGGTCATAATCCTCTTAATACCTCACTCCACTTTTTCTTTGTGACTCTTAACACTACTCTTCCCTTCCTCTTTGTGACTGTGAACTATATGAGTATTCCAGAAGTTTTAAAAGCTGTTCGCAGCCATTAAACTTGTCTGCTGATTCTCCCTCAACGCGCGGGGCCGCTGGTACAATCATGAGATACTGCTCTTGCTCTCGTGAGACACAACGGGCCCTTGCATCGCTAACACGATGAAAATTTGCGTTATGCTTGTGGTAGCTCACTGTTACTGCACGTTTATTTTGTGGCTGTGACACCTCTCCTATAACCGAAGAGATTTTCATTCAAAATGATAAAAGCTGTATTTGAAGGAGAACATGGCAGTAATACAATAGATTTTGCTGTAGCAGAACAATTACGTTCAAGAACTTTTTTACTTTATTTTCTACCGACTGAAAGCAGGCTCATAAATAATTTCTGACGGAAAACTTGCGCATGTGAAGAGGCCGTCTCGGAAAGAATAAAATGGTAAATACATGCATAACTTTACCAACGTGAAATGTCAAACTGATAGCTGATTTCCTTACGCTCTGCCGATTTATATGCTACAGAGTTTGATTCCGACAACGCACTTGAGAAAAAAAAAATTGTTTTAGTGTTGTTGTTCCCACCATGCCTTCGGCTGCAGGATGATAAACAGACATGTAAACGGCAGATATTATGTGAGAATTGAATTCAGAAATGAAACAGGCTTGATTCTAATAAAACTACACTTTTTCCAAATTCGATAAACTGTAACGTTTTGTTACGTATAGTTTCGCATTTCACGAAAAATCATAGCACTGTTTAGAGATTAATAATATTTGCTGCAGACGGTTTTTGATACTTTCATCTATCACATCTAGATCCATTTCAAAACGCTAACTAATAAGATGTAGTTATTCTAGCATTTGACACTCTTGTCGTAATGCTCCACAAAGCAGTAAAATAACAAACTTAATCAAAACTATCTTTCTGCATAAGAAAAGATCTGATTAGTAATGAAAACGTTTATGTTGGATTAGTATTACATTCTATGAAGCAGAAAAAGTTGAGTTCAAAGACGGAGGCAAAAACGTGTGGACAGAATTAGAGATGAAAGGCTACATAAGGCTCCCAGATTGCAACCCAAAAGAAAGACACAGATCGATCAGGGATCGGTGACCATAAACTTTGTGAGACGGACAAGAATTTTCTTAATTCCTGTATACAAGGCAATGACGAAATTAATTGCATCTACCCTTTTAGAACCCTAAATGTAAAAAAGATGTTTGTGTGACGCGCGCTTACGCTCTCATATGTATGTGCACACGTGAGGAAGATAGATGGGTAGATGGACAGATGGGTAGAGAGAAGAGAGATAAAGATGGCGAGAGAGTTTAACCCTGTGAACCTTGGTGCTATTTCAACCAAACTTTGTACACATACGTATGACTTACGAACTCGAGAATACAGTGGACGTAAGATACCCACAGCAGCAATGAGGTTGAGGATGAAAATGGGGTGACGTGCAATAATAGTCGAAATCGACTAACATAGTTTCGAACCTTCATATTTCGGGCTGTATGACTGACGAGAGTCCCGATGAGATTTATAGTCGAATTTAATCGAGTAGAACATAGCTCTCAATAGCTTCTTGAAACATTTACAAATCACGAGAACGCTGTAAACCGATCTAGTACAACCTAATACTGTAATATACCAGTTTTGCGTAGCTGTATCTTCAAAGGAAATGGGAGAGGGCAAAACTGTTTTTATACCCAGCAGACAACTCATTCCGAAAAATTTTGGTTTTTAGTTTATTAGACGGTGCTCCCTAATCAGACTTGTGTTTCAGTCACGATCTATAGATTGCAGGCGTAATCTATTAATTTTTTGTGGAGAATATACGCTATTCTTTTCTTCCAATAAGCTGTGTTCGTTGGTTTAATTTATTTGTTATTGTTTGCGAAGTAAGTATTGCTTATTCTTCGGGCACTTTTGCTCTGTGATCGATTTGATATATCACTGTAAGTACATCCTGTCAGTGTTCTCTGGCATCCTCCAGTGAGGTAACTGCACGACACCGGTTTCTAACACTACGGCAGGAACAAGGGGGAATGGGTTTGACAATGCAATGTTTCTCTTCAAAAGATTCAAATGGTTCAAATAGCTCTGAGCACTATGGGACTTAACATCTGAGGTCATCAGTCCCCTAGACTTAGAACTACTTAAACCTGACTAACCTAAGGACACTATACACATCCACGGCCGAGGCAGGATTCGAACCTGCGACAATAGCAGCAGCGTGGTTCCGGACTGACGCACCTAGAACCGCTCGGCCAGAGCGGCAGGCTGTTTCTCTTCACGGACAAGTTTACGTGGTTTACACAAGGATGGGTTCACCCAGGAATTTATTTATTCTTGCTTCAGCAGGGTAAATTGAAGATGTAGTGCATAATGAAGTATAGTGTTAAATTAATGCTTCACTGAATTTTCAAATGTTTTGTAATTTGGATAATGCACTTACACATTTAAATAGCGTGTGAATGAGACCTCTCACTTTTGACACTATGGACAGAATTAAATCCGTTTCGTTTCTAACAGAAGATCAGGACTAGTAAGTAAGCGGTCGTTTCCGGAAATCGACTAGTGTTAAATGAAATGGTTGATCAGTTAACCCGCGCAGTTTCCAACTGCTCATATATGAATTGAAAAACTTGCTGAAGTTTACATTGTCCTGAAAAACAACTACGGAGTACACGGGTGTCTTTGTCTCAAACCCCTTTATAACAGCTTTATAGCCACCAAATAAATAAACGAAATCATGTGGTGAGTGTATAAATAGGAAACAAATTACCGCTTTCAAACTTTCCTACTTACAACCCGAAGAACTCTCAGCATCAGTGTAGATAGAAAGGCGGCCTTGTTGCTACACTGTCGGAATTGTTAAAATGAATTCATAAGCATTGAGATTTTTTAAGTGTTCCACGAAGCATTGTGTGTTCCTTTATGTATGTGACAGAAACGCATAGTTACGAAATATTACGTGGTCCCACTTTGTTCAATAGACTTCACAAAAACGGATCTTAGTACAAACTTTCCCACAGTAATGTAGATTCTAAGGGGAAATTAGGTTCAATAACCTCGTTTAGTAGAGCATTTACCAATGCAGTGTATTACATTCCCAGCATGAAACGTCGTTACTAATGATACATCCTACACTTGAGTATGTTTGCTATTGGTAGCTTTCCGCTTGTCTAGGGAAGCAGACTACATGCGAACCGTGAGGTTCCAGACCGTAATGTATAATAGAGTTTTTCTCTGTGTCTTTAAAACATGCGGAGTATGATCGCTTTCGAATTTTATTGGGCGTAAATTAACCGTAAATGAAATCTGTATGTATCTTAGACGACGTGATTTATATTATGTAATTGCGTTTTCTTCAGTGTTGCGGACGATTTTTATGAATGTCTCTTATGTATGGCATCTACAGTGGATAGCCCGTGACGAAATGTGACATGATTTCACCAGGCGATGGAGGAACATAAGGGGACACTCAGATTACCTCTAAACATTTCTCTCACTGATGTCACAAAAGGAAGTTATTATTATTATTATTATTATTATTATTATTATTATTTAAGTCTTCAGTCTCCTGGCTGGTTTGATGCGGCTTGTCCCGAATGCCTCTCTTGTACCTCTTCATCTCACAGTAGCACTTGTAACTTATGCCCTCAACTACATGCTGGCGGTATTCCAATCTTTGTCTTCCTCTACTGTTTTTACCCTCTACAGGTCGCTCTAGTACCATGGAAATTGTTCCCTGACATCTTATCAGCTGCCCTATTTCCGTCCGTTCTTCTTGTCAGTATTTTCCATATCTTACATTCCTTTCCAATGTTGCGCACAACCTCCGCATTACTTATCTAATCAGTGCACCTTATTTTCAACATTTTCATCCCAAATGCTTCAATACTCTTCCGTACTGATTTTCCCACACACCGTACAATTCTGAGCCCTCTCAGAAATTTCTTGCACAAGAAGAGTTCTCTTGGCCAGGAATGCCATATGTGCCAGTACTAGCCGGCTTTTGATGTCCTGCTAACTCCATCCGTCATTGATTATTTTGCTGCCTCGGTGGTATAATTCCTTAACGTCATCTACTTCGTAACCACCCCCTGATGTTAAGTTTCTCGCGCTTCTTACTTCTGCTAGTTTTCATTCCCTTTCTCTTTCTTCGATTTTCTCTCAGTCCATATTCTCCATTCATTAGACTGTTCATTCCATTCAGCAGAGCCTGCAATTCTCCTTCAGCTTCACTGAGTATAGCAGTGTTGCCAGCGAATCGTATCACTGATATCCTGTCACCTTGAATTTTAATTCCACTCTTGAATCTTTCTTTTATTTCCATCATTGATTCTTCGATGTATACATTGAATAGTGAGGAAGAAAGTCTACGTTGTTGTCTTCAGCTCTTTTTAATCCGAGCACTTCGTTCTGGATATTCCTCTCTTATCATTCCCCTTTGGCTCTTTCGCATGTCATGTATTACTCCTCTCTCCCCACGGCTTACCCCTAGATTGTCAGAATTTTCGAACGTCTTGCAGCATTTTTCATTGTCGAACGCTTTCTCCAGGTCGACAAATCCTATGAACGTGTCTTGAGTTTCCTTTAGCCTTACTTCCATTATCAGCCACAACTTCAGAACTGCCTCTCTGGTGCATTAGCTTTTCAAAATCCAAAGTGATCGTCATCTAACACATCCTCAATTTTCTTTTCCTTTCTTCTATAAATTATTCCTGTGAGCAACTTAGATGCATGAGCTGTTAATCTGATTGTGCGATAATTATCAGCTCTTGAGTTTCCTTTATGCTTACTTCCATTATCAGCCACAACTTCGGAACTGCCTCTCTGGTGCATTAGCTTTCCCAAATCCAAACCGATCTTCGTCTAACACATCCTCAATTTTCTTTTCCTTTCTTCTATAAATTATTCCTGTGAGCAACTTAGATGCATGAGCTATTAATCTGATTGTGCGATAATTCTCAGATCTTTCAATCTTCGGAAATGCCTGTATGACATTTTTGCCAAAGCCAGGCTCATACATTCGACATAGTCGTTTTTTTGCCACATCCCCCAATAAATTTAGAAATTCTGATGGAATGTGGTCTATCCTTCTGCCTTATTTAATCTAAAGTCTTCCAAAAGCTGTTTTAAATTCTGACTCTAATACTGGATTCCCTATCTCTTCTATATCGACTCCTGTTTCTTCTTCTGTGTACTCTTAATACCTCTCCACTGTCTCGTCTACATTTAGCAGTAGAATTCCCATTGCGTTCTCAATGCGACCACCCTTGCTTTTAATTTCACCGAAGGCTGTGCTGAATTTTCTATATGCCGAGTGAGTCCTTCGGATAAACATTTCTTTTTCGATTTCTTCACATTTTTCGTGCAACCATTTCGCTTTAGTTTTCCTGCACTTCCTATTTATTTCATTCCTAAGTGTTTTACATTTTTGTTTTGTTGAATTTCCCTAAACATTTTTGTACTTTCTTCTTTCATTGATCAACTGAAGTATCTCCTCTGTTACCCATGATTTATTTGTAGTTGATTTTTTTTCAACTTCTGTGTTTGCCCTTGTTGGAGATGTCCATTCCTCAATTGAGCTGCCTACCGATCTATTCCTTATTCCAGAATCTATAGCCTTAGAGAAGTTCAAGCGTATCACTTCATGTCTTAGTACTTTCATCTGTGGTCATCAGACCTCTAGAACTTAGAACTACTTAAACCTAACTAACCTAAGGACATCACACACATCCACGCCCGAGGCAGGATTCTAACCTGCGACCGTAGCGGTCACGCGGTTCCAGACTGAAGCGCCTAGAAGCGCACGGCCACATCGGCCGACTCCTCTCTTATTCCTGTTCCCAAGCCCATATTCTGCTTTAACCTTTTATTTTACTACTTCGCCTACAACTGCATTCAAATTTCCCAGGACTATTAGATTTTCATCTCTCTTTATGTACTGAATTAACCGTTCAGTATGCTGGTAAATTTTCTCTATGCCTCCATCTTCAGCTTTCAACGCCGGCATGTGTATCTGAACTATCGTTGTCTGTATTGTTTTGCTGTCGATTCTAATGAGGACAAGCCTCTCACTGAACTGTTCATGCTAACACACTCTCTGCCCTACCTTCCTATTCATAATGAATCCTACTCCCGTTATACCATTATCTGCTGCTGTTGATATTGCTTTATACTCATGGGACCAGAAATCCTTGTCTTCTTACCATCTTCAGTGACAACCATTATATTTAGATAGAGCTTTTGCATTTCCCTGTTCAGGTTTTCTAGCTTCCCTTTCACGTTCAAGCTTCTGACATTCTACGCACCGAGTCGTAAAACGTTACCTTTCGTTGGTTATTCATTTTCTCATGTTGAGAATAATCAAAGATGGTAAGGATCTTCTTGGCATATTGCTATAGACAATGTCAGGAAGCATCTTAAGAAACAGCGCCTACTACACATTGAGTACAAATCGAAGCATACGTGTATCTACAGACATCCGGATGCTAATTAAATTCGGCTCTCTGAAGGACAATGCTCGAAGCCTTCAGTAAGTACCGTATCAAAATTAAGACCTGTCTCAAAATCCCAAGGCGTTGTCGTTAAATATTAAGAGTGTCAGTGGCAGAAGTAACCTGACACTTGTGTACCAGACGGAACCGAACAGGAGTATACTAAAACAAAATCAGAGATGTTAAATTCTGTCTCCAAACGTTATTGCATAGAGAAATTCAGTAAATACTGCTGTCACTCAACAGCTGTAGAGCTGCTAAGACGACTAATATAACAAGCGGTGGTGCAAAGAACCTAAAACCTTTAAAACTCATTAAGGCCTTAGGGTTCGATTGATAAAATTACAAATAATTTTGCGCCTCTTACATTTGCACACACGGGTTGTTTAAGTGAAAATACCCTATAATACTAGTCAAAAAGTCCTAAAAACATGTTTGGAAGCAAATACTAGTTGAAATTTAGGTTATTTCACTTTGTGAAGAGAGTCAGTCTTCACTCGTATAAGCTGCGTTTCTCTTGGCAGCCATTTCATGTTTCCTATTGTTTGTTATTGTCTCTGTACTTCGTCCTCCTACTGTGATCCTGCTGTCAGAAATAACACCTACAACTGTCTCCTACATCGGCAGCTCCGTATCTTTTTCACATCGTGCTGGCGTCAGAAAACAGATTAGTGATCCTGCGGAGTGTGAACAACGCGAGCATTGAAATGGAGTCCTACTACTGCGAGGAAAAATGGCAGAAATTTTGCAATGATTTAGATAATAGAGATGATAAACAGATGCTACTGCGTCGCAACTTGCCGACACGTGTCATTCCCTGCAAGGAGAAGAGATCTTTGTCGGTTTCGGGCAGTAAGCACGCCGTTTGTAGAGCAACGAGTGTTGTGCCTAGTATAAGATGATGCTGAAACAAGTGTGCGATGTATTGGAGACCTGAAGTCAGAAACTATGTACTACCGAATATGAATGCCACCTGTTCTGAGATGCATGGTGTTTCATGAGTGAGCTTTCTTGCAAGTATTTTGTACCGATGGCCCAGCAGGCCTTGGGAAAGAGATCGATATGACCCACATCTGAATATGACAATTGTTTTTGTCATCTTTAGGATAGTTTGTCGTAAAATAACATCTGAAGTTCTCCTTGCCACGGCATACGACCTGTTTCTCACAGATGTCATGAGTTTAGCAATTCCGCATGTGTCAGCCTGATAAGCGTCGAGGCTTTGAATCTCATCCACAGTTTCTTATCGTAGTTGGACTAGGAACTAAAACAGAAAGCAGTAGTACTTAAGCCGATGATAGACTCTCAGTGACGAGGAGGAAGGGTTAGTTTTAATTTATCATAATTATCTAAAACATTGCACATTCTGGCAACAAGTACGAAATTTCCTCTAATTCTTGAAAATGGATTTCCCTTAGTTGGTAATTTTTTTTTTCCAACGACCTGTCTTTCGACCTACGTAGTGCCGTTCGCTATCTCTTTCTTTCTTGTGTTATTCTTTTAATCTCTCATACGTGTTACACCTGTCGTTACACGCTTGAGCAATTGAATTGGAAGCCGTCACTGTACGAGGACAGAGCGATCCTCCCGCAGCAAAAAAAAAAAAAAAAAAAAAAAAAAAAAAAAAAAAAAAAATCTTTGAATCATGTGAATCGATTGTCGTCAGCATCGGATATGATGCTGGCCACTGTGTGGGGCACCCCGTGCTTGTGCGGGCACTGGGTCTTTTATGTGCTACCTTATACAGGCTGTACCGTGAGCATCTCGATTTGGGGAAAACCACTACCATCACAGTCAGTTGCAGTGGGCAACAATATTAAGGTAATGTTGATCGCCAGTGACTAGCGTAGATTGTAGTAGTGAAAAAACGGGCGTAGTGTATAGAAAATCACCATTCCATTCTGGAGAGCTGACGTTCAGTCTAGATACACTTCCTCGGTGTGGGGTACATGAACATCTATTCCACACGCCTGCGTCTTGTTGCCGTGCGTCACGGGACGAAGAGAGTATCAAAGCATAATAAACAATTCTATTGGGCAATCTAATCGCAGAAAGTCATCAGGTAGGCTGATAAATTGAGGTTTGATGTATTTTACACATTATCTTGAATAGTCATCTGCCAGTATCATTTCTGAAATTCTAAAGGAGTGTTAAGTCAACTCCTATTGATTACATTTGGTTTGCCATAGAGCAAGCTATCCGCTCCTTGCAAGCAGTTCCGACCCTTCTCCGTAAGTGCTGGACGGTTCTTGAACGGTTATGAAGCAGAAAGGCTTCCCAGCGGTTTCGGTGTCGCGTGGGTTTCATACCACTTCACTTCGTTGCACATAGAGCAAAACTGAATGCCTCGCATTTCAATATCTGTCTTATTCAGTAATTTCTATGTGTGTACACAAATGAGCACATTATGACCGAAAGCTTAATAGCGCTTTGATCCACCTCTGGAACGGAATACAGCAGTGATACTGTGCGGCCTGAAATCGGCAGATGTTTGTCAGTTTTACGGAGGTATGTGGGGCTATGCAGTTCCCGTAAATTACGGGCCAGTGGTTTGTAGACGCTGAGCTGGCGCACAAGAGCGTTCCAGACACACTCCATCGGGTTCATGTCAGGTGAATTTGCTGGCCAAAACACGAATGTAAGTTCACCATCGTATTCCTCAAACCACTGCAGCACGGTTCTGGTCTTGCAACACGAACAATTATCTAGTTGAAAGATGACATCGTCTTCGGCGGAAAACATGAAGTACAAAGGGATGCAAGTGGTCCGTAATAATTTTCAGTATCTTTGGAAGGTGACTACTAACAGCCGTCGAGTAATGTGTAAAGTGCATGTTTGACTGTCAGCTTCTTTTTTATTTAAAACGAATTCATCGACCGGTTTTAGTCACAGTCTATCTTCACGGATTAGGGTTAAAATAGTTTAGGCCACAACATCACGTCTATCATTAGGTAAATAATGCCCACGTATCACATGCTGAGCATGACATGAACACACAGGTCCAGTCTGTATGTCATACTGGAATTCATGGCATGCTCTACATACGAGACATGAGCATTATTTAAGTAATGACAGATGTGATGTTGTGCCCTAAACTGTTTTAACCCCAAACCGTGAAGGTGGTCTGTGACTGAAACTGGTTTTAAATAAAAAAAGCAACTGATGGTCAGACATGCATTTTACACGTAGCAACTTTCACGTGGTCCACAGCGGTCACTGTGCCTTCCATTAAAATCAAAAGCCCCATGGAAGCACACGTGAAAGTCTCCCACCGCGTGATACGAGCCCTAGCGACCCACGTCCGTTGCTCGAAGCATGTTTCGAGCAGCCATTCACCTCTGTGAGAGCGTAACCATACACCACCGTTGAAGAGATCCAGCAAGATTCATCTGTCCTATCTCTATGATCCCCTGCCCACGGCAATCGTAACAGACCGTGTCAATGGGTCAACATAAGAATATGTAGGATTCGTCAACAATGTGCTCTGAACGGTTCGTTCCCTAACACTTGTGCCTCCACTACCAATGTCCTCTGTCATCCGATCTGCCACAAATCGCCACCTATTCTGCTTGAATGAGCGATCATGCCTCCAATTACAAAAAAAAAAAAAATGGTTCAAATGGCTCTGAGCACTATGGGACTCAACATCTGAGGTCATAAGTCCCCTAGAACTTAGAACTACTTAAACCTAACTAACCTAAGGACATCACACACACCCATGCCCGAGGCAGGATTCGAACCTGCGACCGAAGCAGTCCCGCGGTTCCGGACTGCAGCGCCAGAACCGCTAGACCACCGCGGCCGGCCCTCCAATCACATTTTCTGACGAGGAGTGTACATGCAACACGTCACCTGCTCTTGATTTCCCTATCGTGACACGTGGACCGGAGTAACGTTCACGTGGTCTGAAACTGTGTGGTGCCTTCGGTTACTACCACGGATCACACGGGTGCACAGGTGAATGTTCCCTACGGCATGATCGTCGAGTCCCCATTCGCCTGGATTATATAGTATACTGATATATATAATTTTTTGTGGGGACAGTACTGTCTCAGAAAAATTTAGTAGCAGCATCCACCAGCTCCAATGAAAGATTTCAGAAAGCTCCGTTGGCTGTAAGAAAAATGTAGGAACTAGAAGTCACCATCAAAATATCCTTGTCATCTCTGGTCATTGTACATTTGTACTCTGTTCACTACGCCCTTGTCACCGAAACGTAATAATAAAGAGTACATGAAAAAACAATTACGTTAACAGTATTTGCCATTAACACAGTCATTTCGTTTTTGAGTATGGATAGTCTTCCCTTCTACATTTATTAAATTAGGATTCAAAAGTTGTTTTTATGACGACTTTTCCAAGTTTGAACCTACTACTCAGAAATTCTTGGACCTCATTCACTCCCTACGCTTTCCGTACTTGTTTGCACTTCCGATACCCATCTTGCACGAATTGATAAAGTCCCCACGTCTCCTTAAACACCGGAATATCTCCTGCAAATGGAACTTCAGCATATCACTGTATCCCCCATCCTTGAGAAATCTGAGCTCTTGCTTCATCTTTATCACCGGGCCTCCCTTTCCGTACACATCAGAAACTGCATGTCCCTTTGCAAGGTAATTTTAACTGCCTTCTTCTCTCAAATTTTCTTCATATTAGAAGTCGCATCAACTATATCTTATTTCTTCTATTCCAAATGAAGGGTCCAAACTATATTTTCCCTGCATAACTGCGATTTTATCCTCATGATACCACCTACATACCGTCTCATTGATATCCCCAACACTCACCTAAAATTCTTTCTCGTATCACTTGCTTTCCAACCCCATCTGCTTCCAAACCCTACAGCCCCATCATAGGTTTAGATCTGATGACAAAACACTACATCACGTCATCAAGACGGAGATGCTTGTTCTTATTTCTATACATGTACGATGAAACTGCTGAGTCCAGCATTGCACTGGAGCTTCCCAGAGGAGGCATTCCCCGATCGTTGCGTATGTTTTTACCCGTTCTTAGGGCCTTAGCAAGTGGGCTATCGTTTTTATCCCAAATGCTCGAGTTAGGTCTTGGAAAAAGTACCGAGAAAATGGTAATGCCATTTAGCACTCCATCCTGGTGCCTCAGTAGTATCTGCTCTCACAGCTGTGCCCAAAATCAACTTAAACTTATAATGTGACAGTAGAGTACCTACTGGAGAAGTATATTCAATAGTACGAAGTATACTCGTAATACTGTCACTGGCGAGATGTGATCTTACATTGCCAGGCATAAAATAAGGATAGACCTTATCGTTAGTCTCACTGATGAAAGACTGCAGCATATATTTCACATACCGATCAAAAGTAGTGCTTTCATTGAAAGAGGTTAGTCCAATAATTCGTGCTGCACTTACCTGCATAGCACGCTCCGTGTTCCACATTATACAGAGGCTCCCAGATGTGCAACATGGATGAGACAGGCGAAATACTTTCAAACTTCAAGAATAATGTAATAATTTGAGTTTCAAAGAAAGCAGGTGCTGGTAAGTGTGAATATTATCGAACTATCAGTTTAACAAGTCGTGGTTGCAAAATTCTACAACGCATTATTTACAGAAGAATGGAAAAAACTGGTAAAAGCCGACCTCGGGGAAGACCAGTTTGGATTCTGGAGAAATATAGAGACACGACAGACAATACAGACACTACGACTTATCTTACAAGACAGGTCAAGTAAGAGGTAAATCTACGTTTCTACCATTTATGGACTTAGAGGAAGCTTTTCGTAATGATGACTGTAATACTGTCTTTGTAATTCTGAAGGTAGCAGTGGTAATATACAGGGAGCAGAAGGCTATTTACATGAGTATCAATAAGAGTCGAGGTACATGAAAGGGAAAGCAGTGACTGAGAAGGAAATGAGACAGAGTTGTAGTCCATTTCCACGTTATTCAATCCGTACATTGGGCAAGCAGTACAAGAAACCAATGAAAAATTTCGAATAAGGATTAAATTTCATGGAGAAGAAGTAGAAACTTCGAGGTTTGTCGATGACATTTTAATACTATCAGAGACAGCAAAGGACTTGGAAGAGCATTTGAACGCAATGGGTAGTGTCATGAAAGGAGGATGTTCGATGAACATCAACAAAGTAAAACAACGATAATGGAATGCGGTCGAATTAAATCAAGTGATGCAGAGGTATTTAGATTAGGAAACGAGGCACTTGAAGTAGTAGATGATTTTGCAATTTGGTAGCAAAATAACTGATGATTGTGGAAGTAGAAAGGGTATAAACTGTAGACCGGCACTTGCAAGGAAAGCATCTGTGAAGAAAAGAAATTTCTTAACATCGAATATGGATTGAAGCGTTAGGAAGTCTTTTCTGAATGTATTTGTATGAAGTGTAGTCATGTGTGAAAGTGAAACATGGAAGATAAATAGTTTATACAAGAAATGAACAGAGGTTTTGAAATTTGGTGCTGCAGGAGGATGTTGAAGACTAGGTGGGTAGATGACGTAACTAATGAGGAGGACTGAACAGAATTGCGGAGGAAAGATAATTGGCACAATCTGATTACGAGAAAGGATCGGTTACGAAGACACATTTTGAGACAGCAAGGGATGACCAATTTACTACTAAAGGTAAGTTTTGGCGGAGGGGGGCGGGGGTAAAATTCGTAGACGGAGACCAAGAGATGAGTACTGTAAGTACATGCAGAAGGATGTAAGTTGCAGTAATTATTCGGAGATGAAGCTGCTTGCATAGGACAAAGCAGCATGGAGTGCTGCGTGGCCGGACGCGGTGCCCGAGCGGTTCTAGGCGCTTCAGTCCGGAACCGCGCGACTGCTACGGTCGCATGTTCGAATCCTGCCTCGGGCATGGATATGTGTGATGTCCTTATGTTAGTAAGGATTAAGTAGTTCTAAGTTCTAGGGGACTGATGACCTCAAATGTTAAGTCCAATAGTGCTCAGAGCCATTTGAACCATTTTAGTGCTGCATGAGATCAGTCTTCGGACTGATACCACTACCACGTCAAGATACGCTCTTAAGAAAACTTGGAAGGATTTTCAGAATTCTAGCATTGATTGTTCACTGCAAACCTCATACTTCTTTTTTGAACTACACTTAGTACGTAACTGGTATGTGCTCAGTGAGAATGCTCTGAAAATATTCCCCCTTTTATACACAATTTTTACACATGAAAGAGAAGTGACGAAATCGGCTACTCAGATGAAGCAAAGACCATCATTCCCCAAAGAGTAATTTAAGTGGAGCGTGAAGATATATTTAAATTAATACAACAGTAATGCCAAAATACTCCAGTCCCCCTACATGATCTACATGTGTATCTGCAACCTTCCTTAACTACGAAAGGTCCCATGCAAGCGCAGGAGAATGTCTCTCATAGCATAATACTGATCCCACCAGCCTGCGTTCATAGTACGCCGTACGTTTCGAGCCGCCATTCACCTCGATGACGGCCTTTGTGGGGACGACCATCGACCTAGCGTAGCAAAAATGTGATTCACCAGAGGAGCCGACATGTTTCCAGTGATCGACGGTCGAACCCCCATGGTCCCGTGCCCACTGCAATCGTAAGTGACGCTGTCGATGGGTCAACATGTGAACACGTAGGGGTGGTCTGCTGCTGAGCTCCATGTTTAACAATGTACAATCAACGGTGTACTCCGAAACACTCGAACTTGCACCAGCACTGTGCTCTTTCGGCAGAGCTGCCACAAATCACCATCTGTCCTGCTTTACAGAGCAGACAAACCTCCGAACCCTTCTACGGAGAGTCGTAGACACTAACCATTTAGTGCCTAATGGTATTTTCACTAACCTTCTACTTAGATTTTCACCGCAGTAGCACGTGAATATTCGACCAGCTTCGCTGCTTTCGAGATATTCGTTCACAGGCTGTGCGTAATAATAATCTGCCGTTTGTCAAAGCCGCTTATCTCAGTTGATTTTCTTATTTGCAACCCGTAGCTAGTCTTCGCTATGGTGACCCCCCTTCGTGTCTACTCAGTTTATGTATTTTCGCGGTGGACAGCGTTCATAATTTTTGAATTATCGATGTATGTTCGATGTAAATTGCGTGCAAAGAATTTGAAAATACATCTGCTGAAGGCATATTATTTGAGAAGCTATTCTGGTGAAGGCAGAACGCGTGTAGTGAATTGTGCACGCATCAGCTAACGATTTATGCAACAGTACATGGGAACATCCCAGGAAAACGTCTTAATTTTCAGCAATGACTGTGGGATCAAAATAATTAAAGGTAAATGTAGACTAACTTTTTATCGTCATTTAGTACACAAGTGAAAAATTGTTGTGCCAAAGTTACATTTGTCCTCTGACGGGCCACATGGAGAACAGTTTCACTGAGGAATTGAATTAGTACAAAGAGACTCGCATATCATCTTAAATTCTCACACTAATAATGAATAAGTGGGACAGCAAAATTTGCCCTTGGGTACATTCACTGACGAATAAATGAAATACTGATACTCATTTTTGAACATGGGACATAGTTTCTCGCTTTGAAAAACCGATTCAACCTTCATCAAAAAGACAGAACACCTAAAAGCAGAAAACTCTGCGAATGAAATATTAAAGCAATGCGTGAGTGCAAATCACAATCTGACCATTAACTCCTGCATGTTCCCGTATAGACAAATGGACATCGATGAAGTATCAGACAAGGTCATCAAAACAGTGCAGGCACCGTCCCCGTAAACTATCTATTCCCACCGCTCCTACAAACACAAGTGTGCTTCGTCTGGCTATCTACTTGGGCATGCTGTCACGCTGTCGCTGCCATGCTGACTCCGGATAGGTCAGGCCTCCAAAGTGGAGGTCAAAATGGTTCAATTGACTCTGAGCAGTATAGGACTTAAGATATGAGGTCATCAGTCCCCTAGACTTGGAACTACTTAAATCTAAACTACCCTAAGGACATCACACACATCCATGCCTGCGGCAGGATTCGAACCGGTGACCGTAGCAGGCGCGCGGTTACGGACTGAAGCGCCTAGAACCGCACGGCCACAGCGGCCGGCGGAGCATATAGATGTATCTTCACTGCGCAGACAAAAACTATTACATTTGTAGAAGATGAAACTCGTGCGTAATGTGTCTTTACACATCACCGGCGACTATTATCTTGTGTAAAGATGAGCGATTTAAGAGACGTTTTCTAATGGATGTTTTTCACCGCTCTCTTGGTATGACTCAGTTCAATAAAGGAAGTAGGAGGCTTTCTTGACGTGTCGTAATAAATGCAGTCATGATTCACATAGAAAAAAGAAATCTGCATCAACCTCTCCCTGAAACGCAGAGTACATCGCCCGTTGCAACACTGGTTTGAAGAAAAACTACCGAAATTGGATCACTAGATGCACTGCCACTGCTTTGCGATGTCTCACGTTGAGTACATGCAGGCCTTCGCAGGCAGTCGGTAGTGACACGCCAGTGTGAGATGTTATAAGGTGCAATCAGTTTCTGAAAATTCTGTCCAACGGCGCTCGAAGCTCGTAAGTTTGTCCAAAATCCGATACACCACCCGCTACATTCCGTGGAACGGATGGCGATCGGAGCAAGCATGATCTTCTAATTTGTTACTTCTTTGCTACTAACTCTATTCGAAATACATTTCGGAGACAATATCCACATATGCCGTTGAAGGTACATATAAAAATGTGTTACTGTTCGGAACATGGTTTAGGCGATATGACTTCAGATAATGAGATGCGTGAAAAACTGCCACATCATGCACGACGTTTTAATTTATTACTTCTTTGCTCCTTAATCTATTTGCAACGCATTTCGCAGACGGTATGCACGTACGCCACTAAATGTATCTAGAAAAATATATCAATGAACGGCACATAGTTCAGGAGATACGACGTCTTAAACATTAAGCTGAGTGGAAATGAAATGAAATTCACTAAACATACAGGTGAAATGAGTGTACAAATACGAATGAAATATGTGTGAAGTATGTCTGACATGTGAGAATGCGAGCAATGCCACGAGTAAAAGGAACTTTCTAAATCCCTGGAAAGATTTCAGTAAAATCTGGTACACATTTGAGTTACAATCTGGAAAGAAATACTGTGGGGGTAAGAACCGTTAGCTCCTATTGAGGTAAATGTGGTAACCTGGAAGGGAGGATAAGGAGATGGCCAGTCAGTGAGGAGCAAGGAGGAGATAGTGAGAGGTAGGAGGAGGAGATGGACAGACAAAGGGGAAGAGCAAATGAACAGGGAGAAAGGAGATGAGGAGATGGACAGAGACAGGGGAAGGAAACGAGAGAGAGAGAGGAGGGGAGGGGGTAGGAGAAATGGACAGAGAGATGGAGGAGGAGAAGATGGGGAGAAAGAAGTGGAAGTAGAAGGGAGAATGAGGAGATGGACAGTAGGGAAGGAGCAAATGGATAGAAGGAGGAGGAGCGGATTGCTAAAGGGGGGAGGAGCAGGAGTAGATAGACAGAGAATGGGGCTGGAGTGGAGGGCGTGGACAGTGAGAGGAGGTGGTGGAGATGGACAGAGAGAGGGGGGAAGGAGCTAGTAACAGATAAATAGAGTAAAACAGAAAGCTCACGACGGAGGAGGTGTGGACCACTTTACACGTACGGTGACTTTACTTGGGTCGTGGTACTGCGGCGGAATGAAAACCAGAAGCAGTGGGGCCGCGCCTGGAAGCAGCGCCTGGAGTCGGCCTCCGCGCCTCTCCTTTCGCCACCACTGCTCGCCTCCAGCGGGGACCGGGCGGCAGGGCGGCGGCGATATTTTTTAATCTATCGGAAGCGAGCAGCCGCCAATGCGGGCCGCGCACCGAGCATGCCGCGGGGGTGATTAAAATAAAAGTTAAGACAGGCCTGGGGAACGCGGCGCGGCGGGGGAGCGCCGGGGAACCATTATAATATAAAATGTATGAAAAACACGCCTTTGTCTTCTCGCTGCTGCCGGATAAATAGGGGCGAGGGCGCCACCCCGGCCGCCCCGCCGCCCGCGTGCCGGTCCCTGGTTCATATCCGGTCGGGTGAGCACTCTTCCACCTCACGCCTCAAGTGTCTCCTCTCCCTCCCCCTTCTGCAGCGGACTTCTAGAACACGCTAGTTTCCCGCAACTAGTGATACCTATTGGCGTGACGTGGCAATTTGTTATTTCAGTCTTCCGTCATGTTGCCAAAATGTTCTCAGCGGTTGACGGACAAGTCACAGTATAGTGCTTGTTGGAGAGTCTACACAAGCCTAAATATCGTACTATTTATAAGATTCAGTAATTCAAATGCAGTGTTCAAAAGAACTAAGGGAACCTGTATATCACAGTCTGGTATGTTAAATCTATCTAGTTCAGGTAGCAGCTGCGGTCTTATTACATGGCTTGAGATCTTCAGCCGGCCGTAGTGGCCGAGCGGTTCTAGGCACTTCAGTCTGGAACCGCGCGACCGCTACGGTCGTAGGTTCGAATCCTACCTCGGACATAAGTGTGTGATGTCCTTAGGTTAGTTAGGTTTAAGTAGTTCTAAGTTCTAGGGGACCGATGACCAGAGATGTTAAGTCCCATAGTGCTCAGAGCCATTTGAACCATTTTTTTTAAATCTTCGCTTTCAATGTAAACAACATTAAAAATCATTCGCCATCTAGTGGCTGGGTTATGCTTTACATTGTCAGGTGACCCTTCAGAAGGTTGTGACTTTTCTGGCGAGGTACACAGGTGGCAGTATTCATTTTTGGGAGTTTTTTTTTTTCTTTTGCCAAAAACGTAAGATGCGAAGTCTTCAGGCAGTGCAACTTACAACCAAAAAGGATGGATTTCGGTCGTGTTACTGCACATAATCTCTATATGTCATACACTGGTTGTGGACACGCTACAGGGGGACAAGTCAGTACATAATGCTGGATGGAAAATATCGTCGACGCTTTGCAACGCCACGTGAAAACTGATATCTGGCCTCTCTGCGTTGCGGCATCGCAGGGATAACGCCAGAGCACTGCAAGGGCCACTGTGTCCGATAAGACTGTAATGAACAGATTACGAGAAAGGACCTTACGACCCAGACGTCCTGTTCGAATATCTCTGTTAACAGGACATTTTTCAGTTCGTCTTCAGTTCCGTCGTTACCATGTCAACTGGCAACTATGTCACTAGCGAAACATGGTATTCAGAGACGAGTCCACATATTCTTCGACGCTAGATGATGTCCGTGTTCGGGTGCGGAGACCCGTGATCAGCGCTACTATCAAATGTTGTACAGGAAATCGTCAAATTTACAAGGTTGTGTGATGTTGTGATGAGGCTTCAGTGTTGACAGCCACATCGATCTTATAGTCCTCGGTCACTTTACAGCAAGGCAGTACAGCGAACAGATCCTGTTGCACCATGTAACGGCTGCTGCATTCGGTGGTGTCTCTGAATTCCTTCTAATGCTAGGGCTCACGTTGCAGGCGTCAGCAGGGATGTTGTGCGAAGTGTGGACTTTGAAGTAATAGAATGGCCAGCGGTGAGTCCCGACCTAATCTCCATCGTGTATATGTGGGACATGCTTGAATAACGTGTTCACGGTCGTTTTGTTCCACCACAGACTGCACAGGAACTCTCGTGCGCTCTTATTGGAGAAGGGGAACCGATATCATGGGGAGACATCTGTAGGCTAACAAAGAGCATGCTACGTAGGTCTCAGACAGAGACAACGCTCACGAGGGGCATTTACGTCGTTGGAGCGCTCAAAGTGAAATGAAAGGCACTCAGGATGATAGGATGGAATATTGTTTCCACTTCGTTTTCGACACTTGTGTGACATATCACTTCTCTTTATGCAAACACTCGAGGATGTAATGACGCTTTTTTGTATACTTAATTTGCGAAAGATGAAAGTATAATTGGGTAACATACGCAGACTTCAATTATTGTTCAATGGAGTACGGCAGACCCCCAAAGTCATGTTCCGCTAATTCTTTTGAGTGTGTGTATTAAAAAATTTTATTTTCAAGCTCGTTATACAGTTATACCTGAATATACAGGGTGAGTCACCTAACGTTACCGCTGGATATATTTCGTAAACCACATCAAATACTGACGAACCGATTCCACAGACCGAACGTGAGGATAGGGGCTAGTGTAACTGGTTAATACAAACCATAAAAAATGCACGGAAGTATGTTTTTTAACACAAACCTACGTTTTTTTAAATGGAACCACGTTAGTTTTGTCAGCACATCTGAACATATAAACAAATACGTAATCAGTGCCGTTTGTTGTATTCTAAAATGTTAATTACATCCGGAGATATTGTAAGCTGAAGTTGACGCTTGAAACCTCCGACGTTCAGTTGCATGTTGTAACAAACACGGGCCACGGTCGGCGAGCAGCATCTGCAGGGACATGTTTACGATGACGACCGTGTTTACGAGTGTGGCTGTAGTGCACTGTTGTGGTTTGGTCTAGCTGTTGCAGTGTCCGCATGTAGCGCTTGCTGCTATTGTTATTCTGCATTCGTCTCCGCACGCAGACCACATGTAGTACACCGTGTTACCAAACGTCTGTGACAGTGTAGTGTTGTAGGAACTGTGACCATGGTGTATTCGAACTCTGAAAAGGCGGAGATGATACTCAGCTATGGCGAGTGTCGACGAAATGCAGCTGAAACCTGCAGGGTGTATGCAGAACGGTACCCGGACAGAGAGCATCCAGCGTGCCGCACATTGCAAAAGATCTACCGCCAACTATATGCAACAGGTATGGTTGTAGCACGCAAACGGGTCCGTAACAGGCCCGTCACAGGAGAAGCGGGTGCAGTTGGTGTGTTAGCTGCTGTTGCCATGAACCCACACATGAGTACACGGGACATTGCGAGAGCCGGTGGACTGAGTCAAAGTAGTGTCATGCGCATACTACATCGTCACCGCTTTCACCCGTTTCATGTCTCGCTACATCAGCAATTACATGGTGATGACTTTAATCTTCGAGTGCAATTCTGTCAATGGGCATTAACAGAGAATGCGTTGCAGTTCTACCTGTTTATCGATAAAGCGGGTTTCACAAACCACGGGGCAGTGAATCTACGGAACATGCATTACTGGTCCGTGGACAATCCTCGCTGGTTCAGACCGGTAGAGCGACAGTGACCATGGCTTGTAAATGTATGGTGCGGAATCATTGGCGACCACCTCATTGGTCCTCACTTCATTGCAGGGGCCCAAACAGCAGAAACATACATCGCGTTTCTACAGAATGATCTGCCAACGTTGCTCGAAAATGTCCCACTGGAAACGCACCGACGTATGTGGTATCAGCATGATGGTACACCTGCACATTCCGCAATTACCACTAGGCTGACCCTTGACAGGATGTTCGACGGGCGTTTCATAGGACGTGGAGGACGCATACATTGGCCAGCCCGTTCTTCTGATCTTACACCTCTGGACTTCTTTCCGTGGGGTACGTTAAAGGAGAATGTGTACCGTGATGTGCCTACAACCCCAGAGGATATGAAACAACGTATTGTGGCAGCCTGCTGCGACATTACACCAGATGTACTGCGGGGTGTACGACATTCATTACGCCAGAGATTGCAATTTTTTGCAGCAAATGATGGCCACCACATTGAACATCTATTGGCCTGACATGTCGGGACACACTCTATTCCACTCCGTAATTGAAAACGGAAACCACGTGTGTACGTGTACCTCACCCTTCATGGTAATGTACATGTGCGTCAGTGAAAAAGACCAATAAAAAGGTGTTAGCGTGTGGACGTAATGTGCTGTTCCAGTCTCTTCTGTACCTAAGGTCCATCACCGTTCCCTTTGGATCCCTACGTAATTCGGTGCTCTCCGATACACACGATCGAACAGCGGAGGAGTGGTACTCAAGCGTCAACTTTAGGTTACAATATCTCCGGATGTAATTAACATTTTACAATGCGACAAACGGCACTGATTACGTATTCGTTTATATGTTCAGATGTGCTAACAAAACTAACGAGGTTCCATTTAAAAAAACGTAGGTTTGTGTTAAAAAAATACTTCCGTGCATTTTTTTATGGTTTGTATTAACCAATTACACTAGCCCCTATCCTCACGTTCGGTCTGTGGAATCGATTCGTCAGTATTTTATGTGGTTTACGAAATATATCCAGCGGTAACGTTAGGTGACTCACCCTGTATACGAGAGCTGTTCGTAAAGTAAGGTCCGAACTGGCGCGAAATGGAAACCAAAGTGAAAACCCGATATAGCTTTGCACAGATGTGTTGGGCAGTGTCTCTAGTACGCCAGTCGCTTGCATCACATCCCTCTTTTCAGTTCTGAGCACACAGTGGGCACATAAAGATGCCTAGCTAAACAGTCTCTCCCACAAAGTACGAGAGCCAGGTGAGAAATTTCGCCTGATAACATGCAGCCCACATAACACAACTATCACGCGGTTCCTTCTTCATGACCATTGTCGGCTGCACTCTGCAGGGGCAATGAAGATGGTCCTGCAGCGTTTTCAATTAGAAGTGTTTGATCAGTCACAATACAGCCCGTAACTGGATGCCCCTGCGTATCATCTCTGCTCACATGAACCACTAGCTTTGAAGACAATTTTTTGGCTCAGTCAACGAGCTGAAAATAAGCGTAGAGGATTGGCGGAAAGCGTAGGCGGCCGCCTTCTATGACAAGGGTACTGGAAAGTTGGTACAACGCTAGGACACATATGTAAGTCGGAGTGGCGACTACTTAGAGAAGTAGCTGGAAAGTGTAGGTAACTGTAGTAGCAAATAAAACATTTTTCACTGTCTCGGTGGTTTTCATTTCGCAGCCTATAGGACATTAATTTAGAAATAATCCTCGTACATGACATTCACAGAAAAAAAGTTGTTAATATTTTATACGCTCTCGTATCATATGTGGATGGCAAATAGTCTACAGCGGTTGGGGGCTGTTCGCAGTCCTGAGGCAGTGTGACTGAAAGCACGCAAATACACAGAGTTTATTTTGAATCAAACCACTTTGCGACTTCTAACATATTTTATTCATTTACACCTTTACGACAGTCTTTGTTGCTCACAACCCACACAAAATGATGAAAGAAAAAAAGTTTATCGCTTACGACAGTTTCGCTGTTCATGCAGTAAATGTTCAGCATGAGGCATGACGTTTGATTTATTATTTATTTCCTCTCAACTCTGTCCGCATCAGAGCTTCCATTCATTAGTTGCATGTACCACTAAATGTCCCTGGAAAATTATATCATTGTACTACAAATAGTTCAGGTGATATGACGTCATAGGCATTACGGTGCGCGAAAAGCTAACTTCTGCTTAAAACGGCGAATAGTAATCTTCTGTATCAGGCATGACTTTTTAATTTACTGCTTCTAAACTACTAAGACTCTATCCGAACAATGTCTACTTACCTCACTGAATGTACATGCAAAATTATATCATTGTACGACAGATAGCTCAGGAGATATGACGTCATCAACATTCAGATGCGTGAAAAACTAACTTGAGCCATGGCGCCTTCTCTTTATATCTGGCACCAGCCGTGTGTCGGCACTTCGCTGTAACTTGCTTTGCTGTGGCGTGATTGGCGACGCGAAGTTGAAAAGGAGCGGGCTAACACGGGCTGGCAGGTCGGTTTGCGGCGAGGTTGGCAGTAATTACGAGCACGTTCGGGACGGGACAGCACTCTCGCGTACCGAGCGTGGAACGGCTAGGACGATCGCAGCGAGCAGTCAGCCCTGAAGCAGTGCGGCTCCGCTGCTGTTTTGCATGACGCGGAGTAGCGACACCGTTGAATGGGTCGGCACGGCGGGCCGCGTTGTAGCGGAACTCTGTTGTCAGTGTCCGCAGTGGAAGCGTTTGCTGCCTGTGGGCGGTCAAGCCTGGGCATCACGCAGTATCTCCAACCCTCAAGCTGCTGTTACAGGCGGCGTCCTTTCTAGCGGGTGAGACGTTTTAGGTTGTGTACTCTGAAATACCAAGTTGTTGGCAGTATTTTTTTCCGCTGAAAACACTGCCATACTGTCATTGAACTACCCTACCTTCTGGGTCAGCAGTGCCACAGTTCTACCCCTTCTGTACTGCTATGCATATTTAAATCACTTCGTTGTGCCTTTAAAATGAATTTTTTATGGTCGTGCAAGGCACGTACCATTTAAAATGTTTTAACGTGAAGCCAATGAAAAGCGCTAAGCTCCAGTACTGTTAATGTTTCTTAAACTGCATTCACTCTGGGTGGTGTCATTATAAACAATGTAGCTTTCAAATGTTTCCTCTACGTTACTGCTATTCGATGCTATTTAGTTAAGGCTCTTAATCGTCCAGTGCTTCTAGAGTTGTGTTATTAAATACTAATATACTGCCCATTTTCGCCGTGGTTATGCAAAGAAGAAAAGTAGAAGTCGACTACCCATAGCTAAATTTCACCTCTTTGTCTGAATGTTTGTCTGTATGAGTCACAATATGAGCTGTGTGGTATTTACCGAAACAAATGGTTCCTCTGATTGGTTAATTCAGAGTTTTCTGTCTTGGATTAGTGCTGAGTGAAAGGTAGACGGCTTGACAAAAACCACAACACTTGGCTATAAATTTATTGGATCTTCCGTTTGATGTAGAGTGCAACTTGTTAGTCTGTGTCTTGTCCGAGGACGCCTTCGATGTTGCTGCCGTCGGTCGCAGTCAGTGGGGCGCACGCTTCCTCAACGGGCCGCAGTGCAACGACAGAACGTTGATGAGAAAGTGCCTTCCATAAGAAAAATTTTTAGTTTTAAATCATACAATTTTAACTAAGAGCAAGTAGAGGTTACTGATGTTGCTGGGTCCCCCGGGATGCAGAATAGACAAACTAAATTTGATGTTTTAAGGATTTTGTTTTTTCTATTTTTCTCTAAGATAAGTTGGTTTAAACGCTGTGAGTTTGTGTCATGCACAAAGTCTCCTTGACAAGGCATTGATTATATCCTCGTCATGATTAATTTTTTATGGAGTTGTGATTTTTTTGAAGCTGAAGTTTAAATTCAAGTAAGTTATGACTTCGTAGATATTTGTTCACGTTACACGAGCGATTTTGTTTTATATTGGGGAATTTATATATAAATTTTCTATTATTTCTTAAGAATTTACGCGTTCAATTATTGTGTGACATTTCAGACAATCGCCGGTGGTTCCGAATCATAAATTAAATTATTGTTTTTTTTTCAGTTTTTCATCTTATTGTTACCGACTAGTAACCGGTTATTGTAGTCTGAACATCTATGCTGATACCTTGGGCCGTGATATTATTCTATTACTTTGTGCTAAGTAAAGGAAGTAAAAAGAGTATTGTTATATGGTATGCTTAAATGGACCTTGTCCTCGTACGCCATCAGCCATGTCCTCTGCAGCAGCCGATCACAGCTTTTATTTAATACTGGGCTAACATTACTCCTAATAAATTCATCCATTGCTTCCTAATGAGAACACTTACCGACTTCCAAGGTACGTTAAGCGTGATTTCGAACATTTTCCATTTATTCTCGATTACATACTTTACTCGTTTGTAAAGTAATCAGATGTTTGAAACCCTTTTCTTCATTGGAGCTCGATTCTTTGAAGAATGGAGGAGCTACTGTCGTATTGCTGAAACGGTCACTAAATCTGTGTGGACACTGTCGTATCAGCTGCAGGGGATGATGATCTTTGGCTTGTGGGACGCTCAACTGCCCCGTCATCAGCGCCCGTACAAAGTCCCAATCCTTTCACAGTCCAATTTTTTACACAGTCCAACCTAGCCACTGAAAAACACAGACACCCAGTCCCCGGCCAGAGAAAACCCCAGCCCGGCCGGGAATCGAACCCGGGACCCCATGACCTAGAGGCAGCAACACTAGCCACTAGACCACGAGCTGCAGGGGGAAAAATCGTTAAAATCTCTGTGTCCCGGCATAAATATGAAGAACGTAAGAGAAACAGAAGGCTTTGAGACGACATCAGACAACAGCACGCTAACTAGGACGTTACCACGACAGGAGCGGCCTCTACAAGAAGAGAATATAAGCGGCACTCCTGCCAGCCTCGGCCGGACGTTAGTAGCAGAGAGGACCAGAAGAGCAGTGATATTAACGGTAGCAGTGACTTATGAACGAGTGTGAATAGCTTGCATGGACAGTGTATATAGACGACACTGACTATTTGCATGTCGCCCTTCGCCTGCGACAACTCTTTGTAAATCAAATTTAAGTACTGTCAATCTACTTTAGTGTAATAAAAACCATTAAGGTGATTTTCTTGAATTGTTGTATCGCTATCCGAGAAAGCAGCATCCTTTAGGCACCGTATAACAGACGAGAGGGCCGGACACCACACACTGGTGTTGCATCACACTCACACCATTAAGATTCAATAAACTCGTTTCGATGCCAATAAACTCTTTTCGATGCCAATGACTAGAAAATGTACGTCGGTTGAATCTCATTCTCATTATCGATATTATTTATCTTCCCTTACCTTTGAACGAAATAACACAAGATTTACTGGGAATGTCAGTTTATACTTTTGCGATGGATTCCGCCTGATATTCTATTCGCTATTCCGTACCTCAGTCGGTAAAAGTGGTATCCTTAAAAGATCGTTTTGTTGTCCATCTGTATGCTTGTATGTATGTGTGTATATGTGTATGTAATTGTGTCCGAATGTTAAGACCCGTTTTTCAGATTGAAATTTTCGTCACATATTAAGGTGTATGTTTCCTTGGCGGTGTTAAACTTTTAAGCTTCTACGTCATTTCAGTCAGAAGATACGGCCATTTATCCCACATACACTACTGGCCATTAAAATTGCTACACCAAGAAGAAATGCAGATGATAAACGGGTATTCATTGGACAAATATATTATACTTGAACTGACACGTGATTACATTTTCACTCAATTTGAGTGCATAGATCCTGAGAAATCAGTACCCAGAACAACCACCTCTGGCCGTAATAACGACCTTGATACGCCTGGGCTTTGAGTCAAACAAAGCTTGGATGGCGTGTACAGGTACAACTGCCCATGCAACTTCAACACGATACCACAGTTCATCAAGAGTAGTGACTGTCGTATTGGGACGAGCCAGTTGCTCGGCCACCATTGACCAGACGTTTTCAATTGGTGAGAGATCTGGAGAATATGCTGGCCATGGCAGCAGTCGAACATTCCTGTATCCAGAAAGTCCCGTACAGGACCTGCAACATGCGGTCGAGCATTCTCCTGCTGAAATGTAGGGTTTCGCAGGGATCTAATGAAGGGTAGAGCCACGGGTCGTAACACATCTGAAATGTAGCGTCCACTGTTCAAAGTGCCGTCACTGCGAACAAGAGGTGACCGAGACGTGTAACTAATGGCACCCCATACCATCACGCCGGGTGATACGCCAGTATGGCGATGACGAATGGGCGCTTCCAATGTGCGTTCACCGCGATGTCGCCAAACACGGATGCGACCATCATGATGCTGTAAACAGAACCTGGATTCATCCGAAACATTGACGTTTTGCCATTCGTGCACCCAGGTTCGTCGCTGAGTACACCATCGCAGGCGCTCCTGCCTGTTATGCAGCGTCAAGGGTAACCGCAGCCATGGTCTCCGAGCTGATAGTCCATGCTACTGCAAACGTCGTCGAACTGTTCGTGCAGATGGTTGTTGTCTTGCAAACGTCCCCATCTGTTGTCTCAGGGATCGAGACGTGGCTGCACGATACGTTACAGCCATGCGGATAAGATACCTTTCATCTCGACTGCTAGTGATACGAGGCCGTTGGGGTCCAGCGCGGCGTTCCGTATTACCCTCCTGAACCCACCGATTCCATATTCTGCTAACAGTCATTGGATCTAGAACAACGCGAGCAGCAATGTCGCGATACGATAAACCGCAATCGCGATAGGCTACAATGCGACCTTTATCAAAGTCGTAAACGTGACGGTACGCATTTCTACTCCTTACACGAGGCATCACAACAACGTTTCACCAGGCAACGCTGGTCAACTGCTGTTTGTGTATGAGAAATCGGTTAGAAACTTTACTCATGTCAGCACTTTGTAGGTGTCGCCACCGGCGGCAACCTTGTGTGAATACTCTGAAATGCTAATCATTTGCATATCTTCTTCCTGTCGGTTAAATTTCGCGTCTGTAATACGTCATCTTCGTTGGGTAGCAGTTTTAATGGCCAGTAGCGTATTTTGATAATGGATAACTCGCTTACCAAAACATATAAAGCGCTTCCCGTTGACCTAGAATCATAATATTTCAGGAGAAACAATGTTTCAAGGGAAGAGCAAAGAGAGAAGTACGAAAATTTTTAATTTTTAATTATATCACAAAAAACTATGTCTTTCCTACGAGTATTTGTTGTGCGTCTATCCCTCTGTCCGTTTGTCAGGACCCCTAATTTTTCAAAAACAGGTACACGCATCAGGTTGAAATATATAGGGTGTCCATTATTAACGTTCAAATCTAAAAACGCTGTAGAAAGAAAATGACTGCTCACAATGCGGTCCAGTTTGAAAATAAGGTCAAATTTAGACACTATATTATTGCCGCAGGGGTAACGTCGTGGTACAAAAATAAATTTAACAAAAATTTGACCAATACATGGAGCTGTAACCGTCTTAACGTAAATGAGGTCGGCTGTAAACGACAGATGAATTACGAAGGTTATGATTTGAGTTGGACATTGCAGTGTACATGACTGACGAAGTTCGGTAGTCAACAACTGTTGCACTATAAGTTAGGTAAGCCAATCCACCACGGGAAGGTCGTACCACATCCGATGGGAAAAATCAGTTTTTAATTGTCCTGGGGCCAGAAATCCCATATAAAGCCCTATTACGTCGGTTTTTAAATGCCCTGGTGTGGAAAATCGCATAAAAAACACAATGATACCGGTGTCGTGAGACTGGCGCAAGACATGTTCAATATACAGTCCACCGTTTCCTGCCACAAATGGAAATAAAGAAACAGCATGGTCCGCAACAGAATCGAGTGTCTCGAGTGTCACGATCAGAGTGCGTCGCGCAATGTTTGCCTTCAGTTCAGCTACGTTTGTAAATGGAGCACTGAACAGAACATCTTTCAGATAACTCCGTTAGCCAGGAGTCACGTCGATTAAGGTCAGGTGATCAGGATGGCCAGGGAGTAGCGAAATTATGGCTGATAATTCTGGCATTTCCGAAATGCCTCTGCAGCAGCCGCTTCACTGGCTGTGAAATGTGCGGAAGAGCACCATCTTGCATAAAAAAGATCCTTCCTAAACATCCACGCTGTTGAAGAGTTGGAATGACGCTGGTGCGCAAAAGACTGTCATAGCGTTTACCAGTGACGGTACACGCAAATGGCTTCTTAAAACTCACCTTTCCGAAAAAATACAGCTCTACGAGAAACGCTGCCGTCAATACGCACCACGCAGTCACCTGCGCAGAATGAAGTGGTACCGCTTGATGCGCGAGCCGATTTGCCTTTGCCCATATTCTGTAATTCTGCCTATTGACATGTCCTTGAAGATGGGCTTCCTCTGCCCACAGGATATTCCATGGCCATTCATTGTCCACTTCCATGCAAGTAAGTAACCTAGAGTGGGCGTTTTTTTGATGGCAGGTCAGCAGGGAGACCTTCTGAACGTTGGCGATGTTGTTTGAATAGTTATGCTGGATGTTTTGTAGGATTTTATGCACTGTCCTCGCAGGCCTGTCCATTGTAAGGGCAATTCCCCGTGCACTACACATCGGACCAGAACCTTTACTCAGCCCGCCATGGTGGCCGAGCGGTTCTAGGCACTTCAGTCTGGAACCGCGCGACCGCTACGGTCGCAGGATCTAAACCTGCCTCGGGCATGGATGTGTGTGACGTCCTTAGGTTAGGTAGGTTTAAGTAGTTCTAAGTTCTAGGGGACTGATGACCTCAGATGTTAAGTCCCATAGTGCTCAGAGCCATTTGAATCATTTTTTGAACCTTTACTCATGCCCTTGAGCGTCTGGAACGTCTGCAGGGCTGCTGGTGCACAGTCACCGTTCTTTTGAAAGATCTTTACCGGCAGCGCAAGATTCTTCATTGAGATAGTTGCAATGCGTGTCTCGGACCCAAACTAAGGAACAACCATGTGTCGCGCATCTGTTGGTGTGCCTATTTTTATTCTTACAACGAGCGCTATCTATTGTTAAAATTTTCGTAATTTTTTATTTATTTATTTATTTCACTTTATTTTTATTCTCTTTATTGCATGACATTCCCACTGAGTCAGTTATATGCTGTTCAAATTTCCCGTCATTGTGAGCAGTGATTCTCTTTCTGCTGGGTTTGAAACAGGGACTTTAATTATGAACACCCTGCACATTACGTACTAAGGTTAACTACTACTTAGCGGTGTAAATAATTTAAGCTTATAAGTCAGCGCAATCAGAGGAAATTTTCATATGTGTCATATGCTTTGATACTCCCAAACTCGTTCATTTTATCCTATAGACGAACTGTATATACGCGCATATACGTCGAGCGCCGTTGTCGGGCGGTAAAGCGCATGGCCAGTCTTCGTTTTAACCTAGCCTTCCCCTATCAACGATATGAGGAATCGCCAGAAACAACACTTGAGTCGGATTCGTCGGATTCCACGTTAAAAAAAAAATGGTTCAATGGCTCTGAGCACTATGGGACTTAACAGCTGTGGTCATCAGTCCCCTAGAACTTAGAACTACTTAAACCTAACTAACCTAAGGCCATGACACACATCCATGCCCGAGGCAGGATTCGAACCTGCGACCGTAGCAGTCGCGCGGTTCCGGACTGCGCGCCTAGAACCGCGAGACCACCGCGGCCGGCTCCACGTTAAACTATAGCACCCATTTCCCTAGTTGGACAAATGGGTTAGGTTAGAGACACGCAGTTCGCCGAATTGGCATCCAATAGAAAAACTTGCACCAGGCCACTGAGACACAAGAAATTACTGTTGTTGTCTACATAAATTATTAAGTTTCTATGAACCCTCAAGTGCGAGTCCTACTCGTCCTTTTCGCCTTTTTAGTCATATTGTTAATATCAGTTCGTAACAGCTAGAAACCCTGCATCTTTAGCATGTTCATTTACTATTTTCCTACCCTGTTCGCATGTTCATTGAATGTTATTCATACAGGATGACAATTATTGAACATTAATTTGGATCGGTTCATCGGTAAGCCGAAGTGGCGCATTTGGGGGACTGATAATTCGCATTTCGCGATGGAGAAGTCTCTTCAGCCTCAACGTGTGACTGTGTGGTGTGCGACGCCCAGTCACGGAATAATCGATGCGACATTCCGTGATGCCACGGTAACTACCGAACGGTACGTGAAGGTTTTGAAAGATGATTTCATGCCCATTCTCCAAAGTGTCTCTTATTTCATCAATATATCGTTCATTCAAGACGGAGCTCGACCCCTTCGAGGCAGAGAGTGTTTGATGTTCTAGAGGAGCACTCTGGGGACCACATTCTGGCTCTTGGGCACTGGCATGGGCCTAGATTGGCCGCCATATTCTCAGGATCTGAACACATTCTACTTCTTTTAGTGAGACAGTATCAAAGACAAGGTGTACAGCAACTTCTGAGCTGAAAACAGCGATTCAGAAGGTCATCGACACCACTGATGTTGCGACACTTCAGCGAATTACGCAGAATTTCGCTATTCGTCTGCGCCACTTCACCGCGAATGATGGCAGGCATATCGAAGATGTCACAACCTAAATCCGAATATGAGTAGTGACGTTTACACCTTGAATAAAGTGTGTGCACTCCTACTTTGTAAGTAATTTACGATTTTTTTCATATACTTCAATAATTCTTACCCTGTAATATGGCTTATTAACCACATAAATAGTTCCTGTTAGCCAATAGCATCACTCTTTTTACATCACTCAGTGATTGATACGTAGAGTAAGCTTATAAGATGTCTTTATCATACTCTATATGGCACACTGTTGCAATATGATTATTGGCATTCATACCCATACTAGAAAATGAATGTTCCTCAATCTACAGTCTAGGTTATGTATAATTTCGTTATGCTCCTTGTGCAACAGAACCGGATACACTGTTGAAATCTAACTGAAATGCCTGTCTTATGAATGCAATCAGTTAGGTTTATTAACATCCAATGTGAAATTCGACTTTCACACCGTCAGTAAGTAACACTGTACACTGATATAAGTGTGTCTACACGCTGTTTAACTTATCCTGGAGACCACAAACGAGTGCTAAATTAATCTGTGGTGCCATTCGGCGTAGTTTCTGTTGCTTCCGTTTTTCTGCAGCTAAAGCACCGCAATTAGAACGGTAAATTACTTTCAGGCCTTTTCTAGTATTCCTTAAATAAGTTCTGTTTCTTTCTTTACATTCTGCTGTTCGTTTTCTTCTTTCATTGATAGGAGCTGATTATCTTGGAACCTTTATCTCTTCTTCATTTTGTATCTGATTTTGCTCTATCTTCTGTTCCTGCTTATTTACGATAAATTCCCCTATATGTCCACGTACATCTCTAAACCAATTGAACTTGCCTTCTGATTCTTTAAAATTATTTATACTTGATCATTTGGTTTGCTAAAATTCTTTATCTGAGCATGCCCAGCGCTTGTTAACTCCAGTTCTGCTTTTCATATACAGGGTGTCCCAGCTATCTTGTCCACCCAAAATATCTCTGGAACAATAACAGCTATTGGAAAACGACTTTCACCGGTATCAATGTAGGGCTGGGGCCCATGAATGTACATATTTGGAAACATTCTAAAACGAAAGCATATGTGTTTTTTAACACAAACTTATGTTTTTTTAAATGGACCTCATATATTTTTTCTTCAGCAATCCATAGCATGACAAAGCACATACACAATGGCGTTGATTGCATCGCAATATTCCCATTACATCCCGAGATATTAAGACGCGAAGTTGACGCTTGAAACACCCGACATGCGCTGCTAGCGCACGTCCTGAGGCTCATGCGTGAACCCCATGCTGCCCGTAATCGCGATGTGACTGACATGCGTAATCACACTTCCATACTTATCAAGAGGTCCGAAACGAATAATACGGTCTGCTGCCATCCTGCTGCGATTACGGTCAGCATGGGGTTCACGCCTGAGCCTCAGGACGTGCGCTAGCAGCGCATGTCGGGTGTTTCAAGCGTCAACTTCGCGTCTCAATATCTCGAGATGTAATGGGAATATTGCGATGCAGTCAACGCCATTGTGTATGTGCTTTGTCGTGCTATGGATTGCTGAAGAAAAAATATAGGAGCTCCATTGAAACAAAACATAAGTTTGTGTTAAAAAACACAATGCTTTCGTTTTAGAATGTTTTCTAAGATGTACATTCATGGGCCCCAGCCCTACATTGATACCGGTGAAAGTCGTTTTCCAATAGCTGTTATTGTTCCAGAGATATTTTGGGTGGACAAGATAGCTGGGACACCCTGTATTATCTGATGTCTTCTTCATAATCTTGTATTAGTTTTTCCTGATTTAATCGGTAAGTAACAGATACGTCGCACATGTTTATTGTAGTCCACCCCTGTTACCTCCAAATTTTCAACATTTCTAGAATTTATGCTTGTACACAGGTTTTCGTGAGTGGACCTTTTTACAAAAACTTACTGCTGTTTAGCTGTCAAGAATTAGCGTGGTGTTAATCACACGCCTGTTAATTATCAAGCAATTTATCTTAGATTCCTTCTTCGTTCGATAATTCTTAAAATCGTTTGCTAGTAACAGCCAGTTACGGCTCTGATGCATAAGACGACGGAAGGCTACGCCCAGGAAAAATACAACTAATATCAGCATGAAGATGTTCCCCTACAGAACTGGTTACATCCTTTTTGCGGAGGAAGGCGACCTTCTTCCAGTTATTCGTATTTCTGTTAAAATTTGGAATACACTAAACTGGCTTACTGCAACGTCGCCAGAGCGCATGTTGACATTGAGGAACCGCCTCTCTCATTATCGTTTCGTGAACAAATCAAACATCCAGTAGTACCTAAGAACAGGTTGTACGTCAGCATATTATGTTCTCCACTTTGCAAATGCATTAAACTTTACGAAATCTCTCATAGGATATTTAGGCCTATCAGTCATCCTCCAAAAACGGAATTGACGTCTTTGCGCTAGCAACACTTTCTAACGTTGTCGGCAGTTTTTGATTTAAATAGCTGTGTATAGTTTCGTAATCGAAGGATAGGCGGCGTCCTGTAGCAGATGCGATGATGGTGCTGTCACAATGTGTTTCGGAGCACGTCTTTCAAGGCCCTTCATTGAAAATTGAGCGTCTGCATGTTCCCATGTTGACCGAAAGAGCTGTGGGTGTACTGGAAGCCACCATGACAGCTGAGAACCAGTTGAAACAGTTGCGGATAATTTGCATCCCTTCACGCTTGTTATCTTCCATGATTGCGATTGTATCGGACAACAAGATAACTGTCCATGTCAGCGTATTCCAACAGGATAATTGTCAGGGTCACAAGACCAGAATCGTGCTACGTTGGTTTGAGGCGCTTGATAGTAACCACAAAATCCACTATCTGAACACGATCGAATACATTTGGACATTATCGGACACTAGCTCCGCGACCTCAAACCACCGCCTCGAAATTTACGGAAATTTCGTGACCTACGCGAGGATATGTGATGCGACGTGTCTCAGGAAACTTACCAAGGACTTTCCGAGTACTTGGTCAGCAAATGACCGCTGTATTGCGTTCCATAGCGGGACCATCAGGTTTTTAAACAGATGCTCATAATCTTTTGGTTCATCAGTGTGAGTACACTAGGGGAAAACCTGCGTCAGGTTTTATTCCTAACAGAAATAATGGAGATAATCCTCAAAACGATAATTTGTATCTGGGGGGGGGGGGGGGGAAGAAGAAGAATAATGGGCTTGTACTAAAGGACTCTGCTGCGAAGGATGACGTTAATGGACTCTGATGCGAAGGATGGAGTTAATGTGTATGCTACAGACAGCTGCAGAGGCTGCCAGTGTCATTGTCGACAAGGATGGAGGAGGAGAGGACGAAGTTGGAGAAACCCATTTGTCGTTGGGTTGGAGAAACGATGAACAAAGGATGAAAAAATAGTGATTATCAACACCACTGAATTAAAGAAACGTCATGTGTATCCACCGGACTTGTGATCTTTAACTGAAAATGTCTCACGATGCTCTCTCCACTGGCAAAAGTTCCAGATTAGTCCTTCATTCAGATCTTTAGGAGGGGACTACAAAGGGAGATAGGTGACCGAGAGAAAAAGATTGAATAACCAACAAAACGGTGATATACATCGAGTCGGAGCGTTCAACGTCAGCCGTATGGGTGTGACAGGGAAGCTATAAAATTAAAAAAAAATGAAATGCAACGACTCTGTCTAGATACAGTGGAACTCAAAGAATTAAAATGAAAGAAGAAGAAAATGATCTCTTGTGAGGCCAGTAGATAGCAGCAGAAATTGATCTAACAGGGTCAGTTTCGTTAAACATGGAAAGGTAAGCTAGATAATGAATTAGTTCAACAATTCATTGATAGAACTGTTCTCGTCAGAAGCGACAGCAGAACAACATTAACAGCAGTAGTGACGGCGTACATGCCGACGTGACAAGCAGAAGACAAAGAGGAAGAGAAAGCATAAGGGGATACTGGGCAAACAATTAAGTGTGTGAAGCAGAATGAAAATCAGATAATCATGGGTGACTCAGCCGCAGTATTAGCGTAAGGAACAGATGACAGAGTAATAGGAGAAGAAAGCGAGGAGAAAGACTAGTTAAATAAATAAAAGAGGGGGAAGTATACTTAAAAAAACACCAGGGACACGGAAACAATCTAGCTGAATCAAATCATCATCAGGTAGAGTTTCCGAGATAGATGCTGTTTTGTAAGGCATACAGAGTAGGAGATAAGGACTTAGATAACAACTCTGCGTGAATTTAAAAGCAAAGCGTTAACAATAACAGTGTAAGTGGAATTCCGCTGTCAAACACAAAGGAGAGACCGGATAGGTGGAGAACGTACACCAACATACTCTATGAGGGGAAGGAAATGTTCAGTTACGTGACAGAAGTCGAACTGATGGCAGTCCAAACAGCGTCAGAGTTTAACAGAGCTTTGTAAGACTTGCGTGGCACAATCAGTCGTTGACAAAACGAAATTTAAAAATGTTTCAACAGTTATCCATTTATCTTACGTTACGGTCACGTCTGAATGCTGACGTACATTAGACAACCACTGAAAATTCGTATCAGTTTCCGAAATGAAACTTATTTCTGTAATATAGAGATAATGATGGGGAATTACAATTTACGAATGATAAAACGGTACATCGATTATATGAGTTGTTGCTCACTCTCAAAGTCTGCTTCGCCTTAGGTTGTCTTGGTAACAATTTGTGTAACCGATTTGTATAGCAATCCTCAGTGCTGAATATCTTTTTTCCGTGCTTAATCTTCTTCTTTACGTTTGTACGATGGCATTTCTTCGTGCCTCCTTACGACGAGAATGTCGGACCGTAAGTGATGCAGTTATGACCTCGGCTGTAGGTGAAGCAGTCATTAAAATATTGGACACGTGTGCGAGCCGCAGGCAGATAGGCGCTAGGGAAAGGGCAGGGCGCAGCAGACGCCGCCCTTGCGGTAAATTCACTAAGGAAAACACAACTTTGAAATTCCGTGCTTAAGCGTACCTCAGAGCGCTTAACGAATGAAGAGCATAACAACTTAAGAAGGGGAAGGAACTGGGAAGGAGGAAATGCATGACGGGAAGTTTGGGGAGGGCGGAGAAGGCAGCACAAAAGGGGCAGAGATAAAAAAGAAAGAGTGCGCCCTCGTCCTGCGTGACACTCAGTGGGCGCCGTCGACGTCGGCGTTGGTGGCGACGGCACAGCAGCGTCGCGGCGGACGTTGGGACAGCTAAGGAGCCCACGCTTCACCGTTTATCACGGCGCAGTACTTCTTCAAGGGACTCATTTTATCCGTCTTGGATTGTGATTAGGATATGGAGGCATGTAAAGAAAAAATCAGAACAGTTACCTGCGTCAGTTACTTTTCTTTCATTCCATGACTGTCTTCGTGTGGATGAATGGTTTATATGAGTGCTTCCTTCCTGGACGTAGCCAATTGTCTGCCTTACGCTCCAGTCCGCTAAAAATGAGTAAGGATGTGGCAGTTGCTACTGTCGTAGCCAGAAATGGATCGCAACATATTTACTTTGACTCTCACAATCAGATCGGAGGTGCCGTGGGATTTTAAACCATCTGTCTATGGGACGGAAGCGGCTATGTGCAGGATTGAGACGGCGATGGCGATGTGGTCTCTGTGGTAGAGAGAGTACAAAATGACTCGGATGTCAATCTAAGAAATGGATATAGTGTTAATATGGAAATGAGACTGTGGGTTGGCATTTTATTTATTTGTTTAATCTAATCTTATTACGGCCATCAGACCATCTTTTACATCGCATCATTGTTTCACACGTACAAAATCTTTTCTTAGATCATAGTGACCTGGCAAATATCAGTGTTAATATGACAAATAGTATTAAACTGATTTACGTGTCTATAGTGGCAATGTGAGTATGAGGTAATAGAGTTAATGCTGTCAGTACTTGTAGTACTTCTGCTGCTACTGCCAGTAATAATAATAATAATAATAATAATAATAATAATAATAAATCCCGTGGAGGCCCGGGAAAAGAATAGGCCCCCGGTATGTTCTGCCAGTCGTAAAAGGCGGCGAAAAGAACAAACCACTAATAGGGCTAACCCCCCTTTTAGTGTGATTAGTTGGTTCAGGACAGAACTAATGAAGCCTCAGACAAGCGCTGTCACGGTCGGGGACGACGCTTGAACCCTATGCCCGCCCACAATGGTAACGACACTGCTAGCCACATGAAAAATGATTTAAATCCAAATAGAGGTGTTTTGCAGGATATGCTTCCTGCAACCACTCTAGAAGGAAAACAAAGACAGAGGATGAGATGGTCAGATGAAGTTAACCGACACCTCATGTTCTGTTATTACCAAGCAACAAACTTAGGAACCAACACAACTGGATACAGATCACAAGTATACACAACATTTATTAACAGATAAGAGAATTAAAATTTGTAACAGAACAACGACTAGTTGATTAGATCCGTGTAATAATCACAAATAACAGGATACCCCAGTCAGAATTAGAAAACATCAAACAACTAGTACAACAAATACTGGAACAAAATAATGCGCATTCAGAAGAAGAAGAAAATACAGTAATGGACACAAACATCCCGGAGAAAACAAACAAAGAATAACACACATCAATTAAACGGCCAGAGGAAAACGAAATCTTAAGACAGCCACCAGAACAAGCACAAATAGAACATGAAGTGACACACATGTTAGATATAGAAGAAAAATTTCAGCTGAGATATATAGAATACAAAGACACAAATACAGACATTAGACCATTCTTGCATAGACCACCAAATAACCCACAAGTCGAAACAACAATAACAACTATCAACACAATCATACACAACAAAATAAATAAAAATACTACTATGGAAGAGTTACAACTACTGGTTTATATAGGAGCACTCACTACACTAAATACACACACTAGGCAGAGATCAGAACCAACCAACACACAGAAGAAACCCAAAAACCAGCATGGCAACACAGGCTACAGATCAGAACAGAAAAAGTGAGAAAAGACATCAGACAGCTAACACAATTTATAAGAAATGAAATATCAGACAAAAAACCAAAAAGGTTAGGTGAAATCTCACAACAAGAAGCGGTAGAGCAATTAGATGAAAAGATGCAGAAATTACAAGCATTGGCCAAACGACTTACAAGATACAAAAAAGGTGAAAATAGAAGGAAACAAAACCAAACATTCAACACAAACCAAAAGAAATTTTACCAGGCAGTAGACAACACACACATCAAAATAGACAATCCACCAAACATAACAGACATGGAACACTGCTGGAGCAACATATGGTCACACCCGGTACAACATAACAGGCATGCACGGTGGATGCAAGCAGAAACAGACACATGCAAGATGATACCACAAAAGCCTGAAATGATAATTTTGCAACATGAAGTCACCCGAGATTTTAATTCTATGCACAATTGGAAAGCCCCTGGAAAGGATAAAATAGCAAATTTCTGGCTAAAGAAGTTCACCTCAACATATTCACATCTAACTAAATTATTTAACAGTTACATTGCAGACCCATACACACTCCCTGATACAGTTACACATGTAATAACTTATCTGAAACCTAAAGATCAAGCAGACACAGTAAACCCAGCAAAATATCGCCCTATAACATGCCTCCCAACGATATACAAAATATTAACTTCAGTCATTACACAGAAATTAATGACACATACAACACAGAACAAAATTATAAATAAAGAACAAAAAGGCTGTTGCAAAGGAGCACGAGGATGTAAAGAGCAACTGATAATAGATGCAGAAGTGACATATCAAGCTAAAACTAAACAAAGGTCGCTACACTATGCATATGTTGATTACCAAAAAGCTTTTGATAGTGTACTCCACTCATGGTTACAACAAATATTGGAAATATACAAAGTAGATCCTAAATTGATACAGTTCCTAAACGTAGTAATGAAAATGAAAAATTGGAAAACCACACACAATATCCAAACAAATTCAAATAATATCACATCACAGCCAATACAGATTAAGCGTGGAATATACCAAGGAGACTCATTAAGTCCTTTTTGGTTCTGCCTTGCTCTGAACGCACTATCCAACATGCTAAATAATACAAATAATGGATACAATATTACTGGAACATACCAACACAAAGTCACACATTTCCTATACATGGATGATCTAAAACTACTGGCAGCAACAACTCAACCAATTACTAAAGATAACAGAAGTATTCAGCAATGATATAAAAATGGCTTTTGGAACAGACAAATGTAAGAAAAATAGCATAGTCAAGTGAAAACACACTAAACAAGAATTGGATAACCACAGCGACTGCATAGAAACGATGAAAAATAAAAAGGATTCCTATAAATATCTAGGATACAGACAAAAAATAGGAATAGATAATACAAATATTAAAGAAGAACTAAAAGAAAAATATAGACAAAGACTAACAAAAATACTGAAAACAGAATTGACAGCAAGAAACAAGACAAAAGCTATGAATACTTATGCTATATCAATTTGGAGTAGGGAAAATTGAGTAACACAGACCTAGAAGCACTCAATACACTTACACGATCACAATGCCACAAATATAGAGTACATAACATACATTCAGTAACAGAAAGATTCAATTTAAGCAGAAATGAAGGAGGAAGAGGATTTATCGACATAAAAACCTACATTATGGACAGGTAGACAATTTAAGAAAAATCTTTATAGAACGAGCAGAAACTAGCAAAATACACAAAGCAATCACTCATATAAATTTATCAGCTACACCATTGCAATTTCATAACCACTTCTACAACCGTTTAGATCATACAATATCAACAGATACGAAGAAAGTAAATTGGAAAAAGAAAACACTACATGGCAAGTACCCATATCATCTAACACAGCCACACATCGATCAAGACACATCCAACACATGGCTAAGAAAAGGCAATATATACAGTGAGACGGAAGGATACATGATTGCAATACAGGATCAAACAATAAACACAAGACACTACATCAAGCATATTATTAAAGATCCCAACACCACAATAGATAAATGCAGACTTTGCAAACAACAAATAGAAACAGTAGGGCACATCACAAGCGGATGTACAGTACTAGCAAATACAGAATACCCAAGAAGACATGACAATGTAGCAAAAATAATACATCAACAACTTGCCATACAACATAAACTAATAAAAAAACACGTTCCCACATACAAGTATGCACCACAAAATGTACTGGAGAATGATGAATACAAATTATACTGGAACAGAACCATTATAACAGATCAAACACCACATAACAAACCTGACATCAACCTCACCAATAAAGAGAAGAAATTAACACAACTAATCGAAATATCCGTACCCAATACAGCAAATATACAGAAGAAAACAGATGAAAAAATTGAAAAATACATCCAACTGGCTGAAGAAGTCAAGGACATGTGGCATCAGGATAAAGTTGATATTATACCAATTTGGATGTAGCCGTAGTGCGTTGATGTACTGTTGGATATTATGTGGTATGAATGTATCAATTCAACTACAGGAGTCATACCACAGAATATCCAACAGTACATCAACACATTACAGCGACATCCAAACGTATATATACAACCACAGAAATCTGTAATTGTTGATACATGTTCAATTACCCGGAAGTTCATAAATGCAATGTAACATATACCGTACAGTTAAAAAGAAGTCACGCTTGATCAAGGTCCGCGTCGCTTTCCATTTTTAATCAGACATAACGTCTGAGAAAAGAAAGAAATAATAATAACAACAGTACTAATAATAATAGTAAGAATAATAAAGACAGTAATTATGACAAAAATAACAATAATGATAGTGACAATATAAAAAGAATTTATGGGTGTACAAAATAGACATTTTCTGATACAGAGAATCCGCTAAAACATCAAATCTCCGACATCGCAGCAGCCGGAGAAAAATTCTGCAGGAACGGGAACAACGATGACTGAAGAAAATCGTTCAACATGACACAAGTGCAACTCTTCCGCAAATTACTGCAGATTTCAGTGCTGGTCCATCAACAGGTGTCAGCGTGCGAACCATTCAACTAAACATCATCGGTACGGGCTTTTGGAGCCGAAGGCTCACTCGTGTACCCTTCATGACTGCACGCCACAAAGCCTTACGCCTATCCTGGGCCCGTCAACACAGACATTGGGCTGTTGATGACTGGAAACAGGTTGCCTAGTCGGACGAGTCTCATTTCAAATTGTATCGAGCGGATGCACGTGTACAGGTGTGGAGACAACTACATGAATCCATGGACCATGCATGTCATCAGTGGACTGTTCAAGCGAAAGGAAGCTCTTTAATGGTTTTGGGTGTGTGCAGCTGGAATGATGTGGGACATCTGATACGTCTAGATACGACTGTGACATGTGGCACGTACGTAAGCATCCTGTCTGATCACCTGCATCCATTCAAGTCCATTGTGCATTCCTAAGGACTTGGGCAATTCCTGCAGGACAATGCGACGTCCCACACTTCCGGAATTGCTACAGAGTGGTCCAGGAACACTCTTCTGAATTTAAACACTTCCTCTGGTCACGAAACTCTCCAGACATGAACATTATTGAGCATATCTGCTTAGTATCGTATTGAGTAGACCTTTGGAACGAAATATGGTAGCTATTTTTACTGGCTTTCTTCCGACAAGTATGTGCTAGGCAACTGGAGACACGTAGTACTAGGTATCTACCCAGAGATCAATAATTTCCGTAAATTTCCGGCGGATCGTTTGCGAGCACGGGGCTGGCACCAAACTTCCCAGATGTATTCCATCAGGCTCAGATAATGTAAATTTGATCACCAGGATATCAACGTGGGTTCATTATTATGTTCCTCAGGACACTGTAGCACGATTCTGACATTGTGTCAGGGGCAGTTATGCTGCGGGAAGCTGACATCACTGACATCAGAAGTTCACGTCAGCGGCTTCCGTAGCTGTCACTGTCAACTTTTTTTATTCCTTTGGGGCACACCAAAAGTGCGATTCCAAGTTTTGCGATATACCTACACAGGACTTATTTCCTAAATGGAAAAAAGCAAAACCTTTAAGTACACAATAACTTTATGATACAATGTCTACATGTTTACTACGTAAGACTATTGAATAGGAACAGATGAACGTAACCATGAGGGAGGTAATAGAACCTTATCACTCTTAAGTAGTAAAATAAAAGTTTCGTGACAGTCCTGACATGTATTCACAACACATCAATGCATGGCGATGTGATGCTTGAGAAACGTTGTCCTTTAGCATTATGCTGCCTCCACAAAACCTTCCTCCGCGATAGACCACCTGCTTTACAGAGCGGGTGAGGCTCCCAGCTTCATGTTTTGTGCAGAGGCGAGAACACCTTGGCGCCTACTCGTGGTATCACCGTCCTTCAACTACGTTTGATGCTCACATCAGCAGCACGCGAACTGCCGACCAGCTTCGTCATTTCCGAATTGATCGTTCCCGGGTTCCAGCCTGTAACAATTAGATCTCTATTACTGTTTATTACGTCAGTTCTATCGTCATTTGCCGTGTGAAAAGTCACAGAATATGTTCCATTTGTTTCTGCTCCACTTGTATCTTTATCACTCTACGTACCTGCAGTTCCACCACGCGGAATTCAGTCACGCTGTGGACAATGTTTCTTTTATTTTTACTTTTTTCTTTTCTTTCTCTCTCCCTCTCTTTTTCCTCTTCAGTGTCTATAATTTTTTCGACCTTGTAGTATAACATAACGCACAACGCAGTTGCTTGTGAGTCAGTAATCCATGCGGCAGATCAGCAACCATGGGCTGGTACATAAGGTACATAAGGCAGCCTGACGCGTGGTTTTTAGGGTGTTTTCACATTCGCTTAAGCGAATGCTGGACTGGTTACCAAATTCACCTTACAGAATAAAAAAATTCGATAAAACCCAGAACAAACTTTACAGGAGTCACAGACAGGTAGCTGTTAACCCTCGGATCAGAATTTATAGTGGGCATGGAGGCTGAGCAGGTGAGGTGGTGGCACTACTTGTGCAGAAGGATGATCTCAGGGAGCCAGTTAGAGTGGCTGTCAAACCCCAGAAGCATCAGTTAAAAAGAGTTCTCTTATTTATTATTCCTGATTTTAAAACATGGATTGTCTTCTCTTGTGCTCAGAAAGCACTCCGAACAGCACGCCAACGGGTAATGTGGGCCCAGCACTCTGGAGGCTATATGGAGTTACGCAGTTCAGGACCCAACAGCCGTGCTGTGTTGGTAGCTGGAGTGAGGGTCTGTAGGTGCAAGCCTACAGCGGCTCTCCAATAGCTAGTATGGCCCACCAAATACTCTAGAAGACGGACGTGTGCTTAGGCGTGTACCACTGGCATAACACGGACAGTGAGTGACGTGGAGACTGAAGTCCAGTACCTAAAAATCAGCAACACAGGGTACAGCCAAGGAGGCAGTACAGCCAGGGAGGTGGTTCTCATGTGCCTCTCCCAACAGGTTGATGCGGCACTGCGAAACAGTAATGGCAGCTTGCAGTGGATAGGTTCCTGTATAGCTGGGTGGCTACAGTCTCAGAGGCGAAGTTCTCTCTCAGGCAGCAGGCAGCACATGACGATTCGCCAAGCAAGTTATCCTGTAACTAGAGAGACTATCATTCTGTACAAATCAGAGATGCGAATTTCATGACCATACACTAAAATTGGGGCTTCTGAAATCGGGGAAGTTAAACTAAATATAAAGTCATCGTGGCCGGTGATGGGGTCATTTGCTCTCATTAACCGGATGTGTCAGCATACTTGTCCCCACTGTCGTGTCTGCTACAGTCAGTTCCCGTTGCCTTAGCACTTTCCAACAGCGCTAGGACACAGTCAAGTAAGTGAGCTCGAATGTTATATGTTATCACTAAGTGTCAGATGGCTCACAGAAAGACGTACTGTGAGCTGTCATACTGTGCCATTTTTATTCATCTCTTATGGCTCGGCCCGGTGTCACACATGCTATGAGCAACATGGGCATCAGACACTGATTGTGACTCACGATAATGAGCCAGACCTGGTTCTTTGCCATATGCACCAAGATTTATGTGCGTTCCGGGGAATTGGATCTGCCGTGCAACATAGCGCATGGGATTATATTCCCTTACGTTACCTTCCGACTGTGGTGTCATGAAGGTCATCCACCCAAGAAGTTCAAAAATAAAAGTAAATTTGTCAAATGCTGAAAAAGTCTATTCCGTACTAGGCGGGATAAACGGTAAGGAAAAGAAGTTTATTAATTCTTTGCAAGTTGTTTCGGTGTTGCAGTACTATTTCAAGCCCTCATTCTTGTAGCCAATCTAGCTGTCATATACCTGGTTCTATTTCAACAGCTCGGGTAACCACTAGAATGAGCTATTAAGAATGGTGCTGTAATGCTGATATAAGTTACAAAGAACGAAATATTAGATAAAACACCAGCAAACTGGAACTGTGTAACTTACAATTAAAAGAAAGTGTACCACTACGGAAGCCTGCCCGATTAGCCATGCAGTATAACGCACTGCTTTCCGGTCGGTAAGGCGTGTCGGTCCCCGGCACGAATCCGCCTGGCGGATTAGAGTCGAGGTCCGGTGTGCCGGCCAGTCTGTGGATGGTTTTTAAGGCGGTTTTCCATCTGCCTCGGAGAATGCGGCCTGGTTCCCCTTATTCCGCCTCAGTTACACTATGTCGGCAACTGCTGCGCAGACACTGTCTCCTGGTACGCGTGCACCGTAATTACTCTACCACGCAAACTTTTGGGGTTACACTCATCTGGTGTGAGACGTTCCTTGGGTAGAGGGGGGGGGGGGGAGGGGCACTGAGGGCCGAACAGCACAGTAACCCTGGGTTCGATGTGGGGCGGCGGTGGGGTGAGGGACTGCTGTAGCCTGTTGTGGGGTTGTGTACCACTGAGGGCTGCTGGGGGGACGAAGCCTCTCCGTCATTTCTAGGTCCTCAGTCCAATACAATACAATACCCTTACGGACCCACAAATAGAATTCTCCTTCGAAACTGATGAAGTAAATCACGAAAACCAGTTTTGTTTTTGAAACCATGAGAGAAGTCACTCTGGATTGTTTACTGGAGGACAGGTCGACCAGATCAAGGTTCCGTAACTCATTTATGGTAAATTCCGGAGTCTGTTTGTACTTCTATGTTTGTTGTGTTACGTGCTAATAGATCGGCTATAGAAAGAGCAAAAGTTTCTTCATGGATTACTGTAAAATAAGTTCCATCATAAAAATTATGAGCGGAAACCATTATTATTTTTCATTTGTCGATCCTCTGAAAACATCTGTGCTTCAGATATACCGATATATGCACCAGATGTGATTGTAACGTCTGTTTATCAGTAAGAGACAGATAGAGTGAGGCACTTGGCTCCGTGCTTATTGACGAATATATAAAATTGTGTAAAATCGGATACCTGACAACAGGATCGAGAGTTTCGAAATATGTAAAATGCTGTGATCTCTCTAGTAATCATTTCTCTGTCCCCCTCATTCTCTCTCTCTCATATATCTCTGTATTTCATACGTCAATATACGATATACTTCTTAAGCACACATGTGATTAGTAATGAACTCTTGTACATTTTCGTAGAATTTGCAATACATTTCTCATGAAATTTCCCTATATAATCTCCAGTCATTTAATTTCCCTAATTAAATCTCTTCTCATATATTTGTTTGCGCACTTCAATTCGTCTTTAAGTTGCATCTCACAATATCTTTTTTGCGAAAAAGAACGAATACTTATTTGTTGTGAGTAACTCACAGTACACTTGTTACTCAGCGTCATTTCAGCTCCTCGTCTACCGCTGCCAGATAGATAAGCGATCCAGTGCAGACGGAGTTATCTCGGAGTCTCTCAACTGTCCTGATTAGACAAAGCGCAGCCGAGAGACAGATACACACTAGCTAATGGTGTGTGAAGGGAACAAAGTGTAAAGGCAGTAGAAAATAAAACTAAAACTCAAAAAGTATACTTTGTACATATATATGTATTTACATAATATTTTTCGGATTGATATCTCCCGCAGTGAAAAGTCGCCCGTCAAGTGACAGCAGAAAACTGAAGTCTGACTCGCGTATCGGTCTATCGGCCTGCCGATATGCCGACACGAAGAGAATCTTCCCGGCGGTGGTGCTGACTGCCACGCCCGTGGCCTCCAACACGACGAGCTCCGGCAGCTAGAGTCGATGATGTCACAGTGACCTCTTGACGTATGGCAGTGCCGCCCTTATGGGTGGCTCTGGCATCTCGGTAGCAACAGTAGTTCCCCTCTTTCAAAACCATCTTCCGTCTGCCAGCAAAAATCGGGAAAACGCTGGGCTCAATGAAGGACAACTTGGGTCTAAGAACACCAGCATTTCCCGCGAATGCGGAAAACAATATATCGGACAGACGCAGCGTCGCATCACACAACGCATCTCTGAACATGCGAGAAGCGTTTGCCGTAGACAAAAGGAAAAACTCGTGGTAGCGGAGCACAGCCTCAGTGAGTAACACACGTTTAAGTTTGAACAAACGAAGATGCTGTGGACTGATGACCATAGATGTTAAGTCCCATAGTGCTCAGAGCCATTTGAACCATTTTTTGAAGATGCTGTGCCGACCGGAGTGGCCGTGCGGTTCTAGGCTCTACAGTCTGGAACCGCGAGACCGCTACGGTCGCAGGTTCCAATCCTGCCTCGGGTATGGATGTGTGTGTTGTCCTTAGGTTAGTTACGTTTAAGTAGCTCTAAGTTCTAGGCGACTCAGAAGTTGAGTCCCATAGTGCTCAGAGCCATTTGAACCATTTTTTTGAAGATGCTGTGTACAGTGAAAGGTTTCTGTGACTCTGTTATTAAAGAGGCAGTGCAGATACCTGGTCAACCGGGATAGCGGCTTCCAACTCAGCACCGCGTGGGATACAACATTGGCAAGAATACGACGAAAGCGTACCGATGGAGACAGGACGGTGGCGGCGAATGAAATAAACAGGCCGCACCGACACAAGACACCGGGACCCGGCGCCCGGTGTTTCAGACAAGTTTCTTTATAACATTTATTTGTGTATACAAACCACAATGAAAACAAAAGTCCACAGAAGAGATTCTAGAGAGAACATGATGCCATCAAGATCACGTACCAAGCGTGTTGTGTGCCATCGTGAATATCATGAAATTCCCATCCTTTGTTGTTGCTGTTTCCCTGATGATCTGTACCAACGTTTTCTATGCAAATGTAGGTTGGATATCTGCCCTCCCTAACATCAGATACTCCAAATAACATGCACTCCACCTTGCTTTGTCATACATTTAACTTCTCCCACATGGGAATTGTAATTATATCAATCAAAAAGCATTTTTTACCATTTGTTGTCTGCCTGTCTACTATCTGTTGTTCAGCGCCTATTTTTCAGGAACGGGTAGAGGTACTCAGATGAAGTTTATGTCAAATTCTAAGGTTTACACTCCCTTAGGAATGTAAAAAGTTTAAGTTTCTGAGTAAATGCTTTCGAAAGATACGTCCCATTTATGCCACATATTCTGATATTCGCAAACTCACTCACTAAAATCCACAGACGAATTATCTGTATATTATTAAGTTTGTATGGAACCCACAGAGTGCGAGTCCTCCTCCCACTTGTCCAGGTTTTTCCACTGCGATCACCAGTCTCGGTATGATGCCACGTCTTAGTCATTATATTTCACCTATACACCCTCAGTATCCTCTCCCAACTCTGTTTCAACCGACCCCCTCTCCCAGACAAACTAATTCACGTCTACAGGTTGAGTCACCTAGAATAACTCCGAAAGTGTGATAGTAGCTGAAAAGTTTGTGGGACAAATGTTACATGTGACATCGGAGCCACAATATGACGTTGTTTTCCTGTTGCTAGGTGGGTTCGCGTCAGAGATATGAAGGTCAACTTTGTTTTACGTAAACGGGATGGTATAGTTTGGTGCTTATTTTCTGACAGCGGCTATGCAGACGAATCCAATGATGTGTAACAGTAAGGTCTCTGAAGATCAACGAAGGTGAAAAAGGTGGCATGAGCGTCCATTTACAGAAGTTTTCGCAGTGATGACCATGGGTATCAATGCAGTGCTGCAATTTTCTTATCATGGAATGAGTGGTATTCCTTATCACTTCGGCACTTATCGAAGCCCATGCTCTGACATTTCTCTCTCGTATTTCGTGCAAATAGTAAATATTCGCCGAATATGGGCTATCCATCTAACGTGCCATTGACATGTAAACACTGTTAGGCGGTTTCGCAATAACACTAACAGGAAAGGTAAGACAAGTATCGTCGAATCAAGCGAATGCCAATGACGTATTCCTTCGAAGAACAAGTCGATATGCTTCTTATTTACGGAGAATGCCAACGAAATTCAGCGTGAGCAAGAGACTTAGATGCTGAAACATACCCTCAACATACACTACTCGTCGTACATTTAAATATGTGTATGATAAACTGAGAACAACTGGATCCTTAACGCATCGGAAACATATCCGGCAAAGAAAAGTTACTAACGAGGAAACGGAAATTGGCACTCTTGCCACTATTGTTCGAGATCCATGTGTTACTTCGCGTCCAATCGCAAGGGAATCTGGCATGAGCCAGAGTAGTGTTGTTCGTGTTCTGCATCACCATAAATATTATCCTTACCATATCAGTCTCCACCAAGAATGAATTGGTGTGGATTGCATGTGTCGCATTGAATTCTGACGATGTGTTCAACATTAGATTCAGAGGGATGACACATTTATTAATTTTATTTTATTTACTGACGAGGCTACATTCACGAACCATGGAAATGATAACTGGCATAACACGCATTATTAGGCAACTGAAAATCCACGTTGGCTGCGATAAGTTGCACACCAAAAGTCGTGGTCGGTGAATGTATGGTGTGGGATTCTGGAGGACAGAATTATAGGCCCCTATTTCATTGGAGAAAATCTTAATGGTAGGCAGTACACCACATTCCTGCAAGAATCATTAGGTCTGTTATTCGAAGAAATACCTTTGGGAACAAGGAACAGAATGGGATATCAACACGACGGGTGTCCGTCACATTTTTCGCTGATGGCTAGAAATGAGTTGCAGAGACAATTCCCAAATAGTTGGATTGAATGCGGAGGAGATGTGTCGTGGCCGGCTCGTTCGCCGGACCTGACACCTCTGTATTTTTTCTTATGGGAATTCGTAAAAATCATTCTTTATAAAGACGCTCCAACTACACCTGAAGATATGCGAGAGAGAATTGTCAGAGCATGTGCTTCGAGAAGTGCCGATGTGAGAAGGAATGTCACTCAATCAATGCTAAGAAGATTGCAGCACTGCATTGATACCAATGGTCATCACTGGGAACACTTCTGTAAATGGCCGTTCGTGCCACTTTTCTGACCTTCGTTGAAGTTCAAAGACCTTACTGTTAAGCATCACTAGATTCGTCTCGATAGCCGCTATCAGAAATTAAATACGAAACTATAGCATCCCATTACAAAAAAAGAACAACGTTGACCTTCATATCTCTGAAGCGACAACACCTAGCTACAGTATGGAACCGCGCGACCGCTGCGGTCGCAGGTTCGGATTCTGCCTCGGGCATGGATGTGTGTGATGTCCTTAGGTTAGTTAGGTTTAACTAGTTCTAAGTTCTAGGGGACTGATGACCTCAGTCCCATAGTGCTTAGAGACATTTCAACTATTTTGAACAAAAAACCAACGTCATATTATGCCCCCCGTTGCCCCATGCAACTCTTGTCCGAGAAACTTTTCAGCTCGTATCATACTTCCGGAGTTATTCTTGGTGGCAATAGTTAGTGACTCACCCTCTATATTTACGCATCCTACAGACTATAGCTTCTCCTTACCTATATCATTCCACTTCTCTCCACATCAGGACTCTGTTCTCCCTCTTTCCTCTCCCACTTACCGCTCTTTCTCCTCTTGACACCATGGCAGTAGTATGTCGATTGTGGTTCTGGTCCACATTTCAAGTTTCCGCCACAGTATGGGCTGGAGTTGCCGAAAAATCCAAGATGGTGTTGACTGGAAATTTAATACTGAAAGTGGTTTGTGACTGAAAAAAATGCATGATGATTGTGTTGGGAAATTGAAAAATACAGGACAACAGGGAATTTAAAAAAAATGCAAGATGCTGTTGGTGTAAAATTTAAAAAATCCATGGTGGAACTGGCCCACTTATGATTTGTATCACCTCCCACTCCCATCCCATCCGCTACCACTCTCCTTCCCCCTTTCATGCCAATCTTACCGTAGTATTTAAATGAGGTAACTAGTCAATACAACTGCATGGCGCCAAATTCGAAGATACGTAGTATTACCAAAAAAAAAGTATGTTATCATTAAGTAAAGCTGTGAGTACCGGGCGTGAGTCGTGCTTCGGTAGCTCAGTTGGTAGAGCACTTGCCCGCGAAAGGCAAAGGTCCCGAGTTCGAGTCTCGGTCGGGCACACAGTTTTAATCTGCCAGGAAGTTTCATATCAGCGCACACTCCGCTGCAGAGTGAAAATCTCATTCTGTATGTTATCATTACCGGAATTTACTTCATTTTCGGAGATGTTTGCCTCTAAATTGTGTAAATTGGTGCCAACATCTGCTCCCCCCCCCCCCCCCCTCCCAAACACACACATCTCCGTTTTTCATACGTCATACATTGTTCTTCCTACAAAAGTGAGCCCCTCCCCCACTTCTCTCTCTCTCTCTCTCTCTCTCTCTCTTACAAAGAAATCCAGGTATTATAGGTTCTTACGAATGCCTCACTTCCTTTGTTTCCACACACACACACACACACACACACACACACACACACACTGCATAACATACCTTTCTGCAAATGTGCACCACAGAAAATTTCATTCTCTCTCTCTCTCTCTCTCTCTCTCTCTTTTCACCTCTGCATTATCATTAATTTTCATTTCACATACGGGCACTCGTCAAATAATTACGTAGAAAATTTTCACATCTGCCTCATCATCATCATTATCATTTCTCTCTCTCTCTCTCTCTCTCTCTCTCTCTCTCTCTCTGTCTCTGCATCTTCATTAAATTTCATCCGATATGTGTGCACACAATACAAAAAAATGGTGTACAGTATGGCTCTTTATCCGCACTATCAGTAAATTCCACCTCTCTGTAATGCTTACATTAATGAAGCAACAATATTATAATGCCCTATAGCGGGAATAAAAGGAAAGAAAACATCAAAGAAAAATACTATAGATAAAATTTCATTGTAAAAAAATTGTCTTACATTTTCAGGCAGTAAATGACAGTGATCTTTGATTTGCTATCACTAAAAGTGGCAACATATAATTTAATCATCATCTTTAATACTCGAAGAGTATCATCTATTTCAGACAGTAGATTGCCAAAATGTACGTAAATATTTGAGCTATCTCCATTAGACAAACACGATTTGTTTGCTTTACCTAATTAAATAAAATCGAAAGGACACCGAACTGCATTTCGTAGGCTAACTCTGTATGATATAGTTATTACATCCTCAACGCAATAATGAACCTGTTTGTCGCATTGAAACAGAAGCAGTTCAGTGTAATAAATGTATTCATAACTATCACATGCTTCAAAAGCAACGAACTGTTCAGAGTCTTTAAAGCACTCCTTCTTAAGAAAGTGTACAATTTTCACATTCACTTCTGAAAAAGTGCTTAGATCACAACTATAACCAATCACCTTATACACGAGACAACACACAGAGCACAAAAAGCTTTCTTGAAAAGTCTAATATTAAGATCTCTCGTAGTATGGGTGTGTGATGGCTTTATGAATATGGACTGAACAGGCTTAATATAGTCTTTGATAACCCCACTGCAGTTGGAATGGTCGTTTTGGACATTTTTAAATCCCCTTTTTATCGATTTTCATTGTGGATACATATTAAACAATTTTCTAACAAATCATGTAAGGCTGTGCTACATAGGCACAGATAATCTATCAGATTATGGCTCAAAATATTATGACAATAGTAACGATGTCCACACGTTTCATACTTTTGGTTTTCCTGCAAATAACAGACACCATATTTCACTGTTAAATAAAAAGGAAGTTGAATTAATGAAAGAGGTGAACCTAATACAAAATTCGTCTCTCTAGAAACAAAAATGTATGCACTCAAGGCCGAGTCTTGAAGCATAATCGGCAATCGATTATTGCAGACAAAGTGTGTCGGAATCAGAAGTTAGAAAACTACTCAGTATGTAATTCAGTCAAGGTAGCATGATGTTTATATTATTAAACAAGACAAACTAGGTTATCTGCATTGTATATTAAAGGTTTTTCACTTAAATGTAAAGTGAATAAATGTGACTGTGGTCACTACCTAATGAAAAATGGTGATTATTGATTTTATTGCGATTAACGTAAATACCTTAGAAAAAGGAAATGTGTGTGTATCTGTGCGCGCGCGCGCGCGTGTGTGTGTGTGTGTGTGTGTGTGTGTGTGTGTGTTGTGTGGTTGCGCGAGCGTGCGTGCGCACCTTGAAGCCTTTCGGCTAGTCAGTCACAGGAAAAGAGTTGAGACATTTAAATTGCTGGTTTCCTGCTGAAGCTTACACTACTTGTCAAGTGCTACTTCCTGCCACTACTTTCACAAAGATAATAAGAAACACCTGAGATCAAGTGGAAAGCCCTCGCTTTTTAAAACTACAAACTCAGGCCAGATTAATCCCATGTAGCCGGAGAAAATCACACAGCGTACATTTCACGTCCGACGTGAAATCTGAATGGTTACTTCATCATCAATGACAAATTCCCGACACATGAAAAACTCCACAATATACACCTTAGTGAGATCGACGACTGCAGTATGTGTAGTTGATACACTAATCTATACATCAGACTGTGGACCCACAGATGACGCGAGTAATTTCCTTCGCCAGAAATTGGAAATAATGGACAGCAAAGCCCCTGAAAATGTGAACATAAGTGAACTGATACGACCGGAAAAGATTGGTTGACCGATAAATAAGAATAACTCTGCAATCTGAAAGCTTGCAGTTAGTGCACTAAATATAAAAAATCACTGAGCAGCAACGTACTATATCATAGCCTGAAAATATAGAATGGGAAGTCACGACTTACGCTAAATATAAGGAAAAGTTTTTCAAGAGCCCAAAAAGTAATGACATAGTCAAAAATAAAGAAGAAGAAGGATAAGAAGACGATTACGATGAAACTACTGGTAGTGATGCTGCTATAACTCTAGCCTATGAAAAAAAGGAATACTTATTACTGTGGTAGAAAGCCTGAGTCTATTTGAGGATACTGAATGACACAGACATTTTCTGTATGTTACTTGGTGTGAATATGTAACTATTATGTTGAAAAACTGAACAGTAAATAGTAAGGAATTAATGTTGAAAAATTATCTATAGGCTGGAGAATAGCCCCCCTTCCACAGAAACCGAAAAACCGTCGCTGCTGTCCACAATAGCGAATAGTAGTAACCGATTGGCGAAGCCCGGAAATGATGCGTTACGACTTAAATACGGCCGCTCTCGCGTGACCTGTTTTTCCAAAGTTCGGTCCTAGTTCTGGATCAGAGGCGAGCAGCGTAAGTGACATGCTCGTTATAAAATAAATCTTCCTTCATACATGACCAGCGTGTACACCAGGCTACATTTATTATTAATGGGTCCCCTAGCTGTGGAAAACTTTTATGGCAATATAAAAGATCATGGAATCTAAGTCAAGACTGCGATTAACAGCTATATAGTTGCCCTAACGACTCATAAAAATCTCGCAAAATTAAAAAAGAACAAAAGTCTCTAAAAGTCAAATCCAATTAGAGAATGACACTACCATTGTGATGCTACAAAAAAAAAATGTGGAAGATTGTATGGAGAAAGTCCAACTACATCTCATCTGGCAGGCAGCGAAATCAGAGATAATGATACATCGAGCTGCCACAATATATAACGAAATTAAGCAACATACGGAGAAAGCAATTAACGAACTGCTGAGAATATGAATGCCGCTACCGCAATTGCCACACTAAAATTCCAACAAATCAGAAAATCGTGCCCCACCAGCACCAAAAGGGGTCCAGGAGATGAGTGAGCCAGCCGTTGTCGCCAAGCGGTTCTAGGCGCTTCAGTCTGGAACCGTGCGACCGCTACGGTCGCAGTTGCGAATCATGCCTCGGGCATGGATGTGTGTGATGTCCTTAGGTTAGTTAGGTTTAAGTAGCTCTAAGTTCTAGGGGACTGATGACCTCAGATGTTAAGTCGCATAGTGCTCAGAGCCATTTGAACCATTTGATTTAAAGATGAGTGACAATCACAGTGGGCGGTGGTCGAATGGCCACTATAGATAGACCTGTCTCCACAACTCTCTAATTTCTAAAAAATTAAATGTGAGTTGGACGTCTCAGTGCCGTTGACAATGTGGATAATATGAATGTTGCTTGTTTCATAAGAATCGAGGAAACGGTGCAGAAACTTCTCATTGCTGGCATACAAAACACAGCTTAACGTATAAGAGGTTGGTACCGGGATAGAGCAGTGTCTCATCGGCAGGTCGGCTTCTTCACTTTTAGCAAGGTGGTGGAGCGACTTAGTTCGATTGTTGGGTAGACCAAATTAGGAGCAAAAGCGATGGACCTTTCCAATACGGCCGAGCAGAGTCTCGGCGTCTCGTCCTTTGTGTCCGAACAGAATAGGCAAAAATGTCATGCTCAGTTATTCTCTGGAGCCTTCTGCTAAGGGCTAGGAGAGGTGCCAGTTCTCTTGAGAAAAGCAACTAGCAGGATAGAGCCTTACTTCCACGAAAACTGCCCAGCCCCCAGGGGACTTTTCCTTTTCCTGAGAATCACTGACCGCTTCCTGCCGACAAAGAGAGGCCAGAGACAACGCCTCACCTTGCGAGTGAGGAAAACGCAAAGATTTCCTCTTAATATAAGTGTCCAGCAAAATTAACAACCAACTGGTGGCAAAAATGTATCAATATCTCGAAGCAACATGTTATAGTAATGTCAGGTTTCACACTGCTCGCACCATAAGCGAGTCATTTTGTCCCAGAGATTGTCAGCATCTTGCTCTGCTAGCGGAGCGGGTCTTTGAAAAGCATCGCAAAGTATGTCTTACTCGAACGCGGAGCTTTGGCTTGTGATGGCCAATCACAGCGCGAACTGCCTAAATTCTTTCAGTAGAACCTCAAGTGATCGAAGTAAACTTTTGTCCCAGTTTCTTTTTCCGAACGGATTTACTTTTGGGCGCTTGATTTGGGGCTTTCGAAATAGGCACATTCAAATTGCTGCTGCAAAGGGTTTGATGAGATCGAAGCTTGCTTAGTGCATTCTCGCTCCATCGTTTCGTCTACGTTGTCGGAATTTACACACGCTTTGCAAAATAGAGCTAATTCTGCACCTTTCGATTTGTATTCGGTTTACTGTGGGCAGCTTAATGTCTTTGTAGTGCCGCGCGGGGTAGTCGATCGGTCTTGGGCGCCTTGTCACGATCCGCGTGGCTCCCTCCGTAGGAGGTTCGAGTTCACCCTCGGGCACGGGTGTGTGTGTGCTGTCCTTAGCGTAAGTTTAAGTTAGATTAAGTAGTGTGTAGGTCTAGGGACCGATGGCCTCAACAGTTTGGTCCCATAAGACCTAACGAAAAATTTCCAAATTTTCCATTTGTAGTCATTCCACTCCACCAGAGCACGTGATTGGCAGGATAAGATCCTGGTTCAAACATCTGTAGATGCTAAAGACTAGTAGTCGTTCTCTCGCTCGTAAAACAATGATATACGGCTTTGTAATGTTGTTTTTATATATATAAGAAAGAACGAAAATCCCCAAGATTGGCAAAGTTTTACTGAAGTTCGCAATATAGCCCGTACTTCAATGCGAGATGCTTTTAATAATTTCCACAACGAAATTCTGTCTAGAAATCTGGCAGCAAACCGAAAGAGATTCTGCTCATACATAGAGCACACCAGTGGCAAGACGCAATCAGTACCTTCACTGCGCGATAACAACGGTGAAGTCACTGATGACAGTGCTACTAAAGTAGAGTTATTAAACACGGTTTTCCGAAACTCCTCCACCAAAGAAGACGAAGTAAATATTCCTGAATTCCAATCAAGAACAACTGCCAAGATAAGAAGCATAGAAGTAGATATCCTCGATGTAACATAGCAGCTTAAATCACGTAATAAAAGCAAGGCCTCCGGTCCAGATTTTATACCAGTCAGGTTCCACTCAGAGCATGCTGATAAAATAGGTCCATATTTAGCAATTATATACAACCACTCGCTCACAGAAAGATCCATACCTAAAGACTTGAAAATTGCTCAAGTCACACCATACCGAAAAAGGGATGTAGGAGTAATCCGCTGAATTACAGGCCTGTATCACTAACGTCTGTTTGCAGTAGGGTTTTAGAACATATACTGTATTCGAACATTTTAGGATAGACATCAAAGTCCTGGGTTGTCACCCATGCAGTTTTTCTGCTGGTGACTGTGCCTTGTGCGGAGTAGCTCTGTATTGTGACAGAAAAATTAATAAGGAATTCTCTTTGTTGTACTGTTGCACGAACTTTGTCATGTGTGCTTTGAACGTTCGTACGAATCGTTCGGCGAGTCCATTAGCCTCAGGGTGAAATGGTGCCGTCCTGTAATTTATTGACATATAGTCAGCACGGATTCGGAAAATATCGTTCTTGTGAAACACAATTAGCTCTTTATACTCATGAAGCTATAAGTGCTATCGACAGGGGATGTCAAATTGATTCCATATTTCTGGATTTCCAGAAGGCTTTCGACACCGTTCCTCACAAGCGTCTTCTAACCAAACTGCGTGCCTACAGAGTATCGCCTCACTTGTGCGACCGGGTTCGTGATTTCCTGTCAGAAAGGTCGCAGTTCGTAGTAACAGACGGAAAGTCATCGAGTAAAACAGTAGTAATATCCGGCGTTCACCAAGGAAGTGTTAGAGGCCCTCTATTGTTCCTGATCTATATTAACGGCAAGGGAGACAATCTGAGTAGCCGTCTTAGACTGTTTGCGAGCGGTTCTAGACGCTTCAGTCGAGAGCCGCGCTATCGCTACGGTCGCAGGTTGGAATCCTCCCTCGGGCTTGGATGTGTGTGATAGTCTTAGGTTAGTTAGTTTTTTGTAGTTCTAAGTTCAAGGGACCGATGACTTCAGATATTAATTCCCATAGTGCTCAGAGCCATTTTTTAGCTTGTTTGCAGATGATGCTGTTATTAACCGTTTTGTGAAGTCATCAGATGATCAAAACTACTTGCAAAATGATTTAGATTAGATATCTGTATGATGAGAAAAGTGAAAATTGACCCTGAATAAAGAAAAGTGTGAAGTTATTCACATGAGTACTAAAAGAAATCAGCTAAATTTCGATTAAGCGGTAAGTCACACAAATCTGAGGGCTGTAAATTCTACTAAATACTGAGGGATTACAAATGCAAATAATCTAAATTGGAACGATCACATAGATAATATTGTGGGTAGAGCAAACCAAAGACTGCGATTCATTGGCAGAACACTTAGAAGGTGCAACAGGTCTACCAAAGAGACTGCTTACACTACGCTTGTCCGCCCTATTCTGGAGTATTGCTGTGCGGTGTTGGATCCGTATCAGGTGGGATTGATGGATGACATCGAAAAAGTACAAAGAAGAGCAGCTCGTTTTGTATTATCGCGAAATAGGGGAGATAGTGTCACAGACTGATACGTGAATTGGAATGGCAATCATTAAAACAAAGGCTTTTTTCGTTGCGACTGGATCTTCTCATGAAATTTCACTCACCAGTTTTCTCCTCCGATTGCGAAAACATTCTGTTGGCACCCACCTACATAGGGAGAAAAGATAATCACGATAAAATAAGAGAAATCAGGGCTCGCACAGAAAAATGTAAGTGCTCGTTTTTCCCGCGTGCCGTTCGAGAGTGAAACGGTAGAGAGACAGCTTGAAGGTGGTTCATTGAACCCTCTGCCAGGCACTTTATTGGGAATAGCTGAGTATTCACGCAGATGTAGATTTTGAATTTTCTGTGGACGACGACGTAAGGTGCGGGTGTTAAAAAACGTTAGATCTGATGCACTGTATAGATCTACGAAGAGTAGAACATCGTATTTCTTTTTCAGTACTTTTTACTTTCATTGATTCATTACTTTGTGTATTTGCCGTTGTCTATGATTGCAACCACGCGTCTCTCATCTAGTCATACGTATTTTGAAATTCATTTAAGAAAAAACGTGTCCCGTCCACTTACAATGCGTGACTCACATGGGCAACAGCACATAATTACGTAGTGCTCTTACTGTTATCTTTCGTAAGATCTTCACAGCATTGCACCTAAGAGTACGTGAGACAATACTACGAGCTTTGTGACTGCAGCAACGGACTCACCGAAATTCACTTTCTCCACATCAGCTAATAAATTAATCGGACTTTTTCAGTCATTGTAAGCCACAAATGTGAAACAAATTTTACCTGCACATGTCTAGTTTGCCAGGCACGACTTAATATACGATAAAAGTTTCCAATCAGTATTCAAATCAGAATTCTTCGGTATCACTTCTATCTCGTAATGGCTATCCACCACACCTGATTTCCGTTAAGGGTATGTATAGAAATACTAATTTCTTCATATAGAGATGAATTAACATAAATCTTATACAAATGGTAAGTTATTGGTAGATCTAGGAATTAAAGTATCATACGCTGTACACCCAAACACTCTTCTATTTGATGGCGATCAAATAACGATTCAAGTGAATGAGACACAGTTGCAGAAAACTGTGTATCTTTTAAATCTATGTAAATCGTGTAACTTTAACATCTCAGTCAATAAAAAGAATGTTATGGCTTATAGAGGAAAAGATCCAGCGAGATCAAAGAGTGAACTAGAAAATCATATTTTAGAGCAAGTACCGAATTTTAAATGTGTTGACTGTGACATAACCTCTTTAATTACAAGAGCATTGAGCAAAACGTTAGCAAATGAAGATACTATGGAAGAATTAAACACAGAATGAGCAATAATAAAATATTAAATAACAGACAGAATTGGAACGATCATTTACAAAGGATGGAAGATACCCGACTTCCCCAGGGAGCGTAGAGTTACATGACAAAGTGCAGAAGAGAACGGGGATGACCCAGGGTACGCTGGAGATAACTGTGAAGCCGGAATGCACAAGAATTCAAAATCCATGGAGTGAAGGACAAGAAGAAAAAGACTTTTAAATAACCCATTTAGTTTCGTTTGCGAGAGTTATGGTTCAAATGGCTCTGAGCACTATGGGAATTAACTTCTGAGGTCATCAGTCCCCTAGAACTTAGAACTACTTAAACCTAACTAACCTAAGGACATCACACACATCCATGCCCGAGACAGGGTTCGAACCTGCGACCGTAGCGGTCGCACTGTTCCAGACTGTAGCGCCTAGAACAGCTCGGTCACCACGGCGAGAGTTATGTCATCTCCGAAGCTTGATTACTCCAGTCAGACAGCTTTTCCAAGGATTATCTTAATTTTTTTTGAGGGGGTGGGGGCGAATTCACGATAAAAATCAGGTTCATAGTTGTTTATGAACACCGTGGTCTAAAATTTACACAGAGTAGCAGGCTTTCAACATGAGTAACTCACTGTATTGTGTACCAGTCTAACGAAGAGCTGGAGGTACCGCTGAAATGGAGTGCATTACGTTCCTCTTTACCCTGTTTGAAGTTTCCTGTGTGCGGGTGTTTCGTGTTTACGGGTGCTCAACGGCGAGGTTATCAGCTCCCTTACTCATCTGAATGGGAACAAATGTGGGTAAAATAGATAAAATTGTTGCACACAGTGAGGATGAAACCTACAAAACGACACTCCCACCGCACCCACGTTAGTCCACACAGTCACTGTATCTCACACACCTTAAGACAACGAACAAAAGGTGGAAGGCACTGAGGACTGAAACATAAGGAAAACAGCAGAGGAGCTAAATCATCTACGCAGGGAAATATGACTGGATGACCACTTACAAAAAACATAGTCATCCTGATAACACGTTAAGGGTAAGACCACTTCCCTACAATCTTAGGAAACATGTTGGACAGTTCTGAAAACCTTAAAACTCTATCCAGTTTCCTTTCAAAGTCATTTGAAATGGGGTGACGGATCTGTCGGCAAACGTCGGAAAATATCGTATTAAAAAGAGAAGCAGGATTGCAACCTGGCCTATTCTGCACTGTATATGAAATTGCTATGGAACTCTGCAGTATCCAAGGTGGCAGTAAATTAAAACCCCGGGTTTGAGCCTGTACGTGCCCCATGCCAAAGACTCAAACACACTCTTCGTGCGTATCCCAAACGGCCTCGTTTCTCGTAAATAGGCATTCAAAAGCTGGACGAGCAACGGTATGGTGTGCTGGTGAAGTGGGAGTAGGAAGGAACGTACATGCCTAACGCACCATTGTAAGTGGCGGTTCACTGGCGTCAGCGTGGAATGCGGGCATGGGGCTGGTCCTGTAAGCGCCAGAAGCCGGGCTGATCCCCTTACGGTGTACAGCGGTAATGATCATCAGATGATAAGGTATCGCTAACCCGTACACTGTGCACCCACACAGTCCCGGATCTATAATATTTACGAGACAGGGCAAAAACTTGATAGTGGCGCACACTACCCCCCCCCCTCCCCTTCTCCCACCCGAGTCTCTGAGATAGGACTTAAAAAATTTAAAAAAATCGATTTTTCAAAAATATGTTAATTTTGTAGCGCACATCTTTCTGAAGAGTTTGATATGTAAAACACATATGTTCGAGGAAATTTAAGAGATGTTATTTGGTCTTCATTGTGGCAAAGTGCAGCGTATTTCGCACTGTGTAATTCAAAAGTGTTTATTTTGTAATGGAATCCGTCAGGGCTATATTCAGGTTAGTGGAAATTAAAATGTCCTGTTGTGCCTGTCCTGCCTCCACTCGGCCGATTTGACATTCTACCTCCTTTACTTTAGACTCACAATTAATACTGAGAAAGACGATTTATGATCGGGAGAATAAGAATGATTCAGAAAATGTGCACTCATTATTGCTTATTAACTCATAATTTTCTATTTTGTATGACATAAAATTAAATATAGAAAACATAAAACCAATAAACACAAAAGTCAAGGAAGACAGTACACATTTCTTCAACCCTTAGGTCCTAGCATTATTTACTTTTTAATCTTGCTATAACTTTATATGGCGTGCTCTCCTTTTTGCAAAAGAATCTATTACCTCATCAAAGTTTTGCTACATCAAAATGTCGTTGTCAGATATTGAAAAAGTTGTTAATACGAAAGTACCCAAGACTGGTGTGGTTTCTCGATATGATTACGTTTATTTTGTCACTCTCTCCTAGATAAAAAAATAGGCCTTTCTAATATTGAAGCAATTGTAACACGCCCCAAATAAGTGACACTTTTTCTCATAAATGGTGATTATCATCTCCCTCATTTACATAAATAACTGACGATGTACCAACAAAAAATGGTTCAAATGGCTTTAAGCACTATGGGACTTAACATCTGACGTCATCAGTCCCCTAGAAATTAGAACTACTTAAACCTTACTAACCTAAGGATATCACACACATCCAAGCCCGAGGCAGAATTCGAACCTGCAACCGTAGCGGTCTCGCGGTTCCAGACTGAAGCACCTAGAACCGCTCGGCCACACTGGCCGGCGATGTACCAATTTCAAATGCCTATTAGGCCTGCTACAAGCAAAAAGTCTTATGTTAGGAAATAGTTTCACATTTCATTCCTATGCTCCAGTTCCTAAAGCATCAGGTCAAAAAGTAGTAGTTCTACGAAATTTTTATATAAAGTTGGAATCCTCATATTCTTCCATATGTCCCCGTTTCTTCACCTTCCTCTTTATAGCAAACAACCCGTCATCACTAATTCTGTAACTATTGCTGCCATTGTCAAAACTTAGTCTCCGGTTAATTTCACTAACCCTACCAGAATCACCGGTTTCGTTACCCCGCGTTTATTCCCCAATTAGGCATTGTTCTGCGTTCGTACAACGCGTTTTCCGCGCTATTCCGAGAATATGACTTAATCGGCTGCTAACCGCGGACTGTGCAACTAGCCCTTAGTAGTGTAGCGATCTGACAAAACTTTCTGTCAGTTTCTTTTTCTTGCATACTTGGATAATATGTAGTGTTTCTCAAAAATGGCTCTGAGCACTATGGGACTTAACATCTGAGGTCATCAGTCCCCTAGAACTTAAAACTACTCAAACCTAACTAACCTAAGAACATCACACACATCCATGCCAGAGGCAGGATTCGAACCTGCGACCGTATCAGTCGCGCGGTTCCGGACTGAAGCACCTAGAACCGCTCGGCCACCTCAGCCGGCTTAGTCTTTCTCACCTGCTATCCCTGTTAGTTTTTTATTTCCACTCTGGTAGTCCGAATCTGTGTATTTCGCTAAAAACTACAACAACGCTTATAATTCACTCATTCACTCAGCCACATAAACATATAGCGATTGGCATTCACCCGTCCGGGTTTTTTCGGCTCAGGTCGTATGGTCCCGTCCCCTTTTGTCCGCGGGAAAGTTTGTTATTTGTTGATGCGACGGGGATTCCCCTGGCAGAGACATCACGTACACTATGTGCACATTCAGAAATCAACACTTATGATTCGTCCATAAATCAACATAGAATGTGTTCAAAAGTGTTCAAAAATCAACAGGGATGCGTCCCAAAATCATATGAATAATAGATAGACCAATGTGCGCTGAATGCTAGGCGCCTTGTGAAACAAGGTTTCACTTCTTCAAGAATATGAGTTTAGCGATTCCTGAAATTTCCGACTGGGGCAGATATACCGGTTTGCCCCCCCCCCCCCCTATACAGGGTGTTACAAAAAGGTACGGCCAAACTTTCAGGAAACATTCCTCACACACAAATAAAGCAAAGATGTTATGTGGACATTTGTCCGGAAACGCTCAATTTCCATGTTAGAGCTCATTTTAGTTTCGTCCACCTACGGTCAATGGAGCACGTTTTCATGATTTCATACGGGATACTCTACCTGTGCTGCTAGAACATGTGCCTTTACAAGTACGACACAACATGTGGTTCATGCGCGATGAAGCTCCTGCTTATTTCAGTCGAAGTGTTCGTACGCTTCTCAACAACAGATTCGGTGACCGATGGATTGGTAGAGGCGGACCAATTCCATGGACTCCACGCTCTCCTGACCTCAACCCTCTTGACTTTCATTTATGGAGGCATTTGAAAGCTCTTGTCTACGCAACCCCAGTACCAAATGTAGAGACTCTTCTTGCTCGTATTGTGGACGGCTGTGATACAATACTCCATTCTCCAGGGCTGCATTAGCGCATCAGGGATTCCATGCGACGGAGGGTGGATGCATGTATCCTCGCTAACGGAGGACATTTTGAACATTTCCTGTAACAAAGTGATTGAAGTCACGCTGGTACGTTCTGTTGCTGTGTGTTTCCATTCCATGATTAATGTGATTTGAAGAGAAGTAATAAAATGAGCTCTAACATGGAAAGTAAGCGTTTCCGGACACATGTCCACATAACATATTTTCTTTCTTTGTGTATGAGGAATGTTTCCTGAAAGTTTGGCCGTACCTTTTTGTAACACCCTGTATAGCGATTGGCATTCACCCGTCCGGGTTTTTCCGGCTCAGCTCCTATGGTCCCGTCCCCTTTTGTCAACTTATGATTCGTCCAGAAATCAACTTATAATGTGTTCAAAAGTGTTCAATAATGAACAGGGATGCGTTCCAAAATCATATAAATAATCGATAGACCAATGTGCACCGAATGCTAGGTGCCTTGTGAAACAAGATTTTTTTATTCAAGAATACGGTTCAAATGGCTCCGAGCACTATGGGACTGAACTTCTGAGGTCATCAGTTCCCTAGAACTCAGAACTACTTAAACCTAACTAACCTAAAGACATCACACACATCCATGCCCGAGGCAGGATTCAAACCTGCGACCGCAGCGGTCGCGCTGTTCCAGACTGTAGCGCCTAGAACAGCTCGGCCACTCCGGCCGGCTTCAAGAACATGAATTTGGCGCTTCCTGAAATTGCCGACTGGGACAGATATCCCGGTTTGCCTCGCCCCCCCCCCCCCTGTAGATCCGGGTCTGTACCCACAGTCTAGGAGCGATCGCACGAAAGCCCTAGAAACCAGCAGCAGATGTGTTTTGTCTCGTCCTTGAAGTTTCCATTTTCGTTACGTGGAAGGACCTGTAAAGGTGAGCTGCGTAAAGAAGTGACCACCACGGGGAAGGAGAGGACGAGAATCATTATTTAAGAAATTGCCAATTACACTCCTGGAAATGGAAAAAAAAAACATATTGACACCGGTGTGTCAGACCCACCATACTTGCTCCGGACACTGCGAGAGGGCTGTACAAGCAATGATCACACGCACGGCACAGCGGACACACCAGGAACCGCGGTGTTGGCCGTCGAATGGCGCTAGCTGCGCAGCATTTGTGTACCGCCGCCGTGAGTGTCAGCCAGTTTGCCGTGGCATACGGAGCTCCATCGCAGTCTTTAACACTGGTAGCATGCCGCGACAGCGTGGACGTGAACCGTATGTGCAGTTGACGGACTTTGAGCGAGGGCGTATAGTGGGCATGCGGGAGGCCGGGTGGACGTGCCGCCGAATTGCTCAACACGTGGGGCGTGAGGTCTCCACAGTACATCGATGTTGTCGCCAGTGGTCGGCGGAAGGTGCACGTGCCCGTCGACCTGGGACCGGACCGCAGCGACGCACGGATGCACGCCAAGACCGTAGGATCCTACGCAGTGCCGTAGGGGACCGCACCGCCACTTCCCAGCAAATTAGGGACACTGTTGCTCCTGGGGTATCGGCGAGGACCATTCGCAACCGTCTCCATGAAGCTGGGCTACGGTCCCGCACCCCGTTAGGCCGTCTTCCGCTCACGTCCAACATCGTGCAGCTCGCCTCCAGTGGTGTCGCGACAGGCGTGAATGGAGGGACGAATGGAGACGTGTCGTCTTCAGCGATGAGAGTCGCTTCTGCCTTGGTGCCAATGATGGTCGTATGCGTGTTTGGCGCCGTGCAGGTGAGCGCCACAATCAGGACTGCATACGACCGAGGCACACAGGGCCAACACCCGGCATCATGGTGTGGGGAGCGATCTCCTACACTGGCCGTACACCACTGGTGATCGTCGAGGGGACACTGAATAGTGCACGGTACATCCAAACCGTCATCGAACCCATCGTTCTACCATTCCTAGACCGGCAAGGGAACTTGCTGTTCCAACAGGACAATGCACGTCCGCATGTATCCCGTGCCACCCAACGTGCTCTAGAAGGTGTAAGTCAACTACCCTGGCCAGCAAGATCTCCGGATCTGTCCCCCATTGAGCATGTTTGGGACTGGATGAAGCGTCGTCTCACGCGGTCTGCACGTCCAGCACGAACGCTGGTCCAACTGAGGCGCCAGGTGGAAATGGCATGGCAAACCGTTCCACAGGAGTACATCCAGCATCTCTACGATCGTCTCCATGGGAGAATAGCAGCCTGCATTGCTGCGAAAGGTGGATATACACTGTACTAGTGCCGACATTGTGCATGCTCTGTTGCCTGTGTCTATGTGCCTGTGGTTCTGTCAGTGTGATCATGTGATGTATCTGACCCCAGGAATGTGTCAAAGTTTCCCCTTCCTGGGACAATGAATTCACGGTGTTCTTATTTCAATTTCCAGGAGTGTAATTAACTTCGGCAGCCTATGGGTGCTGCGCCGGCTAGGAGGCGTGGGCAGAGAGGCGGCTCGGCCACGCCAGAGGAGGCAGGGGACGCCTCGGCTCGGCGTGGGAAAGCGCACGCCGGCGCCCGGCAAGCGGATGACAGGGCGGCACATCGACCGCGCACTCGTTTAGGGGCGCTTTTAACTGCCCGGATGAATTTTACTGCGGCATTCTCGGATTGCGATGTAAGTGCAGTTTTAATTAAAGACAGTTAACCGGCACGGCGCGGCGGGGCAGTCGCAGGCGTATCTCGCAGCCGTCGCGGACCGGCAGGGACAGAATTTCTAAGACAGCCATCAATAATTCCGTTTCGTAAACAAGGACGCTCCACTGTAAAACGGATATTAAGGAGCCTAAGACCGTTTTAATGATAAGCTCTGAAGTTACTACTTTCCCCACCCCTTCCCCCCCTCACTCCACTCGCCCCTCTCACAGTACGGAAACAGTCGCGCTGTCGAACGCACGGACTCTGTGACACAAAGCGGACTTCATTCATATTCCAGTGACGTTTTGCTGTAATTTATTATGCGGGTCCGTACAAGAATTCGATGTTATAGTAGGTATCGGCGCCGTCTGTGAATGCTGTATCAGTCGGCTACATTTCTCGTAAAACGTGCAAAATTCAGAATTACACGACCGTACGGTCGGTGGTTCAGTTAGTCGATGCAAGGTGCGGGACGAGTGGAGGTGCATGTCAGCGATAATGCTTCATTTTTACGCTGTATCGCAGCTCAAACAGAATCGACGAAATAGCTATTTGACTGATCACAGTCCTCCAATTAATTCCTTCGAATGGAAAGGGTAATTTTTAAGAACATTTGTTAGTCTGTTTAGGAGTGAAGAGTGTCCTTCTCCAAGATGCTCACTCCAGGCGGGTGTAAAATGAATGTGCGCAACGGAAAATAATAAACGCTAAAATGATGATTTGGCCCTGTCTGACTACCCCCTGAAGCAGATCTGAGGATCTCTTAATTCAATAAATTACAATCTAAACATAAATGAATGATGAAGACAACAAATACTACTAAATGATAAACGTTGTTTCTTATTATACGTTTACTGCAGATTTAAAAAAGTCCTTTCTGACAATTGTCTATATTTCCTAAGTAAAATTATTAATCAATAGCCCAACTCTGCCCCCTTTTATGGCCACGCGTTCTAACATAAATAACGTGAAATGACTAACATTATCTACCCACCAAACACTAAAGACGGTACATTCAGAGATGATCTACAGTGGTGTGGAACCTCAGTGGAAATAAACTAACGTGAACACAGCTTTTTAACTTTATAGCCCCAATAAGCCGAAGCAATTTGCGATATCACCGTACGTACTGCGTTTGGTGCGTCGGAGTGATGGTTCTCGTACAAGTGTGCGTCGATAGAAGAAATCCAGTCACAAAATAAAACTCTTTCAAACACTAGGACGGCAGAAGGCGGTCCTCTGACTAATACACTCTAACACTGTCTTCTCCTCTCTGTGTTCTACAGACGAGAAACGCTATCCCAGCCACAAGGACAGAGTTCTAATAACGTCTCAACACAAGTGTAGGCAGAAGAAGTGCTCTCAATCACTGAACTCTGTGTGCTCAACGACGACTTCCATCCCGGAGGTGAGTCCAGAATGGTATAAGTTCGCAACAGTACAGTGTCTAACTGTGCTAACTATAAACTCTCCTGAGAGCAAAGACAGCAAGTCCGTCCGTCTCAACAAAGCTGATATCGAGCGACCGTCACACACGGCCGCTCACAACAGAAGATCTCGTCTCTCCAGTGCTGGCTTCCCAGCAAGGCTTGGCTTCCTTCCATCGTCATTCCGAAAACGAATCATATTCCCGAAACCAGGGAATATTCTCCCTCTCTACAGATTCTTCCGAACGCCGACCAACCATATCTTAGTCTTTTGTCGTCTAGCGTGGGAAGTTTGCGAGGAAAAACCTATACTTGTACAATGGTACGTTTCTGAGTATAAATCCTTGGAAGTAATCCAGCCTGCGGGGTTTCCGAGGTGCCGCTTCTTCGTTCCTCTCACCTGCGTCCAAGATTTTCAGCGTTCGGAAGTATTATCCGGTTATCCTTTCGGCCCCCACTACAATAGCGGCCGGCCGTCACCCTATTGTGCTTCAAATCTGAGGTGCCAGGACGTCTGTCTAGCTACTTCCTGTGTTTAAGCAGGACCAACACCTGTGCGGGCCTTCCACCCAGCGCTTGACTTCTGCCTGTGTTTCAACTCCACTGGCGTTCCAATCTCTACTAGTATAGGCAATCATTCGTTACTCCGTTTTCTCTAATAAAGACACTCTGTCACCTTTCATGCAATAAGCGTTAACAATAATTTACGAGACGTAAGTGACAATGTCAGTCTTCTTTATATATTCATATATACGATGTACAACCTATCACATGATACCTAATTGTGTTTGTAGATCATAGCAAAGTATGTGGACGAGTTCTTGTACGGTGCGAAATTACACGTCAAGTAGAAGATACCTAAGGGCTTTCGCAGTCGTAATAAGTTACAGCAAACAATTTGGTCAATTCATCTTATTAAGAAAAGAATGCGAGCGGCAGAAGAGAGGCATCAGCAAAGGAGTGCAGGAGAAGAAATACTGCAGTAGGAGTTCCCAGAAAATGTTATGGAACAACTTTTGAAAGAAATGTTCTTTTCATTTCATATCTTCATACTGGTCGTCATGATGTCACTGGGGAAACGTCCTGAACGAAGCTCTTACAGTAACAATATTGTTGCTGGAGCCCGTAAGCCTTGGTAAATACTACGTGAGAGGCTCGCTTGACGGTGTTTATATCGTAATAACCAATTTCTGCCGCCTTACATTTCAAATTTGGCATAACTTACTTTTGTAAAAAGTTTCAGTGTCAATATTAACAAACTTTATATCAGTATAATCGTTTTCTGTAGTTTCCTAATGCGGTAAAAAAAAATTTCTCCAGTAAAATACACTGTTGCTTCAATATCTCTGTCTATATAAGAGCAGACGACCAGAGACGGTGTCGCCAATCGTAAACTCCGTTTGCTTTTCTAATACCGAACAGAAAAGCGATACGAAATTTGGACATGTGGAAGGTAGAAAGGATCGAACCCGAGCCAAATCCCGAACAGTCTCATGCAGTATCGTATACGCTATAAAAAAATCTGTCGCTAATTTATCTGGCAGACAGCTTCAACTTGAGCACGCAACGGCTTGTAGCTCGTCTTCGTCTCGGTGAGATGATGATCATTTTTGATGAAAACCTCAACAGGCTTCTAAATGCTGTGGAGAAACAGAAGCGAGCCGACATCAAGCAACCGTATTTCACAGCGTTAGCCAGATAACGGAACACTCTTTCGGCAAACGATCTAAAGAGACTGTCCATTCTTCTAATCTGCAGGGCTTAAGCTGCACCTACCTCGGATATGTAATTCTCCCGATCTGATGTCGAGTGACTATCGGATGACGTAGGAAGGAAAACGTACACCAAGACCACAATCGTAAGTGCCTGCAGTGGAAGCGAAAACACCGATGACGCTCGATTACGGACCGACGAGTTGACGGACCAAACATGATTCTTTTGTTTCCGATATCGGAACCCGACCGGACATAATGACGACGAAAATTTATAAAGAAATGACTACCATAATCCCGACATTAAACTAGAACTGTTGGAGTCTATTGGGGTCTATTAGTAAAACTCATCAGTTACAGTATTTTTAAAAGGATTTAAAACTGTTGTATTTTACTACGGATAGTTACAAACTGTAGCAGCATTAAGTTACGTCACTGTAACAAACAGCATTTAACAGTTAAAAACTAATGGTGATTATTCTTACTGACAGCGTCCATTTTGCCGGAATCTCCCCGGTTCCGATCAAGTATGATTTAGAACTGAAGTAAAATAGAATACTAGGTGCCTTACGTCTTTTACCGCGTCGTTCTCCGTTGAAATTATTTAAGCAAATTTCGAAAATTATCTGTAGGATACATTCACGTTCTTAATAAGGGCTCACGTCTCTGGCCAACAGATATGCAGGATGATTTTGGTAATGGATATAAAAATTCTGACATACAAAGAAAGCATCCAAGAAGAAATCTTGGGAAGACTTTGGAAACAGGTTGGAGACTATGGGTCAAGCTGATGGAAAACCAATCTGGAGTGTAATTAGCAGTCTTCGAAAGGGAGGTAAGAAAGAAATGACAAGTATTTTGGACATTCAGGAAAACTGCTGGTGAATCCTATGGATGCCTTGCGCAGATGGAGGGAATATTTTGAAGAGTTGCTCAATGTAGGTGAAAATACGATCAGTAATGTTTCAGATTTCGAGGTAGAATGGGATAGGAATGATGATGGAAATAGGATCACATTTGAGGAAGTGGAGAAAATGGTCAATAGATTGCAGAGCAATAAAGCAGCTGGGGAGGATGAAATTAAGTCGGAACTCATCAAATACAGTGGAATGTCAGGTCTTAAACGGCTACACAGAATAATTGAAATGGCCTGGGAGTCGGGACAGGTTCCATCAGACTGGACAAAAGCAGTAATCACACCAATCTTTAAACATGGGAACAGAAAAGATTGTAACAACTACAGAGGTATCTCTTTAATCAGCGGTGTGGGTAAAATCTTCTCAGATATTGTTAAAAGGAAAGTGCGAGTATTAGTTGAGGACCAATTGGATGAAAATCAGTGTGGGTTTAGGCCACTTAGAGGTTGTCAGGACCAGATCTTCAGCTTACGGCAAATAATGGAGAAGTGTTATGAGTGGAACAGGGAATTGTATCTATGCTTTATAGATCTAGAAAATGCATATGACCAGGTTCCTAGGAGGAACTTATTGTCTGTTCTACGAGATTATGGAATAGGAGGCAAACTTTTGCAAGCAATTAAAGGTCTTTACATGGATAGTCAGGCAGCAGTTAGAGTTGACGGTAAATTGAGTTCATGGTTCAGAGTAGTTTCAGGGGTAAGACAAGGCTGCAACCTGTCTCCACTGTTGTTCATATTATTTATGGATCATATGTTGAAAACAATAGACTGGCTGGGTGAGATTAAGATAGGTGAACACAAAATAAGCAGTCTTGCATATGCGGATGACTTAGTTGTGATGGCAAATTCGATTGAAAGTTTGCAAAGTAATATTTCAGAGCTAGATCAGAAATGTAAGGACTATGGTATGAAGATTAGCATCTCCAAAACGAAAGTAATGTCAGTGGGAAAGAAATATAAAAGGATTGAGTGCCAAATAGGAGGAACAAAGTTGGAACAGGTGGACGGTTTCAAGTACTTAGGATGCATATTCTCACAGGATGGCAACATAGTGTAAGAACTGGAAGCGAGGTGTAGCAAAGCTAATGCAGTGAGCGCTCAGTTACGATCTACTCTCTTCTGCAAGAAGGAATTCAGTACCAAGACTAAGTTATCTGTGCACTGGTCAATCTTTCGACCAACTTTGTTGTATGGGAGCGAAAGCTGGGTGGATTCAGATTACCTTATCAACAAAGTTGAGGTTACGGATATGAAAGTAGCTCGGATGATTTTAGGTACTGGTAGATGGGAACAAGGGCAGGAGGGTGTCCACAATGATGAAATCAAAGAAAAACTGGAAATGAACTCTATAGATGTAGCAGTCAGGGCGAACAGGCTTAGATGGTGGGGTCATGTTACACGCATGGCAGAAGCAAGGTTACCCAAGAGACTCATGGTTTCAGCAGTAGAGGGTAGGAGGAGTCGGGGCAGACCAAGGAGAAGGTACCTGGATTCGGTTAAGAATGATTTTGAAGTAATAGGTTTGACATCAGAAGAGACACCAATGTTAACACTGAATAGGGGATCATGGAGGAATTTTATAAGGGGGCTATGCTCCAGACTGAACGCTGAAAGGCATAATCAGTCTTAAATGATGATGATGATGACAAAGAAAGGAGACACAAGGTAGAGATATCATGCAGCTACTTCGTCAATACGAAACATATCAGTAGTGAATCAAACGGAAGAAGGTAATAACATTGCTAAGGTATTTTTCCTCCGGACTTGGCCTAGAGAGACTTTCCGTCAGCCTCAGACTGAATGTAATAGAGTTTCTCGTGTCTACCCGAAGCATATTGTCAACAGGAACCAGGGTGAATCGCATGCGACTGCTTCTTCCGACATACGCTCGCGGCTGACTGTTTCGGTCACCAACACTTTCCTAAGGTCGTTCCCATAAACAAACAAACAAAAATCGATGTTATTTTTGGATTCAACCGTTGACCGAAAATGGAAGAGGAATTTTTGTCCGCAAATTATCTTTTTTTTCTGCAAACAACATCTCTGTACCCATTAAAATGTCAGTCAGTGACTGTAAGTCTTGCATCTGCATGTCTACACATACAGGAAAGTATCTGTTAATTTATAAATCAGTTACAGCAACCCATTTCCTGAGTTTCTTGCAGTTTTCGTTGGTACATGGTAATCAAAATATCACGGCTAAATTCGAAACCTATTTGTAACCAACTCATCATTGACTTCTGCATTGAATTGAGATTTTCAGTTGAAAATTTCTCAAAGGAGCAGCTTTAGATAGGAATTCGTGAAACAAAATGATTTTATTTCAGTTTACTGTCACGACATGAGGTTTAGCCACGTTGATGACGGACAATGATATCTTTTATGGGCACCGCACACTGCAGCTCACTGGAATTTCTGTAACTGTGACAAAATTTTTACCTGTATTGGTCCATCATCTCCTTATCTATTTTATAATCCAGGCGGCCTTTGGCGAATTGTTCGAACGCGGCATCCGATAAAATTCGCATAAGTCTCACGATAAAATGTTACGTACAGCAAGGTAAATGATAGGATAAAATATCTCAAGGGGGTTCTAGTTTCCGATTGAGAAGCAATTAACGAAATAACACGAATAGTGTTCGGTCATTCCCCCTGGAATAATCCGCCTCCAACCTCTCGTATCATACCGCTGAAAACCATTAAAACACAATATAAGTTACGTGTTTGACAAGGAGACATCATGGAATTTTATTAAATAATTAACTCTATCCTGCGCCCGGATCCCCGGGTTCGATTCCCGGCGGGGTCAGGGATTTTCTCTGCCTCGTGATGACTCGGTGTTGTGTGATGTCCTTAGGTTAGTTAGGTTTAAGTAGTTCTAAGTTCTAGGGGACTGATGACCATAGATGTTAAGTCTCATAGTGCTCAGAGCCATTTGAACCATTTGAATTAATTCTAACAATCATAGTGAAATAGGTAATTATTAAGCTAGCAAATTCCGAATGAATCAACTTCCATGTTGTCGGTACAAGCTCACAAGACAGAAAGACAAAGTGGTAGGCATATGATAAGTGAAGAAGCCTCTATCCTTTTTTCTCAGCGACATTACCTTGCTATCTTCCACAGTTCTAGAGGTTGCGCTAAGTATAAATGCTCACTACAATTATGAAAGTGTTCGCTGATTTGTTGAAAGGGAAGATATTTTATCAAATGCATTCGGGAATAAATTACTTTTCCCTACAATAAATCTTTTCGAACATCAATTTAGCAAGAAGCAAAAATAAAACGAAACACTTTAATTAGATGCCCATCGATGACTGACTTCAACACATTTAATATTTAGAATGTCAATAACCGTTATAGTTTTCTCTTTCCTATTATCAACTAATCTATAGACTGCAAAGATTGTCTTAGGGTGATTTTCATTGGTACCACGCCCTTCTTGATGTAGTTCTAACATTTGAAACCAGGCGACTATGAGAAAAAATTGAGAAACTAACGTAATTGTTACATACTACGAGTCGAAGAATGGGTTGTCAGAATATGTGAGAAAGATGAATATAGGGTAATATAAATAAATAAATAAAACATAGCATTACGGAACGAGGTCAGAGGCCGAGTTACTGCGCTCAGTTCAGTGGATGGATTATTCTCTGTCGGAATCAACAGCATATCAGCAACAGAAACGACGATAATTTACGTACACATGTCACTGATACAAGCAAAAGATAAATGAAATGATCGCATTGTTGGCCGGGATATTCCAGTCGGGTTCGGCCGCCAAGTGCAAGTCTTATTTTATTCGGCGCCACAGGGGGCGACTTGCATCCCATGATGAGAATGAAATGATGATTAAGACAAACAACGCGCAGTCCACGAGCGGAGAAAATCTCCGACTCGGCACGGAATCGAACCTGGGCCCAGTGCATAGTAGGCAAGCACGTTACCACCCAGTTAAGCAGGAGGACAAACAGAAGGTGAAGAGATGGATCAAGTACATGAGGAAATTGAGCTTACAATTCAGTATTTAAATATTCAGAATTAAAATCTTGTAATAATAGCAATGGTTGATGGGAAAACTGTAGTAGTGGAAGGAATAGACAGAGTTACAGAGAAAAATGTGTTGGTAGTAGGAAAGAAAAAGAAGACGAAAATTGAGTTTTGTATTAAAGTTCAGCTCACGTTTTCTTTTTCTAAAAATAAGTTTTTAACTTATCTGATGCGGCTTGCCACGAACATCACACTTGTGCCAACCTCCCCATCGCATAGTAGCATTTGTACCCAGTGCCGTCAACTGTTTGTTGAATGTATTTCAATCTCTGTCTTCCCCTGCAGTTTTTATCCTTTACAGATCCATCTAGCACCACGGACTTTATTCCCCGATGTCTTAACCTATGTCTTATCATCATCTCCCTTCATCTGATCAATGTTTTCGTTATGTTCCTTTTTTCGCCGATTCTGCGAATTGACGCATGTTGCAGGGAATGGCAATGGAATCTCAATGTAGACAAGTGTAATGTGCTGCGAATACATAGAAAGATAGATCCCTTATCATCTAGCTACAACATAGCAGGTCAGCAACTGGAAGCAGTTAATTCAATAAATTATCTGGGAGTACGCATTAGGAGTGATTTAAAATGGAATGATCATATAAAGTTGATTGTTGGTAAAGCAGATGCCAGACTGAGATTCATTGGAAGAATCCTAAGGAAATGCAATCCGAAAACAAAGGAAGTAGGTTACAGTACGCTTGTTCGCCCACTGCTTGAATACTGCTCAGCAGTGTGGGATCCATACCAGGTAGGGTTGATAGAAGAGATAGAGAAGATCCAACGGAGAGCAGCGCGCTTCGTTACAAAATCATTCAGTAATCGCGAAAGCGTTACGGAGATAATAGATAAACTCCAGTGGAAGACTCTGCAGGAGAGACGCTCAGTAGCTCGGTACGGGCTTTTGTTAAAGTTTCGAGAACATACCTTCACCGAAGAGTCAAGCAGTATATTCCTCCCTCCTACGTATATCTCGCGAAGAGACCATGAGGATAAAATCAGAGAGATTAGAGCCCACACAGAAGCATACCGACAATCCTTCTTTCCACGAACAATATGAGACTGGAATAGAAGGGAGAACCGATAGAGGTACTGAAGGTACCCTCCGCCACACACCGTCAGGTGGCTTGCGAAGTATGGATGTAGATGTAGATGTAAATGCTGAGAACCTGCTCATTTCTTATCAGTAGAGCTAATTTTCAATATGATTCTAAAACACTACGTCTCAAACTCTCCGATTCTCTTCCCTTCAGCTTCTCTCACAGTCCGTGAGTTAGTACCACACAATGCTGCACTCCAAACGTACGTACTCAGAAATATCTTCCTTAAATTGAGACCTATGTTTGATACAAACAGACATCTTTTGGTCAGGAATTCCCCTGTACTAGTCTGCTTTTTATGTCCTCCATGCTTTCGTTCATCATTTGTTATTTTGTAACAATATTTGAGCCTCTCCGCAGCGAGTAAAATTGGCTGGCTCTGTGATCTTTTCGCGGGGGAATCTTCCCTTCTTCTCGTGATTCCGTAGTGAGATATGAAATGGAGGCGGGACAATTGTTGGACAATTTGACGTGAATGCCAGTTCCTAAGATTTATTCGCGAGTACAACGTCGGCATTCTTTTATAAACACACATTTGTAGTTCCTAAGAGTCCATGTTACATACTCCTACTACACGAATTTGTCAAAATTATTAGGAATGCTTGTCTAAATTTCTGGGACATATTCCTTTAGTCAAGTTCGTAGAAGATGGATAGCACAGGCGGACCTCTATAAAACATCGCACTAAGGCTTAGAGCTTGCGTGAAATTTTCCCATCAAACGAGTTGTTAATTATTTTTGAAAACGTTTCTGTAGAAAACCAGCGGCCAAAATAGAATATTTAAAAGGCATGGTGACTAGTTTCGGTCACCCCATGATCATCTTCACACCTTCAAAACCATGTTGATGGATAATGGCTGTACACGAAGCAGGAACCACTAAATGACCTGATGCTAACCAGTTATTCTGCGGTCTGTCCACATTCAAGTTAAGCTGCTGCCCTTCATATCTTTGTTCATATCTTTACATCATTCGGAGATCTTATCTTTCTAAAAACTACAACGTTAGCTATATCCTAATGAACCATACTGGTGTCATACGGGTAGCACTAAGTACCTATGGCCGGACAGCTTGTCTGTGCGAAGAGGTAATGAATTACATACGCTAAGCTTCACCGTGTGTCAATCTATCTATTAGCGGAAACCCTATCAAAATCCTTAGAGTAGTTCCTGGGATTGACCCTGACATACAGATAAAGTAATGCTGCGGGGTATTTTCATTTAGTACTATGCATAGATTTGGTGATAATACGAGGCTGTCTAATAAATCTTTCATGTGGTTCGAGGATATCAGCAGTCCTACAGGGCTTCGATGGGACACAGCCGATGATATTTGACGCTTTTGTTAGACATTTTCCGTCCAGCGCAACTACTGTGTTCTTTCAACTACAAATTCCTTAACTTTATCACACGGGGAGAAGAGAGGTTTAGCTCGAGTAATGTTAGCTAAGCCAACCGATGTAGCCCACTGAAAGGGTGATTGTAAAGATTTTCCATTGCAGTGATGATAAAGCAAACTGTCATGTACAGACGACTGCAAACTTTTTTTTATTTTTATTTTTTTGGCTTCCTCGCACCCGGAGTTGTGTTTCATGACACACTTTCATCACAATGTCAAATTTTAGCGTCTGGGGAAAAGTCTGATTTGCAAAATATGGAGATGGAGATTGTAAGTAATTAAATCGCCCACAATTTCTATCGTAAATTTTCTGACTTCAACGATCGTCATCCAAAGATTTTACCAGTAGTAGCAATTTCAGGTTGCCTATTCACAGCTCTTACAGATGGAGAAGTCGATATCGTTAAAACTAAGAAAAACGGAAAAAAATATTTAGAGATAAAGTGATAGTGTTCAAGACACGATACGAATGTCTGGTAGAAATAATAGATTGTGACACAGATGTCTATAACGATTGTAAGTAGGCAGTTTATGTTTTCTTTATGTAAGTAGGCTGTTTATGTTTTCTTATTGGCAACGTTACGTAGCGCTCTATATGAAAATCACTGGCTGTGCTGTGTGCAGTCTGTGGTTAGTTTGCATTGTTGTCTGCCATTGTAGTGTTGGGCAGCGGCAGCTGGATGTGAACAGCGCGTAGCGTTGGGCAGTTAGAGGTGAGCCGCCAGCAGTGGTGGATGTGTGGAAGGAAATGGCGGAGTTTTGAAATTACATATTATGACTTTTGATGATATTAAGGTAAATACAGTGTTTGTTCTCTATTAAAATCTTTCATTTGCTAACTATCCCTATCAGTAGTTAGTGCCTTCAGTAGTTTGAATCTTTTATTTAGCTGGCAGTAGTGGCGCTCGCTGTATTGCAGTAGTTCCAGTAACGAGGATTTTTGATGATGATGATGATGATGTTTGGTTTGTGGGGCGCTCAACTGCGTGGTTATCAGCTCCCGTACAATTACCCAATCTTTGCTCAGTCCAATTTCGCCACTTTCCTGGATGATGATGAAATGATGAGGACAACACAAACACCCAGTCATCTCGAGGCAGGTGAAAATCCCTGACCCCGCCGGGAATCGAACCCGGGACCCCGTGCTCGGGAAGCGAGAACGCTACCGCGAGACCACGAGCGGCGGACGCGAGGATTTTTGTGAGGTAAGTGATTTGTGAAAGGTATAGGTTAATGTTAGTCAGGGCCATTCTTTTGTAGGGATTTTTGAAAGTCAGATTGCGTTGCGCTAAATAATATTGTGTGTCAGGTTAAGCACAGTCGAGTATAAATTGTTCTAAGGGGACGTTTCATATGTCGACCCTTAGCCGAGGATACCTCACTGGAATCTTCTGATTTTTTCTTGTAGTTTGTGTATTTAGTGTAGCTTTTGTTTATTGCTAGCGCGTAATGATAGAGAGAATTTCCTTGGTAGTTGTGGTTTTTCATTGTTGCACAGTAAAACAGTTGTGGCACGCATGTTGATTTGCACCAAGTATTTCGCAGCTGCGCTTGCAATTAACTTGATTTATTTTCAGTTCTATGTTAATGTGTTCTCTTATTTTTGCTCTTCAAATTGTGTTTTTTTGTGTTGTCGTGTGAAATATTGTGACAATAATGGCGTGTGAAAAACGTAATACTAGGCTCCAAAGTAAACTGAGAAATGACAGTGAAGACGAAAGCAGTGTGTTAGCGCCACCGAGTAATGAATTAACTAATGTTGAAAGTAGTAATTTGGTAATTGTACATAGGGAAATGGAGCGGGCTGCAAACAATGGTGTAGACAGTGAAACAATTAGTCAGCAGGGAAGCATTATCGATCGATCGGTCGGCAACAGCTCCCCTCAGGAATCCGGAATGACAGAACACAATATTGCAAATACTGTAGACTTAGGTTTTGGGTCCTCACCGTTTTCTCAAATGAGTCAAGAGACATTTTCTGCTTGTCAAAATGTGAATGTTGCTGGTGCAAATGCACTGCCGAAAGGCGTAGAGGAACAGATTCCAGACACTAATGCATTGTTATTACAATTAATGCAACAAATGGGACAAAATCTTCAAAAGTTAGACACAATGGAACAAAATCAGAGACAAACACAGCAAAAGCTTCAAAAGTTAGACACAATGGAACAAAATCAGAGACAAACACAGCAAAAGCTTCAAAAGTTAGGCACAATGGAACAATACCAGAGACAAACACAGCAACAGTTAGACACAGTGGAACAAAATCTTAAAAAGTTAGACACAGTGGAACAAGATCTTAAAAAGTTAGACACAGTGGAACAAAATCTTAAAAAGTTAGACACAATGGAACAAAATCTTTAAAAGTTAGACACCACACTTGAACAAACACGTGAAGATTTAACTACTGAGTTACATAACATCGAATCGAAATGTCAAAAAGTCTGTAATGACGTAAAAACACAGATTTGTGAGCATTTCCAACCTATTTTTTCGCGTCATGAAAATGCATTACAGAATCACGAAGCAGCCATAAAAGAACTGCAAACTATTGTTCATGAAAATCATGAGACCTTGCAAGCTAAAATGGACTCAGTTGCATCTACCGATTCGGTTACGCAACTTGCAAAAACTCAGGAAAATTTAAAGGACACAGTAGATACTCTGAAAATTGGTTCAGAAAGACACATGGAGGAAATTAGTTCATTATCAGAGAAAGTAGCCGAACTTTTGGATCAGGTCACTAACTTATTTACGAAGGTAGATGATAATCTGAATGACACAAAACCGGTAGTCTTTAATGACACAGAAGAGTGTGAACAAATTAGGAAACTGAAACAAAATCTGAATCAAATTAATACGCAACACCAAAGAGAAATCCGGGAAGTACAAGATCAGGTAATACAAGAATTTCGTATTTCAGAGGACACTCGCGCTCCAATACGGGAAGAGGGACATAGAAATACGGAACAGCCACAAAATAATAACACAGGGCATTTTGGAAGTTATGAAAGAAATTGGCAATGTGCACCGAATTTTGAGATGGAACCGCCGACACGACGTAACAATGACCGATATGCTACTCGCCGACACGATGATTTTGACTATAAGCTGTTCATTACTACACGTAAATTCAAAACGTTTAAGAATTCTGCCAACGACATTCATCCACAAGCGTGGCTCCATCAATTCTCTCATTTTTTTCCTCCCAACTGGTCATTGGAGCACAGGTTAGAATTTATGTGTGGCTACTTGCAGAATGAACCAGCTGTAAGAATGCGATCCGTCATTCACGATTGTCACAGTGAAGGATAATTTTACCATGCGTTCCTCTCAGCATATTGGTCACAAGCTACACAAGACCGAGTAAAACATAGCATCATGATGATGAAACACTTTGAACAATCTGAATTTTCCAGTCTTGTGAAATATTTTGAAGACATGTTGCACAAGAATCAGTACCTGTCAAACCCATACAGCCTCTCAGAACTCATCCGCATTTGCTTAATCAAACTGCCTGAACATTTACGGCATATTATTTTGGCAGGACGTTGCAAAGACGACATTGAAGCTTTTCAGGGACTCTTACAAGAATTAGAAATTAACACAGACAGTCGCGGGATGCGAAAACAGGAAAACAATCATTACAGGTCACATCCGTCGCAACTCCGCGATGAAAGAAATAATAACTGGACACGACAAGGCTATTCTCACAACACAAATCGTGACCAAAACAGACACCACCCGTATGACAACCACTGGCAGAGTAATAGTTACAGGGAAAGATCATCTTTCCGCGGTAATGACTATCACAGAGACAATCAGAGAAACAGACAATATGGGAACCAAAACAATTATTATCAAGGGAGACAGAATAACGTCAGACGCAATGGTCCAGCGCGCAGTTACGATTCAGGGAGAAATTCTCCACCACTTAACCGACAAGAAAGAAACTACAGGAACTACCGACATGACGACAGACGATATGATCGTAACGACAGACCTGAACTGCATCAGAACTGGCGAGATTTAAACAGAGCAGCGCACTCTCGTACGGTGAATTTGTAGAAGTTAGGTCTCCTAATCCTAATAACGGCGCGCGCCAACAAAGGAACAGACAATGACTCGCACCGCAGGCAGCCACCTGCGCCCGCTGGCTCAGGGAAAAATAACATTGACGCTAACCTTGAGCAAAATTTCAGTATTCTTTACGGACAAATACCGCATGATAATTGCATTCAAGTTGAAATTCTGCGCACTAGGAAGAGTAAAGGTTTACACCACATTTCACATGTAAAACCGTTTATTGAAAGATAATCTGCTTTTTAACTTTGTCTTTGCCATAAAACGTTTCACTTCACGTTACTAGTATGCTTTAGAAACTGTTACCATGCAACAATGTTTAAAGTTAAATATCCAGTCAAGAACCAAGAGAACTTATTCAAACAGAAATTACGAATGTATTGTTATTGCGAACAGACGACACAGTGTTATTGTGTGTGTACATTCTTGCTTGTTAGTTGCACGATTACGTAACGACTATAAGGCTCACATACTTAGAACATTTACCAGTACTGCTAATGAGATTCTAATGCAACATTTTGGTTTACTTGAAAATACATTCCGGATTTAAAGTACTTTCTGAGAGATACCAGATGACACAGTGGTTGGTTTATGTGACAGCTACACGATCATATCACGACACTACTAATGCGTGACTATTTACAATGTTGCTTTTGCATTGTTTCTGTTTCATATCTGCACAGTTTTTCTGAATTCTTCTGGAAAGCAAAACATGTTTTAGTAGTAACTTTTATGGTATAGCTACCATGAGACAGCCGTTTCCGTAGCACAACAATACGTTACAGCACAGTACTTTCTTCATCACGGCAATAAGCATAATAACTAAGATATCTATACGCAAAGCATTTCACTTTTGTTTATCATGAGGTCAGTACATTGACTTCTGCAGAACTTAGCTTTTGGAGGACGATAACTACGACACTTCCACAGAGATTATCTTACAGCAAGACGCACATTTAGCGCTACAGGACACGTATTTGAGTGATTAATTTTGTACTTAAAACATTTATTTTCAAAGATATTTGAAGTACAATGATACAAAGGTTTTCCGTAATACATTTCATTCCATTCTTGTAATCTGTAACACCTGAGGGTATAATTACATTAATCCTCAGGGGGGTACACGCTTACTTTGTGTATCATGTGTTTGGCATGCACAAGGAGCCCTAGCTAATATGGTATTTGCTTATACAACTTTACACATCGTGTAATCTGTAACACCTGAGGGTATAATTACATTAATCCTCAGGGGGGTACACGCTTACTTTGTGTATCATGTGTTTGGCATGCACAAGGAGCCCTAGCTAATATGGTATTTGCTTATACAACTTTACACATCGGTACCATATTGCTCTAACACATAAATTACATAGCTATCCGATCATTTAACTGAGAGAGACAAACTTTTTACTACATCAGTGACACATGTTTACGCAATTACACAGTTGGGTAACTTCACACTTACGAAATTGTATTTTGTCTGTACTTTGTGAACTGTTCATATTTTTTCAGACCCATTGTGATATTATGAGAGCTTTGAATGATATATTTGGTATGGGATCACGATTTTTAAAGTACGTTTGAGGTAGATGACGCTTTTTAAATGAGCAGAGAATTTCTTTAGGTTTTGAAATTATTGCAGGAAGCTACGACGTTTTTGAGATTTGACTGAGGTGTTATGATGTTATTTTTACGACGACGATGTGTATTATGCTGTTGAGGTATATTTATGATCAATAAGCCGATGTTATATGAGGAATATGATTATGCTACGTATGTATTATGGTCAAATATTGAAGAAGTGTCGACGAATAAGGTAAGGAATAATGAGTAGTGGTTAGGGACGCTGATTTGTGAAAAAGGATGTTGGAAACCAAGAATTGTACTTTAAGAGTTATGAAATGTGTGTGTAGATGCGTGAATGTATCACAATGCCGGCGAAAATTTTTGGACACTGTTATATTCATAAGATTTTGTTTCTACACATTTGCAACGCAAATTCTTGACCTGTGAAATATTTTATATGAGACTGTCACTGTAGCGGAAACTGCTGTCGTAAATATTTCCGTAAGAAAGTTAAGTGACCACCTGCACGTGCGTCGTGGGCACACAGCTGTGTCTGACACCTGGAGAACAAGCCTTTTCAGATGCTCAGGTAGAAAAGAAAAAAAAAGGGAGGCCATTATCCTCGCTTTTGACATACCTTTGTAGAAAGCACCGCAAACATCTGCACACCTGATTATGACAAGCGTTTTTCTCTAGAATTGAGGGAATTTTTACTGCGTTATGAAATACCATATGGCTAATGAATGATGTTTCATGCCGTCCTTTGTACATATTTGCTCATTTTCTTTAATATCCAGTTTCTAGCTGCACTGCAGCATTGGTTAAAATAAAATTTAATATATGTACTAATATAGTTGTTTTATGCCTACAGATCCAGTCAATAAGAAATTTATGATCTACTTCCAAGAAAACGAGGGCACATAAATAGACATTTCTCTTCATAGGAATTGCATAAATAATTTCTTTACGATTTGGTAACTTATCTGCTAGTGTAAGTTCTCGTGATGCATCACTTTAGTGTTAAGATGTGACATAGGTATTAAACATGGCCATTTTTACTGTAATATTTTTTCTGCTTGAGCTTTGTCATGTATAGATATAAGTTTTATATTTTTTATATTTTTTATATTTGCTGCTGCTGTTTGCCAGGCATAGTGCTACTGAATTTTAAATTGTGTTACTCTGTTAAGCTAGTTTTACTACTGACTTATTTTTCTTGTTACTGCACATTGGCTCATATTAGTTGTAATGTTGCATTGCTTGGTAATTTAGATTTACTGTAGCTTTCTTTGCAATTTTCCATTTTTTTGCATTGCTGTTTATATTAATTGTTTTATGTGATGCTGCATTGCTTCGTCCCTTGGTATATATATATCTGAGCTCAGTAGATTTAAGTTAGCTTAAGAGGGGGTAGACTATATAAGAAACTAACTATAATGAATTGGAAGAAATGCATTGAGGATATATAATAAAATGGTTTGGCAAAAAAAGTAGTGTACAGTGGAGAAAAACTATTTTTGAAAGAGGATGTGAACAGAATACAGAAAGAAGGCTTAGATAGGACTTTTTGTGAATGATGATGAACGAAGGGAGATCTCCATGAAAAATACTGCAGTAAAACAAACCCTGTCCTTTCCTTTTGTGTTATCCCTCTATGTGTTTGTGTACCATTGTGTATTTGTGTTTTTCCTGTCTTTATGTGTTTAGCTGATGGTGTTATATTGTAGAATTTTTCTAATACTATGTTATTTACTTTGTAAATATGCTTAGACATTATTTATTCTGTTTTGTTTTAATGCTTATGTGTGAAGTTGATGTTTCAATAATTATTCTGATCTTTTATGTATGTACTCATGTCATAATTCCTGTAACACTGATGTATATGTTATTTCTATTCTTTTGTAAAGCTTGTACTACAAATGTTATCTGTATTGTTATGTTCTTTAATGATGTATTTTGTACCTTTGTAATTGTATTCTTATGTTATAAAATTGTAATTGACATGAGTTCATCATATTATTAACTTGTAAGTTCCATTTCACTGCACACATTTCTGTTGGTCATAGTAATGCACAATATGTGAGAAGTTGGGACTGTTAGTGTTTGCACGTGTGTTACTAATTCAGCAAGGGACTGGATAACAGCATTGCTGGTTCTCAGGACAATTCCAAAAACTTTGTGCGTGCACAAGTGTTGGTTTATGGACTTGCTATCTTCTCTGCAAGACTCTTCAATGGTGATTGTGCACCTGCACAGTCACAGCAGATGGCTGCTGGCCATCTCTACAAGGAATATAGTGGGTCTACACCTTTCCTGACTCACCAATACCATTATCTCTACAAGGACTGCAGTGGGTCTGCACCTCTGGTGGCCCACCAATACCATACTCTCTACCAGGACTACAGTGGGTCTGCTCTGTGACGATCTACGTAACAATATTCTTCATAACTTCGACTGACTCTGCTGTGGGTTTGTTCTGTTGTGTCCCATTACCTGTCTGCATGTCAAGAGTCAGCACTGTCTTTCCGTTGGAAAGGCAACACTACTTCTTCAAGACTGGATGGAAATCCACTACTTCTGTGTGCAATTTCTTTTAGTAATGAGACTTTGTAAAATAAAAACTGTAATTACTACTATGATGAATGATCAGGACTGTCTTTATGGACTGTGAGAAAATTTTAGCTTTTGACCAACATTGTATTAATAAGTGTGTGCATTTGATATCTTTCTTACTGTAATTATGAAAAAATTTTTCAAATCTGTATTGGCCACTGCCCAAAAAAATTTGTAAAATTTTTTGTGGGGAGCGTGGGGGCTATGTAAGTAGGCTGTTTATGTTTTCTTTATGTAAGTGGGCTGTTTATGTTTTCTTATTGGCAACGTTACGTAGCGCTCTATATGAAAATCACTGGCTGTGCTGTGTGCAGTCTGTGGTTAGTTTGCATTGTTGTCTGCCATTGTAGTGTTGGGCAGCGGCAGCTGGATGTGAACAGCGCGTAGCGTTGGGCAGTTAGAGGTGAGCCGCCAGCAGTGGTGGATGTGTGAAAGGAAATGGCGGAGTTTTGAAATTACATATTATGACTTTTGATGATATTAAGGTAAATACAGTGTTTGTTCTCTATTAAAATCTTTCATTTGATAACTATCCCTATCAGTAGTTAGTGCCTTCAGTAGTTTGAATCTTTTATTTAGCTGGCAGTAGTGGCGCTCGCTGTATTGCAGTAGTTCCAGTAACGAAGATTTTTGTGAGGTAAGTGATTTGTGAAAGGTATAGGTTAATGTTAGTCAGGGCCATTCTTTTGTAGTGATTTTTGAAAGTCAGATTGCGTTGCGCTAAATAATATTGTGTGTCAGGTTAAGCACAGTCGTGTATAAATTGTTCTAAGGGGACGTTTCACGATGTGACAATCGTCACCACTGTTACGAAAAATACCTGATCCGCTTTATTCATGGAGTTGCTCAGATCTTTTCCAGTGTTTTTCAATGTGCCTGTCATTTAGGTTCATACGCCCGTGTCACCAGTATTATCTTAATTTATCATGTCCACTCTATCGACGTATTCATTCCATTAATTATTGTTTTGTGTCCAACTTTTATTTACTTTTAACATCAATTTGCCTCAGTTCTAATCGTTTGTCATGTTATTAATCACAGATAATCGTTTAAATTTCCTCGTAAATATTATTTCAGGTAGCTTAATTCTGTACTGACATTTTTTAATTTATATTTTAGTAGCTCATCCTTCTGTACACCTGATTAGTTACTTTCGTTCATCATCATCACTATCATGATCAACAAGAATTAGTCTTGTTAACACATCTCGTCCTTCATTTTCCTCCACTATGTTCTTCAGTCTAATATTAGTCTTGTATAATAATTTCGGATGTGATCAACTCTTATGTATCCTTAAATCAAGCTTGGTAATCCTATTTCTGATGCCCTGGCTTTTCCTTTTTCTGTTATACTTCAACGCACTTCTCCACAAAGATTTGTAGGGTCTGCCATGGTTCTATAAAATATTATCATTCACACAACACTGGCTTTGCCATCGAAGTAGTTTTTAATTGTACAATATAAACTACTGAATTATTTAATTTTGCATCTAGTGACAACAGAACTACGGAACTGTCTTGTCATAAACAATAAACAGGATTTAATTTTTCTTTAATCGCAGTGCTTGATCGCAAACATACGTCAACTAATCACTTGATTTCGATCTGTGATGATCATCCTCAGTTCATTAATATGATGAAAAATATAAATACCAATAAAAGAGTAAAGTAAGGTAAATAAAGTAAATGTTGCCATAGCGCATGTGTATTAAAATATAGTTCACATATTATTTTTAGTCTCTCATTTCCTGTACTAATTCCCTCTGCATCATGTGATTTAATTCGACTACATTTTATTAACCTTGTTTTGAATTTGTTGATGTTGACCTTATAACCCCCTTTCGTCCATTCCGTTCAGCTGCTCTTCCTAATATCTTGCTGCCTCTGACCGAATTACAATGTCATAGACAAACATCGAAGTTTTTTTCCTCCTTCCTGAACTTTAATTCATTCTCGAAGTTTTTACTTAGTTTCCTTTACTACTTGCTCCATGAACACACTAAATAACATTGGGATAGGCGACAATACTGTCTCACTTATTTCTCAAATACTGCTTTCCCGTCATCCAGTATGCTTTCTGTACAAATTGTAAATAACCTTTCGCTACCTGTCTTTCACCCCTGCTTCCTTCAGAATTTTGAGTATCATATTCCGTTCAACAATACCAAAAGCTTTCTTTAAGTCCAAAAACGTTATAAACTTGGGTTTATCTTTCTTTAAACTGTCTTTTCAATCACAGGGTCAGTATTCTCTCGCGTATTTCTACGTGTCTTTGGAGTTCAAACTGATTTCTCCCCAGGTCAGCTTCTGCCAGTTTTTTCATTCTTCTGTAGTAACTACAGTGTTTAACAAGATTGACCGGTTCCACAAGTTTGTTTGCAATTAAGAATGCTGCACTTGTAAACTCTTCCTTTTCCTTGCTTAGGAGTCAAGACCTTGCAAGGGCACCCCATATCCTTCATTAAAACGACTGTAGTTTTGTTTCTGCATCTCTTTCCTCATGTAATTATTCTATTAAATACGCGCGTGTAAACTGTCAGCCCTAGAGGAACGAATCTTACTGTTGCAGCATGTGCTAAGTTCCGAACAGTGGGCCTCCCTGAACGGAAAGCAGAAGATCCGCAAAGGCTTTCGTGACTGACTGTGGGATACCTGGACGAGGAATGACCCTGGTGCTCAGTGTGAGGCCGCAGGGTCAGCGCGCCCGTGTGTGTGTGTGTGTGTGTGTGTGTGTGTGTGTGAGCTGTCCGTTCCGCTACAGTGGCTGCGCCGCCCACGCAGCGCTGGGGCCCGGCGCGCCCGCCGTGGGTCTTGCAGCCCGGCACCCTTGCTCCCACGGACTACTGCCGAAGGAAACAGACGAGACTTTCGTTACGGATTATCGCTCCTTACCTGCGAATCACTGTACTCCGTTCTCAGCAATGAAAGTTGTTACACAAGCTTTCGCTACGGATTATCGCTCCTCAATTGCGAATCACTGTACCCCATTCTGAACAATGAAAGTTGTTAGCACTGGCTAAACAGACAAGAATATTTATATGCTGTCCGAATGATAACTGCCGATGTATGTAGCCCTGTTGTACATTTTACTAATTTTCCCGTCAGCTGGTGCCTTATACTTTCATTTCATTACGCCTTCTTTCCGTAGCATTTAGGCAATGTAGCACTATTTAACCAAAACTAACGGAAGTCAGAATTAAATGAACATAACGCAACTACATTTGCTGACAAAAAAGTGATGGATCCCGAAGACATGGTCTGATGTCAATGTAAATTCTTACACGGACATATCATGGTTGGGTATGTAAATGATTAAGTGGCTGTAAGTAATATATGACTTAACTTCTGAGGTCATCAGTCCCCTAGAACTTAGAACTACTTAAACCTAACTAACCTAAGGACATCACACACATCCATGCCCGAGGCAGGATTCGAACCTGCGACCGTAGCGGTCGCGTGGTTACAGACTAAAGCGCCTACAACCGCTCGGCCACACCGGCTGGCGCCGAAAGTAATTCGCGAAGATTAATGATAAACTTATAAATACAACGGAAGAATTTAAAAACATAATATAACTGAACTACGTACGGATGGACACTTAAGTGAAAAAGAGGATAAAAATAAATTGAATATTGTTCAGGAAATTCAGTACTGTACTCGTGCGCAAATAAAATTTCCAGTTTATCTTAAACGTGTAGATTGGGCTGCTTAATCTGTACATGTTTGGTGGGGCGAAATTGAGTGCTTGTTCCTGTTAACGTTTTCGATACCACCAGATGGAAATGATCTCGCCTGATAATCTTCATTTTTTCGCTGGACCGTGGAGACGTCAGATTACCCTACGTGCAGCAGGGAATTCTTTCGCCGAGATAAATGACTTGACTAGTGGCAGGAACAGGAGGGAACTATAGGCTAGTAACAGACAGAGAACTGTAATAGCCAGTTATGATATTGATAAAAATACACAAATGCAAGGTAGTATTGTCACAAAAAATGGGATTTAGACAGTCCACAACTGTGGGCTGTATGGCAAACCGCTGTCCTTTTGTAATATAAGCTAAATATACATAATACATATATTAAATAAAACGGAAAACAACTGTAACTAGCCCAGTCCACAAAGAGAGTGATAGAGAAACACAGCCGAATCTTGGAGGCTGAGAATCACGAGCTAAAGAAGTTAGCCAAGTGAAGCTACATAATACAAGCACACAGCCAACGGCAATGTGGCAAATCGTATCGCTCTGATGTCGGTGGGACCTTAAAGCAGGCTTCCCACGGTGCAAATCGAGTATTTGCTTGTTAATCAAGGACGAAGTTCCCACAGACTTTCTACTTTCAATCGTCTTTACTAAAGCCGACTGAATCTAGACATGGCTGTTTCCAAAATAATGGATGCTAACACATTCACCGCGCATGATGGAAACTACAACACTACCGCTAGTCATGGAGTGAAGCTGACTAAGAACAGCAACGAAATGGGGTTGAGTTTTGCAACTTCGGAAGCAGCACACAATGTGCCTCCTCCAAAAGAAAAGAGTCCCTTTAGCCAACTTTACTTTGGTAAGGTTAGAAACAGTTCCTACTGCTTCCGGCTTGGCCTCCTGGCCTTCATGTTGGTGACGATATGGTGGCAACAGTTCCCCGAACGTGCGCGGGATCAGTGTTCCAACACGTCGACATTGCTATAACTTGAACGTGAAAGTAATGACCCCAAAAGTCTTTCGATTTTCGCCATCTTGTGCAGTTTATGAATTAGATGATCGTTGTTGTTGTTGTGATCATCAGTCCTGAGACTGGTTTGATGCAGCTCTCCATGCTACTCTATCCTGTGCAAGCTTCTTCATCTCCCAGTACCTACTGCAACCTACATCCTTCTAAATCTGTCTAGTGTATTCATCTCTTGGTCTCCCTCTACGATTTTTACCCTCCAAGCTGCCCTCCAATACTAAACTGGTGATCACTTGATGCCTCAGAATATGTCCTATGAAGCGATCCCTTCTTCTAGTCAAGTTGTGCCACAAATTTCTCTTCTCCCCAATTCTATTCAGTACCTCCTTATTAGTTATGTGATCTACCCATCTAATCTTCAGCATTCTTCTATAGCACCCCATTTCGAAAGCTTCCATTCTCTTCTTGTCTAAACTATTTCTCGTCCACAATTGACTTCCATACATGGCTACACTCCACACAAATACTTTCATAAACGACTTGCTGACACTTAAACTTATACTCGACGTTAACAAATTTATCTACCTCAGAAACACTTTCCTTGCCATTGCCAGTCTACATTTTATATCACCTCTACTTCGATCACCATGAGTTATTTTGCTCCCCAAATAGCAAAACTCATTTACTACATTAAAGGTCTCATTTCCTAATCTAATTCCCTCAGCATCACCCGTCTTAATTAGACTACATTCCATTATCCTCGTTTTACTTTTGTTGATGTCCATCTTATATCCTCCCTTCAAGACAGTGTCTATTCCGTTCAACTGCTCTTCCAAGTCCTTTGCTGTCTCTGACAGAATTACAATGTCATCGGCAAATCTCAAAGTTTTTATTTCTTCTGCATGGATTTTGATACCTACTCCGAAATTTTTCTTTTTTTCTTTTGTTTCCTTTACTGCTTGCTCGATATACAGATTGAATAACATCGGGGAGAGGTTACAACCCCGTCTCACTCCCTTCTCAACCGCTGCTTCCCTTTCATGCTCCTCGACTATTGTAACTGCCATCTGGTTTCTATTCAAATTGTAAATAGCCTTTCGCTCCCTGTATTTTACCCCTGCCGCCTTTAGAATTTGAAAGAGAGTATTCCAGTCAACACTGTCAAAAGCTATCTCTAAGTCTACAAATGCTAGAAACGTAGGTTTGCCTTTCCTTAATCTATTTTCTAAGATAAGTCGTAGGGTCAGTATTGCCTCACGTGTTCCAACATTTCTACGGAATCCAAATTGATCTTCCCCGAGGTCGGCTTCTACCAGTTTTTCCATTCGTCTGTAAAGAATTCGTGTTAGTATTTTGCAGCTCTGACTTATAAAACTGATAGTTCGGTAATTTTCACATCTATCAACACCTGCTTGGGATTGAAATTATCATATTCTTCTTGAAGTCTGAGAGTATTTCGCCTGTCTCATACATCTTACATGGTAGAGTTTTGTCGGGGCTGGCTCTCCCAAGGTTATCAGAAGTTCTAATGGAATGTTGTCTAATCACGGGGCCTTGCTTCGATTTACGTCTTCCAGTGCTCTGTCAAACTCTTCACGTAGTATCATATCTCCCATTTCATCTTCATCTATATGCTCTTTCATTTCCATGATATTGTCCTCAAGAATATCGAATTTGTATAGACACTCTATATACTCCTTATACCTTTCTGCTTTCCCTTCGTTGCTTAGAACTGGGTTTCCATCTGAGCTCTTGATATTCATACAAGTAGTTCTCTTTTCTCCAAAGGTCTCTTTAATTTTTCTGTGGGCAGTATCTGCCTTAACCCTAGTGATATACGCCCCCACGTAATTTAATTACATTTGTCCTCTAGCCATCGCTGCTTAGCCATTTTGCACTTCGTGTCAATCTCATTTTTGAGACGTTTGTATTCCTTTTTCCCTGCCTCATTTACTGCATTTTTGTATTTTATCCTTTCATCAATTAAATTCAATATCTCTTCAGTTATCCAAGGATTTCTATTAGCCCTCGTCTTTCTACCTACTTGGTCCTCTACTGCCTCCACTATTTCATCTCTCAAAGATACCCATTCTTCTTCTTCTACCGAATTTATTTCCCCCATTCTTGTCAATCGTTGCCCAATGCTCTCCCTGAAACTCTCTACAATCTCTGGTTCTGTCAGTTTATGCAAGTCCCATCTCCTTAAATTCCCACCTTCTTGCAGTTTCTTTAGTTTTAACCTACAGTTCATAGCCAATAGATTGTGGTCAGAATCCACATCTGCTCCAGGGAATTTCTTACAATTTAAAACCTGGTTCCAAAATCTCTTTCTTACCATTATATAATCTGAAACCTTCCAGTATCTCCAGGCTTTTTCCATGTATACAACCTTCTTTCATGATTCTTGAACCAAGTGTTAGCTATAATTGAGTTATGCTCTGTGCAAAATTCTACCAGGCAGCTTCCTCTTACATTCCTTACCCCGATTCCATATTCTCCTACTACGTTTCCTTCTCTTCTTTTTCCTACTATCGAATTCCAGTCACTCATGACTATTACGTTTTAGTCTCCCTTCACTATCTGAATAATTTCTTTTATCTCATCATAAATTTCATCAATCTCTTCGTCATCTGCGGAGCTAGTTGGCATATAAACTTGTACTACTGTGGTAGGCGTGGGTTTCGTACCTATCTTGGCCCCATTAATGCGTTCACTATGCTGTTTGTTGTAGCTTATCCGCCTTCTTATTTTTTATTCGTTATTAAACCTACTCCTGCATTACCCTTATTTGATTTTGTATTGATAACCCTATATTCACCTGGCGAAAAGTCTTGTTCCTCCCGCTACCGTACTTCACTAATTCCCAATACATCTAACTTTAACATATCCATTTCCATTTTTAAATTTTCTAACCTACCTGCCCGTTTAAGGAATCTGAAATTCCACGCTCCGACCCATAGAACGCCAGTTTTGTTTCTCCTGATAACAGCGTCCTCCTGAGCAGTCGTCGCCCGGAGGTCCGAATGGGAGACTATTTTACCTCCGGAATGTTTTACCGAAGAGGACACCATCATCATTTAACCATATAGTAAAGATGCATGCCCTCAGGAAAAATTACGGCCGTGTCCGCAGCACCACCAGGAGGCATTCAGCGTCTGGTGGGCAGTGGTCATCATGTTTTGGTCCACCAGTGAACATCAGACAAGGCATTAGAGAGCACCTGATTCCATGCTGAAACTTCTGGCCCTAATAGTGGGCAAAATCTGAACGGTGCTTCCTAGTAACGTTGCCACCAGAAATTTATTTCGGATGTTATGTGACGGCTAAACACATTTTTCAGTTTCAGGGACTAATGTAGACTGTGTCGCAACAGTCAGTGAAATCTTACGTATAATCAACTGTTCGAATTTTAGAAGTCATTCCACTAAATCATTCATAATCTGATGAAGTAAGCCGTATGGTCGAATGGCAAGGATTGTAGTCACATACTAAAGGTATCAAATAGATTATATAATAGTAAGACAGAGATTTAGGAACCAGGTTTTAAATTGTAAGACATGTCCAGGGGCAGATCTGGACTCTGACCACCATCTATTGGTTATGACCTGTAGATTAAAACTGAAGAAACTGCAAAAAGGTGGGAATTTAAGGAGATGGGACCTGGATACACTGAAAGAACCAAGGGTTGTACAGAGTTTCAGGGAGAGCATAAGGGAACAATTGACAGGAATGGGGGAAAGAAATACAGTAGAAGAAGAATGGGTAGCTTTGAGGGATGAAGTAGTGAAGGCAGCAGAGGATCAAGTAGGTAAAAAGACGTGGGCTAGTAGAAATCCTTGGGTAACAGAAGAAATATTGAATTTAATTGATGAAAGGAGAAAATATAAAAATGCAGTAAATGAAGCAGGCAAAAAGGAATACAAACATCTCAAAAATGAGATCGACAGGAAGTGCAAAATGGCTAAGCAGGGATGGTTAGAGGACAAATGTAAGGATGTAGAGGCTTATCTCACTAGGGGTAAGATAGATACTGCCCACAGGAAAATTAAAGAGACCTTTGGTGATAAGAGAACCACTTGTATGAACATCAAGAGCTCAGATGGAAACCCAGTTCTAACCAAAGAAGGGAAAGCAGAAAGGTGGAAGGAGTATATAGCGGGTGTATACAAGGGCGATGTACCTGAGGACAATATTATGGAAATGGAAGAGGATGTAGATGAAGATGAAATGGGAGATACGATACTGCGTGAAGTGTTTGACAGAGCACTGAAAGACCTGAGTCGAAACAAGGCCCCCGGAGTAGACAACATTCCATTGGAACTACTGATGGCCTTGGGAGAGCCAGTCCTGACAAAACTCTACCATCTGGTGAGCAAGATGTATGAAACAGGCGAAATACCCGCAGACTTCAAGAAGAATATAATAATTCGAATCCCAAAGAAAACAGGTGTTGACAGATGTGAAAATTACCGAACAATCAGTTTAATAAGCCACAGCTGCAAAATACTAACACGAATTCTATACAGACGAATGGAAAAACTAGTAGAAGCCGACCTCGTGGAAGATCAGTTTGGATTCCGTAGAAGTACTGGAACACGTGAGGCAATACTGACCTTACGACTTATCTTAGAAGAAAGATTAATGAAAGGCAAACCTACGTTTCTAGCATTTGTAGACTTAGAGAAAGCTTTTGACAATGTTGACTGGACTACTCTCTTTCAAATTCTAAAGGTGGAAGGGGTAAAATACAGGGAGCGAAAGGCTATTTACAATTTGTACAGAAACCAGATGGCAGTTATAAGAGTCGAGGGACATGAAAGGGAAGTAGTGGTTGGGAAGGGAGTAAGACAAGGTTGTAGCCTCTCCCTGATGTTATTCAATCTGTATATTGAGCAAGCAGTAAAGGAAACAAAAGAAAAATTCGGTGTAGGTATTAAAATCCACGGAGAAGAAATATAAACTTTGTGGTTCGCCGTTGACATTGTAATTCTGTAAGAGACAGCAAAGGACTTGGAAGAGCAGTTGAACGGAATGGATGGTGTATTGAAGGGAGGATATAAGATGAACATCAACAAAAGAAAAACGAGGATAATGGAATGTAGTCGAATTAAGTCGGATGATGTTGAGGGTATTAGATCAGGAAATAAGACACTTAAAGTAGTAAAGGAGTTTTGCTATTTGGGGAGCAAAATAACTGATGATGGTCGAAGTAGAGAGGATATAAAATGTAGACTGGCAATGCGAAGGAAAGCGTTTCTGAAGAAGAGAAATTTGTTAACATCGAGTATAGATTTAAGTGTCAGGAAGTCATTTCTGAAAGTATTTGTATGGAGTGTAGCCATGTATGGAAGTGAAACATGGGCGGTAAATAGTTTAGACAAGAAGAGAATAGAAGCTTTCGAAATGTGGTGCTACAGAAGAATGCTGAAGATTAGATGGGTAGATCACATAACTAATGAGGAAGTATTGAATAGGATTGGGGAGAAGAGAAGTTTGTGGCACAACTTCACCAGAAGAAGGGATCGGTTGGTAGGACATTTTCTGAGGCATCAAGGGATCACCAATTTAGTATTGGAGGGCAGCGTGGAGGGTAAAAATCGTAGGGGGAGACCAAGAGATGAATATTCTAAGCAGATTCAGAAGGATGTAGGTTGCAGTAGGTACTGGGAGATGAAGAAGCTTGCAGAGGATAGAGTAGCATGGAGAGCTGCATCAAACCAGTCTCGGGACTGAAGACCACAACAACTACGCAGAAATGTGACACTATCAAGTGGGACGGGGACGCATGTGTGTATTAGTGCTAGCCGGAGCCGCCCTTTGTCGAAGTACATGATTCCATCTAGTTTTCTCTCTCAGGCGTGAGAAGAATAATGTGAGAGGAAACTATGTTCAAGGTCACAGGATGCAGTGGTTCTGGGCAGGCGATAGCGTCGACACAATGCGCCAACCTGGTCATAGGTGGTGCCACGTGAAGTGGTTCTAGCAACAATCGCATCATCACTGTTGAAGCCTTCACCTGATAGCTGCAACATTTATATTCTCACGAATTAACTATTTCAGATAATTTTTGTCCTAATTCTACGTATTGTACAGCGCTGTTACCAGCTACTCCTGCTTTTAACTCTCCTATCTGCCCTTCCGTGAAGTTATAACACCCATTCACTCAACGACTCTAGTGTGGCCTTCTCATAAATCTGACTTGCAACGGTTAAAATTTGGTGCTAATTTTATTCAAGGCCTTCGTCATAAAACTCACCTGCTTCTTAAAATCTAGAGCCTGAGCTTCCACCAGGTGAAAACATGTTACAATGGATCTGAAGGGTCACAGGAAAGGAACTGCTGCATCTGTTTGCCACTCAGTTTTCTTTTAAATTCAAAACCAAATTTAGCATTCTTTGCTTCTAATTTTAATTCTACTCCGACTAATTGTGCTAATTTCCGAGGTGTCTGGCTGCATCACATAGCGAGCTGTTGACCTCTCTCTGGTGGAAATGCTTTTCTCTACAAAGGCAACCGTTACTTTGGTGTGATGGGAAATCCGGCGTTCGGTGGCTCTGAACTCTCTCCCCAACCCCTCCCCCCCCCCCCCCCCCTTGGGTGACCAACCACGGTCACTAAGCCTCTAGATCGGATTTCTAAGTTTGTAGATGCCTGGCGGCCAGTAAAAGAGAGGTAGTTTTCCCCTAAGGGATGATAAAAGCGATCTCACGTGCTAATCTTTTCTTCCGTGGACCGTGAAGGTTTCAGACTACATTACCTATAGCAGTAAATTAATTTGCCGAGATAAGTGAATTAATTAATGACAAGAACAGGGGAATACTACAGAACAGTAACAGGGAAAGGACTGTAAGAGAATCAGTTACATTCTTGATAAACACACACATATGAGAGGCAGTGTCCACAGAGAGTGGTATTTCGCCATTCCACATTTCATGGCAAGACAGGGGAGCGGCCAGTTTGCTGTAGGTTAATCTAAATGTAGATAAAAGAATCAAACATTAACAACAATAACTCATCCTGTCTCAAGAGATTCCGTTAAACGGGAAACAGAGATTAATATGGGAGCCGAGAACCATAAACGAAAGGAGTTGTTCATGAGGAGTCACGGGGTATGACCACACAGACAGGGGCAGTGCGACAGAGCTTTACCGCTTTACTCAGTGTGTAAATCGCGTATTTGTATGTTAATCATGGACGATGCTGGCAAAGCATTCGACCGTGAATAGTGTGCTGGCTGAATCTACACATGATTGCTTCCAAGGTGAGGGGAGGTAACACACTTATCGCGAAATGACGGCGACTACCGCACTTCTGCTAGTCACAAAAAGAAGCCGACTAAGAACCGCAACGAAATGGGGCTGAGACAGCGACGCTCACTAGTTTTGTAATCTTAACACACACTTCAGTGTGCTTCCACCGATAGAAAAAGATCCATATGGTCAACACGAATAGGGTGGCGACGGAAACAGTTCCTGCTGCTTGCCGCCAAGAGGGCTGCTCGGTATCCGGGTATGCTGTTTGGTGACCCTGTGGTGACTAGTTCTCTGGACGTGGATGGAGTCGTTTGTCCTAATCGCCGTCCTTATTGTAGCTTGAATATAAAAGTAGTAATCCCGGAACTTCTGCTGAATTACAACATCTTATTTATTTTATGAATTAAATGATTCGTGATTATAACAACTGCTAATGGCCTTGCCGCAGTGGTAACACCGGTTCCCGTCAGATTACCGAAGTTAAGCGTTGTCGGGCTGGGCTAGCACAAGGATGGGTGACCATCCAGTCTGCCGAGCGCTGTTGGCAAGTGGGGTTTACTCAGCCCTTGTGAGGCAAACTGAGGCGCTACTTGAATGAGAAGCAGCGGCTCCGGTCTCGGAAACTGACATACGGCCGGGAGAGTGGTGTACTGACCCCATGTCCCTCCATATCCGTATCCAGTGACGCCGATGGCCTGAGGATGTCACGGCGGTCGGTCGGTACTGTTGGGCCTTCATGGCCTGTTTGGGAGGAGTTTAGTTTTAGATTATAACAACTGCTCCGCCCCCACCATTAGATCAGTTCTCTATTCTGAAAACTTAGCATTATTGTTAGCTGGCCTGGGACAATTGATTTCAGTGCACAAAATAGGCAGACTTCATTGAACTTTCGATTATCTGATTTATAGTCCAGTTCCTATACCAAACGAAATCGCAATTACTTAAGCAACTCGAACCAGTGGCTGGAAAAGCGATTTTCATTTTATTCAATTCTCTTTTTTGTAAGGGAACTAGACAGTTACTAATACTTCTCAACGTGCTCTATACCTATCAGAAAAGTCTCCTGGTTTCAAACGGAATGTTACAACCGGTGTACGGAGCTAATAGTAACAAGAAATATGGACGTTAAATGCGCATGCAATTCCAAAATCGAGCGTAGCCTAATGAGCAAAGGAAAGATTCCTGTTGCTTATAATAAGAATGTCAGAAAAAGAATTAAATAGAAAAGAAAAAGAAAGAGTTTAGAACGTTACAATTACTGCTACGAAAACGAAATAGAGATGGTCTGGGGATGTAACGAGATGAATTGACGGGAAATGGACTACGGAGATTGTGTGTAGGATATCTCCTGAAAAGACCTAGAGGTCGGTTTAATGGAAGACGGATTGTAGATACAAAAGACAAGTAGGGCAAACTTGGATGCGAAAAACAGAAGCATGTAACATACGAAAATGTCTGGAAGATTCCCATGTTTAGTAAGAGCGATGAATGGCTAGTGATATGATGATGATGATGAAGATGATGACGATAATAATGATATTAACAGGCCTAGAAATGACTTCGAAGAAGTGAATGTCATTTTGAAACTTTCTTTCAAACTACTAAAATGAGCATCACATCGGTCCAGTACTGTCTCGTACTGCGCATTCCTCTCCACCGATCGCTGGCAGTCAGTACAATCTGGTCTCCTAGCAGGCGCGTTGCCGTGAGTAACTCCGGATTCCACGATAACTGGTTTCGGTCAGAGTGCGATGTGACCCCGAAATCGGTGGTGAAACAGTTCTATCCATGCTCGTTTCGTACACAATATTTCGACGAGCGACCCCGCCGTCTTCTTTGGATGCTGCATGTATTACTGATATGTGTTCCCGCTGACTGGACTCCAACCAGACTCCAATAATTCGGAACAGAACTGCCAGAAGCTCACTATTAATCAGTCGCCCTGAGAAGACCTGAGAGATAACAATTAATCCATTGGGCGGTGGGCGGGGGGTTGAGGAGGGGTTGTGGAAACTAAATTTCTGCCTCCCTTCTTCTCTTCACTGTCGTTATTCAGAAGCAGACTTCATCTCCAAAACATCTCTCTCTCTCTCTTTCTCTTTCTCTTTCTCTCTCTCTCTCTCTCTCTCTCTCTCTCTCTCGGCATGAGAGTTGTGAAATAAAACTCTTGTCTCAACTTGTGGGTGTAAGTGTCACAAGCATTGTAAGCTCAGAAGTTGAATATCATACTGGATTATACTGTCGTTTGCAAAGTCATACAAAAGGACCATAGAACGCCAGCATCACTAAGTTGGAAATAAGGAGCAACCGAAGCAATCTCACTCTGCACATCTCACGTAAGAGTACCACTGAGCAAATGTGAACAGCGACAAAACTTTTCCTTTTGATTTGACTGCTAGCATCCTTATTCACATGAGTGCTACATTGGAAAAATTCTGCAAATTAGCTTTGGACACTGAACTCGTATTCAGGAAATTATTGGGGTGCAACTATGGCTTAGAGAGCGTTTTGTTTTCGGAATTACCGTGCTTTAAATGTTCTTCCAGGTTTATAAACTCTACATCAAATGATACTGTTGTGGTGTGGACCATTTCTGTAAAGTGATGTATTTTTTTAAATTACCGAGCGAGGAGAACAATCAATGAGATACATTAAGAATGAGGTGGGAATTATTCCGGGCAATACAAATATCTGGGGATATATAACTATCATTACAAATAGCTTTTCTTGAGGGCAACCTTAGTTGTAGTAATCCATGTTTCAGAAATAAACCACTTTCAGCTTTAACTAACGACTAATATAGCGCTAGAGCTACTAAGGAAAAACTGATGGCGGACGCACTCCCCTGGTTTAGAAACAGACGATATTATGTGGCTCTAACGTAAGTCGTTTTCCCCATAGCGTTCTGCATAAAATTTTACTATGTTTGATTTTTTCAGATTTTAATTACATAAAATATGAAGAAACTGATACAATTATTTATAAGCCTTTAGGGAAATAAATGTTGCTACGTAATTGTTTGTACTTATGTACAGGTCAGTAAACTCTATCTACCCGGATTCAGGATACTTCCGGATAACGAATCTGACCTTCAGTAAACGTGAGTACTTCTCTGTAATTACTTGCACTTGTTAGCGAATTATCGCGTGTCTATGGCCGCAGTTGGCTCATTATCGTTATTAATACAAACAACAATTACCGCACGTTCCAGGCTGCAGCACAGAGATTCTACAGTAGTTTCACTTTGATTTCAATATAATGCTGGAACCGGCTGAAACAGAATAACATCACTACGTTAAGGGAACGTTGACGTCGAAACTAGAACAATTCTCACAAGAACAGATTATCTATAGGTATTTAATGCAAATTAACCACCAAGTGGTGTACGGAAAACATGTTTTCAATGAGGCACACAGCTGCGGAATTCAAAAAGGCAGCGTATTTTCCACGAAAGAGAGAATACGAATTGCTATTCGCCCCCGGCAATGAAAGGGAACGCTGTCACAAATCTTTATCCCTTCAAACAAAGAAACAGGAAAAAAGCAAGTGACAGCCTTTAACTTTTGAGGGACCGGTAAATTATACGATTACGCAAGGCAGGAAACCACTTCTCCCAACGAATTCATTAAATGGAGAACATGACATCTATTCTTAATTATTAAACTGTTTTTCGTTGGATGTCCTTGCCAACAAACTGTGTTATGTCGTGGATCATCATGACGGCGAAAATTTGGAAACACTGTGTCAATCATAGGATTTAATATAAAATAAAAGTGTCTTTTAACGATAGCAGTTCCTTTAATTTTATTTATGTTACACAAAGTTTTGAGAAACGAGGAAAATAAAATCGGTAACATTGCTTCACTGTGCAATAATATATAAGGGTCGGTCAGGTAGATTTTCTTTTGAAAGTGTTTCTACAGATTCTATGCAACGTGGCGCGGATCCATTGCGTATAAGCAGTGACATGTACACAAGGGATTGGAGTGCCATTCGTGTCTTTCCAAAATGCGAGCGGTAAATCTGGAAACGTGAAATTTTGACGACGTTATTACCAAACGCGTTCAAACAGGACCAAAAGCATGTTATTCTTTTCATGGCCGCCGAAGGACAAACACCGGTAGACATCCATCGGAGAATTAAGAACGTGCTTTGGAGGGGCCAGATGGCTGTCGGAAACCACCACAGTGAACGTTGCGTGACAAGGAGTGCTCCTGCGTCATATAACGCACGTCCCAATACCGCAAATGCCGTAACACAGAAGTTACGCCTATTCAAGTAGGAGATAAACAAGCAGCTCCCCCATAGGCCCGCTCCCTCCCCATGTGGTTATCACTCATTCGGTTCCCTAAAAAAATCCTTAAAGGGTCAAAGATTCCTGTCGGTCAAAAATGTGCAGCAAGCAGTTACGGGCTTCCTCATGCTAAAGGGCATGATGTTATACCAAATGGGCATCTTCAACCTGATGCTTCGTTGGGATGATTGCCTCAATGCTTACGGCGATTTTACCTGATTGGCTTACAGAGCCAGGATTGTACGGTCTTCAAACGGAAACTTATTTCCATTTACCACATGATACCCGTTTCAAGTAAGTCCTTCAGGCTAAACTGGAGAAGTTAAGAACAGCATTTACATCAGTTTGTACAAATCATACCGGCCGGGGTGGTCGTGCGGTTCTAGGCGCTACAGTCTGGGACCGCGCTTCCGCTATGGTCGCAGGTTCGAATCCTGCCTCGGGCATGGATGTGTGTAATATCCTTAGGTTAGTTAGGTTTAACTAGTTCTAAGTTCTAGGGGACTGATGACCACAGCAGTTAAGTCCCATAGTGCTCAGAGCCATTTGAACCAACTATCTTACACTGGTTGCAGATCACTTTCTGAAGATGAGAAATTTGTTAACATCGAGAATTGATTTAAGTTTCAGGAAGCCGTTTCTGAAAGTATTTGTATGGAGTGTTGCCATGTATGGAAGTGAAACATGGACGATAAGTAGTTTAGACAAGAAGAGAATAGAAGCTTTCTAAATGTGGTGCTACAGAAGAATGCTGACGATTAGATGGGTAGATCACATAACTAATGAGGAGGTATTGAATGGAATCGGCGACAATAGGAGTTTGTGGCACAACATGACAAGAAGAAGGGACCGATTGGTAGGTCATGTTCTGAAGCATCAAGGGATCACCAATTTAGCATTGGAGGGCATCGTGGAGGGTAAAAATCGTAGAGGGAGACCAAGAGATGAATACACTAAGCAGATTCAAAAGGATGTAGGTTGTAGTAGGTACTGGGAGATGAAGAAACTTGCACGGGATAGGGTAGCATGGAGAGCTGCATCAAACCAATCTCAGGACTGAAGAGCACAACAACAACAACAACAACAACAACAACAACATTATGCTCACGCAAGAATCACAGATCAGAATGGTGCTATATGGGGTAGAAAGTCTTAAGCAACATTTATATGTGTTGTTCTTGCTAAAAGCAACCAGCAACAGTGTTTAATACACGATATATTATCCTATTTTAAAATATGTTTTGACCTAATTTATTGGTTCAAAAATGGCTCTGAGCACTATGGGACTCAACTGCTGAGGTCATTAGTCCCCTAGAACTTAGAACTAGTTAAACCTAACTAACCTCAGGACATCACAAACATCCATGCCCGAGGCAGGATTCGAACCTGCGACCGTAGCAGTCCCGCGGTTCCGGACTGCAGCGCCTTTAACCGCACGGCCACTTCGGCCGGCGCCCTAATTTATTAAAAGTTTTATGCTCACGCAAGATGCGCAGATGAGAATGGTGCTGTCACGTAAAATAATAAATTACTATCGAGGAAGTATTATAGTTTGCTCAAGATCTAACATACTATTGCCGCACTAGCCGAGGATCACACTTGTTAGCCACAGTACATAAGTGCCTACTCCGTATTACTCGTCACCATCAATCTTAAACCTATCTCACGGCCCGGCCGGAGTGGCCGTGCGGTTCTAGGTGTTACAGTCTGGAACCTAGCGACCGCTACGGTCGCAGGTTCGTATCCTGCCTCGGGCATGCACGTGGGTGATGTCCTTAGGTTAGTTAGTTTTAATTAGTTCTAAGTTATAGGTGACTGATGACCTCAGAAGTTAAGTCGCATAGTGCTAAGAGCCATTTGAACAAGCGCATCTCACGAAACCCGCCTGTGGTCAAGATAAACGTACCAAAGGTACAATGCTAAAATTGAGTTATAAAATTATGTTTGATATACAATATTCTGTCGTCATATGCACTGTGCAGCTGAGAAGGCTAAGCCACGAAATCAGCCTAGTTAAAATAAAACCGAAAATCATTTAACTGCAGGCTGAGGGAAATTCATTCTTTCTCTCAATTTATCACAGAACTGTGTTCCTGCAGTTTCGTCAAGGTTGGAAATTTTAAAAAGAATGATAGCAGACTTGACTGAAACAAAACATTGGACTCAAAAGAGCGTTAAATACGTCTGTTCCTAGTTTTCTACCTTTTCTCCAGAATGAAGTATGTATCCATCAGTTAATGGAAATTCTAAAATTGCCTTTTCTCAAATTGTTTTCGGAGAAGTTTCAACACTTCCTACAGTTCAAGAGCTGGTGCCAGAATGCTACAAGAAATGTGGACTCTGCATGAAATCTTGAGGGCGCTTACAGCTTTCTTCCTACTGAACGTAAAAACCTTTTTTTGTTGTAGGTATATTATGCGATGTTTACTACTATGCCTAAGAAAGTACGAGTTTCAGGACGAACAGGTTGGTTTCAAATTACAAACTTGGGTTTTTCTCGGGACTAGCTTGTGGAGATAGGGGCCACTTAGAAATGACCGGTTCAATTGTAATTTTCAGTGATCTGTGTTACCAAACGACTAAAACGATTACGCAATCGTCATCGCAGGTTGCCTATCTAAAGGCTTCAATGGGCAGCAAACATTTCATTTTCATTATTAACCAAAATTATTGGCCGAATAGAAAAATTTTAAGTGATATCATATGTACTCATTAATAGGCGTAGTCGTTTGTTATCAGACGTTTCAAACTGTTTACACATGGGAGTTGGATTCTTTAAAGAATCAGGGGTATGGGATGCGATTGGGGGGAGTACTGGAAGTCCTTCAATGGAACCCTGACGCCTGCTGGACGTAAATGCTGACCTGTTTTCCTTTATTCCTTGTAGCTCATTTTAATATATCAGGAGAGACAGGTAGGACAAAGGGGAATAGTGTACTTCCTTGAAAACTGTTTACGGTCTCTACACAGGCTCTTTAGGTGACGTACCTTGATGCTAAATAACTGCATTTTTTTCTTATTTCATTGGCGAAGTGAGAAGCTATATTTCTTAGTTTACGTCGATGTGGATAACATTACTTTCTTCTTTCATGAAAATTTATCGCCAGCAAGCCAAACATTAGTGATATGATATGTATCACTTAGGTCTAAATCAACAGAATAAAGTGACTGAGGTACCACTCAAAAATGGTTCAAATGGCTCTGAGCACTATGGGACTTAACTGCTGTGGTCATCAGTCCCCTAGAACTTAGAACTACTTAAACCTAACTAACCTAAGGACATCACACACATCCATGCCCGAAGCAGGATTCGAACCTGCGACTGTAGCGGTCGCTCGGCTCCAGACTGTAGCGCCCAGAACCGCACGTCCACTCCGGCCGGCTGAGGTACCACTCACTCAGGAATTATGCATATTTCTTCATCATTATGACTGCTTCTACGTTAAGTAGGACGTTCTCCGTAAGAAAGAACTGATATTGTGCAACCGACTAATGGTCTTTCATCTTTCTGATCTGGTTCTGAACCCCCCAATATTGGGGCACAATAGGAACCAGTTATGGTTAAACTTTTTGCTGTCCAATCTACGTATATTACACAGAAGATCTGGAGAAACGCATAGCGCAATGGCTTTCTCGTTTCCATATTAAGAAACAGTCTTCGCTTTCTCTGCGAAATTGTAGTAGTTTTGAGTGTTACATGGTCCGACATTGCTTCCAAATTCATCATCAATCACGAATATATGAAAGAAGTTTTGCAGTGTGTTCCTAGACATTTTCAAATTCTCCAATGAAATTTTCATCAAATAAATTGGTCACATGACGAATGCTGCCTTGCATCAGTGCAGTAGTGAAACTCGAAGTGTTTGTGTTATAGATACATAGATGGGAAAGGTAGCTGTTTGTTACATAACAAAATGCAGCTGCAGTGTACAAAATGTAGTCGGACAGCGTCGTATTGACGAATGTATACACGTATTTTGCCAACTACAAAATGGCTCTGAGCACTATGCGACTTAACTGCTGAGGTCATCAGTCGCCTAGAACTTAGAACTAATTAAATCTAACTAACCTAAGGACATCACACACATCCATGCCCGAGGCAGGATTCGAACTTGCGACCGTAGCGGTCACGAGGTTCCAAATTGCCAACTACAGATGGGTGAAAACAAGAGTAGCATCTTCACACAAATAAAGCTTTACATAAAGTCATTTGTAGCTGCATTCCTTTGAGTGAGTCATTATAATGACTAGGTTAATGTTTAAGAAAAGCTTAAACGTTCACATCTGTCTTTTTTATTCTAAAAGAATTTTTACATACGACTTGTGTGACTTCCGAAGAACATACGTTAGTTGTGACGGAACGCAAATAATAATACTCACATTCATATAAGTGGTACAACTGAAGTGCAAAATTTACAGGTGTTACATCCGTATGCAGAGTATTACGTGGTAACCCAAGTCGTGTCTCTGAAGTATCACATATGTGCTTTTCTAGAATATGAATTATGCAAAGAACCATGTCATTGTCATAGGAAGAGCGATGCAATTTTCAATCAGCTTCACCACTGTATACATGTACACAGAGAAACGGAGAAGTATGTTCCTGTTGTCACCCATTTTATTTTATTGAATTCCCTCTTACATGTTGTTCCCATAACATTTACAGAGAATTCCTTTTCTGTATTGTTGAATAATCCTCAATAATGTTGTGTGGCACAAGAGACATGTTATTATAGTCTATATCCTTATAAAGATTTGTTTAATTTTGACATTTCCTGGCTATTATCAATCTGTAACATGTTTTCCGAAGACACTGTAATTTTGCGAGAGATGACGAAGGAAGGTACCTTGAAAAAAAGGCTATAAGATGAATACTAACAAAAATGAAACGAGGCTAATGAAGTGTACTCCAATTGAATTTGACAATACTGAAGGAATTATATTAGAAAACGAGCCCCTAATAGCAGCAGACGAGTTCTGCTATTTGAGTAGCAAAATGAATGACAGCATAAGTACAGTGGATATAAAATGTAGGTTTGCAGTAGCAAGAAAATCGTTAGAAGAAAGGGAACTATTGTAACATCGGATGTAAAATTAAATTTTTATAAGTTTTTTTAAAAATATTTCTCTGGATAATAACCTGATGCTGCAGAGAAACGTCGACTATGAAGAGCAGAGAGACGAGGAGACGTTTTGAATTGTAGTGTTTCAGATAAAAGCTACATATTTGATGAGTAGTTGGTGTGATCAATTAACAGGCTCTGAGTCGAACTGACGATGAAGCAATGTTATAGTACAACTGTCTATAAGAAGGGATAGTTGAGAGTACACTTCGTTAACATTCAGATCATCAGTCTGGAAATGGAGGGTAGTGTAGGGCTAAAAAGCGTAGAGGTATACCACAACCAGACTACAGCAACCAGGTTCCAATGAACGTAGAGAGATTAAGATACTTGCTCAAGTTAGGACAACCTTGCAAGCTGTCAGTTTTTGGACAGAAGACAACAACATCAACAGAAATGTAAGCCAGAAGTAGAGTTAATTAGAAACCCAACTACGTACAGAACAAGGTCAGTGACGTTTTCTTAAAGAGCCTTGCAGTGACTACACTGTGTGCATGAATCTTGGAAATCAATTGAATGATAGTTGAGCAGTGATGTTAACGAATGCCGTTCCCGTCCTGCCTATGTCCCACTAAGATGCCTACAAGCGGCGACTCATCGAGTTCCTCATCACAGCAGATAGAAGGATTGCTTACGCCTCACTGGGAATACGACAAAGATCCTTGGAGATTGGGAGTTCATCGCTGAACTTCATGTGGAGAAAGAGCTGTCAGTAGCGGGAACTGAGTTGCTAAAGTCAAGTATTTTGACTGTATAACTGTGCGGAATCTGACGCAGTGGATCAACACGAAAGGAAGGAGAAGAAGATCCCAGCCAATCAGAAGGACTGTTTTTAACAAAACTGTCATATATGTATACCTAAGTATGGGAAAAGCTGGAGATGCGTGACACGGTTAACAGGTCATGAGTAAGAATACATATTCTGTTTGGAGTTGGGGAAGAAGATAGTTTCGTTTTCCTTGGATCATTTGTACAATTAAACATTATGATGTGGAATGAGTCATTTTACATTCACATCACACATTAATATGTAAATATGACTACGTGATGACCATTTCTAATTGACTTTTATTTAAATACAGTAGTGTACAGTAGTACCTCACCACCTTTTATATACAGGGGTTGGGCAAAATAGGGAGGCACCAAGAACATAACACATTAGCATTCCTAATGCGCTTTAGAAAAACTTTTGGCATTCCAAACAGTTCCCAGTCGCTTCGGAATGGATAAATGCAGGTCCTGTATGATCTTCAAGGGAATCTCATAATATTATTCCTGCAAAATAATGGTAACTCCAATTAACGATGATGAAGGAGTATGGCGATCACGCACCCATCTCTCGAAAGTAGACGATAAAGGTTAAATAATATTGAGTATATTGTGGCCAGGGGAGGTGCGACTATTCATCCTCGTGGCCACAAAACCAGTCTTGAACAGGGTTCGTGTCGTCTTGGAACCAAGCACCATCACCGGGGAACAAACACTGCGCCATGGGATTGACCTGATCAACCAAAATTGTCACATAATCCTTGGAAGTAATGCAATATTGTAGGGTAGTCAAGGGGCACATGGAATACCACGATATACCTTCCAAAATTGTCACCGAATCCCCGATTGTTTCACTCTTGAGACCTAAAATCGGCAGTACGTTGATTGTGTGAAACAAGACTCTTCCGACCAAATCATTTACTCCCATTGTGGCTACTGCACCACGTTTTCCTGATACGGTCATGTTTATCACTGATGTTTGGTTTCGGAATTCCAAATCGCTCTGCAATCCCCTGCTTGTGGAGGTCCCTTCGTGTTGTTTTGGTGCCAACGGGGTTCGCAAGAGTGACTTTTGTAGCTGTCTACCTCTTATTTTTTGTCACAGTAACTCCTTTATGAACGTCTATCACGATCGCTCAACAGATACCTCCTTCCGCGTTGTGACTTAGCAGATGGTATTTTTCCGCTTTCCCTGTATGCGGTATAATCTTCGATACGGTGCCTCTTGAAGCATCAAACATTTCGTCTTCCTTGGTTACGGAAGCACCCACCACACGAGAACCAACCATTTGCCCTCGTTCAGCTTCAGTTAGCTACGACATAACACACTCACAACTAGACTGGCCGCCTGCAGCATGTTGAGGACAATGTAGAGGTGTCGTTAGTGATCAAATACAACAGCTCAACATTCAAGATTAGCTATGATCTGTATTTATGATCATGCATGCATTTCTCGTACTGCCTCCGTATTCTTGTACACCCCTGTAGTAAAAGTGAATATCTTCTACAGAATAGAAGGAGTTGTCAAGGAGAAATTTTTCGGTTTGTTTTTGAATTTAACTTCGCTTTCTGCCGGACATTACGTATCATTAGGTAAGTGATCAAAAAGTTTGGTCTGCCGGCAGCATCGTGCACGCCTTTTGGTGCTAAAGACAACCTTACTGTGAAGTAATGAATGTCATTCTTTCTTCCGGTATTGTAATTGTGGACATCATTGTTCCTTTTCAACTGCAGTGTATTATTTACAACAAACATCCTGATTTAATAAATATGCTGTGAAGCAATAGTCAAAATGGCTAATAACTTGAACGGATTTGTACAAGGCGATCATGGGTGGGCACCACATTTTAATCTTACAGCACGTTTTGAGTAATGCACACTTTCTTTCTTAAATATAGAAATAGAAACAGTGAATGGTGCATTCCCAAGATATGCAACATCGAGTGAATTTGAGTATCCCCGGCGTGGTGGTTGTATGGTAACGGCGTTGTTTTCCACAAAATTATGAACTGTCCGTCCGGTCATTGATGTGTCTGTTCACCGTATTACAATATGTGCCTGTGTCGTTGTGTAACGTCCGTTTGAGGTGTAAGCAAGGGACCTCTGGACGTACATACATTAAAATTCAAGATGAAAAGATATTAACGATAAGATTCGCTGATGATATTGCTACACTCAGTGAAACTAAGGGATATTCACGAGATCTGCAGAATGAAATGAACAGCTTAATGAGTAAAGAGTATAGAGATTGAGAGTAAATTGAAGAAAGACGAAAGTAAGGAGAAGTAGCAGAAATGAGAACAGCAAGAAACGTGACTTCAGAATCGATGTTCACGAAGTAGATGAAATTAAGGAATTATGCTTCCAGGGCGGCAAAATAATCAAGGACGGAGCAAGGACGACATCAAAAGCAGGCTAGCACTGGCAAACAGGGCTTTCCTGCTCAAATGAAGTCTACCAGTATCAAACACAGGCCTTAATTGGAGGAAGAGATTTCTGAGAATGTACGTTTGGAGCACAGCATTGTATGGCAGTGAAACATGGACTGTAGTAAAACCGGAACAGAAGAGATTCAAAGCATTTGAGATGTGGTGCTACAGAAGAATGTTGAAAATTAGGTGGACTGACAAAGGAAGGAAAGAGAAGGTTCTGCGTACAATCAGAGAAGAAAGGAATATGTTGAAAACACTGACGGGAAGAAGGGGCAGGATGATAGGACATCTATTGAGACATAAATAAATAGCTTCCATGATACTAGTGGGAGCTGTAAAGGGTAAAAGCTGTAGAAAGAGGCAGAGATTGGAGCAAATGCAGCAAATAATTGAGGGTCTAAGTTGCAAGTACTACTCTGGGATGAAGAGGTTAGCACAGGAGAGAAAATCGTGGAGGGTAGCACCAACCCACGTAATAGACTGATGACTCTCTCTCTCTCTCTCTGTCTACATACATGAGCAGTTTAATTCATTCGGACTCTCTCTTACACTGGAGCAAGCTTTCACACAAACTAATCATTTAGAATAAGAGTTAAATACATAAAAATAATACTCTGCATTACTTAGTAATAACTAGCTCATTTTCCCATGGCTTCACCTCCATAGGTGTTTGACAAATATACTGAACACCTACCCCTGTGTCTTCCTCTTCCTCCCTCCGTCAAACCTGTCTTCTCATGTATGTCTATCTACTCCTCCCCAGCCTTTAGCCTCCTCCTTTCCCTGTATTTTTTCCATTTGCTCCACCCCCACCTCTGACTGTATCTTCCTCCCACGCCCCTTTGATCATATCCTCCCCCTCTATCCTTCCAGCTGCATCTCCTTCTCTTTCCTTTCCACCTCTGTGTGATCCCTCTATACCTTCAACTTGCCATTTGCATCTTCCCCTACTCTCTTTCTTCATCCATTTCCTCTTCCCCCTCACCCTCTCCATTTCCTACTCTATGCATCTCAACCTGTCCCTATCTACGCTCGTCAGCACATGAAGTCTCTGAAAAACAGTTAAATTAAGCAGGCCAGTAATGTTTTCACACCACTCAACTCCTTGTGGGCAGGCTACTAAGGGCTTGAAAATAATGTATTTTTGTAAAATGTAAACTTTCATGGCCAGAAATGCCACAATTATTAAAATTCTCTGGGCTATTATGTCATGGTCGAATGGATTTCACATGACAACCCAACACTTCGTCCGCATCTGAGGATAACATTTTTAAGGGGATTTTAGCTTCTTTGAATGTCTCCCTCGAAAACGTCATCTGCAGATGACATGAAACATGCGGTTTTAATGTGAAATTCATTCGACCATGGCATAACAAACTGGCACATTTAGTTAATAGTAATCATGTATTTGCTCCTGACATTCAGAGTGCCATGCAAAGCAGGTCGATAAAGCAGATTGATACTACTACAATACAACATACCTGTCAAGCAGGATGGCCTACATTTTAGGGACTGGAAACCCAATTTTTACCCTTGACATTTAGGCTGCTCTTCAAAACAGATTGATTGTCAGGCCAATACTGTCCCCACACAATATATTTATCGAGCAGGGATGTTCCAATGCCAGGGGCTGGAAAAAGAACCCATTTTTGCATATAAATCGGTTCCTACTATAGCTACAAATTTATGAAACACACAGTGCTAATACTCATGAGGGCTGTTGTTTCTGTGCTAAATTTGGTTGAACTTCATCCATTGTTTGGAGGAATATCGTAGACATACATACACCCTAGTTTTAATATGTAGCAGTCCTTCACAGGAACTAATGTTAATAACAACATGAAATATAGTATTTTAAACATAGCTGCACAACAGCAACAGTTCCACGTAATAAAATTATAAACAGCCGACCAGTTGCAATGGACAAAGAATTCTTTACCTAGGTTTCGACAAATATGAACTCTGCAAGATCCATGTACTAATTTATATTTATGTGACAAACCCTAATTCTAGGGCTATATTTCAATTTTGACAAATGGATCTATGCCGACATTTGTAAAAACGGCGATGGTACGTTAGTCCTTAATAATGAAAAATTTCCACCTTCTGAAGAAGACAAATTTATATTTTCCGAAACCTAGGTAAAGAATTCTTTATCCATTGCAACTGGTCGGCTGTTTATAATTTTATAACATGAAATATATTACTATTAATGATAATGTGCCAGAGAAAGGACAACAGTAGTCAGGAATAAGGATACAAAATTGCGACATTGTGATGTAGGCAGTTCTAAGAGAAATTCTGCAACTGTGTTTTGGGAAATGGTCAAGTTATAGTGAGATAGAAGGATACTTTATTGCAGTGGAATTAATGACACCTACAAAAAGAAAGACAGACGTTTAAGGGGAAAGGTGATTAGCTATCTTTGGAAAAAAAGAGTTGATTTATTTCTGTGATGTTGGGGGGAATGCCATGTCAAAATTTAGTTTCTCTTCCCTGAAAGGAATTGAAAATAGGGGACTCAGTGATATAGTGATAGGGCAAGGGTTTTTTGAAATAATACTGCGCTGCGGGGAGATGCTGCTTGCTCTGCCTGTCAATCTATACTCGTGGTTATTGATGTGCTGGAAGCCGCCGTGGCGGCCAGTGTGGGGGTGGAGGCGTGGCCGGACAGTGGGGCAGCGCTGTCGCCGCGGGCTGCGGCTGATGGAGTGCCCCCCGAGAAGGGCAGGGGGAGCCCTGACCTCGTCCACAGACCCACTCCTGGTATCGAGCGACCTTCGCGGCGCGACCAGCCCCCTTTTATAGGGCTATAAATTAGAACAATGTTTTAAGTGAGGGAACGGCCCGGTGCCTGTCGAAACGGCAGTTTGCCGGACGGTTGAGAAGCAGTGACTCCTTTCACCTCATCTGGCTTGCCGATTCTTCCATATTCAGCACGACGTCAATTCACTATTGACCCGTCTCTTTACTTGATTCACTGTGCGCGAAGTTGTTAGCCTCTTTAGCAGAGTAGTCGAATGCGTCTGATTGCCACGCTGAGGGGTTGGTTTCAGCTCCTGGCGCTGCCAGGGATTTATCCCTGGTGGAGGGTCTACAGCTTATCTCGTGATACCAGATGAGGAGCAACAGGATTGAGAAGTATTGGCTTGAAGGTCAGGAAAGCCGACGACGGCTGGGAGAGCGGCGTGCTGATTCCACGCCCCTGCATACCACATCCGAATGACTCTGCACGACAGGGGATTACATGGCGGCCGGTAGGCATAGGACCGTGCTGATGACGGCCTGATTGCTAATATTAATTCCCTTGTTTGCAGTAAAATGTATTTTTTGTACACGTATGTGGAACACAAAAGCTTGAAAAAAGGATTCTTACACATTTAGTACCTCCTGGAAAGATATTTAGAGTTCGAGACTCTTTTCCTGTTTCTTCTCTAGGTCTCAAATAGTCATATGAAAGTGAATCCTGATCATTGTTGGTTCCCATATTACGAAATGGATTCGCTTTTAGCGAATCCTGGTTGATGCCAAATGTTTGCGTCAGATAAAAATCCGTGCATGACCTAGACTCGAATGCAGATTACCCAGTTACCCCGAGTGGTCACCTTAAAAACATGGGCTACATGAGCACTCCTCCAGGACCGAGCCAAACTTCTGTATTTCACAGAATCCACGACCCTTAAGCTCGCACATTTCGTGATTCCTTCACAGGAAGAGAGAAATACGTTATCGTCATTTTTTTTCCAGTCGAAGCATGGATGCATCATTGATGGTTACAACGACTGTGTTTATACTACAATGACTGTCATCACATTACAGTGTCCTTCAAGCATGCATGTGGCCAGGGGAACATTGCCAAATTCGTTGAAGACCTGGACTGCTTAAAGTACCATATTGTTCGTAGCAGTAATATTATTCTTGAAATAAAACTGAAATTCAGTCGGTAGCTTGATTTTTTTTCGATAATTGTACACTTCGCAAGCTGTCGAATATGCGCACGATTTGCTATCACATACTTACAGTATTGCATATTGATTAAACAAGCTGATTAAATATCGTTGTTAAAGAACTGTAGACAGTATCCTTTCCACATCCAACACTAAGTAACTTTCAAATCTCCTGTAAAACCTGCAGACAGCTCAGAAGTCAGCGTAACTAAATCAACCGCTTGACCGTTGAACTCTTGCAGCCAAGTAACTACAAATCGTTACATAGATCGATCGACAGCATGTCATAAGAATATATCACCCAACTAGGTGTACTGGACTAATGTTCAACTTTACATACTTATTATCAGTTTTGTGTCAAACAAAAGAACGCCCCGAGAACTATGGATTAAAACTAGTATCAGTTATTTTCGATTAATTTCACTTACTTCCCCTTCACCACTGTCATCTCAGCACATAGGGTTGAACGCCATCGGGACTCATCAGGCAGCATGACTACCCCTATAAGAGGGAGTTGGCTTGGGAGGGGCAATAGCTAGCTTACCCCACAGTGCTGTTCCCATTTAGTATGAAACCATGTTTATCAAGGTCGACTTATCTTACATGAAAGTAAAAAAAATTAGTAAAATTTTTTAATGGTCGGAATCGTAAGTGAATAATCTTAAGCGATGATTAGTTTCATATCTTCAGATATGATTCTTAAAAGGTTTTATTAAAGAATTTTATAGCTTTATATAAAACTTTTTGACTGCTTTTCTTCAACCTAGTGAAGTTAGGAAGTAACAATGGCTCTGAGCACTATGGGACTTAACATCTATGGTCATCAGTCCCCTAGAACTTAGAACTACTTAAACCTAACTAACCTAAGGACAGCACACAACACCCAGCCATCACGAGGCAGAGAAAATCGCTGACCCCGCCGGGAATAGAACCCGGGAACCCGGGCGTGGGAAGCGAGAACGCTACCGCACGACCACGAGATGCGGGCTAGGAAGTAACAAGTCTGGTTTAAAATGGTATCGGTAGCCAAGAATTATGCTTGCTTTTCCATGTCGTCCCTTTCTCACCACTACTCTCATATGGGTGTCAGGCAGTCTCGATTCACAGTTTGTTGCTCCAAGTAGTTAATTAACAAGTGTACAAAGTTACGTTGAAGTTTGTTCAGGCATTAGAAATTATACTTGAACATAGAGTAAATGAATTTTCATATTTACATCTATAAATACTCAGGTGGATGCCGTAGATAATATAATTAGTCTGAAAATAATATATGAAAGTGGTAAGAAGAGATTCTATTAGCAATGAAAGTGTCCATTTTCAAGGCTTAAGTTCGTCAAATGTGCATTATAGAAATTTCATAAAAAATGCTATTCAAAACTCGAGTAAATTCCACTTCAGCCAGCATCTAAGAACAAGCTGTCATATTTGATAACCGCATTTTCAACCAGAGCTTGATGGCGTCTTGTTGAAACCCTGGGCTCCCACTCGGGAGAGTAGGTTCCAATTTCGCTTCTAACGGTCAAGCATTTTCCCTGTTTGCTAACAGCGAAAGGCAGTTATAACTTAGCCAGGAACTTACCAACTACTGGCCATTTACGTTAAATTCTGTGCTTTAGTTCTCTTAGATACAACAGATACGAAGATACAGTGCAGCAACGGAACCTAGAGAAGCAAAGCATGTGTGAAATTACATCAATTTATGCCTAATCAAATTATGTCTAACATGTTGCTACAAGTAAGTGGAGAACTTAATGTAAATGGGAGCTGTTCTTCTCAACTTTTAAAATAACATTCCGCTTATACTCACGAGCCGGAAGACAGGTTTGATGCAGCTGTTCACGTTACTCTCTTGAAACCTCCGTAACTACAGCAACATCTATCAATATGAACCTGACAGTCAAGCCCCTGTCACGCTCTACAATTTTTACTCGCTACATTTTCCTCCATCACGAAACTGGCGATGCCCTCATGTCAGAAGATGCGCCTTATCGACCAGTCCCTTGTTTTAGCCACGTTTCTACATCTACATCTACATTTATACTCCGCAAGTCACCCAACGGTGTGTGGCGGAGGGCACTTTACGTGCCACTGTCATTACCTCCATTTTCTGTTCCAGTCGCGTATGGTTCGCAGGAAGAACGACTGTTGTGCCATATAGCTTCTTTTTTCCTGATTCGATCCAGTTTCTCTTCATTAATTACTTCGTTTACGCGCGGAACGTTCCCTCCACATACACAGATTTCTTTCTATTACTGAATTTACTATTCTTTGGTGTCTCAGGAAGATGAGGTGGTGTTCTGTTTATCGTCTGCTTCCAGAAGAGATTTCCTAATATGACACAAACCGAGCACAGAAAACCTTTGTAATATATTTCCTGACCAAGCCCATCGGCTTCTCTTGTTCACTACCGTTAAGTGTCTGAGCCGATTTTCGCCATATGGTGGATGAAGATTTTTGTCTACCGGCAAGGCTATGACCTGGTCTCTCAGGACGTTAGATATTACGCAGCACTTTCCGCAATTAAGTGCAAGTAGGAAGATGCTCTTTGCTGAAAAATACTATTGTCAAAAGCGGGAAATAGAAAAGAAAGTTCTTGAATTCTGTTTCTGAGTCTGACTGGCTTAGAGGGTTTAATGAAAAATAATTTAATGCAGCGTTTTGGAGCTCGCGACGTCTAGGAGTCCGCCGGCAGCCCTCCGGGGTTAGGAGGCAGGTCTGGGGCGAAAGTTAGGCTGTAAGGTAGCTACCATTTTGGAAGTCTGGAGTGATTGATCATTCGTCACCAGTGAGGTTACTTTTCCAGTATGGAAAGCCTATTGTAAAATGTGTTCCTGTGTATGGGCGTGGAATTCGGATGGAGCTTTTTCCGGTTTTCTGGGTGTACACTGCCGTTTTGCGAATGTGCGCGTACTCGGTAGTCAGAAACGTTGTATCAGCCAGCAGCTAACTGGGAAGTGGTGTTTGTCAAAAGTGACAGACGTGACGATTTTTAATTGTGCCCAGTTTATGACTAAAATTATTTCAATAAAACATTCGAGATCGCATGTAGGTTGTATGTATTTCAATTGGTAACCTGTTTCTGTCATTCATAAGACTAGTTTAAGACAATTTTTTTACTCCTTGGTGACAGTAGGAGTCTGTGGCGTGGAGAAGGCCGCTCTGAAGAGGAGATGGCAAAGTGAAATATACAACTGAAACTTCTTTATTTAAAATGAGTGTGACTGTGCTTAAATTCCAGAATGACTAAGAAGATGAAGCTTCCGCGTTATTTGATTCTGAAACAGCTGAGTAAAACTGAACGTGTTGAGCCTACTTTCTTTTTACTTTTTCTTAACGTGTCAACACTGACCCACAATATTCTAGCGCAACGCAATCTGACTGCTCAAAAAAAATTACAACCTGACTTCAAATAAGTAATTCAAAACAATGGCCCTGACTAAAAATAAATCTTAACGATAACCTATATATTTCATTAAACACTTACCTCACAAAAATCTTCATTACGCGAACTACTGCAATACAGCGAGCTTCAATAAGGCCAGCTAAATAAAAGATTCCAACTATTAAAGCCACTAACTACTAATAGGCACGTGGTTAGCAATGGAAAGATTTTGTTGCAAACCCAATAATGTATTGTTTAACCTTAATAGTGTGACATCCAGTTCAAACACGAATGTAAATCGTCATTGACATCTAGTACAAAGGTATATAATCATCAATAATATTCAGTTTCCAAGTCGAACACGTACAGATCGTTAGCCTGCGCTAACAGTAAAGACCTCTGCCCTCCATCAATGCTAACTTCTCATATTTAAAATCAATCACTGCTAGCTGTACGCCTCCAACTGCCAAACAGTACTTCCATCACTGCTGGCGACTAACTTCCAACTGCCCAACACTACTGGTGATTAACTTCCAACAACGATTCCAACCAGCCACGGAGTCTCTTTCAAAGAAAGAGCAGTCAGAGATCCAATGCAAAGATCTACACATCGCTGCCAAACAGAAGCAGCCCACTTAAACAATTTACATGCGATTTGGACCGTTTTACTGATATAGATTTTGTACAATTTTATGGAGCGCTGTGTTTTCCCTACGACATTGTTCCAAGAAATTCCCAACGTACTACACTTTTTTCCTTGAAAATTTGGAGTGAGTTGACTTTAAACTGTTATCTTGCTTCATTGTTAGTGAGATTGTCACCTGAAATTGTTAGATGGCAGTTGGAGACTGTATATGAAATGTTGGTGGGGACAATTTCCAGTCTAGTTGTCGTATCTCGGAATCTTTCTATGGATCTGCACGGGGCTTCAATTATTTACTCCGGGGTAATGAGTAGTTTGTTCCAGCATTATGTGTCAGAGAGAAGACAGAGATCCTTATTTAGACTGATACAGTAGCGTAGCACATGGCTTAGTGGCTTAGTGCACTACACGTATCGATCGATTCGTAAAGTTTACTCACTTTACTCATAATAAAGATACATAAATTACGTGTTCATTTTTTGACTGGGACATATTGTTCCAGAACTGAATGAAAAAACGTTTTTATTCCTCGGTTATTACCAAGGAACAGGAAACCCGGTTCCAGATATCCCCACCGTTGCACTGACATACCATGGCCAGGTATGTAAATCATAGTGCTGCAATTCTCTCTGACAGTTAGATCAGCAGCTGGCCGGACTGGCCGAGCGGTTCTAGGCGCTACAGTCTGGAGCCGCGCGACCGCTACGATCGCAGGTTCGAATCCTGCCTCGCGTATGATGTGTGTGATGTCCTTAGCTTGGTTAGGTTTAATTAGTACTACGTTCTAGGGTGCTGATGACCTTAGAGGTTAAGTCCCACAGTGTTCAGAGCCATTTGATTTTTTTTAGTTAGGTCAGCAAGCATTAGTTTCGTCCGTGTTTAGTATTGTTACCAGGCATGATGGGCTGTATAGGGAGGTCGGAAAAGTTTGAGGATAACAGTTAAGAAAAAAATTCGATACGTTGCTCCATTTCATGATAATGAGCACTTAAGTTAGCCAATCAGGCAGTTGCACGTACAAATTCAAGTGGCGAGGCGAAGAGTGTGTCACCAGGGGTGTTCTTCATTTCGTTTCCTAAAACCGAACAAGAGGGCAATAAAAAGTTGGACATTTGAAGGTAGTGAGGATCGAAACCGAGCCAAAAGCTGAGCAGTTTCGTGCGATACCATCTACGTATGCTGTGAGAACAACTGGCACTAACTGTATCTGGACAGCCGCATGACTTTGCGCGCGCACGGCCTGATTGGCTAACATCAATGCTACCTCGGAATTAGCGCAACGTGTGAAATTTTTGTCTGAACAGTTATTTCTCGGCACAATCTCTCCTTTAACATCCTTACAAGCTTTTTACTCCGTTTCTGACCCCGCTGTGTAAGGAGCGTGATCGGCGTCAGATGTGGAGTAATCATCATGAAGGACACGAACATGCAACGTATTGGTGTAATGAAGGCGATCGAGTACCAAAAATGGACTCCATGCAGCGTTTCGTATCATACAGTACCATTCATCGGAGACTAGCTGCAGCCGTACTGGAGAATTATTTTCCCCAGTGTAGGCTGCCGTTAATACAACAACACAAACGACCATGACCGGGAAGCAGAGTGTGCTAATAAACGGCGATGTACCATGTACAGCGAGTTACGGTTCTCTACTACCCCGGATGACAGTCATCAGGGAGTATGGTCACTATCTAGGGAGGGGTCCCTATCATTCAATACTTTGGGAAGGCGCACCGGGGTTACTTCTGGTGACAGATATGGGGAACCATCTTGTATGACGTCAGGTCACACTTGGTAGAGACCGAGGAAACTGACGGCATAATTTTACGTCACGGCGTCTCTGCGTGATGTTGTGGTACTCCTGTCGCCAGCAAGATTCCCACATCTGTCCCCAATATAACATGTATGAGAACAGTTAGAACGTAGACTCCGTTGCAGTGGCAGTGTACAGTATATATATCAAGGACCAGGTACAACAGTTCTCGACCAGCTTCCCTCAGGAGAGGATACAACGGCTGTGTGTACCCTCCCCAACCGAAACAGTGCATGCATCTGAAGGGATGCAAATGCATACTGGCAAGGTCTTTGTTAAGTTGGCTCGTTACTATGATCATTAAAATAACATCGCAATCCACCTCAACCCGGAAAATTTCTCATCCTGCGGAAGTGAGTACCTCACTTTTTGGCTGAGAAGTCCCTCAAGATCCATGGATCATTTATCAAACATTTTGCGCTACCTAGAGAATGAAAAATATTTAAAACAGGAAAGTAATGCAAAGAATTAATGCAGGTCTGGCAATAATCGTTTCCGAGATAATTTGAGGAGCATTCCCTTACACAATTTGCTTGAAGGGCCGCACGTCGCTAACAGGTGTGAAGGACTGGCCACGGCCGCGATTTGCGCTTAGCCTAACGGCATGGAAGCTTCGAAGTCGGACGGAAGCAACGCTGCCACATTACTTCTCTCATAGAGTGTTTCGAAAACTTACCTTAAGCGAAGTTTTTTTTTTTTTTTTTTTTTTTTTTTTTTTTAGAAAGTCATTATCAGTTTTAATCAGTAGACCTACTTGCAATTTTTTCGTATCAGCACATAGGCACGGAATACTTGGTATATAAGCAGTGGGGATGTTTTAGGTATCAATTTTCTTCTCCACCAAATATCTTCTCTTCCTCGGGTAAAGATTTTTCGCTTACGATTTCCCTCAGAAGCAGCGCTTCGTTATTTATGAACACTAAAGAGCGTTTGATGAGAGTGCAGGAGATTATGAGGTGTGGTATGCTGCTCAAAGAGCGCGTTACCCTTTATTGTGCGGCGGTTTTAATGTTTGCGGTGGGAAAAAGACGGGATGCTGGGGGTGGGAGAGGGAGAGGGTGAATGGGGAGGCAGTAAGCGTGTGGTGTGTTTTCGTTCGCCGCCGCGCCGTCCCGCTGCTCGGGCATACGACTTTAACAATCCACTCGTCAGCCGCAGAGGACGGCTTGTCGCACGCATCCCTCTTGATACCTACTTTCTCTCAGCTCGGGAATGTCTTCAACAACAGAGATTCAAATGAAGTTTGCGCTCTCGCGGGCGCCCGGCCTGGAGCGCCGCCGCGTACTTATGCAAAGTAGGCTGCCGGCGCTCCCACGGCGCGTACTTGCAGTCTCTCTCTCTCTCTCTCTCTCTCTCTCTGTCTCTCTTCTACTGCCACTCTCGCCATCGCTCTTGCTCTACCAGACAACGCTCTTACCCATCTCCCTCTCTTTCTTTGCCAGGCCGACCCGCGCGAATCTCTCATTTCTGGCCGCTAGTTACATATAATATCACTTAAGAGACGTACGGGGTTACAACGATGACGGACAGCTATCAAAGCGAGCGAGGGCAGCTTAGCTCTCTCTTTCTCTCTCTCCCTCTCTCTCGTACCTCCTGACGGAGTGATAATCGAGTTTCGCCTAGTCGGCCTCTTCCAAGACAAACGTGGTTTCCGCACTGTGGAGCCGAAGGAACGGGCCACACCGCCAACTGTACAGTTTCGTACGATCCTGTCGGAACAGACGATCCCGACTCCGCTCGGTCCCTCCCTCAGCTTTCCCCACCCTTCAAGCCACGCCGGGAAACGCACCCTTCTCTCCACATTTCTAAAGTTTACATAAGCTCAGCCAGCACATAAGAATGACTCTGTATTGTCTTTTCCGTGGCCATAGAAACCAACCCCCCCGCCACCCACCCTTCCTCTCAAAAAGCCACCCCCGACCTTTTTTTGCCTCCACCCCCTTCTTTCCTTTTCAGAGTGAAAGCAGAAAACACTCCCTTCCCGCAGCGGCGCGCCCCTAAGAAAATGTAGCTGGAAATTTCTTCATCTATTTTAACCCCCTTCCCCTCTCCTCACATACCTTCACTCATCAACCCTTTTGCCTGCTGGCTGCTGCCTCCGCTCCCACCTTTTCCAACCCCCGGCGCGTCCCATCCTCCTTTCCCGACGCACCGTCTCGCACCCCAAGAGCCGCCACCTACCAACTCCCCCTCCACCCGCCCGCAAGCGCGCTCGGTTCCTACCCTCTTAGCTGTCTGTCTGTTCTTGGCAATCGTTAAAATCTGGCCAAGAAGAAATGTGCGGAAGGGAGTACGCGGGGGGGAGGGAAGGGGGTGCGCTGCAAAGAAAGGAGAGAGAGCAGAAAACTCTACAACACTCTCCGCCCTCCCTCCGCGCGCCACCCTCCGCTACCCCTCCAATCCCCACCCCCTACCCCTACCCCCCGCCGAGCCCCGCTACGGCGCAGCGCCGTCACCCCCTCCCCCCACCCTGCCTCCTTCTCAAACCCTTTTATTACTTCCCCTTCTTGGCCGAGCTCGCATTTTAATCGATTTCATTTGCGCGCATGTGAGTGAGTGAGACTGTGTGGCAAAAACTGCTGCCAGGAGAAAATGAAGAACAAGGAAGGAAACGGAGGAAGGAAGGTCGGAGAGCGAAGATGCAACGGCGGCGGCGGCGGCAGTGGCGTGGCGGGGGAGGAGCGGGCACACTCAGAAGAGAACGTGTTTTCTTTGTTTTGCTCGTGCTTACGTCATTAAGGCCGCCATATATACTTACAGCCGAGGGGGGCGGGGGTGGAGCAGGGTGTGGCCCGTCTTGCCTCTCCCAGACAGCCTCCGCAAGACTGCCTGCCCGTCCGTTCGGATTTCCCAATAATAAAACTTACCGATGGGTGCGCGCTCTTCCCACCCCCTCGCACAGTGTCCGCACTACTCTAATTAAAATATTTCGGACGTCTGCCGCGTAGAGTTCAGCGCCCCCACGCTGCGACTCGGCTTCCTCGCGCGGAATTTTTTTAGCCGCCGAAAGGCCAGGCCGCCCCGGACCGCCGGCGCCTCTTTCGGCAGCGCTGGCCCACACAGCACCTGTTCTAAAGCGGCCGCTTTTAATGACGGCCGCCGTGCGAGCAGGTCGTTGAACCCTTTAGCGTGCCGTGAATTTTTAAGGAGCTGCGCCGAATTTACGCCGTCAGTCTATGCGCGCCCGCGCGCTTTTTGAGAGCCTCTCGCATGCGCCGACCGCCGACTGAATAATTCCACTATTTGTTTACCCCGCGCAGCAGACGGTGGAACGCGTCGAAACGAGTCCAAATGTCCAAGTTCACGGACAACAGGGTTCGGTTACAATGGGAGAGATTGTGTAAGCTCTTCATATCCAGCGCCTGTTTAATGGCTTATCTGTGGAACACTGACGTCCTCTTTCGTTCTCCTTACACAGGGTGTTACAAAAAGGTACGGCCAAACTTTCAGGAAACATTCGTCACACAGAAATAAAGAAAAGATGTTACGTGGACATGTGTCCGGAAACGCTTGATTTCCATGTTAGAGCTCATTTTAGTTTCGTCAGTATGTACTGTACTTCCTTCATTCACTGTAAATTTTCACAATCAACATGTGTGGACTGACGAGAATCCGCACGCAATTGGGCAATCACGTCATCAACACAGATTTTCTGTGAACGTTTGGGCAGGCATTGTTGGTGATGTTTCGATTGGGCCCCATGTTCTGCTAGAACATGTGCCTTTACAAGTACGACCCAACATGTGGTTCATGCACGATGGAGCTGCTGCACATTTCAGTCAAAGTGTTCGTACGCTTCTCAACAACAGATTCGGTGACCGATGGATTGGTAGAGGCGGACCAATTCCATGGCCTCCACGCTCTCCTGACCTCAACCCTCTTGTCTCTTTCATTTATGGGGGCATTTGAAAGCTCTTGTCTACGCAACCCCGGTACCAAATGTAGAGACTCTTCGTGCTCGTATTGTGGACGGCTGTGATACAATACGCCATTCTCCAAGGCTGCATCAGCGCATCAGGGATTCGATGCGACGGAGGTTGGATGCATGTATCCTCGCTAACGGAGGATATTTAGAACATTTCCTGTAACAAAGTGTTTGAAGTCACGCTGGTACGTCCTGTTGCTGTGTGTTTGCATTCCATGATTAATGTGATTTGAAGAGAAGTAATATACGCAAAACGTACACTGCGTCTTTATTTGAAAGATTTGGAAAATCTCATGACATGTCAGCAGAGATGGAAGCATATAATTAACTTAGAGTGTAGATTTTCCGGAGTAACTAACATCTTACTGATAAACATCATCGACCACATCGCTTCAGTAAAGGAAGAAAGATAGCCGATAAAATGCTATTACAAGTTTACGAAGGACCATTCCACCTTTTCCTTAACATTTCCCACAGAAAAGAGCCACGATTGATGCGTTTAAGAGAGTAGGTGTTAATGAGATTTCTGATAAAAGTGACGATATACTAGGTGAAAATAAGTTTACTGCAGACCAAATATATAGCGTGGATGAAACCACATAACCCACAATTCATAAAGGCAACGACTCACCGTCTACAGCAGCTACAATGAAGTGACTTCTTTGTGGCTAAGTTCAAATTCCGACAAAGTCATAAAACAAGCTAACATCGCAGAAGTCCTGAGTAATCCATACACCAGGTCAGTTTGTATGGACATACCACTAAACGATTTGAAGGTAACAGGCTTGTGGCCGTGTGATGGAAATGTCGTCAAAGGAGAGGACTTCGTAGCTGTACTGTACATATTGTTGATCAGTCAGACGAAGAATCAGCTGATAGAACTAATGCAAGAACACGAAAGTCTGGAAGGCTGCCTAACATTGCAACACCACTCAGTGATCAGTTTGGACCTTCTATAATGTGGACCCGAAAACAATATTGCAACGGTTACCGTCAGTGACAGTCAACAAATCGTCTTACTTGAACACTTTATCTCCTATAACGTATTTAACAACTGTAATCAAGAGAAATACGAAACGACCTAAACCAACGATGGAATTAGCATCATGTCCCCACAAAAAGAAAATAGAAGCCAAAGAAAAAACAGATAAAAAGAAGAAACCTGTGCACAAATCTATAAAAAAATGAGGCAGATAGATGAAAGCTTTCAGAAGAACAAAAAGTAAGGGAAAGAGTGAGTTGGTTATGTAGCTGTGCAGAGAAAATCGAGACGAAGAGGTGATTAAGTTTTTGAAATGTAAAGGTTGGGAACCTGAGCTATGTAATGGCGTGGAAGGAAAAATTAGGAAATATTTCTGTGATATCTGTGTTCAAACCAACTGATTTTTGATATTCCAAGTTAACCAATTTAATTTGTTAGTAATTTATGTTTTGTTTCCTATGTGTGATTTCATTAGGTGTAACTGTGGAAGTAACGCATGTTTGTAGCTCGTAATTTGACCTTTTGTTACATTATTCAGTGGATGTATTATTTCGTGGTTGACTTCTTATGCTGAGTACGGCTTAGGCTACAGGCGTACTACGGACTGGGAAAACGGACGCCCAATTATACGCAAAGGCACAGATTTGAAAAAGGTTTAAAACTCATTTAGAGAAAAGATTTATGTATTTCTATGGAAGTTGATCCATAGCTTAAAAAATAAAGATTATGTATACACAAAACAAATTGTGTTATTTAAATAACCCTTCAAAATAGTAGGACTTGAACAACCTTACTGTATCTTCTGGAGGAAAAGGCCAGCCCCCTTGAGTGCATTCTCAAACCCACAACTCGCATGGCTACAACTTGTAAGCGAAACATACTTCATTAATAAAAAATAGAGAAAAAAATAAGATGGTGGTTTTAATGCTACAAGTGCTCTACGTGAACTCCGCCCACGTCATTATAGCGCACGGAACGATCATACAACCATCCTTTCCGGCAGAAAGACCACAATACATAGTAATAGACGGAAAATCTTCGAATAAAATAGAAGCCATATACACCAGGCGTTCCCCAAGAAAGTGTTACAGGCTCTCTGATGTTCCGAATTTATATAAACGATTTAGCAAGAACTCTGATCAGCCCTCTTAGATTGTTTGCAAGTGATTCTGTCGTTTTCCGTATAGTAGAGTCATCAGAAGATCAAAACATGTTACAAAATGGTTTAGACAAAATATCTATATGGTGTGAAAAGTGACAATTGTTTCTGAATAAGGAAACGTGTGAGATCATCTACATAAGTACGAAAAAAAAGAGTTAAGTTTTGGTTACGCGACAAATCATATTAAGTCAAAAGCGTCCATGCAACTAAATACCCAGAGATTACAATTAATGGTCAACTTAAACTGAAACGATCACATAGATAATTTTATAGGAAAGACAACGGAAGACGGGGTTTAATTGACATAAATCCAACAAGCTTACTAAACAGATTTCCCTCACTGCGCTTATCCGTCCTCTGCTAGAGTACTGTGTGCGACATGGGATTCTTACCAGATGGGATTGACGGAGGACGTAAAGTAAAAAGAAGGGCAGCTCGTTATGTATTATCGCGAAGTAGGGAAGATAGTGTCACGGGCGTGATAAGCCAGTTGGGGTGGCGGTTTTCGTTACAGCGTGATCTCTCGATCACAAACTTTCTCCTCTGAATGTGAAAATATATTACTGTCGCTAACGTACATGGGAAGAAACGAACAACGTAATAAAATAAGAGAAATCAAAGCTCATATACACTCCTCGAAATTGAAATAAGAACACCGTGAATTCATTGTCCCAGGAAGGGGAAACTTTATTGACACATTCCTGGGGTCAGATACATCACATGATCACACTGACAGAACCACAGGCACATAGACACAGGCAACAGAGCATGCACAATGTCGGCACTGGTACAGTGTATATCCACCTTTCGCAGCAATGCAGGCTGCTATTCTCCCATGGAGACGATCGTAGAGATGCTGGATGTAGTCCTGTGGAACGGCTTGCCATGCCATTTCCACCTGGCGCCTCAGTTGGACCAGCGTTCGTGCTGGACGTGCAGACCGCGTGAGACGACGCTTCATCCAGTACCAAACATGCTCAATGGGGGACAGATCCGGAGATCTTGCTGGCCAGGGTAGTTGACTTACACCTTCTAGAGCACGTTGGGTGGCACGGGATACATGCGGACGTGCATTGTCCTGTTGGAACAGCAAGTTCTCTTGCCGGTCTAGGAATGGTAGAACGATGGGTTCGATGACGGTTTGGATGTACCGTGCACTATTCAGTGTCCCCTCGACGATCACCAGTGGTGTACGGCCAGTGTAGGAGATCGTTCCCCACACCATGATGCCGGGTGTTGGCCCTGTGTGCCTCGGTCGTATGCAGTCCTGATTGTGGCGCTCACCTGCACGGAGCCAAACACGCATACGACCATCATTGGCACCAAGGCAGAAGCGCTCTCATCGCTGAAGACGACACGTCTCCATTCGTCCCTCCATTCACGCCTGTCGCGACACCACTGGAGGCGGGCTGCACGATGTTGGGGCGTGAGCGGAAGACGGCCTAACGGTGTGCGGGACCGTAGCCCAGCTTCATGGAGACGGTTGCGAATGGTCCTCGCCGATACCCCAGGAGCAACAGTGTCCCTAATTTGCTGGGAAGTGGCGGTGCGGTCCCCTACGGCACTGCGTAGGATCCTACGGTCTTGGCGTGCATCCGTGCGTCGCTGCGGTCCGGTTCCAGGTCGACGGGCACGTGCACCTTCCGCCGACCACTGGCGACAACATCGATGTACTGTGGAGACCTCACGCCCCACGTGTTGAGCAATTCGGCGGTACGTCCACCCGGCCTCCCGCATGCCCACTATACGCCCTCGCTCAAAGTCCGTCAACTGCACATACGGTTCACGTCCACGCTGTCGCGGCATGCTACCAGTGTTAAAGACTGCGATGGAGCTCCGTATGCCACGGCAAACTGGCTGACACTGACGGCGGCGGTGCACAAATGCGCGGTTCCTGGTGTGTCCGCTGTGCCGTGCGTGTGATCATTGCTTGTACAGCCCTCTCGCAGTGTCCGGAGCAAGTATGGTGGGTCTGACACACCGGTGTCAATGTGTTCTTTTTTCCATTTCCAGGAGTGTAGAAAGATTTAGGTGCTTATTTTTCCCAAGCGCTGTTAGAAAGTGTAACGATAGAGAAGTAGTCGGAGGGTAATTCGAAGAACTCTGTCAGGCACTAAAGTTTGAATTACAGAGTAATCACGCAGATGTAGATGAAACTGTTAGAGAAGTGCTTCTTTGGGATGTTGTTCAACTCGTGCGTAACATTCACACATTCTTCGGTCTTGGCGGAACGTGTGAGCCTCATTTTCCACCTTGTCGTTTGTGGTAGGCTCGTATTAAATGCCAAGTCTCACCACCCTTGATGGTTTTTTCGAGAAAAATTTGTCTGAATTTTTAATTTCTATCAAATCGTGACTGGCGCACACTCGTCGTTTTTTGTTCGGGAGCCAGGATGTGAGGGATAAACTTCGCTCACACCTTTTTCGTCTTCAAAATATTCTGTAGAAAGTCTTGAACACTTAATTTAGAGATGTTGAGTTGGTTGATCCATTGAGATTCGTGACACAACAATTTTGTCACACTACAGCCGGATGTCCACTATTTAACACTACCTGCTTACAAATGACTGGTCGAATGGACATCCATTGTTTGTGGTTCAAACTGCCGCCGTAGCTACTCTACTGATGCTACTTACACGCCAGGAGTAAAAACAATCTTGAAAGCTTTGAACGGACCGAGTATTTACGATGTGGTCATTGATTTGTCGAAGGTTGTTCGTCCAGATCTTCATACACTGTTAGAAATAATTTTAAAATTAAGTAACTGAATCTTTGCAATGTGTTTTTTTCTTGTCGTTATTCAACATAAAATAAAAAATACACATGGACAACCATTGTTTGTGGTTCAAACTGCCGCCGTAGCTACTCTACTGATGCTACTTACACGCCAGGAGTAAAACCGATCTTGAAAGCTTTGAACGGACCGTGTATTTACGATGCGGTCATTGATTTGTCGAAGGTTGTTCGTCCAGATCTTCATACACTGTTAGAAATAATTTTAAAATTAAGTAACTGAATCTTTTCAATGTGTTTTTTTCTTGTCGTTATTCAACATAAAATAAAAAATACACCTCTTCACTTTAATGTGGTGAAAACAGTGTAGACACCATGCTGCTTAATAGAATCGAGTCATCTCAAACTGTAGCTCCCGGTACTGTGCTAATAAATAGCCCAGTGCCCTGGCAACTCTTCAGAACTGCCCACTTACGATGAGTCCACTTCTATAATGGTAGATTATACGTCATTATTGTGGCAGCAACCAAGCCCTTTGTATCTTACAAATCAAATCACTATTTTTGCAGTTTAAGACGACACTGAAGGCCAGTTTCCAGTTTGATCCAGTAGCACAAAACAGAATTCGAGGATCCTCACAAATTTTCCGTACTGTTCTTATGCAAATCATGTTCCAAACAATACAGGCTCGTACACATACATACCACCAGCGGGAATGTCAGTGACTAGAGTTCGTGTTTAGCATTGTTTCCAGGCCCTATAGGTTATATAACAAGAGTGGACGGCTTCAGATGTTAAAGTGATCACTGTCAAGGACACGGAATACCGAATACTCTTGTGACACAGCGTTGTCATCACCTGACGGTGTTTGCAAGTGTATCATTGTGCGTTTCCATTCGGTCAGCTGGTCGAATCGTGCAGTATCCAGATTCCTGGAGCATTCAGCTGTGACAGTGGCCACATGCTGGCCTGCATGCTAACATGATGTCAGACATAATCGTCGTGAAGGTTTCGATCCACCACTTCTATCCACTAAAGGTGGTTCTTTCAGATCTACTTGTGCCATCTGAGAACAAGCAACTGATTCCCTGCAATATTCTGTGCCATGCAGGACCATTGGTCACAGCCGGAATGGGGAAAAACGGACTCGTGTGCAACCTGCTATTAATACCACAATACAAACACCTGTATTTGACGTGGTGCAGTGAGAGGGAAGCATGGACTGCTAATGAAAAGCGTCGCATTGTGTTCACCACTTTCAATGACCAACGTAGGTCAGATGACACCTGCAGAGAGGTCCCATTCCTGCATAGTTTTGGAGATACAGCACCGTACCTCCCGACGTCACGGCGTGGCCAGCCATCGGGTATGACCACAGGTCACGAGTGGTTGTGGAGGGAACTCTGAAGGCATAGTGGGATGTCATGTACATCCTGCGCCGTCATGTGCTACCTCTGATGTGTCAGTATCGTGGTGCCATTTTGAACAGAAGCATGCTCGTCCCTTTATGGCATATATCGCTATGAAAAGTGTGTGACGTTGAGGTACTGATGTGACCCACAAAATTCCCATATTTGTCCCCAATGAACACGTGTGGAACAATTTGGACGTCAACTCTGTTCCAATGCCAGTACTCAGAATTTGAAGAACAGATACAGTTGTTGTGGGCTAGCCTGCCTCAGAAGAAGACAGAACGGCTTTATGATATCCTTCCCAATGGAGTCAACACAGGCATCCATGCCAGAGGGATGCAACGTGAGGCAACGTGATAAGTGGGGTATACTGCCACATATACTCTCAACCCGTGTTCATTTTGCTTCCTTCACCACTTGTGGGTGCTTCATTGTCTTCGTGAGGCAGAGTATTTGTAAAGAAGCATTTTTATCGACGTTACTTCAGAACGCTTTCAGGAAGTGTTGGAGAAGAAACTGCACAGTGCTTCGTTGAAATTCCTCTATTCTCAGAAACCTTTATTTACTGACCAACACAATGTTTATACCCTTAAACGTACTTTCAACGAGGTATTTCAAATTGTGCCAGCGCTTTTTCAAATCTTCAGAGCACATCTGGAAAATTGTAAAAATTCTAATCGCCTCTTTCATTAATTGCAGCAAAATTGTATTGTTAAAATGGAGTGCATCTTAAAGCAAATTATTTTCAAAATTAATTACTCAAATTTTCCTTAAGTTAAAGATCCTAGAGTTACCGAAACTCAGTTGACAATTCTAACAGTAAAAAATAAACTTCAAATATGGCTGCCAATATCAAAATACGTTAAGGACGAGTTTAGCAATATAACGACAAAACGTAAGAACAAGGCATCATCATCATCATCATCGTCAGTTTGATTTCTCTGTGTGCTAGCGTCTTCACATGAAGGCGCCAAAGTGTGTTTTCTAGTGTAATGTAACCACGTATCTTTAGGTTTTCCTGTTAGTCTTGTTATATCTTTTCGAAATTCAGCAGGGAAATTACACATGAATCTGTACGTTTCATTCTTTTTCTGTCATTATCACACCTTCCACTACAGCCTAATCGGTGATACATTTGTCTGACTTTTCTAGTAATACTAGCATGCGTCTCTGCAGTGCTTGCTTGATTCCTTACAGTTTGAGAGATTTAAAATCTGTTGATCCATATTTCAATGCCATAAGGCTGCATGGTAATTTATAATTAACGTGTAGCTACAGTAGCAAAAGTGGGATGAATTAATTTTAGTAAAGAAGCGGGAAGATATATTGAACATGCCATTGCAGCAAATCATGTGCAGTCTGAAGTATAGCCATCATCCTTAGTTGAATTAACGGATCTATCGAATCCGCACAAATAAGAGATCGTATCGCGCGTATGAAATTTCGAACAGAATCTTTAGTGTTAAGTGTAGCGCATGACTGACACAGAGAATTTTTACACACAGAAAAAATTATTGTTAAGCCACTTTGTAAAAAGAATGTGTTAATAAACTCTGTAATCCATCTTTAGCTGACCAACAAACTCATCCCACACGACACTGAAGTTTGTCTGCCAAGAAGTAAATACCACATATATTCCAATGTCTATCTCCTCTTACACATTTTACACTCTGGACCTTCCTCTAGTATCGTGATCGTTAGGCTCTGATGTCTTAACACACCACCTATCACCTTGTCCCTTATTGTAGTCAGTGTTTTCCTCGACGTTTCAGCGGATAATCTCCTTGCCTATTATTCACTCCTATAACACCACATTTTAAACGCTTAGATTCTCTCCCTTTACAATTTTCTAACAGTCTATAATTCACTTCCATGCAATGAAGTGCCTCAGTCGTACAGTATTAACAATATTGTCAAGTTAATGTCTCTTTGAAGTAGGCCCATTGTTATCCGAATACGACTGCACATACACGCCTGATGACAATGACTGTACCTGAAGTGAATAATCCTTGTTCTATTACGTTATGTTAACCGGGGAACTAGAAACGATGGAGAGGCTCCGTCCCCGCTACAGCCGCAGTGGTCCGCAACCCCACGACGACTATCGCAGTCCACTTCACCCCTCTGCTGTCCCACACCGAACCCAGGGTTATTGTGCGGTTCGGCCCCCGGTGGACCCCCAGGGAACGTCTCACACCAGACGAGTGTAGCCCCTATGTGTGCATGGTAGACTAATGGTGGTTTACGCGTACGTGGAGAACTTGTTTCCGCAGCAATCGCCGACATAGTGTGGCTGAGGCGGAATAAGAGGAACCAGCCCGCATTCGCCGAGGCAGATGGAAAACCGCCTAAAAACCATTCACAGACTGGCCGGATCACCGGACCTCGACACAAATCCGCCGGGAGGATTCGTGCCGGGGACCGGCGCTCCTTCCCACCCCGAAAGCCGTATAATCCTTACTAAAATATACTTTTTCTATATACAAACTGAATCCAAAATAAAATAAATGTACACAACTGATCTTTTTATCTTTCAGTATTTTATTTTCACGAAGTTATACAGTTTACCGACAGGTTGCATTTGCCATACCAGCTTACTCTTGGCTCAGGAACTACAGGTCATTATAGAAAACTAACAATTCTCCAACAAAACGTCGGGAATGATAAAAAAGTAACTGTACTGTGTATACATTTTTAACTTAAGAAACATATGGAAAAACCTGACAGAAACACCTGTCTCGGTACTGTAAGTATCTATGCAAGATTTGTGTTGCAAAAAATTACAATTTGAAAATAAATTGTGAGAATATTTGTTCTGATAGTCCCAGGGAAGATCAGGGTAAATAATTATCGGCAGTGAAGCAAAACCATCGCCACACAATTCGCGTGGCACAGCTACAAAGCGATTAAAAATCTAGCCTGATGAATTCCATTTCCTGATCATAAACACTGATATGCGTACATTTAACTGCACGAACGCGATATCGCGCTGCTGTCCGACCTAGTGCTTTGTGTGAACAGACGGCAGTCATATCTCACGGAAGCACTACCTAATGTTCACTATTCACGTTTTGTAGCAAGAACTACCGACAGTTAACAAAAAGTGGTTTCTTTAAAAAGTAGCGTTTTGTGTAATCACTTTAAGAATAAAAGTTAAAAACTCTGCTTAGTTAGTATACTCGTGTTTTGCTTTCATTCTGAAACGTGTTGGAGACGAAAGCAGTACTGTACTACAAATAACTGGGTGTAAGCTGTACCGAGCTGAAGTTGGCACGGGAGAGGCCATTCCAAACAACATAGAAAACTGACATTAACATAATTAATGTACACAAAGATCGACACTATTATGTAGGTTCTTGTTGCACTCTGTGTAACGAGCAAATAATTTATTGTGGTGGACGGCACGGATCAAACTGCCGGTACCACTCATTACAAATCACCTGTAAGATTAAACACCGAGAAGGTGTACTTACTGAGACTGTTTTACAACTTGATGCATATAAAAATGTAGAAGCCTGGTGTATAAAACAGATGCCGTTTCTTTGCGGACTAATGTTCTAGCCGGGCAGCGTCGTGATCGGCAAAGAGTCTACATCGAGATGCAGTCAGCTGCTAGAACACAATCAAGTGGCTGCAAATTCACGATGGATTAATTGTTAAAAGGGATATTGGCGCTGTTAATTTATTCATTTTAACATCTGCACATGGTTTTAACATGGGTTTAGTGAGTCTGGATGTATTTCCATTCAGCTCTAAAAGTCAGAATAAGGAAAGGGTATCTGACTGTGAACGTCTGTTTCTCCAGACACAAACGAATTTGATGAAGAGGTCGGGGAAGCCAGCTTGTTAGTTTTACTACCACCTGATAAAGTGGTTCTTAAAATGGTTGAGGCTGATATGGTAAGATTTTAGCTCAGGCTCCACTAGTACTTCGTTAATGTTGGGACTCTGAAAGAATTCGGAGGAATTATAAATTTTACAATCTGTCGATCAAGTTATTATATTAGGAGCAACTTTGCAGTTGTATCCTTTAGAGATTGTATTTGATTGCTGCACAACTAATTGTGGTGGAAAGTCTTTGATTATAGTACTGTTGGTAACAGGCAATGTTTCCGATTTCGATTCCGTGTTATTGGAATGGTAGCTCTGCACAGAACCCTCTCGAGAGACACATTGGTTTCTGATTGTAAGTTACGGTGTTTGGTTGTGGAGATTGCACTGAGTACTTAGGAATGAGTCAGGTGCTGTATGTTTTTGAGAGCAGACTCCATTCGGTTGGTTACTGTACTTAAAATTCGTGGTACAGCATATGTTGCTGTAGCGTGGATAAGCATTTTTCCTGGTTATCGTATTGGAAATTGGAAATTTGTGGTAAGGACTACGGGACCAAACTGCTGAAGTCATCGGTCCCTAGGCTTATGCACTAATTAAACTAACTTATGCTAAGTACAACACACACTCATGTCCGAGGGAGGACTCGAACCTCTGACCGTGACAAGACGCCCAAGACCGCACGGCTACCCCGCGCGGCACGTTATCGTATTGAAGGTTTTGTTAAAGAACCATTAAACCGAATCACGTTACTCGCTACGTCACGTAGAGGAACCTACCTCTGGGGAGTGTCAAATCCTTCTGTAACATAATTGCAGGTCATAGTAGACTTATTTTTTATTTTCTTAAGACAAGAGTTTAAACTTACAGTGAATCCTCAATGGACGAACGGAGGACAAAATAACATGAAAAGGGATTTACGTATTGAGTGTAATGAAATCAGGAAAAGAAGGAAATTTTAAAATATTAAGCCGCGCGGGATTAGCCGAGCGGTCTAGGGCGCTGCAGTCATGGACTGTGCGGCTGGTCCCGGCGGAGGTTCGAGTCCTCCCTCGGGCATGGGTGTGTGTGTTTGTTCTTATAAATTAGGTTAAGTAGTGTGTAAGCTTAGGGATTGATGACCTTAGCAGTTAAGTCCCATAAGATTTCACACACATTTGAACATTTGAAAATAGTAAGTTTCCTCCTAACTACCGTTAAAAGATACAGTATTCCCCATGCGGTGAGCTCGAAGAAATAATTTCTGTCTAATTGACAAGAGAGTATAGCATTAAAATTTTTCATGAAAAGTTTCTTTGCCACAGGGGGATATGTATACTGTAATAATCACAAGTATTACATTCCCAATTTTAACTCCCAAGCACACGTTTTTATAGCCTGATCTATATAGAATTTATATGTTTATACACTTTTGTATTTATATTCCTTTTTTGTGACTGAAAAAACTTCTCCTTTGCGTATATTGATTCTGCATAAATATGCAGCTAATTTATAACCACTTATTGAATATGTAACTATATTGTGTTCATACAAACAAATGACATCAATTTATTTTCAGGTACTAAGGCCTTCCAAACAAATTCACAACTAATTTAGTTTATTTTTACTTATTTATTTGTTTATTATTTTAGTTTATTTTTACTCCCCTAATATTATGATAAAGAGTACGATGATTCCAGTTTTTGCTCCATCCTTATGCCATGAATTGAGGGTCTCTTTCTGTTTGATCTGTTGCTAGTGTCTCATCTGTACCCAATAAACACACACATTTGCCTTTGCGTGCTTTTCTACTAATAGATATGGTAACTTTACACTGGAAGGCTGCAGCTGTGATTACTATTCTCCTGAACATCATTCAACAACAGGCAAGTTAACAGAAAATCTACGCTCAGCCGCCACTGTTGGAAGTGAAGTACTCTGACGTTGCGTCGAATGTTAAGTAACTTAATATTGTGGAAAATATCTGAAATTTAATCATTAATATAATCCAATGGATGTATGCTAGGTCGTAATCTGTGTTAATAGAGGGTCATTAGACTTAATGAAATTATCATTTACAAACCCTGATCAGTAACAGGAACTTAATGCTTAAAGTTAATCCCTCAAATTGTGACGCTTTGGGTGCTAGATCTGTGACATTATAACAAAGGATATTTTCTATGCATCCGTCCTGCATCTCGTGGACTATTTACCTTATACTCTGAAGAAAATATGTTCATGTACATATATGTGCAATATGCTCAGCTTGACATATTGTAGAAAGACGAGAATGTTAAACTGGAAACAATAGGGCAAAAAATACTGAAAGCTATGATCGGGGTGTGTGGAAACGTCACTAACAACTTTTTATTGCCTGACAAAAAAAGTGAAACGCCCAGAAAACATGGTCAGATGTCAATATAAACTTGCAATATGCTCAGCTTGACATATTGTAGAAAGACGAGAATGTTAAACTGGAAACAATAGGGCAGAAAATACAGAAAGCTATGATCGGGGTGTGTAGAAACGTCACTAACAACTTTATATTGCCTGACAAAAAAAGTGAAACGCCCAGAAAACATGGTCAGATGTCAATATAAACTTAGTCTACACACACACACATACACACACACACACACACACACACACACACACACACACACACACACTAACACTAACACACACACTATCGGTGGTTATATATTAGTGCTATACGTATATAGAGTTGTTACTAAACCTGTAAGGGTATGTAGTAGGCGAAAATAGCAACATGTGAGTAGCCACTGTGAAGGACACGGAGATGCAGAGTATTTGTGCGAAACAACGTTATCTGCACCTGATAGGACATGAATGGGGCGTCAACGTGGGTCTTCATTTGGCCAACTAGCCTAATCTACAGTATCCAAATGTATGGGGTATTCAGATGTGTCAGTGACCCGATGTTGTAATCCACAAGGAAGTGATGTCAGGCGTACTCGTCGTGGAGGTTCTGTCCCTTTCACATCTTTGCCTGCCATTCGAGAATAAGTAACGGACTCCTTGCACCAGAGAGTGTCATCCTGCACTATTGTTCAGAAACTAGCAGAACTCGGACTAGTGAATTACTGTTCGATACATAGGCTGCCGTTAATTCCACAAAAATAGGCCTTCGTTTGGAGTGATACATGGAATGCTCAGGTAAATGGCATCGCATTGTGTTCAGCGATTAATCAAGGTTCTACACTACCTCCAAATTTTGGAGAGGCACATTGTCCCCAATAAACTTTTTTAAAGTCTTTAATTTTTGCAATGACAGAATGGGCAGTAACAGAAATCCAACAAAAAATAAAAAGAGAACTGTCAGCTGACATCACTTTTCCGGCTGCAACACAACTGCAAAGCGGCGTGCTTGTCTCATCTCAACTCCTGGCACATCCCAGCCTTACTTAGATTGACTGCGAGCGAAGCAAAGATCCGTTTCATCACCACACGTCGATAAGTTAACGTGAACTGTAAGCAGTGATGGTAGGCCGCGGAACCATCGCTCCATTTTATGAGCTTCACAAACGTCAGGAAATACGACCCATTGTGTGTACAGAGAAATAACAGTTCAGCGACCTTTCGATTTTTCCGTCTTAACGACGTAGATGGTTTGCAGAATCACCTGCTTGTTACGAAATTTTTGTATTTTAGTATATCATACGTCAGTCCATACGTGTAGGACACATTCAAGCAGTAACGAAGAAGCAGCAAACATTACGTAAAACTTGGAATTCCATCTATAGCAATGTTTAGTTGTACTTCGGTATTTTCTCTTATATTTTTGGACAATTCGAGGAGGCACATTTCATGAAAGGTACGTCATCTGTAAGAAAATACGATGAATCGGACTTGAAATTAGAAAAGAATAGTATTATTCGTAATTTGTTATTGAAATCAATGGCAAACAACATTACAAGAAGATATGGGCACGTTGTCGAGTAGAGTGCACTGTGCCCTCATTAAGGTCATGGATTCGACTTGAGACAATGTAGCTCAAAAGGTTGAGGAAGCGGTGGAGAAGGAGAAGCGGGGAAGCTATCTTATTAAGGACACAGAGGATTTACTCGTAGAAAGTTCACTGTTCTTCCAAGAAGAGAAGAAGTTTCAGTATTTACACACCTACGAGTGAAAATTAGAGGCAGCATAAGTGTAAAAGAAGAAATGAGCCGCCAGTCAAACAAAGCGGCGGAAGTTTCACGTTGCTCTTGCGAGGCAGCGCGAAGAAACAAGCGCACGGCGAGCCCGCATATGCAAAGCCTTAGTAAAGTCTCTTATTTACACATGCGGACGACTAGGCGGTAGGCGGCGAGACGGGCGAGCGAGTTTCTGAGAAATTATTTGCGAGTGATTTCGTGGTATGCGACGGAACACAAATAAAGAAATCAACCGAGAGAGACTACATTTGAAGAACGGAAATAAAGAGTCGCTAATGTCGTGAGAAAATTCTTGTTAGGACTGATCACTGACAGCAGTCGAGGTATTGTCCTGAGTCACTTATTTTTGTATATAGAGTGGCGTGGCGAAATATCACACTACCCTGTCCAAATGACACAGCCCTTAAATCGATTGAGCTTACGTATTTAACACGATAGAAGTGTGCTAACATTTCTTCCATAGGAATGGGTCGATCATCTTCGACTTCAGTTATTATATTTGTAGTCATGGCGTCAAGAACCAACCCGATATCTACACTGGATTTCTTAACAGCTACAATGGGACTATTATAAGAGCTGTATTACCTTTCAATAACGCCCCACTAAACATTCTTTGAATTTCTTTCCATGTTGCCTTACGAACACTTACTGCTATGGGATAAGGTGGTTTAAGAAAAATTCAACTGGGTTTCACTTTATCGTTCGTACCCCTTAATTAACACAGGTTATTCGTTAAATGACTCTTCGCTTCTCGTCAACATCATTTTCAATTAACTCTTTGTTTGACGGTTAAGCTCAACTATTTGGAGCATTTCTGATCTGAGTCTCCCAATCATTACCGACACTAGTGAGTTCTCTTCCTTCGTCTTCATCTTCCATAATCGTAATATTTTTATCTACTGAATTTTCCTACTTTTAAGATTAGTCTTTTCCCACTCTTTGTCATCACTTTTCTTAAAAGGAACCACTTTATACTCATTAATAACTTATATATGCATACGTTCTTTTGCAAGTCTAACATTACACTACGTGTTGTTAAGCAATCCATTCATAACAATACTGGTAAACTAATATCCGCTACCACCAGCATTCACTGTTGACGTACTATCATAGAAATTCTAATAGTTACCAAAACCCCTTCTTCCACCTTTCTCCCTTTCGTTCCCGTTTAACCTACAACATGCACGTTAGTCACTGAGATTGATGGACATTGTCATTTACTCTTGTTTCTGTCCCAGATTTCTTTAGATAATAAGCTGGCTTCCCGGATCAAGCATAAAATTTGTCCTTTGATTACTCCCCACATCCTGCACTACCAATGTGGATGCCTTTTGGACATGGTTCTCTCCTCGTTCCAAAAGCAGTTCTTCATTTAAGAGTTTTTGGTCTTATGTCTTAGAAAAACATTTCTCTTATCCTCATTACTTCGTGAAGGACCCGCAATTGGACTTGTCTGCGTATTCTGGGTGGGATGACCTGCCACGTATCCTCCTCTATGATAATTACTCGAATGTCCGCCCCGATAGCTGAGTGATGCCCTCTGTAATAACAAAACTGAATGAATGGATCAACGATGATCTTCAACAGGTGTCATGGGACGTCCGCCCCGAATAAACAATCACGAACAAAATGAGATCAGAAAAAAAATACAAGGTAATATTTAATGCCGGCACGATAGCTCAGCGTGTTCAGTCGGAGAGCTGGTAGGCCTCTGTAATAAAAAACTGAGTGGAAGTATCAACAAACGAACTTTAACGGATGTCATGTGAAGTCCGCAACAAGCAAACCCAACGATAAAAAAAAAAAGTGGTCAGCGTGACGGATTGCCGTCCTACGGGCCCGGGTTCGATTCCCAGTTGGGTTGGGGATTTTCTCCGCTCAGGGACTGGGTGTTGTGCTGTCTTCATCATTATTTCATCCCCATCCGGCACGCAGGTCGCCCAATGTGGCGTCTAATGTAATAAGACCTGCATCAAAGCGGCCGGACCTGCCCCGCAAGGGGCCTCCCGGCCAATGACGCCAAACGATCATCTCCGTTACCCGAATGACCATTAAGATTGCCATTTACATCTGAATGATAGCTATGGTCAGCATAATTTCTATTTTGTTATCCCACTATCATTCCTATCCCATCTACTCGACCTACCTCGACCACTCTGTCTAAAACCATTATTGTTTCTGCAGCTACCATTGCGATGATTGTACGATTTCTTTGATCCTTCCTATATCGATTTATCTCATTCCCGTTCCATCTAACATTATCTTTTACTTCGACGCAGCTGGACGTCCTAGTGTCTAGTTTATCTATAGATTTATTTAAGTAATCCAACTTGTCCAACAACTCGAGTAGCTGTTGTGTCTGTGTCCACTGTTCTCCAACAAGTCTCTCTCGTACTCTATCTGGTAAACGCGTAATCGGTACCTCAATTAAATGCTATTCATTAACTGATTCATTCAAATACAGAGCCTGGTTGAGGTGGCATCCTGAAAATTTCTGTAAACGCCCCAGCTGTCGCTGTAGCTCTAAGAACCTTACACTTCTAGCCTCAGCTTTCTTTGTGCATTAATGACAAACTTAACCGAATTAAGCATCGCCCACTGTGCGGCGTCTTCCTCCAAGTGATTCACTATAAATCACATATGTGTATTATTATCCAATGAAGTTGGAAAAGTGCCCTGGAACGATTTCAGAGAAATCACCGGATGCACTGATCCCCGCGACTTAAATTTTTGAAAATGGCTGCTTCCTGTCTTTACTCGTAATTTTAACTCTCCAATTAAATCGCAAGTGATGTAACTCGCTTTACCCTTATGATTATTATCAGAATCACTATCTAGTAGTTCACGGGTTGAAGACTCAGTACTACTGTTACTATTTGAACTAATTATACCTCTACTACATGGTTTGGAGGTAGTTTGAGCCCCCTGACTTTCTCTTGGCACACTTTCCGTCTTTGTCTTACTTACGAAAGCACTCACTTCTGACATCTTAACATCTGCATGTTTAATCTTTGGATATTCATACCTCTAAATTGTTCCAAAACTTACTCATTAGTAGCCTCAAACCTTCATTAACGTCTTGCAACATCGGCCTCGTTGATAATTCATGTGACTCCTTCATATCCTGTTAAGTTCCTACTCGTGCCGTAACTTTACTCCCAACATCTGTTACTTTACGGCTAACTTCATCTTATCTTTAATTTACCTCACTCATTTCTAACATTAGCTTGTCCTGGTTTTCTTCTGACCTTGTCTTTGATTTCCTTTTTTGTCTTTCTGGCCCATCATTATCATCTTTTAAAATTTTGTCCCTGTCTTACTTAGCCTCCTCTTTGTTAGCTTTAAATTCCTTGATTAGATCCTCTTTATTTTTCTTCGCTTCCCTTTTAAATAACTTTATTATCTCCTCTTTATCCTTCTCAGCCTCCTCTTTACTAGCTTTAACTTCCTTCATGAAATCTTATTTATCCTTCTTATTATTTTCGATTAACTGAGTTATTATATCCTTAAGATCTCCATCCGTATCGCTAACTATTCTACACTCTCATGAAATATTCCTACACCTTCCTCTGTTTTAGACTGTCCCACAAATAAATTATCTCGAACAGAACAAAGTTATTGCACTGCAACCACTATTAAACACATTCCCACTCGACCTAACCTACCACAATAGATGCGCTACAGGCTACGCAACATTGAACAAAAAACTATAACCTTACCCATGCACAAGAGAAAATATTGTTTTTTTGTACTTATGATTGTTATGGGTATCGCCTCCTCTCGGTGAGATGCCGAGCCCTAAGCTGATACCACTGCTGCTACCGAAGCCGATGCCAAGGCTGCTGCATACGACACTGCTAATGCTCCCAGACTGTCTCGTTCTGCTATCTCGTCACCAATGCTACTGCTTGAGGCCAACCAGTACCTGGACACACCTTACTTCTACCCTTAACCTACTATATTACTCTATTTCTTCACTTAATTAATGTCCTCAGGTAAATATGATTTTAAAATTCCTTGAACTCAACTTTTAACTCAATACTGTGCGCTAATAGACAATTATGTATCACATCTAGTTCAGTAACTTACTTGGGAAGAGGTTCACCACTTCAATCAATAAGGACAACAAAATCTCTTCGTCTTTGTAATTTCTTTCAGTCAGACAATATGTTTGTAACTGAAAACATCCACAGAGGCACCACTTCGGTCTCATAAATGTACTGTGCCACTTCTTTCTATATGCAGAGTGGCATGGCAGGACGTTACGTTAACCTGTCCAAATTACACAGCCCTGCCTTTACGATCAGCCACACCTCGTCCCCAGTACCAAGAGAGCGTTAAATTTTAAACCAGGGTTATTAATTGCGTGTTCGCGCAAATGACACATCTGCTATTGTATTTCAGAAGAACTCAGGCTTATGCCACTAATACGTGCATATAATACCAACCACTCTAAATCCAATTTACTGTACTCGCCAACAACATTACAACACATGGTGAAAATTTATTAATCGTCAGCGCTTGTACTTTTCCTGATATCAAATGTGAGCTGACCAAACTTTGTTCAACGGCATTTCCAAATGACCTCTCATGCTGTCGTGCTGTACGTTGCTAAGGAAATCAATAATCCAATAAGTCCCATGGGAATTACGAGTATATACACTTAATGTCTCACCTACTGTGATGTGATCAATACTACATTATCTACTACTTACACCTCTTTAACACACTTAATAACTTCACGATGCGACATAACTACGGCTAAAGCTGGTTATTTATTTCAAAACAACGCTATCGATAGGTAAGATGCTTTACATCAGAGCGCCTCAAATTGCTACGAGCACGCAATGCACATCAACACACGTATTAAATATTTACCGTAGCTAGTTTTAACCTTATTTACGGTAAGTAGCGATTTAATGAAATCTTTCAAACATTAAATGCCAACTCGTCTCATTTTACGAGAATTCCTATCTTTGTAATCAGAGTTCTAATTTTACTATAAACCAGCGATATAGCGAAAGCCACTTCTACTATAATATTAACTTTTATGGTCTCTGGTTTCTCTTTCTTTATTATACCTTTTATTATCCTTATGTCTTATAAAACTTGGAATTACCTTTTAATTGTGAACGTTATTATTTCCTTATATACGTATTTCAAATGAAATCCTTTCTATCATTTATTGAACTTTAATCGTAACTGAATTATATGTACGATAACACTGCTTATGTTGTTTCTTTATCTTTGACACTGCTCAAATCGACTTATCTTTGCGATAGCCGCTTTTGAATCTTTCGAACTCAAAATAATATCTTTTCTTTGTTTACGCTACTTGCGTAAATATACTTTAGCAGGGATTCTATCCTTTCCCCTAAACTCAAAAACTTAACGCAGATTTGCTTACTTCCTTTTATCAATTCAAGTAATTAATTTCAATACAACTTTTGAACTTCAATGTGAACGACTGACACAAAGGTAAACCCCACACAAATAGGAAACAACACATAAAAAGCCTACGTACCACCACCACTTTTGCAGTAAATTTAAAATAAAAAGTAAAGCTCAGCTTCTTCAGCTTTTAGCATTCACGTACCCACTAACAGTCCCTAATTTAACTGTCACTCGTCGCCCTATTAAGCAACGGAATGTGTTTCCGCCAGGGTACAAACTTATCCTCACTGGTTAAGGCCACTAATTTACGGGCAACAGTAGCTGTGGTCTCTCAGTGTAAACCGTGCAGATTCTGGTTGCTGGCTCATATTAAACACCGATGGAGACTTTAACTCAGTGGCACATAAATCACGTATGATACACCAATATCCCAATAGTGCGTACTAAAACCTTAACAAACACAACCGCTCAACACTCAATTACCTTAGATTGGGCGTCATATACCAACCACAAAATTATCGTGAATGCTCAATTACCTGAGAGCGCCGGTTCCTCTAAATATCACAAAATGCAACCACGAATCGCACTAGCAGTTCAGTTTCGTAACTGACTATCACTTTCGTGAACACGAAGCTTCTCCAAATAGGGAACACAGCTTACAGAAATCGAGCTTAACTTTTCCTCAGCACGCTAGCCCGTCACCATTCACCTCTGTGAGCGTGAATAAACTATACTTATGCCCTACTGGCGACAACTAACACGTTCGCCAAGTGCAGTGTCGTAGCTAAACCTTTGCAGACTTACCGCCAGAACAATTAGCTGGCTTCAGCGTACCCAAAATTTCTTTTGCGGAATAGATTACACTCAAGGCAGACACACTGAAGAACTCGTCTACAAAATCTTACCACAGTAACTTAGTTGCCCAAAATACGATCAAACTCTTAATCGATATTTCCATTCAAACTTACCGGACATATTCGTAATCCCGACTAGATCCACGATAAATTGTTTTCCCCTAGGTAACTGTCTAACTAGAGCTTTCACAGAGAAACTCTCGCGTGCGGCTCTCGTGTAGGAGTGAACTTGTAATGCCCTATGACCAAAGGGGAACCAATTTTCGACAATAATTTCACGATTTCATTGCTTTTAACAATTAACTATTAATTACGTCGAATAGTGGCCAACTGGAAGTGATGATATTTCTGGCGTGGTCAGTTGTTAGCTTCTGCAGCCGGAGCATGGTGGCTCTTTGCCGCAACTTGCACGAACTGTCACGTGCGGAGATTTACTTGCTGTTCTGCAACAATTTGACGCACAAAGACTTTAGTTACAGAACATTGTTATATTTACAATCACTCTTCGAGAATTAACAAATTTCCAACTTCTAAAGTAATATACTGAAGCGAATCCCTGACGGCACTCGAAAACTTTTGTCCCGTCACGAGTTACTAGCCTTGTTCATGTATGGCAGTGAAAGAAACAGCCTTTCCAGCATATGCCCGACGTATTCGACAGAGTGCGACGCTTACACAAGGACTTGTAGAAATAAAGAATATCAACGACCGACCAGTTTCGACACTACATTAGTGTCGTCTTCAGGCCCGTATGCTAACTGAATGGTGATATCCAACCCTCAGTGCATCGGGAAAGTCACCATGTATATTCATTGGTATCATGGATTTCTGTTTACATGGTCTATGCACTACAGCCATCTAACAACAACTGCAGCGTATGTGGTACCTGTCCTAACACAGTGAGCGTCGGATGTCACCATTCATTTTGCATAGGAGCGCGAAGATGACACTAATATAGTGTCGAACCTGGTCGCGTATTAATATATTTATAAAAATCTTGGCTGCTGGTGTTCTGTATTTCCATGAGTTTTTGACCAGCTGCAGTTCCACGTGCAATTCAATGACGGAGGATGTCGATGACTGCAGTTCCTTACACCTTCTGCATTGATATTCTCTATGAACACCTGGCTTCTTCTTATTTCCCTTTGGGATGTGATTTCACCTACAGGGTAATACTTCGTCAAACAGAACAACATTAGAACGTGAACTTACAGATTACCCCCTATGATTTTGTTAATACTTCTACAGGCGGTGTATATAATCCAAAAAAAATGACGTAAGTTGTGGATCATGCTGAGGTAAATAGTCAGCGGCGGTGGGACTCTCTGGCAGCATTTGCCACAAGGTTGGACACTACGTGACGCATTTGTGTTTTCAGTGGCCAAGGAGCTAAGCGTGGCATATTTTATTGCAATCGACCTTGACAGCAACATCCGCAAGGAAACTGGGAGTTCTTATATAGCGTTTCAACAAACAGTAAATAGATGGGCGGTTCAGAGAATACAAATTATGTCAGCGGTAAGGAGGACATCCATGGGGATTTAAAAGGAAGCAAAATTACAGACTTACGTCCTATCGGTAACGTACCCATTAGAGACTTGGCTGCAGCTTGTTCAGAGTTAGTTAGAAAACGAACGTTTCCAATCCCGTTCAAACAACCATCCCGTGAGCCGCGTGATACACTTTAAGAAACCACGGATAACCTAACTGGTCGAATATGAACTCAAATACAACTCTTCTCGAATGGGAGACCACTGCATTGAATAGATCTACTTCACATTTGGAAAATGTTTCTACTTTTAAATTTTGGAACTTCTAACGTGATTTCCAGTTTCACATTCGATCAAATAAACAAAAACAGTTACAAATACATGTGAATGTAGTTTCAGGCATATGGGCCTACTACTGATTTGAGCTATCGGGTCTCCAGCTGGGTGACAGTGCTGAGATACCAGGATATTTCGACGGCTCTTAGACTAAAAATCTGGCGAAGAGGTGAGAATAGCACGCACCGAAACGTCATGATACCTCAGCACTGCTATCTGGCTGGGGATCCAGTAGCACTTTGTAAAAGCCGACCTCCTGCTTTCGATGTGAGACGGAATTCTAGAGTGCCTACTTTGTAAATTATGTGCGCTAGAGCATATCATGCAAGAAAGATTTCTTTCATTTACTGTAGAAAGCCACAAGACTCGTCTATGCCTGTCTTGGAGAGTTGCGTATATAGCTATTATTTTCGCTACATGAATAATCTGTCTTTTTATGTGATGATACTGTAGGCGGAAAATGTAGAACATATTGTTACTGAGGCAATGAAAAGTTATACCTAACTTGTTTCTTGTGCCTTCGCTTTTCAATGTAGGTCACAACTTCATGCACTCAGCGACTTTGAATACTTTCACACAATCAGTTACGAAAATTATCAGGAAATTTACTAAAATATCTTGAAGTTCAAAAGAAAAGAAGTAAGTACGGGCCTGGAAAAAACTTTACATCACACATTAGATACGCGACAGCAACGCATTAATACAGATATAAAAATATCACTTTGAGCATCATTTGTTTCTTAAGATCCCATACACCAGTATTCAAATGCACCAGTATGTGAGACGATTGACATAATTAATGATGATGATGATGTCCCATACTCCGAGGAGCGTAGCGGACGATGCGGAAGACCCACATCGCTGACAAGGCAAGGTCCCAGCGGAGGTGGTTTGCCATTCCCTTCCTCCGACCGTAATGGGGATGAAATGGTGCAGTAAACTTCATTACAACACAAATTAATATACGATCAGAAAGTATAAGTTTAGGCCAAACTACAGATGATGATGAAGATGACACAACAACACCCAGTCATCTCGAGGCAAGGAATCTCTGACCCCGCCGGGAATCGAACCCGGCTTCCCGCGCGCGGGAAGGAAGAATGCTACCGCAAGACCACGAGCTGCGGACAAGCCCGTATGTACGTACGTGTAAAACATTGAAAGATCATACATTATCTAGACATCAGATGATACTCCAGGAGCATCGGAATTTCGTGAACCATACTAAAATGTGCACATTTAAAGTGCATATTCGTATGTCCAGATTCCCAATGAAGTAGACCTCGACCTGATATTAAGCTTTTCAGTGTGATTTTCGGGATGTAAATTTTCTTGGAGCACCAGTACTGTATTATATCATGTTTGGTTCTCTCTTATGGCATAATACCATATGTGCTAGAAGATGAAAACGTGCACCTGAAATGCAGCGAACAGTTGAAACTAGCCAGTACTGTGGAATTAAAAATTTCATTTCAAATACATTTACTACCAATGTGGAAAAAGTTAGTAAAAGACAAATTTCTTTAGGAAACAGACAAAAATATCTTCATTTTTCTGCGAGGCGGTTAATGCTTGACTGTCAGAAAGGTGGAAATAAAATAAAATCTGAAACTAATAGCATATTTTCGCCTTCCATAATTATGTGATTGTATTTTAATTCACTTGATAGCTCCCGGCCACAGATGTCCATTTTGCTTTCCACAGATATCCGTTTTGTTTTAATTTGACGTGAGAGTAAACGAAGGGGAAACAGCAAAATCAGTAAATGTAAACACAGGTCACATGGAGACTACCCACTATAACTATAAACAATAATTTACTGAAACGTATAAAATTAGGAAAAACTGAAATAGTAGAGCTTAATTCATAACTATTTTGCATTAAATGCAAAATTCCACAAAAATGAAGAATTAATAATAATATAAAGGCCTACAAACAATTAAAGTTGTCACTATCACTTACAGAAATAGTCAACTGGAACGAAATTGTTATCGAAGAACGAGAATATTCCTCTTGAAATTTTTTGTCAGTTCTTGACTCAAAGATATTTTCGTACAAACGTTAATGAATGGAACTTACTTCGTATCTTACCTATTTTATTAGCCTTTTCAGCGTTTGTTGCTTTTTTTATTAAACTTTTTTTCGTTGGTAATCTATTTCTCGGTCATCTGTCAAGAGATTTCAACAATAGTCTGCAAGAATAGATGAGTTTCACGTGCCCTTATGCCTTCTTTCCATTGCTGAAATGTGTCAACGAAAGCGCTCTTCGTGCCGTCACTCGAATCGCCACAGTTGTTTGGAAAAAAACTCAAGATGTGAGTCCAAGAAGTGGATCTTCAGCGACATATTACATCCTAGCTCTCGGCATGTCCTCAAAACTTAATTAACGGCTACATTATCATTTTTAACTCTTTGACTTCGCTAGATATTTTGAACAACATTTTTAAGGCTTCCCAGCTGCTCTCTCTTTCCCTTCAAAGACTAATAAATAATGCATCCTCACTAAATTCTTCATATGCCATAGCTTTATGTACAACGGAGGCAATAAGATTTTGCACGGGTCAGGTTTTTCGTAAGAGGTGTGATTCATTGTTGAGACTGTCAACCTTGCAATGGAAGCAGAAATACTTGGTATGTACTAACTGCATTTAAGGTACGATAACAATAATCGCCACATATCTGAAGTTGATATCCCTTTAATTTAATTTTTCGAGAAGCAGTTTTATATTGTCATATCTCTTTTTTATATGTACGGCGTTGCTATAGGAGCAGATGGCAGTGCGTTTCTGCTGAGAAGCAAAACAGCTTTCAAGTTTATCTTAGGGGAATCAATGACAATTATGCAGTCTTGGGGCGTATGCTCCGTTCTCAAAGATGCCATCAGACCATTTACATCACTGCATCCAACAAGATTGTTTTCCATTCCACAGAATGAGGTTAAGACTCTTTAACAATGTCTGTATACAGACAATTTCACATTTTCTTTTTCTGGGGAGTAGATTGCTACAGCCTGGACTCAAGATATTCGGATTTCTCTCTGGTAACGCCAGATCACGAATTATACCATTAAGTCCTTCTTGATAAATTTTATGTCTTCTATTAGCCGAGATCGAGTCCTGTGTGTATTCTGTACTACCTGTAAAGACTTAGGTTGTTAATAGCATTCACCACCCTCGTCTTCATCAGATTCTATGAAATAATGTTCTGGAGGGCTAGGGCAATTCAGGTCGTCTCCATGTGGTACTGGTAGTGCAGCTGGTGCAGTAGTTGGGTATGTGATGGTTTGCCTTTTCATTCTCGACAGTCCATGTTTAAAAAGAGGCACCATACAAAAATAACAATCAATTACATGTTCCGAAGATTCTATCTGCATCATGGGAACCACGAATAGCATTGACTTAACTGTATTGTTTAATCAACAACGGACATTTACTGCACATGAATTACAGGAAACACTTGCTGCTGAAGGTTTGTCCTCATCTATCTTATAGTCCAAGTAATGAAAATATGCTGTCTTTATTAATGGAGCCACTTGATGTTTCTGAGGAGTAATAGTTCCTTCAGCGCATTATAGCAGAACTTATTCACACTGTTACGAATTTTACGTGGCATCTTAAAGATAAACATCCTTAAGAAATACACAGATCAAAAAACGTTTTGCATCACCACGGTTCCGAGAGTACCGGAACATGTACAGAAAATTAGATTAGAAATCAACATAAACATCATTTCCGCCCTTTTTATTGCTCATGAAGCTAGACGTTGTATGTTGTACCATCATACAGCGACACCTTCAGAGATAGTGGTCCAGACTGTTGAACACACCGGAGCTTCTAATACCCTGTAGCACGTCCTCTTGCATTGATGCATGCCTTTATTCGTCGTGGCCTACTATCCAAAAGTTCATCAAGGCACTGTTGGTCCAAATTGTCCCATTCCTCAGCGGCGATTCGGCGTAGATCCGTCAGAATGGTTGGTGGGTCACGTCGTCCACAAATAGCCATTTTCAATCTATCCCAGGCATGTTCTAAGGGGTCTGACTACTCTAGTCGAGCGATACCGTTATCCTGACGGAAGTAATTCACAAGTTATGCACGATGGAGGCGCGAACTGTCGTTCATGAAGACGGATGCCTCGCCTATATACTGCCGATATGGTTGCCTATCGGTCGGAGGATGGCATTCACGTATCGTACAGCCGTTACAGCGCCTTCCATAGCCACCAGCGGCGCACGTTGGCCCCACATAATGCCACCCCAAAACAGCAGGGAACCTCCACCTTGCTGCACTCGGTGGGCAGTGTGTCTAAGGCATTCAGCCTTACCGGGTTGCCTACAAACACGTCTCCGACGATTGTTTGGTTGAAGGCGTATGCGACACTCAACGGTGAAGAGAACGTGATGCCAATCGTGAGCACCCCATTCGGAATGTTGGGCCCATCTGTACCTCGCTTCATGATGTAGTGGTTGCAACAATGGATCTCGCCATGGATGTCGGGAGTGAAGTTGCGCTTCGCGCAGACTATTGCAGACAGTTTGAATCGTAACACGACGTCCTGTGTCTGCACTATAAGCATCACTCAACTTGTGACAGTATTGTCAGGTTCCTACGAGGCATGACCCGTAGGCAGCGGTCATCCACTTCAGTAGTAACCCTTGAGCGGCCTGCTAAAGGCATGTCATCGACAGTTCCTGTCTCTCTGTATGTTCACCATGTCCGAACAACATCGCTTTGGTTCACTCCAAGATTCCTGGACACTTCTCTTGCTGAGAACCCTTCCTGGCACAAAGTAAGAATGCGGAAGCGATAGAACCGCGGTATTGACTGACTAGGCACGGCTGGTGTTGTCTGTAGTTCAACAGACAACACGACCCGTGTACCTTCTTCCTTGTGGACTGACTGGAACTGATCGGCTGTCGGTCCCCCTCCGTGTAATAGGCGCTGCTCATGCATGGTTGTTTACATCTTTGGGCGGCCTTCTGATTCACTTCCTGCAGCACGGGACAACAGTGAATGCCCAGTGTTACTCGCAAACCTTGACCACCTTTCGCCAAGAGATCAAATCAGAACGGCCAGGCAATCTCACCCGTGGGGTCATTCTGCTCCACGACAATGCGAAGCCTCATAGCCAACACAACTGTGGGCCTCCTGCAGAAATTCAAATGGGAGGTTCTTGGATACCTTCCATACAGTCTGGACCTCTCTCCCAGTGATTAAGCCATTTTTGGTGCCCTTAAAAAGGATCTTAGGGCCAAACGATTCACCTCGGTGATGACGTCCAGCTGTACGTGCTGAACTGGTTAACATCGCAGTCCCGGGACTTTTCTGAGACAGCCATTCACCGCCTTGTGTCACAGTGGGACAAGTGTCTCAACAGGTGTCAATACTTCTAACATACAGGTACTGGTTTCTATAATTATGCCTCCGGCTATTTTCTTTTTTAACTCCCCTTATATATGAGACGTAGAAATAAACTCAAACTTCAAGAAATATTGAATAATTCCGATTCCAAAGAAGGTTGATGTGAATATAACCCAACTATATTTTGTAAGTCGTGCTTCCAAAATACTGATATGAATTGTTTACAGGAGAACGGAAAAACTGCTGGTAGCTGACCTAGGGGAAGATCAGTTTGGGCTACGGAGAAATGTAGGAACATATGATGGCAATACTGACCTTAAAACTTAGAAGATGGGCTAAAGACGGGCAAACCTATGTTTATGACATTTTTAGATTTAGAAAAACCTTTTGGCAATCTTGACTGGAATACACTCTTTGAAATTCTGAAGGAAACAGGTGTAAGTTACAGGGAGAAGAAGATTATTTACAACTTGAGCAAAAACCAGATTACAGTTGTGTGAGTCGAAGAACATGAAAGAGAAGCAATAGTTGAGAATGGAGTGTGACATGGCTGTAGCCTGTCCTCAATGATATTCAGTATGCACATTCAGCAAGCAGTAACTGAAACGAAGGGGAGACCTGGAGGGTGGATTCAATTTCAGGGAAACATGGTAGTTATGACAGAGAAACTAAAGCACTTTTAAGAACAGTTTAAGGGATTGAGTAGTGTCCTGAAAAAAGATATGGCATCACACATTACTCATCTTGCTATCCAGATGACATGAAAATGCATTGATTATGTCACAAGGCCACTGAGCACTATGGGACTTAACATCTATGGTCATCAGTCCCCTAGAACTTAGAACTACTTAAACCTAACTAACCTAAGGACATCACACAACACCCAGTCACCACGAGGCAGAGAAAATCCCTGACCCCGCCGGGAATCGAACCCGGGAACCCGGGCGTGGCCAACATATCGAATGAATTAGATAATTTTTATAAAATAGCAGCCTAGAATTTTTAATATTTTAAAATTATAAATTATTTGCCCAAAAAAGTCTCTGAATCTAAAGAGTAAAGCGGTATCACGTTTAAAAGCGTTATTCAAAGGCGAAAAATCACATTTCCATATTTAATCAAATAAAAATTTCATTTATAAATATCAGTTTAAGGAAAACGTTTGAAATAAAGAATACTATTAAAATTATGTTTTTGCACACGACGTTTGTAAAATTTCAATATATGATCATTAAGGTAACTTATGGAGAATGTGACCAGATATTTGATGAACAAGCAGTACGGAAATAGAAATAAAATTTGATGAAGATCTTGTCTAAATGTTTGGATTGAAGTAACCAGCATCAGGAAGACTTATATTTTTGATTACATCAGGTTTTGGTCACCAAGGTACTTTTCCAGTTTTATGAATAGTTGTAGGGGGACACTGCCAGCTTGTGTACTCCCACTGCGATAGCCTAATAACCAGTGGGAAATTGCCTTGACGAACGATATCGGTCAAGGAAATGGAAAACAAAAGTGCTGCTTGTGCTGTTAATTGATACGAAGGAATTGCTACCGTTCGTGAAACTGCATTATCATGTTCCACACGCTGCACAAGAAATTAAAATATAAAATCTCAATAACTGTAACCAGTCAACGTTCTGTGCGCATCTTAGAAACGACGGCCACTCTTTGGAAAACAATGTAACTTGCAAACAGATTACCCATCGAGTGGACAAAGGACTCTTTACGGACATTTTTAAAGAGTGGGTTACTGAGGACAATGCCACTATAATTGTCAATGATTTGATTGAACTAAAAAATAACGATGACTGATTGACTAAAGCATTTAGGAAACTATGTAGAAAAAAGTCACATGGAATGCATAATATTCTCTCTGAATTACTGGGCTCCTTGAGATAATACAGGACCAAACTATTTCACTTATTATACCAGATATATGAGACGTGCGAAATATCATGAGACTGCAAGAAGAATGTATTAATTACAATTCGACAAAATGTTGGCGCTGGCAGGTATGAATATATGAATATGAGTACTACAGATCCATCATTTTAATAATTTGTATTAGAAAAATACCGACAAGAATTATTTACTGTTTAATAAAAATATTGGTGGAAGCCAACTTCGGTGAAGATCGGTTTGGAATTTGGGGAAATCGTAGGAACAACCTGAAGAAAGAAAAAATAATATGCAGTAGCACAAACGAGATTAGCGGTAAACTTAACGTCAAAGTTGGTGGTCACGACGAAGACGAAGTTTCGGACTTCTTCCAGAGGGAAGTAAAATAACACATTATCGATGAAGCAAGGCGGATATCAAGAGTAGACTGGTACAAGCAGAGAGGGCATTCCTACGAAAAGATGTTTACTGCTATCAAATGTGGTCTTAATTTGAGGAATAAATGACTGAAATTGTACGTGTGGAGAATAACATTGTTTAGTAGTGAATCACAGACTGTGTAAATAAGAAAAGAAGATAATGGAAACGATGTGGTGCTTTAGAAGCTGCAGCAACATAGATGGACAGATAAAATGAGAGATGAGGAAGTTCTCCTTAGACTCGGCGAAGAAAGGAACGAATGGAAATCACTGACGAGAAGAAGTAAGAGGATAGCAGGTCACGTGCGAAGACACCAGGGAATAACTTCGGTGGTAATAGGGGGCTGTAGAGGGTAAAAACTATAGAGGAGGACAGGGACTGCAATGCATCCGACGAATAACTGAAGACTTAGGGTGCAAGTGTTACTCTGAGACGAAGAGGTTGGCACAAGAGTAGACTGGTACAAGCAAAGAGCGCGTTCCTGGCGAAAAGACGTTTATTACTATCAAATGTGGTCTTAATTTGAGAAAGAAATCTTTGAAATTGCCGCATCAATCAGTTAGAATACCTTCTGTACAGAAAAAGGCGTTTTCCACGAGGAAACATTTCAACTTGGACTTGAATACATGTGGTTGATCATTTAACTTCTTTCATTTCTGCTGGAAGCCTACTGGAAATGAAACTTTGCTGAATGGTGCACAGGTTTTTTGTGTAATTCTTAAGAAGTGTTATCAGAGTACAGATCGTTTACCATCTTGAGTTCTCCAAGTTAATGTTACACCTTCTTTTGAAAGAGACAACGTTGTCAGCTGCTAATTCGCAGAGGGAATATACGTACAGTGGAGGAAGAGATACAATTTCGAGACATTCGAACAATGGCCTGACGTCACAATCAGTCTGACAGCCGTTTTACTTATGAACTTGGCGAGTGCGCAAAGTTTTCCCAAAATATAACATCATTCGAAATAATAGAGTGAAAGTAAAAAATTTAAACAGGCCCCCGCTCTTGATTGATATATGAGATATTTCTCGGAGTGAAGATAGTTTTTGTAAAAATCTTGAACGTCATACTTTCGAGAAAGACTTCCATCAGGCCTCAGTACTACAAATTTCTAATGGTCGACTTCACTGCTTGACCATTTTGAAAAAATAAATTTTTGCTTTTACAAGGGTGTGTAGTATCTATAGATAAGAAATTTTTTGGACTATGTTGACTGGAAAATACTCTGAAATTCTGAAGATAGCAGGGAGAAAATAAAGGAGGCGAAAATTTATCTGCAGCTTGTACAGAAATAAAACTGCTTGTATAAGAGTTTAAGGTCATGAAAGGTGAGGAACATGGTTGTGGTCTATCACCGACGTAATTCAGTACGCAAGAAGGAGTTATTTGGTAAGAAAATTAATGTTCAGGCGATAGAAATAAGAACTTTGACGTTTACTGATGACAATAAGTCTTATCATAGACTCAAAGGACCGGGGAGGGCAGATGAGCAGATGAAGCACATGGATACCGTCGAGAAAAAAGATTGTGAGAAGTAAAACAAGGATAATAGAATGTGGTTGAATGGATACCGTCGTGAAAAAAGATTGTGAGAAGTAAAACAAGGATAATAGAATGTGGTTGAAATGAATCAGGAAATGATGAAGTATTTAAACAGTTATGGATTATTATAAATAATCCTTCATTAGTCGACAATACGAAACTGATGCGTAATCGTGACAAGTACTTTCGGTAAAACAGCCGTCTTCAGATTTGAGACTTAGTAGAAAATTGTACATGAGGGAGAATAGTGTGACACAAACCAACATTGTGACACGGACTATGCATCGTCATTATATACCAGATCGACAAACAGTACTGCGTCTAATCATCTGACTGTAAGGGGACGCATTGCCATCAGTAAATTACTTAATAGTGCTTAACAGCAACTGTCTTAACGGCCGTTTATGTCACACTGTTCTCCCTCATGTGCAGTTTTCTATGTAACTTTAGATCTAAAGGTATGTATCTGTCTTGGTCGAAACTAGTTATAATGAATACAAAATAATTTTCCGTTCTTAACTAACATAGTATTATTTATAAGAAGACGTATCTTAGTATTTGTAGATAGCTTGTCTCCAAACTCTTTACGTCAAGAAGCAACAGATGCTGAGGGAGTTAGAGTAGCAAATGAGGCACTAAAAGTTGTAGCAGAGTTTTTTTATTTGTAAGTAAAATAAGTGACGGTGAGAGACGTAGGATATAAAATGCAATCTGGCAGCAACAAGAGAAGAGTTTCTGCAATAAGAAATTTCAGTAATATGAATTCTATTTTGAAGCTATTTGTCTGGAATGCAGTCTTGTACGAAAGTCAAAGGCACACTGTGACTGTTCATGTGAGAATAGAACAAATACTTTTGAAATGTGATACTCTGAGAGATTGTTGAAGATTAGTTGGGGAGGCTGCATAGTTAATGTAGAGTTACTTATACGAATTGGGTGGGGGAGGCAAAACTCGACTAGAAGAAGAGATTAGTTGATAGGGCAGATTTGATAGCGTCAAGGAATAGAGATAAAAGGAAGTGTGAGGTGTAAAAACCTTGTTTACAACAAGAAAGTTCAAGTGGATTTAGGTTGCACTAGTTATACGAAGATGAAAAAGCCAGACCAGGATAGACTAGCATGAAGTACTGAATGAAAAGAGTCTTCAGACTGAAGGCCAAAGGGATTACACCTACCAAATTTAAAAAGTCTTAGAGTAAATTGTCTTTCGATCCAGTACATTGTTATTTAATTGTAAGATGACAACGCACAAGTGTATATTCCTACCGTCAATGAGGAATGCACCTGATAGGCTGCAGGAAGTATGAGAGACTTACGCGAGGAATTTAATTTAGGACAAGCGAATCTTGATCTGTGTTCACAGCCAGCAAGTAGGTGGTGGTGGGGAGGGGAGCGCATGCTGATCTAACGACGCGATAAGATTTCACCAGCCGGCGTTGCTCTCCTACTTTATAGGGCGCCTTTAACGACCTAGAAAACAAATTGCGTGGCCAGCTACGAATAAAAAGTATTATTCGGCTGAGATTTATTCCGCCAGAGGCCCGCCCTTCCAGCGCAACCCCCGCTGGCACCCGTCCTCCCTCCCGACACCCGCCAGTCGGTGGACCCACCCACTCCCACTTCGTCCCCCACCCCCGAGCCCCATCCGACGAAACAGCTCGCGAGCGGCGCCGCTGGAATTCCTATAACTCGCTTAATTATAAGGGAACTTCGTGTTAACACACAACAAATCGTCGGCCGAAATTAACGAATATTCGCGTGGGCGGGAGATATATCGCGCCCCAGCGCCACTGATTGGCGCCTCCGCTCGGCCGGCTAGCGTGATCGGCGGGCAGCCTGCCAGGGGAGGCGGAGGGGCGGCGGGCGTGGGCGGCAGGGGTGGCAGCGGCGGGGGCGGTGGAGGCGGTGGCGCGTGCAGAGGCACCCGGCGGGTGGCGGCCGCGTCATGGCGGTGGCAGGTACAGAGGTACCGGCCCCAAAAAGGGAGCCACGGGACGCCCGCTGCTAGCCGGCCACTAACTCACACTGCCGGCGACTCACATTATTACGGCCACCTGCTAGCAGTCGCATGAACTGCCGTTAACACACACAGCGGCAGCTAGGCGACAATGAAGTGAGTCGGTAAAGTGTTGAGACGTCTCCACAGGTCCTTCCTAACACGAAGTCTGATGGGAGCCGCAGATACTGAAGCATTCACTAAGCGATAATGTCGGCAGTACCGTAGGACTGTAAAAAGGAGAGAGAGAGAGAGAGAGAAAAGCAGTATTTTTCGCTTGTTTTAATGAGTGACATCTGTCTTTAAATTTAGATATTAGGAAGATAATGATTATAAGGAAAAGAGGTAACCAACAGTAACCGATTACAAGGTCAGTGATTACAAGGTCAATGGTTGACTTGTGGAGCCCATTACATCATCTAAATATTTAGGGACTTGAAATTATACGCGACACAAACTTGCACAGGGTCGCCCATCTAACTTTACCGCTTTATACGTTTCCGAAACGAAACAAAATGTGAATTTTGAAGGCGAAGGATGAACTCTTGTCAGGAGCTCAAACAATGCCAAGGAATGCGCAATCGCTACAAGTAAACAAAAATTACTTTCAACACAAAGTTTTTTTCAGACACATGTTGTGTGTGACTTCGTACAATACGGTAAGGAGAGGTGGGCTAAAGAGTAGTACAGCAACTACCTCGTAGGAAAGATGGGCAGGAGCAGAGATGGTTAGTGAACAAGTTAACACAGTAAATAGAAGATTTACTTGACTTGGATTTCTGCAAGCAAAGTGGCAGAGGTTTGGAAATATGTAGACGTGATGAATAAAGATGTAGATTGTTAACAAAGAACTGTCAAATAAAAATTTCGGAGGCATTACTATTCAACACACACTCGTAAAATATTAACAGACCAGAGACTCAATGGCTGTTGATCCGTATCTGTCAAGACAGTCGTAAATGGGGACACTTAATTCACTGAGCTCTTAGGAGACACATGACAGTAGAAAATTCTCCGAAATGCAGGGACCGATAACACTAAAATTGTAGCCGGTTTGAAGTCCACCGTTTTGCCTGCATTAGGAGTACGACCACACAGTAAGATAATATTGTTCAGAGGCTGTAGCAAGCTCGTGTCAGCCGAGTGCACACCACTCGCTTTAAGTAATTATAACATATCCCTAAGTGTCTAATGGTTCTAGTACCACGCTTGTCATTCTACTCGCAAAACAGACCAAGGTTTACCTAGTTCGTTACACTGATACGCGGATTACAGATACCACGTCACTTCCCTTGATCCTCCGAGTGACACAGTTGGGCTTGTTCCTGAATATTTGGGTCTTTGATCATGTGTAGTACCCCAAATAATGCCGAACGTACAGTGCGTAATGTCCGAGTTTGGAAATCATGACTGAGCGAGGTAGTTTAGTGGTTAGCACAATGGACTCGCATTCGGGAGGGCGACGGTTCAAACAGGCGTCCGGTCCTCGACATTTGGGTTTTCCATGATTTCCACTAAACCGCTCCAGGGAAATTGCGGGATGATTCCTTTGCAAGGGCACGGCCAATTTGCTTCCCAATCCTAGACACTATCAGAGCTTGTACCCCTTCTCTAATAATATCGATGTTGAGGGCACGTTCAAAACCGTCTTCCTCCCTTTCTTGACATTATATATGTGTTAACCGTAAATTGATTCAGCGAACCTTGCAAGGGCAGATACATTTAACGCGATATGGATGGTACATGTTTACAAAAGAAATTTGTTCTTCATTACTAACAATGATGAACATGCATTCAGCAACAAAGAGAGCTTTCTTAAGTGCATTGCCGCCTACCGTCACATGAAGCCGTTCAATATAAATTCCTTGCAGACCTTATATATCGCAAGAATAGTCCAAAGGAGACTCAGCTGCCGGTAGCGACCATCCATCATACGAACCTTTAGTTTTTACGCAATTTCAGCGAGTACTATGAGTACTTGCGTATCCCACTGTTAAAAATACTGTTACTCTTACATATATAAATACAAGTAACTAGCAACAAGAGAATGTTCGCCATAATTTTAAGCAACGTGTCATAGAGTCCTCCACATATTAATTGCGTTACAGGGTAGTTTCAGTGGCTGTGATTGTGTGGTAAATTTGTAATGCAGTAGCCTGAAATTGAGTTTTCAGCAGATAAATGGATGATCGATTTCTCACAACGGTGTCTCATACTAGAATAGATATGTTGCTTTCTTCCTGTGCAGGCCTACAATCTCTTCATTCTTATGTCACGTTACGAATGTGATTCACAGATCATATAGGTACATACATTATGTCACAGTGTATCAGTTGGAGCCGTATAGCATTTCGAGCAGAGACTTTATTGTTACCAGATTTTCCATGACGTAATTGATGACTTCACCATGCAACATTGCCAGAATTTTCCCCCATTCCTCTGATGTCACAGATTAATGGCTCTATGTATAAATTGGCTAGAAATTGAAAAAAAATGGTGGGAAATCTAAAATATCGCAAGTGTATCGAATCCAAAATGGAAGACTGACGACCCTCATCTGACATCATAGACCACTTGTGGTAAGTATAAATTTATGAGAATTTAAAAAAAAATTCAAGATGGACAACTGCTCTATTGGTGAAACCTGGAGATACGGCAACGGCTTGGAGGGTTGTCAGGTCCTACTGGATTTTCCCAGGCAGTATTACGTCAAAACTGAAAATGGTAGAGCTCAGCATATGACCATAGGCTGTAGGTTACCAAGTCGCTTGTGCAAGCAACCCAATTGTCTCAAGTGTAAAACAGCGAAAATTGAAAAATCCACTTCTCCTCAGTTTAAATCCACTACAATTTCCCCAACTCCAGTGGCAGGACGCTTGAGCTGTTCAGAAATTTATCAGTCTAAGTATAGAATCCGAGGTGGTCACTGAGTTTTGCCCTGCTGTCATAGTTCACTGACATAGATTGTATGTTTAAACTATTTTCCCCCACCCCAGTTACCCCAAGTTTAAAACATTGTAGCTGTTTAAAGTTATACAGCCTATTTGTTTAAACAATTTCTTCTACCCCAATTGCCCTAAGATCAAAATTATGTGCTGTTTAAACATTTATGATATACACTCCTGGAAATGGAAAAAAGAACACATTGACACCGGTGTGTCAGACCCACCATACTTGCTCCGGACACTGCGAGAGGGCTGTACAAGCAATGATCACACGCACGGCACAGCGGACACACCAGGAACCGCGGTGTTGGCCGTCGAATGGCGCTAGCTGCGCAGCATTTGTGCACCGCCGCCGTCAGTGTCAGCCAGTTTGCCGTGGCATACGGAGCTCCATCGCAGTCTTTAACACTGGTAGCATGCCGCGGCAGCGTGGACGTGAACCGTATGTGCAGTTGACGGACTTTGAGCGAGGGCGTATAGTGGGCATGCGGGAGGCCGGGTGGACGTACCACCGAATTGCTCAACACGTGGGGCGTGAGGTCTCCACAGTACATCGATGTTGTCGCCAGTGGTCGGCGGAAGGTGCACGTGCCCGTCGACCTGGGACCGGACCGCAGCGACGCACGGATGCACGCCAAGACCGTAGCATCCTACGCAGTGCCGTAGGGGACCGCACCGCCACTTCGCAGCAAATTAGGGACACTGTTGCTCCTGGGGTATCGGCGAGGACCATTCGCAACCGTCTCCATGAAGCTGGGCTACGGTCCCGGTCCCGCACACCGTTAGGCCGTCTTCCGCTCACGCCCCAACATCGTGCAGCCCGCCTCCAGTGGTGTCGCGACAGGCGTGAATGGAGGGACGAATGGAGACGTGTCGTCTTCAGCGATGAGAGTCGCTTCTGCCTTGGTGCCAATGATGGTCGTATGCGTGTTTGGCGCCGTGCAGGTGAGCGCCACAATCAGGACTGCATGCGACCGAGGCACACAGGGCCAACACCCGGCATCATGGTGTGGGGAGCGATCTCCTACACTGGCCGTACACCACTGGTGATCGTCGAGGGGACACTGAATAGTGCACGGTACATCCAAACCGTCATCGAACCCATCGTTCTACCATTCCTAGACCGGCAAGGGAACTTGCTGTTCCAACAGGACAATGCACGTCCGCATGTATCCCGTGCCACCCAACGTGCTCTAGAAGGTGTAAGTCAACTACCCTGGCCAGCAAGATCTCCGGATCTGTCCCCCATTGAGCATGTTTGGGACTGGATGAAGCGTCGTCTCACGCGGTCTGCACGTCCAGCACGAACGCTGGTCCAACTGAGGCGCCAGGTGGAAATGGCATGGCAAGCCGTTCCACAGGACTACATCCAGCATCTCTACGATCGTCTCCATGGGAGAATAGCAGCCTGCATTGGTGCGAAAGGTGGATATACACTGTACTAGTGCCGACATTGTGCATGCTCTGTTGCCTGTGTCTATGTGCCTGTGGTTCTGTCAGTGTGATCATGTGATGTATCTGACCCCAGGAATGTGTCAATAAAGTTTCCCCTTCCTGGGACAATGAATTCACAGTGTTCTTATTTCAATTTCCAGGAGTGTATTTTGTAGCCAAGGATAAGAACTTTTATTTATTTACGTGTAAAATAGTGCAGGATGCGTCCGTGGGCAGTCCACGCCACAATGACAGGTGAGTTGCCTTTCGTCAGGACAGTAAGAGTCCACAGATCTACGTGCCACACCAAGAGTCACCCCATACCACACTGCACTGTGTAACGTGCTCCTTTGCCCATCACAACTGTTGCCTAACTGCAGTTTGGCCCTATCACCTGGGCGTATCGGAGCGCCTGATGAACCAATAGTTTGGGTGCAACATCTTGCATTTTGGATTGAAGGGATGCTCGTAAACTATTCTGTCTACGGATGGCGTGCTCCACCTCAGCTGGCTTGCGTTCAGATACATTTCTAGGAGAACGCAACACACTACACAAGCTTACAGTTTTAATACTGGACAACAGCTGCGTCATATGTTGCCGCCCACTAACACTTCACGAGAGCATCGAACATTGACTTCAATAAGTCCATCCCATACTGTTTTTCATTGTATGAAGCTGTTGTCAGTCCCCAGGAACGTAGCTACACCTCTGACTACTGGAAAGCGATAGGAAGTGATGCTGTGCGTAGCAATACTCAGTCACAAGACACCCATCGAATGTATAACTTTCAATTTTCTAAAGAGGCACTCAGATTAAAAGTATTCGAATTACTTCATAATAGCTTCTGTCGAGTCCAGCCTTCCACAAAAGTGAACAGACCAACCACTCACCTTTCCAAATTAGTAAATCATGTATGGCAACACTCATCCATAACACAGTGAAATTCTCGATCTTTGTTGGAGTCTGGTTGACAATTTTTACGGGTAAAGCAACACTCAGATTCCGCTTTTCGAATGGCGATTTTCCACCATTCCGAGAGTGCAGTTTATCCTGAAAGAAACGGGAAAAGGTCGTCTATGAAATGTGATTTTCGGAGAGCAAAACTGATTGCAGAACTGGAGGAAATTTTAAGGGGATGTAACTCCTGTATATTAAGTGCTCATGTCTACAACGATCACACACATTTTTGATAGACGACAGTATTATTCTGTTACTAACACTGATTTTCACTTTAGATATGATTTGGTGGGATAGAAATTTTTCAGTAATCATAGAGATTGATGTAGCTTTTATTGATAGTGCACACTTTCATGGTGAATAAGGGGCATGCAAAGTATGTTCAAAAAAATTGTTCAAATGGCTCTGAGCACTATGGGACTTAACATCTGAGGTCATCAGTCCCCTAGAACTTAGAACTACATAAACCTAACTAACCTAAGGACATCACACACATCCATGCCCGAGGCAGGATTCGAACCTGCGACCGTAGCTGTCGCGCGGTTCCAGACTGAAGCGCCTAGAACCGCCCGGCCACACCGGCCGGCCCATCGTGCACCAGTTGGCCGCTGGAAGAACGATCGACCACTGTCTGTTGCTCATTGATAACTGTTAAGAGATATTGGTAGCGCTGTGCATTTGTCAACGAAATGGTTCAGCAGTGGTTCAATACCCGAGGAAAGTTAGTTACTACCGAGGAGCAGCGAGAGACACTTTAGAGAAATTACTTTTGTGTGTAGAGAGTCGAAATGACGGTATATGTAGTTGCTGTTTGTTGGCTAACTTGAGCTGATGCGGTTAGCTATCGATGTTAATTAATCGGACAGTTGTATCGATTTATGATGCAGGTGGGCTAGTTTCTGCAATTTTCGAAGTATAACTGAAAGTCTTTGTATTTCAAACAAATTTTGTATTTTTGGGGAGCTACAGCCTCCAGATGCTTAACAAACATAAACGTGGTCCGTAATAGAGTGTAATGCGATGTTTATTTAATCGTGCAAATAGCTAATTTCGTCATTCTCAAGCACATTTGTAACATCTGTATTTCATATCATTTTAAAAATCAGTCTTAATTACAAGTAAAAAGTAACCATATTCCGTCATTTTATCATGAATCCTTTCGTAAAATGACGGAATATGGCTACTTTTTGCTTGTAATTGAGAATTATTTGAAAATGATTCGAAATACAGTTGTTAGAAATGTGCTTGTCAATGATATTTAGTAGAAATTAGCTAATCGCACGATTAAATAAACATCGCATTATAGCTTACTATGGACCATGTTCACTTTTATTAAATGTCTGTATTTTGGTGAAAGGTTGCAGCAATGGATATAGGGCTGAATATTAAACATTGGAAATAATTTAATTTTAAAGCACTCCTCTATTTGAACTGAAGAATTACAGTAGTATCTAATTCTATTAGTTGGGTTTTAGTTAAGTATGTACTTGGACCGCAGTTACGAGTTTGCTGAGGATGGTGAATCGTGAATCGAAGAAGAATTATTTAATTTTAGCGAACGGACTGAAGCTATCTGTGTCGGGGTTCCAGTTATGGTGTATTTGTAGCACATTTGTAAAGTGGGTGCTGTGATTAACTGTAAACGTTGACGATGAGGCGTAGAGTAACGGCCGTGAATGTATTGGATGGATTTGGTATTTGAGGTGATATGTGAGTAGGATTTTGTGGATATTGAATTATTTTAGTGTCGAGCGGAATTATAAATTTTTGTAGAGAATTGTAAATCGTTAACGGAACACCCAGACCGGTGGTTTCCTTTTAATTTTGATAACATTTACCTCACTCAGAGATGCGATAGTAACATTTCGTGTTGATCCAGGTCCTAGCATATTTAAGCGGAATTCCTCTGCAGCCATTTGTCCTGTAGTTAACAGTGACGAGTGACATTTTGATTGAGGTTTTGTTAGTGGGATCGCGGATCGATAAAGTCTGAAGTGGCTGAGAAGTGTGGAATTTGTGTTTTAAATTGAGTTAACAAGTGGTGTTAGTACCTCGAATGTTTTGCTTTTTTTCACTTCATTCCGTTTAGACTGTGGATTTAGTTTTGTTTGTCACTCGATGACTCGTTAGCATTTGTCTCTGTACGTAAATGTTAAAAAGAAAGAAACATTCTGTTATCTTCTTAAAAAGTCGAAACGTAGTACCCGCGTTCTCAGTTATCCCGAAGCTACTAAATATGAGTTATTTGAGAGAAATCGTTCCTTATGACAGAAACAAGCGAGATCTGCAACTGTGGAATATTAACAAATAGAAAAGAGGTGTCAGAGTCAAAGATTCTTGAATGACAAACGAACGCAAGACAGGTAATCCAAAGTATTTATGACTTGCAGAATTTTCATTTCAAGATCATTTAATTGATTAAACGAGAATAAAATAATTAGGGCTATAGTTTGTGTTTAAAAGGATGTAAAACTGAGTTCTCTATTTAAAAGTACAGAAAATACGAAGAATTGGTTTAATTTTGTTCTAAAGTTGAAAGTTTAGAAAAGTATGAAACTTCCTGGCAGATTAAGACTGTGTGCCGTACCGAGACTCGAACTCGGGCCCTTAGCCTTTCGCGGGCAAGTGCTCTACTTTTTAGAAAAGTAGTTTCGTAATGTAAGGGCAGAGACATAGTTTGTCTTGTTTACTGGCGTTGCCGTAGCAACAAAACAGATCGCTTACTGTACCTGTTCAAAGGGCTCTGAGCACTATGTGACTTAACTTCTGAGGTCATCAGTCGCCTAGAACTTAGAACTAATTAAACCTAACCAACCTAAGGACATCACACACATCCGTGCCCGAGGCAGGATTCCAACCTGCGACCGTAGCGGTCACGCGGTTCCAGACTGAAGCGCCTAGAACCGCACGGCGATTTTACCTGTCAAAAATTCATACATTTGAAATATTTCGATATTTTCTGAAGCCAGTACGCGTAAGTAAGAAGGTAGCAAAATATATTAACCTCTACTATGATTTTAATAAATGTTCAATGGCGAAGTGAGTGCATTTAAGGTTTGTGACTTATGTTAAAGAGCGCTCATGCGTGCATTGCTAGTACTGACTCTAGGCTACTCTTAAAGGCGATGACTACTAAAAAAAGTTCAATTTATTATTTCTGTTATAGGAACAGTTCTACAGCGCTACCTCTTGATATGTATTCAGAGAAAAGAATTTAAAATTAACTTCCATCAAGTTATAATAGTTAATCTTTGGTATTACTGGATATAGTACGACATGCAGTTTGCATTTTTCCACTAGTGATTTGATATATAGGAGGAACTACATTTTAAAAGACACTGCTATTGACCTCAACATAATAATAACACATAACCGAAAGGTATTTCAAAACTATATCGATCACAGTAGCTGCTGATTCTGTGCTCGATTGCAACTGCCCAGGACCTGAACTTCTGTATAGCGAGAATGTTACCGCTGCATTCCTTCACATTATAAATCATAATTCTTAAGACTATTTAAAAAGCCCTTTTTTCAGTTTCTTTTCTTATTGTGGCTGGATTTTATCTGCCAGCAACAGGGCTAGTTACTTCAAGTTATAGGCGGCAATCCCGACACAGTGTACGAGCTTAAGTGGCAGATACATACATGCATACACACATACATACATAAAACTTTCAGGCTTTGATGAGCACAGAACATCCAAATTTCATCTCTATTCGCATGACAATACCAGAACGTTTCGCTTCTATTTCTGTTAACTCCCTGTTGACGACATCGCTACGTGTCGAATTTGGCACAAGGCGAGGAATTCATCCTGTAATTCGTAGTATTCTCCAATGAAAGCTATACTTTGTGTAGTCAAAGACCGATTCCTTGGTACTTACAACGAGCACTTGGTGATGCTCATTTCAAACCTCTGCAAGTCTCGAGAATAGTAATGTCTTCCGAGGTTGGAACGAGGAGGACCTGTGGACCTGTGAGCAATGAAGTTCTTTGTCGCCATAAGGAAGATATACGTAGATCTGTGGTACTGTCTTCACTACAATAGTGGAAGCGTTGAGATGGATGTTCAAATAGCTCTAAGCACTATGGGGCTTAACATCTGAGGTCATCAGTCCCCTAGACTTAGAACTACTTAAACCTAACTAACCTAAGGACATCACACACATCCATGCCCGAGGCAGGATTCGAACCTTCGACCGCAGCAGCTGCGTGGTTCCGGACTGAAGCGCCTAGAACCGCTCTGTCACAGCGGCCGTCCGATGAGATGAAAATGTGCTGCTTGTGATTTCACTCACTCTATTGCACTCAACAGCTTCCAGCGGTTTGGATTACGTTTTATTCAACCACGGTTGAATTTGTGCTATTAAAATTTTTAGTGTGGTACATGTCGCGCGAAAGGCTTTTACATGCAAGTGCCACAGATAGTTTTAGATGCGGCAGAGTAGCCATTTTGCAGCGAAAGACTTGCCTTCCTACATATTAGATGAACGGTGAAATGTTTCGTAGGTTTGTATTGAATTTAACTGTCGGCATCGTGCACTCAAACTGACGTGTCACATAAGGCGTGCAGTAAGCTATCTTCCAGACATGTATCTATTGGATTTCTAATCATTTTTGACAAATGCAGGTGTGGTTGCTTTAAGGAAATTTGTATTGGGACGTCTTTTTCTGGTTAAGGCTGCGGATGGTCTTGATAGAAAGGGTTTGCTGTTGTGATTTACATGGCACTGCGCATGACGAGTTAGGATTGTTGGCAGACCGAGTATTCTTGCGAAACAGTGTTACAGCGGATTCTTCCAGAGGTATGTGGCATCACATGTTTGCACAGTTATTGTAAATTGTGGTTGCAGAGCTGAATTCCGGTAGCGTTCAATATGCGCTGAATCATCTGCAGCACCATCTGGGCTTTAAACCACAGACTGTTATAATGTTTGTGGTCAAGGCTGCAAACGGTCATTATAGTGAATACCTGGAGATAGCAGAGAAACGGACTCACATGCATGCTTGGGGAAATTATGCGAGTCTTCCATAGTGTGGGACATTGAAATACGTCCGAGTGTAGTCAGACTTTGAAATTTTTCTGACCATAGCCTAACATGGAGTTATTCAAGGTCGTGCGGGCTACGATTTTATGAAGACTGTGCCGCGCGAAGTGACCGCGCGGTTAGAAGCATCATATCACCGACTGCACGGCCCCCCCTGCCGGAGATTCGAGTCCTCCATCGGGCATGGGTATGAGTGTTGCTCGTAGCGTAAGCTAGTTTAAGTAGTGTGTATGTCTAGGGACCGATGACCTTAGGAATTCGCGCGCACCCCCCTCCCCCCCCCCCCCCCCCGCCCACACACACACACTCATGAAGGCTACTCAGAAGTCTTTCCGATGAAGTTCGGAGTTTTAATATTATACGTAAAATGGGAATATGGTGAGAAAGTGAAACGTTCTTGAGTTGTTCATTACCATTTAAACTATATGCGACTCACATTATGTGACTGTGTTAAGGAATTGACAAATGCATTGGAATGATAATTGTAACTTACGCTATCACACCGTGGAGACAACATGGCAGCCAGTACTCGACCTGGTACAGACCCACTATTTTTATCATACTTCGTACACTTAAAATTAAAACCGCAGTCGTTCGAAAGCTACTGTGAACTGGAGGTGTATTATGGAAGTTGTATATGTATTCCTGTTCACACAGGAGAATCGTGCAAACATACCTTCATTAGACCATCGGACAGCACGACGTGGTAATAAGCATTCATGGCGTATAGAAACAACTGAAAGATTTGAAAGCAAATAAATCAACAGGTCCGGGTGGAATCCCGGTTCGGTTATACAAATTCTTTACAGCATTTTTCCTTCACCTAGCGGGGACTTATCGCGAAACTCTCGCCCAGAACAAAGTCCCAAGTGACTGGAAAAAAGCGCAGGTGACTACAGTATATAAGAAGGGTAACAGAACAGACCCGCAAAATAACAGACCACAGGTCATGTGGTCTGTAAATGAAAAAGTGTCATTACGATCTCTCCATTGGAAAAAGATTCCGTAGTAGTCCCCCACTTGGATCTCTGGGATGGGACTGCCAAGGAGGAGTGACTATGAGAAAAAGATTGAAAAACCAACGAAAGGATAACGCTGTACGAGTTGGGGCGAGGAATGTCAGTAACTTGAACGTGGTAGGGAAGCCAGAAAATCTGAAAAGGGAAATTCAAAAGCTCAATCTAAACACAGTACGGGGCCAGTGAAGTGAAATGGAAAGAAGACAAGGATACTTGGTCAGATGAGTATAGGGTAATATCAACAGCAGCAGAAAATGGTATGACGGGAGTATGATTCGTTATAAATATGAAGGTAGGGCAGAGAGTGTGTTGCTGTGAATAGTTCAGTGATAGGGTTATTCTTATGAGAAGCGACAGCAAACAACACCGACAGCGATATTTCAGGTATACATGCCGACGTCGCAAGCTGAAGAGATAGGGAAAGTATATGAGGATACTGAACGGGTACTACAGCACGCAAAGTTAGATGAAAATCTAATAGTCGTGTAGTCATGGAGGACTGGAAAGCCGTTTTAGGTGTAGCAGTAGCAGAAGAGGTTATGGGAAATATGTACTTGGGACAAGGAATGAGAGAGGAGAGAGACTAATTGAGTTCTGTAATAAATTTCAGCTAGTAATAGCGAGCATTCTGTTCAAGAGTCACAAGAGGAGATATGTTTGACCGGGTGATACGGCAAGATGTCAGTTACATTACATAATGATCACACAGAGATTGCGAAATCAGATACTGGACTGCAAGACGTACTCTGGAGCAGATATAGACTCAGATCACAATGTAAAAATGATGAAGAGTTGGCTGGAGTTCACGAAATTATTCAGAAAGAAACAATACGCAAAGAAGTGGGATACGGAACTGCTAAGGAATGACGACATACGCTTGAAGTTTAGGAATATCTCAGTAGGCGTACAGCTGAAGAGGAATGGACATCTCTAGAAAGGGAAACCACAGAAGTTGGAAAGAAAAACTTCGGTACAAAGAAAGTAATAGCCAAGAGACCATGGATAACAAAAGTACTACTTCAGCTGATCGGCAAAAGATTAAGGTATAAAAATGTTCAGTGAAATTCAGGAATGCAGAAATACAGGTCGCTGAGAAATGAAGTAAACAGGGAGTGCAGGGAAGCTAAGATGAAATGGCATCATGAAAAATGTGAAGAAATGGAAAAATGATTGTCGGAAGAACTGACTCAGCGTACAGGAAAGTTAAACAACCTTCGGTGAAATGAAAAGCAATGGTGGTAACATTAAGAGTGCAACGTGAATTCCACCGTTAAAAGCAGAGGAGAGAACGGATAGATGGAAAGAGTACATTGAAGGCTTCTATGAGAGTAACGATTTGTCTGAGATAGAAGAAGAAACAAGAGTCGATTTAGAAGAATTACGACATCCAGTATTAGAACCAGAATTAAAGAGACCTTTGGAAGAATTAAGACAAAATAAGGTAGAAAGGACAGATAACATTCCATCAGAATTTCTAAAATCATGCGGCGAGGGGGGGGGAGGGGGGGAGGGCGAGAAGTGGCAATAAACGACTATTCACGTTGGTGTGTAGAATATGTGAATCTGGCGACATACCATCGGACTTTCGAAAAATATCATCCACACGATTCAACAGACTGCAAGAGCTGACAAGTGCGAGAATTATGGTACAATCAGCCTTAAAAGCTCATGCATCAACGTTACTTACAAGAATAATATACAGAAGAATGGAAAAGAAAATCGAGGATGTGTTAGATGACGATCAGTCTGGCTTTAGAAAATGTAAAGGCACCAGAGAGGCACGTCTCACGTTGCAGTTTATAGTGGAAGCGAGACTAAAGAAGAATCAAGTCACGTTCATACCATTTGTCGACCTGGAAATAGCGTTCGAAAATGTAAAATGGTGCAAGACTTTCTAAATTCTGAGAAAAATAAGGGTAAGCTGTAGGGTGAGACGAGTGATATACAATATGTACAAGAGACAAGAGGGAATAATATGAGTGGACGACTAAGAACGAAGTGCTCGGATTAAAAAGGGTGTAAGACAGGGATATTGTCTTTCGTCCCTACTGTTCCATTTGTACATCGAAGAAGCAATGAATGAAATAAAAGAAAGATTCGGGAGTGGAATTAAAATTCAAGTTGAAAGCATATCAATGACACGATTCGCTGATGACATTGCTATCCTGAGTGAAAGTGAAGAAGAATTACGTGAGCTGCTGAATGCAGTGAACAATCTAATGATTACAGAATATGGATTGAGAGTAAAACGAAGAAAGGCAAACGTATTGAGAAGTAGCAGAAATGAGAACAGTGAGGAACTTAACATCGGGACTGATGTTCACGAAGTAGATGAAGTTAAGGACTTCTGCTACCTAGACAATAAAATAACCAGTGATGGACGGAGCAAGGACGACATCAAATGCAGACTAGCACTGACGAAAAGGGCATTCCTGGCCAAGAGAAGTCTACTAGTATCAAACATAGACCTTAATTTGAGGAAGAAATTTCTGAGAATGTACGTTTGGAGCACAGCATTGTATGGTAGTGAAACATGAACTATGGGAAAACTGGAACAGAAGAGAGTCGAAGCATTTACGATGTTGTGCTACAGACGAAATCTGAAAATTAGGTAGATCGATAAGGTAAGGAAAGAGGAGGTTCTTCGCAGAACCGGGGAAGAAAGGAATATGTGGAAAACACTGAGAAGAAGAAGGGACGGGATGACAGGACATCTGTTAAGACATCAGGAAATGTCTTCCATGGTACCAGAGGAAGCTGTAGAGGACAAAAACTGCAGAGGAAGACGGAGATTGGAATACATCCAGCAAATAATTGAGGACTTAGGTTGCAAGTGCTACTCTGAGATGAAGAGGTTGGCACAGAAGAGCAATTCGTGGCGGGCAGAATCAAACCACTCAGGAGACTGATAACACAAAAAAAAAGAGAAAAAGTTCCCCCTTGAACACATTCCCAGTCCGAATGTATTAAACCTTCTTGAGACTGAGAAGCTTATGTCCACGAATCAGCATCATCTTAGAAAGCATCGTTCGTGCGAAACTCGGGTTGCCCTTTTCTCTTGTGATATACTGCGAACGATACAGGGCTACAGTCAGAATCCATAATTTTAGATTTCGAGAAAGAATTTGACACGGTGCCCCATCGCAGGCTGCTAGTGAAAGTACGAGCATATGGAGTACGTTCAAAGATATGTGACTTCTTAAGCAATAGAAACCTGTATGGTGTCCCCGACGCCGTCCGGGGTGGCCGAGCGGTTCTAGGCGCTTCAGTCTGGAACCGCGCGACCGCTACGGTCGCAGGCTCTAATCCTGCCTCGGGCATGGATGTGTGTGCTGTGCTTAGGTTAGTTCGGTTTAAGTAGTTCTAAGTTCTAGGGGAATGATGACCTCAGAAGTTAAGTCCCATAGTGCTCAGAGCCATTTTAACCATATTTTTGTCCCCGACGGTGAGTGTGCGTCAGAGACAAGGTATCGTCAAGAGCGAGCCGGAAAAGAGTGACAGAACCGCTGTTTCTAGTTGGTGAGATGAATGCCAACAAGCTAAAATTTTAAGTTACTGTGGACAAGTAAGAACAACAAACCTATAAGGTTCGGATATAGTTTTGCTAATATCCTGCTTAAGCAGTCAATTCGTTTAAGTATATGGGCGTAACGTTATAAAGCGGTATGAAATGGAAAGACCACTTGAAACTATTGTAGGGAAGGCAAGTGGTCGACTTCAGTTTATTGGGAGAATTCTAGCAACGAGTGGTTCACCTGTAGTGACGATCGCATATAGTATGCTGGCGCGACCCATTCGGGGTACTGCTCGAGTGTTTGGAATCCGTACCAGGGGTTGTTATGTTGTTTTCTATTAGTGGTTGTATTACAATTCATTTTGGTAGGAATCCAGGAAATGATGGTGTCGGATTGAAGGAAGAAATCGAAGAAATTCACAGGCGGGTTGCTAGGTTTGTCACCAGTAGGTTACGGAGATGCCCGGGAAACTCAAATTGGCTGCCCTGGTGGGAAGGTGACGCTCCTTACGATAAACACGGCAGAGAAAATTTAGAGATCCGGGTTTTGATCCTGACTGCCACACGAGTCTACTGCCGCTATTCTACGTTGTGCGTAAGGACCACGAAGATAAGACGCGAGAAATTAGGGGTCATACGGAGGCATATAGATAGTCGTTTTCCCCTCGCTCTGTTTGCGAATGGAACAGGAAAGGAAATTACAGGTAGTCGTACAGCATACCCTTCGCCAAGCACAGTACGGGCCTTGCTGAGTGTATATATAGATGTACTGTGAACAGATGAAATTTTGTTTTCTCTTCCTTGGCGAGAAGAACAAAATTGTGAATTGGTATGACCGACATCCTTTAGTAGGGTCTATAGTATTCACAGAAAAAACAGAAATTCAAGAGAATTGATGCTTTAACTGCTGTTTCAAGGTTTCGATGTGGTGATATTGCCGGCCGAAGTGGCCGTGCGGTTAAAGGCGCTGCAGTCTGGAACCGCAAGACCGCTACGGTCGCAGGTTCGAATCCTGCCTCGGGCGTGGATGTTTGTGAGGTCCTTAGGTTAGTTAGGTTTAACTAGTTCTGAGTTCTAGGGGACTAATGACTTTAGCAGTTGAGTCCCATGGTGCTCAGAGCCATTTGAACCATTTTTTGTGGTGATATTTAAGCTTCGGCAAGAGGTTATATCCACCCTACTGAAGATCTACGGATGTGGAAAGTCTTTCATTACGCTTAAAATCAGTGCGTTGCTGGTGTATTTGGATAAAGCGTGGCGTGACTGGAGACTAATCATAGTGCAACGGGATGTATGCTCTTTGTTGTTTCGTTAATGAAACAGACGTTATGATTCATAAGTGAGCATTACGTCAGAAAGACTGCTATTGTATGCAGCTGAGAATTTACGAATAAATACGTATTTTGAATACTCTCTTCATGTAATATTGCTGCCTTTGGCAGTAATACACAAGGTAACTTCCAGTATGGTTCAGTACGTGTCATCTTGGTTTATTCCCTGATACGGAATCAGGCTGAAGTGGCTATTTGTCTGATGAGAACGGTGACTGGTTGTACCTGTTGTAGCTTTGACATTGTGCGATTATGATTTCTGGGTGAACACTATTTTTCATTATACTGTGTCACGTGCTATTTCATATGCTCGAGAATATGTTACGGTTATCTGTTAGACTCAATAAGATATCACGGTAGAGTGAATCCTGGCCCTTGCTCGCTAAAGAAACATTTGTCATTTACCGTCGAACCTAAGTGTAAACTTGTGTTTGTATAAATTCATGTCGATTTGTCTCTCTGGAACTATCCCGTATGAGAATAGATCAAACGAATTTGTTATGATGCCAACGCTAGAAACTTCGCTGCCAGTCATACCGTAGACATCATTAGTGCTCAATATTATGTGGCGTTGCTGCGAAATAATCAGCCTAAGTCTTCTCTATTTAGGCAGATTGGCTCAAGAGATCTTGGCATTTAAACAAGCTGGGATTGGTTGCAAGTACGTCGTGTTTGGTGGCTCACTTGGTAAGACGAGAGTGGTTAAATCCAGTAGCTGTAAAGAAAACAAATGCCTCCGTGCTAGATAGAGATAGGTTTTCTTCAACTATTACTCAACAAAGTTCAGTTTCAGTGTATTGAAGATTTACTTTCATCGTTCACCACTCCCTTCTCACTTTAGCACCCTCCAATCTTACCTGTCCCTCTTCTTATTGTTATTCTCCCCCACCCTACGCAGCTTCCCGCTCCTTCTTTTTGATCGCTCATGACAACAATGCGCCCCCATGGCAACGTCGCCCAGGGCGCGTGCTCCGAGCTCTATATCGCAGTTGTGCCCTTGTTGTGACCACACTTGTAAAAACGTCCAAGTAAGTCACTGACTAATTGTTTGAGTTCTTCTATAGTAAAACTTGATAGTCGTAACATCCTACTGAGAGTGGAGGGTAAAAGTTAAGCCGCCAGACTCGTATTTGGGAGGAGCGGTGTTCAAATTCCGGTGCAGTAACCGCGATTTAGATTTCACACTGTTTCCATGGATCGCTTCAGACGAATGCGCAGATGGTTCCTTTCCTAGACTTGCATTACTTAAGTAGGTGTTCCGATTATGTTGTCATCCCCGTACATGGTGCTTTAAACGCTAATGTTTCGCAATATACTAACTTCCCTTCGTGCTAGTACGAAACAAATACAGATAGGGAAATGCAGTTCGCGCTCGTAATAGGGGTTTAATGTTTGTTTTCCATTTTGGCTGATTTGAGTCTCTTGAAAAAGCACAAGTGGCGTCGTGGTAAGCTGAGTTGAAGTCCATCATTATGATGCAGAAGCAGCTTTGTTGTGTGTATAGTAAACAAAAATGGCTCTGAGCACTATGGGACTTAACATCTGAGGTCATCATTCCACTGAACGTAGAACTACTTAAATCTAACTAACCTAAGAACATCACACACATCCATGCCCGAGACAGGATTCGAACCTGCAACCGTAGCAGTCGCGCGGTTCCAGACTGAAGAGCCTATAACCGCTCTGCCACAACGGCCGGCTGTAGTAAATAGCACCAGATGCTAAGAAGATAAAAGCATGATGTTAGGGCTACTAGAAATCTGTGTGAAATGCTTAGAAGGGGCTGGTGTGTTTTCACCTAACGGATAAAACACGTACGTCAGAAGGTTCACGAGCAGGCCGAGAATGGTCGGCGGGACATGCAGGCTCTTCCTAAGGCTAATATCTGGTATGGCCTGATGTCTCAACATTGGGTAACTTTCCTTCGCAGAGAGGGCCCTCAAAATAATGTTTTCACCAGACTGATGTTCCACAAAGATTTGCTAGGGTATTATATTAACATATCGAGTAAAGAAAAATCTTGTAAATGGTCATCCTGTTGCTATATTTACAAAGCAATTTGTGACGTGAGTGTAAAATGACTTGTTCTACATTATTACAATTTATCGTGCAAATTATCCTAGGAACATGAGACTGCAGGAGCGTGCTGAAAAGAAATGCCTCCGAATTTTGTGCGAAAACTCTTATAGATTTTTAAATTAAACAAATATTATTAACATTCTACATCTTTGTTTTTCAAGTATATATATTTATTTCTCAGCATAGTAACTGTCGCAACGAACACATTTCTCCATATGAGACCAATTCATTGACACCGTTACTGTGGAATGATTGGTGACGAAGTCACAATCTCACCTCTGCTTGCGCCGCTTTTCTGTCAAAATCGTGTTCTCGAAACTGTTCTTTAAGTTTTGTAAACAGATGAAAATCGGATGGGGCCAAGTTGGGACTGTATGCAGGATGATCGTTGACACTGAGGCGTCTGTTTGTTGTAGATGTCGCAGCGCTCGTGTTGGTTTGGCATTGTAATGCTGAAGGACGGAATGCTCCGTGTGTGGGCGAACTCGTCGAATTCGAAAATCGATTACAGCACGCTGTTACGCATTGACATCGTTAAAGTTACGCATTCTTGGTCCCCTTCCGGCAGAGGGCTATAAATGTGTAGACATAAAAAACTAAAGATGTAAAATGTTAACGTATGATTTATTTAAAAAACTTTTCACATAAATTCGGAGGAATTATTTTTCAGTGCGCCCTAGTAACTAACTAACTAACGAACTGCGTGCTGTCTATAAGGAAATTCCCAGATGTTATTAGAATCTGGCTAAACATCCGTAATGTGTATCTTACCTATTAAATGTCGATCCGCTATTGAATCGACTCTCTAGAAACAATTAGGTCGCCTGAACATCCCTAACCGCAGTCTCTTGGAAAATTATGTATTAACGGCGGAATCCGTGCTATATAGAAAACAACTTTGTTTAAGGTAAGTAAATTTACATCTACATCTACATAAATACTCTACAAGGCGCTGTACAGTGCATGGTGGAGGGCAGATCGTGCTAATATTATCAGTTTCAGTTCATGTCCTATTATCATATTGAGCAAGGGGAAAATGACTATCTACATCGCGGTTTATGCGCCTCATTCTTTTTCACGATCCCCATGCGAGTTAGTACGTGGTGCCTGCAGAATGACCTTCGAATACAAGTTCTCTAAATGTGCAGGGTTTCGCGAGAACTGCGCCGTCCCTCTTCGATGAATTCCCGTTTAAAGGGCTACACCGACCTGTTACGATGCTAGCGGCTCTTCTCTGACTTCGTTCGATGCCTCTTGCAGTGCCTACTTAACAAAGGAATAAAAAATGGAACAGTATTCTAGAAAATTTCAACGGTGGTTTCGTGGATCTGTTCGGTTTCTTATATTTCTTGAAAATTATTGTGATAGGTTGCCTTTTTTCATCACTCTTAATTATTCTAGCGCCTAATTTGAACACCGTAGCTCTTCACCAAAAGTAATTACAGGGAGATTATAACTAAAGTTAATCTTTCGAAGCGCTGTAGAAATGACACCACTTGCCAGAATGGCGTCAGATCCAACGGAATATTATCGGAGTAGGTGGAAAACCTATGGCTGAAGAAAAAAAAAGTGTGAAAATTGATCAATAAAGGGGGTTGTCATGGGCACCGATTGAAGACGGTATTAACACGTCGGTTTTCTTCCTTTCGCGCCTGCGAAGTTCGCCATGACTGTCTCATTGCTGGATGGCTCTCTGCTCGTAAAGCTGTATTACAAGAATGATGACTGTCCACACGTCGCTCTGCAGCAATTGCGGATACTGAAGGGTTTGAAAAAAGGCGTTGGTCCGATGGCTGCCTGGGTCAGGAGAAAATGATTCGGAAATTCAACAAGACGGGTTTCTTTGTTGTGCATCCTGGTGTTGTTGTTGTTGTTGTTGTTGTGGTCTTCAGTCCTGAGACTGGTTTGATGCAGCTCTCCATGCTACTCTATCCTGTGCAAGCTGCTTCATCTCCCAGTACGTACAGCAGCCTGCATCCTTCTGAATCTGCTTACTGTATTCATCTCTTGGTCTCCGTCTACGATTTTTACCCTCCACGCTGCCCTCCAATACCAAACTGGCGATCCCTTGATGCCTCAGAACATGTCCTACCAACCGATCACTTCTTCTAGTCTAGTTGTGCCACAAATTTCTCTTCTCTCCAATTCTATTCAGTACCTCCTCATTAGCTATGTGATCTATCCATTTAATCTTCAGCATTCTTCTGTAGCACCACATTTCGAAAACTTCTAATCTCTTCTTGTCCAAACTATTTATTGTCCATGTTTCACTTCCATACATGGCTACACTCCATACAAATACTTTCAGAAACGACTTCCTGACACTTACATCTGTACTCGAAGTTAACAAATTCCTCTTTTTCAGAAACGCTTTCCTTGCCATTACCAGTCTACATTTTATATCCTCTCTACTTCGACCATCATCAGTTATTTTGCTCCTCAAAGAGCAAAACTCCATTACTACTTTAAGTGTCTTATTTCCTAATCTAATTCCCTCAGCATCACCCGAGTTAACTGGACTACATTCCATTATCCTCGACTTGCTTTTGTTGATGTTCATCTTATATCCTCCTTTCAAGACACTGTCCATTGCGTTCAACTGCTCTTCCAAGTCCTTTGCTTTCTCTGATAGAATTACAATGTCATCGGCGAACCTTAAAGTTTTTATTTCTTCTCCATGGATTTTAATACCTACTCCGAATATTTATTGTGTTTCCTTTACTGCTTGCTCAGTATACAGATTGAATTGAATAACATCGGGGATAAGCTACAACCCTGTCTCACTCCCTTCCCAACCACTGCTTCCCTTTCATGTCCCTCGTCTCTTATAACTGCAATCTGGTTTCTGTACAAAATGTAAATAGCCTTTCGCTCCCTGTATTTTACCCCTGCCACCTTCAGAATTTGAAAGAGAGTATTTCAATCAATAATGTCAAAAGCTTTCTCTAAGTCTACAAATGCTAGAAACGTTTGCTTGCCTTTCCTTAATCTATTCTCTAAGATAAATCGTAGGGTCAGTATTGCCTCACGTGTTCCAGTATTTCTACGGAATCCAAACTGATCTTCCCCGAGGTCGGCTTCTACCAGTTTTTCCATTCGTCTGTAAGGAATTCGCGTTAGTATTTTGCAGCCGGGACGTATTAAAGTAATAGTTCGGTAATTTTCACATCTGCCAACACCTGCTTTCTTTGGGATTGGAATTATTATATTTTTCTTGAAGTCTGAGGGTATTTCGCCTGTCCCATACATTTTGCTCACCAGATGGTAGACATTTGTCAGGACTGGCTCTCCCAAGGCTGTCAGTAGTTCTAATGGAATGTTGTCTACTCCTGGGGCTTTGTTTAGACTTAGGTCTTTCAGTGCTCTGTCAAACTCTTCACGCAGTATCATATCTCCCATTTCATCGTCACCTACATTCCCTTCCATTTCCATAATATTGCCCTTAAGTACATCGCCCTTGTATGGACTCTCTATATACTCCTTCCACCTTTCTGCTTTCCTTTCTTTGCTTAGAACTGTGTTTCCATCTGAGCTCTTGATATTCATACAAGTGGTTCACTTTTCTCCATAGGTCTCTTTAATTTTCCTGTAGGCAGTATCTCTTTTGCCCCTAGCGAGATAAGCCTCTACATCCTTACATTGTCCTCTAGCCATCCATGCTTAGCCATTTTGCACTTCCTGTCGATCTCATTTTTGAGACGTTTGTATTCCTTTTTGCCTGCTTCATTTACTGCATTTTTATATTTTCTCCTTTCATCAATTAAATTCAATATTTTTTCTGTTACCCAAGGATTTCTACTAGCCCTCGTCTTTTTACCTACTTGATCCTCTGCTTCCTTCACTACTTCATCCCTCAAAGCTGCCTATTCTTCTTCTACTGTATTTCTTTCCCCCATTCCTGTCAATTGTTCCCTTATGCTCTCCCTGAAATTCTGTACAACCTCTGGTTTAGTCAGTTTATCCAGGTCACATCTCCTTAAATTCCCACCTTTTTGCAACCTGGTAGAGGGAGGAAAAGAATTGATTCGACGTCAGTGGAAGTAGTGGCCACAGCAATGCAGGAGGAGACGAGTGGTGGCGTGTAAACGTGTAGTGCACGGAGAATTGCTCGAACATTGGACATGCCCGTGAACACGGTGCGTAAAATCCTTCGAAACATCCTTCTTTGTATCCATTCACGATTACCCATGTGCACGAGTTGCTTCCTGTAGACCTGCCAGCAATAGAGACCTTCTCTTTACAATTTCTTGCTCGCATGGAAGTGGACAATGATTGGTCGTGGAAGATTTTGTGGACAAACGAAGCCCACTTCCATCTGACCGGATATGTCAATACCCAGAATCGTAAAATGTGAGCAACGGAAAATCCACACGTTAATCAAAAAGTACCACTTCATCCTGAAAAGGTCATTGTGTGGTGCGGGTTTACGGAATCATTTATCACAGGGCCATATTTTTTCGAAGAGACAGTGCATGGGGGCTTAATTATAAAAAAAAATATGAATGCAAATATTTTTTAGTAGCTGTAAGTCCGATTACGCAAGTCTCGTAAACGGCTGGCCCTGACTAGTATTATTACGCAATCTGACTGCTTAGAATGACAACAAAGAATGAAATGAAAATTTTCGTTAACACAATTAATTAATTAAGTCCCCAGCAACTATAAAACCTACGAAACCAAAGCACAAGTATAACTGTTCTGTGTGTGGGAGTGTGACTCAACGTACACATCTGGCACTGTTCTTCTTCAACAAGACAAGAAATTTCAAATACCATTTATACTGATGTGATAGAAAAAAAATTAGAAATACTATAATTGCTCAAGAAACCCAGAATTACACTCTAATACAAGAACACAAGCCAGATGCTTTGTTGACTGAACCTGTAATGACGCATTATTTAGGTCACTGAAATAATGAGAGAGAAAAATAAAAGTAGTTTGTTACCTTAATTTATATTGACGAAATGCACTCTGATCATTACAATGTCTCCATTAGAATAACATCTGCTATCTCTCCCATCAAATAGCTGCATAAAACATGGAACAAACACTCACTACTACCCCATCTCACTCCAACTTCAGCTACAAGCAGTGTCCACCACAACTTCTCGGCAAGAACTGCCTGCCGCTACGTCTCAATAAGCACTGCCAGTGGAGGCGGCGGAACAATACTCTCTGGCGCGATTTCTGGCGCTGTGGCTCAGTGTAGCCACCTTTCAACAGGTGCTTCCGGCCCTGTTACCTCTACCGTCACTGGTAAGCGCTATGACTGTCTTTTGCGCATCCACGTCATTCCAGCTCTGTGTGGATGGGATCGTTTTTATGCAAGATGGCGCACCTCCACACATTGCAAGTTGAGTTAAGCAGCTGCTGAAGCACCATTTCTGAAATGCTAGAATTTTCAGCCGCCATTTCCCTACAACCTGGACGTCCCGATCACCTGCTCTTAATCCGTGTGACTTCTGCCTGTACGGCTATCTGGAAAATGTTGTGTTCAGTGTTCCGATTGCAAACTTAGCTGCATTGAAGCCACGCATTGCGCAGCACATTCTGATCTCGATCCGGGAAACACTTCTATCGGTTGGGGAACATGCTGTTTCTCGGTTTCAACTTGGTGTACAAAACGGTGGACAGCATATCGAACATGTTTTGCGCCAGGCACACGGAAATTAATAATCCGATTTGATTTTGATTGACGCATTTTATGTGGTTTTTGGCCTCAGGACAGTTAAAAACCGATTTTTTCCATCCAATGTGATATGACCTTGTCGTGATGGATGGGATTACATAACTAACACATCACACCTGTACACACATGGACATTGAGTAGTATAGTTTGTTTAACGTCAAACGTACGCCTTGGGCATTGACGTATGATTCATTTCTCATTTGTAGTCGACCACTATTAAATCATGGTGACTACAGCGTCATCTATTGCTGTATTTTGCAACTATTTATTTTCCTTCTGGCATATGTTTTCCCCCTTCTCCGACAATATTCCGTTGCAAAAAATGGCTCTAAGCACTATGGGACTTAACATGTGAGGTCATCAGTCCCCTAGACTTAGAACTACTTAAACCTAACTAACGACTTCACACACATCCATGCCCGAGGCAGGATTCGAACCTGCAACCGTAGCAGTCGCGTGTTTCCAGACTGAAGCGCCTAGAACCGCTCGGCCACAGCGACATTCCGTTGCAATTTGACGTCATTCTGACCAGTGGCGTTAGTTCTACAGCGGCTTGAAAGTTCAATTACACGCCCCCTCTATACCATTGATGATAGGTCAGTAACGTCATGTAGACCACCTTAAATACTACTCGAGGTCATATGGTGGGCAGTATGGAATACAATGAACAAAATATCATATTTCAAGTACATAGTTTTGTGTGAGTTAAAATTTGTGTCCATATTCAAAAACTATGAAACACTCAAACGCTAGTCTACCCTGAAACCACTGGGTGAGTGGCTTAACAATTACTCGACAGTGCTTTCAGGCGGCGCCGATCTCATCAGCTAATTACGCATATAATATATTTTGACTAATAGGTTGGCCATATCCTTAATGGTTTACGTAGTCACACCGTATGAGCTGTCATATGGCAGTGCACGTGTTTAGTGCCCCAGCAGCATGAGCGACGAGTAGCGACGCGGGCACGCCAACGGGCGGCCTCATTTCTTATCCGCCGAATCGCCGGGCAGTGGGCTGCACGTACAAGCCTCTTACGTGGGTAGCTTGTCGGAAGCGGAAACCAGTGAGAACATGCAGGTTTGCACGAAACCAACGTCCTCTCCTTGTCCGGGGCTACCTGTCGCGATGTCGTGGAGGTGTTGCGCCTGTATACTGCACATGTGCGTGGCTACATTAGTCGTTTCGAATTTTAGCGATATTTTATTAGTCTTTGTAATTTTTGTTGTCTACGGCAGGCCTTAGACTACACTGAAGTACATTTAACATAGGGATCACACGTACACGTCATCACCGATGTCCTCCAAATTTATGGTATATCCAGGGCTTTTATAGAAAGAAAGTCATGTAAGTGGGAGCTCTGGATGCCAAAGCGCTTGGAGGAAATGGCATTTTGGCACGAGGGTGGAGAGGAATGAACAATTGCTGTTAGCTTAGTTTCCAGGCAGCAGTTCGCGCAGCGGAAAGAATGCTTTACGGTAATGCGAGTGTACGCCTTTACAGATTTTATTTACTTTCAGTATTTACTTTACTTATCGTATTCATTAATACACTTATGCTCATAAATTAAGGATAATGCTGATACATGGTGAAAAAACTCTCTGGTGGGGCGGTTTGCCTCGGGGTGCCGTGCATTTGCCCTGCGGTCTTCGTACGGTGGCGCTGGCAGCAGTCCACATACGCAGAATTGTGTTTGTGCATGTCAGAGTACGGTGCAGCGAGTAAGTGTGCAGACATGCAGACGCTTTGAGACGTGCTAATGGTGACTGTGAATTGAAAATCGCTCAAAGAAAATATATTAATGACGTTATGAGGGGTAGAATACTAGGGCGACTGGAGGCTGGTCAAACACAGCAGGTCGCAGCACGGGCCCTCCCGGAACCGCGCTGCTGCTACGGTCGCAGGTTCGAATCCTGCCTCGGGCATGTATGTGTGTAATGTCCTTAGGTTAGTTAGGTTTAAGTAGTTTCTAAGTCTAGGGGACTGATGACCTTAGATGCTAAGTCCCATAATGCTTAGAGCCATTTGAACCATTGTTTGAACCACGAGCCCTCCGTGTGCCACAAAGTGTTATCTCAAGATTATGGCAATGATTCCAGCAGACAGGAAACGCGTCCAGGCGCCACAGTACGGGACGTCCAAAGTGTACAGTACCCACAAGAAGACACCATCAGTACCCGCAGACGGCCACGGAGTACTGCAGGTAACCTTGCTCGGGACCTTACCGCAACCACTGGAACAGTTCTCTCCAGACACACAGCCTACAGACGACTGAACAGACATGGTTTATTCGCTCGGAAACCTGCAAGGCGCGTTCCACTGACCTCTGATCACAGGAGAGCCCATAAATCCTGGTGTCAAGAACACAGTACATGGTCATTGGAACAATGGTCCCAGACTATGTTCACGAACGAGTCCAGGTAATGTCTGAACAGTGATTCTCGCCGGGTTCTCATCTGGCGTGAACCAGGAACCAGATACCAACCCCTTAATGTCCTTGAAAGGGATATGTATGGAGGTAGTGGTTTGATGGTGTGAGGTGGGATTATGATTGGTGCAAGTAGACCCCTGCATGTCTTTGACAGGGGAACTGTAACAGGTCAGGTGTATCAGGACGTCGTTTTGCACCAGTATGTCCGCCTTTTAAGAGGTGCAGTGGTTCCCACCTTCCTCCTGATGGATGATAACGCATAGCCCCACCGAGCTGCTATGTGGAGGAGTACCTTGAAACAGAAGATATCAGGCGAACGGAGTGGCCTGCCTGTTCTCCAAACCTAAACCCCATTGAGCACGTCTGGGATGCTCTCGGTCGACGTATCGCTGCCCATCTTCAAACCCCTACGAGACTTTAGGAGCTCCGACAGGCACTGGTGCAAGAATGGGAGGCTATATCCCGGCAGCTACTCGACCACCTGATCCAGTGTATGCCAACCCGTTGTGAGGCCTGTGTACGTGTGCATAGTGATTATATCCCATATTGACGTCGGAGTACACGCACAGGAAACAGTGGCGTTTTGTGGCACATGTGTTTCGGGACGGTTTTTTCAACTTATCACCAGTACCGTGGACTTACATGTCTCTATCGTGTGTGTTCCCTATGTGCCTATGCTATTAGCGCCAGTTTCGTGTAGTGCCTCCGCAATTATCGTTAATTTATGAGCATCAGCGTATTTGCATGAAACACACTAAAAGGGAAGGCCAAGGAAAATTTAGTATTGGAAATAAATTTCCAAGTAACGAGTGGACTTACAGAGTCCACAAGGATTCCCCAAATTAGATTCGAAGAAGACGTTTGCAAATAAAGCGTACATGACTTCGTACTGCGTTAGTTCGATGTTGACATTCGAGCAGCCTGCGGCAGTTGCAAGCGAAAAGTAGACTGCGTGACAAAAGTCATGGGATAGCAGTATGCACGTATACAGAAGGTGGCAGTATTGCGTACACAAAGCATATAAGGGCAGAGTATTGGCGGAGCTGTCGAACGTAGTGATTATAGCCGCACGATGGGAACTGGCAGGCTTTGATCGCGGAATGGTAGTTGGAGCAAGACGCTTGGGAATTCGTCTTCGGAAATTGTTAGGAAACTCAGTGTTCCTATGTCCACAATGGCAGGAGTGTCCCGTGAGTACCAAGTTTCAGGCATTATCTCGCACCACGCACAAATCAGCGGCCGATGGTCTTCACTTAACGGCCGTGAGCAGCGGTGTTTGCGTAGAGTTGCTACCACTAACGCACTAGCAACACTGCGTGGAATAACCTCAGAAATGTGGGAAGTACGGTGAACGTACAGTGGGGCGAAATTTGTCCTTAATGGGCTACTGCAGCAGACGACCGACGCGAGTAGCTTTACTAACAGCACGATAGCGCCCCTCCTGGTCTCGTGACAATACCGGTTGGACCCCAGCCGACGGGAAAACCGTTGCCTGGTCAGCTGAGTCCTGATTTCAGTCCGTGAGGGCTGATGGCAGGATTCGAGTGCAGCGTAGTGTTACGAAGCTATGGACCGAAGTTGTCAACGAGGTACTGTGCAAGCTGGTGATAGCTCGATAATGGTGTGGGCTGTACTTGCATGGAATGGACTGGGTCCTCTGGTAAAACTGAACCGATCATAGACTGGATATGGTTATGTTCGGCTACCTGGAGAAAATCTGCAGCAGTTCATGGACTTCGAGGTCCCAAACTACGATGGACTCTTTATGGGCGACTATACGCGAGGTAACAGGACCACAACTGTTCGCGATTGGTTTGAAGAACATTATGGACAATTTGAGCGAATCACTTGGCCACCCAGACAGCCTCACGTCGATCGCAACGAACATTTTTGGGGCGTAATCGAGAGGTCAGTTTGCTCACAGAATCCCGCACTGGCAACACTTGCACTACCAGGGATGGCTATAGCGGCAGCATGGTTCAGTATTCCTGCAGGTGGCTTCCAACGACTTGAGTGGATGTCACGTCGAGTTGCTGCACTTCGCCGTGTAGGAGAGGGTCCGGAACGACATCAGGAGGAATCCCGTGACTTTTGTCACCTCAGTATAGGTTCCCTGTGCAGGACTACCCTAGCTGCAACTAGAGAGCTCATTCTGCTGGTAGCTCCCGACTACTTTCCACACCCTTTACGAAAATATTAATGAATTCAATATAGTGAACACTCTTCGATTTATTTACACTGTAAATAATATGAAAATTAAAAATATAGAAAAGAGGGACTTTACCCTACGAACCTCAGCCTACCGGTCTATACTCTTTCCGCTGCGCCAACCGCTGCCTGGAAACTATACTAACATAAATGGCTTATGACGCGCTCGACCAGCGCCCGACCTGTGCCAAAAACGCTATTTTTTTTTTCTAATCTCTCGGCCATCTAGAGCTCTCACTTCTATCACTTTCATTTCTGGCCAAGCCCTGCCCATACCAAAAATTGGAAGGAAATCAAGGATGACGAGTAAGTGTGGTCCCCTTGTTAGCCAGTTAGCTCCTTATAAGATCTCTGATTTCACTGTGCTCATCTGACAACGCATATTCGTTCAAAATAGTTTCTACACAGCTGATAATTTTGCTAATTTTCTCAAATTGTTTCAACATTTTTGACAAGTTCCATAAATAGTAGTCGTTGCTTACTATGCGGTCTCACTGTAGCCTCTTTTCAAACAACGCAAGGACTCAATTGCGTCGACGGACCAATGGGGCGAGCGTGTCGAGGGTGTCGTTCAGACAGGAGTGTTTTCCGTACCGTACATTGAACCTACTCATTAAAACTGCCGTGTACATAAACTAGGACGCTAATTTCAACATTTTCGGTGACAAACTGTTGACTTTTCTTCAGGATGAGTTATCTGTGGAGATTCCCGCCTTCGAAGATGACAGTAGCCGTGTTGACGGGACTGCAAAAATGGTGCAAATGGCTCTGAGCACTATGGGACTTAACTTCTGAGGTCATCAGTCCCCCAGAACTTAGAACTACTTAAACCTTACTAACCTAATGACATCACACACATCCATACCCGAGGCAGGATTCGAACCTGCGACAGTACCGGATCCGCGGTTCCAGACTGTAGCGCCTAGAACCGCTCGGCCACTCCGGCCGGCACGGGACTGCACGCATACGTTCCTGAACGTTCAGTGACAACAATGCACGTCGATTGGCCCGCTAAATCACTCGAGATTAACCCCATAGGAAATGTCTAGGACTATCGGGAACAGAGAGTGAAACATAGGAATCAGCATTCTCTCAATTTGGTAGCTTCAGCTGGATATCGTATAGGCTACATGGAGAAACCGTGCTGGTGTGGTATTTCCTGGAGGCGACTATTTTTTTTTTTTGTCACTGTTCCACTGAAGGTTTGTGATATCGTCTTCATTCTGTTGCACAGATAACCAACGCTACTACCAAGTACTATCTTATCAGCTAGTTAATTTACCATTTTCCTAGTACTGATTCGACATATTTCGACGAGTTCCATAAAAAGTCACGCTACCTCACTATATCGTGGCGCTGATACCCCAAAAATTTAGGTTTTCACATGAAAAACTGCCCATCCATATTAGCCCTCCCTCCGTGTCTGATGACAAAGACATCCGGAACACAATAAACTAAGATTTCACCGCTTTATAGGGAGCGCACACAGCACCAAAGCAGTAGTAGTATCTCGGAAGTGACTTATCTTATGTTTACCCTTGTGTACTGTGATATCCAAATAGAAGTATCGGACACACAGTATCTTCTTTTTGTTAGCATGAATTCCGTTTAGTGCGAGTTCCGCTGCCCTCAAGGATTTGACAAAAACATTTTATTTCTCTCAGATGCAGGATGCCTTCCTGTTGCTGCAGCCGTCAGTTACATGAGGGAAATGAAGTCACGTGTGCAAGCTGTCTGCGAATTGTGTACTCTTTGTACCGTATGTGATCGCATTTTAACTGTTTGTGTATTATACGATCTGTGGCATTTGCCAGAACAAACGTGGGTAAAATAACGATAGTCACTCTGGCCGATGTTCTAGCTACAGTTGTTATTCCTTCACAGGGGATCGATCTTGGTCTAATTTACCTTTTTACCTGGCATTTTTCCTCGCTGCGCGTTACGCTATACGAGTTCGGAGTAGTAGCAGTAGTAGTAGTGAGTGGCGTGTTCTGTTTCGCCGATTCGTCGTTGAGGACGTACTTTCAACGAAAATAGCGCCGCACTTTTGAATGACAGAATACAAAACGTGTTTTGTTGCTGTATCATCGCCTTGTCGACTTTAGATTTGACAAACATTCGGTAAGGAGCGAGCGAGCGGGCGACATCGGGGAGACCTGCTACCGCCAATCATATGATCCGAAAATTACGTATGCCGCCAAAGTAAACATTTAGCCCAGACACATAAAATTTAGCAGAAGTCTTTATCTCCAGATACACTGGCGGAAGAATTAGCAACACCAAAAAGCTAATGTAGAGTTACGAAATATGTGGAATAAATCTGTCAATGCAACATATTTAAGTGATTAATATTGCAAGATGACGGGTTAATTTAAGTGCGAGATAAGCTTCTGCAAATGCGAAATGCTGTTACATGAATAACTGAAATAACTGGCAGAATACAGAACGCAAGAATGCAAACTTGCATGCATTTTGTTGTACAGGTGTGGGATGGAGTTAAATGCCTGTTGCACTTGGTCAGTCAATAAACGGACAGTTAACGCTGCTTGCGATGACGTCCCATACGTCCTCGATTGGGGAGCGATCTGGTGATCTATCAGACCAAGGCAACATGTCCGACATTCTGTAGAGCATGTTGCTTTACGACGGGTTACAACAGCGGTATGTGGGAGAATCTTATCCCGTTGGAAAACACCCTCTGGCATTCCGTTCATGGATGACAGCACAACAGGTGGAATTACCAAATGGACGTACAGATTTTCTGTCAGGGGGCGTGGGATAACTTGGAGAGAGCCCTTGCTATCATACGAATTCGCACCCCAGGCCATAACTCCAGGTGTAAGTGCTGTGTGTCTAGCACACACACAGATTGGTTGCAGGCTCTTAACTGGCCCCCTTCTAACCAACACTCGTCCGTCACAGGCACCAGCTTTCATTAGAAAACACAACACACCTCCACCCTCCCCTTCACTGAGCTCTCGCTTGACACCAATGAGGTCACAAATGGTGGTGGTTTGGGGTAAGAGGAATTCAAGCTATGGGCATCTGTCTCGGCGCTATTCTTGAAGTAACCGATTTGTAACACTTCCTTGTATTTCTGTAGTGCCAAATGCTGTTCAGATCGCTGCTGTAGGTGCAGTACTATGCACAGAGCCATACGCCGAACACTCTCGGTAGTGCCGTGTGGTTGTCCGGAGCCAAGTCTTCTTGCAACCGTACGTTCTCGTGACTACCGCTACCAGCAATCATGTACGGTGGCTACTTTCCTGACATACCTTTTAGCAGTATCGCGGAAGAAACATGCACCTTGTCGTAGCCCTTTTACATGACCTCGTTCAAACTCGGTAGGGTTTTGATAATGGGGTCTTTGTCGCCTTAAAGACATTCCTGACTAGCATTAACGCAAAACGTCCGGCCTCAAAGATGACTAACGTTAACGACCATTACAACGTGCACCTACAGCAAAGTTTCCAGAATGAGATTTTCACTCTGCTGCGGAGTGTGCGCTGATATGAAACTTCCTGGCAGATTAAAACTGTGTGCCCGACCGAGACTCGAACTCGGGACCTTTGCCTTTCGCGGGCAAGTGCTCTACCAACTGAGCTACCGAAGCACGACTCACGCCCGGTACTCACAGCTTTACTTCTGCCAGTACCTCGTCTCCTACCTTCCAAACTTTACAGAAGCTCTCCTGCGAACCTTCGCAGGAGAGCTTCTGTAAAGTTTGGAAGGTAGGAGACGAGGTACTGGCAGAAGTAAAGCTGTGAGTACCGGGCGTGAGTCGTGCTTCGGTAGCTCAGTTGGTAGAGCACTTGCCCGCGAAAGGCAAAGGTCCCGAGTTCGAGTCTCGGTCGGGCACACAGTTTTAATCTGCCAGGAAGTTTCATTACAGCAAAGTTGATTTTCGTCCCCTTAGTCTAGCTACTACCGCCACTCTTATGTGACTGGCCTACAAACTTTCGTTTATGGCGCACAACTCCTTCTTGGTGTTGCGATTTCCTATGGAACTTAACATCTGAGGTCATCAGTCCCCTAGAACTTGGAACTACTAAAACCTAACTAACCTAAAGACATCACACACATCCATGCCCGAGGCAGGATTCCAACCTACGACCGTAGCGGTCGCGCGGTTCCCGACTAAAGCGCCTAGAACCGCTCTGCCACACCGGTCAGACCAGTGTAATCCCGCTAGGAGACTTTCTACGCTATTTTCCTCCCAAGTACTTTTGCTGTTCTGTACTTCTGCTTTCTCTTTCTCACTTTTCCGTATTAGCTTTATTTACTGTCAGTCTTTATATTCTTTGGTTCCATTGTGAAAATCTTCGAAGTCGATCTATTTCGTGTGTGAAACTTGTCATTGATGTCAGTAGCAATGGTACTTTTATTCCGCACGTGAAACATGTTTTGACTTACGGAGAGTATGCATTTTCGCGTGGGAAATCAGAGTGACCATTTTGTAAAGTTCTGTTTTTTATAAATTTCAGCCTCTGGCCAATATCGACTTAAGACCAAGTCGTCATCAAATGATCTATTTAACATAAAAGATAAAGGGAGATAGTAAAACAGTAGGAAAGTAAATAGCAAATTAAACTAATTTCTACATACAACTACACGTACTTGAATACGTTGCAAAGTAAATCATCGACTTAACAAGGCTGGAAAGGCACTCAAAATCACCATTAGAACTCAGGATTACACTTCCTACGTAACATCGTAAAATTTGTAATTATCAAATCGAAAATATGATTAAATATATTCATTGTATAGAACGTATTGTAAGAGAAAGCGCTTTTCAGTTGAAAACCAGTAAAAAATTTCCTATCAATTTTTGTAGATAACCTAGATGTGAACTAGAAGTCTAGATGACGCTGTCTCGCAACTGTGGTTCTAGAGATGAAAACTTACGACTTGCAGTTGCAAATGGACACTAAACAGCCGGAATTGTTCACTACTATTAGACATGTCGGCCGGTACGAAAAGGAACCCCAATAAAGGAAAAGGCAAAGGAAAGGAAATAGGGGGAGACCATGACAGACTAGAAAACTCTTTGAAGTCGGTAGTGGTACCATCTGTGTGAGTGAAGCCTGAAATATACGATAAAAATAATATTTCCACTATCTTTGTTGTTTCTACGAGATACATGTTGAACTGCAGTTTCCAGCCATCTTTAACATGACCTGTCTGCCTTGCACTTCCACAAGCATTAGTATCACTCGAGCTTCGTAAATAGTGCAGATTACTCATCTGTCCACAATTATGTATATACGATAATGATCGAAGCAGATGAAATGAATTCAAATTTGTGCTGTGGCCGGGACTCGAATCAGGGTTTTCTTGCTTGCTAGGCATAAATGCTAACCATTATATCACCGCAGTACGCTGAGACATTTAAGTCTCTTTTTATTATCCACGATAATGATCGAAGCAGATGAAATGAATTAAAATTTGTGTTGTGGCAGGGACTCGAACACGGGTCTTTCTGCCTACTAGGCAGAAATGCTAACCATTACACAGCGCAGTATGATTGGTCAACATTCCTGTACGAACTATCTAAGATGAACGTCCTCCCCAACACAAACTTCAATTCATTTTTCCTTTACATATTTCACTACTGCCAGGGTTCTCCGATATTGGCAAGCACATCAGAATTGGACGTAATGGGACGTCCTAGTACCATTGGTGATCTTATAGATCTTATAATTAAATGTTTTCCTGAGACATTTAAGTCTCTTAGATAGTAAAAAGAAACTTAGATGTCTCAGGGAAACATTTAATTATAAGATCTATAATTTTGTATGTGTTGCAGTGTGATCTGTACTTTGAGACTGTCGGTCCGTTTCTCACAGTCGTCCCTAACGTTATCATTCTAGACGAAATGCTCCCGCCGGTAGTAATCTAGTTGCTTCCATTTGCTCAATAATCCAGAGCCACTTTCCGTCCGCACATGGGAAGCGGACGGACATGGTTGTGTAACTCGGCCGAACAAAGACTAACATGAGCCTTGAAGTACAACGATTTCCGGCCCCCTCTGTGCGCACTGTGTCGTGAATTATTCGGGCAGCCGCTGCGGCTGGCTGCCGTGCCATCGCGAGCCGTGCCACAGTGCCGCCACGGACAGGTTTTCCAGGAACTGCCCGGCGCCTCACACATGACCAAAAGAACCGCTGCAGTGCTCGCTTCCTGCCACCAGGCGAGGGCCTTTCCGCCTCCCGGGCGCGCCGCGTACTTAAACACACACGCTGCTCCACTCGGACACGAGCACTCACGACCGCGATCGCGATATGTGACGTTCTTTTAATTACCTCGCACGTGAACAAGCGTACATTTACGACCTGCACGGCACTCTCGCGCGCGTGGTCACGACATGAATGTCGCGGGAACATGTGTGCTGGAAGCGAGATACTATCTGCCGGTATATTAAATGCTGCCTCCCCGCCTCCGTTAACCTCACACACGTTCCAGCCAACGTAATCTACGCATGTTAGCGGCAAAACGGCTGACACCGTATCAAAGCTTTCGGCGCGGGACTGTTATTAATGTGACAGGTCCGACAACTTTAACCGTACGTGCCACATTTCCTGGCTGTTGCGATCCCCTGTTGAGATACACACTTGCATGTGTGTACCTTTAAAGAGTTTTGTCACATAGGACTGGAGCGTTTACAAGCTGTTGGTTCCGCTACGTGTGTTACTACATGGTGAAATGTGTGTCCTGCTACTGTTGTGAAGGCTTATCTTTCCAGAGAAGTTACGGCTTCTATTCCCGGCCAGGAAGTTTCACGATTCTCTTTGTATTACCTCTATAGATTCGTCTTGAATCAGTCTCTCTAATTTCACAGTGACGCAGATTAAATACCTCTGTGGAGAGATTATACGCACAGCAACTGACTGTGATTTCATGGTAAGCATTTCTGACACCCAACCTCTACGTTGTGGGTTTAAACCGTGTCTCTTATCCCATAAAACTACCAACAAGTGAGCATGTTACTACTTTAGTTCAGATATACACATGCACGCGAGTACATTCTCCGTGTTGAACATGAAACTCCAGAGAAACCAGCAATATATCAGAAAGGTTGAAAACATTTGCAAACTTCTGTCAGAAACTGGTCTCAGGCGTAATAAAAGGGTTTGCGACATAACGAAGTAAATTACTTGGAAAAGAAGCAGTGTAGAATGTGGCAGAAAACCGATGCATACTCACGTATTGTATACTTCAAAATTTTGAAAAAATAGTTGTTATTTTTATTGATTTCTTATACCAGATTCTATAATTGTTTTCAATTTTTCAGTAATACGTAACCCAAAAATTTAAATCTTACAATTTCGCAATAAATGTCATACTCATATTTTTCGATTTCGGCCCCTTCTTACACAAGCACATACCTTTAAAAAGTATGTTGTGAATAAAACTGAATGATAATTAACATATTTTTTTTTTTAATGTGGTGGTCATAAAGTACGCCCCTCTGTGTGTACACATGACGTTGCTTCTGGTAAGATGGTGCTAAAAGATATTTCCAGGTTATGGACCATACTTATACATTAGTACCTATTTAAAAATGATGTTGTTAACAAACGTTAACAACAATTAACGAAACTGGATCTTTTAGTAAAAAAACAGGACCGGGCCATAATATTGTTGATTAGTACAGAATTGTTGAGGCATTCATGGCAGCCTGTTGATGTATCGTGTGTTCGCTTTCATCTCCTTATCTTCGGCGAAACTTTGTATTATGATTTTTTCGACCTTTCGCCAGCACGAGTTGCTAGCACTGCCAGAGAGCCGGTGGAGGAGCCTGAATGTTCGACAGTTAATTGTGCTGGCGAAACGTCAGAATCCGAGACGAAAGCCAGAAGGTAATACGTCATTGTTGATCTTGAAGAATGGTTTACAATTCTAAGCCAGAAGCAATTCTGACTCAGAATTCAGGTCACATGAGGGAACCCTCCGATTGCAATATGACTGTCATCTGCAATTTCAGACAGCTGTAACCAGTCTCAACTGTTATATACTACTTTTAACGATCCGTTTCAGAGTATTGTACGTCCACTCAAAGTCAGGTGAATATACTAGAGTTAATAAGGCAGGCATGTATTGAACGTATGACTTTTGGGTGATGTTTGGCACTGTCTGGCAACGGAAAAAGAACTATTTTAGCATAAAACATGTGTGTAGATCTTTTGATCACGAAGGTGAACGATAGCATGAGCACGAATACCTTTCAGTGGTCACAGACCCCATTTCCAAGTCACGTTTACAACAGATAAGGTACAATGAAGGCCATGATGGTTAAGAAAATAGATAGAACTCTAGATTCTGGCCCTTGAGGTTCCAGGTTCAATTACAAACAGGAGTGAGGCTTCTGTCCTCGTTCCAGTCCCTCCAAGAAGGAGTACTATCAAATGAGTACCGTCGATTTTCCATGCATCATTCCCGGTATAAAATGCACCCCTGGCCGATGGGCTTGCAGGCCTACCCCACACACCACCTCGAAGGAAAACTGGAACTTTGTACAAGTTCCTAGGGGACCAAGATGCTGAGGTCATCGGCCCTTATGCTTACACACTACTTACTCTAACGTCAAGTAACTTACGCTAAGGGCAACACACACACACACACACACACACACACACACACACACACACACACACACACACACACACACACACGTCCGAGGGTGGCCTCGAACCTCCGACGAGTGGGAGGCGCGCGAACCATGGCAAGGCGCCTCAGACCGCGCGGCTGCCCCGCGCTGCGCACAGCGAATGAAGGTAGCATTCTACCTGCAGTCACACCTGTAGGCCGGTCATAGGCCTTACACTTACTTATAACTAACTCCTTCTACAGACCCTCGCGGGAAGGTCGTGGGGAAAGCAGCACACCGCTTCATTGGTTGTTTTCAATTTTCGCGAGCTGGAGACGGTATTACTCGTTGAAGTCGCTTATTACTGGCTTCATGCGGCCGATAGCACCAGATTCTGTACTACCAACAAGGAAAAATCCCTAGCAGAATGGGGATCGAACCCGGGTACTTCGTACGGCAGTCAGCTTCGCTGTCTTCCCACCTGCGCACGCGGACTTACACTTAATATACATTAAACTAACCAAAGAAGCTGAATTAGGAGCTAACAAATGCTAAAAATTTATGAAAGTAGTTATTACGTAACTCACGACTCTGCAAACACGTATCCCTTTTCCAGACAAAGCACAGGGCAGTGTTCTTGACTTGAAGACGGTTCTTGTTATGTATTTCGGAATAGTTTCATCAGTTACTTCTGTATCCCAAGGATGGAATCTAGATGTTCAAATGGTTCAAATGGCTCTGAGTACTATGGGAGTTACCTTCTGAGGTCATCAGTCCCCTACTTAAACTTAACTAACCTAAGGAAATCACACACATCCATGCCCGAGGCAGGATTCGAACCTGCGACCGTAGCGGTCGCGTGGTTCCAGACTAGAGCTCCTAGAACCACTCGGCCACAGCGGCCGGCTCTAAATATCCGATGTGTGTATAAAGTGGTGTTGTAGACATACAATGTAAGCTAGAGAGAGAGTGAAACTCATCCCTTGTAGAAAGTACTTGAAGTTTGCTGATAATTTCTACCATTCGTATGTTTCGAAGTCTTACTTCGTGTTTGATTTCCCATGATACATTTTGTATGTACTTTACTTTTTCTTAGATAAAAACTTCCTTTCTAAAGAGGAACTTATTTCCAGTGTAACTGGTAATTCATTTCTTTATCAAACAAGAACGAAAATTTTTGAATTATAGCTCACTATGGTGTATCAACAGAGTGAGATGAAAGGTTAACAGCTCAAGCATGAAATGAAAGTTTACTTAGTACTCGTGTAGATTACTCGTACATTGCGATTACCTCTTCATTGACTTTCTAATCACGATCATTTACATTATGGTGAAATTGCAAACCGTTTAGTAATTCAGTTCGCCGTTATATTTATCACGAACAACATTAACATTACATGACATTTCGTGGTATGTTTAATCAATGTTTCGTGTGACTCAATACCTCTTAATACCCAGAATTTCAAGAGGTCCCATGCTCATTTACTCCTGATAAACGACTTAACGAGAAACACATCTCGTGTTGCTCCTTTAGACATGTAGACTTCACTGGATATTTGCGTGCTTACGATACTTCTACCAGATAGCTTTCTGTTACTTACCGAGTAATAAAGAGAATCAATGCGAGCCGCTATAGCGATGAAATTTATTCTAATGGAACCTGAAGAAATTTGTACCGCGGCTTGCTATTCCATAAAAAATGGAGCACAAATACGTTGAGAAAGGAACAGGTGAGCACCGAAATATGGTCAGCGTTTCATTATAACGTCTTCCAGAACACGACGCAATGTAATTAAGGATTTAATTGCTTCTGACACGCGCAAGCAATTTCCACTGTATTACTATGTGAGTCTTACGCAAGGAGCGAATGAGCTACACAACGTAGGCTGTGACTTGTTTGAACACGAAACGCCTGCACTTACGTTTGGGATTATTCTTTAAGTGATTTACTCCCTGCGATCGCCAATCCTTTCCACTTCCTATTTCTGCCCTTTTCCACTCTAATCAAGTTTGTGCGCAGAACCGTCTTCCTCTTCTCAGCAAGTCGTAAGTCTTTAGATTTGTTGTCTGACGTCATAATGGTTAGAGGTCGACCGCACAGTTTACAACCGGTCGATCACAGACACCGCTTTCGCAAGTAGCTATAGCTAGCCTCATACCAAGACGCGCGGGTTTTATAGTTTTCACGATGCCGTTTATCAAGCGGCACTCTCAACTTCCGGGTGAAGGGGAAGGCCTAAATAGAGCTACCGAGAAATTACATTAGCCGCGTCGTGTTTCTTTGTTTCGAAACAGAAATTACACAACGTTGCAGATTATACAGAAACTGCCGGAGAGGCGGGCACGAGCTCGAAATCATGGCGCTGCGTTTCTTAACGAATCGTAAGACACGTCAGAACTTGCAACTCTTCATGTGGAGAAGCAAAACGGAATGACAGGCCTCGAAGATATTACACGTTCGCTCTTCGCAGTACCGGTTATAAGTTGATCGAATGAGAACATTATTTGCAGCGAGTACGGTACTGAATGTCCGCCTCAGCAGAATGGTCAGCGCGGCTGAATGACTGCGAGGGACCCGGCTTCGATTCCCGATATTGCCAGGGATTATTACTTGGTGGGGGGACGAGAACACGTTGCCTCAATGTCGTAATGCAAATTGAGGACCTACTTCACCGAAAACTTCCGGTTCCTGGTCAACGGACGGGAACGTGGTGTGCTGACTCCACCCCCCTTCATACCGCATCCAATGACGCCACTGGTAGAGGATGACGCGGTGGTCGGTCCGTACTGATGGGCCCACCAAGGCCTGTGGTCGAAGTTTACATTACTGCAAGGTGTGTCAGAAAATTAATGAAACCGACAACACTGTCAGAGTTCTGGCAACGTTGTGTTAAAATGGTTCAAATGACTCTGATCACTATGGAACTTAACATCTGAGGTCATCAGTCCCCTATACTTGGAACTACTTAAACCTAACTAACATAAGGACATCACACACATCCATGCCCGAAGCAGGATTTGAACCTGCGACCGTAGCAGCAGCGCAGTTCCGGACTGAAACGCCTAGAACCGCTCGGCCACAGCGGACGCCCAACGTTGTGTTATTGTGCTTGGGTAGACCGGTGTTTTCCTTCCAGATGCTCAGACCAAGTTTCAGCTCCATACACCCATCAAGTGATTTTTGAGACCGCAATCAGTAAAGTTTCTTTTTATGTTACGAAAATGGAACAGTGGAATTTAGAGTATCGTTATGCAATCAAGTTTTGTGTTAAACTCGGGGCATCCGCAAGTGTGACCTTTGAGAAGTTGAAACAAGTCTATGGAGAACATTCCTTATCAAGAGCACAAGTTTTTCACTGGCACAAATCAGTTTTGGAAGGCCGAAAACACGTTGAAGATGAAGCTCGCCCAGGGAGGCCATCAGCTTCAGAAACTGACGAGAATGTCGAGCTCTTGTGAGATAAGACCGACGTTTAACAATAAGGACATTGGGTGACCTGCTAAAGACTTTCAGCGTACTTCAAATTTTGACGGAAGATCTACACATTGCAGACAAGTGGATGGTGCATCATATCATGACAATGTTCCATGTCACACCGCCACACCCATCACGGAATTTTCGACTTCCTGTTGTTCCACAGTCCTTCCCCCCTCCCCACCTCAGTATTCACTTTATCTGCGGCTTTGCGAATTTTTCTTTTCCCGAAATGGAAAATGTCTTAAAAAGACGTCATTTTGGAATTATGGAGAATATTCTAAAGAATGTTAAACGCCCTAACATCTGAAGCATTCCAGTGCTGCTATCAAAACTGGGAAGGAAGATTCCGCCGGCGTATAGCTGCCAAAAGGAACTACTTTGCAGGGGACGCTGCAAAGCAGTTCTCTTTGGCAGCTATACACCGGCGGAATAAATATAAAAATCAGAAAATAAATAAAAACTTCGTTGTATAAAAAAATAAGTCTCATTAGTTTTCTCGTATACCTCGTATGTTGAATAAACAGTTAATCAATCTTTAACCTATATATAACCAAGCTATTGCTTTATGCTGATACCTTGGGAGTGAAGAAAGAAAAGGACAAAGAAAGGACTGTTGACCATCAGTCGATTGCTGCATGTTTAAAAGTGCACACAGTCTTTGTTAATCATGGATAGAATAACGAAGTTCTCCGGCATACTTTGTGGGATTAACCCTTCTGGAGGAAAGATATTGTGAAGAAACGTCTTAGCTACAGCCTAGAGGACTGTATCCACAATGATTAATTCACTGTGAAGCCGACTGCTGCTTTTTCTGAGTGTTATGTGTGTAAGAATGTTCCGTGAAGATTCGACAACGGTAGAGGTACTGCTAGAAGTAAAGAGCCTGAGTATTGTAGGGATAAGCCCCCCTCCCCCCAAATAAGTAAATACCAAAATAATGAAGAGAATAGCATCACTGATGATGTAGTAATCCACAATTTTTTTCAGTTTATTCTAAGACGTTCTATACTAAGTTTATAGGTGTAGAATACAAAGCCTCCTCAGAAGATACGTTGTATCTGTTCTGTACGTTGGTTCTCCCCACATCATCTTCTGCGTGATTCTTCTCATGTAAGTTGTTCGTAATTGTATTTAGTGAAGAAGTGCTGAGTTGAAAAACGGAAAAACGTAATTTCTGGCACAATTTGAATAAATGATGGTATCAGTTGATGGGACACAACTGAGGCATCAATGAATTAATTTTGTATTGGAGGGAAATTTGGAGGGGGGGGGGTAAAGTTTTAGAGACCAGGTAATGAACACAGTGGACATGTTCAAAAGCAGTAGTCGTTCGGGGACGAAAAATCTTGCCCAGATTAGACAAACGTAGAGAGCTGCGTCAAACCAGCCTTGTGACTGGAGACCACAACACCCAACCACACAGATTTTTAACTGAATGAACGAGCTTCAAATTTGTGTGATTTGTAGCGTAACCGAAATGTAATGGAATTTTTTTACTACTCATGGGGAGGACCTCGCACTTTCTAGCGTTCAGTTAATTGCCACTTTTCACCCCGCGTATTTATCTTCTCTAAAACATTTGTAATTCGTTTCGATCTTCTGATGACTTTTATAAACGGTAAACGACAACACCATCTGCAAGCAATGTCAGAGGGCTTCTTAGTTTGTCTCCTAAATAACTTACCCTAATTAAGAGCAGCAGAGGGCCTATAGTATTTCCTTAAGGAGACTCAGATCTCTGTCTCGCTGGATGATTTTCCATCCATTACGGCGAATCCCATCACTTACCTGACACGATACTCCAAAGGTACCAAATTTAACTAGAAGTCACTTATGAGGAATGGTGCCAAAGTTTTCTGGAATCTTGAAATCTGGAATCAAATTATCCCATTCTGAGTCAACAGCGCTAATTATTTAGTGTGAACAAAGAGCCGCTTATGTTCACAAGAACGATATTATCTGAATCCTGATCGTTATGTATCAGTAGCTCAGTTCCTTTGTCGAGTTATTTCATAATACAGGAATGCAGAACATTTTCCAAAATTTTACCAGAAAACAGTCTCAATGATATTGGCTTATAATTCAGCGGATTACTTGTATTTCCTGTCTGGTGTACTGGTGTGATCTACGTAACTACGCAGCCTTTAGTTACTTTATCGAGCTAACGTTTGTGTATGATTTCTAGAAACGAGGTCATAACCGTACTCCCTGAAACGAATATTCACTGAGGTGACAAAACTCGTGGGCTAGCGGTATGCCCATATACAGATGGCGGTAGTATCGCGTACACAAGGTATAAAAGGGCAGTGCATTGTCGTATCCGTCATATGTACTCGGGAGATTCATGTGAGAGGGTTTCAGACATGATTATGACCGCACGACGGGAATTAACAGTCTTTGAACGCGGAGCAGTAGCTGGAGGTAGACGCATGTGACATTCCATTTCGCAAATCGTTACGTAATTCAATATTCCGATATCCACAGTATCAAAAGTGTGCCGAGGATACCAAATTTCAGGCATTACTTCTCACCATGGACAACACAGTGGCCCACGGCTTTCACTTAACGACCGAGAGCAGCGGCGTTTGCCCAGAGTTGTCAGAGTTAACACAGACGCAACACTGCGTGAAATAACCGCACAAGTCATGTAGGACGTACGACGAATGTATCCATTAGGACAGTGGAGATATTTGTCGTTAATGGGCTATTGCAGCAGAGGAGCGATGCGAGTGACTTTGCTAACAGTACGACACAAATTGCAGCTTCTCTCCTGCGCTCGTGACCATATCGGAAGGGCCCTAGACGACTGTAAAACCGATGGCCTGGTCAGTGGAGTCCCGATTTAAATTGATAAGAGGCGATGGTAGTGCAGACTCCACGAAGCGATGGACCCCCCTTGTCAATATGACTTTGCGCAAACTGGTGGTGCTCCATATAGATGTGGACTGTGTATACAAGAAATAGATCGGGTCCTCCGGTCCAATTGAACCGCTCACTGACTGGAAATGGTCATGTTCGGTTACTTGAAGACCATCTGTAGCCATTCATGAACTTAATGCTCCGAAACTAGCAGTGTCATGTCATCGTTCCCCAGCTGTCTGCGATCAGTTTGAATTTCATTCTGGACAATTCGAGCGAAATTTTTGGCCAACCAGATCGTCCGACATAAATTCTATCGAAGATTTATGGGCCATAGTCGAGAGGTGCACAACATTCTGCACCGGCAACCTTGCATGGACGGCTGTAGAGGCAGCATGGCCCAATATTTCTGCAGGAGACTTCCATCGACTTGTTGAATAGGTGCCATGTTGAAGTTCTGCACTTCGTCGTGCAAAATGAGGTTCGACACGGTATTATTTGGTATCCCATGACTTTTGCCACCTCAGTGTAAATGGTATACGGTCTAGACCGGAAGCCGCCAGGGATTAGACGAGCGGTCTGAGGCGGTGCAGTCGTGGACTGTGTGGCTGGTCCCGGCGGAGCTTCGAGTCCTCCCTCGGGCATGGGTGAGTGTGTTTGTCCTTATGATGATTTAGGTTAAGTAGTGTGTAAGCTTGGGGACTGATGACCTTAGCAGTTTAGTCCCATAAGATTTCACACACATTTGAACATTTCTGAACTAGACCGGGTCCGCAGCTCATGGTCGTGCGGTAGCGTTCTCGCTTCCCACGCCCGGGTTCGATTCCCGGCGGGGTCAGGGATTTTCTCTGCCTCGTGATGACTGGGTGTTGTGTGATGTCCTTAGGTTAGTTAGGTTTAAGTAGTTCTAAGTTCTAGGGGACTGATGACCATAGATGTTAAGTCCCATAGTGTTCAGTGCCATTTGAACTAGACCGGAACTTTCGCTTATTGAATGACTTACCATAGTTCGCTGCGCCGGGGGTATCTGGTCCTACATTACTCATATTGGCGACAGAATTCAAGAAAAGATAGAATTTCGGAAAACCGTGCTTAGTAACATCGCTTTACTGGCGCTGTCGTCGGCTACATTAATATTGCTATCAAGCAGTGTTACATTTTAGTGCAGTGGAATTTACGTGAGAGTATGAGCGCTACGGAGCACTTCGCCTTTTGTTTGCAGAAGCGCCGTCGGCGACACATGCGGCGGCCGGTTGGTAGTTTCCCTTCCCTCGCCTTCCGGTGGACACCTGGCCGGCCGGGCGGCGTGTTCCGGCGGTTAATTAGTGCGTCACACAGCCAAATTGTCGCCGGCGCTCGGCCCGATAGGCGGCACGCAAGCCGCGTTAATTCGTTGGCTGCGCGGACCGCTAATGGCAATGGCCGGCCCTTCCGGAGCGCGCTACCTACCGCTGCGGCGCTTCCGATCGGCAGTCCGTGCTCCGGAAATAAACAGCGGCTTTTATGATCGGACGTACCTACACCACAAACTATAAGTGCCCGTAATTACTCCGTGTTTCGGAAGTGATCTTTCATCTGAGCCTAGGTATTTTGTGTGACGTTTCATATTCGACATTATAGCGCGAAATATTGTTGACAGCACTAGTGGTTGTTGCCTGTAGCTCGTAAAAAGTTTTGCATTTTTACGCCACTGGTCTTTCATTCTCTACACCAAGGACGTACGCGGGATGTTTTCAAAGGGTGCGGGAGCTGCAATATGTTAAAGAGGACTTTAACAAGGTTCATGTTTTTCATTTATCCTGAAATCACGTTTATTTGTATTTTAATTTATTTGTACTAATTTAGAAAGGCGGTTTTCGGCAAATGTTACAGAGTCAAGGAGTACGCATTTCTTTGTTTGGTTGGTGCTTTTAGAGCTAGTATCAAAGGAGATATTGAAGTAAGTACGCTTTTTTCTAAAAATGGAACGGTATGATTTTTGTAGCTGCATTCGACAGTTTCTGGGAAGACTATTATAGTGATGTAGTGTTCGTTAATTTTGACGTTGAAACCTGTAGTAAAAAATTCGAGGAATGTCCTAGAATGTGAGATCACGGTGGCCGCAAACGGTATTTGCTGTACAGTTTCTGCAGACACTGCCAGGCAGGCGTCTCCGACCAGCCTGCGTAGGTCTACTCCGCAAGTTAGGCCTGCGCTACGAGAAGAAAGCTTTTATCTCACCTTGAACCAACTTTCGACTTAGATGCAGGTTCACATACGAATGTTGTTTATGGAAGTACGACACAGGCTAGAATATAGCGTATCACAATGGACTAAGGAAAACTATTAAACATTTGTGTATCCTCATAGATTTACGTGAGCTGAACGTATGCGCGTAATGACAGTGTTACCAGCTAAGTGCAATTACGCTGTCGACTTTCTTGACTTTGCAATGGAATTTCGTGTTCAAGTAAATGATATAAACAGTTTACTAACAATGTAACCACCCACATCATGTAACATATATTTTTCTTCCAAAAAAATAACTTTATCTTTATTTAAGCGCATGTTTAAACTGTTGACCATGGACTGAAAGGCACATTTGCAATTGCCGTCCGAGAGAACGGCGAACAGATGTAATTGCAGTGGATGATATGGTAGAGCATGCACTGGCGATTCGACGACAATATCGTCTGGCATACTTGCATCCTTGAGTGCTCCCCAAAGAAAGAAATCAAAAGGAGTCAAATCAGGGGACCTCGCAGGCCACTTAACAACACAATTTCGCCTATGTGATGTCCAGGAAAGTTGTCATTCAGTTGCAACACGGGACGAGTGAACTAGATAACTGTGTTGCAGCCACATACAGTGTCGAATATCCTGAGGTACCTCTTCTAGAAGAACGGCAGAATGCTCATCAAAAAGTGTGCCTACAAATGTCTACACTCATGGAAATTGAAATAAGAACACCGTGAATTCATTGTCCCAGGAAGGGGAAACTTTATTGACACATTCCTGGGGTCAGATACATCACATGATCACACTGACAGAACCACAGGCACATAGACACAGGCAACAGAGCATGCACAATGTCGGCACTAGTACAGTGTATATCCACCTTTCGCAGCAATGCAGGCTGCTATTCTCCCATGGAGACGATCGTAGAGATGCTGGATGTAGTCCTGTGGAACGGCTTGCCATGCCATTTCCACCTGGCGCCTCAGTTGGACCAGCGTTCGTGCTGGACGTGCAGACCGCGTGAGACGACGCTTCATCCAGTCCCAAACATGCTCAATGGGGGACAGATCCGGAGATCTTGCTGGCCAGGGTAGTTGACTTACACCTTCTAGAGCACGTTGGGTGGCACGGGATACATGCGGACGTGCATTGTCCTGTAGGAACAGCAAGTTACCTTGCCGGTCTAGGAATGGTAGAACGATGGGTTCGATGACGGTTTGGATGTACCGTGCACTATTCAGTGTCCCCTCGACGATCACCAGTGGTGTACGGCCAGTGTAGGAGATCGCTCCCCACACCATGATGCCGGGTGTTGGCCCTGTGTGCCTCGGTCGTATGCAGTCCTGATTGTGGCGCTCACCTGCACGGCGCCAAACACGCATACGACCATCATTGGCACCAAGGCAGAAGCGACTCTCATCGCTGAAGACGACACGTCTCCATTCGTCCCTCCATTCACGCCTGTCGCGACACCACTGGAGGCGGGCTGCACGATGTTGGGGCGTGAGCGGAAGACGGCCTAACGGTGTGCGGGTCCGTAGCCCAGCTTCATGGAGACGGTTGCGAATAGTCCTCGCCGATACCCCAGGAGCAACAGTGTCCCTAATTTGCTGGGAAGTGGCGGTGCGGTCCCCTACGGCACTGCGTAGGATCCTACGGTCTTGGCGTGCATCCGTGCGTCGCTGCGGTCCGGTCCCAGGTCGACGGGCACGTGCACCTTCCGCCGACCACTGGCGACAACATCGATGTACTGTGGAGACCTCACGCCCCACGTGTTGAGCAATTCGGCGGTACGTCCACCCGGCCTCCCGCATGCCCATTATACGCCCTCGCTCAAAGTCCGTCAACTGCACATACGGTTCACGTCCACGCTGTCGCGGCATGATACCAGTGTTAAAGACTGCGATGGAGCTCCGTATGCCACGGCAAACTGGCTGACACTGACGGCGGCGGTGCACAAATGCTGCGCAGCTAGCGCCATTCGACGGCCAACACCGCGGTTCCTGGTGTGTCCGCTGTGCCGTGCGTGTGATCATTGCTTGTACAGCCCTCTCGCAGTGTCCGGAGCAAGTATGGTGGGTCTGACACACCGGTGTCAATGTGTTCTTTTTTCCATTTTCAGGAGTGTATTTAGAACGCCTGAGATGAAGTAAGCTCCCACAATGCAATTTCCTATTGTATCGCACCATACCTATACCCTCCTCGGTCGTTGACGTTGCACCTGACGAAGCCAGTGTGGATCATCGGTTGTCCAGTAGTGCATGTTACGTAAATTTACATTAGCGTGGTAAGTAAACGTTGCTTCATAGGTAGAGAGTTCACGTTGGAAAAGCGTAGGGACGTCTCTCAGTTGCTGAAGGGCAGACCGACAAAATTCTGTGGACGTTCGAAATCGCGGTCGTCGAGTGCCTGATGTACTAGCAGACAATAGGGATGGAAATTCTGTCGATGCAGGGTGAGAATGAGGCTCGTCTTGCTGATTACATATTCGTTGGCGGGTTTATTAGCGTCGTAGTCGGAATAGATTCTTCGTGTTCTCTGTCAGTTTCGGTCTTCTTTCTTGTCCTCTTATTGACGTTCAAGAAGTCTGTGTACGCTAGCGTCTTAATAATTCGTACAGTTGCCTGGCGCGTCGAACATTAGCCATTTGGATAGATGGCCCTAAACCGCTGTATTGTTTTTACGATATTTCTTTTACATTCATCATGCAAAAATTAGTATATCCAACTTCTCATTGTTGTAATGCTTGCACGCAACGGATGTTGAAGCAGAAACAAGCGGCCTGCAGTGCAGGCAAGTAAACAGGCAAATGTGTTGACATTCTGACTGAGCGTAGCACGAGAGATCTGCCTGGCGATGCTGTCAGCGTTAATGCCGATTCCGGCCACTGTGCTCTCAAATTCTAGGACACTTTTCTGATTCTATTACAACAGCTTTCAACGTCCACACTAGCAAACGTTATATCACTATAGCTGTATCGTCAAGAGCTATCGAATGCAGTTATAAAAAGTATACGGTCCCATTTCAAAGAAAAAAAACGTACTTTAATCAATATCTCCTTTGATGCCAGCGCTAAGACCAGTAACCGAACAAAAAATACGTACCCCTAGGCACTGTAATATTTGCCGAAAACCGCGTTTCGTTATGTCTAACCGTTCACGAAACAAAATGTATGTTAAGTCTTATGTGACTCTCCAAATTACAATTAAATATTTCTATATTTCTTTTTCTTGTCAATGTGAGAACCTCACTCTGTTGCCAAATGGATAGAGTTCTAATATTATGCAGTGCCTTTTTGCTAACGAAACACAGCTTAGTCTTCTAATACACGGTTCACTATCGTAGGCCAGAAAATCTTACCGTTGCGCTAAATGGTTATAAAGTTAAACGGGTTCAAATCTCTTTTGACCATGACTATCTTTTCCTACTACGATCTTACACTTAAATTTACAGCTTATCTGAACCAAACTCAGAAGTCCTTCAGCACACACAAATATCTTTCATTTCATTAAAAGTCTTCAGTTTCCTAATGCTCAAGAAATCAGCGAAATGAGTTATTATAGTATCACAAGAACGTAAATAGATTTTGCACGAAAGGAGGGGCAGGGGGCGGGGGGGGGGGGAGGAGGGGACCAGGGTGGCAGGGCGCAGTCAACTCGGAAAAATTCAAGCAGCCCGCTGAAAAAAATCTTTTAGAAACGAACTATTGTATGTTCTGTCATCACATAGCCCTTTCGCTCTCCACAAACCCCTCCCCATAGTTCCGTATCGCTACTGGTTTTCGTAAATGAGTGCCGTCCCAGTGATCGTATTGGCAATATTTTGTAATTTGGGCTAGTAATGATAGAATTTTGAATAAATTTTTTAAGGAGAGGCTACCATCATCGCTTGGGCGATATTTTTATTGATCAATACTATTTCTGGGCGACAGACGCAAATCCAACCACATTTTTAAGCACAGATTTTAATTTAATATTGTTTGCGACGATGTTTACCGATTCTGTAGCATATGAAATACTGATATTTTTCAACCCCTAAAGCTCTGTTTAGCTCCAAATAAAGTGTCCAGTGCTAACACTTAAGCCGGCTTCTGGTGGCCGAGTGGTTCTAGGCGCTTCAGTCTGGAACCGCGCGACCGCTACGGTCTCAGGTTCGAATCCTGCCTCGGGCATGGATGTGTGTGATGTCCTTAGGTTAGTTAGGTTTAAGTAGTTGTAAGTTCTAGGGGACTGATGGCCTGAGATGTTAAGTCCCATAGTGCTCAGAGCCATTTTTGAGGTAACATTTAACTGCTATACATACGTAATTAGGCTATTATAGTAGTGTTCACATATTTTTAACTTGCTGTAATGCAAGTTGACGAATCAAAATTGGTGTGTCTTCTTTATTGTTACAAACCTATCCATAATTAGAAACTATCACAAGAGCAAAAATTAATGAACGACAGCGCTTGCATTAAATTCAGCTGCAGAAAGGAACTGGACTGATGAAAAAAACAACAACTGATCTCAAGTAAGGCCAACAATTTACAGTAATTGATGTTGGCTAAAGTAGAGATAAGTGACAGCTGGCATTTCTATAGACATATCGACACCTTAAATCAATCAATACCATTGCTGAGTATCGATAATGGGTGTCTGTTTTACGTTGTGTGATTGAAAATCAAAATAGCTTTCATTTTCTCTACATGGCGACTAGGTCATTCGTACATTTAAGTGACTTTTTTGGGGAGGAGGGGAGGGAGGGTGCGTCCCCTCCCCACCCATTTTGGCTACGACCTTCTCTACACTTGCATGGAAAAGGCGTGGTGTGGCAGACCTGCGCTTCAGGCAAGGTGAGCTTAACCAGTCACTCGAAAACAGCGTACAAACCTCATACCATTGCCTGCCAGGGGCTATATATTAATCCTTCCCCAGAAACTGGCGGCAACTGTAACTCCTCTAAAATCCAACAAACCCAATGGCACATTAAAAGCTCGGAATACTGTAGATTCAGATATGACGCAGTACTCTTATTAATGTCTAACGAAGTATTCCTGTTGTGTTATTTACCTAGACAGCCTTCAGGCCTTGTAAACAATAATAGATAGCGATAGGTGTAGAACTCGTGCAGGGTAAGTTGACTAATGCATAGAAACTCGTTTTCGTCCTGAGCACTGAGTGAGTCCTCTCGCTCGTTCCAAAAGATGGCTGCCTCAGCTGCCTGAGGTATGCCGACGTACGCACTTCGAGCACCCTCGTTGCGATCGCTTCACTACATAGCATGGCACCACTATTTTCTCGCACGATAGGTGCGGGAAAGGTATTCGTAATCAGGTAACGCCATTTCATTTATATCGGAAGAGGCAAAAGAAGAAGCGAAAATTCCACTAAAACAGGGCTTTAGAGCAGCAGTTTCCAACCTTTTCTTCCTGGTGTCCCACTAAGCAACCTCCGAATATCTCATGTCCCACACAATTTTTATTTATTTTATGTATTTACTTATTAATATTTATGCTTCTGTCGAGAAACTTTCTCTCCGAACAATCTGCAATTCATACTTTAGTAAAAGATGACTATCAAATGTAGAGTAATATAAAAATAAAGTGGTTCAAAGGACTTGGTAGCATGTTTCTGCTTTCTTCTGTCTGACACCCCCCTCCCCCCCCAATGTAGATCTCTTATCCTCCCCCCCCCCCCCCCTCACACACACACTTCCCAGGGGCATGCCCACCTAGGTTGGCAACCTCTGCTCTAAGAGTGTTGCAGGAACCCTAGCTCTTCCAATAGGGCAATAAATTGGATAAAGAAGGGGGTGGAAGACATAACTGCAAGTGTTTCCCAAGGCTTCACTACATCCGCAAGACGTGGAAGATGGAGAAGATTTTTTGTTTTAATTTTGGTAATACTGTCGTGCAGGTTCTCAGTGGACTAACACGTAATTTCCACGTTACCTCTGTTCTCCATTTTACATTGTCAACATCGTAGTGAGCGACGCTGTCTCCTAAGCTACATTTTTACCTCTGTTTTGTCATTAGATTTTCTTGTGGAAGTATGTGGCTGGAGTTGTTTGGAGTTTTGTTTTCATACGTTAATTTCTTTTTCGGTACCCTGGCGAGAAGCTATTGACTTTTAACGTCTGTATTTGTTGAATCATTAGTTGTACTGACATAACTTGTTAATTTTGACTCGTTACATGTATATTCTTGCTAGAGATACGCGTTTGTGGGTCGGCTTTAACAAAGAACTCTCCTTCCCCCCCTCCCACACCACCACTACCAGTTTTCCATCAGCTGTCGCGTCCTCTACGTTGAAACGGGCCAGTTTATTTTTTGCGTGCTCTAACCTCAGCATTGGATTTCTCTGTCTTTATATCACAATTGTTTCTGGACAGAAAACTGGAGACGCGTGTAACGCAGTCAACAGTGCCTAACAAAGCTTGCAAATATTCAGAATTAGCGCAACCTAAATACACAAGCATATTCTGTGGGTAATGAAGCAAAAATTGTTCATAGAGTGATACCAAAGCAAGTTTATCATGTAAGTTTGGTGCACCTCAAGGAAGAACGAGGAAAAAGATGAAAGAAGAAGAAACAGTAGAAAGTGATGTGAGAACGGACAGAAAAAGGAGGAACCTAGAAAAATACAGTGAGCTTGACAAATATTTTTTCCAGGTATTTTAGTGTTTAATGAAGCGAAATGAAGGTTTGCCATATTCCGGGCCTGGTTTTAAAACCCAAGTTGCAAAATTTTATAACGACTACTTGGCAATATCATGTTCAGTGGTTTCGGCTGATGGTTTCCAAGGTAGAAATGCCACCAAAGAATTGAACGAGCGTAGAAGGAGAAGCAAGATTTGGCAAAGATGAACCCGCTCCCTGAAATCCTACACAAAATATTGACAGATGAAGATTTAAATCAACATCAACCGCATCAATGTGATGAAATAGTGTTTTACTATCGGCTACTTCCATACAGAACTCACCGTCTCGAAATCAAAATGCATAAACACAGACTAACTCTCATCTTTGGCACAAATAAATGGGTAGTGATAACCTGAAACCTGTTCATATAAGCAAGAGAAAAAGCCTTAGATGTCTCAAGCATGTAAACATGTCATTACAGTTCACTCACATGTGTTCAAAGAATGCGTTGATGACATGTGATATTTTCGTAAGGTGGCTTCAAGGAGAGTTCATTCTGTCACTGAGAAAGCACCTGCGATCGCTTAAATTGAGAGATGAAGTTCTTTAAATCAGTGATCACTGTCATGTTCAGCCACCTGCTGATAAACTGCAGTTAGAAGATGGAGAAATAAAAACTGTTTTTTCTTAACAACACAACAACATTAGTTCAGCCGCTGGATCACGGCATCATACGAGCATTTGAGTCTCATTCTATATGTGAACTGCTCAGTAAATTCTGATGAGGAAATGGAAATCTTCGCTGCTAGCGCTCCTGATTTACACATAGCATTTTATTTGCTTTCAGCTATTCCACTTATCCATTTTCTGAGCTCAAACTTATGACGAACAATCTGCGGAATTCTCTGGCCCGAGGCTTAGCCTTATTAGTATCTAAAGTAAAAGAGATAGATACAATGATGTCAGTGAAATAATTAATACTTTCGCATCACAGAAAACACGCCGCATGATCCACTTTCACTAGAGATCAAGGTGAGTACAGTGAGGTTTTACAAGTGCCAGTACATCAAACAACAGACAGTAGTACACTCATTGATAACGAGTGACAAACTGTAATTTATTTCATTTTTAATAATAATATATTTAATTTTTAATAACGATTACCGATATTTTGTTTAGTACTTTGAAAATATTTAACGAATAATCTCCATTAAATAAAGAAACACTCTTTTCGCCTTGCTTCAGACATTTTATTATGGTTGTTGCACAGCCTACGTTTCGGGTAATAAGCCCAGATTCAAGTACATTAGTAATTGCAAAGATGATGGAGCAAAGATAAATATGATAATAAGACAAAGATAAACATCTCAACTTCTTAATGTATCGATCCTTGATTAATGTAAAATAACTTCAATGACTATTTTTTTGACAGATTACATACGGAATTACACAATTTAACAATTACGAAACATACTAAATATACCTAGAAATAAAGTTATGCGTCAACCTCGAACTTTTCGTCTACTCTTGGATTTAGACGCAGAGTTTTACTTCTATCTAGTAACTGTGATGTCATCTAAAAGAGGTTAATAATTGAATTGAACTGAATAGGTGTAGGGGATACATACATCAGTTTTTCTTTTTATTTTGGGAATTTATAGCTGTCTGAGTTTAGCCCTCTTTTCCACTGTGTGAAAGACTTCTGCATATGTGATTTTTTGTTAAGGCAGTGTTCCGCAAAGACTGAATCAGGTTTCTTCAATGTCCAGCTTCAATGATGTTCTTTAAGCCTGGTGCAGATTGACCTCTAATGAATCAAGATTGAGACTCCAGGCATATGGTCTTATAAACCCCACTCTTTGTGATGGCTGGATGTTTGTCTTTTGCACTGAACAGGCAACTACGTATTGTCTGGGGGCGGGGAGCATAGAAAATGACAGAGAAGCCCTTTGCCTTTAAAATGTTACTTATCCTTTGTGCCGTTTTCCCTGTATGATGTTGTCTGCATCATTTCTTTTCCAGTTTGGCTGTGTTGTTGATTGGGGACAGTGGGCACGTAACTTGCTTTTTCATCTTTTTACTTAGAATTTTGTCAAAGATTTTGGGGTCAAATTCTTCATTTGTGGCTATTGCTTTTATTATATTAAGTTCCTGGTCAAAGTCTTCTTGGGGCTTGGGGACAGAAAGAACATGGTGCGTCATGTTTATAGGCTGAAGGATATTAAAATAATCCCTTTGTTTATATCACATGCGATTACCCAACACACTGCATTAATTTTCTACTTCTACCTGCTATTTTATTTTAGGAGGCCCAGATTTTTATTTCTGTTACGCTACTGTCGCAACCGCAAAAGCAAGGGCGGAGTAACATCACCTACATTATGTAGACCTATTTAATAAAATATTAAACACCGGCATTCGTATCTGAATGTCGGTCATAATGCTTTATCTAAATGGTTCAAATGGCTCTGAGCACTATGCGACTTAACTTCTGAGGTCATCAGTCGCCTAGAACTTAGAACTAATTGAACCTAACTAACCTAAGGACATCACACACACCCATGCCCGAGGCAGGATTCGAACCTGCGGCCGTAGCGAATGCTTTAGCTGACGTTGGTATTACCGAGTAGTGAGTGACTCGTGTACTGCAGTGAATATACTGTCAATCACTCTCTTCACTCTCAGTGTCAATAACTGCCCATTCCTTCTGCATATATTCAGGCGCTACTTTATCAGCTGGTGAATTGTTTGGTATTGTTTCTTCTGAAATCTCACTGACAATCTTGTTTGACCGTTTTCTACCTGTAAACTGCAGCTTGAAACTTGATGCTGATATCGGTTGGGGTAATTTCCTAGCATCACTATACTGATGTTGAACAAACGTGATCGTAACAGGACACCTGTGTCCTAGCCTAACGGCAGACTTATCGGTTACACTTCGACACGGTACAGTGATTCGTTTTAATTGTAATGATACTCTGCAGTTGTGTGTGTTGATGTGTGCTGACTTGCGTAATACTGTTTCTGTTCTAGTTGTTGCTAGCAGTGTATGTTGATTCAAAGCTGGCCTTTTGTCAGTTTCTATTCGTAAATTGCGTGTCACTGTCTTTCGTATTATGTTGATATTGTGTATTTAGGTTGATGTAACTCTAAACATTAGCTACTTTATTTTGTGGGCTGCTATGTTTAATTTGCTCTGTGGGCACCAGTGCTTTGTCTTCTATAGCGTCCCTCTAGCTTTTGACTCTAGTTTGTTTCGCCGTAAAATACCTTACATTCCATTAGGACGTGTGATACAGCAACCGTATGTACAATATTTGCAATGAAAACGGTCTTATTTGCAATTTATTCTTTTATTAAAACGCATTTCGCCTTCATGGGGTATCATCAGATTATCTTAATATTTTCCTTTTATAACGTATTAAAAAACTATAAAACAGCTCTGTGTTATATTGAAGAACACGTCGAATCAAATAAACCCGCAGGTCTGTGGTTTTTGTTTTAATATAATATAAAAGAAATATTTTAAAATCATCTGAAGATGCCCCACGAAAGCGAAATGCGTTGTTAGTAAAGGCATAAACTGCAACCAAGACGGTTTTTAATTCAAATAGTCTATTTTGGTTCTTGTATTTGCCGTAATCACTGCCGATAATTCCTCAGCGTATGTTACAACAGATAGCTGGTACCCTCCATTAATGGCAGGACGAATTCAATAGCAAAGTTTCTGAACGTCAGAAGACGGCTCGGCATAAAGAACCTCGGGGACATCCCTTTGTAACTCTTATGATTACGATGCCAAAACCGAATGGGACCTCCCGGCCAACTATGCCATACGACCATTTCATTTCTTTTTTCATGATTATGATATTCCTCTTGTCATGTTCTGTTCTGTAACTACAGCAGTCTAAGTTACTGTTGAATTTCACGCAGTCACCAGAACATTGCAGGGCACCAGGAGTTGTCAAATGCGTCCAAAGTATCTGTACTGACTGTCTAATATTCCCATGACACGGCAGCAGAGGGACCCGTGCCAACAGTGGTACGCCTGACAACACATGCACAGGAGTGGCACCACGTTGTTCTCCGTCCAATTTCACACTGGTCCTATTTATCTGTGGAGGCCACGAGGAGAACGAGAGTCGGCGGATTGCATTCGGAATCGTTACAGGGCCTTAGAACTGAAGTGGTGGTGCGGGGCGCGACTGACTGCACAACACGATCATCTCCGGTCCGCGTAGCTGATAATATTGTCAGTGGTCGATGTTGCATTTGTGGAGGCTAGTCAAGGCCCTCTTTGCTCATTGGTTGCCGAGAAGCTGGCAAACCGTCACTCGTCAGCCACTCGGTTGATGAACTGTGGTACAGAGCTGAAGCAATACAGAATCACTTACCCGTACCCGTCATCCAAGCTCAGTTCGAGTCGATATCCAGGTTGCAACCGCTGTTCCTCCCAGGGAGCGTACTAAATTTCTGACCCTGTCCATCCAGAAAGCAGCTACAAATTTAATTGTGTTCTTCCCAACATACTTTACAGGTACTGTAACCTCCCCAATATATTAGTTTCTGTGTTTAATATAGCCCAATTTCATCTCCCACTCTATAAAATACACTTATAACACAATACTGCGTAACTGAAGTGAAACAATATCTGGCCCTAATCCAAATGTCCACTTCCTTCGCCTCTTGAGAGCATTAGCTGGCCGTTGTGGCCGAGCGGTTCTAGGCGCGTAAGTCCGGAACCGCGCTGCTGCTACGGTCGCAGGTTCGAATCCTGCCTCGGGCAAGGATGTGTGTGATGTCCTTAGGTTAGTTAGGTTTAAGTAGTTCTAAGTTCTAGGGGACTGATGACCTCAGATGTTAAGTCCCACAGTGCTTAGAGCCATTTGAACCATTTCTTGACAGCACTGTTGCAGATTTCTCGAAAGAACAACAGCAAGCAGGCAGCGGCTTAACTAGATTTATGTTTCTAAATACATATTGAAACAGCTGCCTGTAGTAATGCGTAATGATAAACGGTGGAGCGGGGAGAGTGACTGCTCCCATGAAATGATATTCCAAGACAACCAGGTTTTAATGAAGTGTGTATTCAAAAAGACAGAATAAAGCTTCGTACGATCTTTACAAGTAACATTGATCTGGTCTATACTATCTTAACAAAGTGAACAATAATTTAAGGAATGTACATCGTGAACACAGAATTTCTATAAAAACCAAGCAGCTTAACCAGTTAATATGTTAATGCATGACTCAGGAGAGTGAGGTGGTCTTTCTCTCAGCTCTGAACAAGTTAACTTGCAGACAGTAATAATTCCTAGCTGTGGAGCGCTGCAGTCTTACCTCAAACATGTCTTAAAAGGCAATAACATTATTCAAAACTTATATTCCTTTCATTTTTCAGTGTACACATTACACTAATCCTTGATGTCTCTTTCTTCATCTGACGGATACAATTTCAAGTCAACACAGCACTACAGAATTCGTCCACCACCTACCACACATCATCTAAGGATGTATCAGACTGCGCAGAGGCAAAGACCATGCCACGACAAGATCAAAGATTGTTTAACAGTAACGTAACTTGCTCTCTTTCTGACGTGCACATCGATGACATACAAAAATCAAAATGGCGTAAACACATTACAGCACAACAAGCAAAATTTCGTTTATTTGCTATCCTTCCTGGCGTTACGACTGTAATGACCAGCAGTGTACATGGTACCTCTCTTCCTTAGTGATGACGTCATGACAGTTCTCAGACCATACGAACGTGCTTTGTTATTAGCTTTTTGACCCCTTTCGACAGCAAAGCTGCAGTCTCAGATGTGCGACTGGATTCGTGATTTCCTTTCAGGAAGGTCGCAGTTCGTAGTAATAGACGGCAAATCATCGAGTAAAATTGAAGTGATGTCAGGTGTTCCCCAGGGAAGCGTCCTGGGACCTCTGCTGTTCCTGATCTATATAAATGACCTGGGTGACTATCTGAGCAGTTCTCTTAGGTTGTTCGCGGATGATGCTGTAATTTACCGTCTAGTAAGGTCATCCGAAGACCAGTATCAGTTGCAAAGCGATTTAGAAAAGATTGCTGTATGGTGTGGCAGGTGGCAGTTGGCGTTAAATAACGAAAAGTGTGAGGTGATCCACATGAGTTCCAAAAGAAATCCGTTGGAATTGGATTACTCGATAAATAATACAATTCTCAAGGCTGTCAATTGAACTAAGTACCTGGGTGTTAAAATTACGAACAACTTTAGTTGGAAAGACCACATAGATAATATTGTGGGGAAGGCGAGCCAAAGGTTGCGTTTTATTGGCAGGACCCTTAGAAGACGCAACAAGTGCACTAAAGAGACAGCTTACACTACACTCGTTCGTCCTTTGTTAGAATATTGCTGCGCGGTGTGGGATCCTTACCAGGTGGAATTGACGGAGAACATCGAAAGGGTGCAAAAAAGGGCAGCTCGTTTTTTATAATCACGCAATAGGGTTGAGAGTGTGGCAGATATGATACGCGAGTTGGGATAGAAGTCATTAAAGCAAAGACGTTTTTCGTTGCGGCGAGATCTATTTACGAAATTTCAGTCACCAACTTTCTCTTCCGAATGCGAAAATATTTTGTTGAGCGCAAGCTACATAGGTAGGAACGATCATCAAAATAAAATAAGAGAAATCAGAGCTCGAACAGAAAGGTTTAGGTGTTCGTTTTTCCCGCGCGCTGTTCGGGAGTGGAATGGTAGAGAGATAGTATGATTGTGGTTCGATGAACCCTCTGCCAAGCACTTAAATGTGCATTGCAGAGTAATCATGTAGATGTAGACGTAGATAATGCAAGTTATTAGACAAGAAAAAACAACCAACGTCGTAAAAAGGAAAGAAACAGTGTATATGATTTAGAACATCTTACCCGTCACACTTGCTCAGATGTTAGAGTCAGTTTGGTCAGACGGTTATAACGTCCGCTTCTCAGGCAGATTGCCCTGCTTCGATCCCGGGCGGAAACACTGATTCCCTCCCTATTCAAGATTCATCTTCTGTGAGCCACCTCATGTGTGCATCTGCTACGGTTTCTGTTGTTTGTTGCAGACGAATGATGCGAAGTGCCGCCGTTCTGCGTCTCGCAGCGGTAAGTGCTTTTTTTATGCCGTAGTGGCAGACCACGCAGACAGGCCGGCGTGTCGTGCTCCACCGCCGCTGCCCGCCTCCTTTCCCCGCAGTTGGCGGTTCCTCGTCGCGCCGCGCAATGAGTCATCTGACAGACATTTTTCTTCCCCCGGCGTCCGCCCCTTCTCCGCACAACCTGGCCCTTCCTCCCTGGGATACAAAGCTTCAGTTAATAAATTATACATGCACAAGCTACTCACATGTTTCCTTGTGTTTCGCTCCCCGTTTTACAGAGCTTTTCTTAATTTCCCCGTGTCTGCCGAGGGCACTATCCCTCGACGGCATGCTTTCTCAGACGGGAAGAGCCTTTGTCTCGCTGTGACTTGCTACCATTGTGAAATATGAGGGTTTGTTCGGGAAAGACATTTGCTGCTTTCATTAATTTTGTACCTACGCACGAGCCATGTTCATGTCCATAAGTGTCGATTTCGAAAGAAGGAGAGTATCAATTAATACAACTTAATCTACCAATGTTGCAACTCTTCGGTAGATGTAACTACGTAGCACAACGCCTGTGTCACTACTGTCAGACAGAACGGACATGGCAAATGTACACTGAAGCGCCAAAGAAACTGGTATAGGCATGCGTATTCAAATACATAGATACGTAAACAGGCAGAAGTGTCTGGCGCAGTTGTTAGATCGGTTACTGCTGTTACAATGGCTGGTTACCAAGATTTAAGTGAGTTTGAACGTGGTGTTATAATCGGCGGTCGAGCGGTAGGACAAAGCATCTCAGAGGTAGCGATGAAATGGGGATTTTTCCGCACGACTATTTCACTAGTGTACCGTGAGTATCAGGAATCCGGTAAAACATCAAATCTCTGACATTGCTGCGTCCGAAAAAAGATCCTGCAAGAACGGGACCAACTACGGCCGAAGACAATCGTTCAACGTGACAGAAGAGTAACCCTTCCACAGATTGCTGCAGATTTCAGTGCTGAGCCATCAACAAGTGTCAGCGTGCGAACCATTCAGCGAAACATCATCGATATGGGCTTTCGGAGCCGAAGACCCACTCGTGTACCCTGGATCACTGCACCACGAAAAGCTTTACTCGTCGCCTGTGCTCGTCAACACCGACATTGGACATTTGATGACTGGAAAATTGTTGCCTGGCCGGACGAGTCTCGTTTCAAATTGTATGGAGCGGTTGCACGTGAACGGGTATGGAGACAACCTCATGAATCCATGGGCTCTGCATGTCAGCAGGAGACTGTTCAAACTGGTGGAGGTTCTGTAATAGTGTGGGTCGTGTGCAGTTGGAGTGATATGGGACACCTGATACGTCTAGATACGACTCTGACAGATGACACTTACGTATGCATCCTGTCTGATCACCTGCACCCGCTCGTGTCCAGTGTGGATTCCGACTGACTTGAGCAATTTCAGCAGGACAATGCGACACCCCACAAGACCAGATTTGCTACAGAGTGGCTCCAGGAACACTTCCGCTGGCCACCAAACTCCCCAGACATGAACATTATTGAGCGTATCTGGGATGCCTTGCAACGGGCTGTTCAGAAGAGATCTCCAACCCCTCGTATTCTTACGGATTTATGCCCTGCAAGATTGATAGTAACAGTTCCCTCCAACACTACTTCATACATTAGTCGGGTCCATACCAAGTCATGTTGCGGCACTTCTGCATGCTTGCGGAGGCTCTACGTGGTATTACGCAGCTGTACCAGTTTCTTTGGCTGTTCAGTGTAGTACAGTATACCTATAAGCTTGACTGTTACAGTATCGTCTGTGCGGATGCATACTGCGATTCGAACCCCTTGAGGGAACACAGGAAACGCTACGAGCGAATGAGATAAATGGACAATGACGCTACTCCGTAACGTGAGAGGATTTCAGAATTTTCACTGGACGGAAACCGTTCGTGGAACACGAGTCTTTGGACCTTTCATTTTCCACACAGTCGTAGCATATATTGGGTATATGATCTATACACCGCCTCATACAGCACACATAGCAGCTAGTCGCTGAAACTGAGGTCCACAGGAATGGAGCGGTAGACAGGCGACTATGACGGACTGAAACACCTTGTTGACGTGCATCTAGCTTTATGACGTAGGATTTGCTGCAAAACAATGGTCTTTCCATGCCTGTCTTTCAAAGAACACTTTTGATGAAATTTTATGGCATGAATATCTGCAACAGATTTGCACAGTGAGTTGCGCCGCTGCAGTAGACAGAGACAGAGACAGAGACAGAGAGAGAGAGAGAGAGAGAGAGAGAACAAACAAAGAACGACAGTCAATGAGAAGGTATTATTTGGCAATAGAATCACGGTTGTACCCGCCAGGGTAGCCGAGAGCGCTAACGCACTGCTTCCTGGACTCGGGTAGTCGCGCTGTCCCTGGATCGAATCCACCCAGCGGATTAACGACGAAGGCCGGTGTGCCAGCCAGCCTGGATGTGGCTTTTAGGCGGTTTTCCACATCCCGCTAGGTGAATATCGGGCTGGTCCCCACGTTCTGCCTCAGTTACATGGCTCACAGACATCTGAACACATTTGCTCTATTCGATGGATTACACTAGACACAGACAGTTGGGTACACTAATTCCTTCCTGGGGGTACGGGGTGGCTACAGGAATGGCATCTGGTCACCCCTTAAAATTAACATGCCACACCCGATTAACCAGCAGACCCCGAAAGTTGGGATAAATGCTTGGAAAGAGAGAGAGAGAGCATCACTCTTGTGCGTATACGTCATTGATGCCCAGCTTCATGTCTATCGTAGAACTCAGGAAACCTGTGGCAAAACTAATAGAGCAGCAAAGTCGAGAAGACGTTTTTTGACGTTTTGCAAATTTTGCCACTACATGTACGAAATACCCCTACCATGCACCGTACATACAATACGTCTAGAAGAATACTCTGTAATTCATAATCACATGCCTGACAGAGGATTCATCGAACTATATTTCGTGCGAGCTCTGACTTCTCTTATTTCATTATTATGATCATTTCTCCCTATGTGGGTGGGCGCCAGCCAAATATTTTCACACTCTGAGGAGGAAGTTGGTGATAGAAATTTCATGGGAAGATTCTACCGCACCGAAAAACATCTTTGTTTAATGACTGTCACTCCAATTTGTGTGTCCCGTCCGTGACACTGTCTGCTCATTTGATAATACAAAATGAGCTGCCCTTCTTTGGACTTTTGTGATTTCATCTGTCAATCTTATCTCATGTACATCCCACTTTGCACAGCAATACTCCAGCATAGAGCGGACAAGTGTCATGTAAGCAGTTTCTTTAATAGACTTGTTACATTTTCTAAGTGTTCTGCCAACAAATCGCAGTCTTTGCAATAGTTTTCCCACAACATTCTCTATCTCACCATTCCAGTTTAATTTATCCGTAATTGAATTTACAGCATATAGATTTGTGGTATTTATCATGTAATCGAAATGTAATGGACTCCAGACTTTTTTATTATTTACAGTCAATTTCCACTTTTCACACACTTTACAGACACGTTGTCTATGTTATTTTGCAGTTGGCATTGATTATCTGAAGACTTTACCTAACAGAGAATGGCAGCATCATCTGCAAACAATGCAAGATGGTTGCTCAGACTGTGGATCAGAAACTGCAGAGGACTTACTTATAAGACTTCCTAGGGGAAAGTCATGTATTACTTCTATTTTGCTCAACGACTTTCCGTCAATTACTACGAACTGTGAATTGTGAACAGTGAAACGCTTACCTTCATCTTGGCAAGTAAAACCTGTTCCAACTATCACTCGCACCTGTATGTTTCTCCCTATTCGATATTCATCCATAACATCACTTTAGCACAAATTGGCAGTAAAGGTGTCCTGTGAACGAAACGGTTCGTAACACATTAAATGTGTAATAATACAGTTTATGTGGTTTCCATAAATCATTTTCATTACCACCCACATAACATAACGCAGATGACATTAACCAGACTTTCTGAAAAATGTATTTATTTTTGTGACTTAATTTTCTAGGTTGTTAGGGTTTATCGTTAGGTGAGGAACGCATACATTTACGTATTTATATCTGTAGCACTATGCTGGACGATGGAGGTGGCATGGAAGCATCAAAATAAGATTACCCGTTAAGGAAACCGTAGAACCTCGTGATTGTATATTAAATGAAATATAAATATAGATACATGCAAGTGGTCGCCTACGAAATACTTCCTGATTTTCAGTGACTTTTTTCGAACCAATTCAGGTTCATTTTCATATCAGGGTTACAGAAATATACGTACAGTTATTCATATTAAAAGTTAAATTTGGAGGTTCCTTCTGAATTGCACTAATAACAGTTATTACTATCTGAAAGACCTGGATTATAGTAATTGACCAATGAAGTTGCAAGACCTGTTAACGGCATTAAAATGCTTAATGAACCTAAGCTATAGTGAAACTTATTTTACTGAAAACATGCCTATCTAATCTGGTCTCTTCCTCATCTTTTTGTATATCTGATCTGCAAAAAAATGGCTCTGAGCGCTATGGGACTTAACATCTGTGGTCATCAGTACCCTACAACATAGAACTACTTAAACCTAACTAATCTAAGAACATCACACACATCCATGCCCGAGGCAGGATTCGAACCTGCGACCGTAGCGGTCACGCGGTTCCAGACTGTAGCGCCTAGAACCGCACGGCCACACCGGTCTGCTCTGATCTGCAACCCGTGGATTTGATCCGCTGTGAAATTACTTTCTAAGCTGAAAGATGAGGTATTAATGTTTTTATTTAAAATATGTATATCATAGAATGCTCCAGAGAGATGTGATTTCAAGCATAGGAGCGATGGAGTAAAATTTGGGAACATTAGGCTTCGGTTGTAAAATTAATTGGCAACGACATCGGTTAAATTAACGCATTGAATGGACAAAAAGCGAAGATAACGCAGATCCAACTCTTCTTTACAAACACTTGGATATAATTACACTTTCGCTACATGAGAATGTCTCCATTAAAAAAGAGTGATCGTATGACAGTGAAATTTTTTGGAAATATTTGTAAGGACACGCGGAAGAGAAATAAAGAATAAACGATTGAAAGAAAAATATCTTAATTTCCATATGTTAGCGTAACATTTGTCAATTACGTACCATGTTTACGTTCCAGGGTACCTTGCTTAATGCTGCAACTTTCTAGATCCACGACAGCCTGGAACTGCACTTGATATATCATTTCGCAGCTGTTTGCACAACTTATCGAAAGGTGGACCATGCAATATTCAGCTGTCGTGATACAAGTTGTGCACTGTTTGATGATCTCTCATTGCGTCCAGCATTCTCAGCCATGACAAAAGTAATTTTTTCACAACCTGTGGTGCAACAGGCTGTCGGTCTCTCCCTGTAGCAATTCCCGAATCGCCAGTTGATTCGATCATGTTATGCACCCTCGGTGCAGAAAGAAGGCCTCTCCGTATTCCTCTAATGCGTCAATACTTGGGAAGCACTATTGCTGTTGTTTTGACAAAACAGCTTTACAAGTAAAACCCTGCTCACGTTATCCAGACCCATGTTGACTGTCTGCCCTGTAACGCACGCTGGTGCTTCTGTTTCCACCCTACGTCGCCGTAGAAGTATAGGAACCTAACGGCAAGTAAAGACGTTAACGATACTAATGACGCTAATACCGCAGTGCGCAGACTGAACATCATTCCTATGAAGTTGGATACCCATACGGTAAACAGTTTTCCTTCTACACTGCTTTAAATAGCAAGAGTTTTATGGTAATCACTCAGTACGTGGCCATTTACCGAAAGCTCCCAAATACTTGACCACTTTTTACTGAGTCACAGTCTGTACGAGACATAAAAGTTATAACTATTTAGATTACTGAAAGTACCTAAAAAAAAAGATGTACGAAACATGAAAGCAGTGTGGAAAACAAGACGAGAAGCAAGAGGGTCCATCTGATCTTATACCCGAATTGAATTAACCATGAAACATTAATTAACTTCCAAAACTAGTTGATAGCAACTGACTGCCACGCAATCTCTAAATCAATATTATTAATTAGACCAAATTTAGAATTTAACGTGTCTTTGTGTTTACCAAAAGGAATCAACGCACGTGCGAAAGATACTGACTGCACGGAACGTGTTCTAACTCCGCCATATAGCGCCATGTGGTTCCCAAGAAGTGACTCCAACAAAGATTCAGTAGTTGCAAATTTATACGGCGTATCCAGGAGCAGATATAGACTCGGATCACAATTTAGTAGTGATGAAGAGTAGGGTTAGTAGTACTAAGAGATGAGGAGACGCGGTTGAAGTTCTCTAAATCTATAGATACAGCAATAAGGAATACATCAGTAGGCAGTGCAATTGAAGAGGAATGGACATCTCTGAAAAGGGCAATCACAGAATTTGGAAAGAAATGGCTCTGAGCACTATGGGACTTAACATCTATGGTCATCAGTCCCCTAGAACTTAGAACTACTTAAACCTAACTAACCTAAGGACATCACACAACAACCAGTCATCACGAGGCAGAGAAAATCCCTGACCCCGCCGGGAATAGAATTTGGAAAGGAAAACATAGGTACAAAGAAGGTAACTGCGGAGAAACCATGGGTAAAGGAAGAAACACTTCAGTTGATCGATGAAAGAAGGAAGTACAAAAATGTTCAGGGAAGTACAGCAATTCAGAAATATAAGTCTCTGGGGAATGAAATAAATATGAAGTACTAGGAATCTAAGGCGAAATGGCTGCATGAAAAATGTAAAGAAACATAAAAATAACTGATATTCGGAAGGACTGGCCCAGCATACAGGAAAGTAAAAAAAGCTTAGGTGAAATTTAAAGCAAGGGTGGTAACATTAAGAGTGCAACGGGAATTCCACTGTTGAATGCAAAGGAGAGAGCGGATAGGTGGAAAGAGTACATTGAAGGCGTCTATGAGGGGGAAGATTTGTCTGATGTGATAGAAGAAGGAAGAGGAGTCGATTCAGAGGACATAGGGAATCCAGTATTAGAATCAGAATATAAGAGAGCTTTCGAGGATTTAAGAACAAATAAGATAGAAGGGATAAATAACATTTCATTAGAATTTCTAAAATAATTGCGGGAGTGGCAACAAAACGACTATTCATCTTGGTGTGCAGAATATATGAGTCTGGCGACATTCAATTTGACATTCCGAAAAATTTCATTCACACAATTCCGAAGATTGCAAGAGCTCACAGGCGCGAGAATTATCGCACAATCAGATGAACAGCTCATGCATCCAAGTAGCTGACAAGAATAATATGCAGAAGAATGGGAAAGAAAATTGAGGATGTGTTAGACGACGATCAGTTTAGCTTTAGGAAAGGTAATGGCACCAGAGAGGCAATTCTGACGTTGCTCTTGATAATGGAAGCAACACTGAAGAAAAATTAAGACACTTTCATAGGATCTGTCGACCTGGAAAAAGCGTTTGAGAATGTAAAATGGTGCAAGATGTTCGAAATACTGAGAAAAATACGGGTAAACTATAGGGAGAGAGGGACAGCGAAGAGGGAATAATAGGAGTTGACGGCCAAGAACGAAGCGCTCGGATTAAAAAGGGTGTAAGACAAGGATGTAGTCTTTCGCCCCTGCTGTTCAACCTGTACACCAAAGAAGCAATGATGGAAATAAAGGAAAAGTTCGTGAGTGGAACTGAAATTCAAGGTGAATGGGTATCAATGATACGATTCGCTATCCTGAATGAAAGTAAAGAAGAATTACATGAACTCCTGAGTGGAATTGACAGTTTAATGGCCGGCTGGGGTGGCCGAGCGGTTCTAGGCGCTACAGTCTGGAACCACGCGACCACTACGATCACAGGTTCGAATCCTGCCTCACGCATGGATGTGTGTGATGTCCTTAGGTAGTTAGGTTTAAGTAGTTCTAAGTTCTAGGGGACTGATGACCTCAGAAGTTGAGTCCCATAGTGCTCAGAGCCATTTTTTTTGTTTTGTTTTACAGTGTAATGATAATGAGCGTATGGCATTGGTGGCCGGGAGACCCCTCGCGGTGCGGTTCGGCCGCCGCTCCACAAGTACTTTAACGCCACTACGGCGACCTGCGAGTGAATGAGGATCAAATGATGATGAAAGACACACAACACCCAGTCATCTCGAGGCAGAGAAAATCCCTGACCCCACCGGGAATCGAACCCGGGACCCTTTTTCGCGGGAAGCGAGAACGCTACCGCAAGACCACGAGCCGCGGATTTTTTACAGTCTAATGAGTACAGAATATGGACTGAGAGTAAATTGAAGAAAGACGAAAGTAATGAGAAGTAACAGAAATGAGATCAGCCAGAAACTTAACATCAGGATTCATTGTAACGAAGTAGACCGACTTAAGGAATTGTGCTACTTGGGCAGCAAAATAACCAATGACGGACGGAGCAAGGAGGTCATCAAAAGCATACTAGCACTGGAAAAAAAGGCAATGATATTGTAAGGAATGTGGAGATTCTGCGAAGAATCGGAGAGGTAAGGAGTAAGTAGAAAACACTGGCAAGGAGAAGGGAGAGGATGATAAAACATACGTTAAGACATCAGGGAATAACGTCCATGATACAAGAGGGAGCTGTAGAGGGCAAAAACTGTAGAGGAAGTCGGAGATTGGAATACATCCAGGAAATAATTGAGAACGTAGGTTGTAAGTGCTACGCTGAGATGCAGAGGTTGACACAGGAGAGGAATTCACGGCAGGCCGCATCAAACCAGTCAGAAGATTGATGACTCAAAAGAAAAAAAAAAGAAGTATGTGAGGTACAGGTGCTTAACATCTGACTGAGGGCTTCATTGCCATTGTCTATTAGCCAGAGGATTAAGCGCCATTCATTTCCGTTCATTGTATGCCATTATTGCTTTGTAAAAATTTACCAGAAACTGGCCATCTTCCAGCTTGTGGCGAATTCTCAATTATGTGTGTATAAATAACCGTGCGACGTTCTTTGTGTCGTCAGAGTAAGAGGCCTACCAGTGCTTCTGCTATGGAACGCAGGTAAGCTGGCCAGCGTGGCACGCAGGGCGTGGTTAAACTCGTAAGGGTGGGCTCGAGTTGGGAGCGGCGGCAGCGGAGGCGGCGGCGGCGGCGGCGGAGGCTTCTGGCTGCCTGGAGGAGCACCAGCACCGGCAGCAGCGGCGGCGGCGGCAGCAGTTGTGGAGCATCTGGCGAGAGGCGGGCACAAGAGGCTGTGTTCCTCCGTCTCAAGATCGTTAATGCGGCCGGAGAGGAGCGGCTGCAGGCATTCCGAGAAACTGGCGGTCCCTGCCCTGCCCGGCCGCCGCCTGGTGGCAACTCGACGCTCACTTGACCGCGGCGCGCCCCGCTGCCACCGCCCCCACCCCCTCTCCGGCCCTGCCACCGCCCCCGCGTCGCCCCGCGTACCACCTGCTCCCTCGTTCGATATCTGCCTCTGTTATCTCTGGATAAGCCCCGTAGTATGCTACACATTTGCTAGTAGCGTTATTCCAGCCATAAGTGTCTGCACAGCCATAGGACCAGCGGTTAGTTCACGCCCTAGATTACTTGGATTGCTGTGTGAATAGTTGACAATGATATAGAAGAGTGCATTCGCCATCTGTTAATTAATACGTACAGGTTGATCACAGACAGCCTGAAAAGCCTATAAGGGTGTTGCAGGGGAGGTTGTGCTAAAAAATAATTGTGAAGAAACGAATTCGATATGTTGCACAACTGCCGAGCTATTTAGCAGTCACGCACTAATTGAAGCGGCCTGCCAGTCCCAGTGTCGCCAGACGTGTTTTTCGTTTGGTTTCCTCAATCTGAACAACCGTAGCTTTTGCTCATCCAGCTTAAATTTATCACTTTCGAAAAGGGCATTTTTTAACTGGTAACGTGAATTTAAAAAAGTAGTAACTTGCGTATCAAAAAAAATGTCTGCGCATTAACGCATTTTAGAGCGCGCAATTGCTTTAATTTGTGCGAGTGACAACCTGATTGACTAACATGAAAGCTAAATAACTCGAAAACAGCAAATGTATCCATTTTTTTTCTTAGCAGTTCTCAGCACAACATCCCTGCAACACCCTTGGAAGCATTGCAAACTGCTTTTGACCACCTAGTATATGTGGGACACTCAAAAACTATTTAACTTCCGCTTTCAAAGACGTTTTTCATTTACGGAACCCATAAATGAATATTTCCGGCCATTTTTCTGTTTGTGTGTAGTGTAGTTTTCTTTCTTTCGATTGTTGAACGTCAGCAAAACGCACATCAGTTCAGAAGACGAAATAAATTAGGGATAAAATTCAACTACAATGCAGTGGAAATATGCCTATCTGGCAGTGAAACGTAATAAAGAATTCATTTCATGCGTAAATTCTTTGTAAATTACTGCCTGTGTAAGATTTTACCAATTAATACACCTCACTCCACAAAAGCGATTCTGGAAAGTCTGCAAATTATCCATCTGAGTTTATCGTAACCTCTCTATAACATTGAAAACTTTTCCCATATGGCTTTATCGACCTTGAGATGGCTTTTGACAGTGTCAATATGATAGTCCTTGGGAGATAACGTCTGAATGTGGGTATCCTTATCACCTAAAGGAGATAGTGAAATTTTTTTTGTAAAAACAGATACATTCTAATAAACGAGTTAGGAATCGATTAGAAGAAATAAACATTAACCAAGTCGTTAGACAATGGTATCCACCATCACCTACCATATTTAATATTTACATAAACTTCATTCTTCGTAACCGGAAATATAAGGTGGCCAAAGGAATTAAGACAACGAATGAAGAATACCCAACTGTACTTTTGTTTCCCGATGACACTGTTATTACTCAAAAGAGTGAAAATGACCTCCAAAGTATAGTACATCAGCTGAACGAAATATGCAAGAAACACAACTTTAAAATTTTTCGTAATAAAGCGAAAATAATGGAATTCCAAGGAAAATATTCAGTCACATCAAAAATTGTTTCGAATACTTCAGTTTTAGAACAAGTCTCTCAGATCTCATAATTGCGCTGCGCGATAAGTTTTGATTTTAAATTTGATATTGAAAATAAAATACACAAAAACCCAAACTGTCTGTGGTACCATTAGCCAGAACATTGGGCCATAAAGAACAAAAGCAGCCCGCCGTGAAATTCTGTTAAGTTATGGTGGCTCCTGCGTTATCTCACGGAGGCGAAAGGTAGGTTAAAAAAAAAAAAAAAAAGGAAATGAAGAGCAGACTTCGGAGATGAGCTTTGTAATTACGACGAAGAAGAGACATGATTACAAATGAAGATATTAGAACAGAATTAAATATTTACAACATGAATGAAAAAAATTCAAAAATATCGAGAACATGGGAGACACCATCTCATGAGAATGGCAGGTCACGGAATTCCCCATAACATCCTGAACTACAAGGCGATGGGAAAGAGATATTCGAAGACCCCTAAAAAGATGGGAATGATTTTGTTTGTGAGTGCCTAATCCTTGAAAGGAAGTTGACGACGATGATGATGACTTTCCACTCTGACCATTTCTTACTTGCTGACAATCAAGGAGGAAAATTTAACCAAATTGATGATAAATTGTCAAAGATTTGTCAGTTTGAAAGACACAATACACGAGTAAAGCCGAAAAAAATGGCACTGGTATCTTCACTATCTGAGAACTTCTCATTCAGTCCTCGTAAGACAAGCATGAAACTTCGCTGAAAGGAAGACAAAATCAATATGAGACAATTTCCTTCCATTTATGCAGCGCATTTATTGTGACTTTATCGACTAGAAAAAATATCTCTGTCTGCGGGTTACGCTCTGTTTATAGGGAGAAAGGAAAAAATCTGAACAATAGATAGACAACAGAAAGACACGGAAATTCTACGAGTAGAATTACAGATTTGTGAACGATCGATGTTTGAGAGTGTTTCCGTGGCGAACATGAGATGAGCGTGTGTTTCAAAGAAAATTACGAATGAATACCACTCTGAGAGAGCAGTGAATGTGTCTATAAGTAGGTAGTCTCGCAATTTGGGTCTTTATTATTCAGTGTGAAACATACCGTACAATATTTTAAGGAATCACAAACATAGAAAGGATGCAAATTTAGTGTATAGCAATACGAAAAATCAAAATTAATAAATAACATTTTGCAGCTAGAAAGTCCATATCAGTTTGACTTTTAGGCAGTAACATTCAGGAAAAGGACAGAAAAAAGAGGTTTTAATGTCCTGTCGGTAAAACGCTCAGTAGGGTCGCTGTACAAGGTTGGATTGGACAAGGATGAGAAACGAAATGTGTTTGGCTTTCGTAAAGGACCATACTGGTATTCGCATTAAGTGATTTGAAGAGCGTTAGTACTATTGTGATATTTTAAGTCCTGAGAGCACTGTAAGCCAACGGGTTTCCTCCTGACACTTCGTTGGATGTTCCAAAACGCCTTTGCCGTTGGGCTTGGGGGTTTTGGGCTGCTTCTGGAATTAATGTATCCGACTCACTTGGAATCATTCTACTAGGTGCTGAAATACGTACTCCAATATTGGTTGCTGTTTCAGCAGAATCTCTCCCTTTTCTGTCCCACTTCGTATAGCCTGTCATTCGACGCACGAATTTCATCTCATTACTAGATTGTACTATCGCTCTTGTTCAGTTTTACTTGTCGCTCACAAGCATCTTTCTTAATTACAAATTTACGCTAGCGATTTCGGCAATCACTATCATTTTGTGATGAGTTTTCCCTCCCACCTTCATCGTGTCTGACAGTAACAACAAATATTAAAACCCTTAATGGCTTCTGTAATTAAAAAAATCTATCGTGACTGATAACGAAGTGTTTGTTTTTCTTACAAACTTTACAATTTTACGCATTTCAGCTTTAAGCCATCTTCAAACTCTGTCAGGAAGAAACACAATTACAAGTAGCTATCTCACAAAGCTATGGTATGTTACATATATTTATAGAAAAGCAAGACTTTTAAATGTATAAACAAGAAATTAGCTAACGTTGTTACCAAAAATCGAGAAAAATTCTTGACTAATACACTTCAAATCTTTAGACGATGCTCTAGTAATCACTCAGATAAACACAGGTTATATACTTTTAATATATGTAATATCCAGATATGGGGGCTATTTTTTTCGACACCCAATCGCTTGCGAAATGAAAACTACAGTGAAAATAAAAAAATATCTTATTTGCAACATTTAGTTGTGGCTTCCAGCTATTTCTCTAAATAGCGGCCGCTCGCAGCCAGCTGTGCTTTCCACCAATTCCCTACGCTGGTCTGTAGCTCGCTATCTACGTCAAAATGCTGTTCTAATAGCCAGCGGTTCATGTGAGCGAAAGATGGTAATCACAGGAAGCCACGTCTGGGCTGTATGCTGAGTGACCAGACACTTATATTGCTCTAAGCATCTTTACGTGCGCCACCGTGCGCTCATAAATGAAAAGTGTGACCTGAAGCTGCAGACGGGTATACTAGATACACTGCACAACATATCTGCGCAGAGCCTTATCTGACTTTCACTGTCGTTTTAATTTCGTGACTGATCGGAAGTTGAAAAAGAAATAGCCGTTGTGTAATATAGAAAGGAGAAAAGTTCTTGATCGAGCTGCGTCAAATTTTTACACGATACTCTATTAAATATTCAGCCATACGCAGGATACATGTCTTTTAACACGCCGGCCGGTGTGGCCGTGTGGTTCTAGGCGCTTCAGTTTGGAACCGCGTGACCGCTACGGTCGCAGGTTCGAGTCCTGCCTTGGGCATGGATGTGTGTGATGTCCTTAGGTTAGTTTGGTTTAAGTAGTTCTAAGTTCTAGGGGACTGATGACCACAGATGTTAAGTCCCATAGTGCTCAGAGCCATTTGAACCATTTTTTTTTTGTCTTTTAACATACAAATGCTAGTAGCCGGGACGAGTGGTCACGACTGGACATGAATGTCGTTTGTAATTAACGGAGGACGAAAACACTACAGTTACTTCCATTAGGATGGAGCAGTTGCCCCTACAGCCGGCCGAACCTTGGAGAGCGTTTACACAACCTTCATGCCTGACAAAGTTGTTAGCAGAGATGAGTGTGGTTGCGGCCCTTGCTGGCCACCCAGATCACCTGATTTGTCAGTGTGCGATTACGTGTGGAGAGCCCTCAAGTCTAAGGCGTATCGCAACTACCCTCATAGTATTCTAGAACTGCAGGAAAACATTTAGGATGAAACTGCAGCAATTCCAGCAGTCCAGCTTCTATCCTCCCACACCAACATGCTGACCAGGGCCCAAGAGTGCGAAGAGATGAATGGTGGTCACCTTCAACATCTGCTGAAGTCAGGATAGTATTGCATTTCCTTTCCTCTGCTATGTTTCCTTGTACCCAGGAATTCTATTTTCCGAGTCCCTTTTATTTGGCCCACCCCGCATATACACTATGTGATCAAAAGTATCCGGAAACCCGCAAAACCCTACGTTTTTCATATTAGGTGCATTGTGCTACCACTTACTGCCAGGTACTCCACATCAGCGACTTCAGTAGTCATTAGACACCGTGAGAGGGCACAATAGGGCGCTCCGCGGAACTCACGGACTTCGAACGGGGTCACATGATTGGGTATCACTTGTGTCATACGTCTGTACGCGAGAGTAAAGTAGAAAAGTGAAGGGACACGTACAGCACAAATGCGTGCAGGCCGAACTCGTTTGTTGACTGACAAGAGACCGCCGACAGTTGAAAACAGTCGTAATATGTAATAGGCAGACATATATGCAGACCATCACACAGGAATTCCAAACTGCATCACGATCCACTGCAAGTACGATGACAGTTAGGGGGGAGGTGAGAAAACTTGGATTTCACGGTCGAGCGGCTGCTCATAAGCCACACATCACGCCAGTAAAAGCCAAATGACGCCTCGCTTGGTGTAAGGAGCGTAAACATTGGACGATTGAACAGTGAAATAACGTTGTCTGTAGTGACGAATTACGGTACACAATGTGGCGATCCGATGGCAGGGCGTGGGTATGGCGAATGGCCGGTGAACATCTGCCAGCGCGTGTAGCGCCGACAGTAAGATTCGGAGGCGATGGTGTTATGGTGTGGTCGTGTATTATATGGAGGGGCTTGCACTCCTTGTTTTTTTGCGTGGCACTATCACAACATAGGTCTACATTGATGTTTTAAGCAACTTCTAGCTTCCCACTGTTGAAGAGCAATTCAGGGATGGCGATTGCATCTTTCAACACGATCGAGCACCTGTTCGTAATGCACGGCCTATGGCAGAGTGGTTACACGACAAAAACATTCCTGTAATGTTCTGGCCTCCACAGAGTCCTGATCTGAATCCCATAGAACACCTTTGGAATGTGTTGGAACGCCGACTTCGTGCCAGGCCTCAGCGACCGACATCGATAACGATTGAGGGCGCCATGAACGTGTAAGTCATTTTCAGCCAGGTGTCCGGATACTTTTGGTCACATAGTGTACATCGGAAATGCTGTTAGCCAACATCTCGAAAAGCTCTTGACCGCTTTACTTCAAATTTTACACGGTACTCTAATAAACATTCAAACAGATATGGGCTATATAATTTTAAAACAACAGTGTACAACCATACTGTTAAAACCGAAAATGAGGAAGAAGATGCTGTGCTATGAAAATGTACGGTTTACTTTTCTTTGTTACAGTTTTAACTACGAGAGCAGGGCATTCAATCCATTAGAGAAACTGTATCTCCCCTTTATATTGTTTCTCATATAGGGCGGCCCACGTAAACGTTTCAGTGCAAATCTCTCTGGAATAACAATAGATATTGAAAAATGACATTCACAGTTTTGAATGTAAGACAGTGGCCTGTGAAAGTAAATACCATGAGACGTTCTAAAACAAATATTCGTTTCAGCAGAAGCTTAAGTTTTCTTTTTTCTACTTTTTTGAATGGACACCACATATTACTGCTTATGCAGTCAATAACATGAAAAAGCACAAAAAATACGTCAATTACTCATCGAGAAATTACTAAGCGAAGTTGGCGCTTGAAATGAACGAAATGTGCCGCTACTGCACATCCCGAAATGAGAGCATGAACTCAAATTTGCCCGTAATCGAGTTGTGATTGACGTACTAATGAGAAAAACACTTAGTTTATTGCTATTTTCATTGTTATGAAGTGGACAGGAAACAGTATTGATGTCCAGTCACATACAATGAAGAATAAGGAAAGGGTTCTCTCATTCGTGTTTTTATGATCTCCACTGTCATGCTAGAATCGACACATTGGTAACGAAATACCGAATATCATCGGCCAGGGTAAAGCTAATTAGTGGCTGACCAGCGATCTAAGATAGGGGTCGTAGTTGTACGTCAATTACATGATAGTCTATGACACGAACAGGATATGACACTGAACATTTCTACTGACTTCATTAGAACTGAACTTTCACAATTGGTGATACGATTACATAAACATACAATAGTATCTACAGAATAAATATATGTTTTGTCAGAAACCCAAAAAATTTACGTCGGTACGCAGTCATAATTGTCACAGCAAAAACGCTACAACATATGTTCCAAGAGATCGCCATTAACATGGTAACAACGCTGTGCACGTCATGAATGAACGATTCACGGCTGTCAGTGTTTCTCGTGTTATTGCAACACATGAAGCGGTAATAAGGACTTTAATGTGGTCCATTTTTGGTGGAACCTGTTGTTACACCGCTTTTCCCATGTCCACAGACAGAAAAGTCAATGGTGGTGAGGTCCGGTGACCGCCCTGGGAATCTCTGGATAGGACTGCTCTCATCCATTTGGGAATTGTTGGTTTAGTGTATTTCTTGCCACCATGCCAGTATGCGCAGTGCATCCATCATGCTGATACCACATTGTATGACACAAATGAAGAGGTAAGTCTTCCATTAGTTCAGATAAGGTACATCTCAGGAACTGCCCGTTGTGTCGCCCGTTAAGAGCGCTATCAATGAAATACGGGCAAATAATGTGTTGTCCTACAATGTCACACCATACATTGACGCTCCACTAACGCTGGAGTTCTACCTGACGAAGCCCATGTGGCTTTTTTGGTGACTAGTAGTGCATACTGCATACGATGACGTTCCCATGGTTTGTAAACGTGGCTTCATCTATAGACAGTACCACTGAGAGTCTTCCAGGAGAATTCGAAAGTCATTGCCATAAAGGCCTCGATGTAGTGACACATGGTACGAATGGTATTTACGCCTGTGAAGAAAACTCGGCACGCTTGTTCGAGGGATTACTACTAGTCTCTCCTTTTCACGAGAACTTTCATGAGTATGTATTGCCGCGGCAGCCAGAAAAGCTACTTCTGCTGTTCATGTGGTTCTCTTTTGCTACGGATCCGTATTTATGGAGACATGCGTCCAATCGCGCGAAGCCTTCTAACAATATTCGTGAATGTAGTGTTGCGGGTCGGATGATTTACAGTAGGATAACGCTAGACAAACAGTTGAGCTGCTCGTGTTCCATTTTGGTGAAATTCTCCGTAAAGTAATAACATGCCAACCATTTATTCATTTGTGTAAAACATGTCGAAAGCCTAGAATGGATGGATAGGTAAATTTATATTACGTTTTCAACTTTATACTATATACATTGTAAACTACACCAGCGCCATTTACCTTTACGTACCTCCACACAGATCAACCTGCTTCGTAAGTAGCTGTTCCCACACATAGCGCGGACTGTGGTCCGTTCCAGTACACAAAAAATGGTTCAAATGGCTCTTGTCACTATAGGACTTAACATCTTAGGTCATCAGTCCCCTAGAACTTAGAACTACTTAAACCTAACTAACCTAAGGACATCACACAACACCCAGCCATCATGAGGCAGGGAAAATCCCTGACCCCGCCGGGAATCGAACCCGGGAACCCGGGCGTGGGAAGCGAGAACGCTACCGCACGACCACGAGATGCGGGCATCCAGTACACAGTACACAACTGCAGACACGATAGGTTGTTCTGCATAGCGTAACGGGTTATTGTAGACTGACCTGTTCTGTTGCGTAGTGTGTACGCAGATTAATAAACCACGCAAAAGGGAAACCATTACCTACGTATCAACGTTAGTGGCAACAAACACTATCATTACTTTCGGCCCACGTGATAACAATGAAAGTAAGATTAAATGCGTCAATCACGTCACCATTGTGTGCAACTTCGGGTTCATGCTTGCATTTCAGAATGATCAATAGCGGCGCGTTTCGTTTAGTTCAAGCATCAACTTCGTTCTACAGTTTTTGGGGATGTAACTGATGTGCTACGATGCAACTAACGACATTCTGTTTGTAGTTTTTCATGTTTCTGATTGCATAAGAAATACTACGAGGAGTCCATTTAAAAAAAGAGCAAAAGTAAGTCTGCATTAAAACTAATATTTGCTTACATTTTAGATTGTTCATAGTATGTATTTTCATGAGCTCCTGCCTTACATACACAACCGTGAGAGACGTTTTTCAATATCTATCGTTGTTCCAGAGATATTTACGCTGAAACGATTAAGTGCACCAATCAATAAAAATTGTGTAGACAACGATGTAGTGTTTTACTTCCTTCATCTCAGTCGGTTTTGACAAAAAACAGCAACCTTGTATTTAGAGCTTATTGGCGTATGATTAGAATGCTACTACAAAAATGGAATCATCTGAAACTCTGTAATCCTAACAGTTCAAGGATAAAAAATACATCCAAAACAGTATCATTGGATAGTACGCACATAAAGGTTTGTGCCACCTCGGTTCCGAGAGTTCCGGAACCTGTATAGAAAATTTTAATACAGATGAACATAAACATCATTTCCACCCTTTTCATCGCTCATGAAAACCACATATACCATGTTGTACCACCACACACCGAGACCTTCAGAGGTAGTTGTCCAGACTGAGTACACACCAGTACCTCTAATACCCAGTAGCGTGTACTGTTGCATTGATGCATGCCTGTATTCGTCGTGGCATACTATCCACAACTTCATCAAGGCACTGTTGGTCTAGATTGTCCCACTCCTTAACGGCAATTCGTAGTAGACCCTCAGTGTGGTTGGTCGGTCACGTCGTCCTTAAACAGCCCTTTTCAATCTATCCCAGGCATGTTCCATAGAGTTCATGTCTGGAAAACATGCTGACCACTCTAGTTGAGCGATGGTCGTTATCCGGAAGGAAGTCATTTACAACATGTGCACGATGGGGGCGCAATAATCGTCAACGAAGACAAATGCCTCGCCAATATGCTGCCGATATGGTTGCACTATCGGTCGGAAGATAGCGTTCAAATATCACACAGCCATTACGGCGCCTTCCATGACCACCAGCGGCGTACGTCGGCCCCACATAAGGCCACCCCATACAGCAGGAGACTCCACCTTGATGCACTCGCTGGACAGTGTGTTTAAGGCATTCATCCTGACCACGTTGCCTCCCAATACGTCTCCGACTACTGTCTGGTTGAACGCAAATGCGACACTTATCGGTGAAGAGAACGTGTTGCCAATCCTGAGAGATCCCTTCGGCATGTTGTTGGACCCATCTGCATCGCGCTGCCAGTTGTCGTGGTTGCAATACACACTGGTACCTCTAATACCCAGTAGCACGTCCTCTTGCATTGATGCATGCCTGTATTCGTCGTGGCATACTACCCACAACTTCATAAAGGCACTGTTGATCCGGAACGTTCCAGTCTTCAACGGAGATTCGGCGTAGATCCCTCAGTGTGGTTGGTGGGCCACGTCGTCCTTAAACAGTTCTTTCCAATCTATCCCAGGCCTATCCCAGGCGTGTTCTATAGGGTTCATGTCTTGAAAATATGCTGGCCACTCTAGCCGAGCGATGTCTTAATCGAATTCAAATGGCTATATGCACTATGGGAGTTAACATCTGAGGTTATCAGTCCCCTAGACTTAGAACTATTTAAACCTAACTAACCTATGGACGTCACACTCATCCATGCCGGAGGCAGGATTCGAATCTGCGACCGTAGCAGCAGCGCGGCTCCGGACTGAAGCCCCTAGAACCACTCGGCCCACAGAAGTCGGCGATGTCGTTATCTTGAAGGAAGTCATTCACAAGATGTACACGATTGGGACCCGAAATGTCGTCCATGAAGACAAATGCCTCGCCAATATGCTGCCGATATGGTTACACTATCGGTCAGAGGATTGGATTCACATATCTTACAACCGTTACAGCGCCTTCCATGACCACCAACGGCGCACACCGGTCCGACATAACCCCAAAACAGCAGGAAACCTCCACCTTGCTGCCCTTTACGGACAGTGTGTCTAAGGCGTTCAGCCTGACCGAGCTGCCTCCAAATACGTCTCCGACGGTTGTCTATTTGCAGGCTTATGCGACGCTCATCGGTGAAGAGAACGTGATGCCAATCCTGAGCTGTCCATTCGGCATGTTGTTGGGCCAAACTGTATCGCGCTTCATGGTGTCGTAGTTGCAAAGATGGACGTCGCCATGGACGTTTGGAAGTGGTTGCGAATCATGCAGACTATTCCGCAAAGTTCTAGTCGTAACACGACGTCCTGTGGCTGCACGAAAAACATTATTCAACATGGTGACGTTGCTGTCAGGTTTCCTACGGGCCATTATCCGTTGGTAGCGCTTATCAACTGCAGTAGTAGCCCTTGGTCGGCCTGGGTGAGGAATGTCATCGACAGTTCCTCTCTCTCTCTGTATCTCCTCCATGTCCGAACAACTTAGCTTTGGTTCACTCCGAGTCATGTGGACACTTCTCTTGTTGAGAGCCTTTCCTGGCACAAAGTGACAATGCGGGCGCGATCGAACCGCGGTATTGACCGTATAGGCATGGCTGATCTACAGACAACACGAGACGTGTACCTCCCTCCTGTTGGAATGACAGGAACTGCTCGGCTATCGGATCCCCTCCGTCTAATAGGCGCTGTTCATGCTCATGCATAGTTGTTTACCTTTTTGGCGCGGGTTTAGTGAGTTCTCTGAACAGTCGAAGGGACTGTGTCTGTGATAAATATCCACAGTCAATGTCTATTTTCAGGAGGTCTGGGAACCGGGGTGATACAAAACTGTTTTTGATGTGTGTTTTTAACCCCGTTATTTCAGGAGACTTCAGTTCCCAATCAAAGTTTTGTTTGCAGTAGTAATAAAACGTCTCAATGTCAGAGGGAGGGACGGAAGAAGAGATAGACTGAGCAGGGGTGGGGGGGTGGGTGGACGAGCAAACGGACAGTCAGAGAGTGGGTGATGATGATGATGTTTGGTTTTGTGGGGCGCTCAACTGCGTGGTTATCAGCGCCCGTACAATTTCCCAACCTTTGCTCAGTCCAATTTCGCCACTTTCCTGGATGATGATGAAATGATGAGGACAACACAAACACCCAGTCATCTCGAGGCAGGTGAAAATCCCTGACCCCGCCGGGAATCGAACCCGGGACCCCGGGCTCGGGAAGCGAGAACGCTACCGCGAGACCACGAGCGGCGGACCAGAGAGTGGGGGGGGGGGGGGGGGGGGGACGGAGGAAATAGACAGAGAGAGATTGCGTACGAGGAGAAGATGGACAGAGAGAAGGGGGAGGAGGCGATGGGCAGAGAGGGGGAAAGAGGGTGGAAATGGGCAAAAAGAGCGGGGAAGAGGAGACTGATAGAGGGGGAGAAGGAGGTTAGAACGTATATCGGATTCCAGTACATATTTAGGAATCGTGCAGCATTTCCGTGTTCACTAGTACTACATAAAGACGGTTTCGATACGGAGGATCACGTCAAAAAATTCCAGTGTACAAGAATATCACCTACTAGTGCTGCTGTTTAGTGACGTGAGCTGTCTTATATACAACATGCCATAGCCGTTAGTTGATGTTAGTGCAGACACACTAACGAATATAGCATCTAATGGTTTCAGTATCACGTATACAGTCATTTCCTGTAAAACAAAAGCTATCAACGTACTGTAATAAAATGTACTATGGATTACTGTGACAATGGAAGTGTAACCTAGGAGTCGAGGGAAGGTAGGATTCGGTTACGATTGTGAACGGGGTGGTAATCAGTTGCCATTGATTGCCTTTTTCAGTTACACACAATTTATTTAAAATCAGTAATTCCAGACTCAACAATAAATAAAATTAATGAAGGAATAACAACAGTGTAACTAATAGTGTTTTCAGTGAGATACAAATTAGCAAATCACTATTAAATACAGATACAACAGATTTTGTTTTAAAAGCAAGCCACTGTGGTCTGGGCAGAAGGCCTTACACGCGAGGAAGGCAATAATTTAAGAATTGTTGAAAACTCGCTGTAAGTTACATATTACGGGTATTGAAATATTAAAGCCAAGACTCCATAAACACAGCAGACGGCATCAGACGCCAGGAATGGCAGTAAATAAGGTTTTAAAGGCTTACTGCTAAAATACAAATACCAAATTAGAATTTTAAAGCAAATGACCACATTCACGGCTGAAGGCCTTACACGCCAGTAACGGTAATAATATAAAAAAACTTTTGAAACCCGATGTAAAACAGCAAATACAATAGCAAAGTTAATTAAAAATCAAGAAACTGATCCAGACGGTGCTCCAGGAATCGACCTCTGAGAAGGTCCAGCTACTAACTCTTTCGCAAGCGATGAAATAGGCAGCCAAGAGTTGCATTCACTTCAAAAGATGGTAACTCAAACTAGTGGCAGTCTAACGAATGACTAATGATAATCTTGCTGAAGCTACCTGACGTCCGATAAACCAAATGCAATGATGGAGCAATACGCCAAAGCCGGAACCGGCGGTCTGCACTACGTCCAGAATACTGTGTTTAGAGCGCACAGAACGAGAAAGGAATCTTTACCACCAGAGTAGCAGAATCACCAACCAACCTACAATCAAGAAAACTGTCAAACTACACCCCTTACTGAACAGCAGCGGCACGGCGAGGAAATGTACACTGCCGTTCCATACACTAACCCCCAGGGCAGGTAACTGGGGAATTAGCGGCCACCAGGCAAGAAAAATTACCACTGGTTGTACTTAACAAATTCTAACAAGTTGAACGCAGTAAATGGTAATAAAAAGTCGAGGAAAGCTAATCAGATCCGCCTTCCCCAAGCACACCACTCGCTGCTCTTCGTCTCGGCGATACTACGAGGAGCAACACTAACCCAAGTCACTGGAGAATCGCCAGATATCACAGTGGTCGAGGTTTCCCTACTTGGATTGAAATGAACTCATGTTAAAGCTTGCTGGATCCGGTTTACGACGAAGTCGTGCACCCTCGTGACCACAGCTTTCCATCTAGCAGTCCATGAGTGCCGCCAGCGGTCCCGGTGTGTTCTCGCACTGCGCGGACCTGGCTCCTCCTCAGTCCCCAACCGAAGTGGCCCACTCCCACGACCCTGAAAAACAACGACGTCGCCTTAAAGACTGGGCAATAGTTACTACTGCTCAGGGGCCATTTTAATTTCTGACACAAAATTTTAACGAAAGGGTAATTTGGGACTCCATTATAAAGGAATCCGTTGAAATACGCATCGCGGAAAATCAAATGAACAGTGACAGCGTCTGTCAGCTGGATAATGCGTGTGTAACGCTACTGCCCGCTCGGACGTACGTTAGCTCTTTAAAGCCTGTACTGTAATAAGTTCACGGGCTTCACCTTATAAACAAGGATTTTAGTACATAAGTTGACCGCGTGTACCTAACTGGAAGCAATTCGGACTTATATCCAGTCAGTAACTACAGTGATGCGTCAAGCAAAGGTAAAGCACAATTCTGCATTCGCACGGACAAGAAGTACACACAGCAGAGGTTACCAATGATTAATAATACGGTCGCCAGCCTAATTAGGCAATGAGTGAGTTTTTCCTTGTACAAGTGGGTGCATGTACAAGCATAATAACACGTAGTAATGTTGCGTTTTATGGCAAAATTTGGAACCAGAAAGAATCTACTGAACTAAGCTTTTCTTCTTTTGTACTAATTTGGACGAGCTAAAATTACACAACACCACACAGCAATGATTACTACTAACTGCATTTTGTATATTGATCAGACTGAAATCGGGCATAGATTACCCTAGAATTAGCAATCTTGAAAGTACACATACAATGTCAGTATTAAGGATGGATAAACACTAATACACTTAAGTTTAATATGGAACTTAACTTTGCTGGTCAAATCTGATCAGTACACTTCAAGGTTTGAAAGAATAGGCAAGAGAAGGGGGGGGGGCCCTGAAACTGTTATGGTCGTTATACTGAAACTATTAAGTACTGAAGGTAAATTAACACTCAGAATTATTAACCTATGGATTACTACTCTTTTGTCTCACTTCTGAATTATTTAACTGTCATTATTTCTGTCTCAAATTAATTAAATAACATCGCTAACTCAATTCAAAAAAACTCTCTTCCAATTTAGTCATACTTTTGTTCTTTATCAACATTTGCAATAACACACAGAACTTTAAACTTCTTTATAGCATAGATTTGTCTGCTGATAATTCTCATTAACACTAACTTTAAACTTTCAGTTCGGGATACTCGGGTTGCACAATATGTGGTAAGGACCCTGTCTAGGTCAGTGATCAGGATAAGTAATGACTGAGGCAATTCTGGTAAAAGTCACGTTATTATTGAACAGTTAGAAACAGTTTCGACACTGGTCCACGCAGATACAATTCTAAAGATGAAATAAATGTTTGACCTGTGCACGTCGGTGCGGCGGATGGCGGGCAGCGAGATAGCGAGAAGCACAGCACACATGCAAGCACGGCTAAGGCTCTCACTGCATTGGCACTTTCCTTCTTCTTAGCGTCGTAATATTTCCAATTTTGTGCCTAAGAATAAAGCCATGCCATGTAGTCGTCGGGATCGGCACATCCGAGGCTCAATGGAATCCACTTTTCCTGGATAGCCTCCTCGATACGGTACGTGTTCCTCTGACCGATGCCCAACTCCGACTGTAATACTGAGCCCGTTGTGCCGAACCGCGCCAGTGTGCGTTTTCCCGCACTCGCCTGCCTCCACCTTTTCCAGCTCCCCTACAGGTAGGGTATTCACCACAGGTTTTCTACTACACATATATTAATACCTTTCCTACGTATGGACCAAGCGTATAAATACAATTTTCACATCTTACATTAGTTTTAACATTAAATACACTTCCCTTTGATTACCACATTACTTGAAATCTAACACAAATAATAATATTCATTTCAAAAGTTGCTCACAGTTTCTTTAACATGACACGAAAAGAAAAAGAAATTCAAAACATTGCTTACATTAATTTATCAACATTCAGAAAGAAAAAAATTTATCATATGTACAGTTGTTGTTACACGTGGAATCCTGTCATCTCTGAGATTTGGTCCAGACGAAGACTCTTGAATACTCCGATGGCTGCGGCGAGCGGCAGCGCCGAAGATAGCAGATATTCACAGTACCATCAGCGAGGGCGCTGCCGGTGGGCGGTGTGCTCCATCTGTCACCGTGACTGTGACGCATGCGCGGCAATAATCTCACCGCGCTGCATAAGGAGGAGTGCAGAACGTCTTCTTCAGTCTTCGGTGGTTCACCTGAGGATGACTGGCAGATGTCCAATGGATATATCGTGGAGTGAAGTTTACAACGACCGGCTGCACTGCCGAAATCTCTTCGAACATTGAAGTCGCCGGGAAAATATTAAATTATATTATACAGAAAATTATATTATACAGAAAGTACGTAAAAGCTAAATTTGCGGAAAGTAAGAATGATGTAACATGACTTTATTGTTACGATATGTAGAAAGTCCATTGTTTACTTGGGTGCTGACCTTTCGCAGTATTGCTATACCAGCAGCTGTTGAAATGTACCGAAATACCAGTTTAGCTTAGCTTAGCTTAGCTTAGAGTCATGTTGTTCACTGAATATGCGTTGTGACTGCCATGAAAAAAATATTTCCAGTTCTTCCAATATGTTTGCAAGTGTAGTGTTTTGTTGCATTGTGTAAAATTTCTATTGAAACGTCCCCTTTGAAAAATTATACATGACTGTGCTTAAACTGACACACAATATTTTTAGCGCAACGCAATCTGACTTTCAAAAATCCCTACAAAAGAATGGCCCTGACTAACATTAACCTATACGTTTCACAAATCACTTACCTCACAAAAATCTTGGTTACTCGAACTACTGCAATACAGCGAGCTCCACTACTGCCAGCTAAATAAAAGATTCAAACTACTGAAGGCACTAACTGCTGATATGCACAGTTAGCAAAAGAAAGGTTTTAATAGAGAACAAACAATGTATTTACCTTAATATTGTTCAAAAGTCATATTATATATATCAGTTCATGACATCCAGTCTTACTAATGTACTGTCTCTGATGGACACACGTCCAGATCATCCGCTCTCAAAAATACGCCATCTCACTTCCCCACATCCACCACTGCTGGCGGCTCACCTCCAACTGCGCTACGCTACGCGCTGTTAACATCCAGCTGGCCAACACTACAATGGCAGACAACAATGCAAACTAGCCACAGACTGTACACAGCACTGCCAGTGATTTTCATACAGAGCGCTATGTGGCGTTACCAATAAGAAAACCAAAACAGCCTACTTACACTATATTGTCATAAACATAGTCCTGCACACTGCACTTTTCTGACGAGGTACTGTGTATCGATATCCTCATAATGTGGTATGTTTGCACTATATGACCAAAGGAAGAAAAGTGAAGCACGCAGAGGACAGGAGACAACGAACGAAACGTCACACGAGTTTGGAGGGTATATGATGGTATTTCAGTGATCACAAAATCAAGTCAGGCCTATAAAGAACTTGCAGATGTGGCCACATAGCGGTATGACGTTGCACCTTCTCTGACATTTGATGCATGCGCTGATTCGTTTGAGAATAATGTCATAAAATCGTTGTACTCTCTCCTGAAAGAGATGGCCCACTGTTGTCATAACTCGTACTTGATAACCTGGATACTGCCCCTGGGGTGAATTTGGCGTCCGAGCTGGTCCCACACATGTTCTGTCTGCGACAGATCTGCAGATCGTGCTGGCCACTGGAGTATTGGAACGTGAGTCAGACAGTTGACAGAAATACGTGCGACGTATGGACAAGCATCATAGTGTTGAAAATTGTTTCCATGGTAGTGCCACATGAGAGGTAACACTTGAAGATGTCTGTGACATACCATTGTGCCGTCAGTGGTCCTTCGGTCACTACCAGCTGAAACCTGAAGTCATACCCGATGGTCCTCCTCACCGTGCCGCGAGAAATAACACCAATGTTCCTCTCCAAAACAAAGAAAGAATGGGAAGTTCCCCAGGTCGCCGCCGTGTTCACCGACGCATGACATCCAGGGTAGTTAAGAACCTTGATTCATCACTAAGCGCTGTGTGGCGGTCTTATAAACGGTCCGTATTTTCCGGTCACGGCACTACTCAAAACGCAGCGGCTTATGTCGTGGTATTAAAGACAGCTTACGTAAGGGGTTGTAATTCTTTAGGTTTGCTGCTAATCTTCGATGGGAAGACAAAAAACGTTAACCTTGCGAGATAATTCGCGATAACATTTATTGCAGTAAGCTACTTTGCAGTACAGCCCGCAGCATTGGAGCCGTTGCCTGTTAAGGAGACAGCCAGTTGTGTCTTAGCAATGACGCATTCGCACCTGTCGCTGTGCTAGCCATGGGAAGCGGTATCTGTGTCACTTCGAGCGACTGAATATTCAAACACTTAAGAATTGAAATCAACTATATTAAATGTAATTCAATCTAGTTTAAATCGGTACACTATCTTTTGTTTTTCAATAGAATATTGTATAAAAATTTCCGCTTTGTATCTGTCATAGTTTCGGAGTTACAGAAATTTACTTAAAAAAATCAAAAACTGACACTTAGACTAAAAAACTCAGTTAGAAATAATAACAGTTTGTCTTTTAGTATCACTTGAAACCATTACTGGAGTTCTCAGGTCTATTTATTTGTATTTTCATATTAAAAACGTTAACAATTTCTCATTTTCGTAAAGTAAAATCCAGAAAAGGTTATTATTTAATTAATATCTATTTGTTTTGTTGTTGTGGAATGAATGAGAATGAGTGAGAGTGTGTATGTGGGACATACGTAAAATTTCAATATTATATTATATACACCATTACGTAATGGCGTTGTGTGAAAGTTGTGTTTTACGCACATTGCTGATGACCTATGTCTAAGTGTGCTTGCTTTTGTAAGGAGGCAGGCAGAATAGCCGTATGCAAAGTAATAAGTTTCTAAATTTATTTCAAGATTAGTTTTCTTTTCGTTTGGTTTTTTTAAACATTACATTAATATTTGCATATTGAAATGACGTAAATGCATCCGTGAATAGTGATTGGCGTAGGGCAGTTTTGGCACGAGAATAATATCGAAGGATATTTCTGATTGGGTGGTCATTTTGATCACCCAATCAGAGTTAAGAAATTCGCGCGCGCTGCTAGGTAGTTATAGGCTGTGGAGTCTGCCCCGATAGCTGAATGGCCAGCGTGACGGACTACCGTCCTAAGGGGCCCGGGTTCGATTCCCGGCTGGGTCGGGGATTGTCTACGCTTAGAGACTGAGTGTTGTGTAGTCTTCATCATTATTTCATCCCCATTCGGCGCGCAGGTCGCCCAATGTGGCGTCGAATGTAATAAGACCTGCACCAAGGCGGCCGGACCTGCCCCGTATGGGGCCTCCTGGTCAATGACGCCAAACGCGCCGGCCGAAGTGGCCGAGCGGTTCTAGGCGCTACAGTCTGTCACCGCGCGACCACAGGTTCGAATCCTGCCACGGGCATGGATGTATGTGATGTCCTTAGGTTAGTAAGGTTATGTAGCTACAGTCCGGCACCGCGCGACCGCAGGTTCGAATCCTGCCTCGGGCATGTATGTGTGTGATGTCCTTAGGTTAGTTTGGTTTAAGTAGTTCTAAGTTCTAGGGGACTGATGATCTCAGATGTTAAGTCCCATAGCGCTCAGAGCCATGTGAAACATTTGACGCCAAACGTTCATTTCCATTTCCATAGGCTGTGGAAGGAGCAGCATGGGGGAGGGGGTCGCTAGTCAGCTATCGGACGTGCAGGTCATGTTGAACGCTTCTGTCTTTATTATGTGTAAAATAAAGAAATGACTGGCTTCTCGCGTCCAGATTGTGTGGCCGTAATAGCAGTTGCATTTACGGACAGTTTCGTGAAGTTTGGAAGTTTTTGGATTGTCTTGTTGGAAAGAGAACCACGTGTGAACTTTCGACCTTCGTAAAATTCCACGTGGCATGTTTCATATTCGTCGATGGAATATTTGGCGAGCAATTTCTTTATTAGATATCCACTGAAAAAGGACCGAGTGTGAAACTCTTATATTGTAGTGGAGTAATGACTGTAAATCGCGTGATAATTCGGGTTGGACTTAAGTACATTCCTGGCTGCGTTTTGTTGAAAGGGTACAGTACCGCCCGACATTGAAAATAGGTACAACATACTTCATTATTCTTGTCAGAACAACATATTTTTTCTAATAATAACTCAATTTCAGTTAATACAGCGAAGCCGGATACCAGAGTGGGAAAGAATGACAATTTATTTATTTAATTGATCACATGTGCACTCCCACAAAATAAATCCCTACATCCAGTTTGGTGAGATATGTGAAATGAATGAATGTATGGTCGTCTGCTAACCGCAGATAGTGAATGTGAATATATGATCATCTTTGAGACGATCCTTTGGCCTCCTTTGGTGCAACTAAAGAGATGAAACTTACCGGAGCTTTGAGCGCCTGAAATGTGGCTGACCAATACGGTAGCATGGTCTTCCCCCACCTCGACAGAGGTGCGAGATGACCTGAAGAAGGGCCATGTTTCAGCACTCTGCCGCTGGATCTAGTGTTGGTAAGACCTGTCTTAGGCGTGCTCCGTAAGGACAAAAGAGAGGAGACATGGTATGCATGTGAAATACTTAAGAGTAGTTTAGAATAATAATTTCTCTATTTCATTAACTTTTGTGTCAGGCAGGTAATATTAATGGGATCGTAGTAATCTTCGGAAGTGACCAATGGTCACAAAGAAACCACGTGTAGCAATAAGTTGAAATACTTCCGAGTGCTTAAGTTAAGCTGAATTACTAGCGTGTGTACTATAAGTTGGAAATATTTAAGAAATGGCGTGTGCAGGACTTGAAATTGGAGACGAGTACTTCCACGTGGTGAGTACTGTGTGAGTCTCAATCTGTGTATGAGACAAAGGATAAAGAGAAGTACTCGTCCATGGTATCAGTTGAGGACTCGAGTGTGTGATGAGTATGTTCTTAATATTACTTTGCGTGTTGTGTTTGTGACGCTTGATTCAAACTATAATACTCTGAGAGAGAAGCAAGGTGAGTCAGCCGTCTATCCAGCAACGCCACTTGGCTTGCATTGCACAGGAAGACGTGCATATAACGTCCAGAGTTCGTAGTAGGAAAGAAAGGTTACGAAGTGGGGCAGTGTCGTGTGGAACTGGGATGAATACTAATTGAAGTGGGAAAGCTGAAAGTGATGTGATTATAATGTTTTGACTATTCCTTATGTTGTATTCGATGTTGCGGTGTGGTGTATGTCATGTAATTTAAGTATGTGTGGTTTGTATGGGAGAGTAGCAAGGTAGTTTCAGAGGTAGTGGGTTATGCATGTTCCTTTTGTACCGCTCGGTCTGGAGGAAAGTTTCGTGATGATGGTTGTGAGGGTCTAAGTGTGAGATATAGCAAGAGATCCACCATCCTATCCAGAAAGTGCACTGTAGCATTAAATAATTACGAGACCATAAGATAGAGAATCACCAATGTAAAGCCATGCCCACTGGGCAGAATTTCTCAGGTGTTGTTGTTGTAGGTTATAGAATTTGTGTGTTTAGGTGATAGAATTTATCGGAATAAATAACATAGTGAAAAGAAAAAGATTGGTGGCCTTTTCCTTCGAATTGTATGTTGTCATGACATCCAGAATTTATAATGCGTACGCCATTCATATTCAGCTCGATGGCCACGTGTTGATAAAAGCCGTTAAATAAGAAAGAAAATGTGGTATTGCCAGTGCGTAGTGAACAGTCAGTGTTGTGTAAATTACTGATAGTCAGATGTGCGTTTCCGTTGCGTAATATCCAAGCAGGAGAATAACTTTTAACTTAATTGTGAGTACTAGAGCTCATGTTACTTGATAAATAAAAGAATGAATCCACTCGCTTGGCAGACCACTCATCTTGCAGGCCTGACTGCTTGATGCCACAGTATGAGCAAGGCATGTGGGTGCCTCTCAGTGTGTGTGTACTGGATTGTCTGGAATTTGAGCTGAGGACAGTGATATTATTCGTTAATTAAATACGCGCTGATGGTAAGTTTTATTTTGAACTTAAAGAAATAAGAGAACCTGTTGCAGAATTTTGACATTTTTCTAAAGAGGTGAAGCAATCGCCCTCAACCCGAAAATTGTTATAAAATATTACAGGAGAGCTTGCTACCAGAGTTTACGTGGACTTTGCAAACATGAGTATTGACGGTGTTTTTCTTCAATGCTACTTTTGACATTGTCTCAACAGTATCTACGCATGCAGAGAAATGGGCTGGTGATCTGAAGCCGTACTGAGGTAGGTGGAACTTAAGTAGTGCGCAGTGTGACGAAAGACAGTGATCGAACATTTACGCCACCCAACTAAACCCGACCCGCCGCAAACGTTGCAATATTGTTCTCGCATGGCATGTGCAGATGTGAAGGGGTTACGATGTACTTGGCGCACATGTGGCGATGCACCCTTGTTATGGTCAGACGTGGTCAACCGGATACTTGACGACGAGTATGTCTGTCAATCGCCCATACAGCGATCTGGTCATTTCGTATCCAAATGACACAATAATCTGGATTTTGCACGATTCGACGAACTGACCAAATAGAGACACACAATGAGACCCCTTTCCAAATCTGTCAGATGATCATAACTCTGTCTCACAAGAGTACATGGCATTTACGTGTCCTTCACAGTGGTCACACAACATCTCACGCTTTTCACTCCTGTTGTACACCCTGCCAGGTCTGGTAACAATTCCAAACACAAACTACATCAGTGCACTCTAGTGGCGGTTCTACCTCTCACAGAGAACCCAACAAAAATCTCTTACATACACGCCGATGGTGAGTACGTGTGCGCAGTTACGTTGACATCCGACCATGTCGTCTGGGTATTCCACTTTGTCTAGCAGTTAACATGCATTTTAACATTCTGATGCTTTGTGAGATAGCAACTACTCTTCCTTGTTTATTAATTTGGCAAATTCTGAAGATGGTATCAAGCCGAATCGTGTAAAAGTGTAACGTTTATACGGTAAAAGCGACCAAGACAGTGTGCTGCATTTCCGTAACGACCTTGTTCGACGGACAAATCACGGGAACAGTGTTGCAGGCTCTCTTTCCATGTGACACTGAGGACCGATGCAAAGTTCAAGGTCTACCTGTCCGAAATTTGTCATCATATCAATTCTCCTTGCCGGGAAAATACTGATCACCACGCCCGGGTCGAGCGCCACGACATTAATGATTTCGACTGCGGAGAACCTATGTCATTTCCAGATGTTACTCGAATGGAACTCTTCCAAATATTAACTGTGGTGTAATTCTGTACAGTCTGAGCTTTATTCTCTTTGCAGTAAGACACTAAACTCTCTGCACTGTGATGACTATATGTAGCCGCTATTACAGAAGCCTTATGTGGCAGTACCCCGGTTACCTGTCATCATGTTTATTCTCCGTTACGCCGCGAGGCTGAATACAGTCAGTCAGTGTCTTCCGGCGATCAAAGTCAGTATAAATAATGGAAAATTTTCTACATCGGCGTTCATGATTTACGCTAGCAAACAGACTACACAAGTATGGGTTTTACGCAGAGCGTCGCATGTCGGCGCCGATCCAATCGAAAGGCACGCCAAGTGAATTCCCTTTACGCAACCCGCTCCCCGCAGCGGCTGGACGCACACATACTCTCAATAATTGAGCGTGGGAGCTCCGCCAGCTGAGTCAACCGTGACTGCATTAATAACGGCAGCGCGGCGCGGTGCGGCGCAGCGGGCGCAGGGGCAAGCGCGAGAGACGCAGACGGCGACGGCAACCGCGACGCCGGCGCCGCCCCCGAGACACCTCAAACGGACGCCGTAATACGGTAATCTCAGCGCCGCCGCTCCACTCCATATGGCATGCGCGTGGGCGCGTCTCCGGATTAGCAGCCGTTCACTGAGGACACCCCTGCAGCGTCCAGATGTTCCCCCTGATTACCTCTGTCCACCACAACACAATCAGTGTTGTAACGTCTTAGGTCAATTGACCCAAAGTCAACAAGAATTTAGAAAACGTCGTTCTTATGAAACACAACTAGCTCTTTACTTGCACGAAGTGTTGAGTGCTGTTGCCAAGGGTTCAAAAATGGTTCAAATTTCTCTGAGCACTATGCGACTTCTGAGGTCATCAGTCGCCTAGAACTTAGAACTAATTAAACCTAACTAACCTAAGGACATCACACACATCCATGCCCTAGGCAGGATTCGAACCTGCGACCGTAGCGGTCGCTCGGTTCCAGACTGTAGCGCCTAGAACCGCACGGCCACTCCGGCCGGTTGTTGCCGAGGGATTTCAAATTGATTCCGTATTTCTAGATTTCCAGAAGGCTTCTGAAGCTGTATCAGACAAGCATCTTATAGTAAAATTACGTACTTATAGAATATCGTCTCAATTATGTGACTTAATTCGTGTTTTCCTGTCAGTGGGGTCACAGATCGTAGTAAGTGACGAAAACTCATCGAGTAAAATAAATGTGATGTCTGGCGTTCCCCAGGGCAGTGTTATAGGCCCTTTGCTGGTTCCTTGTCTATATAAACAATTTAGGAGAAAATATGAGCAGCTGTCTTAGGTTGTTTGCAGATGATGCTGTTGTTTACCGACTAGTAAAGACACCAGGAGATCAAAACAAATTCCAACACGATTTAGAAAAGATATCTGTATGGTGCAAAAATTGGCAATTAACCCTAAATAACAAATTGGAATAGAGATCAACATAAACATCATTTCCGCCCTTTTTTATCATGAAAACCACAGATTGCGTCTTGTAGCACCATACAGCGAGGTCTTCAGAGGTGGTGGTTCAGATTGCAGTACACACCGGTACCTCTAATACCCAGTAGCACGTTCTCTTGCATTGATGCATGCCTGCTGGTCCAGATTGTCCCACTCCTCAACGGTGATTCGGCGTAGACCCTCAGAGTGGTTGGGGGTCACTTCGTCATTAAACAGCCCTTTTCAAACCATCCCAGGCATGTTCGATAGGGTTCATGTCTGGAAAACATGCTGGCCACTCTATTCCAGGGATGTCGTTATCCTGAAGGAAGTCATTCTCAACATGTGCACAATGGGGGCGCGAATTGTCGTCCATGAAGACGAATGCCTCGCCAATATGCTGACGATATGGTTACACTGTCGGTCGGAGGATGGCATTCACGTATCTTACAGCCGTTACGGCACCTTCCAACGGATTGCGTCGTTGCCAAATAACGCCACCCCAAAACAGCAGGGAACCTCCACCTTGCTGCACTCGCTGAACAGAGTGTCTAAGGCGTTCAGCCTGACCGAGTTGCCTCCAAACACGTATCCGACGTTTGTCTGTTTGAAGGAAAATGCGACACTCATCGGTGAAGAGAAAGGGATGCCAATCCTGAGGGGTCCATTCAGCATGTTGTTGGACCCATCTTTATGCGTTTCATGATGTCGTGGCTGCAAAAATTGACGTTGCGAGTGAAGTTGTGCCTCATGCAGCCTATTGGACACAGTATGAGTTGTAACACGACGTCCTGTGACTGCACGTGAAGCGTTATTCAACATGGTGGCGTTGCTGTCAGGGTTCCTCCGAGCCATAATCCCTAGGTAGTAGCTATTGGGCGGGCTGAGGGAGGCATGTTATAGATTTTTCCTGTCTCTCTGTATCTCCTCCAGGCCTCTCGGAGTGAACCAAAGCGATGTTATTCGGACTACATCGCTTTGGTTCACTCCGAGAAGCCTGGACACTTCCCTTGTTGAGATACCTTCCTGGCACAAAGTAACAATGCGGGCGCGATCGAGCTGCGGTATTGACCATCTAAGGATGGTTGAGCTACAGGCAACATCAGCTGTGCACCTCCTTCCTGGAGGAATGACATGAACTGATCGGCTGTCGAAACCCCCTGTCTAATAGGCTCTAATAGGCTCTGCTCATGCATGGCTGTTGACGTCTTTGGACGGGTGTAGTGATATCTCTGAACCGTCAAAGGAACCTTTATTGACCTCCAAATTAATTTTTGTGATGCTTACGTGCATTTTGGCCAAATTACGGCCTTTGTATTTCCGAGGAATGGCTTTGTATTATATTCTTTTGTTAAGCGAAGTTCTATGTTTATCTTTTTAGCTTTCCCTCATGGCGTCTTTTACTCCTCTGTTAGGCTGAACATCTCCCATTTACTTAAACTTCTCTGTTCTTGTGACATTTCTACAAATTATGCTGAATTTTCATGGTGCAGTATCTCTGTTCGTCTTTACTGCTGTTTTTACTAAGGAGATTTGTAGTCCTAATTTTTCTGCTGTTTCTTTAAGTATTTCTATCTGTTTTTGTGCTCCCCCTCCGTTATCTGCGAAAACTGCCCAGTTGTCTCAAAATCCTAAACAATCAATTTTGACTTTATTTATTCATCAGGTTCCATGGGACCCACTTGCGGCATAGCTAGTTGGCCATGGAACGAGTTAGTATATAGTTTACAGACGTTATTAGAAAATTTGTACCCAAAAGAAGCTAAGTAATTAATAAAAACCCGAAAAAATTGTGAGAGAGTTTACTAATAAATAACACATTACAGAAATAAATTTTCAACCTAACGAGGAAATTCTGAAGAGAACATAAGGAGCATGCCACTAGGAGAAACTTTCAAATTAGATTTGAAGAGTTGAGGTTTCTCACATAATATTTTTCGTTTCTGCTTGATGTCAACTGACTACGAAGCCTCCTGAATAGGCAGACCTTTCTCTATAGTTCTTAAAGAAGTGTTATCCAAATCGAAATAGTTTTTCCGTCTAGTATTTATAATGAATGTTGCAGTGTTTTTCTGAATGAGTCGGTATTGGCAACAACAAATGCCATAATGGAGCATTTGTAGAGGGATGGCAGAGTCAGAATCTCAAAACACCTAAAACTGGCCTACATGAACGTCACGAACTGGCGCTGGAGATGGCTAGAAGACTAATGCAGAGCTGTAGAAACATGCAACACTAGGAGAAAGATAAATCCACCCATTGTAATTAATGATACCTTCGGAGTAAAGAGAAGCACCTGTATGATTATGAAGAGTTGAAATGACTTGCCAGTACTAAGCAAAGAATGGAACGTTGAAATGAAGAAGGAATCTACAGAAGCGTTGTACAATGTAAAAAGGAAGCAAATGAGATGAGAACCGTGAAGTGACCTTAGAGCAGTAACTCGAAACAAGGCGCCTGGAAAATAAGCCATTCCCTCAGCATTATTGAAACCCAATAATTACAAAAATATTCCACCTATTATGCAAGATTCATGTTATTGAATCTATCCATCGAACAGGGGCTAAAGGAAACCAAGAAGAAATTTGGAAAGAGAATTAAGATTCAGGAAGAAGAAATGAAGATTTTCAGACCACACTGTACATTTCTTAGAGACTTGCGAGATCAGTTCAACGGAATGGCCAATGTTTGAAAAAGTTTTTAACGCGAATATCAAATGCAGTAAAATAAATATAGTGGACTGTAGTCGAATTAAATCGTACGATACTGAAGAAAGTAGATTAGGAAATGAGAATCTAATAGCAGTTAACGAATTTCGTTATTTGGGCAATAAAAGGACTGATAATGGTCAAAGTACAGAGAATATACAACTCTGACAAGCAACAGTAAGGGAAACGTGTGTGAAAATTGGAATTTTTTTAACAAAGAACATAAAGTTAATGGTATAAGATCTTATCTGAAGAAATGTAGCATCTTACGGAAGTGAAACATGAATTCCAAACCGTTCCGACAAGAACAGAATAGAAGCTGTGAATTATAAAATTTGAACTGACTATTCAAGGAAGTTTCGTGTTTACAGCCAGTCGTCATTTACAACACTCCAATACGTTTCAACTGGGCATTTACCAGTCCTCTTCAAAGCAAAAGAACACTTCGTTTGCTCGTCTGAGTGTGGATGGCAGGCACAGAGTCTCTGTATTGTGTAATACAGTAAACAAAGATTGACTGCAAGTCTTCCTTCTTCGAACAGAATAAAAGAGTTGCTACAGAAGAATATTGAAGATGAGGTTGGTAGATCAGATGAGATATGAGGAATTACTGAATCAAATACTAATGGAAAAGATTTTATAGGACAACTTGGGTACAAGGAGCGGTAGGTGTGTAGAACACATTATGAGGCATAAAATGGATCATCGTTTTTGGTAGGTATGGGAAGTTTCGGGGCCGGGTGTTAAAGTGGCGTGAGTTAAAGTTGTAGAGGAAGTTCAGGTTTTAACTACTATACAGATTTAAGTCTATGTGGGTTACAGTAGATCTGCAGATCTGAGAAGACTTGCACAGCATAGACTGGGGTAGAGAGATGCGTGAAACCAGTCTACTAAAGACCACAACAGCACGTTACATTTGTTTATTTAAGAGAGCTACCATTTCATACGACAAGTAGAAACACTGAATAAATACACATGCATTTCCTTACGTCAATTACTCCCAATACGAAAAATACTGCCATGAAAAAGATTTCCGAGCTTAGCATACATGAAGTGGAACAAAATGGCACTGAAGGGAGGACAGAAAATTTATACACAAAATTATATTAACAGGAGACCACCACAGCTGTATTGATAGACATTTTTATTACAAAATTTGGATAATTATAGAACGTTTAGAAGCTAAGACTAAGGTACAATCATTGTCTTCTCACGTTAACAGAACTCCCTCATGCCTTAGCTGATGGCCTGCCTCACTCCATTTGACACAATCTTCCTAGGTTGTGGTGTTTGTTGTTGGACAGGAAATTTTGCGGTATTGTTCAGTAGCTTGAGAGTTTCCTTGTCCTGTATGATGTTTTCTCAAAAATCTCTTCCTCTGTCGACATTCATTGTGCAAATATGGCCGTAAATAGCATCTTTCTTATCGTGTCTAGGATGGTCTCTTTGTTTCTGTAGTCTCGCGGTAGCGTTCTCGCTTCCCGAGCACGGGGTCCCGGGTTCGATTCCCGGCGGGGTCAGGGATTTTCCCCTGCCTCGAGATGACTGGGTGTTTGTGTTGTCCTCATCATTTCATCATCATCCAGGAAAGTGGCGCAATTGGACTGAGCAAAGGTTGGGACATTGTACGGGCGCTGATAACCACGCAGTTGAGCGCCCCACAAACCAAACATCATCAAACATCATCATCTTGTTTCTGTATAGATCTTCATTTCTCCTACTCGTTCATTGTTGTATTTGTTCTTTTGTGGTCCTAAAGTTTTTCTCAGTATTTCCCTTTCTTCTTTTTCCGGGCCTTCATGTTTACCTCTTTTATTCAGTGATAGTATTCAGATCCGTAAAGTGCATCTGGCTTAACTACTGTGGCGTAGTGTTTAATTTTTGCCAGGAATGATGCTAATCTTTTATTACATCGATTTTGAGTGAGTTCGTATTTTGATTTAATTTTCTTCAATCTTTCTTTACTTGTCGTGTTATCTAATCCATTTGATTGTATCCATTCTCCCAAAAACTTAAGCTTATCAACTCCGAATTGCGTTTGTACGTATTTTTCTCTGATGTGGTTATGTTCAAGGTATTTCGTTTTCCCATGCGATATCTGTAATCCGGTTTGATACATATGTATTATGTCAAAACATTCATTATGTTGGTACGGCTATGGTGGTTTCTCATTGACGTTAATAAGATTCAGCTGTGGTACTTTAGATAATCAAAATTATTTCATACATAAAATATCTTTTTCTTATGCTACGTTTCTTGCCAAATTACAATATGGTGGCCACGAGGTTGTGCTAGGACGTAAGAGGAAATAATTTTCTATTTTGCTCTAAGATATTCTTATTATATTGGGTGTTTTAAAATTCTGGAGATGAGAAAAGTTACGTATTTCCGAATTAGCACAAAAAATGGTGGTAATTTTGCTGTATCGCTTTTAAATTTCTAGCGTGCTCAGGACGTTGACAAGTTGATTACAAAACGTATTGTGCTTTAATTCACTGATGCTTTATTCACGCGTTCCATTATCGTGCAAAGCAATGCTGTAACTTGCAGAGGAAATCGATAAATTAGGTACTATGTTAATCAAACCTTTTTTGTGTAAGTAGGTTTGTGGAACGAGTTCCAGTTGTTTTTGATAACATTGCCATTTTGCAACTGGACGTGCGACGATTAGCTGGACTCTCAATTTCGCAGATTTATTGCTTTACTGCAGCTACTTTCACAGAGAAAGCAGGCATTCTTCTTTATTCAATATTATTTTCGGTGTTGAAGCTGTGATGCTGAGCAACAGTAGCTAGCCTATTAAGTTGTAGGGCTGGCCGCTGTGGCAGAGCGGTTCTAGGCAGCAACAGGTGTGCGCAGAATGGTTCACGGAAGGCCATAGAACACGACGAAATGGGTCATGTCGCCTCACCTAGACCACTCTCCGAGAAGGTCGACACCTCACCTGAATGGCATTGCACGACATATCAGTGTCCTCCGCGGCTCTGGCTCAACATTGGAACAGTGTAACACATAGCACACTATCAGCGGTGACAGTCCGACGCCTTTATTAGGGCATGGGTTACATGATCATCGTCCACTTCTCCGTCTCCTTTTGACGAATGTGCAGAAACAAGCCAGATGGCAATGGTGTATGGTACGACGCCTCTGGGGATAGGAATGGCATCAGACAGAGTTTTCGGATGAATGCAGCTTCTGTTTGTTCGAAAATTATGGCCTCATTTTGGTTCGCTACAGGCGGGGGAAGCAGCATTGCAGTAGCTGCATTCGCACAAAACATAAAGAGCCAACTCAAGGCCTTAAGGGGTGAGGTGCTATTGGGTTCAACCACAAATCACAACTGGTGCCTGTCCAGGGAACTGTGATCAGTGTGACCTACGTGAATGACATCCTGCGACCTATAGCCATACAGTTTCTGCACAACACTCCAGACGCCATTTTTCTGCAAGACAAGGCATGACCGCATGTTGCTGCATGAGCACGTGACTTCTTGATGTCACAGGATATCAGCCTTTTGCCATGTCCCGCCAGATCACCAGACTTGTCACCAATGGAAAATGTGTGGGGTATGGTGCAATGCTGGGTGCATTGCTGTGACCCAACGCTGGTGAACTTTGGAACCAGTTGAATTCAGCATGGATGGCTATCTATACCTGAACGCAATATATGCGTCGGTGCCGTCACGCGTGGAACCAGTTATCAGGATCCATGGCGGACCTGAGCCTACTATGCAACAGCACACATGCTGAACCGAGGTCACTGAAATACTAATCATTTATTCAGAACATACTAATGTGCATGTCCTGTGAATATGAATGTCCTGTCTCTAGTCGTTCAGGGTGTTGCGCTTTTCCTGAACGTGAGTACATTTACAGAGAGGATTCCGTCTTGTATACTAAAATATAATTTCGTAAAAAGTGCAGCCTTAATTTTATTTCACGTGCAACTTTAACCGAATTACTTGGCTTGGGCCCTCTTTTTAACGACGAGGAATCGCGTGTTTCGCGCATCTTCGTAATTAAATTACGAAGTCCTGTTAATGATTTATCCTTAGATGTGATGGTATGAGACACTCTCAGTCATTTGGTAATTGTTACAGTTTATCACGAGATACATACCGGGTTTACACGTATCTATCGTAAGTAGTGAAATAATTTTAAGGTGCAAATTGTGGTCAGAAAAGGTTCTGAAGGTACATATAGAAAGGTGCCCATGAAATGACTTTATTTGTATTTAAACCAGCTACATTAACTTCCTTTGTCCCATTAACAGGGTTCTGTTGTACTCGATTACACACATCATTTCAATTCTTTTGACATTAAGTTACTGGCGCTTTGAGCCCAATAGCCCCTTATATTCTGAGAAACTCCGCTCGTCATCTACAGAAACCTATGGAACATACCTTGTCAGCATGCTCAAAGTTGCAAAGGTTTCCACATCTTGATTATTCTTCAAATTTAATTCGAAGTTGTCTTTAGTGAATCAATCAAGGATGAATCCAACACTCGTCAGATTCTTCCGCTGATCCTCCTTGTAAATACCTTCTTATCCCTTAACCTTGAATCTTACTTGTACACAGCAAAAAGGTCTAAGTGTAGGTCTTTGTTGTTGGGCATGTTTTGTGGCTGCTGCATCCCTTGAGTCCACGGCACTGATAAAGTGTTCGAGTTTATCAAAGTTTTCGCACAAGAAAATTGCACATTCTATCCAAGCACACCATCATGTGATGACAGGAAACTACAGAAAGTGGAGCCCTATTATTTCTTGATACAAAACTGGACGACTGAGAGACTTTACCAGAATCTTCTTCAGAGTAGCAATGAAGTCATTTACACTACACTAATTCTCCCTGATACCTCCACAAACACGCTGTAGACCATGTGCAACACATCTCACATGGTTGAGATAGGGGTACACACCCTTCAATTGTTGAAAAGCCGAAAGCATGTATCGTGCTTGATCAGCCACCACAAGCACCCCTGGCCAGATTCGTACATGAGACGTTAAATGATTGCATTATCGTCCAGGTTTAAAAAGCATAGCTTTTGCAAGTGGAAAAACCATCGCACTCAAAATATAACTCTGTAGCTGGTCGGTATTTCATCTAAACCGGATCCCAGTTCACTTTTACCTACCACCTGTTTATTTTCTCTAAAACTTCCGAACTTCATAGATGCTCTCCTGCGAAACTTGAAAGACTAGCACTCCTGGACGAAAGGATATTGCAGAGACATGGCTTAGCCACAGTTTGGGGGATGTTCGCAGAGTGAAATTTTCACTCTGAAGTGGAGTGTGCGCTGATATGAAACTTCCTGGCAAATTAAAACTGTGTGCCAGACCGAAATTAGAAATCGGGACCTTTGCCTTTCGGGGGCAAGTGTTTTGCCAAGTGACTTAACCAAGCACGAAGTTAGGAGACGAGGTACTAGCGGATGTACAGCTGTGGGATCGGGCAGTGAGTTGTGCATGCATCTCGGTCTGTAGAGTACTCACCCGTGAAAGGCAAAAGTCCCGATTTAGAGTCTCGGTCTTGCACACAGTTATAATCTGATAAGGGAGTTTGAATGTATGTAACTTTTTCTCGGCGTGCCCTCATCCAGTATTGAGCTTCGAGTGTACTTCTCATGACATTATTTTAACTCCGGATTGTTTATTTGTGGATTGGAATTCTTGAGTGGATTAATGTCATGGCAAGATACACACTAGACTCATTCAATGACGGCTGCTTTTCAGATTCTGAAACGAAGGCGTGTTTCAGAGAAGTTTGCTCAGGTATCGACTTGCGAAGTTCAATGCTCTTTCAATGATTCTTGTCCTGGATTTGCTAGTTTATTCCGTTTCTTTGATGCTTGTCATCGAGTGCAATATTTACTTTGCAAATGACAAGTTGGCAGAGTGATGCCATCAGATTCGATAAACTGAGTGTCGAATTCTTGTGGAAGTGCACGAAACTCCTTCTTAATCTTCGGCATGATTTTGTTGTGAAAAATGCCTTCTAGTAAAAGAGAGAGTTTAACTGTTGCAGCACCATTGTTTAAATTTTATTTGATTGCATAGCTGCAAGTTGACCATTGTTATTACGCTGACTATTGTTGCTGAGGTTGGCCATTGCTCCAAGGGCTATGAATAATTACAGGTGCTTTTCTTAAATTATATATTTACACTTATTGACCATTGCTGACTTTTGATTTAAAAAAAAAAATTAAAATACTGGTAAAGAAAAAAAATTGTATCTGATCTATAAAAAACTTGGATAAAAATGGAGGAAAGGTGCTTAAGCATAAAACAGATGGAAAACGTGCAAAATGTGTAATCTCACAAAAAAGTACAAAAAGGTGCTACTAACTGTGGTCATTGTGCTTAATGTTATGTCCCAAAATGTATATATATTGACGTTTCTGTGTGAAAGTAGCTGTTTTTCGAAAGGGGCTGCGACTCAAAAAAATGTTCAAATGTGTGTGAAATCTTATGGTACTTAACTGCTAAGGTCATCAGCCCCTAAGCTTACACGCTACTTAACCTAAATTATCCTAAGGACAAACACACATACCCATGCCCGAGGGCGGACCCGAACCTCCGCCGGGACCAGCCGCACAGTCCATGACTGCAGCGCCTGAGACCGCTCGGCTAATCTCGCGCGGCGGCTGCAACTCAGAATCCTTTCTTTAACTATTAGGAAGATTAAGGCTATCGCGGGTATCCAAAAGATGCATATTTCTCACGATTTGAAGGTTTATTTATTAATTTTTTTAATTACTGTTTTTCGACACATGGCCACACAGCCATCTCGACGATACGAACACGAGGACAATACAACTCACGGTTACCGAACGGAGAAAATCTCTGACCCGGTTAGAAATCTAACCTGGACCCGTTTGCTTACCAACCTTCCGCGGTAACTGCGAAGTTACCCGGGCTGATTAATCGAACAGCAGCGCTGGATAGCATGTTGTTGGAGAGCTACCCAGCAAATGAGATAAGGGGTAAGGGCTCGAAAGGTGCTTAGCCATGTGAGAGACTGGGTCAAGGGGCTAACCTTACGGGGAGTATTTATACACCGGCAACTGGCCGCTTACTTAAGCATCCGGCCGTCAATAAGCTGCGCGACGTGACCCACCATCGAGCGGCGTGAATAATCAGTGCGGCGCGTGGTCGATCCCTGTTGTGCGGGCAGCCGCTGTCAACGCGCAGGGGGCAGGGCGGGCGCGCGCGTGCGCCTCAATAAGTCATGACACGTCATCCGCCGGCCGCAGGAAGAAACTGAACGCCAGCAATTGGCGCTGAATAATTGAGCGGCGGGCAGTCGATAGCCGCCGTCGCCGCACACACGTAACCACACGTGTGCCTGTGTGTCTGTGACGGCCTTCCGGCTGGCCATGTCACGCGGCTCTCCTGCTCGATGGGTAAGACGAAATGTCTGGCCCATTTATGACAAATGGGGAACGAATATGACGGATACATTAAATATGTTTACAACTGAGAATATGGACAACTGTCATCTGTATAACTCAGTCAGGACAATGAAAATTTATGCCGGACAGGTACCTGAACACGGATTTCTGGCTTATCGCGAGCGGTCGCCTTATCATTAGGCACGCGAGCACGTCCCACGGCCAGATAAAATCGTCCATATCTGATCAGTCACTTTTCTAAAACCTACACTCGTACGTCCATTACGTACGTTCCCGTACAGGAGATACATATTAATTGAAAGTCCCTTGACCAGTTTCGGCAGATTGAAACTTCTTAATAAAATAAGTTTTTACTTAAATTGCGATAACTGACCAGGTGAAACATCTATGTTATTTAACTCTTAAACTGCTGAGTGAAACTGACGTACTGTCACTTTGCTTGTCTTTATCGTTTCAACACTAATCTACAGAATTTTCCCTGACAAACAGAACTCAAACTTTTACCTTTCATTAATTACTCACTATATTAAAGGATAACGCGATATGACTGCTTCAAAACTGATAACCTGACTTCACATGATTAATACAAAAGAACGGCCCTTAATTAGTAGAAATCCTAACAATAACCCATACATATCATAAGTCACTTACCTCACAAGAATCTTCATCACACGAACTACAGCAATGCCGCAAGCACCAATACTGCCAGCTAAATAAAAGATTATAACTACAGAAGACTCTAACTACTAATAGGCATATTAGCAAAGGAAAGATTTTGATAGAGAGCAAACACTATCTTTACATTAACAGCATTCAAAAGTCATCACACACACACACACATATATATATATATATATATATATATATATATATATATATATATATTAATTCATGGCATCCATCCTTACAAATTTCCTTTTTCTGGCGGACACACGTCGAGGTCGTCCGCTTATACCAATCTCTTAAACCTCTGGCATCTCTCTTTCGACATCCACCACTCCAACTGGCGGCTCATCTCCAACTGCACAACGCTACGCGCTGTTCACATCCAACTGCCCAACACTACACAAGTGAATATTCCAACAACGAGTTCAACCAGCCACAGACTGCACACAGCACAGTCAGTGATTTTCATACAGAGCGCTACGTGGCGTTACCAACATAAAAACCTAAACAGCCTACATACGACATAGACAGGCTACTTACAAGATGAATACGGTACTGCAGCGTCTGGGTTGTTTACGATATCCGCTTCTTTATCTGAGTGCTCAAAGTGGCTGATTGCCATGCAGAGCTCCGGGTTCGATTACCAGCCAGACCGCTTGGGGACTGGTTGGGGACTGGTTGTTGTGTTGTGCTCGTCGTCATTTCATCGTCATCGACACACAAGTCGCCGAAGTGGCGTCAAATCAAAAGATTTGCACTAGGCGGCCCAACAACACAAGATGGGGTCTCCCAGCCGAGAATGCCATACAATCACTCCATTCGTTTCATGTAAGCTCCTTCAGACATGCACGAATGTTCGAAGGAATTTTGCACCGTAATTCTGAACAACACAGGCACAGCAGTATTGTATCAATATGGCGAAGATTTCATCATCCCTAACGGCGTCACTCATTTTAAAACTGCCATGTCGATCGACAACAGAAAAGAAGGTGTAATACCGAAGTCATTTTTACCGAATGAGAACACCAACTTGCGTTTGGTTACTTGATTTATTTTTATCAATTCAGGATCCCTGCACACTATAGAAACTCTTTATTGCTGGGATCTGTGTTCCTTCGTTGCATACATGGTTTACTGGCCATTGCATACACTATGCTGCCACATGACAAAACTACACTGATGGAAAAAAACGCAACACGAACAGATAGCCGCGAGGAGTGGCTCGCGGTTTGAGGCGCCATGTCACGGATTGCGCTGCTCCTGCCCCGGAGATTCGAGTTCTCCCTCGGGCATGGGAGTGTGTGTTGTTCTTAGCATAAGTTAGTTCAAGTAGTGAGTATGTCTAGGGACTGATGACCTCAGCAGATTGGTCGCTTAGGAATTCCCACACTTGTGACCATTTGAACTAACAGATAACTAATTTAGAGTAACGTAATGTCGGCAATACTTTTGTCCAGAGAACATACTCAATTCATTAACACTGCAAGATTACGGTTAATGCAAGCGTGAGATAAGCCATTGTAAATGTTAAATGCTGCACATTAAAAAATCGCGTAACTGCCAGAATATTGAATGCGAGCGTACAAACGTGCATACATTTTGCTTTACAGATACCGGTTGTCGGTAATCGAGCAGGCCAAGGCAGCCTGTCGACACTGTGTAGAGGACGTTGCGCTACAACAGCGGTAGGTCAGCGTTATCCTGTTATGATACACCCCCTGGAATACTGTTCAGGAATGGCAGCGCAACCAGACTGACGTACAGTTCTACGGTTAGGATGTGTGGGATAGCCAGGAGAGTGCTCCTGCTGTCATACGAGATCGTAACCCAGATCACAACTCCATGTGTAGTTCCATCAGAAAACACAAACGACCTCCACCCTGTCCTCCAATAAGCCCTCGTTTGACACCATTGAAGTCGCCAATGGCTATGGTTTGGGGTAAGTGGAATGCATGCTACAGGGCGTCTGGTTCGGAGCGTCCTTGAAGTAACCGATTTGTAACAGTTCGTTTTATCACTGTGGTGCCAGGTGCTGCTCATCTTGCTGCTCAAGATCCAGTACGATGCGCCGGAACCAAACGCCGATCACGATGACTTTCCCTTTCTACAGTGCCACGCGGCCGTCTTGCACCATACATTCGTGTGACCACCGCTGCCAGCAGCGGAGTACAGTGGCTAAATTTCTGGCCAGTCTTTCTGTAATATCGCAGAAGGAACATACTGCTTCTAGTAACGCTATTACATGAACTAGTTCAAATACTGTGAGCTGTTGATATGACATCTTTGTCGACTTACTGGCATTCTTAACTAACAATCACTCACCATGTCCAATCTGAAAGGTAACTAACGTACGCGACCTTTAAAGCGTGTATTTAAGCGAACCTGATTTGCATCCTCATAGTGGCGCTACTAACTCCACTCTTATTCGAATAGTGAGAAACTGGAATAGAAATCATCTTTCAGATGTAGAAACACCCCTACCAACTTTTGTTTATGACTCACAACTCCTCCTTGGTGCTGCGATTTTTTTCCGTCAGTGTATGTGTACAAAACAGAAGAGACATAGCGTCGAAGCTATCTGAATATGAACGCAGCTGCAGATTTACGACTCTGCATTTGCTAAGGATGTACTGAGCGGGGTCCACAACTACGAGTCACCGTCCCATGTGGTTACGTAGCAAACATAGCCTAAAACCTCAACCTGCTGGAAGCCCTGGAAATCAACAAACATCTGCCTCGAAGCTCTTGTTTAAAGTAAAATGGCCAAAAGCAGCTCAGTGCTTCCCCTCTTCCAAACTTCACTTAATCCATTGCTTCCCACACGGTCTGATGCTTTCTATTCATCAATTTTCCTGTCTTTACTTTCATTTCATTTTGACCGCCTGCATAGCCCATATACGAGGGTTGTTCAGAAAGTAAGTTCCGATCGGTCACGAAATGGAAACCACTGGGAAAATCCTGTAAAGCTTTGCACGGATGTGTTGGGCAGTGTCTCTAGTATGCCCGTCGATCGTGTGGCGTCGCTCTTTTCAGTTTTGAGCGAACAGTGAGCAGGTGAAGATGCGTAGAGAATAACGTCTCCCACCAAGTATGAGGGCCTGCTTAGAGATCTCGCCTGTTTCATGCAGCCCACATAACACAACTGTCGAGCAGTTTCTTCTTCATGCCAATTCTTGGCCGCACACTGCAGGAGTAATGAAGACCCTCCTGCAGCGTTTCTGATGAGAAGTGTTTCATCACCCACAAGACAGACCATAATTGGCTCCCCCTGAGCCTCATCTCTGTTCACAAGAACCGCTGGCTACGAAGACAAAATATTTCCACAGACAACGTGCTGCAGACCAGTGTAGAAAACTGGCCTAAAGACAGGTGGCTGCTTTCTAAGATAATGATATTGGAAAGCAGAGAAAACACTACGACAAAACTCGAATTTGGAGGGCGACTATGCAGAGAAGTAGGTGGAAGGTGTACCTAACTACTGTAAATAAAACGTTTCTGGTTTTCACTGACCTATGGTTTCCATTTCGCAACCGATCGGAACTTACTTTCCGGACAATCCTCGCATTCTAATGTTACAATTGTCAGTTCTATCATTTACTCGGTTTCTGTATCATTTTCTATAGGGAATAGATCTTCAAGCTATTCTACAGTAGTCTCGTCAAGTACTAATTTTGTCTTATTCTTAAGTTAATGTAAATTGTTAATCAGGCACTGTTTTTCCACTTTACTGTCAATTTTCCCTTATATTTTCTTATACCTTTCCAGTTCGCTTAGCACCATGGCCTTCGGGCTGGCTTCGACCTTTTGGTTGCGCGGTCGTGTGTGCGTCTTTGCTGGAGAACGGTTCGGTGACGGTTTGGGAGCAATTCTGCGTAGTAGTCGGTGGAGATTCCTTCTAATTGCACGGACCGACAGGAACCGAGGTGTAAGGCGCAAGTGGTACCAATGTATGAGTGGTGTGACCGTGGTTTTGGAAAGCTGTGTTCTTGTTGCTCCCTGTGTGGGATGAATGCAAGATACATCTCGGACACGCGATTTGTCTCTGGCAACCTATTTGCAGGGAAGCAAGCATATGAAAGACAACGTGGACCTTGCTTTTGTTACTATTCCCTGTCAACAGCGGGCGACCATTTCCCTGTACTACGCTTTTGGTGAGCAGCCTTAGACTCTGCTTTATCTATTTGATTCTGGTGCTCTGTAGTGGAGCTATTGTCTGAATTTCCCTGCAGTGCTTTTAGCACAAGTTAACTTTTTTGTTTTACGTGAGTACCTGCCTTTGCTAATTTGGGCACAATTATTGTGCTCTTGGCAGCAAAGAGTCCCACGAGACTTCGTGAGAAGTTGTTTTTAACTGTTATTTGTGCTACGGACCTACTAGAAAGTTAGATTTGTTTCCAAAGGCTTCTAAAAAAATCGAAACTGTTAGCTTAACTTAAGGGTAAAACCAACTAAAAAAAGGAAACTGATAGCTAAACTTAAGGGTAAAATCGACTAGTAGTGAAATTCCAGAGTGAGCTCGTGAGCTTAAATTACTATTCCCTACCATTTGCGTTGGTACTGCGATAAGGGCCGTGGTTGCCGTACTATAGTGAGGTGCCCTAAATATTTACGAGCTTCTTATATTGCCAATGGTGTAAGCTGCTTAAGTAATCATAGTGATTCGGCTCTCCCAACGTCTGTTACATAGTGAGCGCATGGGTTTGAGTGCACTGCCGCTTTAATTGTAAGCTGATCGGCAGTTGAACTTCAGCTTTTTACTATTTCCTTTGCAATAATGGCCATGAATTTTCAGGCCTGGTTATGCTAAACTAGCCGAGTGGGGGCTACCTCAAATTTCTTTCAAGATGTAATTATAATGTTGGCAGCATTTGTGAAATGTTATAGGTGGCCTTTTTAGCTCACGGTAGCCTGACATATTATAAAATAATTCATGAGTTTTACTTAATGAATCGAAAGTAAAAAAAAATTGTCTGCAGTTATTACTAAGGAAATTATACGCTGTTGGTATTGAGAAGTGCCAAGCAAATTTACTGTCAGAACTGGCCTCTGTTCGGTGGAACCTGGTTTCTTGTCTGTGTAACAAGGCCGTTTTACAGTGGTTTGAAGAACATGGTAATGAACTCAGATTGGTGTCTTGGCCACCTAATTCGCGTGATGTGAATCTCATGGAACACATCTTGGACACTATCGGGTACACAAATCACCGATCCGTAATTTACTAGGATTACGAGACCTACGAGTGGACAACAGAGGATACACACCTCCGCAAACATAACAAAGACTTATCGAATATACAGGGTGTTACAAAAAGGTACGGCCGAACTTTCGGGAAACATTCCTCACACACAAATAAAGAAAAGATGTTATGTGGATATATGTCCGGAAACGGTTAATTTCCATGTTAGAGCTCATTTTAGTATCGTCAGTATGTACTGTACTTCCTCGATTCACCGCCATGATTTCATACGGGATACTCTACCTGTGCTGCTAGAACATGTGCCTTTACAAGTACGACACAACATGTGGTTCATGCACAATGGAGCTCCTGCACATTTCAGTCGAAGTGTTCGTACGCTTCTCAACAATAGATTCGGTGACCGATGGATTGGTAGAGGCCGACCAATTCCATGGCCTCCACGCTCTCCTGACATCAACCCTCTTGACTTTCATTTATGGGGGCATTTGAAAGCTCTTGTCTACGCAACCCCGGTACCAAATGTAGAGACTCTTCGTGCTCGTATTGTGGACGGCTGTGATACAATACGCCATTCTCCAGGGTTGCATTAGCGCATCAGGGATTCCATGCGACGGAGGGTGGATGCATGTATCCTCGCTAACGGAGGACATTTTGAACATTTCCTCTAACAAAGTGTTTGAAGTTACGCTGGTAAGTTCTATTGCTGTGTGTTTCCATTCCATTATTAATGTGATTTGAAGAGAAGTAATAAAATGAGCTCTAACTTGGAAAGTAAGCGTTTCCGGACACATGTCCACATAACATATTTTATTTCTTTGTGTGTGAGGAATGTTTCCTGAAAGTTTGGCCGTACGTTTTTGTAACACCCTGTATACCACGCAAAACGACTTTTGTATTGCGTTCCAAAGGTGTACCGTAAACGCTGTTAAGCAGGTTGTGGTAACGCACGGCTCATAAGTGAATTCGCTTTCCTGGATGAGATGTGCTGTTAGTGCTTTACTATTTTTTTTATATTGGTTGGGTGGTCCACTGATAACGGTTGTGACGATTTCCTGAATCCGGCCGTTGCGTGAGTGTGAGTGTGTTACACGGTATTGCACAAGTTGTTGTGTATGCAAGGTGTGGGAGCGTCGTAGAGCTGAAAAAAATTGTTTCACTTAGGGAATGCGACACTTATACTTTCGGCTGAGTAACTTGCCCGACTACTGGTGTAACTTAAATTATACATTTCTGAGAAAGAATAAATGTGTTCGAAGATGTTCTTGCACTTTTTTTTTCAAGTAACAGTAAGAATCGTACTTTGGTAAACCTGAATTGCAAATTTTTCAGTGTACAAAGTTACTTTCCTTGCTTCTAGATATGCTGCAAAGTGGATTCTTTCTTTACTGTTTACGTCGTCTCTTCCTCTTCTTCCATTCATGTTTCCTTGTCTGAGTCATTTTTACAAAGCTGGATTTGATACTGCACTTGAGGCAGGATCAAACCCTCACCAGTTACACGATCAACAAGTTACGTTTTTAGCTTTTTCTGAGTTTCCTTCGTAGTTTAATTCTCAAATTCCGCTTGTGTTTTCTGTTTAAGAGATTTAATCTCGTCTTCTCTAACTTTAAAGTTAAGTTCAGGCAGTCTATATCGCAGCTGTTATTGGTTTGTTTGGAAGAGCCAGAAACCGTTCTTTTCATCCCACTCAGAATCCAACACTCACCTGCTACACATCTGCTGGGCAGCAAGTTACCTATACAGCTCTTTCTGTGTTTCAGGATTGATAGGACGTGCGGTGTTTCGGACGCAAGAGGAGCTGGCCGCAATTCACCAGCAGTTGAACGCACTTTTGGCTACGGTCAGACATCTTAGTTCTGCTGTCATGGGGTGAAGCGGAGCATCAGGCGCCTCGCATGGACGCAGGGAAGTCGCTCGTTTCGCCAGCGGTGTCTACTGCCTAGGCACCTTCCAGTGGACCCAACGCACAGTATCCACCCTCACTGCAGGGTGAGTGGCGGGTGTTAACGCGTTCGCCTTACTCGAGGTGGAAGGCCAATGTGTTGGCTTACCGCCTGGCATCGCCCTATCACCCGGTGTAGTTCGTCTGTAAAGGAGAGTGCATATAGGACGCTAGTGTGATCTGTTCTCCAGGACTGCTCGAATGTTTGGGATCCGTACCAGATCAGGTTAATGGAAGAGGCGGGCCTCATAGATTTGTTACTGGTAGATTCGATTAACACGCAACTATTACGGAGATTCTTCGGGAACTTAAGTCAGAATTCCTGAATGGAAGGCGGCGTTCTTTTCGCGTAACGCTACTGAGAAAATTTAGAGAACCGACTTTTGAAGCTGACAGTAGAACGACCCTATTGCTGCCAACGTACGTTTCGCCTAAGGACTAAGGACTAACGTAAGATAAGAGAAATTAGGGCTCGCACGGAGAGTTGTATACAGTCGTTTTTTGCTCGCTCTATTTGCTAGTGTAACAGGAGTTGAAATGACTATTAGTGATGCAACGTACTGTCTGCCACACACCATAGGTGACTTGCGAATAAAGTAAACTGCTGTTCATTTAAATAAAGTCTGATGCATAAAACAAGTTGGAACGTCTGATTACTTTAGAAATGAGGGAACGAATTAAATATTTGTAGTCAGGCATGTAAGCGAGAAAAAGATCAGAAAATGTTTGAAATTATATTTAAAATTTGTTAGAAGCCTCTAAGTGTTCTCACTACGAAACACTAGATGGATGTAGTCTGGGTAACATACTCTAAGTTTTAAGTAAAACTTAGTTTATCACGTATCTCTTTGTTTATGACGTCATATCTCCTGAGCTATGTGTTTTACAATGACATAATATTGCAGGTACGTCCGGTGGTATATGTGGAAGTTGTCTGTGTAGCAAATAGTCGTTAGTATATAAGTACAAATTCAAACGTCATGTCTGTTGCTGCAGTTGTGCTGCATGAACTGCGAAAATGTAAGCGACAGACGTTTTCCCTTTCATTAGTTAGTGGTTGCTGCCAGCGAGAAAATATTTCGTGAAAGTTTGAAATTATGGTGTCTGCTGGAAGTCGCTAACAGTTCTGTTTGTCAAATACTAAACGAATAAAATCTGTTGTCAGCTTCGCTGCCTGAAGACGAAGACACAGTTTCTAAAAGTAACACTTGTCCTATTGTGTCAAACTTTTAACACAAAATTATAACACGTACTGAGTATATCATGACAGCATTTAAAAGTTTTAAATCATGCCAATAACTACACGAAATATTTAATATCAAATTTTTGTCGTCCCTGGATGCAGTTAGCTAGGCAACCAGCAACTGGTACAGGCTTCTGGTTAGTAATAGAGACAGTCTTCTAGCATTGGTAAGCGTTACTGGTCCCTCAGGATCACACTCATTGTCTGACAAACGGGCGCTACCAGCACTAAATTATTGGGTAGGGAGGAGGGGGGGGTGGAGTTGGCGACGACTCAGTAGACAGGGCACAGAACACAAGGGTGTCCAAACGGGAATTCCGCTTGAAAAAAGTTGAAAAAGACTGGGACCTAAAACCAGTTTATGGAGCATTCTGGATGCTTGAGACTATTGATTTCAGTGGCACCTAAAAGCTTCTAAGCGCGCGGTTTTAAGCCTGTATTGAAACATATTTTGAGAATACCAAGTATAAAAAAGAGTTATATAAAATTATTTAAGTTCATCTACAGTATCTGTATGATTATTATGCACTAAGCCCTAAAGAACCGTGAGACTTGATTTTTATCGGAAATGTAAAAAAAGTTGCTTATTTCACGCACAATCATATTTAGTTTATTTTACGAACATTAAAAATTTAAAAACACAAACAAAAATCTATGAAAACTGAGATTAGAAATGTAAGTAGTTAAAAAATCAGGAAAGATAATTAAATACGTTGTTAAGAGCATAAGGTGAAATAATTTTACGAAGTTCATCCTATAGTGATCCAAATATACTTCTCTTGTTCGCAAAATTGAATGTAGACAGTCTAGCCACATTTCTTAAATTCATTTGATCCAACAGCAACGTGTGCACACTGCACACTGCAGACTGCTTCGTGATTTGGCCTCTGCTGTGTCATTGTTGAACACAGATAGATCTTCCGTCGTCACAGTGCAGTAAAGCTGCGTTCTGCTTCGCAGCTTGAAGCTTGGCACACATGCTTAAGTTTTATCAGTTCATGAACTTGAGCTCATAATTCTCTCACTTCTCTTGTCATCGAAACCAAAAGATATTTTATGTCTTTCAGGCATTTTACGTTGTTTCGTAGATGAAAGAGTTCGTGTCCTGTTTTCTAAGATTCAATTCTAAGATTCCAGGTATGGAGCTACTACATCATGTCCCTTTTTCTTCAGCAGCACTTTTTCTAAGGAAACGTGTTTCTTCATGCCAGACCAAGTATTCTATGTCTAAGGCTGTGTAAAGTCATTTCAGTGATTTAAAAATATTATTGACTGTAAAGTTCTTCAAGCAAGAGAAATTCATTTTTATCCGTACCCTCAGAAAACCGCTTAGAAACTTTTTTCCTTGAAATCTGCAGCTTTTTTAAGCAAAGTTCGGATATGTTAACGTTACATTTTTCGTACAACTAGAAAACTATTTATTCATCCTGACTTTTTAAAGGCCCTCAGTTATATTTTCAGCTGTTAGATAAGGACCTGAGATTAATCTTTTTTTTTTCTTGGAAACCCTTGTTCAAGATTTTCAGAAGCTGAGTTACTTACTTCCCCATTATGAAACCAAGGTATGTTTTTCCATCCTCAGAAAATGCTAGTAGGCCAATGGCTCCTTCATATCTCTCTTCAGTTAGTTCATTCAGTGTCTTGAGAACGAAAGCAATTTTTTAAAAAAAAATCATTGATTTTTGACGACCGGTACAGCCATCTAGTGGAACGTAAAGGCTTGATCTTGAAAACAATACTGACAGGTCCTTCAGCCGCATCTTTAATAATATGCATAAACTTGTCTTTTGCTTCTTTGTTTGAAAACCGTATACTTAACTAATAAGCTAATTCCATGAAATGTTTTACAGTACTTGAAATTTTGCAGCTTACTTTCAAAACCAAGCAGATTCGTGATTGTCTAACCCCTTAGTACTCGTACATCACCCATAATCGTTACAACACAGTTCATTAAAACTTGGGATATTGTCTTTTTAGTAAATAAATTCTGAAAACCATTACACCTTACAACATAATAGCTTTTTACTATGTGTAATTAGTTAAGCATGGATACATTCGTTCAACAGTGTCTTTTTTTGCGAACTAAGACCGAAAACTTTGAAAGTGCTTTTGAACATATATTAGGGGGAAAGAGACGGACACATCACATCTCCTACGCCGCCCCCCCCCCCTTCACCACCCCCTTCCCTCCCGGGCGGTGGCGTGGATGAATCCTGTATGTAAGTCTCACAGTCAATAAAATTCTTCTAGGCTGTTGACCGCATTGTCAATATACCGGGTGTTACAAAAAGGTACGGCCAAACTTTCAGGAAACATTCCTCACACACAAATAAAGAAAAGATGTTATGTGGACATGTGTTCGGAAACGCTTAATTTCCATGTTAAAGCCCATTTTAGTTTCGTCAGTATGTACTGTACTTCCTCGATTCACCGCCATGATTTCATACGGGATACTCTACCTGTGCTGCTAGAACATGTGACTTTACAAGTACGACACAATATGTGGTTCATGCACGATGGAGCTCCTGCACATTTCAGTCGAAGTGTCCGTACGCTTCTCAACAACAGATTCGGTGACCGATGGATTGGTAGAGGCGGACCAATTCCATGGCTTCCACGCTCTCCTGACCTCAACCCTCTTGACTTTCATTTATGGGAGCATTTGAAAGCTCTTGTCTACGCAACCCCGGTACCAAATGTAGAGACTCTTCGTGCTCGTATTGTGGACGGCTGTGATACAATACGCCATTCTCCAGGGCTGCATCAGCGCATCAGGGATTCCATGCGACGGAGGGTGGATGCACGTATCCTCGCTAACGGAGGACATTTTGAACATTTCCTGTAACAAAGTGTTTGAAGCCACGCTGGTACGTTCTGTTGCTGTGTGTTCCCATTCCATGATTAATGAGATTTGAAGAGAAGTAATAAAATGAGCTCTAACATGGAAATTAAGCGTTTCCGGACACATGTCCACATAACATCTTTTCTTTCTTTGTGTGTAAGGAATGTTTCCTGAAAGTTCGGCCGCAGCTTTTTGTAACACCCTGTATAAAATAGTCCGACCAATTGCAATAGTGCCCCAAACGTTGGATAATTTATTTTGTGTATTGGCAATGCGGTCAACAGTCCAGTCAGCGACAATGGCCGTGGAAGCCTACGCTTACAAATAAGGGTCACCGTTGTTTTTCAGTTTTTTGTAAGCGCTTTTCTCGGTATCCATACAAATTTTAAAGTTCTACGCTGTAAGCTCAGTCACTCCGCTTACAATTTAACACAAAGTTCGCACGTGTATTATACTCAACAGTGCCTCCCCTACAGGTGTGTATAGTTCCGTGAAAGCAGAGTCTATGTTGCCTTGAATATACGTTCCTCACGTACTCATATACACACACGATCTCTCTCTCTCTCTCTCTCTCTCTCTCTCTCTCTCTCACGGTCTCTCTCTCTCTCTCTCTCTCTCTCTCTCTCTCTCTCTCTCTCTCTCTCTCTCTCACACACACACACACACACACACAAACACACACACACAAACGGTGATGAAGGGAGGCTAGGAATTCCAGACGGAACGTGGGGCAGTAGCTGCAAAACCCCACGCATGGCTCGCCTCAAGCAGGCAGACAGCAACACCGGCTGGCCTCCTGCGACCAACCACCTCCAGGCAGCGCCCGCTGCGAACCCCTGCTGCCGCCTCCACCGCATAACTCGCCTTCCTGCATGCTCCTCAATATCGTCCCTTGCCGAAGTATGTGCGCCTCTCTTTCGCTCTACCTCCACCTCTCCTTCCGCACCCCCTCGGTTCATAATCCTCATTATAATTCTGTCTTCGTTAACTGTCTGCAGGCGGTGCTCATTTTTCATCCTGTCTTCCTGAGAAACTTCCATTATTTAGCGCAAAAATCTAATTTGGGAAAACCTACGTACTTCCTGTGTTCAGCACGACAGCACCAGACGTCTTAGCCGCATCGGAGCTACACGATTACGACGAACTTTATTAGTTCCTCCTTTGACGTTAATTTCGTGACTCTGCCTACCTGTTTCTTGTTCACACACACACACACACACACACATACACACACACACACACACACACAAACACACACACACACACACATGCAAAACCTCACACATTCAAGGATAAAAACCAGACGAACAACCAAGAGTAAGGAAGTCAGATGTTAAGAAGTGTGATTTCTAACATTATATTTTGGATAAATGGCAGCATCGTTCCTAAATACGGAAATACTTTATTTTACAGATTGATTTCGGTCACTGTGCGACCACCTTCAGTGCTAAAAATGCATAAGAACCATAATACTTGAGGATCTTACCACAAATGTGGCCCTATTTATTATCGTCATCAAAAAAATACAGAAACAGAAAAATATGTCAAACATACAGGATCTCGTGTATATCAAGTTATTCGAACCTTGTAGCACCGTTTCATAACAACACAATATTTTCTATGAGCCGTAATACGTTCTGTGATGATTACTTCCGAGAGATAACTTCACTTTGACTACACATACAATAATTTTTTTCTAAATTTATGGAACAGCCCTTCTTGTAACCTTAGCAGTTAAACATAGCAGTTGCCGATCCAATGTACAGTCAGCTTATAGGTTACACAACTATCTAGCTAAGCTCCGTAATGCAGAAACAAGCATCATAGTGACCTCTGCATTCCAGAGCGTACAACACGCAGCCATCAAATACAACAAATACCATCACAGAAAAACCAAAGTTTATGTAAAAAAAACCTTTAAAATTACTTAACGACTTTTTTCGTCACACACAGTTGAGGCATAATAAAAAAAATACATTTAATTTAGGCCCTCTGACGTAAATTACATGATTAAATTTTATAGGAATATAGCTAAAGTAAAAGGACATAGTAATTTCTTAAAAAAATACAGGAAAGTTAGCATCAGAAACAGAGAAACAGCCTTTTTACGTTTCCAAAAACATCGATTAAAGGTAAAAACATTATCAGTTTATGATGTGACGTTACGCCTTTTCTTATCATACTCGTAGACTCGACCAACCTAATGATTGACATTACCAGCTTACATTCTTAACAGGCTTTGACAAAAAGGAACGAAAAGACATTAATAAAAATACAAAAATCTCCCCTATGATGTACCAGGAGTGTAATACCGATGTTTTCCGTGTGAGCAACTAACGTTAAAATTCAGTATCGACAAAGTGCGATTGTGGCAACTTCAACGAAAAAGAAATTAGAATGCAGTTCAAGTGAAGATATATGTTGGAAACAATCATCACGGTACATATTACACCTCCTAGAATACAGGGTTATTACAAATGATTGAAGCGATTTCACAGCTCTACAATAACTTTATTATTTGAGATATTTTCACAATGCTTTGCACACACATACAAAAACTCAAAAAGTTTTTTTAGGCATTCACAAATGTTCGATATGTGCCCATTTAGTGATTCGGCAGACATCAAGCCGATAATCAAGTTCCTCCCACACTCGGCGCAGCATGTCCCCATCAATGAGTTCGAAAGCATCATTGATGCAAGCTCGCAGTTCTGGCACGTTTCTTGGTAGAGGAGTTTTAAACACTGAATCTTTCACATAACCCCACAGAAAGAAATCGCATGGGGTTAAGTCGGGAGAGCGTGGAGGCCATGACATGAATTGCTGATCATGATCTCCACCACGACCGATCCATCGGTTTTCCAATCTCCTGTTTAAGAAATGCCGAACGTCATGATGGAAGTGCGGTGGAGCACCATCCTGTTGAAAGATGAAGTCGGCGCTGTCGGTCTTCAGTTGTGGCATGAGCCAATTTTCCAGCATGACCAGATACACGTGTCCTGTAACGTTTTTTTCGCAGAAGAAAAAGGGGCCGTAAACTTTAAACCGTGAGATTGCACAAAACACGTTAACTCTTGGTGAATTGCGAATTTGCTGCACGAATGCGTGAGGATTCTCTACCGCCCAGATTCGCACATTGTGTCTGTTCACTTCACCATTAAGAAAAAATGTTGCTTCATCACTGAAAACAAGTTTCGCACTGAACACATCGTCTTCCATGAGCTGTAGCAACCGCGCCGAAAATTCAAAGCGTTTGACTTTGTCATCGGGTATCAGGGCTTGTAGCAATTGTAAACGGTAAGGCTTCTGCTTTAGCCTTTTCTGTAAGATTTTCCAAACCGTCGGCTGTGGTACGTTTAGCTCCCTGCTTGCTTTATTCGTCGACTTCCACGGGCTACCCGTGAAACTTGCCCGCACGCGTTCAACCGTTTCTTCGCTCACTGCAGGCGGACCCGTTGGTTTCCCCTTACAGAGGCATACAGAAGCTTTAAACTGCGCATACCATCGCCGAATGGAGTTAGCAGTTGGTGGATCTTTGTTGAACTTCGTCCTGAAGTGTCGTTGCACTGTTATGACTGACTGATGTGAGTGCATTTCAAGCACGACATACGCTTTCTCGGCTCCTGTCGCCATTTTGTCTCACTGCGCTCTCAAGCGCTCTGGCGGCAGAAACCTGAAGTGCGACTTCAGCCGAACAAAACTTTATGAGTTTTTCTACGTATCTGTAGTGTGTTGTGACCATATGTCAATGAATGGAGCTACAGTGAATTTATGAAATCGCTTCAATCATTTGTAATAGCCCTGTATGTTGTGTTGTTATGACATGGGCCTACAATGTTTGAACAACTTCGTATGTACGAGAATCTGTATGTTTGTATATATTATTCTGTTGTATTTTTTGATGGTGGTTACATACAGGGCCATATTTGTGGTAAGATCCTCACGTCTGACGACTCTTACGTACACTATGTGATCCAAAGGATCCGGACACCTGGCTGAAAATGACTTACAAGTTCGTGGCAGCCTCCATCGGTAATGATGGAATTCAATATGGTGTTGGCCCACCCTTAGCCTTGATGACAGCTTCCACTCTCGCAGGCATACGTTCAATCAGCTTTCTTGGAGAATGGCAGCCCATTCTGCACGGAGCGAAGCATTGAGAAGAGGTATCGATGTCGGTCGGTGAGAGCTGGCACGAAGTCGGCATTCCAAAACATCCCAAAAGTGTTCTTTAGGATTCAGGTCAGGACTCTGTGCAGACCAGTCCATTACAGGAATGTTACTGTCGTGTAACCACTCCGCCACAGGTCGTGCATGATGCACAGGTGTTCGATGGTGTTGAAAAATTGCTCTTCAACGGTGGGACGCAAGAAGGTTCTCAAAATATCAATGTAGGCCTGTGATGTGGTAGTGCCACGCAAAACAACAAGGGGTGCAAGCCCCCTCCATGAAAAACACGACCACAGCATAACACCACCGCCTCCGATTTTTACTGTTGCCAACATTGAAAGTAGTACTTTGAAGGCTAAGCCACTTCTCTTATTGAGTCATAGTATAAGAAAGAAGGTTTTGTTATGTAGATTCTCCTGAAATGCCAAGAAAAAGTATACTTCCCATTCTACTGCGTGAAAAAGGACGCTGAAGAAAAATATTCAGAGCTAGAGTCAAATGGTGGCTCCAAGAGTATTTTGTCAATCACACAGGTTTCAGGGATGTTTCACCACCATGAGCCTTAAAAATGTTTTCAAATCAGTGAACACATCCACTTAAATTTCACCAGTTATTTGAAGAAAACTAATAGGAATAACGATCGTGAAATTTTGCTGCAATATGTGTGGGTGAAAAAAATAAGAAAATTCTGTTTGCAGAAGGCAGAAACCTTTCACAGTATAATTGTTGGGTAATATAGAGAAAAGACATTCCCACAGAAAATATTTCCATAGATCGCGCAGCTTATCTTTTCTTTGAGGGGAGTACATGACCCATTGTTACCATGAAATGACTCCCAAAATATTTGAGAACAATTCTTCACAATAAATGTTTGTCTACAGGGTCTACTGTTCGTGTTTTACAGCAAGGCGTATGGATATTTCACTCGGAAAGAAACTGGTAAACTCGGTGAGTGTCCAACTGAAAAGTACAACAGATTAAGTCAAAAACATAAACAAATTATAGCAATCTTTGACATAATTACTGGGTTGCATTGTATCATCTTGCTCCGTAGAAATTTCTCTCAAATAGATATTGTAGGGGAAAATAATTGATGTACTGAAGATGAGGCCCTAAACTAGGACAAGTAAGCGAAGTTATGGAGAGGGTAGCAAGCAATATTGCACTACTAATGAACGAATTTAGTTTCACAAGCTGCGACTTGGTCCCGAATAGAAAGGTGATCCAGAAAGAGTAGAATAAATTTATTTATTTCCGTCTATGATCACAAAATCGTTAGGACCTTAGATTACCATTTTCGGTTAGCAGAGACCAAATCTGTTTGAAAACATATTCTAATATAATTAAGACATAGTGGCATCGACAAAAGATAAACACAAAATTAGTTTAGCATCATCGTACATATTTATACCATATTTTGAATATGTGTGACGATGCTGAGCTAATTTTGTGTTTATCCTTTGATGAAGCCACTATGGCTTCATTATATTAGAACATCTTTTAAAACAAACCTGAAGATGGTCATTACTGACCAAAACCGGTAGTCTAAGGACCTACGATTTTATGGTCATAGACGGAAATAAGGAAATTTGTTCTGCGAATTTAGTGCTTTCTGACCAGTGAGAAGTATAAGTATGGCTTCAAACGAGTCCAGACACTGTCAGTCGGGTTACCATCATACAAAAATGTCCAAGAATAGAAATATCGGTATGTGATACTCTGGGAGGGTACCAGAACCTTAACCATCTTCTGAAATCACGCTTCCCTTAAGGATAATTTAAGCTTCAGTCACATTCCGGACTAATTCAATTCAAATTTTTTACCTAATGTGAAACTATTAACAGTGAACTGTAAACGGTTCAGTGATAGGGCTTGTTGTGGCTGTGACCTCTTGTGAGGTTTTGTGGTTAATGACTGGATGAGGAGAGGTTGGTATGACAGGTAGGTGACCGGTTTCCTCTCACTACCACAAAATGCTCACGTTGTTAATATACAGTTTATTACAGAAACCAATAAATTACTTAACTTCAATGACTGAATCTTGGCCGTGCGGTTTGAGGCGCCATGTAACAGACTTCGCAGCCCCTCCCGCCGGAGGTTCGAGACCTCCCTCGGGCATGGGCGTGTGTGTCAGTTTAATTTAGTTTAAATAGTTTGTAATTCTAGGGACCGATGACCTAAGCAGTTTGGTCCCTTAGGAATGAACACACATCTGAACATTTTTGAACATTTGACTGAATCTTGTCCGTGTCCGTATCATAATTATATATAATGACTAACGATCCCTCACTGCTAGGTAAGGTGCGAGGTGACGACTATCACCACTATTGTGGTGCAGAGGTTGAGAAATTGAGACAGCCCGGTCGGCGGTGGTGGCATGTATGCACGCGCCCTCGGGGGCGTTATTCGCACATAGCCTGGGGGCGTGTCTTGGTCTTCTCTTGCCATAAGCATGATTACTTCAGCGCCTGTTGTACAATGTTTCCTACTGCTGACTGACGTGCTGGCGAAGACATACGCCAGCATAGGATTGTTCTCATAAGAACTGTCAGTAAACCAACACTGACAACAATAGTTCAGGTATGCATGCCGACATTGCAAGCAGAGGACGAAGAGGTAGAGCAAGTATATGAGGATATTGAGCAGGTAATTCATAGAGTAAAGAGAGATGAAAATCCAATGTCCTGGGGGATTGGAATTCGGTTGTAGCTGAAAGAGTAGAAGAAAGGGTTATTGGAGAACGTGATCTTCGTACAATGAATAAGAAAGGAGGAAGACTAATTGAATTGTGCAATAAATTTCAGGTAGTAATAGCGAATAATCTGTTCAAGAATCACAAGTGGAGGAGGTATACTCGGGAAAGGCCGGGAGATGCGTCAAGATCTCAGTTAGATTGCATCATGGTCAGGCAGAGATTCCGAAATCAGATAATGCATTTTAAGGCGTATCAAGGGATAGATATACACTCAGCTCACAATTTAGTAATGATGCATAGAAGCCTGAAATTTAAAAGACCAGTCAGGAAGTATCAGTGCGCAAAGGAATGTGTTGCGGATGTAGTAAGGAATGAATAGATACCCTGAGGCTCTACATACTGCGATAAAGAATAGCACAGTAGGATGTTCAGTTGAAGGAGAACAGACATATCTAAAAAGGGCAACAGCAGAAGTTAGAAATCCATTGGAACAGTTAAGGTAACTGCGAAGAAACCACGGGTAAGAGATGAAATACTTCAATTGATCGACATAGGGAGGAAGTACACAAATGGTCTGGAAAATTCAGAAATGCAGAAATACAAGTTGCTAGGAAATGAAATAAATAGGAAGTGCAGGGAAGCTAGGGCGAAACAGCTGCTTGAAAAATGTGATGAAATCGAAAATGAAATGACTGTCCGAAGGACTGACCCAGCATACAGAAAAATCGAAACAATCTTTGGTGAAGCTAATTCCTCAGTTACACCGCAGTTGAAAGAAGGTTAGGTGGAAGGAGTACATTGAAGGCCTCTATTACGGGGAGTATTTTCCTGATGACGTAATGGAAGGAGAATAGGAATCGACAAGGAGGACATACGGAATCCGGAATTAGAATCAGAATTTAGAAGAGCTCTGGAAGACTTGAAATCAAATAAGGCAGAAGGGATAGATAACATTCTAAAATCATTGAGGGCAGTGGCAACAGAACAACTACTCACGTTGGTGTGTAGAATGTATGATGCACGGGTCGTACCTTCGTATTTTCGGGAAAATATCATCCGCAGGATTCCGAAGATAGCAAGGGAAGGTAACAGTGAGAATTACTGCACAATCAGCTTAACAGCTCATGCATTCTAGTTGCTGACAAAATAATATACAAAAGAATCCAAAAGGAAATTGAGGATCTGTTAGATGACGAGCAGTTATCACGTTGCTCTTGATAATGGAAGCAAGTCTAAAAGAATGAAGTCACGTTCATAGCATTTGTCGATCTATAAAAAGCGTTCGAGAATGTAAAATTGTGCAAGATGTTCAAAGTTCTAAGAAAAATAGGTATAATCTGTAGGGAAAGAAGAGTAATATGCAATATGTAAAGAACCAAGAGGCAAGAATAAGAGTAAAAGACCAAGAGAAAAGTGCAAAGATTAAAAAGTGTGTAAGGCAAGGATCTGGTATTTTGGCCCTACTGTTCAGTCTATACAACGAAGAAGCAATGACAGAAATAAAAGAAAGGTTCAAGATTGGGATTAAGGCCTAAGGTTAAAATATATCAATGATAAGATTCGCTGATGACATGGCTATCTCGGTGACAGTGACAGTGAAGAAGACTTAGAGAATCTGTTGAACAGAATGAACTGTTTGATGAATGGTGTTGTGACTTGGCAAGACAACCAAGCCACTCTGAGGAAGCCGAAAGGCACGCGTTTAAGCTCACGTAGGCTGGCGTGAGGTCTGGAACAGTTATAGGAGTTGAGTCTAGTAAAAAAGGTACGTAGCTTCTGGAATACTTAACTTTAATCCATAATTGGTTAACATCGGTCTGACGGTACATGCATCACAAGATAAATAGCAAATGATAATGGCGCCTTGCTAGGTCGTAGCTAATGACGTAGCTGAAGGCTATGCTACCTATTGTCTCGGCAAATGAGAGCGTAATTTGTCAGTGAACCATCGCTAGCAAAGTCGGCTGTACAACTGGGGCGAGTGCTAGGAAGTCTCTCTAGACCTGCCGTGTGGCGGCGCTCGGTCTGCAATCACTGACAGTGGTGACACGCGGGTCCGTCGTATACTAACGGACCGCGGCCGATTTAAAGGCTACCACCTAGCAAGTGTGGTGTCTGGCGGTGACACCACAAATGGAGAGTATGAATTGAGAGAAAGACGAAAGTGATGAGAAGTAGGAGGAACTTCAGAATTGGGGATCACGATGTCTGCTACCTAGGCACCAAAATGATTCATTATGGACGGAGCAAGAGGGACATAAAAATCAGAGTAGCACTAGAAAAAAGGGCTTTCTGGCCAATGTAAATCTACTAGTATGAAACGTAGAGCTTTATTTTAGGTAGAAATTTCTGAGAATGTCGTTTAGAGCACAGCATTGTATGATAGTGAAACATGGAGTGTGGGAAAGCCAGAACACAGGAGAATCGAAACATTTGAGATGTGGTGCTACAGAAGAATGTTGAACATTAGGTGATCTGATTGGGAATAAGGAGGTTTTCAGCAGAGGAAAGGAATGTATGGAAAACACTAACAAGAATAAGGAACAGGATGAGAGGACATAAGTTAAGACATCAGAGAATAGTTGCCGCAGTACTAGATGGAGCTCTAGAGGGTAAAAGCTGTAGAGGAAGACAGAGATTGGAATGCACCCAGCAAATAAATCGGAACGTAGGTAGGAACTGCTACTCTGCGATGAAAAGGTTGTTACAGAACAAGAATTCATGGCGGACTGCATTAAACCAGTCAGAGGACTGATGGCTCAAAAGAAGAAAGAAAACAAGTAAGTGTGAAATACTGATTGCCAGTAAACTAGGCCCAACAGCTTTTTCGTGTTTGAACGAAAAAATAGAAAAATTAAGAAAAATGGCCCAACGCTATAGGAGAATGGTTGCAAGATCGTGATGAATTATGCGAATACATATTTAATGGTCGTAATTAAGAGAAGGTGGTTTCATTTCATCGTCTGAATGAATGTCACCGGTATTTAAAAATACTGAATTCACACGACTGGTCAATAAAATTACAACATTATCAAGATACCTTGCAACAAATGTCGAAGTAGAAGGTGATGTACAACACATTTAGATATGCAGACGATTAAGGTTTGAACGTAACCCCACAAAGTAGGTAGGAGTATCTCCAACTACTTTCTGTATCTACGGAAATATTGCGCAGTTAGCTTATGATTAAGTATAAGAAACTGAGTGCCCGTGGGAACACCGTGTTATGTTTAATAAATGGAGAAGAGACGTCTACCAGATAGTTGAATTCAGCCTGTTGAGATTATTATTGTTCTGGGATATTGCTGTTCGTGGTGGTCTGATCCTACGAGTATCTTGATAATAATGAATCGATGGTTTCAGGATTACTATACTCAATGCCAAGCAGGACATCAAAGTACGCAATTAGCGACTGACAAGTCTGACATACAGTTCGTTCGACCGCGCAAGATCGTAAAGCCACGTCACATACTCTCACAGGAAATGGACTAGTTGGAGCTAGACAAGTATCCACATGGACAGCACCAGGACGTCAGGGGCTAAAAGATCTCTCAGCATGACGAACATATTGCTGCTTTAGTTTACTAATACTGAGTATGAAGGGGCGATCTGTATTCTCTTTCTTAGGAGAGGGAAAACTTTTCATCAGATTTTCGGACAGGATATTATGAAACTGTTGTGCCAGATGCACACAAAATCTTTTGTATATGCATCTGGAGATTTAATGGAAAGATTTTGTGTGCATCTGGCACAACACATTTATCATAACCTGTACGAAGATCTGATGATGGTAACATAGTTTACCGAAACCGGTATACCACAATACAGTGTTTTATCGCGATCTTGGCTAAAACGTTTTTCTACTCCTAAGATCCTGCGACTTGTCTTGACCCGGTAACATATGCGCGCCTGCAGTGCTGTGGTCTGCGACAACGCCGAATACAGAAGACGGACTGTGACGTTTTTTCAGACGAGTTACGTTCTGCGCACAGCATGAAGATGAACGTATTGATGGTGGAAGCTCCGAGAAGAACAAGGGTTACTAGATTGCAGTCGTTATCGTGATGGTAAGGGGTGCAGTTTGGTACACGACACCTCCTGGGTGCATAACTGCAATTTGTACGACAGGTGTCACATTTGTAATGTGTTAAGGCCTGTGGCTGCCACCGGTCTTCGAATCTCCCTGACGGTATCTTCGAACAAGACAACACAATAATGCATATGCTCTGTGCTGTCCTAACTTGCGTCAGTACAGAGGACGTTCGACTGTTTTCTCAGCTAGCATCTTCTACAGATCTCTCACCCGTTAAAAACGTCTCGCCGGGGATTCACAAGAGGATGACACGTCCCACTCGCTAACCATTACAGTGAACTCTGGCATAGAGCTGAAGAAGCATACAATGATACACATATACCTATCAGGCCTGCTTCCATACGGTAGTAGATATCCCAAGCGACGGTATTTATTTCAAGTATTAAGGGGTAGAGCAACCATTCACAAGTAACGTTTATTTCATGTCCGGAGATTGGTCACTTTGTGGCCGTCTACAGTGCTGTCTTCAGTGCAGTAAATTTAAGATGAAACATTAATATAGCGGAAATGATTTTTTGCGAGTGGTGGCGCAGGGTGGAGGGAAATGAACACGTTTTCAAAAAATTATTTTCCGCAAGGCCATCGAAAAAAGATTTCTCTTCCAGAGGGCGAGGCCTGGTCACACTCTCAAATATAAACAGTATATCCAGCCCCTTATACCAACTGATTCAAAGCATATGATGCGTACTGGTACCGGTAACGTAACTTCAGCTACTATGAACCAGTCCAAAATTTTGATCCCAAAACAACCTCTGTTCCGTTTCACATCTTGTTACTGTTACTAACAACGAACGAGGTGGGGCCAAAGGGTACCACACACTACCAGAATGTAGACAATCTTAGATAGAACTACTCATAGCTCATACATGGCCACTTGCTCAAAACGACCGCCGCACTCGGTAGTCGCTGCCTCTCTCCCCACCGACCACGTCGTCATCAGCTAATCATAGTCGACCTCACGATAAATCTTAAGCTTATTCTTAAACCGGTATTAACTCAAGAGATATATTGAGGTGGACCCCAGCACCGTCAATGACGTGCACTCCTCCTTGCTCCACTAGGTCGTCTCCGCGCGACCTTCGTCTCCGAAGCGACATTTCTACGTCGCTAGCTAGATTCCTACTAGGGCGCCCCAACAGGCGCTGCTCCAGGTTGCCCCGCAGCCCCATCAGCCGCTATTGCGGGCCAGGCGTTAGTTACAGTCCTGTGCTCTTCAGATGCGGTGAGCAGCGGTCGGACTTCCACCTTGCCGCGCTCTAGGTGACGGGCTGTACCACCTGGATGTCCACATAGTCCCAACTGGACTATTTGCGTCCAGTGTTATGAATAGTCCGTTTGGGACTATGTGCATATATAAGTGGTTTTAATGTTTTAACTTACATTTAATGCATTAGAGATGGCCACATAGTGACCGAAATATGGATATATTTGCGAGCGATTGTTGTACTGTTTACTCCTTGAACCCGCACCTATCATCAAAGCTCAGTTCTACTAGACGCCAAGCTGGGTTAAAATCGATATTGCTGCTAGAGCTGACAACTCTATGTACTAAGTTATGCAGTCTCTATCACATAAAAATCAGTTTTTTTTTCTTTATTGAGTTTTGATTCCCCCTAAAGGGGGCGGGCTGGCAGCAGCTTATTACGCCGCTCTTCAGCCTACAGAATTTGTTTTAAAAAGATGAAGATAATTAAAAAAATAATAACAGTTGGCGATAAAATCGGTGACTTAAAGGTAAAATGGCTGAAAATTCTGGAGCTTAAAACGTAAAACACAGGGTTGATGATGCTAATAAAATACACAGGAAGCAGGAAAATAATAGACAGACAATTAAAAAACGGCGACAGTCTGGGTTCTGTTCGCAAGAGATATAAAAGGCACACCCAGCGACAGCATGATTTCTGTTCGCAACACTGTGGAAAGACGCACAACACTGAACACTCACTTAAACACTGCACTAAAAAGTTGGCACAAATATGACATACCACACCCGAGAGCAGTTGGGAGTAAACTGGTCAGATGACGGGAAAAAGAAGGGGGGAAGGAGAGGAAAAGTGAAGAGGGAGGGGGGAAAGGAGCCAATGGAAGATGAGGATCCATAAGAGGGGTGGAGGGGTGAGGAAAGGAGGGGGGTGAAGATCAGAGTTGATAGGAGGGATAAATGGAGGGAGAGAGAGCACCATCCGGGAGAGGAAGTTGATGGAAGCCACCTTGGGAAAGGAGATGTAGGGTGTAGAGATGGAGGGTAGGGGGGATACAACAGTGAAGAAGTGGCAGGGGGCGGGGATGGGAGAGGAGAGGAGCAACCAGGGGGTGAGGGGGTTCAAGGTGGCGGAAGGTGTAGAGGATGCGGATATGTTCAAGGAAGAGGAGCAGATGGGGGAAAGGAATGAGATCATACAGGAACCGCGTGGGGGACGGGAGGCGTATACGGAAGGCGAGGCGGAGTGCATGACGCTCAAGGATCTGGAGGGTCGTATAGAATTTGGGGGGGGGGGGGGGGGCAGATATCCAGGTAGGACTGGCATAACAGAGGATGGGACGGATTAAGGATTTGTAGGTGTGGAGGATGGTAGAGGGGTGCAACCCCCATGTCCGGCCAGAGAGGAGTTTGAGGAGTCGGAGGCGGTTGTTAAAAATCATCTATTGTTCCCACTATAGTCAATTTGTGCGTGCAGTTTATTACAGTTACTGTCGTTGCACCTTCGTTGGCGGCAACGATCCGCCCCCCCCCCCCCCGCCCCCAAACACACATACACACACACACACACACACACACACATACACACACACACACACGCTTTGAAATCTGTTCATTTTACCATTCTGCGGAGTTCATTTGCATACATAGTGTAATGCCTGCCCTCTATTGGTGCGCTCTGCAACTGTGTCACGTTGCTTATTACGGCTACAAACTTGGAGAGACGCTCTATCCATTGACATGTGTCATTTTCTGTATGTCTTCTAATTTTAGCACAGTAGTCTTCCGATATGAAGTTATCTAGACACGTTTAATGTTGGGTGTTATTACCGGCCACCAGGTTCCACCGTGACAGTTTTAGAATCATTCAGAGGGAGTCTACACTCTGTATCGCAGAAGTAACCCGATCATGCTATGTTAGTCGGAGGCGACTTAAACCTACCTAGTACAGACTCCGTCGTGTGAATTACTTTCGAACACATTATCCGAAAACTGTCTTGAGCAGCTAAATCTACAGCCAACGCGTAATGGAAATAATTTAGATCTGGTAGACACGAACAGACCAGACCTCATCGACGGTGTCAGTGTTGAGACAGAGATTAGCGATCATGATGTTGTCATTACGACTATGGTTACGAAAGTTGAAAAGGCGGTCAAGAAGGCTAGGAGAGTATTCTTACTAGAAAGAGCAGATAAACAGTTGTTAGCATCCCACTTAGTAAATGAATCGATTTCATTTACTTCCGGTACGATGGACATGGAAGAATCATGGACAAATGTTAAACAGATTGTAAATCACGTGTTGGAGAAGTATGTGCCGAAAAAGTGGGTTACGGAACGAAAAGACCCACCGTGATTTAACAGCACAATTCGGAGAATGCTCAGGAAGCAATAGACAGTTGCACTCGCGGTACAAGAAAGATCGGGAGAATGAGGACAGGCAAAAGTTAGTAGAGATTCGTGCTGCTGTAAAAAGAGAGATGCGCGAAGCATACAACCACTACCACCGTCATACGTTAGCAAAAGATCTTGCTGAAAACCCAAGGAAATTCTGGACTTACGTAAAAACGGTAAGCGGGTCGAAGGCTTCCATCCAGTCACTAACTGATCAGTCTGGCCTGGCAACGGAAGACAGCAAAACGAAAGTTGAAATTTTAAATTTGTCATTTGAGAAATCTTCCACGCAGGAGGATCGTACAAACATACCGCCGTTTGAGTCTCGTACAGATTCCCGTATGGAGGACATAGTGATGGACATCCCTGGGGTTGTGAAGCAGCTGAATGGGTTGAAAACAAATAAATCGCCAGGTCCTGATGGGATTCCAATTCGGTTTTACAGAGAGTGCCCTAATGCATTGCCTCCTGACTTGGCTTGCATTTATCGCGAATCTCTTGCCCAACGTGAAGTCCCGAGCGATTGGAAAAAAGCGCAGGTGACGCCTGTATATAAGAAGGGTAGAAAGACGGATCCTCAAAATCATAGACCAATATTGTTGTGGTTGGCAGGAGAGCCAACACCGTGTTACTAGAGGAAGCCGAAAGGCACGCGATTTAGCTCACGCAGGCTGGCGTGAGGTCTGGAACAGGACAAGGAAATTAGAATTTAGAAAAAACGGACGTAGCTGGTGGAATACTTAACTTTAATCCATTAATGGTGAACGTCGCTCTTGACGGTACATGATTCACAGTATCAAAATAACTGGTAATGGCGCCTTGCTAGGTCGTAGCAAATGACGTAGCTTAAGGCTATACTAACTATCGGGTCGGCAAATGAGAGCGTATTTTGTCAGTGAACCATCGCTAGCAAAGTCGGTTGTACAACTGGAGCGAGTGCTAGGAAGTCTCTCTAGACCTGCCGTGTGGCGGCGCTCGGTCTGCAATCACTGATAGTGGCGACACGCGGGTCCGACGTATACTAACGGACCGCGGCTGATTTAAAGGCTACCACCTAGCAAGTGCGGTGTCTGGCGGTGACACCACAAATATCCTTGACATCGGTTTGTTGCACGATTCTCGAACATATTCTAAGTTCGAATATAATGAATTTCCTTGAGACAGAGAAGTTGCTGTCCATGCATCAGCACGGCTTTAGAAAGCATTGCTCCTGCGAAACGCAACTCGATCTTTTTTCACATAATATCTTGCGAACCATGGATGAAGGGTATCAGGCGGATGCCATATTCCTTGACTTCCGGAAAGCGTTTGACTCGGTGCCCCACTGCAGACTCCTAATTAAGATACGAGCATATGGATTGGTTCCCAAATATGTGAGTGGCTCGAAGACTTCTTAAGTAATAGAACCCAGTACGTTGTCCTCAATGGTGAGTGTTCATCGGAGGTGAGGGTATCATCTGGAGTGCCCCAGGGAAGTGTGGTAGGTCCGCTGTTGTTTTCTGTCTACATAAATGATCTTTTGGATAGCGTGGACAGCAATGTGCGGCTGTTTACTGATGATGCTGCGTGTACGGGAGGATTTAGCCGTTGAGTGACTGTAGGATGATACAAGATGACTTGGACAGGATTTGTGATTGGTTTAAAGAATGGCAGCTAACTCTAAATATAGATAAATGTAAATTAATGTAGATGAATAGAAAAAAGAATCCCGTAATGTTTGAATACTCCATTAGTAGTGTAGCGCTTGACACAGTCACGTCGATTAAATATTTGGGCGTAACATTGCAAAGCGATATGAAGTGGGACAAGCATGTAATGGCAGTTGTGGGGAAGGCGGATAGTCGTCGTCGGTTCAATGGTAGAATTTTTGGAAGATGTTGTTCATCTGTAAAGGAGACCGCTTATGAAACATTAATACGACCTATTCTCGAGTACTGATCGAGCGTTTGGGATCCCTATCAAGTCGGATTGATGGAAGACATAAAAGCAATTCAGAGGCGGGCTGCTAGATTTGTTACTGGTAGGTTTGATCATCACGTGAGTGTTACGGAAATGCTTCAGAAACTCGGATGAGAGACTCTGGAGGAAAGGAGGCGTCCTTTCGTGAATCGCTGCTGAGGAAATTTAGAGAACCAGCATTTGAGGCTGACTGCAATACAATTTTGCTGCCGCCAACTTATATTTCGCAGAAAGACCAAAAAGATAAGAGAGATTAGGGCTCGTACAGAGACATATAGGCAGTCATTTTTCCCTCGTTCTGTTTGGGAGTGGAACAGGAAGAGAAGATGCTAATTGTGGTACGAGGCACCCTCCACCACGCACTGTATGGAATATGTATGTAGATGTTGATATCCAGGATGTACTTCCGAATGACTCTGCACTATATACACACAATAAGAGAAATTTCCTTTTTTTATTATTTAAATAGTCACCAGTCTATTCCTGTTTGCTATGCCGAGAATTAGATGGGAAGAAGAAATATAGGATTATTTGAAGCAAACTGATGTGAGAGTTTACTGGCGACAAAGAGCAAGGCGAAAGAAAAAAGAAGAGAAAACAGCACAATACGGTAACTGACTGTGATCACCGGCTGTTGAAGTCGACAATAACAATTGTGTCTCACAATCTCGACACGAAGAAAAACTCTGGATTGTAAATTTAGCCTCATACTGTAGTTCATAGTGGCAGTCTTGAGGACTCAAAACACATGTTTCTACTGGTCGGCTGTGTAGGTTTGTTCTTTGCGAGGTAAATAATTAAAACTAGTGACAGGGGTTAATAATCACGTTCATAAATGTCAACTGGCGGATAAAAAGATCTTAAATAGTCCGCGCGACTCTTTGCACGTAAGTATTGGAATTCATACAAGAGCACACCGTTTTGGTGTATGGCTTGTACCACCAATTATATCATATATCGCGATACTTACGTCCGTATTCTGTGAAAACTATTTTAATAGCATTCGGCTGTTTTTGAAAACGAAGCAACAGAAATATAGACTCCATGTTTATAAAAATACAGCTGTGAGATACACAATGTAGGTCTAAGGTATTGAGCCTACTCGTTTACGTGGCACTAGAGTTGAAAGTGTGTTCGGACGTCAACCTCTCACAAGTCCCTCGAGTACACGTGAAAAAAATTCGCTGCAAATATTAATAACCATTTCATCTTTTTAGCACTCTAAAGAGGACCTCTCAAGTTCCAATAAATTGGGACAGGACCCGATTCAAAATTAGAAATATACGTGTTGCAGTAAATCACTGAAATTAAATGTTACGAGGATTAATGAAACAGATAAAACTTAAGAACAAATGTAAGGACAAATGTAATTGGCACACGACGTTTCACTACCAGAGATACCTGGTAGTGAAACGTTGTTTGACAATTACTTTCGTCCTTAAGTTTACGTGTTTCATTAACGCGCTCTGAAAGTTGGACCATGCATAGAAAGAAATGCTGCAGTACAGTACACAAAGCCGACCGGAGTGGCCGTGCTGTTCTGGGTGCTACAGTCTGGAGCCGCGAGACCGATTCGGTCGCAGGTTCAAATCTTGCCTCAGGCATGGATGTGTGTGATGTCCTTAGGTTAGTTAGGTTGAAGTAGTTCTAAGTTCTAGGGGACTGATGACCTCAGAAGTTAAGTCCCATAGTGCTCAGAGCCATTTGAACCATATTTGAACCAGTACAGAAGGTAACCCATTGAGGCAGAGATGACACTTTTGTTCCAGAAAATAATAGTACTAAAATAGCAAACAGTTATGTTGTTTCCCTGGACGTTACAAAAGGCAGGACACGGTTATTAATAGTACGCGTGATCACCAAGGACGACAATACATTCTGGGCATCGGACTCCCATGCTGGCTTAAACGTTGTTGTCGTAGGGCGTTCCATTCCTCACCAGTGCGGTTGACATCTGCCAGATGGTCTTTGACGCATATGTACGTACTGCAATGGCGCTCGGAGTGGTCGCGGGGTTAGAGGCGCAATGTCACGGACTGCGCGGCCACTCCCACCGTAAGTTTGTGTCCTCCGTCGGGCATGGGTGTGTGTGCTGTTTTTAGCAAAAGTTAGTTTAAGTAGTGTGTAAGTCTAGGGACCGATGACCTCAGCAGTTTGGTCCCTTAGAGATTTGAACATTTAGCCCGCCCGGCTAGCCACGCGGTCTAACGCGCTGCTTCCCGAGAGGGAAGGTTTGCCGGATCCTAGCACGAAGAAGTGTCATGATGATCTCTCCATTGGCAAAATATTCCGGAATAGTCCCCCATTCGGATATCCGGGAGGGGACTGCCAAGGGGGAGGTTACCATGAGAAAAAGACTGAATAATCAACGAAAGGATAACGTTCTACGAGTCGGGGCGTGGAATGTCAGAAGCTTGAACGTGGTAGGGAAACTAGAAAATCTGAAAAGGGAAATGCAAAGGCTCAATCTAGATATAGTAGGGGTCAGTGAAGTGAAGTGGCAGGAAGACAAGCATTTCTGGTCAGATGAGTATCGGGTAATATCAACAGCAGCAGAAAATGGTATAACAGGTGTAGGACTCGTTATGAATAGGAAGGTAGGGCAGAGGGTGTGTTACTGTGAACAAATCAGTGACCGGGTTGTTCTAATCAGAATCGACAGTAGACCAACACCGACAACGATAGTTCAGGTATACATCCCGACGTCGCAAGCTGAAGATGAACAGATAGAGAAAGAGTATGAGGATATTGAAAGGGTAGTGCAGTATGTGAAGGGGGACGAAAATCTAATAGTCATGGGCGACTGGAATCCAGTTGTAGGGGAAGGAGTAGAAGAAAAGGTTACAGGAGAATATGGGCTTGGGACAAGGAATGAAAGAGGAGAAAGACTAATTGAGTTCTGTAACAATTTTCAGCAAGTAATAGCGAATACCCTGTTCAAGAATCACAAGAGGGGGAGGTATACTTGGAAAAGGCCGGGAGATACGAGAAGATTTCAATTAGATTACACCATGGACAGACAGAGATTCCGAAATCAGATACTGTATTGTAAGGCGTACCCAGGAGCAGATATAGACTCGGATCACAATATAGTAGTGATGAAGAGTAGGCTGAAGTTCAAGACATTAGTCAGGAAGAATCAATACGCAAAGAAGTGGGATACGGAAGTACTAAGGAATGACGAGATACGTTTGAAGTTCTCCAACGATATAGATACAGCAATAAGGAATAGCGCAGTAGGCAGTACAGTTGAAGAGGAATGGACATCTCTAAAAAGGGTCAGCACAGAAGTTGGGAAGGAAAACATAGGTACAAAGAAGGTAGCTGCGAAGAAACCATGGGTAACAGAAGAAATACTTCAGTTGATTGATGAAAGGAGGAAGTACAAACATGTTCCGGGAAAATCAGGAATACAGAAATACAAGTCGCTGAGAAATGAAATAAATAGGAAGTGCATGGAAGCTAAGACGAAATGGCTGCAGGAAAAATGTGAAGACATCGAAAAAGATATGATTGTCGGAAGGACAGACTCAGCATACAGGAAAGTCAAAACAACCTGTGGTGACATTAAAAGCAACGGTGGTAACATTAAGAGTGCAACGGGAATTCCACTGGTTAATGCAAAGGAGAGAGCAGATAGGTGGAAAGAATACATTGAAAGCCTCTATGAGGGTGAAGATTTGTCTGGTGTGATAGAAGAAGAAACAGGAGTCGATTTAGAAGAGATAGGGGGATCCAGTATTAGAATCGGAATTTAAAAGAGCTTTGGAGGACTTACGGTCAAATAAGGCAGGAGGGATAGATAACATTCCATCAGAATTTCTAAAATCATTGGGGGAAGTGGCAACAAAACGACTATTCACGTTGGTGTGTAGAATATATGAGTCTGGCGATATACCATCTGACTTTCGGAAAAGCATCATCCACACAATTCCGAAGACGGCAAGAGCTGACAAGTGCGAGAATTATCGCACAATCAGCTTAACAGCTCATACATCGAAGCTGCTTACAAGAATAATATACAGAAGAATGGAAAAGAAAATTGAGAATGCGCTAGGTGACGATCAGTTTGGCTTTAGGAAAAATAAAGGGACGAGAGAGGCAATTCTGACGTTACGGCTAATAATGGAAGCAAGACTAAAGAAAAATCAAGACACTTTCATAGGATTTGTCGACCTGGAAAAAGCTTTCGACAATATAAAATGGTGCAAGCTGTTCGAGATTCTGAAAAAAGTAGGGTTAAGCTATAGGGAGAGACGGGTCATATCAATATGTACAACAACCAAGAGGGAATGATAAGAGTGGACGATCAAGAACGAAGTGCTCGTATTAAGAAGGGTGTAAGACAAGGCTGTAGCCTTTCGCCCCTACTCTTCAATCTGATCATCGAGGAAGCAATGATGGAAATAAAAGAAAGGTTCAGGAGTGGAATTAAAATACAAGGTGAAAGGATATCAATGATACGATTCGCTGATGACATTGCTATCCTGAGTGAAAGTGAAGAAGAATTAAATGATCTGCTGAACGGAATGTACAGTCTAATGAGTACACAGTATGGTTTGAGAGTAAATCGGAGAAAGACGAAGGTAATGAGAAGTAGTAGAAATGAGAACAGCGAGAAACTTAACATCAGGATTGATGGTCACGAAGTCAATGAAGTTAAGGAATTCTTCTACCTAGGCAGTAAAATAACCAGTGATGGGCGGAGCAAGGAGGACATCAAAAGCAGACTCGCATTGGAAAAAAGGCATTTCTGGCCAAGAGAAATGTACTAATATCAAATACCGGCCTTAATTTGAGGAAGAAATTTCTGAGGATGTACGTCTGGAGTACAGCATTGAAACATGGACTGTGGGAAAACCGGAACAGAAGAGAATCGAAGCATTTGAGATATGGTGCTATAGACGAAAATTAGGTGGACTGATAAGGTAAGGAATGAGGAGGTTCTACGCAGAATCGGAGAGGAAAGGAATATGTGGAAAACACTGATAAGGAGAAGGGACAGGATGATAGGACATCTGCTAAGACATGAGGGAATGACTTCCATGGTACTAGAAGGAGCTGCAGAGGGCAAAAACTGTAGAGGAAGACAGAGATTGGAATACGTCAAACAAATAATTGAGGACGTAGGCTGCAAGCGCTACTGTGAGATGAAGAGGAAAGGAATTCGTGGCGGGCCGCACGGTTTAGTGTCGAGGTCCGGTGTGCCGGCCAGTCTGTGGATGGTTTTTAAGACTGTTTTCCATCTACCTTAGCGAATGCAGGCTGCTTCCCCTGATTCCGCCTCTCCACCTAAGCGTACACCGTAATTACTCTGCTACGCAAACATTTGGGGTTACATTCGTCTGGCATGAGACGTTTCCGGCAGCGGGTGGTGGGGGGGGGGGAGGGGGGCACTGGAGGCCGAACCGCACAATATTCCTGGGTTCAGTGTGGGGCGACGGTGGGGCGGGTGGACTGCCGTGGCCTGTTGTGGGGCTGTCAACCACCGAGGGCTACGGTGGGACGCAGGCTCTCTGTCGCTTCTAGGTCCTCGGTTTAATACACAATACGCAATATACATACGTCCTGCAATACGTCTTCCCAACGCACCCCACACATGCTAGATGTGATTTAACTCGAGGTAAGGGGCAGGCCAGTCCATTCGCTTAATATATTCTCGTTCTGAGACCTCCTCCATCTGGATCGCTCGACGCGGTCGCACATTGTCATCCGTTAAAATGAAGTCAGCGCCCAATACACCCCTGAAAAGTCGCACATGGGGAAGGAATACGGTGTACCGTGTTCGAAGCTTTGGAAGTCAAGGCGCCCAAGCAACATTATGCTCCCCGTCCCTTAACACCAGAACCACCAAAACGGTGAAGTTCGACAACGTTCCTGGGTGCATATCGCGTTCGCACCTCTCACCATGTGAGATCGGGTCCAGTACAGTCTAACGTGATCGTTTTGATCTCTCCGGTGTTATGGTGTGTGGAGGCATAACTTTGGATGGATTTCCTGACCTCCAGATCTTTGAACAAGGTACACTTGCCGGCCAACTTTATTGTGACACTATAGTCCTTCTCCATGTGCATCTTTTCAGGGGTGCACTGTGCCCTGACTTCATCTTTATGGATGGAGATGAGCGTATGGCATCGTTGGCCGGGAAGCTCCATCCGGGAAAGTTCGGCCGCCATGTGCAAGTCTTATTTCAGTTGATGCCACACTGGGCGACTTGCGCGCCGGTGATGAGGTTGAAATGATGATGAGGATAACACAAAACCCAGTCTCTGAGCGGATAAAATCTCCAACCCGCCAGGGAATCGAACCCGGGCCCAATTGCATGGCAGGCGAGCTGAAGGAGCTTTTGGAACGAGGGGATATTCCCCGAATGGACTGGCCTGTCCTTTCCGATGACTAACATCGAGTTCGTGCGGGACACGTTGGGAATGTTTTGCAGCAGGCCCACATACACCAACACCATCCAACAGTAGTCAACAGTGTGGTGTGGTACCAGTCTTTTGGTCAGCATGGGATCACGTTGTATATCATGCATTGCCGTTCGTGGTGATCAAACACCCTAGTAAGAACTATGTTCCGCAGTTTGTAATGTCCAGGTGAGCATAATGAATCGCGGTGATTTCAGTGTGTAATTGTTACCTTTGAATAAAAATCTCCTTTCTGCTTGTATTATTGCAAGTTTATTTCAGTTTCCTTCTGTGCTATACCGTAGCACTTCTTTCTATGTATGGTCCCAGTTTCGTCGAGCTATGTTACTTGGCAGCGACACGTCGCGTGCAAAGTTACTTCTGTTCTTAGGTTTTGCACTCCTGTGTAGTCGCTCTCTTGCGTACTAGTATTTGACGAAAACTTCGCTTCGATATCATGAATCGGTATTGAAATTCACATTAGAAGCGTACATGATGGGACAACCAGTACAAGCTTCTCATGCTCACTCGTATTGCGATACTAGTTTACCAATGACCTCATTTGTACCATTGAAGCGGCCTGCCTTTTCACTTCCCTCTCCCATCTGTTAACGTGAACTTTCGGAAACAGGAGCCATACCTTCTGGGTGCAATTCACGTGAATGAATACATTGCCTTCAGTGTTCCTATTAAGGAAAATTACCTGAAGTTTCGGAAGTCTACCACGCGTCATACTCGTGAGAGACACGTCATCTTCTCAAGCTACAGGTCCATACGTCACCCTTTGTTGGCTGCCTCATCCACTACTGTAAATAACTGAATGGCTAAACGTTACGGGAAGGGTTGTCCCATTTAAGGATGTGGTGTGAGTGACGCCAGCATGCTTTAGCTACAAGCGGCGTGTGGCGCGAGTGTAGGTATGATATCTGAGAAGTCTGTTAGTGAGAGGTGTACGTAGCGGAATAATCGATTTACCATAATCGGTGCAAGACGCATGGGTCATAGCATATTGGAGGTTACGCAAGAATCCGGATTCGAATATAAAGAGTATATTTAATACCTCAGAGCAAATATTTACACACATGTAAAAATGCAGCAGTCCAGTTACATGCGGTTTTTGGTGTCCTCCAAAATATTAATTACAAATACAAATCTAAGAAAACATTGTTTCAAACGGTTACTGGGTGATAGAAGAAGATCGGGAAGTGGTGAAAAACACTCATATTAAAATTTTACAAAAAAAATTGTTTCATGATCACGCGTAATAACATCCGACATGCTACTCAGCTTCGCATTTCGGGGACTGCAGAACTGGTATGAACTCATGTAACAGCCGTGGAGGAACAGAACAACGGTCGAAGAGACACGAAATCTACATCATCCTGCTGTCTCGCAGAGACAAGGAAATCTGAACATTGTATTCGTTCGGGACTGACTGATCTACATTTGCGGCAGACCTGTTGCAGTCATAATTGATTTCTTTTTAGAATCTTTCAGGGAGTTATTACTACGAGGGGTATTGCCCATAGTTTTCTTTGAAGAATAAATATATTGTGCTTTGTTCTCAGTAGCCCGTCGATTTCTTCACGAACTGAAATTAAAATTATTGAAAACACATTACAAAATGCTGTAAGGTTGCCCAAAAACATTCACTGTTTTCTGGTGAATTTCTTCGTTGTTCCTCGTTACGATGAGTGGCTTACGCGAAGTTGTGGCGCTTGCACACATGTTTGAGCTCCAACGCCGACTGGCGGGAGCCATGACTACTTTATTCTTCTGAATGGCATTATAGTTCTAACCTTAATGCGTTTTACGTTTCTTGTTGGAATGAAGTTTATAACTGATGAAGCTTAAGGTTCAGTTACGATAGCCGACTGGTCTGGTATGTCAAAGCCGCGTTGTACCTACGTACTCTAGAGGTATGTATCGGAGTTTCACATTTAATACTTTTAACTTTTTTTCTCATAAAGCAACGCATATGCTGTTGCCAGCACGCCGCGATGGGGAATTGAAATACAATAAAAAAAAAGAAAGAAAGAAATTTTTTTTTCACATGACCATTATAATACATTTGTAGCATCTCCCATACGTAAAATGAAATTTTATTTGTTTATGAAGTCATCAGACGATGGGCTACTCCCGGAAAACGCCATGAGAAGAAACAATGAAAACATTCTCCAAAGAACCAAGTCAATACTTTTTTAAATTTACAGCATTTTTAAAGTCAATTTCGCAATTACTGTGATATGTATTCCTCTTTAAGGATTTCCAATCCAGTTCAGACGAAATAAAAATGACATTTAGTTTTCAGTAGGTTTTTTTTTCTTTTTTTTTTAAGTGCTTGACGCTGAGACAGTTATTGGCTCTTTGTTTTGTCATTTAGCATTCTTTGATCCTTAGCAGTGCCCGGAGCGGCATAAAATTTTTCGAGGCAGTCAGAGCCGAATTCAAGGGGGCGCCAGTTATGATTCTTATAGTGGTAACTTAAATTCTCCAGGTATTTTTATTTTAGTCCCTTCACGGTGGTGGTTCACCTGACACACACTATAATAAATTTTGCTCAGCTTCCGCGCTTAGTGTAAGAGGTAATTCTTGACACCGTTTCAAATCTATAGACTGATGAAAAAAACATCGCAACACAAAGCAGCAGGTGTGGGGCATAAAAGCAGGTATTAGGCGTGTCTCCACATCAGATGCTTAAGGGTGGCTCTATCAGAGCCACTGTGAAGATACAAATCAGGTTATCTTTAAATAGAGGCCCTAACGGTCGTGAGCGTTGGTTACCTTTGAGATTGGCTGTGGTGATTTGATGTTAGTCAAGAATGCCTTTAATGAGACAAAGGCGCCACTATCAACTCACTGAGTTTAAAGGAGGTCGTGTAATGGGGCCACGTGAAGACCGATGTTCCTTCTGAAATATTGCAGAAAGGCTCGGAGAAATGGTAGCCACTGTACATGATTGCTGGCAGCGGTGGTCGCAAAAATGTCCGGTCACAAGAAGACCATGCTCCACAATGCCACGTGACACTACCGAGAGGTTCGACCATCGTGTTCGCTGTATGGCCCTAGCGCATCACACTGCACCTGCAGCAATTTTGAGCAGCGGTTGGTATCTTAGTGACACAAAGAACTGTTACAAATCAGCTACCTCAAGGACAACTGCGAGACAGGATGCATTCCACTTACTCCAAACTATTGCCATTTGCGACTTCAGTGGTGTCATGCGAGAGCTCATTATAGGGCAGGGTGGAGATCTGTTCTGTTTTCTGATGGAAGCTGGTCCTGTCTAGATGTCAGTGATGGCCGTTCTTTAGGAGCCCAGTTGTGAGTCTGGAACCACTCTGTCTGCGTGCTAGACACAAAGGACTTAGGAGTTGTCTGGGGTGGGATCTCGTATGACAGCAGGACAACTTTCTTGATTATCCCACGCACTCTCACTGTGAAACTGTTCGTCAGTTTGGTGATTCGACCTGTTGTGCTGCCATTCATGAACAGCATTCTATGGGGTGTTTTTCAACAGGATAACGCTGACCCACATACTATGTTGTAAAGCAACAGTGACAGCAGGAGCACTTTCTTGAGTATCCCACGCAATCTCACAGTAAAATTGTTCGTCAGTTTGGTGATTCGACCTGTTGTGCTGTCATTCATGAACAGCATTCTATGGGGTGTTTTTCAACAGGATAACGCTGACACACATACTATGTTGTAAAGCAACAGTGACAGCAGGAGCCCTTTCTTGCGTATCCCACGCACTCTCACTGTAAAATTGTTCGTCAGTTTGGTGATTCGACCTGTTGTGCTGCCATTCATGAACAGCATTCTATGGGGTGTTTTTAAACTGGATAACGCTGACACACATACTATGTTGTAAAGCAACAGTGACAGCAGGAGCACTTTCTTGATTATCCCACGCACTCTCACTGTAAAATTGTTCGTCAGTTTGGTGATTCGACCTGTTGTGCTGTCATTCATGAACAGCATTCTATGGGGTGTTTGTCAACAGGATAACGCTGACACACATACTATGTTGTAAAGCAACATTCTCTACCGTGTGTCTATATGTTGCCTTCGCCTGTTCGATTACAAGACCTGTCTCCAGTCGAGCACATATCGGATATCATCGGACGACAACTGCAGTGCCATTCACATCCAGCATTAACCGTTCCTTTATTGACGTACCATGTGCAACAGGAATGGAATTCCATCCCACAAACTGCATATGGCACCTCTACAACACAATGCAAGCCGTTACACCAGTTATTAATGTACCAGCATACCGCATTTGTAACGCATATCTGCGCTCACATTAACCTGTGATCTGGCAATGTTACTCACTTACATAAGTTACTTAGACAATTTCCGAAATTTCACTACTCTATATAATTTTTCAATGTTGGAATTTTTCTGCTGCGCTTCAGCAACGGATAGAGATCAGTAAATGAATCCAAAGTAGGCAACCAGTTGCAAAAAAAGGTGGTTTTATTCAATATTTGACCATGGTTTCCACAGATGTAAACCCTTCTTCTGCAGAAATACATGTAACTAGAATTACAGATAGGACAAGCACGAAATACTGGATAAGATGGGTTTATGTCGTCTAAACTATGGCCAAAGTCTGTATAATACTACCCTTGTCGCAACTGTTTGGCTGCTTTTGATTCATTTACTTTCAAATAAATTCAAGCTTCTTTTCCATTTTAACGCCATAAAGGCGGCAAAGGATAGCGACAGGTGACTGAGAATTGGAGTCATTTCACCTTTGCAGAGTCATACGAGGAAGTCGACGGCCGAATGAGAGTCTGATGGCCGCCAATTTGAACAGGGGCATCGGGAAACTGCTTCTATCTGGACTACTGATAGAGACAAATACCATGGACAGGCGTCAGTGATCGATGACGGCCATCACGTCCACTGTCTTCCATTACGTTTGATCACACTGTAAAACCAATTCTGACTGATGGGCTGGGTCTTCAGTCTTTCCTATTGCGCCACATACCGCGTCAATAAACCGTTCTAACAAGGGAACCTCCCTATCGCACCCCCCTCAGATTTAGTTATAAGTTGGCAAATATATTACTGCAGACATTCGAGAGTTGGCCGAAATACTTCACACATTTCTCCTTTGTGGCCGACATAAGAGCATACACCTACTTACAAGGGACCCTCCCCATCGCACCCGCCTCAGATTTAGTTATAAGTTGTCACAGTGGATAGGCCTTGAAAAACTGAACACATATCAATCGAGAAAACAGGAAGAAGTTGTGTGGAACTATGAAAAAAATAAGCAAAATATACAAACTGAGTAGTCCATGCCCAAGATAGGCAACATCAAGGATAATGTCAGCTCAGGAGCGCCGTGGTCCCGTGGTTAGCGTGAGCAGCGGTGGAACAAGAGGTCCTTGGTTCAAGTATTCCCTTGAGTGAATAGTTAACTTTCTTCATTTTCGCAAAGTTATGATCTGTCCGTTCATTCATTGACGTCTCTGTTCACTGCAATATGTTTAGTGTCTGTGTTTTGCGACCGCACCGTAAAACCGGGCGATTAGTAGACGAAAGGACGTCCCTCTCCAATGGGAACCGAAAACATTTGATCGCAAGGTCATAGGTCAACCGATTCCTCCACTGGAAAACACGTCTGATATATTTATACGACACTGGTGACGGCATGTGCGTCACATGACAGGATTATGTTGTCGACCCACCTAACTTGTACAGTTGGCGAATGGGTAAAAAGATTCTTGTACCTTGCCCGATTTAGGTTTCTTGTGGATGTGAAAATCACTCCAAAAAAAGTGATGAAAAGAGTTTGTCACATAAACTGCCACAAATGAATGCAACAGTTTCATAGTCGCACAATTTTCCCTGTGCTCTGTCAAAACATACGTTTTTAACGTTTTCAAATTTTTCCGTGTGTTTCGATATTCATTTAGATGTAGCGTCCGCATACTACGGCGCAGTTACCTCGCATCGGACGGACGGACGGACAGATAATAATTGTCTGCAAATAAAAAATTAATCTTTTCACTCGAAGGAAGACTTGAACCAATGACCTCTCGTTCCGCAGCTGCTCACGGTAACCACGGGACCACGGCGCTCCTGCGCTGACATTGTCCTTGATGTTGCATATCTTGGGCATGGACTACTCAGTTTGTATATTTTGCTTTTTTTTTCATAGTTCCACACAACTTGTTCCTTTTTTCTCGATTGATCTGTGTTCAGTTTTTCAAGGCCTATCCACTGTGCCAACTTGTAACTAAATCTGAGGCGGGTGCTATGGGGAGGGTCCCTTGTAAGTAGGTGTATGCTCTTATGTCGGCCACAAAGGAGAAATGTGTGAAGTATTTCGGCCAACTCTCGAATGTCCGCAGTAATATATTTGCGCGGAGGGAATTGCACTGCCGGGAAATCAAGACCGTATTCAAGACCTCCTCCGCCAAGTGTTTCTTCCAGAAAGTGTGCAAGAGAAACTCTTAGGACGGAGGAATGTCTCTGAAGGATCTCCAGCTGCTTCCACCCCCGGCACCGCCTCAGCCCCGTCAAGCGCACACAGCGCACACAGACGCCGCCATTCGCAGCTACATTTTCGCCATTTTAAATTAGACGGCGGAAAAGACGGAGTAGGAGTAGGAGGATGAGGTCGGGAGGGTAGGAGAGGGGGGGGGGGGCAGGGTTTCGAGAAACAAGTAAGCGGGCCGAGAGAGCCGGAGAGTGGCCAAAGAAATGAAGGGCTCGCCTCTCCTGCGGAGGGCACGTCTTGCCCGCGAAGCTGGAGCTGTGGATAAGGGGAAGGGGTGGGGGGTGGGGGTTGAGGAAGGTGGTAAACGTGTCGGTGGTGGGGGAGGCGGAGGTCGGTTCGAAGTTGGCGGGAGCTGGCGCCCATCCCACTACCCAATTACTCATTACAATGCGACGGCCCCGCAGCTCGCAGCAGCCACGTGAATCCGAGGCGCGCACACACAACAGAATCTCGTAATTATCGACTCGCCGGATGGTATCTGTTCCTACCTGCGCACGTGCCAAGACGCTAGGCGCTCCGGCTCCTTAGCGCGCCTCAGCTAGCTACCTGCACGTGACGCCCCGGCCGTCTCACCGCCGCCGACCGACCGACTTAATCAAATATTGTAGCTCCGGCCGGTATTATGGGCATTGTATTATTCAGCTACCCCGGAACACAATGGGATGCGACTCGGACGAAGTGAACGCCGCTGTCCGTCATAGCTTAGTAATTAGCACAATATCTTATTCATGGCGCCGAGGAGCCGGCGGGAGTTTCTTGAGGAGCGCCCGGGGAGGCCGCAGTGTCCGGCCCACAATGGACAACGGCGTCTTCCCCGCTCAGGTAGCCCGGCGGTGTAGCGGCCGCGCCTGAGTCAGCGGTCTGCCGACTCCGGCCGACCGCGGCCAGCCGCCGCTCTGCAAAGTACGCCGGCGCACAATGGGGCCCGCTCTAACTGCGCACTCCAGCTATATTACTCCGCCGTTTCGGCGACGTATTTAAAAGAGCGGATCGCCGCCACTCATTCCCGCGCATTCAGGCGGCCCATCCTCCGGGGAGAGCGGATGATACACAAGGCGGGTATCTCCGTCCCTCTTTTTATACTTCTGTATGAATAATGAGAGGGAGTTGATGGCTGCCTCGGTAAGGCGCAAGCTACGAATCCAAAGGTACAGCTTTAGTTCGCCTGTTTCTTGGCACTTAAAAAGACTTTCACCTGTGACGCTTTAAAAATGTGAAAATCCCAAGTGACACTGAGAAGTTGAAGCAGATACCGAATTACAGATAAAATTCAGAGGGCTGGGGAATCGCTTCATTTCAAGGGGCTTACGATAATAAGGGCAGTTTGTCACTACTTTTTCTCGATGATTCAAGTACCTCATCCTCCGAGGAGAAGAAAGAGCTGTGTTTTTAATACGGCTGTACGGATGAGATGGATGTCAAGCAGCTTCCTTTTAACCTGCTCTAATGTTCATCTGTGACTTGATATCATCGCTTGACCGAAACTGTTTGTCTACAAAGAATTACACGTTACAGAATCTTTGAGTGCTTTCCGTGATGCCGCTGTTTGAATGATGAGATAGTGTTAATGGCTGCTTTGGTGAGACCCATGTGGAAAACCCAAGGTTATGGTTTCCTTGGCAGCTGACAAGTGACATTGAGAAGATGGGGTAGCTGTCCGAGTAATGATTAAAGATCGATTCCAGCCCTGGAAAACAGATACATTGCAAATCGGCAGGTTTAATAATGACTTAGCTCCACTGCTGAATCTCGATAGTTCTATCTCACCGTCTGGGAAAACAATTGTTGTTTTTATATTAATTAATTAATTGTTTTTTTGGAGGTGGAGTTGCGGGCATTGGGTATGGTGCTCACTCGGTGTCTCTGTGGCTCAGTAGCAAATTTTCTGACTCATAGTCCTAAAGTTTCGAGTTGGATAGCTGAACTTTTACCTGTCATAACCCCTTTCACATCTGGCATTGTTTGTTGATGTGAAAAATCACTAGTTGCACTGTGTTTCGAAGTATGCGTAAAAATATGGACCGGCTGTAATTGGTTAGCCGGCCGCGGTGGTCTCGCAGTTCTAGGCGCGCAGTCCGGAACCGCGCGACTGCTACGGTCGCAGGTTCGAATCCTGCCTCGGGCATGGGTGTGTGTGATGTGCTTAGGTTAGTTAGGTTTAAGTAGTTCTAAGTTCTAGGGAACTGATGACCACAGCAGTTGAGTCCCATAGTGCTCAGAGCCATTTGAACCATTTGTAATTGGTTATGGAAATCACTAAAAATGGTTCAAATGGCTCTGAGCACTATGGGACTTAACATCTATGGTCATCAGTCCCCTAGAACTACTTAAACCTAACTAACCTAAGGACAGCACACAACACCCAGCTATCACGAGGCAGAGAAAATCCCTGACCCCGCCGGGAATCGAACCCGGGAACCCGGGCGTGGGAAGCGAGAACGCTACCGCACTACCACGAGATACGGGCATGTAAATCACTCAGATGTCCGAGGAAGGCAACGGTATTCCACATCAAATAGGACCATGTCAGGTGAAGCACAGGCGTGTCCAATATGACAATTAAAGAACGCTTTATTTAGACTTCTGATAAGTTTTGATACAGCACGCTACAAATTTCTGTTTTCTTCCAACATCTTCATCTCATGTAAAGCCGTGAGCTGTAAGTTCATCTCCAGTTTATTTTATAGACTACCGGGTTCGTATGAACAACTAGAATCACAGAGAATATGTATATTACCCGTAGATAAATGAAACCAGATTTATCACTAATCAATAGGATATGAGTAGGTATGCAATATAAAGCCACCATACATGAAGGTTGCGCAAGTTATGTTTATCACGTATATATAAAAGGTGCAAAGCTTCCAGAAGTGGTGAAACCGTTATGAAGTGAATGTTCCAATAATACCACCAAAAGTTTAGAAAGACAGTAAAATGAGGGAAGCTCTAAAATATGAAGAACTACTAGTAATCCTGAACAAGCTGCTTATTACCGCTTATATATATATATATATATATATATATATATATATATATATATATATATATATCTTAACGACATGTGTTTTCATTAGTGACAGTTCTGACAGTGATACACTGTCAATAGAACACAACAGATAGAAGCTGAGTGGTCAGCACGGCGGAATGTCATACCTAACGGCCCGGGTTCGGTTCCCGTTTGGGTCGGAGATTTTCTCCACTCAGATACTGGGTGTGGTGTTGTCCTTATAATCATCATTTCATCCCCAGCGACACGCAAGTCGCCGAAGTGGCGTCAATTCGAAAGACTTGCACCAGGCGAACGGTCTACCGGAAGGGATGCACTAGCCACACGGCATTTACATTTCGTTTTCGATTTCTTCATATCCCTCGGTATTACTAGTTGAAATGTATCGCAGAACTTGCAAACGTCCTAAAGGCTCCACTGCGTTGAAACAGCGGATGGCAGCTCGGTGCAAGTCTTAGAGATCCATCGCTCTTTTTATAGATCAATACTTTAAAAAATTGATGCTTCTCGCCAGTTTCAGCTTCCGTCGTAAACTTACAAGCTGTCTGCTAAGAATAGTGTTGTGAAGAGCACTTATCTCGCGTCTGGATTGACGAGGAGCTGCTACTTCCACATGATGCCGATAAAGATTCCTACGTGAAGCTGGTTTCACTGACACACATGCATACATATTAACTCACTTTACTTATTTTCTTTTACGCGATCAGGCGCTGCAACAAATTTTCTTCTCAATCGTCTTCTATCCATCGCTGCCATCCGCCATCCGTCCACATCTAACGCTGACTGTTGCAGGTCTTTAGGGAGGCCATCCCTGTACCTCTTCCTTGGCCTTCCAGTGGGTCCCCTACTTCTGGTGATGAAACCAGTAGCTTCCGTAGCCACTTGTCGTCTTCCTTCCGAGCGACATGTCCAGCGCACTGTAGTCGTTTGCCTCTGACGATTACTGCTGTACTGGGATCTTGGTGCAATTCATCTAACTCAATGGCCATTCACCCGTGTTTGCGTCCGACACTGACAAAGATCTCCCACAGCCCTTTTTCTTATATACGAGAGGTTTTTGAAAAGACTTGTTAGCTCTACGTCCCACAGCCATATTCTGAATCTTTTATTATACATAATAACCGACTACCTTTTACAATCAGTGGGTCCTAAAATCATTACAATGGTTTTTTGCCGCTAGTTAACAATGAACTACAAGTTGTATTGATTGCAATGGGCAAGGTACATTTCCATTGATATTTGTCTGCATCCTCTACACTACCTGCAGCGTTACAGATGTACCAGTCGGATATAAACCTACTTTGCACGGACTTGCCCACAGATCTAATCCCGGTGAGTGTGCCCCTGGCACTGGGCAGGCCCAAGATGTCTTGACTATTCGCTGCAGGTTCCTATTGTTTATTTCCTTATGTCTAAATCCTAATTACTAGAAAAACCTAATCTACGTCAAATCCGGTGCGTTGTCTAATTCGATGTTATTGTACTCCACTGCCCCTGCTCCTGGATGTGGCGGATGTCAAATGTAACGGCTGTCGATCTATCCACACCCAGGCGGTATGTGATTGGGGTACTGCGATAATTTTATTATTTGTCGTTAATTACGGTTGTCCCACAGATATTTCAAGAGAACGTTTTGTGATACCTCGTTAGCCAGGTTGTTTAGTACTTGAAATGTATCCTCATGTTGTAGCAGGGCTAAAGTGTCGTGGTTCGGTAGTTGCTGTTTCAGTGCAGCTGCTACATCATTGTATAGGGGTCACTCGTACGCCACATGGTCGGGGGTACCCTCCGGTGCACCAAAACTACACGAATGGGTGCTCTTCTCCCAAACCGACACAGATATTCGGGTGGGACTCATGAACAGTCCTCTTGTTGGCTTAAAAGTATCCCACACCTACATTTGGTAGGAATTGGAAAGTTCTTCGGCCGGTGTCATCGGCTTTCTATGCTTCCTGCCACAGCTCCTCACCCTTTCTCTTGATTATATCCTTATCCCGAGCCCGAATGCTCTGAATATCCCCGGTTTTCCCGATCTCTTCCTTCTTCGCCCAGAACCATGCTGCCTGTTCCTAATTTGGATATCAAGGGGGCAAAGCTCCATTATTACCAACAAGGCCCCACCCGGAGATGTCCTGTAGGCTACAACTGACCTCAATAACAGCCATATACTACCTTAGATTGGATCAGGGTTTGCGTAGCGGAATCTTAATCCGTCTACTCGGTGGAACTGGATGATATCCGGGAGTATGTTGCCGGAGGTCTTCCAGTCGTACACAGGAAGCTGGACGTCACATGGCATGAGGTTAGCGTGACAATAGCGCCAAGTGTGCCTGACCCCGCAACACGAGGCAGTTTCAAGGACGGTAAAAACAGTGAGGGTCAATCTGCGAGCAATTACTTTGCATTTTAGTGTTGTTCTTCATTACAAAATGGTCCGGAAACAACATTTGGACGACTTCACATGAGGAAGAATCATCGGGACACTGGAGGAAGTGTGACGAGTGAAGCCCAGGAGTTTGGTATTTCTCACAGCATTGCTTCACGTGCGAGAGGTGGCAAAATTTAATGCATCCACTAACACTGTCGAACATGGTCATTTTGGTGGTCCAGGCGTCTACGCCGGCCCGCTACTTGAACCTACTTGTCGCGAGAGGTCGCCTTAACCGCTTCAGCTATTTGTTCACGCCTCCCGGACCTACTCAAACCACCATATGTCACAGTGTCCACGTATTATGCTGGCACACTTTTCGTGAGATTCCCACACAAGGAGAGACAATTGCCGTAAATCCTGGTTAGAGTCCCAGTCCGGTACACAATTTCGTAAGTCATTTATCAGTTGTGCCGCTGATGTATAATCACATTCGCAATTTGCGAATGCATTTCTCCCCTATAATACGGCTGTAGATCGTCGGCATTGTCTGTCCTTTCGGATAGTCATACCCTAATAGCGTCATATTTCGATTGTCAGGTGGCTGCCGTTACCACAGTTTGGTGAGGCTTGTGCAGATTGAAGTTGGGGGTGCGTGGGGAGAGGGGGGGAAGGGGGGGAGGAGCTGTACGGGGCGTTTAGTTATTTATGTAGTCTACAACAGTATCATCAGGGGCGATGTACACTGAGGATGGCTAGAAGCTACCCACGGTCTGGCTGCCAGCGATGCCAGTCCAACGGCCCGCTTGTCTTCGCCAGCCACCAGCCCTACATGCCCCGGGTTCAACAATCTATTCTAGCGACCATAAGAGTAATGTCGAATGGAACCGACATCTCTCTGAAGGAAAATGCTACCCCTCGGTCCAATCTTCCAATTCGCTATTGCCCACCAATCACCTGCCAGAGTAGCGCAGGCAGTAGCTTACCGTACAGCAGCCCCCTACCCCCACCGCTACGGACAAATATCTACATCTACATCTACATCTACATCTACATCTACATCTACATCTACATCTACATCTACATCCATACTCCGCAAGCCACCTGACGGTGTGTGGCGGAGGGTACCCTATCGGTTCTCCCTTCTATTCGTCTCGTATTGTTCGTGGAAAGAAGGATTGTCGGTATGCCTCTGTGTGGGCTCTAATCTCTCTGATTTTATCCTCATGGTCTCTTCGCGAGATATACGTAGGAGGGAGCAATATACTGCTTGACTCTTCGGTGAAGGTATGTTCTCGAAACTTTGACAAAAGCCCGTACCGAGCTACTGAGCGCCTCTCCTGCAGAGTCTTCCACTGGAGTTTATCTATCATCTCCGTAACGCTTTCGCGATTACTAAATGATCCTGTAACGAAGCGCGCTGCTCTCCGTTGGATCTTCTCTATGTCTTGTATCAACCCTATCTGGTACGGATCCCACACTGCTGAGCAGTATTCAAGCAGTGGGCGAACAAGCGTACTGTAACCTACTTCCTTTGTTTTCGGATAGCATTTCCTTAGAATGCTTCCAATGAATCTCAGTCTGGCATCTGATTTACCGACTATCAACATTATATGATCATTCCATTTTAAATCACTCCTAATGCGTACTCCCAGATAATTTATGGTATTAACTGCTTCCAGTTGCTGACCTGCTATTTTGTAGCTAAATGATAAAGGATCTATCTTTCTGTGTATTCGCAGCACATTACACTTGTCTACATTGAGATTCAATTGCCATTCCCTGCACCATGCGTCAATTCGCTGCAGATCCTCCTGCATTTCAGTACAATTTTCCATTGTTACAACCTCTCGATACACCACAGCATCATCTGCAAAAAGCCTCAGTGAACTTCCGATGTCATCCACCAGGTCATTTATGTATATTGTGAATAGCAACGGTCCTATGACACTCCCCTGCGGCACACCTGAAATCACTCTTACTTCGGAAGACTTCTCTCCATTGAGAACAACATGCTGCGTCCTGTTATCTAGGAACTCCTCAATCCAATCACACAATTGGTCTGATAGTCCATATGCTCTTACTTTGTTCATTAAACGACTGTGGGGAACTGTATCGAACGCCTTGCGGAAGTCAAGAAACACGGCATCTACCTGTGAACCCGTGTCTATGGCCCTCTGAGTCTCGTGGACGAATAGCGCGAGCTGGGTTTCACATGACCGTCTTATTCGAAACCCATGCTGATTCCTACAGAGTAGATTTCTAGTCTCCAGAAAAGTCATTATACTAGAACACAATACGTGTTCCAAAATTCTACAACTGATCGACGTTAGAGATATAGGTCTATAGTTCTGCACATCTGATCGACGTCCCTTCTTGAAAACGGGGATGACCTGTGCCCTTCTCCAATCCTTTGGAACGCTACGCTCTTCTAGAGACCTACGGTACACCGCTGCAAGAAGGGGGGCCAAGTTCCTTCGAAATGTCCAATGGGAGACTTCATACTAGACGTGGTTAGTTAACTTACAACCGAAATAAGGCAGAATTTAAGAAAGACCATCCTTAGACTTTTCTTGAAGAGGGGACTCCTGCAAAGACGGCAGGAACTTCGGTAATACAGTTGTTTATGTTTTAGAACGACGCAGCCAAAAAGCAGAAGTTGTTTAATTCCAATTGGCACTGGCCCTGGAATCCTGCGAACGTAGCACCTGTTGGCAGTGTATAGTGAATCGCCAACAATAAAACTTGACATCCCACCCCAGAACTTTTTGGTGAACGACTATGCCGACAAGTCTTTATGTCATACGATACCAGATTTGATAAAACGGCTTAGATCGCAACATTTGAGGAGCCGCTGTGTATGAGAGGGACTTTGGGGGTATCGCGATTACTGTGCCTCGGGGTGGCATATCGTCTGAGCCTGAGGGTGAGGGGTGAGGAGGTGGGAGGGAAGGTGGGAGTAGTGGGGGGGGGGGCGGCAGGTCCGTGCCGGAGTGGCGCGTCGCGGGCGTCTCCGTAATCCCATCTGTCGCTCGGCCTGCCGGCTGCGAGGGGAGGAAGAAGAACGGGGAAAAAGGGTTAAAACTTGGGGGAGGCCGCTGCCTGCGTAAGGGGAGCGCGCACCGGCTTATAGCGTCTTCTTAAATGGAAAAGATTATCCGAGGCGAGTGTCCGATCAATACCAGTAATGCCCGCGGCCCTTGGCCTCGACGCTTCGCGGCCTGCCTCTCGTTCTGTGTATGCCTCGCGTCAAACGGTGGCCGTCTCTTACCGAGGCAGTCCGCCAGCGTATCCAGGCATACGTGCAGCTTTCTGCATTCCTGCGGGGATCCAGGAACATCAACAGCCGTCCAGGACAACGGCAAGTAGCTGAGAATGTTGGGCTCGATCGTGTTTAGGGACAAAAGTCGTTCATCGTTTTCTACCTCACACAATATTTCTGGCGAGCCGACAAGGTGGAAAACGATGACTAACTGCCATTTCGAAAATTTGAAGGTAAAGGTAAGGCAAAGGTAAAGGTAAAGTTTGTAATTCCGGCCCTAGACAGACCGATAGGGTCCGATCGACCGTCGTGCCATCTTCTTCCGGTGGTATCATTCGTTGCAATACAGAGGAGCATGTGGGCAGCTCGCTTCAGTCCCGTTTGTTGTCGATTTTCTTGAGCTTGCAACCGCTACTAATCGGTCAAGTAGCTTCACAGCTAGTCTCATGAGGCTATCGTGTATTAATGTGTGTGTGTGAAATCTTATGGGACTTAACTGCTAAGGTCATCGGTCCCTAAGCTTACACACTACTTAACCTAAATTATCCTAAGGACAAACACACACACCCATGCCCGAGGGAGGACTCGAACCTCCGCCGGCACCAGCCGCACAGTCCATGACTGCAGCGCCTTAGACCGCTCGCATCGTGTATTTAGTTCTTGGGATAATTTCAAGATTCACCTTATACTATGATCTTTACAGTCGATTTTCTTCTTAATTAAGCATATTGGTAACAAAAACTGATCTCCTCTTCCGGGAGACTAACCCGGACAATGATTTCAATTCTGTAAAGAAGAGAGTATATAAAATCCTTCAGGTATGTCGTATTTAGCTGAGGAAACTCTTTGATGACTAGATACCGAAGAGTGAAAACTTGTGGATATGTTGACTGTTACGTTTTGTGGCACTATAAATGAAGCCAGCCTCACCACGTGCCGAGATGCGTACGCTACCGCTCGCATATGGGCTAATTACATATTTATTTCTGCTGAATATTGATCTTCTCGTTACAATCTAATTTCTGATGTATTGCATTTTACTAATAATTTTATTTCTATGTATGTATAATGTTACAGGCAATTGGCCCCTCAAGGAAAAATAAGAATAAACGTAGCAAGATGCCGTACATACTGCAGAATCATATCCCAGAATCATATCTATGTTCTACAACACTCGCAATCTGCTGGAAATGTTAGCGGTTGCTTCTTCACCAAGAGGTGTCTTGACAGAGAAAACGTCGTTCTTGTCAGTTGTTGCCTACGCAGGACGGGCAATACTGAAGTACGAAGGCGTTACCTCCTTCCTAAGTCCCAGCAGGCAGAACTTGGCAGTTGATCGTCTCAGCAACTGGTAGGACACGTATTTTTGAGGTCGGGAGCCTACTGAGTGTCCGACATTCCAGCTGGCCGGAGTGGCCGAGCGGTTCTAGGCACTACGGTCTGGAACCGCTCGACCGCTACGGTCGCAAGTTCGAATCCTGCCTCGGTCATGGATGTGTGTGATGTCCTTACGTTAGTTAGGTTTAAGTAGTTCTAAGTTCTAGGGGACTGATGACCTCAGAAGTTAAGTCCCATAGTGCTCAGAGCCATTTGAACAATTTTTTGTACGGCATTCCGAGATCACAAAACTCCAGGACTCGACCGTTTTAGTTCCATTCTCCAAGTTCAACCACTAGCGTTTGCAGGTTTTGACGGCGCCAATGGTTATCAGATTCGGCTCCAAGCACTTGCCGCCCATAGTCTCGTTACAATTTTGTGTTCATCACTTTGGAGAGAGATGCGTAATGACGCCCGCGATAAAGTGCCACAGTTTAGATGCGGCGGTGAAAGCAACTGTTTCCAACAGCAGCGTTAAAGCAGTCGGCAGGATGCCACAAGCGACGTTCGACATCGCTGTACTATGAGAAGACATCATAATCACACCCCTTTGTTGCTTTGACTGAACTTCGACGAGTGCAGGTCTCTCTGCATTGTACCGGAAGTCTTCCCCCAAAAAGTATCTTAAGTGTTTAAATTTATCTTCCAGGTTACCAGCACACTCTCCGACAATCTGTAACCATCACTTGTTTAGTAATGTAGTAACAACGCCATCATTATTTAAGTGTTAGCCTTTCTTTATGGCCACCTGAAGAGAATTCTCGGCTGCACCCGTAGGTCTGTACAAGCTGTTTTCGGCATTTTGAAAGTTACTTACGTAATATGTGAATATTTTAACGATAATTGCGTGTTGTAAATCCGTCTTAGTTACTTAATGTACCACTTTAGAACTCAATGAAAGCACGGATGCGTACGTTTACCTTACGCGTTAGACACTGAGACCAGGTATCATAATTCATTTTCCCAGCTACAGGGCACAACGAGTAGGCACTCTCATTCGTCTCACTTAAAAGGGGACCATCCGCACCATTCATCATGGATTTTGATAAGTCTTCGGTATATTGTCGTGCGACCAGCGGCTTTTCAAGCGACGGCCCCAAGCATCAGAAAAAATCGATGTTGTTTTCTGCGTGCTGTCTACATTGAAGCGCCAAAGAAACTGGTATAGGTATGTGTATTCAATTACAGAGATACGCAAACAGGCACAATACAGCGCTCCGGTCGGCAACGCCTATATAAGATAACAAGTGTGTGACGCAGTTATCAGATCGGCTACTGCTGCTACAATGGGAGGTTATCATTTAAGTGAGTTTCAACGTAGTGTTGTAGTCGGCGCACAAGCTATGAGACACAGCAACCCAGGAATATGGTAAAACATCAGGTCTCCGACATCGCTGCGGCCGGAGAAAGCTCCTGCAAGAACGGGAGCAAACACGACTGAAAAGTATCGTTCATCGTGACATAAGTGAAATTGCTGCAGCTTTCAGTGCTGGGCCATTAACAAATGTCGGCGTGCGAACCATTCAACGAAACACCATCGATATGGGCTTTCAGAACCGGAGGCCCACTCGTGTACCCTTGATGGCTGCAGGACACATAGCCTTACGACTCGCCGGTGCCCGCCAACACCTACATTGGACTGTTGATGACTGGAAACATATTGTTGAGCCTATCGAGCGATTGGACACGTACGCGTGTGGATACAACCTACTGAATCCATGGACCCTGCACGTCAGCAGGGGACTGTTCAAGCTGGTGGAGGCTTTGTAATGATGTAGGGCGTATGCTGTTGGAGTGATATGGGACCCCTGATACGTCTAGATACGACTTCGACGGGTGACACGCACTTAAGCATCCTGTCTGATAACCTGCATCCATTGATATCCATTGTGCTCTCCGACTGACTAGTTCAATTCCATTTGAGCAATGCGACACCCCATGGTCCGGAACGCTCTGCTGAGTTTAAACACTTCCTCTCTCCTCCAGACTGCCCAGACATGAACATTATTGAGCGTATCTGGGATGCCGTGCAACGTGATGTTCAGAAGAGATCTCCGCCCCCTCGTACTCTCACGGATTTACGGCCAGTCCTGCAAGATTCATGGTGTCAATTCCTTCCAGCACTACTTCTGACATTAGTCGAGCCCAGGCCACGTCATGTTGCTGCAGTTCTGCGTGCTCGCGGAGGCCTGTTCTTTTGGACATGTCCGAAAGAACAGATACCATTGTCCGAAAGAACAGATACCATCTTCATATATATATATATATATATATATATATATATATATATATATATATATATATATATATAAGGCTCACCGGCTATTTGACCATCTTGTTCTGTGCGTATGCACAAACTGTGGCGGGGGCACTGTGAATATAGTGTGGGACAATAAGTTGCGAATGTCGGTCTCACGGGAGCTGGGTCAGAGGTAAGTTCCAGCAGTCACACTATTCCTCTGTGTCTTTGATGGCTCATATGGATAGAGGAGATCCTGGGTTCGAGTCCTGGCTGGGGCACACATTTTTCAAGTGTCCCTGTTGACTTATATCAACACCTGTAAGCAGCTAGGGGTATTTATTTTATTGTAATTACATTTAAATTTGTTGGTAGAGTGCCTGTAAAATTTGAAGGAGATAAATTAACAGTTAGTGAGAGAATATATGAAGAAACAGACGGGTTTATGAATCTTTTAACTAAAAAACAGATAATTATGGATCATATGAACACATTATTCACAAGTTCTGATTTGTCAAATTATGTAGCTACATTGACTGAATCAGGAACATTATATTTTGACAATAATCCAAATAAAATAAAATCAAGTGAAGGCAACAATTATAAATACTTGATAAAAGAAATTATTGAACTTTATCTATCCAAACAAATGACATCAAATTTAGAATAATTTGTAGATGAAAAATTTGGTGAGGGCTTGGTTAAAAAATACAGAAAAACCAGTTGTATGTTTGGATGAATGATGTTCAACAATTAATTGATAGATTAGCAGTCATACATTGAGAAGAACTAGCAGGAAATAAAAACTTCCCCAACGAAAAAGTTAGCATAACGCAGATGCTGTCGAGCAAATTTAGTGATTTCATCATCAACAATCTGAAAGGTATTCCATATTTGATTAGATTTTTGAACAATCTTCCACACACATTCTGGACAAGCAAAAAACATGGTAAAGGATTAGTAAACACATTAATTAACAAATTACCATTCGAAATGCATATTTCAGGCTATAAATTTTGTGGTCTGGGAGCAAAATCAGAAGAAAGATTAGCAAGAGGAGATCTGCTACGTGAAGTTTTTTAAAAAAAAACATGATGTTGCCTATCGTGATCATAAAGATTTAGGAAAATGACATGAAGCAAATAAGGAATTTCAGTTAGCTGCAAAAGAAAGAATACATGCAAATGATGCTTCATTAGGAGAAAAAGTTGCAGTAACCACAGTTCGATGACTAATGTATGGCAAACGAAAATTAGGTATGGGAATTGAATTTGACAAAAATGTTTGGGACCTATAAAATTTTTTTCATCTTTTTTAACTCTCATAAATGGGATGTTTTTCAGTTGACTCTACATTCCTTCCAAGTGACAAGACAAGAACAAAATCAATCAAATTGAGTTTAGAAAATGAGCAATTATATGTGATTGAACCATTTTTTACTGATGCACAAAAAAGAAAGAAAGATAAAAGTTGGTGGAAATTTTCTTGTTGCATCAACTATTCCAGATGTGAAAAAAATCATTGAATATCTAACAAACAAGAAACATAAAGCCGGATTTATTCCTTTATTATTAGTGGCTTTGCCTTATCTTGCAACAATTGGCTCACTTGCTGGTAGAACTGCAGCAATCGCAAATGCAGTCATAAACAAGAAACAAGTTGATGAAAAGTTTGAAGAACAAAAACGACATTCTTTAGAAAAGGAGAAGGAAGCTGGAAGTAATTCTTCGTCTATTTCAACTAGAAGTGGTGCTAGGCTAAAGAAAACAAATATTCGAAGAGCTGGTATAAAAATGTGATGATCCACTATGTAATTTTGACATAGAAACACTGGATCAAAAGCTAAAAACTGATAATTGTCGCGACGTTTTTATGATTGATTAACTGCCAGATGAGGTGAAAAATTTTTAATGTGGTATAGTGAATTTAGACACTTCTAACCATGTTGGCACACACTGGATTTGCTACTATAAAAACAATGACATAAAGTATGTTTTTGATTCGTTTGTTGGAATAAGCCTAAACAGCTCGACAGTTACTTGGGAGAAAATGATCTTAACTACAATAGTGAAAGGATACAATAGTTTGATGAATTTATTTGCGATCATGTTTTTTTTTTGTCTTGAAACACTTATGCATTGATTATGGATTCTACAACATTTTAAACATGCTATGTGAACATTTTTGGAGACAATCGTAATGGAAAATTAGCATCAACTGAAGTAGCTAATGTAGAAGCAAGAATAGAAAATTTGCACAAACAGATTCACAAAGAAATATGAGCTATTTTTAAAGTGACCAAAACTTACATCGATTATAAAGACAGAAGATTAGTAAATATAAAAGATCTAATAATAAGTGGTTATGATGATGTTACTAAACAATACTTAGAAAAAGAGTATGTTACAAAACCTGAATACACAAGTATTCTAACACAATTTAGCAATTATGTCACTAAAAACATCTTGATGAACACATAATGCAGATTAATAAAGATGTTTATAACACAGTAACATATCATGATCAAAATTTAAAAAGTTTGCAGACATATACTACAGTTGCCTTAGAAATGTGCAACAGACTTGAAAATATAGTACATGAAGGAGAAATAATTGAACTTACTTTCATGACTGCTATTCAACAAAAAATGCTCAATTTCGAATTTGATTTCAGAATTAAAGGAATTATTATTGTTGCTAAGAATATAAACAAAGATTTGAAATCTGATGAGTCTGAGATCACTAAAAGTGTAGCTGGTAAGCTTTATGAAGTAAAAAATAGCAATCAATCAATAATTGTACATAAAACAAGTTTTCTAACTGTTAGGTTAAAAGATTCTGTTAAAACTGTTCCAGTTGATGTAAAGATAATTGTCTGTGGTGGAATAATTTAATTATTTTTATTCTACATAAATGGAGAATGGATAACAAAGATTTGAAGGTGTATGTTCACTATTGAAAATGTAAAACAGCAAGCTCATTAAAAATATTTTGTAGGTGAAGGGCGTTTGACAGCTAAAGAAGTCTTCAGATCACATTCTATTTGTGAACAAATCGCTGATAAACTGCATAAGCCAATGAGAAAAAATTAAAAAAAAAAGGAATATAGTTTCCTTTGGTATTGACGATTTATGGAAAGCTGACTTAGTTGGAATAGATTCTGGAAGATTGAAAGGAATTTTGAAGATAAATAGAGGATATAAGTATTTCTTGGCCATCATTGACGTCTTTTCTAAATTTGCCTGGACTGCTCCAGTTAAAGATACAACAAGTGAGAATGTGGTTGTTGCAATAGAAAAAATTTTCTTAGCTAGAAGACCAAAAAACTAGCAGACAGACGATGGGAAAGAATTCTGTAACAAAGATTTTCAAGAGCTCATGAAAAAATATAACATTAACCACTAGTCAACATTCACAAACTTGAAAGCATCTGTTGTTGAGAGATTCAACAGAAAAGATGTGGAAGAGATTTGTTCTTCAAGGAAATTACAAATGGGTCGACTTAATTAACAATTCAGTTAATGAATACAGCAATATGAGACATTCCACAATAAAAATGCCACCAAATTATGTAAATAAAGAAGCTGAAAAAATCTTGTTGAAAAATGTTTATGTGACAAATTTGCTGGATGCTGAATCTAAATTCAAAATTAGTGACAAAGTGAGAATAAGTAAATTGAAAGGAATTTTTGAGAAAGGATACACTGCCAACTCATCAATAGAATTTTTTGAAATTGCATCCATCATACATTCCAACCCAGTCGCATATAAATTCAAAGTTATTGATGGAAATTTTTATGAGCATAAACTACAGAAGACAAAATTTCCTGACATGTACCTCATTGAAAAAATGTTGAGAACAAAAGGAAATAGAGCATATATTAAGTGGTTAGGATTCGATAATTCACACAACAGTTGGGTAAATAGAGACAAAATCTTCAAACACATCTGAAGACTAATTTTGCTACAACAATAAAATTTTTTAGGATATATCTTTTTCTAAATAAATGGAGCCAACACCAATTGAAGGAAGCTTAGAATCACATTCAGTACATACCAGATCAAAATTTTGTAAACATTGCAACACTGATAACTCGATTGAAGTATTTTATTCACATAAGTATTCAAACAATGGTTATACATCAATGTGCAAGCAGTGCATGAAGAGGTGTAAAGTCCAAAAATACAACGAAAATCGAATTTCTTGTGTCTGTAGAAAAAAAAGTCACTAAATACTACTCTGAGGCTCATTTGCTACGAATTTCAAGGGAAAAACATTCAAGAATATTGCTTTCGTAGTTTGAAGCTGAAACTAAAGCTGATTGTGAGTCTGAATATGAATCTGAAGTTGAAGCCGCTGCAAAGCTGAGTACATGGACAAAAAATGTAGAATTTGTCAAGAAATTAAAGATTTAAGTTGTTTTTATATTCTACCACCATATATTGTTGGACATGTTAGCAGATGTATTCTTGCATACATGAAGAATAGAAGAGTGATGCTAGCTGATGAAAGGTTGCATTCATCTACAAAAAATGTAGACTTTGTCAAGAAATTAAAGATTTAAGCTCTTTTTATATTCAGCCCCCATAAAGATGGATACGATACCAGATGTAAAAAATGTACTTCAGCATACTGGTAGAATAAGAGGATTGCATCAGCTAAAAGAAGATTGACAGTTTATAATCATGCAACATTCCTAATCGCAATGTGATGACTTGAATTGTTCAAAATGATGTCAGCTCATGGCTGACAGTAACTGTTTTTATAAATTGTAGTAATGATATGGTAGCGTGTCTACATGATTTTCTAGTACATATCTCTTGTTGTCGTGTGGACTCAATGCTTTTTTGTTAACTTCAATCATTTATATTTTGTATTTATCACTTTGAATGAGATTGATTCTTCTACATTGTTCCCGATTGTTAAACAAACAGTCATTATAGTCTTTCAAGATAATTGTATTTTTTACACACTTCTTGAGTCCTTTAGATGTCTTCCCCATCTTATCATGAACCTTATAAGCATACATTTTTGCTCATAAGCCACATAATTTTTCCATAATTTTTCCATTTCACTCATGTTTCATTTTTCCAAAAACCTTCTCGTTTACTTGAGGAAGTCCATAAATATTGTCTTTTGGATAATGACTTCTATCAAATAAGTCTATTATTGTTTTCATATGTTTATAGAAAACTTTAGTTTGTATGTTATATATGTAAGTGTTTGTAGTTTGCTAGCAGAGCTCAATATTTTGTCCATATTTTGGCTTCATTATGTTGTAGTGAAAGTCATACATCAAGTCTTTAGACAAATCAAGTACATTAATTACAACATACATAGGCTTGTTAATCTCAATTTTTCTCCTCTGCATGTGGATAGCAGCAAGATTTTCATAAAATATTGTTTTTCCCTTGAAGCTTGGCTTAGACACTAATTTATCGCACATTTTCACGTTTGAAACTAGCTGTATGTCAACACGATTTTTTATATTCTCCATCGTCTTGCCAAAAACAGAAATGTTTATCAGCTTGTAGAAGTCTTTCTGAAAATCGTTTGTAGCCTTAGTTCTCATCTGTGTATTCAGATCTAAATATTTCTTCAACTAAGCAGATTGTTCAAATTTTGACATTTTATGTATTTTTGTTATGCTCATCCCAAGTTTTATATGCTGCTTAAGGCTTCTGTAATGTACTACATACTTATTCTTGTCATTCAATGGAGTCAACAATTTGCTTTCATTTGTGTTAGATACAGTCTTATTTTCGTTTGCAAGCAACAAATCTTTATTTAAATGAAGCTATTCTTTAGGATATTCAAGATCTACTTCAAAAATTTATCCATACAAAGAAGTGTTTGACGTCATGCTTATTTTTATAGTGCCAACATTTTTTGCTTCATCCCATTCAAATCCGAGTTAAGACAAATTTGACTCATAGCATAGACATATAAATTGTTCACTTCCAAGTACATAAGATGATTTGATGTCTTGTTGACATCAAAATCCTTCATATACTTGTTGTTTGCTTTAACATATCTATTGCAACATTGAGATATTCCTCCTCATATTCCTTTTTCGATCATCAAAATCATATCATAATCATGTAACAAATCATGTGGTTGCTTGGTCATTCTTAACATTGTATCCCACGATAATCCAGAACATATCTATTGCAACATTGAGATATTCCTCCTCATATTCCTTTTTTGATCATCAAAATCATATCATAATCATGTAGCAAATCATGTGGTTGCTTGGTCATTCTTAACATTGTATCCCATGATAATCCAGGTGCAGAAAATACCAAGATGGATCTAAGCTATATGCATATTTGCATGATTTCCTAAAATTTTCGATCATGTCAGACAGAAATAACACATCAGTTTTAAGATACAGACTATGATACTTGCCAAGACTTTTCATTGTAACTTTTCTCAAATTAATTTAGTGTCTTTATAATCTTCATCACTTATGCCACACTCATTCAGTTTACTGTAAAATTCTTCTTTTGCTGTCAGTTGTGTCTCTTCAAATTTTTTCCAAGAATCTATATAATCATATGGATAGACACCTTTTATGATTACCAAATCGATCAAGTGTATTGAGAAAACTTTCTGATGTTTTTCATTTGATCTTTTTTCAAATATGATGAATATTTGTCTAATGATAATGCCATAAACTTGAATATGTCAATGAATCTCATTTTGAAATTTTTTGTACTCTTCCCAAAACTAATATATCTGTCCTTACTGTGTGAAATTAGATCTATTTCCTTGTCATTGTAACCAACTTCTTTCACTAACAAATGTGAGTTGTATCCTGACAAATTATATAGATACATTGTTAAAAATTATAGATTTTTGATTTTATTATCACATACACTTCACAGTGAAGCTACGTTTTTTCCAGTCAAACTTTTTTTTTGTGTAATGACATTCGCAAATTGCACATACTTTACACTCATTATATCTGCTTCATTCTTCTGCATTCTACATAACCGTTTCTTCATCGCAATTATAACCTCTTCCTATCGCTTTAACCTCTTTCTTCATACATTCTATAAATGTTTTCTGACAATTTCATACTTTTTACACTTTTGGATCTTCATAATGTCTATGTACGTACTTAATGTAATAACAAAAACCACTAGGTTTCTGCTTCTGATATTTCATTGTGTATGAACTGCCCAGATTTGGTTGACAATTGTCCATCTTCAATAGCAAACTTTCAAAATCAGCATAAATTACAAAAGGAACTTTCTGTGTGTGTTGATAACTTTTAAATCTGACATATTCGCCCATATCAGGTATTTTCATCTTTATTGGCTTGTTGATCATACAATTACCTATGTGCTCATCCAATTTTTTTTGCTGTTGAAGCAAATACATGTTACAAATAAATTTTTCATATTCTTGTTTGTGGATTTGGCTCGAGACGAGTCGAGGCAAATTTTTTGTGGCACAATAATGTGAACTGCCTCCATTCTTGAAATAAAGTAGGTTTACATGCCTCTCCTTCCTACATTTCGTAATTTTTAATTCGTACAGTTGAAATTTTTCATTAAATGAGTAAACATTGATGACCATATTTATCATATTCTCAATTTTTGCAACATGATCGACCACTACAGGAAACTAAACATTTTTAAACTTCTGGTCTAGCTGAAGACCAACATTTCGATACTTCGATGTTCTGTCTGAATGTGTGTCTACAGGATAAAAATCTGATTTTATAGCCCACAGAAAGAATTTTTGATCATCATTTCTTATGTTGATGCATGCCTTTTTGCACCTTATGTCCTTAGGTAATTTGGTGTATGTTGATCCTATCACTGAATCATATTTGTTAATTCCTAGTTGAAGTCGAATAATTCTGATTAATGACCAACCTGATCCTTGCATTTGAACATCATCCGTTCTTGATATGATATTTTGTCTAGCGAGCTTAAATTTTTTTGATAGCTCACCATCGCTTGTGATCCTATAGTTTTGTGTTTGGAATTGATATTCCATAATATGACGATTAGGGGCATCCGGATGATTGTTTCAGCTGTTGTTCACATGCTTCTGATATTCACAAACAACTTTCATTATCATTTTCAGTCCACCACGTATTCATAGCTCATGCTTGATAATCTGCATAATTTTCGGCTTTACTGCAGCCAAGACATTATTAGGCTCAATGGAATTGATGTTGTTATCAAAATTCATGCTCTGCTACCTCTTCGCCAGTGCTGTGTCAACCACATAATCTTTAACTGTATTTCTTTGTCTTGGTCTCTCAAATAAATTCATATAGAATTGGAACAATTTTTCTTCTACACCACAAGTTATTTGTCTCTTGAAGACGTCATCAACGTCATCACCAACCTAATAAAACGGTAATTTGTTCCCAAAATTACGTCTTGCTAGACTTTTATACCATATGTTGACTGATGATGTGCTGCAACAAATTTAACTAGACCAGCTCTTTTAAGTTTGCTGTAGCCCCTCAAATTTTGTTTCCTACAATAGTCATGAATTTGGGCAATACGAAATAACTAACTCACATCATCATCTTCATTTCCCTTATGGTCCTCATTGTTTGTCCCTCTATGCATAGCAAACAAAAAGACAATTGATAAATTAAAAATTTTTGAAGTTAGACTACAGAGGATTCTATTTAATGTACAAAAATAGTTGTGGTCTTCAATGTTTGTCGCTGTGCTTACAACAAATAAAATATAACTGATGAAAATAAAATTTTTTAAACTTTGACTGTATGAGCATATGATCTCTAATGTTTCTTGTAAATTTTTCTTCCGTTCACCTAAAAATTGTGTTCATTAGACTATGATTCTGAAGTTCATTGGTCTAAAAATGCTGCTTGTGTAACTATGAAGCTGGTGTCTGTTGACTTAAAAATGATGTTCATAAATCTAAAATTTTAGATGAATAATACTGAAAACATATTGTTGAATAAAACTCAAAAAATGAGGTTCACATGACTAAAATTTTAACACCCATATCGCCGGCCGCAGTGGCCATGCGGTTCTGGCGCTGCAGTCCGGAACCGCGGGACTGCTACGGTCGCAGGTTCGAATCCTGCCTCGGGCATGGATGTGTGTGATGTCCTTAGGTTAGTTAGGTTCACGTAGTTCTACGTTCTAAGGGACTGATGACCTAAGATGTTAAGTCCCATAGTGCTCAGAGCCATTTGAACACCCATTTCCCTCAAAAATGTTGTTCACCTAAGTTATCAGTGGAATTCATGATTTTTGCTGGGCAAATACACTCCTGGAAATGGAAAAAAGAACACATTGACACCGGAGTGTCAGACCCACCATACTTGCTCCGGACACTGCGAGAGGGCTGTACAAGCAATGATCACACGCACGGCACAGCGGACACACCAGGAACCGCGGTGTTGGCCGTCGAATGGCGCTAGCTGCGCAGCATTTGTGCACCGCCGCCGTCAGTGTCAGCCAGTTTGCCGTGGCATACGGAGCTCCATCGCAGTCTTTAACACTGGTAGCATGCCGCGACAGCGTGGACGTGAACCGTATGTGCAGTTGACGGACTTTGAGGGAGGGTGTATAGTGGGCATGCGGGAGGCCGGGTGGACGTACCGCCGAATTGCTCAACACGTGGGGCGTGAGGTCTCCACAGTACATCGATGTTGTCGCCAGTGGTCGGCGGAAGGTGCACGTGCCCGTCGACGTGGGACCGGACCGCAGCGACGCACGGATGCACGCCAAGACCGTAGGATCCTACGCAGTGCCGTAGGGGACCGCACCGCCACTTCCCAGCAAATTAGGGACACTGTTGCTCCTGGGGTATCGGCGAGGACCATTCGCAACCGTCTCCATGAAGCTGGGCTACGGTCCCGCACACCGTTAGGCCGTCTTCCGCTCACGCCCCAACATCGTGCAGCCCGCCTCCAGTGGTGTCGCGACAGGCGTGAATGGAGGGACGAATGGAGACGTGTCGTCTTCAGCGATGAGAGTCGCTTCTGCCTTGGTGCCAATGATGGTCGTATGCGTGTTTGGCGCCGTGCAGGTGAGCGCCACAATCAGGACTGCATACGACCGATGCACACGGGGCCAACACCCGGCATCATGGTGTGGGGAGCGATCTCCTACACTGGCCGTACACCACTGGTGTTCGTCGAGGGGACACTGAATAGTGCACGGTACATCCAAACCGTCATCGAACCCATCGTTCTACCATTCCTAGACCGGCAAGGGAACTTGCTGTTCCAACAGGACAATGCACGTCCGCATGTATCCCGTGCCACCCAACGTGCTCTAGAAGGTGTAAGTCAACTACCCTGGCCAGCCAGATCTCCGGATCTGTCCCCCATTGAGCATGTTTGGGACTGGATGAAGCGTTGTCTCACGCGGTCTGCACGTCCAGCACGAACGCTGGTCCAACTGAGACGCCAGGTGGAAATGGCATGGCAAGCCGTTCCACAGGACTACATCCAGCATCTGTACGATCGTCTCCATGGGAGAATAGCAGCCTGCATTGCTGCGAAAGGTGGATATACACTGTACTAGTGCCGACATTGTGCATGCTCTGTTGCCTGTGTCTATGTGCCTGTGGTTCTGTCAGTGTGATCATGTGATGTATCTGACCCCAGGAATGTGTCAATAAAGTTTCCCCTTCCTGGGACAATGAATTCACGGTGTTCTTATTTCAATTTCCAGGAGTGTATTTTAGGTAAATGAAATTCAAAAAACTTGGCGAATGACACTCAAAAAATGAGGTCCAAATGACGTAAATTTTGACATAATTTACCTTAAAATATGTTACAATTTCAGAATTGGTAGAATTTTTGATTTTGCTCGGGGCGGGAAAAAGTGGTCTCGAGTCGGCAAAAACTAACTGCTCTTGTGGTAAGGTCTTATGGGACCAAACAGCTGAAATCATCGGTCCCTAAACTTACACATTAATCTAACTTAAACTAACATACGTTAATGACAATGCACACACCCATGCCCGAGGAAGGACTGAAGCCTCCGACGGGGAGAGCTGAGTGTAGCGTGACAAGGCGCCTGAGACCGTGCGGCTACCCGCGCGGCTCGATAATCTGGACTGTAGAGAGAACGCTTCATGTATTTACGGTGGTTCTGTAGTAGGCAACGTTTAATACATTCGATTCGTGTCATATTCAAATCTATACATTTATTTTTCTATCATTTCGCGTGCTCCACTGGTCGATGAATAGCGAATATGATTTGGTATTCAGATGCGATGCCTTGCAGAGGAACACAGGGACTTTGTGCCTCGTAAATTGGAAGCTGATAACAGGACTGTGTCGTAATTACTCAGTTCGTTGCATTATGCGCCCAATTTCGATGCTGCATTTTAGACTATTCAATGCCTCACTGGGAGACATGTACAGAAAAGTTCTATTTCACTCATTCCTAGAAATTCGATTCAGTGCACGTGTACAGTTACTCTCACGTAGTCGGCTCATTTGAAGTTAATGTGGAGTATGAATTCAGTATCATTGTCATTCTTTTGTGTTCTACCAAGTCATTCTTTAATTTTTGCAAACAATGTTGAGGCAAACTTTGTGTGACACCATGCTGAACTTACCTGTTGCCAAAATTCTGTTCGTCTATTCAGTGATTATCCAATGCACAGTGAATGAATTAACTCAAACCAACACAGCTCCCCCACGTTATTAATTATAGATATAATTTTCACGTTAATTTAGACGCCGTTTCCTGAATGAAGACAGCTAACGCAAATTTTTCCTGTGTGTGTATTCACGTAACCACTAAATAACGAAAATGTCTTGGAACAGACAGGGTAATAATGCCGTCAGCTTTTGTAATAGTACATGCAGATTTCGTCTTTGAACTACATCGTTATTAAGTTGCTTTGCTGAGACATTTCCTGTGATTCATTATTTTTCAGATTAAGGTATTGTGATTACATTCAGTGGAATCATCCCATTAAAATGCATATTTTCTCACTGTTTGATGCTGGGTCGTATAACTTATTCCTGCTAATATCCATTTTCGCTGTTTATTACCTGTTCTTTTGTGATTACGTATTTTTCTAAATTTCGCAGTCAGATTCCGTTAAAAACTGATTATTGAGTCATCAACGTTTATATAACAAGGCATATCTTCAATACTGATTATTGAGTCATCAACGTTTATATAACAAGGCATATCTTCAATAAATCTAACGATAGTCTCGATACTCAGGTTAGTAAGGCAGTTCTACAGCACAGTGCAACACCACTTACAAACCACACCAACAAAAAAGTAAGTTGCTGTTATGGTCTCTTAATGGGTAGCGAGAGAGTTTCCCACTCCCCACTACACCTGGCGGTATGAATGAGTTCTACTTTCGTGCATGTAAGTTACGGGAATGCAGCCAGGTGATGTAGTAGACAACCACCGATATTTAGACTGGTGCACACCCTGTCACTTTCAAGACAAAATTGAAAACGACAAGGTGTAGACCTGTCCAGATATTGACGGATATTCATGACGTCACCTGGCCTCTTTCCCGTAAGTTATCGAAACATATACGCCAGGAGAATCTCAGGTGCTCTACTGTTGTTTGAAATATTTTGAGCTTCTTGGTCTTAAGACACAGGAACACTTTTTAATGTATTTTAGTCACTGGATAACTTAAAACAAATTTATTGACTAAATATTCCTTAGTTGTACTGTTATCATTATCATCACATCCCTTTAAAATGTTTCCTAACACTGGACATGTTTTTGTCAGTTTTTTCTCACAATTTCAGTGGCTTTCCCTCAATTAACTGCCGATGATTCTACCATTACATACGCAGGAGTGTAACAATAGTTAGTTTGTCCAAGAGACTCCTTCGTTGTATGTACCACATACATTTGTGTCGAACTTTCGAAAATTAGGAGTGTGAAATTAGTTGAAATAACTGGCTCACTAAAACAGGAACAGTTTATTTTTATCGTCACGGTTTTTACAATACTGAAAGAATTTCTATACGTAACAGCTGGATGCTGTCCAGTTTCAACTTTTTTCCAACATCTTCATCTCAGAGTAGCACTTACAAGTACGTTCACAGTTACGAATATTTAGCATATAAATTTTAATTTATCTTCCGCTATAGATGTTTCCCCCTACAGCACCCTCTAACACCATATAATATATTTCCTGATCTCCTAGTTAGAGTCTTCCTCAAATTCCTTTCCCCGGCGATACTCTGGAGAACGCCCATATTTCTTACCCAAAAAGTTCATTTAATTTTAAGTATCTTTCTGTAACACTGCATCGTAAAAATCACGATTTTCTTCTTTCACGCTTTCCCAAGTCTATGATTCGCTTCCAGACAATACTGTCCTCCAAACGTACAGTGCCAGAAATTTCTTCTTCAAATAAAGGCCTTATATCGAAGAGTGGCCTCTTTACGTGTACTAATCAGCTGCTTCTCCATCGTGTGTTATTTTGCTACCAAGTTAGCAGATTTACTTCACTTCGCCTAGAACAGGGGTAATCAACTGTTTTTATCTACCACTCACTACTGTATCTCTGTTGGTAATAAAATCTTGTAACGGCCCATCTGTTCAGACGTAATTGTCATTTTATAAAGCAAGGAATTTACTTTACTTTATACAACCTATAGCTCAAAGTTATAGCAAGTTAAACAGTTTGACAACAGGTACGAAATACTTTATGTCAAAATTTTATGAAAACTTAATGTAAGTAGTTTGCACCCCCAAACTCCTACCGTCCACCATGAAAACAGAAACATTCGATAGTGGGCGCAGGGGACCTTGACTATCAATGATCTTTATTTTGACATTAAACTGATCGCCTATCTGTATCTTATACAAATGTCGCCTTAACGTCGGTAGTCTGACGTACTTACCCATTCTACCTAGTACGAAAGATCATAACGTAACAGTAAAATAGTGTACAGTTTCCAATCTCAGCTTAAATACCGGTTTAAACAACTATGATGATTCTTTCACCACCAGCATTCGTACTGGCTGTACCTCAAAGCTGAAAGGTGAATGTTAGGGGGGAGGGGGGGAGGGGGGGAGGGGAAGGGGTGAAAGGGTGAGCAGGAAATATAGAGATTAACTTGCCGACAGTACTGAGTTTGCACAGGGCTTAGACAGACTTGGATGAGCCAGGAACTTCGATGGTACAATTTTTGAGGGAAGATCCGATTCGGGGAATGTTTTGGGAAAATAAAATGAATTCAAATAAAGAAGAGGAGGTATGAGTACTCTTTCGGGTTAAAAATTAGGTGTATTAACCTATTGCGCCAACTCGCTATATTGTAAACATTGTGATTCGAAAACGCAGAAGGAGGCTTACCGATTGTAGAATCATTTGAGCTCGTTTATCAAATTCCGATTATATCTGGTTTATCGCTAATTCTTCCTCTTCTGTAAACACTTTACGATGAAACTAATTCCGTTTTATAAATAAGGAAACTGACAATTTTAGATACGGACACTTCTACTTGGAGGTATAGCAAGTAAAAACTGAAAAAGGATCTTGTTCATTTCATGACAGCAGTAGGATGGAGAACGGAGTCATTTGCAGGGCTGATAAACATTAGAACTCTTTTCTCCATTTACGTACCATCCTCCCTATAACAGCCAAGCTTCCCACGTGATCCCTTCCTTTCCTTTGCAGTGCTATTGCATCTCATGCCCGTCACAAAACTCACAGGCACATACACACACACACACACACACACACACACACACACACACATACACGACAGTTTGGGACCTGTGCGTGCACAAGACACGTAAACTACAGCAAATGAGCGCGCATAAATTCCATTTCAATCTGCGCGTCGCCGCGCTAACAATTACACAGCGAGGCGCTGTCTGCAACTGCCAGCATTGTCACTGCTAATTTATTAACAGCAGGCGCGGCGAATTTTTCAGTGTGCGGACGGCGAACGCCTACAGAGGCGGCACGGCGAGCCGTGAATAGCTGAGCAGCGTGTATAATGGAGACGATGCGGCGGCGTACGTACCGCACCTGTATACTGTAGATTACGGTATCTGCCAGCCAAGAAGCCGCAGACGGGCTGCGCGGCCTATTGTCCGCAGAGCTGGCGCGTATTGTCGCGCGGGAAGCCGCACAGCGCCTGCCGGCCAGACCACCGGGGGCTACTGTGCTGAGCTGGGACCTCAGTGTGTGTGTGCTGTGATTGTGTGTGCGGTGTGTGTGCTTGTCTACTGTCCTCCGCAAGTTCCATCTCCTTACTCTCTCTAGTTGTTTCCCTGAAGCGGAAGTACCTGAAACAGCAAGACCATTACGGTACCGACATACCCTTTGTTGGACCGTGATTACGAAATTGTCATTGCTCGAAATATAAAAGACACATTGAACCATTATTTCTGTCAGTTAATTTTAGTTTTATTTCCTCCAGACGGTCGAGGTTTTGGGGCACTCACTCTGTGGATCATATAGTTGATGTGGCGCGTGCCCCCGGACTCCAACCGCGTGCTGATGTAGTCGACGCCGTAGAGCTGCTACTGCCACAGCTCTCGCGCCAGAGTAGAGACACGATGCGATATGACGTCAGTCCCCGTAGATTAACGGGAGAAAAAGCATGAAAAACTTCCAAAAATGCGTTCCTCGCGTAGCCGTTGTATCTCAATTACAAGTCCGCAGCGTTTCCACTTATGCAAACTCGTATAATTGATGCTTTTTATTATTAATATTGTATTGTTAATTGCCCGGATTTGCAGGAGTTATTAATTCTTCTCTCGTTCGCATAGCACACACGACTGATTGCGAGGAAATATTTTAGTTAACAGTTTTTTCTTACGCTGTTGTCTCGTTGCTATGGAATTGTTGTGCTGGTATGCAGAAAGATCCAGTTATACTCTTTGATTCCGTCTTTGTAAGATTGCGTCGTAATACGAAAATATTTTAAAGTTCACTTCTCAACTAATAAAGTCAATATTTGCACTTCAATGAAATAGTCTTTCATGAGTAGTCGTTGATTTAGTCGTTTATCAAAGTATTTAATCATGTAGTCCACACCGGGTATTTAACTGGTAGCGAACAGTTTATTGTTATTTTGTCACTATATACTTATAACTCCCGCACCACGGAATAGTTTAGTTAAGTCAGTCCGAATGAGTTATAGGTTCTTGGCAATTACCACAACTCAACACTTTAGCGTAATTGTTTTATCTTCATGATGTCGTGTACTTGGGTCCTACTCAAGACTAATTGCGTGTATTCTTTCATAGAATGTTCGCTTCTCCTTAAGGTCCAACTAATTTAAAATCAAGTCCAATGTTCACTAATTCCGTTATTAGATTTCAATTAACCCGTAGAGCACGGTTAAATGAGTCTATCTGTCCCTGTCTCAGTTCATAAAATCAGTTTCTTAAGCCGTGAATCCCGTCACGCAACAAACACTTCTAAAGTCGAAAACAATCTCGTCACGATTCGCAATCTCTATAATTCAGATCAGAACTGCTCTCGTACCTCTGCACTGGATGAGTTCTAGCAAGCGACTTCTTCTGTGGAACAGCATTGTAGGCGCATTGAATTTCTTCGTTGCGCTTACAACTCTCTTCCACATAAAAGTTATCTCTGAATACCTTACTTTGGACTTAACTTTTGAGATATTAATTTCACATTTTTCGCATGGTTATTTGTCCATTGCTGAAATACAATGTTTCTTCTTTCTCTATCGCTAGCAAATATGCTCCGTGGTGTACAATGTAGTTGTTGACAAAACTCTTTCGTGTTAGCTCATCGGCAGAGATGTCGTAACTGCCAAGATAAATTTCCCTACTTCATGTTCTTTCTTAATTGACTTTAAGGTGGTCGTTAGGGCGTTACATCGAAGAGCGCCGTAACAAAACCCGATAAATCCACTTTCACTGTATTCGCGTGTTTGAGCTGCAGGGAAAGAGATACGGGAGTAATACATGATGATACAAAATAATATTCAGTGCAACGCGACATCAAGGGTTTATATCGTCAACTGAAAAACGCAACTGAATCAAAATCCGATAACTCCCGGGAAGAACTTATTTGACGCTCGGAAAACAGCGCCCTGGAGTAGTCCAGCAGGGAATGTACTATTGAGACCACAAGTCAGGTTTTATCGGGGACAACATGTTTTATAATTACATAATGAAATATAGTTATTATATTATCAATGTCAATTCATCTTCCAAATATTTGCACTGTTCATCTGCGGGTACTGCTTCTTCATCTGCATCTTTTTCGTGGATTTCATTGTCATTAAGCAGGCTCTTGTACCACAGGAAACGAGCATCCTTTTCCCAGTCCCTTCCAGATTGCTTGACCACCAAACCTTGCACATCATGCTTCTTGGCCGCTGTCAGACTATGCCGTACATGTACAGTCTCCAATGTCTGCGGATGGTTTCTGCGGCCCTTTAAAATAAAGAACCTCTTCCTTTCCGGTAGTATTTTAATTGGAATAATGTTTTCGCCTGTGTGTTCTGTCTTTTTCCCCGAACGACGATGTTTTTCTTGAAGTTACCTCATCTTACGTCCCTCAATCCAGGAAACTTTTTGTAGGATTCTCCAAGATATTTAATATTTTGTAAGACTAAGTCCTGTCCTATGGTACGTACAGTAACATGACCCTTAAATATTGTTTGATATTCGTCAATTTTTGTAATAACCGGAGTGGTCCTAATGTGCTTTTCAACTAGAACGACCACACGGTTTGCCGGGAGAAAGCTATGGACTCTTACTGGAAATGTCGAATTTAATTCCTGTAATTGTGCAAGTGATTTGTTGAGAAGCCAAAACATGATCGTGCGTATGATGTGGTAATTTTTGTTTTGACCCCTACACCCATCTCAGAATAATATCAACATTCTTGTTCCGTCCAATGCTAACAAATCCAAGTAATGCAGGAGTGCTGAACCAACCTCCGTAGCGCCTCTGCCGCCTAGGTCATCGGTCCATTGATAAAACGTTGGGATCCTCGAGTCCATTCCGACGAAAGAAAGAGTATCGAAACTGATTTGTCGTGCATAAAATTATTCTTGGATAGTTGTTCGTGGCAGGAGTCGGACTTGTTATAAGTAAAAACAAAACGACACTGAATCAGGATCATTGGTTTTACACAAGTTATAAAATGCCTTTTCACGTAAGGTATCTACTCATTTCTCCACCACTGAGACTTTCTTCCTATGAGGGTCGGTTGCATCCTTTATTTTTTGTGCTAGTACAATGCATGTACTCCAAGCATCAGAGGAAGGAGACCGAAAATCAAAATTAAACGAGCTCGTAAATACCTCGTGAAACATAGACTTCTTGATCTGCAAATGTGGAGGAACCGAATCGTTATATACGCTACTGGCCATTAAAATTGCTACACCACGAAGATGAAGTGCTACAGAGGCGAAATTTAACCGACAGGAAGAAGATGCTGTGAAGTGCAAATGTGTAGCTTTTCAGAGCATTCACACAAGGTTCTCGCCGGTGGCGACACTTACAACGAGCTGACATGAGGAAAGTTTCCAACCGATTTCTCATACACAAACAGCCGTTGACCGCCGTTGTCTGGTGAAACGTTGTTGTGATGCCTCGTGCAAGGAGGAGAAATGCGTACCTTCACGCTTCTGACTGATAAAGGTCGGATTGTAGCCTATCGCGATTGTGGTTTATCGTATCGCGACATTGCTGCTCGCGTTGGTCGATATCCAACTACTGTTAGCAGAATAAGGAATCGGTGGGTTCAGGAGGGTAATACGGAACGCCGTGCTGGATCTCAACGGCCTCGTATCACTAGCAGTCGAGATGACAGGCATATTATCCGCATGGCTGTAACGGATCATTCAGCCACGTCTCGGTCCCTGAGTCAACAGATGGGGCCGTTTACAAGACAACAAAGATCTGCACGAACAGTTCGACGACGTTTGCAGCAGCATTGACTATCAGCTCGGAGACCATGGCTGCAGTTACCCTTGACGCTGCATCACAGACGGGAGCGCCTGCGATGGTGAACTCAACGACGAACCTGGGTGCATGAATGGCAAAACGTCATTTTTTGGATGAGTCCAGGTTCTGTTTACAGCATCATGATGGTCGCATCCATGGTTCTCGACATCGTGGTGAACGCACATTGGAAGCGTGTATTCGTCATCGCCATACTGGCGTATCACCCGGCGTGATGGTATGGGGTGCCATTGGTTACACGTCTCGGTCACCTTTTGTTCGCATTGATGGCACTTTTAGCAGTGGATGTTACATTTCAGATGTCTTACGACCCGTGGCTCTACCCTTCATTCGATCCCTACGAAATCCTACATTTCAGCAGGATAATGCACGACCGCATGTTAAAGGTCCTGTACGGGCCTTTCTGGATACAGAAAATGTTCGACTGCTGCCCTGCCCAGCACATTCTCCAGATCTCTCACCAACTGGAAACGTCTGGTCAATGGTGGCCGAGCAACTGGCTCGTTACAATACTCCGGTCATTACTCTTGATGAACTGTGGCATCGTGTTGAAGCTGCATGAGCATCTGTACCTGTACACGCCATCCAAGTTCTGTTTGACCCAATGCCCAGGCGTATCAAGTCGTTGTTACGGCCAGAAGTGGTTGCTCTGGGTACTGATTTCTCAGTATGTATGCACCCAAATTGCGTGAAAATGTAATCACATGTCAGTTCTGGTATAATATATTTGTCCCATGAATATCCGTTTACCTCCTGCATTTCTTCTTGGTGTAGCAATTTTAATGGCCAGTAGTGTAGTTTCTGTAGTTTACTTTAACTTAGCTCACAAGACAAATAAACACGTTTGGATTTACGTCTGTTATAGTGGCTCTTCGTTCCCGGAAGTTTACCTAAAAATTCTTTCAATTTTGCCTTATTCTCAGCTAATTTTAAGGACTTCCGGTACCCACCTCGTCCTTCTTTAAGAACCCGTACCTCAAACACTGTCTTAGCTATTGCATGCACCCTGTCCTTTTTGACAGAAACACCTTCATAAACAATTCCTTACATACAGGTCTATTTTGTCTTGCATCCGTTAGGTAATATGTGGTTCTAGATGCACTTCCCCTCCTTTTCTTTCCCGGTGATACTCTACTTTCTCTTCGCCGTCGTGGTGCATGGGCTGCAATTAAACTAGTTAGGAACACTTCATGTGCCACTTTTGAATGATTATTATAAAACCTTTGCTTGTTTCGAAGAAGGTATTTCATCGATATTTGTGTACATTGTAACTTTGTTGCATTATGCTTGCAAGGCAATGCAAGGTCTACTCCTAGAGGATGAGCATCACGTTACCTACAAAAAGCAAGCAACCCTTATAACCCATGAAGGCCACATGCCACAATAATGTAGTGCGACAATACGTTCACCATACATACCGGTTTGCTTGTTCCACTGCTGTTGTCCTTTCTCGTCTTCTGGGTCGCCGCACACCTATGTTAATATCTTTCAGTATGCGTCCTTCATCTATTTCAAACACCATAATACCACAACCCCAACGTGTTATGTGTAGGTATGACGGAGCCGTATTACTGTCTCGATGTTTGCCTATCTTGACTGGGAGCAAATGACCACTGTCGAAACACTCCTACAGTTGCAATACAGTAGCATCGAACTAAGCTGCCTACTCGAAACCCGATATATCCAATGCGATCGGAGCAAGATCCGATAACTCCAAGCAGTTGGATCAGAATCAAATACCTCCCTCTTGTTGCTTTTCATATCTGGCTAATAGAAATCTGGTGATAGATTGGACACTCTGAATAGTGTTCCCTGTTACTACATCATGGTGTGTTTCTTCTTTTCATAGCTTGTGCAACCACGCAGAGATCAATATTTGTTATTTTATGTATTAACAGTAAATGTGGATTTATCGGGTTTTGTTCCGGCGCTCCTCAGTTATCCCTACATCGCCACGGGAACACAGCTGAGCCAGCCGTTGTGGCCGAGCGGTTCTAGGCGCTTCAGTCTGGAATCACGCTGCTGCTACGGTCGCAGGTTCAAATCCTGCCTCGGGCATGAATGTATGTGATGTCCTAAGGTTAGTTAGGTTTAAATAGTTGTAAGTCTAGGGGACTATTGACCTCAGATGTTAAGCCCAATAGTGCTGAGAGCCATTTGAACCATTTTGAACACAGCTGACATGATAATACTGTGGAACGTCGGTGAACTTTTTCCGGGTTTTATTTTACTAATATCGAAGGCTATTCGGAAGGAAAGGTCCGACAGTTATCGAAATGGACACGACAGTGAAAATCTTCTGAAGCTTTGCACAGATATGTCAGGCAGTGCATCTACTATGCCTATTGATCGCGTCACATCCCTCTATTCAGTTCTGAGCACACAGTTCTTTCACCAATTTCCGTAAGATTTCCAGCCTGGTGTGCATCAGCACCGATCATGGGCCGTCCTCGTCTTGATTATGTAGTGTAACATGTGTAACAGGCACCAAATATTTATGTCTTTACATATGATGCCAATACGAAAATGTACTTCCTATGTTTCTGTCGAATTGTATAGACGCTTGACAAATGTCGATATCTACACGACTACTCTGCAGTTGTGCCTGAAGTACTTGGCAGAGGCTTAGCAGAACCACATTCAGACTGTTTCTTGGTTGTTTCACTCTCTAACAACGCCTAAATCTTTACTTTCAAGCTCTCACGTCCCTTTTATTTATGTCTAGGGACATTTCTCCTAGATAGGCGGGCGTAAACAAAATGATTTCACATGTTTCGGAAGAGAAAGTTCGTGAGCGAAATTTCTTGAAAAGACGTAGCCATGACAAAAGTGTCTTTACTTTAATGACTGCCACCACAACTCTAGTATCCTTAACAATCTCTCCCCATTTTCGCGATAATACGACACAAGCTACTCCTCTTTGAACTTTTTACATGTCTTTGGCCAATCCTATCCTGCAGTGAACCCATAGCAGCAAAGCACTAATCCAGAAGATGACGGCCATTCGTAGTACAAGCAATATCGTTAGTAGTTTTCTTGCATCGTCCTAGTCCTCAAACCTTGGATTATTTGCTCTGCTGAGATTTCTTGATCTGTTTAACCTACTGTCATAAAACGCAGTCTTTGGTTTGCCTTCTCCAGAACATTTTGTATGTGATGGTTCCAGTTTAGCTTGTTCGTAATTCTAAATCTTAGGTATTCGGATGAATCGACAGCCTATAGATTTGGGTTATTTATCGTGTACCTGGAATTCAAGAGATTTTTCTAGTACTCATGAGGAGGACTTGAGCCATGCGGACCCCTATCGACACTGTTTTTTGACAGAGGTTGCAATCTTTTGACTGCGACCCACGCGTGAGAGCTAGAAGGTATGCTAGGAGGGTGTAAGGTGACCGGGGTTCTGAACAGCCGACGAGCAGTAGTGCAAAGACCACCCGCTCAGAGGCAAGAAAGTAAGGAGCGATGCGAAGTGCTAATGCGGTGAGCCGGGGCAAGTAGTGTAACGTCCCCTTAGAAATATTAATCAATTACTGTGCTGATAAACCTCTTACATTATTTGATTTTCAAACAGCTGAGCAGAACTGAACGTACTCAGACATTTCACTCTTTACCTATTCTGATAAACACTAAACTAACACACATTATTTTTAGCGCAACGCAATCTGACTTTCAATAATCCCTACAAAAGAATGGCCCTGACTAACATTAACCTATACCTTTCACAAATCACTTACCTCACAAAAATCTTCGTTACTCGAAGTACTGTAACACAGCGAGCGCCACTACTGCCAGCTAAATAACAGATTGAAACTAATGAAGGCACTAACTACTGATAGGCATAGTTAGCAAATGAAAGATTTTGAAAGAGAACGAACACTGTCTTTACCTTAATAGTGTTCAAAATCATAATATATATAGCAGTTCATGACATCCAGTCTTATAAATTTGCTGTCTCTGATGGACACACGTCCAGATCATCCACTCTCAAAACTCCGCCATTTCTCTCCCCACATGCACCACTGCTGGCGGCACACCTCCAACTGCGCAACGCTACGCGCTGTTAACAGCCAACTGCCCAACACTACAATAGCATATACTCCAACAATGCAAACCAACCACAGCCTTCACACAGCACAGTCAGTGATTTTCATGTAGAGAATTACTTGGCGTTACTAACATAAAAACCTAAACAGCCTACTTACATAGCCCCCATGCTCCCCACAAAAAATTTTACAAATTGTTTTGGGCAGTGGCCAAAAAGAGATTTCAAAAAAATTCTAATAATTACAATAACAAAGAAATCAAATGCACACACTTATCGATACAATGTTGGTCAAAACTAAAATTTTCTCACAGTCCTTAAAGACAGTCCTGATCATTCATCACAGTAAAATTGCAGTGTTTTTCTTAAAGTTTGAGCAGTAAAAGAAAATGCACACAGAAGTAGTGGAGTTCCATGCTGTCTTGAAGAAGTAGTGTTGCCCTTCCAACGGAAAGACAGTGCTGACTCTTGACATGCAGACGAGTAATGGGCCACAACAGAGCAAACCCACAGCAAAGTTAGTTGAAGTTTTGAAGAATATTGGTAGGTAGGTCATCACAGAGCAGACCCACTGTAGTCCTGGTAGAGAGTATGGTATTGGTGGGCCATCAAAGGTGCAGACCCACTGCAGTCCTTGTAGAGACGGCCAGCAGCCATCTGCTGCGACTGTGCAGGTGCACAATCACCATCGAAGAGTCTTGCGAACAATAAAGCAAGTCCATAAACCGCCACTTGTGTACTCACAAAGTTTTTGGAATTGTCCTTAGAACCAGCAATGCTGTTAACCAGTCTGTTGCTGAGTTATTAACACACGTGCAAACACTAACAGTTCCAACTTCTCACATATTGTGCACATCCCATGACCAACAGAAACGTGTGCAGTGAAATGTAACTTAATTTGAAGAACTGGTGTCTATACAATTATAAATTTACAACATAAGAATACAATTACAAAGGTAAAAAATACATCATTAAAGGACATAATAGTGCAGATAACATTTGTAGTAATACAGGCTTTAAAAAAGAATAGAAATAACATATACATCAGTGTTACAGGAATTATGACATAAGTAAATACATAAAAGGTCAGAATAACTTTCGAAACATCAACTTCACATGTGAGCATTAAAACAAAACAGAATATATAATGTCTAATCATCTTTACAAAGTAAATAACATAGTGTTAATTAAAATTATATTTGAGGATAACAGTATTCCTCATCATAGTGAATGTAGCTGAGTATTAGAAAAATTCTACAACATAAGTTTTATCAGATAAACACATAAGACAGGAAGAACACATATACGCAAGGTACACAGACACATAGTGGAATAACACAAAAGGACAGGACAGGATTTGTTTTCAGTGTGACGTTTGATACTGCAGTCCAACCCAAAACTTCATTTCATAGATGTTTCCTCTTACTTCACTTTTTTTTATACCTTGTCAATGCATTTCTTCCAGTTTATCACAACTCATTCTCTTACATAGCCTATCCCCTCTTAAGCTAACTTAAATCTACTGAGCTCAGATGCTAAACTAAGGGACAGGGCAATGCAGCAGCACAAAACAATTTACAAAAATTGTAAATTGGCAAAGCAAGCAGCAATAAATATAAATTAGCACAGAAAATGCAACGTTATCACTAATATGAGCCAATGTGCAGCAAAAAGAAAAATAAATCAGTAGTAAAACAGGCTTAATACAATGTAAAATTCAGTAGAACTATGCCTGGAAAACAACAGCAGCAACAGTAAATACCACAACTTATACCTAAATATGACAAAGCTCAAGCAGAAAAACATTGTAGTAAAAATGGACACGTTTAATACCTATGTCACACCTTAACACAACGCAATCTGCCTTTCAATAATCCCTACAAAAGAATGGCCCTGACTAACATTAACCTATACCTTTCACAATCACTTACCTCACAAAAATCTTCGTTACTCGAAGTACTGCAACACAGCGAGCGCTACTACTGCCAGCTAAATAACAGATTGAAACTAATGAAGACAGTAACTACTGATAGGCATAGTTAGCAAATGAAAGATTTTGAAAGAGAACAAACACTGTCTTTACCTTAATAGTGTTCAAAAGTCATAATATATATATCAGTTCATGATATCCAATCTTATAAATTTACTGTCTCTGATGGACACACGTCCAGATCATCCACTCTCAAAACTCCGCCATTTCTCTCCCCACATGTACCACTCCTGGCACACCTCCAACTGCGCAACGCTACGCGCTGTTAACAGCCAACTGCCCAACACTATAGTAGCATATACTCCAACAATGCAAACCAACCACAGCCTTCACACAGCACAGTCAGTGATTTTCATGTAGAGCGCTACGTGGCGTTACCAACATAAAAACCTAAATAGCCTACTTACAGTTGTTCTGGCGTGGCTGCGGTCGGTGGCCGCCCCGGATCGTAGGCAGAGTTACCCGCATGGTTACTGGGGTGAACCACACGGCCCTGATCAGTAGATGCCTTTTCTCTGGATTTCATGAGCCTTGACGTCCATTGCTTTTACCGAGAATGTGGAAGTATAATTCACCTGCCTCTCATCAAGACTATACAGCACTGACGAGCCGATGTATTGTCTGAGTAATGTCGTACTGTAGTTTGTATGCGCTTCTCATCGTGGGATTCAAGTTTAGATTCCTTGCAAAACCTGGGATAGATGTTCAGTCTGTTGTAATACATGGACTACTACAATTTAAGTGGTGATTTATATCGCTCCTATCTGTCTACTGGCGGAAATTTTCAGTCTGAGTGAATGCAACGCAAAGCACATGTATACTGAGCTGACAAATCATGGGATATTTCCTAGTATCGTGTTGGGCCTCCTTTAGCCGAGAGCAGTGCAGCAAGTCGACTTGACATGGACTCAAAATGTCGTACGAAGTCCCCTGCAGAAATATTGAGCCGTCTGCCTCCATAGCCGTTCACAATTGCGAAAGCGTCGCTAGTGCAGGATTGTGATCATGAACTGATGACTTCTAGATCATTTCCCATAAATGTTCGGTGGGATTCATGTCGGGCGATCTGGTTGACCAAATAATTCGCTCGAATTGTCGAGAATATTCTTCAACCCAATCGTAGACAACTGTGGTCCGTTAACATGGTGCATTGTCATTCATAAAAGCTTCATGTTGTTTGGGGACGTGAAATCCGTGGATGGCAGCAAATGGTCTCCAGGTAGCCAGACATAACCATTTCCAGTCAACGATTGATTCAGTTGGACCAGGAGTCTCAGCCCATTCCATGTAAACACTGTCCGTATCATTACGGAGCCGCCACTAACTTGTACAATGCCTTGTTGACAACTTGGTTCCGTGGCTTAATGCAGTATGTACCACACTCGAACCCTGTCACCAGCTTTTACCAACTGAAATCGGGACTCATCCAGAACGGTCAGGAGCCGAGGAGAGGCGCAACAGGCGATTTCACGCTGTTAGGAGAGAGCACTCGGGTCTGTCGTCAGCTCCCATAGCTCATTACCGCCAAATTTCGCGGCACTGTCGTAACGGATACGTTCGTAGTACGCCCTACATTGATTTCTGTGGTTATTTGACGCCGTGTGGCGTCTCTTTTAGCACAGGACACTCTACGCAAACGTCGCTGCTTAAGTGTAGGCCGTCGGTCACAGCGTTGTGTGTGGTGAGAATTAATGCCTGAAAGCTGATATTCCCTGCATACCAATACCCGACACTGTGGATCTCGAAATATGGAATTCCGTAACGATTTACGAAGTAGAACGTCCCATGCGTCTACCTCCAACTACCATTACGCTTTCAAAGTCTGTTAACTCCTGTTGTGCATTCATCACCTCGTTGGAAAGCTTTTCACATGAATCAGCTGAGTAAATATGACAACTTCGCCAATGCACTGCCGTTTTATACCTCGTATACGCGATAGTGCCACGATCTGTGGATGTGCATGTCTCCATCCCATCACTTTTATCACCTCAGTGTACAGTAACCTTTCGTGTTTGATATTCCGTAAGTAAATTTTCGAATATCATTGTTTCTGTTCACGTTTCATGGCGCTTAATAGGAACAAGTAAAAAAAATTCCCTTTTACTATTGGGAGAGCAAAGCTCTTTTGACTTGGTAACCGTAATCTGAAGATCATATACAGTACTGGTCATTAAAATTGCTGCACCAAGTGGAAATGCAGATGATAAACGGGTATTCATTGGACAAATATATTATACTAGAACTGACATGTGATTACATTTTCACGCAATTCGGATGCATAGATCCTGAGAAACCAGTACCCAGAACAACCACCTCTGGCCGTAATAACGGCTTGATACGTGTGGGCATTGAGTCAAACAGAGCTTGGTTGGCGTGTACAGGTACAACTGCATATGCAGCTTCAACACGATACCACAGTTCATCAAGAGTAGTGACTGGCGTATTATGACGAGCCAGTTGCTCGGCCACCATTGACCAGACGTTTTCAATAGGTGAGAGAACTGAGAATGTGCTGGCCAGGGCAGCAGTCGAACATTTTCTGTTTCCAGAAAGGCCCGTACAGGAACTTTAACATGCGGTCGTGCATTATCCTGCTAAAATGTAGGGTTTCGTAGGGATCGAATGAAGGGTAGGGCCACGGGTCGTAGCACATCTGAAATGTAACGTCCGCTGTTCAAATTGCCGTCAATGCGAATAAGAGGTGACCGAAACGTGTAACCTATGGCACCCAATACCATCACACCAGGTGATACGCTAGTGTGGCGATGACGAATACACGCTTCCAATGTGCGTTCACCGCGATGTCGCCAAACACGGTTGCGACCATCATGATGCTCTAAACAGAACCTGGATTCATCTAAAAAAATGACGTTCTGCCATGCATGCACCCAGGTTCGTCGTTGAGTACACCATCGCAGGCGCTCCAGTCTGTGATGCAGCGTCAAGGGTAACCGCAGCCATGGTCTCCGAGCTGATAGTCCATGCTGCTGCTAACGTCATCGAACTGTTCGTGCAGATGGTTGTTGTCTTGCAAACGTCCCCATCTGTGGGCTCAGGGATCGAGACGTGGCTGCACGATCCGTTACAGCCGTGCGGATAAGATGCCTGTCATCTCGACTGCTAGTGATACGAGGCCGTTGGGATCCAGCACGGCGTTCCGTATTATCCTCCTGAGCCCACCGATTCCATATTCTGCTAACAGTCATTGGATCTCGATCAACGCGAGCAGCAATGTCGCGGTACGATAAACCGCAATCGCGATAGGCTACAATTGGACCTTTAACAAAGTCGGAAACGTGATGGTACGCATTTCTCCTCCTTACACGAGGCATCACAACAACGTTTCACCAGGCAACGGCCGTCAACTGCTGTTTGCGTATGAGAAATCGGTTGGAAACTTTCCTCATGTCAGCACGTTGTATGTGTCGCCACCGGCGCCAACCTTGTGTGAATGCTCTGAAAAGCAATCCTTTGCATATCACAGCATCTGTAGAACGTCATCTTCGTTGTGTAGCAATTTTATTTGCCAGTAGTGTAGTTTCTCGTAGTGGGCAAATTAATTATAACACCTTTCTGGTTACGAAAGTTCATGCACCTCTTAAGTGCAGAGTGGTCACGTTGTGGAGTCGTTATAGCGCCTTGTACTGTGGTTGAACACGCTCCTCGTTAAAGTGGTTTCGTTCACGTACGGCAGCGTTAACCAAGTTGATAAAGATTCTATTATGTTTTTAAAACAAAATTTATGTAATAAAAAAATTATACATAACGTCAAGCAGGTATTTGCTGCCAAGTAAACATTTTTAACTATTTGTAAGATGTCCTATGATTACTGGCAACGGCCTTGACGTAGTTAACACACCGCTTCCAGTCAGATCACCGGAGTTAAGCGCTGTCGGGCGCGGCCGGCACTTGGATGTGTGACCATCCGTGCCGCCATGCACTGTTGCCATTTTTTTCGGGGTGCACTCAGCCTCCTGATGCCAATTGAGGAGCTACTCGACCTTATAGTAGTGGCTCCGGTCACAGAAACACATCATAACGACCAGGAGAGCAGTGTGCTGACCACATGCCCTCCAATCTTCATCCTCAACTGAGGATGACACGGTGGTCGGATGGTCCCGATGGGCCTCTTGTGGCCTGAAGACGGAGTGCTTTATTATGATTAGTGCAGCTGAAAGAAGAGAATTATTTTAAAGGCATTTGTACGCCTCCTTAGAAAAATTAATAAATGACAGTGCTGATAAACCTCTTATGTTATATGATTTTCAAACAAATGAGCAAAACTGAACGTACTCAGGACATTCACTAAACTGACACACAATATTTTCAGCGCAACGCAATCTGACTTTCAGTAATCCCTACAAAAGAATGGCCCTGACTAACAATAATCTATACCTTTCATGAATTCTTACCCCACAAAAATCTTCGTTACTCGAACTACTGCAATGCAGCGGGCGCCACTACTGCCAGCTAAATAAAAGATTCTAACTACTGAAGGCATTAACTACTGATAGGCATAGTTAGAAATTGAAAGATTTTGATAGAAACAAACAATGTATTTACCTAAATAGTGTTCAAAAATATATATAAGTTCATGACATCCAGTCTTACAAACTTACTGTCTACGATGGGCACACGTCCAGATCATTCGCTCTCAAAATTCCGTCATCTCTCTCCCCCCAAACACCATTGCTGGCGGCTCACCTCCAAGTAAGCAACGCTACGTGCTGTTAACAGCCAACTGCCCAACACTACAATAGCAAATTCCAACAAGGCGAATCAGCCACAGACTGTACACAGCACAGTCAGTGATTTTCATACAGAGCGCTAGGTGACGTTACCAACATAAAAACCTAAACAGCCTACTTACATAGCACCCATGCTCCCCACAAAAAATTTTAGAAATTGTTTTGAGCACTGGCCAATACAGATTTGAAAAAAAAATTCATAATTACAGTAACAAACTTATCAAATGCACACACTTATTGATGCACTGTAGGTCAAAAGCAAAAATTGTTCTCTTAAAGACAGTCCTGATCATTTATCACAATAGTAATTACAGTTTTTTCACAAAGTTTCATTAGTAAAAGAAAATGCACACAGAAGTAGTGGATTTACATGCAGTCTTGAAGCAGTAGTATTGTCCTTACAAAGGGAACACAGTGCTGACTCTTGACATGCAGACAGGTAATGGGCCACAACAGAGGAAACCCACTGCAGAGTCAGTCGAAGTTTTGAAGAATATTGGTAGGTAGGTGTAGTCCTGGTAGAGATTATGGTACTGGTGAGCCACCAGACGTGCAGACCCACTGCAGTTCTTGTAGAAATAATGGTATTGGTGGAATATCAAAGATGCAGACCCACTGCAGTCCTTGTAGAAATAATGGTATTGGTGAGTCATCAAAGATGTAGACCCACATTAGTCGTTGTAGCAATTATGGTATTGGTGGGTCATCAAAGGTGCAGACCTACTTAGTCCTTATAGAGATGTCTAGCAGACATCCATTGTGACTGTGCGGGTGCACAATCATCATTGAAGAATCTTGTGGATAATATAGCAGGTCCATGAACCACCACTCGTGCACTCAGAAAAATTTTTTTTTGTAATGTCCTTAGAACCAGCAGTGCTGTTAACCAGTCCTGTACTGAATTATTAACGCACGTGGAAACATTAACAGTCCCAATTTCTCTCATATTGTGCATATACTATGACCAACAGAAATGTGTGTAGTGAAATGTAACTTAATTTGAAAAACTGGTTTCTATACAATTATAAATTTACAACATAAGAATACAATTACAAAAGTACAAAATACATCATTAAAGAACATAATAGTACAGATAACATTTGTAGTAATACAGGCTTTACAAAAGAATTGAAATAAAAATGTACATCAGTGTTACAGGAATTATGACATAAATAAATACATAAAATAATGAGAATAGTTTTCGGAACAGTAATTTCACACATGAGCATTGAAACAGAACAGATTTAATAATGTCTAAACATCTTTACAAAATACATAACATAGTATTAATGCAAATTATATTTGAGGATAACAGTATTCCTCATCATAGTGAATGTAGCTTAGTATTACAAAAATTCTACAACATAAGTCTTATCAGATAAACACACAAAGACCAGAAGAACACAAATACACAAGGTACACAGACACATAGTGGAATAACACAAAGGACAGGTCAGGGTTTGTTTTCAGTGTAAAATTTGGTACTGCAGTCCAACCTGAAACTTCGTTCCATAGATCTTTCCTCTTATTTCAATATTTGTTTCCAACAAAAAAATCCTATCCAAGCATGCTTTCTGTATTCTATTCATATCCTCTTTGAAAGTAGTTATACTGCACTGTACACTACTTTTTTTTTTGGACAACCCATTTTCTTATAGCTTCTCAATGCATTCTTTCCGTATTCTTCATAGTTAGTTTCTTATATAGTCTACCCCATCTTAAGCTAACTTAAATTTGCTGGGCTCAGATATATATATACTAAGGGACGAGGCAATGCAGCAGCACAAAACAATTAATGCAAAGAGCTGTAACAAAAAATGCATATTGGCAAAGCAAGCAACAATAAATATAAATTAGCAAAGCAATTGCAATATTACAACTAATATAAGGCAATGTGCAGCAAACAAGAAAAATAAATCAGTAGTAACAGAGTAATACAAAGTGAAATTCAGTAGCACTATGCCTGGCAATCAGCAGCAGCAAATGCAATACCTTATACCTAAACATGACAAACCTACAAGCAGAAAAAACATTACACTAAAGACAACAATGCAGATAAGGGAAATGTATATTCACATCTTAATGTCTATGTAATTAAAGTGGTGCACCACAAAAATTTATTCTACAAAAAATTACCAAGTACTTGAAAAGAAAATTATATATGCAGTTACTGTTATTAGTCCCTTCATGTTGTTCTTTCCTTTCCAAGTGATCCTTTTTCGAAGAATGTAGATCATAAAATTATTATTTAATAGATCTGTTGACAGAAAGTGTTCACATTAGCTAATGCATTTAATTTTATTTTATATAACCAATGCTGCACCACAGCTGGAAACTAGATATCAAATGAAATAAGCAACTATGTAAAGCAAAGCATAACAACATCATTCAACAGTCATGTGGCATTTCATAAGTTAGTAGAAATTCTCTCAATTCTCGTAGAAAGACACTTGTCATAATCAGGTGTGCAGATGTAAGAATATTTCCCATCAATTCATAAGCATTTCAGTAAGTAGCACAAAGTACGATATGTTTCCAAGTAATGAGCGTGTCGTATTTGCGATGCTTTCTACAAAGGAATGTCAATAGTGAGGTTAATGGCCTGTTTCTTCTCCACCTAATGGCTTTTTCTCGAGGCAGGTGGCACAGCTGGGTGCCCTAAACACATTACGTCAAGGTCACTTAGCTTTCTTACCAAAATATTTATGACAGTAGTTTGCACTACAGTGACAGTCTCATACAAAAAAATTTCACAGGTCGAGAATTTGCGTTACAAATGTGTAGAAACAAAATCTTGTAAATATAAGTGTTCAAAAATTTTTCCCGGCATTGTGATACATTCACACATTTACACATATTTCATACCTCTTAAAGTACGATTCTTGGTTTCCAGCATCCTTTTCATAAATCAGAGTCCCTAACCACTACTCCTTGTTCCTTACCCTATTACACATATACATATTCATCAACACGTCTTCAATATTTAATCATAATAAATACATAGCATAATCAAATTCCTCATATAGCATCAGCTTATTGATCATAAACATATCTCAACAGCATAATACACATCGTCGTCGTAATAATAACATCATAACACCTCAGCCAAATCTCAAAATCGTCTTAGCTTCCCCCAATAATTACAAAACCTAAAAAAAATTCTCTGCTCATTTCAATAATGTCCTCTACCTCAAACGTACTTTAAAAATCATGATTCCATACCAAATACATCATTCAAAGCTCTCATAATATCACGATGGTTCCGAAAAAATATGAACAGTTCACAAAGTACAGACAAAATACAATTTCGTAGGTATGAAGTTATCCAACTGTGTAATTGCGTAAACATGTGTCACTGACGTAGTAAAATAATTTTTGTTTCTCTGTTAAATAATCAGATAGCTGTGTAATTCTGTGTTAGAGAAATATGGTACCGATGTGTAAAGTTGTATACGCAAATACCATATTAGCTAGGGCTCCTAGCGCTCGCTACACGCTTAGCACACAAAGCAGGCGTGTACCCCCCTGAGGATTAATGTAATTATACCATCAAGTGTTACAAATTACAGCAATGGAATGAAATGTATCACGGAAAACCTTTGTACCTTTGTAATTCAAACCTCTTTAAAAATAAATGTTTTAAGTACAAAAGTAATTACTCAAATACGTATACTGTAGCGCTAAACTGTCCATCTTGTTGTAAGATAATCTCTGTCATTACTTAAGGGTAAAAGATGTGCCAAGTGTCGTAATTATCGTGGTCCATAACCAAAGTTATGCAGAAGTCAGTGTACTTACCTCGTAATAAACAAAAGCGAATTGCTATGAGTATAGATATCGTAGTTATTACGTATGAGGTGCGTTCAAGTTCTAAGGCCTCCGATTTTTTTTCTAATTAACTACTCACTCGAAATCGATGAAACTGGCGTTACTTCTCGACGTAATCGCCCTGCAGACGTACACATTTTTCACAATGCTGAAGCCATGATTCCATGGCAGCGGCGAAGGCTTCTTTAGGAGTCTGTTTTGAGTACTGGAAAATCGCTGAGGCAATAGCAGCACGGTTGGTGAATGTGCGGCCACGGAGAGTGTCTTTCATTGTTGGAAAAAGCCAAAATTCACTAGGAGCCAGGTCAGGTGAGTAGGGAACATGAGGAATCACTTCAAAGTTGTTATCACGAAGAAACTGTTGCGTAACGTTAGCTCGATGTGTGGGTGCGCTGTGTTGGTGAAACAGCACACGCTCAGCCCTTCCAGGACGTTTTTGTTGCAGTGCAGGAAGGATGCACCTGTTACCGTAGTGCCCTTTGGAACGCAATGGGTAAGGATTACGCCCTCGCTGTCCCAGAACATGGACACCATCATTTTTTCAGCACTGGCGGTTACCCGAAATTTTTTTGTGGCGGTGAATCTGTGTGCTTTCATTGAGCTGACTAGCGCTTGTTTCTGGATTGAAAAATGGCATCCACGTCTCATCCATTGTCACAACCGACGAAAAGAAAGTCCCATTCATGCTGTCGTTGCGCGTCAACATTGCTTGGCAATATGCCACACGGACAGCCATGTGGTCGTCCGTCAGCATTCGTGGCACCCACCTGGATGACACTTTTCACATTTTCAGGTCGTCATGCAGGATTGTGTGCACAGAACGCACAGAAATGCCAACTTTGGAGGCGTTCTGTTCAACAATCATTCGGCGATCCCCCAAAACAAATCTCTCCACTTTCTTGATCATGTCGTCAGACCGGCTTGTGCGAGTCCGAGGTTGTTTCAGTTTGTTGTCACACGATCTTCTGCCTTCATTAAACTGTCGCACCCATGAACGTTCTTTCGACACATCCATAACTCCATCACCACATGTCTCCTTCAACTGTCGATGAATTTCAGTTGGCTTCGCACCACGCAAATTCAGAAAACGAATGATTGCACACTGTTCAAGTAAGGAAAATGTCACCATTTTAAGTATTTAAAACAGTTCTCATTCTCGCCGCTGGCTGTAAAATTCCATCTGCCATACGGTGCTGCCATCTCTGGGACGTATTGACAATGAACGTGGCCTCATTTTAAAACAATGTGCATGTTTCTATCTCTTTCCAGTCTGTAGAAAAAAAGTCGGAGGCCTTACAACTTGAATGCACCATGTACAGTAGCGTGATCTAGAAAGTACTACACTGTAACATATTGTTGTGCTACGAAATAGGCTGTCTAATTGTAGCTATACCACAAAAGTTACTACTAAAACATGTTTTACTTTCCAGAAGAATTCAGAAAAGACTGTACAGATATAAGACAGATACAGCGCAAAAGCAATAACATAAATTGTGTCGCATATTAGTAGCGTCGTGATATAATCGTGTAGCTGTCAAAGAAACCAAAAGCTAAGTCATCTTTAATCTCACAGAATGCACTTTAAATCCATAATGTATTTTCAAGTAAACCAAAATGATGTAGTAAAATCTCATTAGCAGTACTGGTATATGTTCAAAATATGTAAGCCTTATAGTCATTACGTAATCGTGCAACTAACAAGCAAGAATGTACACACACAATAACACTGTATCGTCTGTTCACTGTAACAATGCACTCGTAAATACTGTCTAAATATGTTCCCTAGGTTCGAGACTGGATAGTTAACTTCAAAACATTGTTGCATGTTAACAGTTTCTCTGTGTGACAGATTGTACTATTAGCGTGAAGTGAAAAATTTTATGGCAAAGACTAAGTTAAAAAGCAGATTATCTTTCAATAAACAATTTTACATGTGAAATTTGGTGCAATCCTTTTACCCTTTCTAGTGCGCAGAGTTTCAACTTCAAAGCAATTATCATGTTCTATAAGTCGGTAAGGAATGCTAAAACTTTTCTCAAGGTTAGGATCTTTGTTATTTTTCTCTGAGCCAGCCGGTGCACGTGGCTCCCTGCGGTGCAGGTCATTGACTGTTACCTTTGTTGTCGCGCATCGTTGCTGGGATTTGGAGATCTAACTTCTACAAATTCACCTTGTCGAGAGGGCTGTGCTCTGTTTGAATCCCGCCAGTTCTGATGCAATTCAGGGCTGTCGTTACGATTATATCGTTTGTCGTCATGTCCGTAGATTACATAAATTCTGTTTTGTCAGTCACGTGGTGGAGAATTTCTCCAGGAATCGTAACTGCGCGGTGGACCATTGCGTCTGAAGTCATTCTGTCTCCCTTGATAATAATTATTTTGGTTTCCATATTGTCTGTTTCTCTGATTGTCTCTGTGATAGTCATTACCGCGGAGAGGTGATCTTTCACTGTAATTATTACTACTCTGCCAACGGTTGTCATACGGGTGGTGTCTGTTTTTGTCACGATTTACGTTGTAAGAATAGCCTTGTCGTGTCTAGTTATTATTTCTGTCATCGCGGAATTGTGACGGATGTGACCTGTAATTGTTGTGTTCCTGTTTTCGCGTCCCGCGAGTGTCAGTGTCAATTTCCAGTTCTTGTAACAGTCCCTGAAAAGCTTCAATGTCGTCTTTGCAACGTCGTCTCAAATTAATATGTCATAAATGTCCAGGTAATTTGATTAAGCAAATGCGGATGAGTTCTGAGGGGCTGAATGGGTTTGACAGGTACTGATTCTTGTGCAACATGTCTTCAAAATATTTCACAAAACTGGAAAATTCAGATTGTTCGAAATGTTTCATCATTATGATGCTATGTTTTGCTCGGTCTTGTGTAGCTTGAGACCAATATGCTGAGAGGAAGGCATGATAAAATTCTCCTTCACTGTGACAATCGTGAATGACCGATCGCATTCTTACAGCTGGTTCATTCTCAAAATAGCCACATATAAATTCTAATCTGTGCTCTAATGACCAGTTGGGAGGAAAACAATGGGAGAATCGATGAAGCCACGCTTGTGGATGAATGTCGTTCCCGGAATTCTTAAATGTTTTGAATTTACGTGTAGTAATAAACAGCTTATAGTCAAAATCATCATGCCGGCGAGTCGCATGTCTGTCATTGTTACGTCGTTTCGGTGGTTCCATCTCACAATTCGGTGTACCTTGCCAATTTCTTTCATAATTTCCTAAATGCCCTGTGTTATTATTTTAACCATTTACGAAATTCTTTGGTAAATGGTTAATTTCATTAACAGCAATGCGTAAATTATTTTTTAAAACAAATGTTTGTTTAATGTCCTCAGTTAATTGTGTTGGTTGGTTGTTTTGGCTAAGGAGACCAGACAGCGAGGTCATCGGTCTCATCGGATTAGGGAAGGATGGGGAAGGAAGTCGGTCGTGCCCTTTGAAAGGAACCACCCCGGCATTTTCAAAATGGTTCAAATGGCTCTGAGCACTATGGGACTCAACATCTTAGGTCATAAGTCCCCTAGAACTTAGAACTACTTAAACCTAACTAACCTAAGGACATCAGACACACCCATGCCCGAGGCAGGATTCGAACCTGCGACCGTAGCAGTCCCGCGGTTCCGGTCTGCAGCGCCAGAACCGCACGGCCACCGCGGCCGGCCGGCATTTGCCTGGAGCGATTTAGGGCAGTCACAGAAAACCTAAATCAGGATGGCCGGACGCGGGATTGAACCGTCGTCCTCCCGAATGCGAGTCCAGTGTCTAACCACTGCGCCACCTCGCTCGGGTAGTTAATTGTGAATGGTGTTTAAAGTATAATTTTGGCATTCTTCTTGTGACCTGGCCCTCCCACCCAACAACTAATTACACGAAGGCCCAGGGGAAGTGGCGTACTTGATTCCATGCGTAACACTTTCTCTTTTTTGTCAGTTACCGCTATTCGCACCATAGTGATGTCTAAACCATTTTTCAATTCGTTTTGATCTTCTGATGACTTTACTTGGTAGCTTTTTACCGTTTCACAGTCATAACATGTACAGAGGACGACTTGCGTACCGCAGATATTCATTTGATTGTTGTCCATCATAAAGATTTTTATATCTGACAGACACATCATTTGACCTAAAAATGCAATGTATGTCACTGATAATCAGCAGTATCTTGTAATACTAGACTGTCAAATATATACTTCCGAAGTGCAGCTCATGATCTACAACAAGATGACCTCTATCAAAGACATACGATGAGTTTGTTATTTAAATAAGCTCCTAGTAAGTGGGACTAATTTGTTATTACAGACATTGTCCCATTGGGACGTGTTTGCAGATTCGCAATACACGAGTAAGGTCCGAGCGGGCGCAAAATGGAAACCACAGTGAAAATTAGATGAAACTTTGCACGGATATGCTGGGCAGTGTCCCTATTACGCGAGTCGATCGTGTCATGTCGTTCATTTGAGTGCTGAGCGCACAACCGTGTTTTGTGGCCGCGCGGTCTCAGGCGCCATGTCACGGATTGCGCAACCCCTCTCGCTGGAGGTCCGAAGGCCTCCCTCGAGCATGGGTGTTTGTGTTGTTCTTAGCATAAGTTAGTTTAAGTTGTGTTTAAGAGTAGGGACCGATGACCTCAGCAGTTTGGTCCCTTAGAAATTCACACACATCTGAACATTTTTTTCTGAGCGTACATTGAACATGTAAAGATACCCAGGCAAACAGGGTTTGCCACCAGGTATGAGGGACCGGTGAGAGATTTCGCCTGATGTCACGCAACCCACATGCCATGTTTTCCCTTCTTCATGACAATATTCTCGGCCGCACTCTGCAGGGGCAATGAAGATGCTACTGCAGTGTTTCCGATGGAATCACCCACAATACAGACCGTAATTGGTTCCCCCTGAGTTTCGTCCTTGCTCACATGAAACGCTGGCTATGAAGACAACATGTTGCCACAGACAACGAGCAGAGGGCAGAGATTTGGCTGAAAGTACAAGAGGCTGCCTTCTTCGACCGAAAGTTGAGTTGCTTGTAGGACTTGAAGTTGAAAAACTTCGTCAGATGTTAAATGCGGAACTTACAATTTACAGCTTTTTCTAAGTTAGCCTCAGTTAGAACAAAACGTTGTGATAGCTCATAGTGTCAAAAATTTCTCTTTATTTTATCCTTTCTTTGATGCCTTTCTTAGTGTATTATCATATGTCAATGTCCAGGCTTCATTAAGTTTAATTTACTTTTGCACTTTTTTGTGTTTAAGGTGGTATCATCTTGCTAACACGTTACTAATTTTAACAGTTACCCCATTATGTATTTCTTACTGCCTTAAACAGCACGATATTGTGATGTTACTTATACAAAATTTTATTTTTCTGCGTCTTGGTCGCAATTTCTTCTGTGCCAACATCATGGCCTTACTCATCTTAGTGTTTACATCTCTACGAGCCACGTCTGGGTTTCTGTAACTTCAGGTGCACGTATTGTGGACTATTCAATTGTTACATTTTTACTTCTGGATTACTGTATTTATGTTTATAGCCAGTGCTATGCTATTATCCTGCAGCTTTTGAGTGCCTGAACTGTGGCTTATGTAGCCATTAATATTACTTATTTTTGATTCGCATATTTTATGTCCACGAAAAATACCATTATGTTTTCAGAAATTGCTTTGTGTCGGAATTGTGAGCAGTTCAGTAATTTATCTCATATCATTATTATTCATATTTTGTTTATTTTTCTTTGTAGTTCGCTAAGCGATCAGTTTGGAAGGTCTTCTGCTGATCATCCTGCAGAAGACATTCCAGATCTACTCTGAAATGTAACAGAAATTTTATGACATCTGCCTGTCACATTCACATCTTTCAATACTGAATTTTTCCGCGTGTTCTTAAATAGCAGACACTCTCCAAAGATGTATTCTGTACTAAGGTATCTACACACGAGAGCCTGACCTGTATCACATGGCCAGTAGGAGCCTCAAGTAAGTGTTTTGCAGAGGCGACTGCGGCGACCAATGAAAGATGTGCACGCCACGTGCTTCTTAGCGAACGTTGTGTGTGAATGGTCAGATTAGAGTCTAGTTGGGAGCTGAGACTTGGTATGGACAGCTGTGGCAGATGCTTTATATTTAAATAGAGTTTGAGTACAACTGAAGTCGAAGTCTGTTGTTCACTCGCATACACAGTGATTTAAATTTGTGAATATTTTCTGGTTCGTATTATAAAGGTTGGCATGGCATTGTTCACAATATTTTCAGAACTGTACCAAGCGGTTGTTTTGTTGAGATGTTACGTTTGTGACTGTGTGAGACGGATAACTACCGAGTTTCCACTAATCCATCCAAATATTAGCGCATTTGAACTCATCGCATCCCCATTTAATGCTGTTCCTTCAATACTTTAAGGTATCAATATATTGTGCTTTGTTTAGCTATTTCACATATATTGACTCTTTGTACCACGTGTTACAAGCGTGTAAGTTGTTTGCGTTATGGTGGCTTACTAATGCCTTGAGTGCAGTTACTTACTTTTCTGCTTAATGTTTCTTAAAAGTCAGTAGTGGGAAATGTTTGTGTCTATAAATATTCAGATGTTTAGGTAAAGGATAGGCCAACAGATAAAGCATACATGCGTACTGCACGAAGTATAGCTACAAGCAGATGTACTCAAACGTATTGAATGTTAAGGTATGTGAAGCCATCGAGCACAATATGTCTGTTGAAGCCAGTTAAATATCTGTTCATGGCCACTATTACTACACTGCACAAAAGCAGGCTACCTCTTTTGATCATTGGTGATTTTCGTCAGATAACCATTACATTTTGTTAATGAGTCTAAGCTTTATACAGGAGAGGGCATTCCTGTACAAAGCACATTTCGGGATACATAATTGCAAGTAAACCGACAAAAGCAGAATATGGAGGAATTTTATAATCGTTAGAGTAATCTCATATGAACATAAAAAAATTTTTAAATCTCTAAAAATTTTAAAAGAAGTTATTCAGCTTAGCATTGATTGACATATTTGTTGAATGTCTTCCTGAGGGATATCACTCCAAATTTTGAGCAACTGGAGCGCCAGAGCGTCAGAATCCCTAGCTAGTTTGAGAGTCTACCCACAATGCTCCAAACTTTCACATCTGGGGAAAGATCCGTCGACTTTGTTGGCCAAAGTAGCCCTTGGCAAGTACGAGGACAAGCAGTAGAAATGCCGTGTGCGGGCTTGCTTTAACTTGAGGAAATGTAAGCCCAGGGTGGGTTGTGATGAAGTGCTTGAAACCAGGGCATAGAATATCGTAGACGTACTGCCGTGCAGCAAGGGTGCAGCGGGTGATAAGCAAGTGATCCTGCTATCGAAATAAATTGCACCACAAACTATTACTCTCGGTCGTCGGGCCGTATAGCGGGCAACAGTCAGGTTGGTAATCCACCACTGTCTGGGGCGGCTCCAGACACGTAATCGGGCTGGAATCTCCTTGACTGTAGTAGAACTGTCCTCACTAATGAGTCCCGCTTCTAATTCAGCTACGACGGCCACTGAAAACGTGTCTGGAGACCCCCTACACCCCCCTCCCCACCCACCCACCCACCGGATAGCGATGGGATACCATCCTAACTGTCACCCACCATAAGGTCTGACCACCAGTAGTGTTGGACAGGGTCTAGTTTTTTCGATACCAGGACCCCTTTAGTTGCCATTCGCAGCACCCTTACAGTACGGCGGTAAGTCGACAATAGCCTATGACTCGTTTTGTTCCCCTTCGTGCCAAGCCATCCTGGGCTTACATGTCAGCAAGATAATGCCAGACCGCACACGATGAGTGTTTTTACTGCTTCTCTTCGTGGTTGCCAAAATCTAACTTGGCCGGAGATCGCCGGATGTCTCCAAATTTGAGAACTTTTACAGTGTTACGAACAGAGCCTTCCAACCAGCTCGAGATTTTGACGCTGTAAAACGCCAATTGGACAGAATATGGTACAGTATCCCTCAGGAGGGCATCTAACAACTCTGTCAGTGCCAAGCTGAATAACTGGGTGGATAATGGTCGGAGATGGATCACCCCTTTATTTACTTTCTGTTTGTGAAGCTCTTTCGCTTGAATAAATCATTCAATTTTTCTGAAATGGTAATGATTTGTTTAGCTGCATATCAACATCACCTCTACGATTTCACTTCCATTCTTTTTGGCCTAGAGTGTATATTGAATATTCTACGCGTTTGGCCTCTGCTTTTCATATCAGTCACAACATAAATCTTTGCAAACTCCTGAGTGTACGTAGTTTCTCTCTTTGTTCAGTAATTTATGTCATACTTGTATTTTAATTTTATTCGTCTTTCTGAGATGGATATTTATATTATTCTTTCAAGACTAGTCGGTATTCTATCTAGATATTTTATGGTGGTGGATGTTGATGTGTGGATCCGGAGTTCGCATTCCTTTTTCGTTGTTTTGTGTTTTCTTATGTATAAAGATGTGGTTTTTGTACTTCGCGTGTTCGTCAGTGTTCTACCACTTGTTGTCTAGGTTATGTTGAAGCGATTATTCATAGTCATCATTGTACTACATTTTATTCATAAGATAAACATCTAATCATGTATTTAAATTTTGTCTGTTTTTGATTTCTTATTTATTTTGTTTTAGCGATTTTAATAGGAGATTATTTTCAGTGGTCCCATATGCTGTTCTAGTCACAGTGTGTGATTTAGTGTTCGGCATTAGACTGTTCTCTCTCTCTTACATAGAACAACTACTTATATGTATCGCTAAATTTTGTCCGTTTTCTCAATTTCCGATTTAATGCTTTTTGTGATTTGTTACAAGATTATTTCTGTCTAGCCACATGCTGCGGCGTGCCATAGCTTCCCGTGATCAATTTCTCTGTTTCTTTGATGCAGAATGAGTACCGAAATATGTAGCAGGATTTTATTTTTTTCATTTTCTCAGTTCAACGAAATTTAGTGTTTTTCATACCTGTTCACTGTGATGACTTTCTTCTCTCTCCAGTCTGCAGTAGTTTCGGTAGATACTGTGGTGTGGTAACTTTTCTCTTGCTAAATCCTGATCTGGTTTGAGAGTCTGCCGATAACGCTCCAAACATTCAAACCAGAGTGTTTAATTCCTTGTTTCTCATTTTCTTAATGGATTCAAGTGTTTTGTGCGCGACCCTCACATTAGGACACGTATACATTAGGCCCCGAAGGTTAGCCAGTGGCATTCAGCCTCTCAACACCACCAAACCGAATGGATGGGGCCAAGGAATTCGCTCACGCTAATTCGCAGTTTCGAAGTCGCTCGTATTTTGAGAATGAAGTCTTTCGTGACGGCACTTTTATATAAAACTCTCTCGGACCTCTTGCCGCGTCCCTTCAGGTGAAACTTCGAACTTTCCACCACCGTCATCATCAGGAACAATTGCTCTTATTTTGTTATTGTTATAAAGCAGAGTTTCAATTACAAATTCACCGACCGACATTGTTAGGGAGGGAGAGGATTTTTCAGTCGTCTTATGTGGAGCGTTTGTTTTACTGCAAGAAGCTGATCGTCAGGAAAAGAAACAGAAGAAACCATGATAGTGGACGACTTTCCTAGGGAGTAGAGTGGTGGGATAAAATTGATGTCTGACCTCGAGTCTGAGCTGGAATGTGGATCTTCTCATAATTGTTTGATAATGAACTGACAGGGTTTTGCCACTGGTGATTCTTGTGCCAGCTTAAGGTATTTTGAAACACAATTATTACACACCCATTCAACGAAGATTCCAAATAGCTACTGTACCATTCCACCCGGTGCCCACATTTGGGCAGGGGTCCCAAGACCAACGCACCGAAAATGTCTTGACATCACCGGTGGTAGTCCGAACGTCAACCAAGGACAACAGCTTCGTTGACTTCGATATTCCTCTCGTACGCACAAAGCAGCTCTCGACCAACGAAGCTGCTAGTACTCGTTCGTTGACCTTCGTGGGCCTTGTGTGTACACATGTACACACCTTTGCGTTGCAGTGATGCAAGCCTCTGTTTGAAATACACATAAGTACATTCAGCCTAATTGTATGGTTATGGTTAACGTTGTTATGACGGCAGCTATTTATCTGATGCAGAGTACTGATTACTTCATGTTAATTTTGTTTTCTGCTGGAATTTAAAATAAATTTATTTCGTAAGTCTTTAAGCCAATTCTAGGTGTTCTAATTCGTAAAGTATGTCGCTTCCTGATCGATTCAGCTGCTATTAATGTACACACAACATTAATGAGACCACCGATGGTGTTCGACGTCAGTATGCAATAATCATGCACATACGGCAGGTGGCTGGACTAGCAATGAGGAGTATATAAAGCGTGTTGGAGGGACGCGGAAAACATTTCAGTCTTTGTCGTAATGCGGAAACTGAGAAATGTATGTGACATCTCACAGGGCATGATCATTGGCTATCGGGCCAAGGGTGGGAGCCTTTCAGGAACGGCTACGTTTGTAAACTGTCTGCTGGCCGCCATGGTTAAAGTGTACCGTGCGTGGGAAAATGGCACTACCTAAAACCGGCGCTGAGGTAGCTGCAGTACACGACGAGCCGTAGATGACGGTTGAACAACAGCTGCGAAGATGTGTCTATGGGCATCCGCAGCAGGTACCTGGTTCGCGCATCCTTGCTGATTGCTGTTCATCGGTGACCAAGGCTGGAATTTGCACAGCAGTACCGCTACTGGGCATCCACTTAGTTGTGGCAAGTGGCCTTCTTTTTTTTTTTTTTAAAAAAAAGGTGAATCACGCTTTATAATCCATAGGCGTGAAACGTGCCAAAGGAAACACTCTCCAACCATCGTTATAAGACTCAGGCCGGAGGAGGCGGCGTTATAGTCTGGGAAATCTTTTCGTGGCGTTTCCTGGATTATCTCTTCATTCTGGAAGGCACTACGGATTGACGAAAGTACGCTCCTATTCTTGTCAATCGCTAAATACATTCTCGGTATGATGGCGCCTACCAGTAGGACAATGCGAAACAGTTCGCAGTGCATGTTGATGGTTCGAAGAGCACCAAGGCTACGAACCCCCCCCCCGGAATTAAACCAAATGGAGAATCTGTATGACCGCCTCAATCTGGCTGTTTGCGCTATGCATCCTCACCCGAGAAAGTTAGTGCATCCGGCCCCTACATTAGAGTAGGCATTGCTCCACATGCTTGTTGATATTTCCAATTTAAACGTTTCTGTTTCCGTTGCATAAATGGAATCTGAGTATTGATAAAGCTTATGGCCCAAGCACTCACTTTGTCCTCGAATAGCCAAAGGATAAATTACAAAGCTCAGAAATAAAGTTCAGTTAATTAGGAATAAGCGAAGGGCATGTTTCGGCTCTAAGCACTATGGGACTTAACATCTGAGGTCACCAGTACTCTAGAACTTAGAAATAGTTAAACCTAACTAACCTACGACATCACATACATCCATGCCCGAGGCAGGATTCGAACCTGCGACCGTAGCGGTCACTCGGTTCCAGACTGAAGCGCCTAGAACCGCTCGGTCACATCGGCCGGCAAAGAACTGTTCCACCACACAGCTCAGGATACATAATGTTATCTAACCAGAGGAAACAAAGGTGCCCATACGTTAGTTTTTAGGGGGAGGAGGGATGGCTAGTCCTTGAGTATGGAGTATTTTATTTTAATATTTTGAAAGACGAATAACACCTTGTAAGTAGCCCTAACCAAGTTCTAGTTCCGACTCTATTTAAAACCTGCGTAACACCAACTTTTAATTCATTTTATTGTAAGGAAAGCACCTCACTACACTACATTTCTTCCTTTTACTGAGAGGAGGGAACGAACCGAGATCCCCCTTGCCCCATGATACGGGCTCCGTTGAGTAGCAAACAGCTATGTTCCGATGTCTGGCAGATAAAGAGATCATTTATTGGCCCGCATCTCGTGGTCGTGCGGTAGCGTTCTCGCTTCCCACGCCCGGGTTCCCGGGTTCGATTCCCGGCGGGGTCAGGGATTTTCTCTGCCTCGTGATGGCTGGGTGTTGTGTGCTGTCCTTAGGTTAGTTAGGTTTAAGTAGTTCTAAGTTCTAGGGGACTTATGACCACAGCAGTTGAGTCCCATAGTGCTCAGAGCCATTTGAACCATCATTTATTGAAGTGATTTTCTCATTTTGTTGCAGCTATTTTCTGATTACATGTGTCGGACACTGAAGCAAGACAAAAGTTCTGCGAATACGTTTTACCTATTTATGTAACCCTTCCGGCCTCCGACTCAGGAAATATGATCTAATTTCTTACGATCAAATTTTTAAGCCTAGCTGCGATTAATTGTCTGGAAAATATCACTCGACTAGAAAGAGGAGTGTCGTGAGCTACAATTGAGAGTGCATCAGCTGCTGCGAGCGGTATTTTATGAACGCTGGGGAGGCAGCCGCAAGGTGGCAGGCGGACGTGGCTGGGCTGTAGCAGGCGAGGAGAGAAGAGAGAGGCGCAGGCGGAGGCGGTGTTTTGCGGCGCGGCCGGCCAAGGCAGCGCGAGGCGAGGCCCGGCTGCAAAGAGCCAATTAAACGCCGTTAAGCGCATTGATGTGGAACCAGGTGTATCATATGTGCATTGTGAGGCGGCCACTAAAACCACGCACCGAGCGGCGCGGCCATTAGCCTAGTGGCGGTTACTGCAATCTATGCATCGATAAGCAGTACGGGCCTTTGTTCGCCGGCCGGCAGAAGAAGGCGGGCGCATTTTTCAGGGGGTGCGCGCCGCTCGCCGGAGAGCGGGGGAAGACACCTGCTCGCCGCCTGCCTTTCACCACCGCCGCGCGCGCGACAATGCTCGCCGCCGCGCGCCCTACAGGGGGGCGGCCGCGATTACGCCACTGGCCGATCCAGCAGCCTTACCAGCTTCTGATCCTCGCACTAGGTAACCGTGATGCCGCTGTAGCAGGAATCAGTGATGAACTAGCGCTCTTCCTTGTAAATACCAAATTGAGACAGTTTATCTATGCCAGTCACACTTGTATTTATGTTCAGGTGGAGAAAGTGCCTTACGATCGGGCAGCTAATGCTCAAGTTTCTTTGGAGCTAAACTATTTGTCCTAGACGTTGGCAGATTAAGTAAAAGTAATCATTGTTCATTGGGTAAAATATATTAGTCATGAAAGTTCATAGCTTCGGTACTTCTTTAATGAGACGTTCTTTGACAGAAAAAGCAAAATCACCCGTCTTACCTCACTAGTGGGGTAAGAGCAGGTACACTTAATAAATTCAGTGGAAGAGCAGCAGGATTGTTCATCGAAATATAGTTTAATTAACAATTCCATTCATAAAATTCACATTTAAAGTAACAATCCCAGTCGTTTACTACACTGCAGCTTTTGAGGGCCCAACAGATATATTTTCCACATTGAATTAAACCCTCTCCTTCTGAGACTGAAAATACGTCATCACGATACAAGCACCTCAAGTATGAATTGTTTTTATCTTTCCCATCCATAGAATCATTATCGAAGAACTGACAGGGTACTGCTTGGACATGCACCCACTCAGCGTTCCCGGTCCAACCCCTGATCCAGGGGTTATAATAACCAAACAAAAGCACGCTATTGTTGAACTAAATCCTTATCATTTGCTAGTGGTTAAACAAATACTCATCATGCAATATTCTTGGGCACATAGAGTTTTTGTAAGTGAAATAACTATGAAACAATGTCAGTTCAAAAACAAAAGAACACTACTTGTTTAATACTCTAAAAGTCTGAAACAAACTTAGCGCCGGCCTGGATGGCCGAGCGGTTCTAGGCGCTACAGTCTGGAACTGCACTACCGCTACGGTCGCAGGTTCGAATCCTGCCTCGGGCATGGGTGTGTGTGATGTCGTTAGGTTTAAGTAGTTCTAGGTTCTAGGGGATTGATGACCCCAGAAGTTAAGTACCATAGTGGTCAGAGCCATTTTTGAACAAACTTACCTTCCCAGACGCAGTGAACTGAACACCAATAACATGCCAATATGGTTGCACCTTACTCTCGTCTACTGATGTGCAATTCTATGTCCCTCCGCCAGACGGCATGAATAGTTACATCAGAAACACGGTGTCCGGTTTCACCCCACTACCTTGTCGCACCCCACTTCCCCATACACGTTGCGAGCGCTTACGCCCTAATCTTCAAGTGGATCAATGACTTTCATGAATTTTCTCGTTTGTGGTTCTTCGTCATCAATGACACAATAGGACATTCAACTGTATATCGTTAATACAGGTTGCATGGGACAACGGGGGCCGTAATATGACTTTTTTTTTTGCTAGAAGGGGTCTCGTCACAGATATGAAGGTCAGCTTTGATTTTTTTAAATGGACTCCTTATAGTTTGGTACTTCTTTCCTGATAGCGGCTATCGCGACGAAAGGAATGATGTGTAACAGTAAGGTCTTTGAAGGCCAACGAAGGTCACAAATGTGGCATGAACGTCCATTTACAGAAGGTGTTCGAAGTGATGACCACTGGTATCAATGCAGTGCTTCAGTCATCTTATCAAGGACTGAGTGGTATTCCTTATCACATCGTCACCTATCGAAGCACATTCTATGACAATTCTCTCTCGTATATCGTGCAATTTGTAAATATTCGCCGAATACGATGGGATGACACATTTATTAATTTGATTTTATTTACAGACGAGGCCACATTCACGAACCATGGAAATGTTAATTTGCAAAATTTGCGTTATTGGGCAACTGAAAATTCATGTTGGCTTCGGCAAGTTGCACTCCATAAACCGTGGTCGATGAATGTGTGGTGTGGGATTCTGGAGGACAGAATTACGGGCCCGTATTTCATCGAAGGAAATCTTCATGGTCGGAAGTACATCACATTCCTGCAAGAAACATTAGGTCTGTTACTGGAAGAAATACCTATAGGAACAAGGAATAGAACGTGGTAGCACCACATGGGTGTCCGGCGCATTTTTCGCTGATGGCTAGAAATGAGTTGCAAAGACAATTCTCAAATTGTTGGATTGGATGCTGAGGAGATGTGTTTTGGCCGGCTCGTTCGCCAGATCTGACGTTTCTGGATTTTTTCCTGTTTAAAGGCAGAAATACCTTTAGGAACAAGGAACAGAATCTGGTATGACCACGATGGGTGTCCCACGCATTTTTCGCTGATGGCTAGAAATGAGTTGCAAAGCCAATTCTCAAATCGTTGGAATGGATGCTCAGGAGATGTGTTGTGGTCGGCTCGTTCACCAGATTTGACGCTTCTGGATTTTTTACTGTGGGGATTCGTAAAAGACATTGTTTATAAAGATGATCCATCTACACTTGAAGATGTGCGAGGGAGAATTGCCAGAGCATTTTGACAAGAAGATTGCAGCACTGCATTGATAGCAATGGACATCACTTCGAACACGTTCTGTAAATGGACGTTCATGTCACCTTTGTGACCTTCGTTGACCTTCAATGACCTTACTGTTACACATAATTGAATTCGTCTCGATAGCATATGATATGAATGTCATAAAAATTAGCAAAGACAGACACCTCCTCCCTTTCAAAGAAAATTTCCACATACAAAAAGCATTAACACAAAATAAACAGTTGCTCAATGATCGGATAAAAATTGGAAACCAGACTCTATATAGAATAACTGATGAAATTCCATGAAAAAGAAAAGAGTCTTTTCATCCCTCATCCCCTCCTACTCTCTCACAACCCCTACCCCCCCTCCCCTTTCACAGTTTCATTTCACTTCCCGCTCCTCACTTTCTCCTCTAACTCACACTCCATCACACTGCTATATACTTATATCCACTCATTATGTTTTCCCCTCCCCTAAAAAAAATTCCCTCTATTGTTATTCCTTCTCTACTCTTACACAGTACATAAATACGTACAAACATAATAAAATAGATTTACACACATACAATAATCTAATTAAAAAGAATTGTTGTAGGTCAAACCCAAAGTAGTGAAAACGTTAACAAACCACAACACATACCAGAAGTGCAAAAGAAATAGAATACAGTGGTGTGCATAAAAATGTGTTGTGGAAAACATAAGAAATGCATACTGCCGCAAAACATCTAAAAATTAGACCAAAATTGTCAGTGTCTAACACAGAAAAACAGCGATTTGCTAGCTGATGGTATTTCCCGATGTAAGGGAGAAATCAGCCGAAAAATCACCGTAAGTACAATTCAACCTAGTCTTAACGAAGTGTTTTTCGATCTAAAAGCAAATCAAAATGTATATAACTTAACAACTGTCCACGGATGGTGCTTTACCTCAATAAAGCGAAACGCATCTGGTGAAAAAAAGCATATTTGTAGTTGCAACGACAGAACAAATATACCCTGAAGAATGTATCGGAAACTTCTGTGTTGAAAGAATCATCTCGGTACTCGTCTACTGGGCTGTAGTGAAGGCGCAGTCACAGCTGCTCCCGAACGTGTGGTCAATGCTGCAGCTCCGGCTGTTACTACACTCCATCGGGTCTGAGTTTACGACGCCGTTTCTCATGTTTCCGACATCAGCAGTCTCGCTGCCATCGATAAAATAGAGACTAGGATGTATAAATACTGCTATCCATACTTAACTATCAACACCTAGTACCGCAAGCACTTCACTGACCTAAATGTCAACAGTGTAATATTGTCATAACGTGACCATTTGTCATGACTCCAGATAAGAATGCTACTTATAGAAAGAGTGGCAGCGCATCTGCGTTTCGGCCATGAAATGTTAACTTCGTGATGTGGTATTATTGGAAAGCAATGAAATTACTGTCATTAACGCTGCTGACCGTAAATCTCAGTGCATGAGTCAGGCCTCAGACAGTCAAGCAGGAAACAGTTCCTCAGTTTTCACGTGATGATAGTACTAAAAAATTGCACTACATTGCCAGTTCCGTTTTCAGTGTTGCAGCCTCTACAGCGATGCGCAACAGTTCTGTGTCTCGAGAGCTTATGCATAATGTTTGTATTTACAGGAATGGAGCATAGATAATTGTTGAGCAGACGATAATCTGCTGGTCTCCCCAGGGAAAATAACGTCCGTAGGGGTAGTAAGTAGGTTGTTTATGTTTTCTTATTGGCAACGTTACGTAGCGCTCTGTATGAAAATCACTGGCTGTGCTGTGTGCAGTCTGTGGCTGGTTTGCATTGTTGTCTGCCATTGTAGTGTTGGGCAGCGGCAGTTGGATGTGAACAGCGCGTAGTGTTGCGCAGTTGGAGGTGAGCCGCCAGCAGAGGTGGATGTGGGGAGAGAGATGGCGGAGTTTTGAAAATTTGTAATACTGGATATTATGAACTACTATATATATTATGACTGTTAAGGTAAATACATTGTTTGTTCTCTATTATCATGATTCAATTGCTAACTATGCCTATCAGTAGTTAGTGCCTTCTGTAGTTTGAATCTTTTATTTAGCTGGCAGTAGTGGCGCCCGCTGTATTGCAGTAGTTCGAGTAATGAAGATTTTTGTGAGGTAAGTGATTTGTGAAAGGTATAGTTTAATGTTTGTCAAGACCATTCTTTTGTAGGGATTTTTGATAGTCAGATTGCGTTGCGCTAAAATTATTGTGTGTCAGTTTAAGCACAGTCGTGTATAAATGTTCAAAGGGGACGTTTCAGGGTTTGATGACAGTGGTCTCTAAACTGCTAAAACGAATTTTTTTCAAGAAAATATTGACGTAGTATAAAGAAAGAGAAGAATGAAAAACACTGAAGAGAAGGGGGAAAAAGAATACAAACGTAAGAATAAACGACGAGAAATTGTATTACGTGGTTCAGAGCTTCCTGGATTCAAACCAAGAAAAACGAGAACAACATGATTCTTGTGTACACACGTACATTTTAGGCCATTAAATTTAATAGTTTTGAACCATACTAATAAATTGTTAATATTAATATTTTTGATTGATCTGAAATATGACACGTTGATTCTTCTGATTGTAAAACTTATTATTATGCGATTGGCTGCGAGTTATTAGTTTAAAACTGCTATCAACAGTTATTTCAGCCGGCCGAAGTGGTCGAGCGTTTCTAGGCGCTTCAGTCTGGAACCACGCGACCGCTACGGTTGTAAAAAGTAAAGGATGAAGACAGGTATTGGAATACATCAACAAATAATAGAGAACGTCAGGTGAAAGTGCAGTTCTGACATGAAAGATTTTGTACAGGAGAGAGAGTCGTGGCTGGCCACATGCGAAGAGAAGACTGATCACCAACAAAAACACAAACAGAGAAAAGTTTCAACAATTCGCTTCAGGCAACTGTCACAGTGACTGCTCTGAAAAGCACACCCAATCCCCGTCAATGCACAGTTTCAAGCAACTCTTGGTCGACATGTCGTTAAACCTTCTTCCTCCTTGATTCACATTTGCATACATTGGTGAAAGAGAGAAAAAAACAATAAAAACAATGAAAAATACATTTCCCAGAAACAGCGTCCCGAATGTAATATACGAGGCGACATCGGCAATTACTGTATAAGACTACTGAAGAACGCGTACGTTTAGGCCCAGCCGCAGTTCCTATTGCTTGTCTCGGAACTTCAGTGTTGGACCAAGCTCAGAGCCATCAAGCGCTGTACATCTTTGATAAATGACGTTTTTGTGCTTGCCACCAAAAGACGTTAAAACTTTTTACGCTCTAACGAGATTACATCACCTGGCGGGCTTCAAAGTATGCCAGATGATGAATAAATGCCGAAATTAGTTGCAGAACAATAATTAAGTTGCATTTCGATGAGCCGGTGTCAAAGGCCGGAATAAAAAAACATGAACGCTCGTCCTCAGTAAAATTTCGGTACTTGTAAGACATGCTACTACAAAAAAAAAACAATCTTTCGTTCATAATGTTATCTCTCGGCACTATGTGTCTGTTCTGTAGTGCTTTGTTGTTATGATATTCGTGTTAAAGTCTGGTCTGAAGCAAGCCTCTGCATCTCTGCATAATTACTGCACTACATCCATTTGAAGTTGCCTCTATATACACGCCCTTATCTCTCTCTCTCTGCAATTTTTACCTAAAAATATTTAATGGTACACAAAAATATTCATTCCTTGATGATTAACCAATCCCATTATAAAGTTGTGCCATAAATCCCTTTACAGTTCAATTCCAATATATACCTATTTCTTAATTACTCCATCTACCAATGTAGTCTTCTGTTTTGTACTCTAACACCACGATTAAAAAGCTTGCACTCTCCTACTGTCTGCTTTGTTTATCGCCTACGTTGCACCATTTAAGGTTACAGTCCAGAAAAATGCTTCCAGCAAGGATTTTCTGATAATTAAATTTATATTCAGTGTTTACTAATTTATCATTTTCATAAATGATTTTCTTGCTGTTGTCAGTCAGTATTTGGTATCCTCTTTACTTTCGCTATCGATAGTTATTTTGCTGCCCAAATAGCAAACTCATCTGCTAATTTTTTGTGTATAGTCCCTTACGTAATCCCTCAGCATCGCTTGATTTAATTTGACTACATCCTTTATCTCTGCTTTACTGTTGTTAATGTTCGCCTCAAAATCTTTTTTCAAGACACTATGCATTCCCTTCACCTGATTTTCCAGTTCCTTTGGCGCTTCTAACAGAATTACGATATCAACGCCTAACCTTATAGTCTTTATTTCTTCTCCCTAAATTTTCATTCCTTTTCCTAATTTCTCCGTGGTTTCCCTGAATACTTCCTCTGTGTACAGACTGATGACAGACAGACTGCAGCTCTATCTCATGCCCTGAAAACTGGTTTTTGTACTAGTTGTAGCTACCCATACACTCTCCGTATTTCACTCCTGGTAACTTTAGAATATCAACGAGTGTATTCCAGTCCACACTGTCAAAACCATTTTCTAAATCTACAAATGTTAGAAACGGGTGTTTGTGTTTTTTTAAGTTGTCCTTTAAATGAAGTTGTAGGGTCAGTGTTGATTACGTGTTCCTAAACCTTCCATAGTTTCAAAAATATAAATACCTGTTCTGAACAAAGACCGATACGATCACGACCTCTTATCATTTAAATTTTCAGTGGTATTTATCACTTGTGACGAATGCCTGTTTTGGGTTTTGGTCTGCTCCTCCGATTCCCCGCAGTAACTTTTCTTTCCTCCATTGTTGTGTAATAGAGCAACTGCATTGTCTTAAATGACCTGGCCAATAACGACATGTTAAATTGCAGTCTTTGTTTCTCTTAATTTGATATACCTTTTCGTGATTATTGGTATCTATGTTAAGGAGTTAAGCTCTTAATAAAAGAGACTGCTATATTTTACCACAGTCTGGTAATGAAGGAGAGTTTATTTGTCTGGAAGTTTCGAGACACGCCATGCGTGACTGTTACGGTACTAGGCATATAAAATTACTGTCTCTTCGGACAGAAATTATTAGCAGGTACAATTGTGGAGATATTTGTTGAGGTCAAGATGTCAGGACTGAGTGGACAGGACCTAAATATACCAGTCCAGCCAGTGAAGGAGCGACGTCCTAGCCACAACAAGTAACCCACTTCCCGCCGCCTCTGCTATTCAGGCGTCAACGCCCGCCAGCACCGTTGCTCTCAGGTGACGTCACGAATGGTGCTGCGAACGCAAGACAGACAAGAAGAGCACACAGTGGCTTCGTGGGGCGTGCAAATGCCTCATCATTTCCGTAGGCGGAAAAACGGGCCGGCCGTCTTTTAGGTCAGTTGACGCGGAAGCTGTTAACATTTACGTCTTTTTTAACTTGCGCTCTTCTTTGCCGGACGTGACGCATCTTGTACTATTCTCAAAGAGTTTTGATGCTTCACTAATTAAAACCTACTAAACTGGCTCGAAACAATCATGGGACTCTTCATGTCCATTCTTCAGTACAGTCAGAGATTTTTACCAAATAACACCGACAGGAAGGAAGGATGGTTAAAGTTCAACGCCCTCGACGTTGAAGGGGAAATTGCGAGTAAAAGACTCATAATCCTCCATGAGGTACTTTACGCAGCGTGAAGGCTTCTCAAGCGTTCAACGTATTTCACTGGGCAACATGACATGAAACGCTTAACGACCGTAGGAGGGAAGATCGTAAATCTTAGGTCATGCACATTTTTGGGACGTAACATTCACGTAAAATACAGCAAAAAACTGACCTGGATAACGACTAAGTATCAGTCTTTCAACATCTGAAAATCCCTCTTTATTTCAATCTAGTGCTCCTTCGACAAGGAAAAGGAAAGTAACTTATACTTTACCGTCCCGTCGACGTTGAGTCATTAGAGATGAAATTATAGCTCATCATTTTCATCAACAACGACATAATCGTCATCCACGTCCTCATTGCTATTTTAGCACATCTTAGATTCGGATGTAAATAGAGAATGAACTTATTTTAAGAGAAAAAGAAAAAAAAAGACTCAAGAAAGTGTCTGTCGAGGTAATTATACTTGGATTTTCTCTGTTACACTTTAGTAAAATCAGGGGCAGGATAAATAACAAAGCAGAGGGCTGTACTACTACCATCATGGACATAATTTTCGACTTAATGACTGCCGTCCTCCATTTTATTGGTTAGCCGCCATAAGCGGAGGACGTGCTTCGTTGTACTCCACATTGTACGTGGATATTATGAGATATAACGGCACTACAGAGTTCATCATTTGACTCTAGCGTAAAAGGTGATATGAAACCAGCTAAACGCAAAATATATGCGATTCACATTTTTATTTACTTATTTGAGTCTACGTATATAAGCCGAATTCCGATATTTCCTTTCTGCCTCGGTAAACCCATATGTGTCAGATAAATTCAACTCGAAAATTTAAGTATAAAAACTTCACGTAAAGTTTAAATTTAATTTCCATGTTGATTGTATGAAATTCGTTTGATTTTCGTCATACATTGTGTATTCTCGTATGTTGTGTGTTACAAGAAATATATTTTGTGCTGTAGCATCAGCTGTAATCAACATTTGTGCCTTATACAATTTTAGCAGTAGCATCCTTGTTCGAAGAATCGTATACCCAGATTTCAGTGTAGTGCAAAGGTTGATAATTGGCTTCAAATATTAAGAAATGTAAAATTTTGCACATGAAAAGACGGAAAAACGCTGTGTCCTAAGACTACAGTGAAAAGAAATCACTATTGGAATCAGCCAACTCACGTAAGTACCTGGGTGTAACTCTTTGTAGGGATATGAACTGGAACGATCACATAGGTTCAGTCGTAGGTAATAGAGGTGGCAGATTTCGGTTCATTGGTAGAATACTACGGAAATACAATCAGTCTACATAGAAGATCGCTTGCAAGTGACTTGTGAGACACTACCATGTGTAATGCTCCAGTGTGTGTGACCCGCACCAAACAGGTGATACTGAACGTATACAGAGGTCAGCACGAATGGTCACAGGACTTTTTCCCTGTGTAAGAATGTCAGAGTGTTGAAGAAACTGAAATGGCATATACTTGAATAGAGACACGAACTATCCCGACAAATCCTACACAGAAAGTTTCAAGAACCAGCTTTATACGATGGACGTGCTACAACATCTACATCTACATCTACATCCACACTCCGCAAGCCACCTGACGGTGTGTGGCGGAGGGTACCTTCAGTACCTCTATCGGTTCTCCCTTCTATTCCAGTCTCGTATTGTTCGTGGAAAGAAGGATTGTCGGTATGCCTCTGTGTGGGCTCTAATCTCTCTGATTTTATCCTCATGGTCTCTTCGCGAGATATACGTAGGAGGGAGCAATATACTGCTTGACTCTTCGGTGAAGGTATGTTCTCGAAACTTTGACAAAAGCCCGTACCGAGCTACTGAGCGTCTCTCCTGCAGAGTCTTCCACTGGAGTTTATCTATCATCTCCGTAACGCTTTCGCGATTACTAAATGATCCTGTAACGAAGCGCGCTGCTCTCCGTTGGATCTTCTCTATGTCTTGTATCAACCCTATCTGGTACGGATCCCACACTGCTGAGCAGTATTCAAGCAGTGGGCGAACAAGCGTACTGTAACCTACTTCCTTTGTTTTCGGATTGCATTTCCTTAGGATTCTTCCAATGAATCTCAGTCTGGCATCTGCTTTACCGACAATCAACATTATATGATCATTCCATTTTAAATCACTCCTAATGCGTACTCCCAGATAATTTATGGTATTAACTGCTTCCAGTTGCTGACCTGCTATTTTGTAGCTAAATGATAAAGGATCTATCTTTCTGTGTATTCGCAGCACATTACACTTGTCTACATTGAGATTCAGTTGCCATTCCCTGCACCATGCGTCAATTCGCTGCAGATCCTCCTGCATTTCAGTACAATTTTCCATTGTTACAACCTCTCGATACACCACAGCATCATCCGCAAAAAGCCTCAGTGAACTTCCGATGTCATCCACCAGGTCATTTATGTATATTGTGAATAGCAACGGTCCTATGACACTCCCCTGCGGCACACCCGAAATTACTCTTACTTCGGAAGACTTCTCTCCATTGAGAATAACATGCTGCGTCCTGTTATCTAGGAACTCCTCAATCCAATCACACAATTGGTCTGATAGTCCATATGCTCTTACTTTGTTCAATAAACGACTGTGGGGAACTGTATCGAACGCCTTGCGGAAGTCAAGAAACACGGCATCTACCTGTGAACCCGTGTCTATGGCCCTCTGAGTCTCGTGGACGAATAGCGCGAGCTGGGTTTCACATGACCGTCTTTTTCGAAACCCATGCTGATTCCTACAGAGTAGATTTCTAGTCTCCAGAAAAGTCATTATACTCGAACACAATACGTGTTCCAAAATTCTACAACTGATCGACGTTAGAGATATAGGTCTATAGTTCTGCACATCTGTTCGACGTCCCTTCTTGAAAACGGGGATGACCTGTGCCCTTTTCCAATCCTTTGGAACGCTACGCTCTTCTAGAGACCTACGGTACACCGCTGCAAGAAGGGGGCCAAGTTCCTTCGCGTACTCTGTGTAAAATTGAACTGGTATCCCATCAGGTCCAGAGGCCTTTCCTCTTTTGAGCGATTTTAATTGTTTCTCTATCCCTCTGTCGTCTATTTCGATATCTACCATTTTGTCATCTGTGCGACAACCCCGTACATATCACTCCCGTAGCGGTCATGAGCACAGGATAAGATTAATTATGGCATGCAGAGGTATTTAAACATTCTTCACACGCAACATATGTGAATGGAACAATTCAGTGGTTTGTAGAGTAAAAATCTAGATGTAGATGTAGATGAAGTCCTTCTAACCTATCTTTCATTAAAAATCTACCGTAGAGGTTTTTCATCGCTTACTTGTTCGAATGCCTCATATGTCCCCAATATGGTGCTTAAATTGTGATTATACAGTCTGTTACTTGGTGCTTTGAATGTAGTGTATGGTCACTACAAAAAGCTATGACAAAGCAGTGTAAAACTGGCTACTTCTATTATATATAAACAGTGCAAGAGTGGTTTTTAAGATTACAACTTCAATACTCTCTGTCCAATGTTCCTGGGGGTGAAAGCAGGCTTCATGCTTTGATTATCAGATAAATTAGTTGTAGGTGGTTGCAGGCAAACCAGGTCGACAGCATTTAGTGAAGCAGACACATGGTATATTCTATTGACGTTTCACTTCTGTCAAGAGCACACCGACTTGACAGGAGACCGAAGGGGAATACTGTGACTGACTGTTTAGTGAACAAAATTATTTTCTTCGAACTACTGCAGCGTCAGGCCACGGTGGCCGAGCGGTTCTAGGCGCTTCAGTCCGGATCCGCGCGACTGCTACGGTCGTACGTTCGAATCCTGCCTCGGGCATGGATGTGTATGATGTCCTTAGGTTAGTTAGGTTTAAGTAGTTCTAAGTTCTAGGGGACTGATGACCTCAGATTTTAAGTCAAATCAAATGGCTCTGAGCACTATGGGACTTAACTTCTAAGGTCATCAGTCCCCTAGAACTTAGAACTACTTAAACCTAACTAACCTACGGACAGCACACACATCCATGCCCGAGGCAGGATTCGAACCTGCGACCGTAGCGATCGCGCGGTTCCAGACTGTAGCGCCTAGAGCCGCTCGACCAGATTTTAAGTCATATAGTGCTCAGAGCCATTTGAACCATTTGAATTGCAGCAGCCTCGGTGCATACAAATGAGACGGTCTGAGAATCTTACGCAGGAACCCGTTAGAAAACACTGAACAGAAAATACACAATAAACGAATTTTATCACTAGTATTTGCTGAAGTGCGTCAGTTGAAATTTATATTTGGTTGTGTTCTCCATTAATATTCCACCGTCCTCCGTGAACTATTTTTTGGCAATGTATGTAACCTACGTACAAACCTGCGAGGAATACGTGTAATGAAGTGACTGATCATACTAATGATCGAGGTGAGAAAGGGATGTTACAGTAGCAGCGTTTAGCAGAACTTAAAACAGCGTGACGTCTTCGGATCGTGCCGGTACGCTCCAGAAGCAAACACGGTGAGTTCGTAAACTAATTCTTTGCAGCGCCTCAAGAAAGTTACAGGAACTACGTTGGACAGATGCATGTGAAATACAGTTAATTTTAAAGCGATTGTTGCCATTTGTAGTTGCGTACTGTTTCAGCTGTAAGCATGATTACTAACAAGGCTGTTGTTCTTGAAGTGAAATCACTTGGAATCCGTTTCAGCTTAAATGTGATGGCTAGCGTAACAATGCGAGAATCGATGTGGGAGGGAATGCTGAAAAGTAATACCTCCGGATTTTCTTGTTCTCTTCTCGATATTGGTTGAGATATTACACGTCATGCATATTAGTCGGCCGACTTTCCTGCTGCGCTGACGCAAGTTACGGCCCTTTACCGCTGGATGACTCCGAATTATAGCGTCTGAAACGTCCCCTTTGAACAATTTATACACGACTGTGCTTAAACTGACACACAATATTTTTAGCGCAACGCAATCTGACTATTAAAGATCCCTGCAAAAGAATGGCCATGAGTAACATTAAACTATACCTTTCAGAAATCACTTACCTCACAAAAATCTTCATTACTCGAACTACTGCAATACAGCGAGCGCCACTACTGCCAGCTAAATAAAAGATTCAAACTACGGAAGGCACTAACTACTGATAGGGATAGTTAGCAAATGAAAGATATTAATAGAGAACAAACAATGTATTTACCTTAATAGTCATAATATATATAGCAGTTCATGACAAATTACAAAACTCCGCCATCTCTCTCCCCACATCCACCACTACTGGCGGCTCACCTCCAACTGCGCAACGCTACGCGCTGTTCACATCCAGCTGCTGCTGCCCAACACTACAATGGCAGACAACAATGCAAAACTAGCCACAGACTGCACACAGCACAGCCATTGATTTTTATACAGAGCGCTATGTGGCGTTACCAATAAGAAAACATAAACAGCCTACTTACATAGCCCCCATGCTCCCCACAAAAAATTTTACAAATTGTTTTGGCCAGTGGCCAATAATGATTTGAAAAAATGTTTCATAATTACAATAACAAAGATATCAAATGCACACACTTATTTACACAATGTTGGTCAAAAGCTAAAATTTTCTCACAGTCCATAAAGACAGTCCAGATTGTTCATCATATTAAAATTTCTGCGTTTTTTTTTTTTTTTTCAAAGTCTGAGCAGTAAAAGACAATGCACACGGAAGTAGTGGATTTCCATGCAGTCTTGAAGAAGTAGTGTTGTCCTTCCAACTGAAAGACAGTGCTGACTCTTGACATGCTGACAGGTAATGGGCCACAACAGAGCAAACCCACAGCAGAGTCATTCGACGTTTTGAAGAAGATTGGTAGGTAGGTCATCACAGAGCAGACCCACTGTAGTCCTGGTAGAGAGTATGATATTGGTGGGCCACCAGAGCTGCAGAACCACTGCAGTCCTTGTAGAAATTGTGGACAGGCCCACTGTAGTCCTGGTAGAGATTGTGGTATTGGTGGGCCACCAGAGGTGCAGACCCACTGTAGTCCTTGTAGAGATGGCCAGCAGCCATCTGTTGCGATTGTGCAGGTGCACATTCACCATCGAAGAGTCTTGTGGAGAATTTTGCAAGTCCATAAACCACCACTTATGCACTCACAAAAATTTTGGAATTGTCCTTAGAGCCAGCAATGCTGTTATCCAGTCCCTTGCTGAAGTATCAACACACGTGCAAACACTATCAGTCCCTACTTCTCGCATATTGTGCATTACTATGACCAACAGAAATGTATGCAGTGAAATGTAACTTACAAGTTACTTAATTTGATGAACTGGTGTCAATTACAATTTTATAACATAAAAATACAATAACAAAGGTACAAAATACATCATTAAAGAACATAACAATACAGATAACATTTGTAGTACAGGCTTTACAACAGAATCGAAATAACATATACATCAGTGTTACAGGAATTATGACATAAGTAAATACATAAAAGATCAAAATAACTTTTGAAACATCAACTTTACACATGAGCATTAAAATAAAACAGAATAAATAATGTCTAAGCATATTTACAAGGTAAATAACATATTATTAATGCCAATTGTATTTCAGGATAACAGTATTCCTCATCATAGTGAATGTAGCTTAGTATTAGAAGAAGAAAAAATTCTATGAAACTACACAGAGACAGGAAGAAAACAAATACACAAGGGTACACAAACACATAGTGGGCAGGGTCGCCATATGAAACGTCCCCTTTGAACAATTTATACACGACTGTGCTTAAACTGACACACAATATTTTTAGCGCAACGCAATCTGACTATCAAAGATCCCTGCAAAAGAATGGCCCTGAGTAACATTAAACTATACCTTTCAGAAATCACTTACCTCACAAAAATCTTCATTACTCGAACTACTGCAATACAGCGAGCGCCACTACTGCCAGCTAAATAAAAGATTCAAACTACGGAAGGCACTAACTACTGATAGGGATAGTTAGCAAATGAAAGATATTAATAGAGAACAAACAATGTATTTACCTTAATAGTCATAATATATATAGCAGTTCATGACAAATTACAAAACTCCGCCATCTCTCTCCCCACATCCACCACTACTGGCGGCTCACCTCCAACTGCGCAACGCTACGCGCTGTTCACATCCAGCTGCTGCTGCCCAACACTACAATGGCAGATAACAATGCAAAACTAGCCACAGACTGCACACAGCGCAGCCATTGATTTTTATACAGAGCGCTACGTGGCGTTACCAATAAGAAAACATAAACAGTCTACTAACACGTCTAACATGGGGCTGTGTAACAAAACTACGTCGCTGCGAGAGATACAGCGTGCTGTAATCGAGTTTTTAACCGCCCCTCTTCTTTGGCATGACTATTTCAGGCCACACACGGGCTCTGCAACATCTGCAGCAATCCGACGCCTTGGGTTCACTGTCATCCATCATTCTCCACACGGCACCAACAGTCCCACCCGATTTTCATCTGTTTCCAAAACTTAAGGATCACCTTCGAGGACTTCACGTTGATAAGGATGAAGCGGAGCTGTGCAATCAGAAGTGAGATTCTGGCTCCATCAAGAAAGTCAAACATATTACAGTCACGGTATCAGCAAGCTGCCTCGCCTTGGGAGACATGTGTTCATCGCCAGGATGACTATGTTGAGAAATAAGTGTGTACATATGGAGAGTAAAGATATACAATATAAATAAAGTTTGTTTCATTTTCAAAGCTGTAAAAGTTTTGACATAAATCATTCAGCAACCCCTCGAATTTGATAAAATCCTAATAGAGAAGATTTAACGCTGCCTTCTTCCTGTCTTTTACGAAGAAACATTTTGTATCTCTTTATGAGGTGTCTGCTTGTGGTTTACGCACTGCAGGTTATGGCCCGAGCGCCACAAGCCGCAGCTTGGGGTGTCAAGATTTTTTCACAGTGGATTTCACAGTTACTAGCGAAACCTGATAAGTGTGAAAATGTTTAGGAAAATGGTGGAGTGTTGTGGGAGAGGGAGGGGGAAGGGGTGGTAAGGCTTGTATGAAAATATGTTCTCGAACTGGCCCTGGGGACGGGGTTGTGTCGTGTGGCTGACTGAGGATATAATCTACTGGAGGATCCGGCAACGTAATATTCTTCTTTAACTTTTTTTCAAATTTTGTAGTGTTGATATAAACCAGTGCAGGCACACAACCAACACCTTTCAAAGTCCAGGAACAGATCACCGATGTTAACGGCCACGCCAGCCAGATGGATAACCATAAAGATGTTACATGCCGCCAACGTAGACTGCTGATCATTAAATGCGTAGCGCCAGGAACGATAGCAAATGATGAACTTTTTCTTTTTGTACGTACACCCCATCTTAGGAAGAATACATAATTAAATTTGTAGGTGATTTGGGGGTGTTGAGTTTAGTGTAGAGACCTGCCAACACTGGCAGTAACAATGGCTCTAACTCGACTGGGTATCGAGTAGAACTTCCCTTAGACGACAGATATGGGTACGACATTCCATGCAGCTTCGGGTCTATGCCAGAGGTCATCAGTCGCAGTGGCTGGTGACTGGTGGCTCCTCAGTCTCGCGACAGGTTATGACGGTACAATGAAGGCTCTCACGACCGGTCGACGTACTCGCTGGTGATTCTTCCATGTTGTACGGTCGTGGTCTATGCAGCATTTTTGTTCCTGAGATATAAAGTGAAATTTGCAACTTTGACTGATTTTTCCTTGTACTGAAAACTTAAATTGCTTAAGATAGGACTTACCTACCGAACTCGCGTCTGTCGAAGATAAAACATGTCTATCGATTTTGTAGAATTACTATCCATGCATGATGAACTTTCACGACTTTTTTTTCTTTTCTGTTGCAGTTTCCCCATACACATTCTGCGACAAAATAAATAAATAAGTGAAAAAAATAACACACCGCTATGGAAATCGCCAGATGTGATGTACAGACAAGCAAATAAGTACAGTTTCAGAAAGTGTGGATGATATATTCTAGAGAAAGAACTTCATAAATTAACTTTAGTATGAACTCGTTGGTCCACCTCTGGCCCTCAAGCAAGCGTTAATCATCTTGGAGTTGTTGGATATCCTCCTGGGGGATGTCGTGGCAAATTATGTGCAACTTGTGCGCTAGAACGTCCAAATCCTGAGATGGCTGAGGGGCCCTCCCCATAATGCTGCAAATGTTCTCAATTGGGGAGAGATCTGGCGACCTTGCTGCCCACGCGGTCCAGTTTGACAAGTACTGAGACAAGCAGTAGAAACTCTATCCGTCTGTGAGCGGGCATTATCTTGCTTCAACGTGAGCCCGAGATGGCTTGCCTTGAAAAGCAACAAAACGGTGCTTGAAACATAGTTGACGTACCGTTGTGCAGTAACGGTGCCGCGAACGATAAATGAAGGGGTCTTGCTATGAAGAGAAATCACCCCAGACGATCTCTCCTGGTTGTTGGGCCGTATGGTGGGCAACAATCAGGTGGGTATCCCACCAATCTGCTGGGCGTCTCCAGACACCTCTACGTTGGTCGTCGGGATAATTCTACTCCAGTCAATGCGACTCCAGGCCGAAGACGAGTCTGGAGACTCCCAAGACAGCGATGAGATACCAACCCGACAGTCGCCTGCCATACGGGCCAAAAACCAGAAGTGATCGTCTGGGATGTCATTTCTTTTAATAGTACGATGCCTTTGGTTGTCATCTGGGGTACCATTACAGAACAGCCGTACGTCGACGACCTTCTACGCCCCGTTTTGTTGCCCTTCATGGCAAGCAACATGGGTTTTCATTTCAGCAGGACAGTATCCGCCCGCAAACGGCAAAACAGCAAGAGTTTCTACTGCTTGTCTTCGTGCTTGCCAAACCCTAAATGGGCCAGAATGGTCGCCGGATCTCTGCCCAATTGCGGTGCAGAATTATGGGCAGGGCAGTAACTATCTCAGGATTCTCTCGATCTAACGCGCCAATTTGACAGAATTTGACACGATAGCCTTGATGAGGACACCCAAAAACTCTATCAATCAATGCCAAACGGAATAACTGCTTGCATAAGGGCCTCAGGTGTGAAGCTGTTATTCTTGAATAAATCATCCAATTTTCCTGTAATTGTAATCGTTTGTTCGTCAGTGCAATGTAAATGTGCATCGCATCTACCGATTTCCGTCTCATTCGGATAATTCCTCAGTGGTGCGTCTTTTTTTGTCTTATTGTGTGTTATACAACCAGAACACCAAGAAATACTCTCTCTCTCTCTCTCTCTCTCTCTCTCTCTCTCTCTCTCTCTATATATATATATATATATATATATATATATATATATATATATATATAGAGAGAGAGAGAGAGAGAGAGAGAGGATAGGAACAGCCACGTTCCTTTACACGTCAAAATTATAGCTCCTGCCGTCAAAATTACCATCACTGCCAACCAGAGGTGTACGTGTTGTGTGCCTAGTGACAAAGGCGAACAGTTTCCCTTTGGCCGAACCACTGACGGCGTGCATCCCCATGCAGTCGCATCAAGGGAAGCCGCAACAATGGTCGCCGTACTGACGATGGTGTGCGAGACGCCGTCGTCGTGTTGTGTGTGTTGATACGTATCTTGCTGCATATAAGCTCATTTCCGGAAACAAGATAATTGACGTGGCTGTATGATTCTGCACGGACAAGTGAACAGTGTCAATCTTCACGGGTGCTAGTGCCGCAGGACCGTTGAGAGCCGGCCGAGGTGGCCGAGCGGTTCTAGGCGCTACAGTCTGGAACCGCGCGACTACTAAGGTCGCAGGTTCGGATCCTGCCTCGGGCATAGATGTGTGTGATGTCCTTAGGTTAGTTAGGTTTAAGTAGTTCTAAGTTCTAGGGGCCTGATGACCTCAGATGTTAAGTCCCATAGTGCTCAGAGCCATTTGAACCATTTGAACCGTTGAGATCTTGGAGGGTGTTGAATACAGCCGTCCCTAAGCCATCGATTTCTTGAAAGTCGTCACATCCCGTCCGATCCGGGCAACAATATCACGGAACGCTAGGTTATGAATTTGTTGCTGATTATTTCCGCCACGTGGTGGTAAATGTTTCTCCATCTTACAAAGGCAGCGGACATTCACCACGAAAGATAAATTCTAACACGAGGTGCAATCGGTCACTGAAATAAATCCAATGGCGACAAGTGAAGATTTGTGCCGGACCCGGACTCGAACCCGGATTTCTCTCTTATTGTGAGTGGTAGCCTCAACTACTTCGGCACCCGAGCACATAAATTCCCATATGTCACACGCTACATACCTAGTACCATTATTTGCCGTCAAAGACTATGTATTGATATATATGATGCCGGTTCTTTCGGATATGTCCGAAAGAACAGACACCAGTCACGATTCTGCAGCCGTTTTTAAGTATGACGGAAAAGAAAACGGACATCATCTGGAATCGGGCACTGAAATAAATCCAGTGGCGACAAGTTAACATTTGTACCGGACTCGGAGCCGAACAAGTATTTCCTGCTTACCGCAAGCGGTCACTTTAATCATTTCGACTATCCAAGCACGCTTCCCATCCACCCATAATTCCCAAACGTGCGAAAGAACAGATACCACACGTACAAACGAACATTCAGATGCGATTTCTGACTCAGAAACCGGATGTGTACTGTGTGTCCTTACATACTGTATATGGTGGACTTCGACCTGCTTTACCGAGCGAGGTGGCGCAGTGGTCAGCACAATGGACTCGCATTCGGGAGGACGACGGCTCAAACCCGCGTCCAACCATACAGATTTAGATTTTCCTTGATTTCCCTAAATCGCTTCAGGCAAATGCCGGAATGGTTCCTTCGAAAGGGTACGGCCGATTTCCTTCCCCATCCTGCTCTAATCCGAGCTTGTGCTGTCTAATGACCTCGTTGTCAACGGGACGCTAAACACTAATCAACTCCTCCTACGACCTTCTTTGTGCAGTTACGCTGAAATGCTAATCGTTTGCATACAGAAGCGTATAGGACGTTTCATATCACGGCCAGTTTTGTATGAGACACTGTACTTCACCACGGGAAATACAACTTTTGAAGAAATTTCCGTCATCAGGTTTCAAACCGGCCACCTCCAGGTGGACCCCCACCGCACCGACGTGTTGGCAACCTACGCCACAGAAGGCGAAATGGCATTATAAATCGTTCGCCGGAATGAGTTATTCAACATAAGTTATTCAGCAGCGAAATCGGTATGTTGCTTATCTTCTCCAACAGGACAGACTAGTGATCTATCATGTGATAGGTATCTGGAATGATTTGTGGGCACATAAAATACCAACGCAACCTCCTCACGCATGCCCACTGACCCGCAGGGTCTGCACAAGATGAGACTCGGCGGGCAGCTGCCGGCGGCGGCAGGTGGAGCGGAAGCTTTCAGCGCGTTCTAAACTGCGATATCAACTATCGACAGCCGAGTACGCCGGTGAACAGCAATTGTGTCGGTGGACAGGCCGGTAATGTCTTCATTGCGGGGCGGACGTCTGGCTGCCTCTACGGCGGCTGGTGGACTTCGGGCGGCGTGGCAGGTAGCTATTACATACCGGCACTCGGCACAAGGGAAGCCAGTGCGCTGAGTCAGCCTGCGGCTCTGGGCACTCGCAATTAAACGCACCGCCACTTGTACCGTGTGAGAAACTGCCTTCTTTATTATCGCGAGCGCCTCTGCGCGCGTGTGTGTGGCGGAAGGGTGGAGAGGGAGGTGGGGGAGAATGTGGTATTTTGAATGTATGTCTGCGAGCGTCTGTACCTGTGTACGGTGTATGTGTGTGCGTGAGAGAGAGAGAGAGAGAGAGAGAGAGAGAGAGAGAGAGAGAGGGACGAGGGCTACTGAGCACACGTGGAGGAAAAAGAGTTCACAGCTTCCGGCTCTTCTCATAATGTGTGAGAAAACAAGCGTTGCATTGTCTCTGCCGAGAGTTTTAAGTGTAAGCTACGTTGTGTTTTATGCGTTAGTCCTGCACTTTGGTCACGAATGAGGGCCGTTATCTACTTCATGCAATACCCGTCATACATTCCTCTCCTGTACAACCTCTTCATCTCGTAGTAGCATTTACAACCTACGTCCTCAATTATTTGATGGATGTATTCCAATCTCTGCTTTCGTCTACAGTTTTTACCCTCTCCAGTTCCCTCTAGTATCAAGGAAGTTATTTCATGATGCCTTAACAGGCGTCCTACCTCCTGTACCCTCTTCTTATCAGTGTTTTCAAAATTTTCTTTTCCTCGCCGACTCTGAGAAGAACCTCACTTCATACCTTACGAGTATACCTAGTTTTCGACATTTTTCTGTAGCATCACATCCCAGAGGCTACGATTCTCTCGTCTTCCCGTTTTCCCACAGTCCATGTTTCACTACCCTACAACGCTGTGATTCAAACGTACATTCTCAGAAATTTCTTCCTCAGATTAAGGCCTACGTTCGGTACTAGCAGACTTCTCTTGGCCAGGAATGTCCTTTGTGCCAGTGCTGTCTTGCTTTTTATGTCGTCCTAGCTCCGTCCATCATGGACTATTTTGCTGCCTAGGCAGAAGAAATCCTTAACTTACTTCTGCTTCGTGATCACCAATCCTGATGGTAAGTTTCTCGCTGTTCTCATCTTTGCTACTTCTCATTACTTTCGTCTCTCTTCGATTTACTCTCAGTTTCTTATTCTGAACTCATTAGATTCTTCATTACATTCAGCAGATCCTGTAATTCTTCTCCACTTACACTGAGGGTGGCAATGTAGTCAGCGAATCTTATCACTAATATTCTTTTACCTTGAATTTTAATTCCACTTATGAAACTTTCTTTTATTTCCGTCATTGCTTCTCAAATGAACAGTAGGGACGAAAGACTACATCCCTGCCTTACACCATTTTTAGGCCCTGCACTTCTTTCCTGGTCTCCCTCTTGGCTCCGTGCGTATTGTATGTTACCCGTCTTTTCCTATAGCTTACTCCTATTTTTCTCAGAATTTCGAGCATCTTGCACTGATGTGACATTGTCAAACTTTTTATCAGACCGACAGTTCCTATGAGCGTGTCTTGATTTTTCTCCAGTCTTGCTCCCATTATCAACTGCAATTGCCTGTGCGGTGTCTGCACCTTTCCTGAGGCAAACTCATATTCATTTAACACCCCAATACTACCTTATCATGATATACTATCTTCTTCGTTTGTTTTCGGGACCTAAAGTTCAGTTCGGTAGTGGAAATTACCCTATGTGGGCAACGCTCATTCGTAGCTGCCACTGATAACGCACTGAAAAAGGAACTGTTTGTTGCAGAGGACTCTTTCAGAACATTCAGGTTTTCTTTACATTAACGTGAACTCTTTCTAGTAATTTGGTCCTATCCTCTAGTTTTTCCCTTCTTACGCAGATCTTTTCATGTCTTCTGCACGCGAAATCATGTGAATCTCCTTTGCACTTTGCAGTCATAGAGTGCCCATACCATATTTCCACGAAATAAACTACTGAAATTTCTCATGTTGAGAAATGCGAAGAAGCGATCTGTTTTACATGGTAAAAACTTTTTGTAGCCAAGATCGCATAAATACTTGTTGATTTTTGAGTACCTGTTTCTACAGGTTTTGCTCACATCTTCTGTTTTTCACACCGCGTCACGACCCACTAATTTCTTCCTTCTTCTAACAGTCTCCTTTTGGGCTTCTATCTCTACCTACTCTTTTCACTTTGAATAATCTTCGACAGTAACACATTTCAACCACTTCCGGCTTCTTTTTCCTCGGGTTTTGCGAGCTTAAGTTGGTGGTTTGCTGGCGATCATTGACTGTTATTTCTTGCTGGTTTCCATTAAAGAGCACTTTTATTTGAAACAGTTGAGCCAAGGGAGGCGTAGTCTTGTTTTGGTAACAGAGAGGGACTATTTTGGTTGATCGAGCAGCTGGACACAGATTTTTTTAAAAATTCTTTATCCTATATCGACAATATTCTACAATGACAAACCACTGCCTAACTCATTACTGGATGCTAATTCTACAGATAATGTGTACAATTAGTGCAGCTGATTGCTATTACTACAGGATGCATGTTTCTATTTCCACTCTAAGCATTTCTTGTTATGTAACCATTGCCATTTACTCTACATGTGACATTAACTATTGGGTTAACTACTTGGTTACTATGCTGGTGTCTATTATCTAATTCTACGCTTACGTTCTGCTAAACATGTTACTTAAAAATTAATCTACACTTCCTGCAGCGTTACAGGTGTGCCAGTGTTTGCTCCTCTGGCGGAAACGGTAATCTCGCTGCTCTGGGCGGTGGCATGTGAGACGAGCGGCGGCGGGCGTCTGCTGTGGAGGCGACCCTGTGTTCTGTCGGTGGGAGCACAGACTTGGCGTTTTGGAACGTGTGGCCTCTGGTGTTGGGCGAGCAATTCTGACTGTAAATTCTGCCGTCATGGACAAGGAAACATATTATTACGAAACCCGCCAGTAAAAGAGAGTGCTTCGATTAGACAGGGTAAGCTGCTAATTCTGCCCTCCATACAAATTGGTTTAATTTACTTTTTAGATGTACATGGCAGGTTACATGTCACAGGTTGTCTTGTGTGTTAATGGATGCACTATTTCAGAAAGAGTTATTTAAATCTACCTCGTGTGATGTAATATGGTGCTGTATCTTGTGGCTAATGCTGAGTTGTTACAGGTAAACACTTTAGATGGTTCAAATGGCTCTGAGCACTATGGGACTTAACTTTTGAGGTCATCAGTCCACTACAACGTAGAACTACTTAAACCTAACTAACCTAAGGACGTCACACACATCCTTGCCCGACGCAGGATTCGAACCTGCGACCATAGTGGTCGCGTAAACACTTCACAGCTTCATTATGATGTAAACTATACATGTCGGAGATAAATAATTATTTATCAGCCAACATGTGCAATGGATACAGATGGATGTGTCATGGTGGGCAGGCCTTTTATCAACGCAGAGCACGATCGAAAACTGGAACCAACCAAGTACATTATAAAAGGAAACACTGATTTTTAAAACAATGAAGTTCTGTAACTATTGACTTTACTGCAGTCAAGTCGTCATTCTTTAAAACGCTCGGGTGAACATACTGTTTAAACCAGGGGCAGCCAAGATTTCAGCTCGCTGGCTATTAAAATCGATCAAATGGCTTTAAGCGGTGAGGGACTTAACATCTGAGATCTGAGGTCATCAGTCCGGTAGACTTAGAACTACTTAAATCTAACTAACACATCCATGCCCGAGGCACGATTCGAACCTGCGATCGTAGCAGCAGCGCGGTTCCAGACTGAAGCGCCTAGATCCCCTCGGCCACAGCAGCTGGCTCGCGGGCTATCACCTGGTACGTGTGCCATAGCGCTTAGCCATGCTTCACAATTTTCCCACCGCCATGGCACGCCCTCTGAGCGCGAGGATAGATTAGAGGCGAAACTGCAAATGTGAGATGTATATACACTACTGGCCATTAAAATTGCTACACCACGAAGATGACGTATTACAGACGCCAAATTTAACCGACAGGAAGAAGATGCTGTGATATGCAAATAATTAGCTTTTCAGAGCATTTACACAAGGTTGGAGCCGGTGGCGACACCTACAACGTGCTGACATGAGGAAAGTTTCCAACCGATTTCACATACACAAACAGCAGTTGCCCGGCGTTGCCTGGCGAAACGTTGTTGTGATGCCTCGTGTAAGGAGGAGAAATGCGTACCATCACCTTTCCGACTTTGATAAAGGTCGGATTGTAGCCTATCGCGATTGCGGTTTATCGTATCGCGACATTGCTGCTCGCGTTGGTCGAGATACAATGACTGTTAGCAGAATATGGAATCGGTGGGTTCAGGAGGGTAATACGGAACGCCGTTCTGGATCCCAACGGCCTTGTATCACTAGCAGTCGAGATGACAGGCATCTTATCCGCACGGCTGTAACGGATCGTGCAGCCACGTCTCGATCCCTGAGCCCACAGATGGGGACGTTTGCATGACAACAACCATCCGCACGACGATGTGTGCAGCAGCATGGACTATCAGCTCGGAGACCATGGCTGCGGTTACCCTTGACGCTGCATCACAGACAGGAGCTCCATCGATGATGTACTCAACGACGAACCTGGGTGCACGAATGGCAAAACGCCATTTTTTCGGATGAATCAAGGTTCTGTTTGCAGCATCATGATGGTCGCATCCTTGTTTGGCGACAACGCGGTGAACGCACATTGGGAGCGTGTATTTGTCATCGCCATACTGGCGTATCAACCGTCGAGATGGTATGGGGTGCCATTGCTTACACGTCTCAGTCACCTCTTGTTCGCATTGACGGCACTTTGAACAGTTAACGTTACATTTCAGATGTGTTACGACCCGTGGTGCTAACCTTCATTCGATCCCTGCGAAACCCTACATTTCAGGAGGATAGTGCTCGACCGCATGTTGCAGGTCCTGTACGGGCCTTTCTGGATAAAGAAAATGTTCGACTGCTGCCCTGGCCAGCACATTCTCCAGATCTCTCACCAATTGAAAACGTGTGGTCAATGGTGGCCGAGCAACTGGATCGTTGTAATACGCCAGTCACTACTCTTGATGAACTGTGGTATCGTGTTGAAGCTGCATGGGCAGCTGTACCTGTACACGCCATCCAAACTCTGTTTGACTCAGTGCCCAGGCGTATCAAGGGCGTTGTTACGTTCAGAGTTGGTTGTTCTGGGTACTGATTTCTCAGGATCTATGCACCCAAATTGCGTGAAAATGTAATCACGTGTCAGTTCTAGTATAATTTATTTGTCCAATGAATACCCGTTTATCATCTGCATTTCTTCTTGGTGTAGCAATTTTAATGACCAGTAGTGTAGTAGTTCAGTCGCACTGCGTACTACTTTGTTTTATATTTCACATTTTACAAAGACCTAGGTGACAAACAAAACAAATTTTCAGTATTATTTATTTTTGGCACGCTGGAGACATAATGTATTTTTTACCTGATGCGAACTTTCGGCGTACGAACAAATAGAGGCAGTTTCTCAGTGTTTCGCACTCAAGTTCATAACCGAAAAAAAATTGTTACACAAATATGTCAACTGAAATATTGCAACACTTTTGCAACTTCATTATGTAGACTCGGAAACTCTACATGCGGAAAGCAATGTAGATTTGTTGGACAGTTTCAACGTAAAAAGATTTGTCATTAAAACTGGAATTACGTTGCAGGTCATTCACTTACATCTGCACATGTACAGGAGCGCATTCAAATGAAACTGCAAGGGGCCTCGAAAACTGCGCGGAAACAGATGTAAGAATGACAGTGTCCTCGATATCTTTATAAAACTATCCCTGTAATTCTTTCAAGGCCACAATAAATTCCAACAAATCTGACGTTTTCTTTAACGCCAGGCGGCTTAGGGAACTGGATTGTCTTTCTCAGAATGTGCCCCTTCCACAACGCGATTTTCTTATTAAGTGAATCCTTATCCAGTCAGAAATAAGTTACCTTGCATGTCGTACTGTGGGCAGTGAGCAGTCAAGCTCATGAGAAGTCTACCATCCATTGAGCATATCCTAATTTTCGGTCCTGCACTCCTTTTTCCTTCATAAATTCAACAATAGCGAGTTTTAAACCGAGAAATAATTCTAGGCATCCACCTTGACTTAATCAACATACCTTGCACTAATATATGAAGTATGCATACTAGTCGTTCAGTTACAATGAAAACTCCTGAAACTAACAAAGGAGTAATATATACGACTTCAGAAATTTGACTATTCTTACCACGAGTTTCTTCACGTGCTCCAGTCCTGCATATTTAGTATGAAGTGCTTTTGATGTACAGGAGAATAAATCCCGTCAGTCAATCGTCGCAACTTTTTCCTCTTTCATTGTCAACTAACTCTTTAAAATCATTCTGCATGGTACTGTAATCTCGTTTCATAGCAAATTTGCAGTACCGGTGGCTTAAGCGAATTGAGAGTTTTTCATCCCCCGCGTCTGCCATTCCCGTTCATTTTAATGGACTACGATACATTACTAGACTGCTTCTTTTTAACAAACACCAGCGGACCTGTGAACTTCCTTCATACCACGAATAAATAGCTAAGGTTAAACAGCGCTGACAGCGCGATTCTGAGCTGTGGGGACCGAAAAATACAGCACCGAAATACTAAATGAAATATTCCACTGTTCCGTGTATTTCCGAGAAGGACCGATCAAAGTCGAGTGACAGGCCAGGGTTTTGCCCCGCACGCAGCCCGCGCATGCTGCACGCGTGAACTTTGGCCAGCCCTGGTTTAAACGGTTATTACACTCCTTAAATTCTTAGGCTTGTGAATTTTGGTTTTACCGTTGTTTATCCCGTTAACCTTGTCTCTTGTTTACTGGAGATCAAGTGAAACTTGTTGGGTGTGATCTAAAGTGATTTGCTGTGGTTTGATGGTTCGAATGGTGCAAATGGCTCTAATGACTATGGGACTTAACATCTGAGGTCATAAGTCCCCTAGATTTAGAACTACGTAAACCTAACTAACCTAAGGATATCACACACATCCATTCACGAGGCAGGATTCGAACCTGCGACCGTAGCAGCCGCGTGGTTGTGGAATGAAGCGCCTAGAACCGCTCGGCCATCGCGGCCGGAGTTTAATAAATATACAACATTTTACTGTTGATAAGTCAAATGATTGAATTGATCCTATTCTTTCAACCTTACGCCCATTTCCGCCATGCAGAAAACAAGAAATTCAAGAGTTATTGTTCAAATTCCGGAAGTATACATTCCAAGAAAAATCAAGACCCAACATCACTTCATCGAAATTAAATCTCGCAAATTGAGAATTACGGGAACGTCAGAGTTCTTGGAGATACTTAGCGACGGTCTTTGTTCCCAGGCAAAGTTTGTAAATGGCCAAGTATCGAAAAGATACGACGGTGGTACCCAAAGTACTGTTCTCTGCACACTGAACGTGTCATGGCGAGTATACAAGTAGATTAAGGATAACCGGAAATATTGAAAAAAAATGTGAACAGGAGTACAGATATATCGACTTCTTCTGTAGTGAAATTGTTTAATAATCTTCCTGTAATGCAAACACTTCAGTAAGGTCAGACAGTATATGTTTCAAAAGCTCTCGTTGGGACTGGACACTAACTTGTACGTGCAGATTACACTAACTTAAAAACTTATGGTGTTTCGGAATTTTCTGATCAGAGGGTAATGGCGATAGTAGTAAGGAATTTTTGGTACACCTCGATTAGTCTTTAGCTTATAGTGGTTTTCTGGCGGTGATAAAACTCATATAGAAGTAGGTTGGTCTCTGTGAAACCGACTGAAGAAGTTTAGGCAATAAAGCGTGTTTTTGTGATGGACGTTGGATGTCTTCTATATCCTAGGGGTGGAATTGGAGTACTGTACACTGTACGCCTAGAGTCATTTTAGTTACTAGTATATGTGATTTTAATCTCGTGACGTTTTGCTATAATAGTTGTACTTGTTGTACGGGTATACATATCGTATCTACATTCGGAAGTACAAGACTAAAGACATGCGTCATGTCCAACACGTGTTTTATCGTAACCTTATACTATTGTAACCTTACCAAAGCAAGCAGGCCCAGATAGATCTGAAAACTTGTTTGGTAGGTGACGCTTGCAATCTCTAAACACAGTAACAAATAGAGATACAGAAATTAAGGATGTACTATATGCAAATCCTCTTGTTTTTCAGGAAGGAAAAAAGTGTCAGAGAAGTAATTCTGACATTACTCTCTTTAATAGAAAGCAGATTGTAGAAAAATTAGAATACTTTCCCAGCCTTCTTTGCATTTGTGGATTCAGGGAAACATTCTGCATTGTCAGTTGAAATAAGATATTAACGATTCTTAGAAGATTGCTGCTTAAGAACGGAGACTGACAGTCTACAAAACTTAAGTGTGAGTAATGAAAGTGGAAATTCAGGGAAGATTTTATTAAGAAAAGTATTTGGAAGCTTTGCAGCGTGTTACCACAGTTACACGTTTGTGCGTGCAAACTGCAGTGAAAGAAAATTTAGAATGAGTGCTGACCATAAGTGACGACATAGTCCTCCAAGCCGGATGCAAGGAAGAGCTTAAAAAACCTGAAGAAAGAAATGCACGGCATGCACATAATTTTTAAGGGCAATCAGAACAAAGACGAAGGTGATGAATAGGAATGTAAGCGAGAATAATGACGTGCTAACTACCAGATTTAGTAATGACACAATTGTGGAGGAAATGAATGAACTTTCCTCTCTAGGAAGCAGGATTACAAAGGATGATTGAAGCAAGGAAAACGTAAAAGAACACAATGCCACAGGTGGAAAAAGATTGCTGAGAGAGAACGACCGAGGTGACACATACACTCCTGGAAATTGAAATAAGAACACCGTGAATTCATTGTCCCAGGAAGGGGAAACTTTATTGACACATTCCTGGGGTCAGATACATCACATGATCACACTGACAGAACCACAGGCACATAGACACAGGCAACAGAGCATGCACAATGTCGGCACTAGTACAGTGTATATCCACCTTTCGCAGCAATGCAGGCTGCTATTCTCCCATGGAGACGATCGTAGAGATGCTGGATGTAGTCCTGTGAAACGGCTTGCCATGCCATTTCCACCTGGCGCCTCAGTTGGACCAGCGTTCGTGCTGGACGTGCAGACCGCGTGAGACGACGCTTCATCCAGTCCCAAACATGCTCAATGGCGGACAGATCCGGAGATCTTGCTGGCCAGGGTAGTTGACTTACACCTTCTAGAGCACGTTGGGTGGCACGGGATACATGCGGACGTGCATCGTCCTGTTGGAACAGCAAGTTCCCTTGCCGGTCTAGGAATGGTAGAACGATGGGTTCGATGACGGTTTGGATGTACCGTGCACTATTCAGTGTCCCCTCGACGATCACCAGTGGTGTACGGCCAGTGTAAGAGATCGCTCCCCACACCATGATGCCGGGTGTTGGCCCTGTGTGCCTCGGTCGTATGCAGTCCTGATTGTGGCGCTCACCTGCACGGCGCCAAACACGCATACGACCATCATTGGCACCAAGGCAGAAGCGACTCTAATCGCTGAAGACGACACGTCTCCATTCGTCCCTCCATTCACGCCTGTCGCGACACCACTGGAGGCGGGCTGCACGATGTTGGGGCGTGAGCGGAAGACGGCCTAACGGTGTGCGGGACCGTAGCCCAGCTTCATGGAGACGGTTGCGAATGGTCCTCGCCGATACCCCAGAAGCAACAGTGTCCCTAATTTGCTGGGAAGTGGCGGTGCGGTCCCCTACGGCACTGCGTAGGATCCTACGGTCTTGGCGTGCATCCGTGCGTCGCTGCGGTCCGGTCCCAGGTCGACGGGCACGTACATCTTCCGCCGACCACTGGCGACAACATCGATGTACTGTGGAGACCTCACGCCCCACGTGTTGAGCAATTCGGCGGTACGTCCACCCGGCCTCCCGCATGCCCACTATACGCCCTCGCTCAAAGTCCGTCAACTGCACATACAGTTCACGTCCACGCTGTCGCGGCATGCTACCAGTGTTAAAGACTGCGATGGAGCTCCGTATGCCACGGCAAACTGGCTGACACTGACGGCGGCGGTGCACAAATGCTGCGCAGCTAGCGCCATTCGACGGCCAACACCGCGGTTCCTGGTGTGTCCGCTGTGCCGTGCGTGTGATCATGGCTTGTACAGCCCTCTCGCAGTGTCCGGAGCAAGTATGGTGGGTCTGACACACCGGTGTCAATGTGTTCTTTTTTCCATTTCCAGGAGTGTATGTAAGGCACTGGTTCGGTAGTCAGGAGGGTCGCCGATCATATGTCTCTCACGCGAACTACGATTAGGTTTCACGTTTCACACGCCTTCCTCAAATCACTTAAGCCAAACGCCGGTATGAGGAGGACACAGGCGACTTCCCATCGTTTGCCGTTTCCAGCTTGTGCACCTCCTATAGTTCTCGCGTTGTCGACGAAAATACAGAATCACCATGCAATTTTTAAGTGATTGTAAGCTGCACATATAATTTACCGGCAGTTCCCATGCAGAGTCTTTTAATCACACCATCGACTGACATTTTTGAAGTAACAATATAATAACATTATGAAGCAATTTCACTTCAAAACAAGTCAGTACATACACAACGATGGAAAAAGATCGCAACACCAAAAAAATAATTAATGTACAGTAGTGATATTTCGGAAATACATTTTTCTAGGTAACATGCGAGGCGTGTGTTTTAAGTAAGTACTGTTTTGAAATTTAAAAAAAGACGTGCTAAGATATCTCAGTAATTTTATTTTTACATGAAATCCTGTACCTTAATCTACGCACTGATGCCATTACAGTCTGATTATTCCTTGTTTACGTAGTGTACTGAGAGTTTAAGATGCCTCCGATAATCGTGAGTCCCGCCGACTGTGAAGTACGGGCTGTTACAAGATTTCTTAGTGCTAAAGGCCTAAAAGCGATCGATATTCATCGTGAGATCTATGCAGTTTACGGAGAAAACATTATGAGTGATGGAATGGTAAGAAAGTGGCTGAGAGCATTTAAAGATGGCCGCACAAATGTGCATGATGAACAACGGAGTCGGCGTCCTTCGGTTGTTAATGAAAGTTTGGTGCAGGAAGTGGACAATAAGATGAGAGAAAACAGACGCATTACGATTTCCTCCTTGTGGAATGACTTTCCTAATGTTTCTCGTAGTGTTTTGTATGGCATTGTGACCAAGCACTTGAATTACCGAAAATTGTGCATACGTGGGGTACCGAAAGTGTTTACGGATGTGCACAAAACCAAACGTTTAGACAGTGCATTGACTTTCCTTGAGCGGTACTACAACGACGGGGTTGATTTCTTAAGCCGAACTGTTACGGACGATGAAACATGGGTGGCGTACGTCACACCAGAATCAAAGCAACAGTCCATGGAAGTTGAGCAAGGGCATCGTTTTGCTGCAAGACAATACCCGTCCACATGTGGCGAATCAGACCAAGGATCTCATCACATCTTTTTGATGGGAGACTCTAGATCATCCTCCGTACAGCCCCGATCTTGCGCCCAGTGACTACCATCCGTTCCTGCACTTGAAGAAACACCTGGGCGGTCAGCGTCTCCAAGACGATGACGAAGACAAAACAGTGGTGATGCAGTGGTTAACAAGTCAGGCGGAAGACTTCTATGAGAAGGGTATTCAAAACTGGTGCAACGTTACGACAACTGCCTCAATATTGACGGAAATTATGTAGAAAAGTAGATTAAGGTACAGGCTTTCATGTAAAAATAAAATTATTGAGATATCTTAACACGTCTTTTTTTTAATTTCAAAACGGTACTTACTTAAAAAAATACGCCTCGCATTTAAGCTATTAACATTGCACGATCACAGGTTAGTGAAAGCACGAAATAAGCCATTACGAAGGTGAAATTGTGGTACATTAATAACCGGTATAATTGCCAGAATGTTGAATACTAGCATGCAAACGGGCATGCACTGTGTTGTACAGGGGGTCGGATGTCTGTGGGATGGAGTTCCATGACGGTTGCAATTGGATCTGGTGCTCGACCAGGCCAAGGCAGTAAGTCGACACTCTCCAGAGCGTGCTGGGCTACAACACCTGTATGTGGGCAAGGGCTATCCTGTTGGGAAACATCCCTTGGAATGCTGGTCATAAATGGCAGCTCAGCAGGTCGAATCCCCAGCTTGACGTACGAATTTGCAGTAAGGGGTCTGGGATAACCAGGAGAGTGCTCCTGCTGTCATACGAAGTCGAACATCAGACACAGATGCAGGTGAAGGTCCAATGTGTCTAGCTCGCAAACGGGTTGGTCACAGGCCTTCAACTGGCCTCCTCCTAATCAACACAGGGCCATCACTGGCACAGAGGCAGAATCAACTTTCATCAGGAAATACAAAAATCTTCCCTGTGTATTGGTTTTGTACTCGCAGAACATTGTTAGTGTACTTATGCTGAGAGTCGTTAAAGAGTAAACGAACTACACAGAAATGTGCGTGACACGGTTTCCTATAAGTAGATCTCATTTCCTAAATGTATTACAAAACATACGGACGAACGAACAAAGAACATTTACAGCAATCTGTTGTCAAAACACCTCTCATAAAGTTCAATCACACGGATATATCAGCAACTTCTGCTTCTGAAATATTCTCTCAAAATTTGAAAGCTCATCTGGGTTTGATAGCGTTTCCAACAGCGTACTTAAGACTTGTTGTCACGTAGTAAGCTCTGTCTTCTCTGAAACTTATAATGCACGACTAACTCAAGGCGTTTTTTCAAAGAGATCTACGTATAACATAGTCGAAAGCCTGTATAAGAAACGTAATAGGAAAGATGTGAGTGACTACCGACCCGTTTCGCTACTGACAACTTTTGCCAAAATTTTTGAGATGACTTATTCTAGAATAGTAGTCCACCTGAGTAGCAATAATACCCTCAGGAAATCATAATTTGGACTGTAGAAGAATTGCTCGACTGAGAACGCTATTGACACGTTTGCAACCACCAAATAACAAATTAGCACCTGTTGGTATTATCTTTGACCTGTCTAATGCATCTGAGAGTGTGAATCACAATATTCTCCTATATAAACTGAAGCTCTGTGGAACTGATGCTATACCCAGCAAATGGATATCATATCTAACCAAATGAATGCAGTAGTTGTTCAACCAATATATCTTGGGAGATTATTCTGACGAGAGAAATCATTTATGGTGCTCTAAAAGGTTCAACCTTAGGTTCACTACTGTTCCTCATACTTATAGACGACCTTCAGTTTGATATATAACAGGCAGGATTAGTTCTTTTTGCGGTGGCATTAGTATAGCAATCAGTCCAAGCATAGATACAGAAACAGTCTCACTCTCAAATGGACCAAGACGTATGTACTTAGTTCGACACGTCTAGAGGTATTACGCTAATGAGAAGTGTAACATTTGAAAAAGTATTTATAATTAGGACGGATATTTAATAAATTTTAGGTAATGAAAATTTAAATTGAAAAAAAAAGAAACCCTTTCTAGAACTCCTGAAACAACTTAGCTGAGCCACATTTGCAGCTAGAAGCAATGCAAACCTTGGTGAGACACAAATCAGTATGCTCACATATTTTGCGTATTTTCATTAAATAATGCCATAAGGAGTATCGTTCTGGGGTAATTTATCTTTAAGAAAGGAAGTCTTCATTGCTCAGAAGCGTGTTGTGAGAATGGTATTAGTAGGTCACTCACAATCATCTTTCTAGGATCTATTTTAAGAGTTAGGCATTTTGGCTACTGCCTCAGAGCAATATCTATTCTCTCACGATGTTCGTTGCAAATAATACACTGCAGTTCAAATGGAAAAATAATGCACATAATTGAAGTACCAGAAGGAAAAATGACATTTATTACTCCACATTAACGCTGACTTTAATTCAGGAAGTGTGTCCAAAATGATGCGACAGTGATATAAACTGTCTGACAGACATCAAAATAAAATTTGAAAACAAACTGAAACGTGTCTCCTTGACAACTCTTTCTATTCTGTCGAATTATTTCTGTTCGTGTAATATGTAAAAGTCTTTGGTGGGAAATACTAACTCACATCTGTATCGACAGAACAACAGTAAATGGTCAGAATGTGGCTAAACGTACTCACACAAGAATATGAAATGCGAATGTAAATAAACTGGCTCCATTTTATTACGACTTAACGGACAAACTAGGTAACGAAATTAGATTACAGTTCATGACCCGTCAAGTTCCTGGATCACTTATATTTTAAATCATTATCATGATTCATCGTTTCTTTTTGATACTCAGGAGCCTGTTTTCCGTTGCACTTGCGAAGAATAACTGTTTTCGCATTATAAGTAATACTCAGACGGGCTTTTACAGTGGCTTGCCAGAAAAACGCCAGTCAACTACTTGTAAACAGCATCGATTTAGGTGCAGTTATTAGATTTTCACGACGGCAGGACTTTCGAAGTGAAAAAATCTGCTGATTTCTAACCCAGTGAAAGCGAGGAGGAATTACAGGACCCACGGAACGAAATGAGCAATTTAATCAGTACAGAACTTGCATTGAAGGTAAATCGAAGGAATAATATGTTTTAAAAAATCCGCCTCAGTTGCGAAAACTTTCTGGTCTTTACCCAGGTGTCGGCTAGAATAATCTAGCCTTCTTCAGAAGCATAAAATTACTATAACATGCCAGGGTAAGACACAGTAAGGATTAAAAACCTACAGAAGCTGTCCTGCGAACCTTGCAGAACTAGCACTCCTGAAAGAAAGGAGAGTTTCTGTAAATTTCGGAAAGTAGGAGACGAGGTACTGACAGAAGTAAAGCTGTGAGGACAGGGCGTTAGTGGCGTTTGGGTAGCTCAGATGGCGCCGGCACGGTTGCTCAGCATGTTCGGTCAGCGGGCTAGCTGCCCTCTGTAATAAAAAAACTGAGTCAATGCCTCAACACTGAACTTGGACGGGTGTCCTGGGACATCCGCACCAAAGAAATGCAACGAACAAAATCAGAAAAATTTAAAAAAAAGAAAAGATGTGTAGAGCACTTGCCCGCGAAAGGAAAAGTCCCGAGTTCGAGTCTCGGTCCACCACACAATTTTAATCTGCCAGGAAGTTTCAGAAATTCTAATTTCATGGCCGCCAGAAGACAGACGAAGCAAGAAGGGCGTAAAAAGCAGAGCAGTACAGCCAACGAGGACATTCCTTGTCGAAGTAAATCTATATAAAAATGACATACCAGGAAGAAATTATCCGAATGGGATAGAAATCAGTATATGTGATGATCATGTATAGCCAAACGAATAATTGAAATTTCAGAAAAAATTGGTTACTTTATTCTATAGAAAGGGCTCCCCAAACTGAACAAGTCAATAACGATTTGGTCCATCTCTGGTCCTTATGCAACCCGTTATTCGGCTTCCATTGATTGACAGACTTGTTGGATGTCCTCCTGATAAATATTGTGCCAAATTTTATCCAGTTGGTGCGTTAGATCATACCGAAGACTAGAGGTAGAAACATCGCGGTGTGCGGACGGGTATTGTCTTGTTGAAATGTAAGCCGAGGATGGCCTGCTATGGCGGACTACAAAGCGAGGGTGGACTATCGTCAACGTACCGCTGTGCTGTGATTACGCCGCGGGCTACAACCAAAGGGGTTCTGCTATGAAATGAAGTGGCACCTCAGCCTACCATTTCTGGTTGCCGGGCAGCACGGCGGGTGACAGACAAGCTGGTATCCCAGGACGGATCAAGGCATCTCCAGACATGTCTTCACTGGTCACTGGGTCTCATTCCAACGTGTTTGTGAGATTCATCACTGAAGACAGTTCTACTGCAATCACTGAGAATCCAGGCCGTAGACGTGTATGGAGACACCATAGACAGCGGTGGGGTACCTACATCACTGCCGTCCGCCATACGGCCCGAAAACCGGAGTGATGGTCTGAGGTGCCATTTCTTATCATAGCAGGACCTCCTTGTTTGTCGTCCGCGGCACCCTTGCAACACAGTGGTGCGTCGACGACATTCTACGCCCCGTTTTGTTGCCCCTCATGGTAAACAGTCCAGGGATTACATTTCAAGAAGGTGATGCCTGCCCGCACATGGCGAGAGTTTCTACTGCTCGTCTTCGTGCTTGCCAAACCCTACCCTAGCCAGCGCGGTCGTTGGTACTCTCTGCAATTAAGAAAGTTTGGAGCATTTTGGGCAGGACATGGAACGAACTCGGGTTTCATATTAGCGAACACTCCGCTGCAGAGTGAAAATCTCATTCTGTTAACTCGGGATTTTGACGTTCTAACATGACAGTCGGACAGACATTGTCACGATATCTCCCAGGAGAACATCCCACAACGCTACCAATGAATTGCAAACCGAATAATTGCTTGCATAAGGGCCTAAAATTTCTTGTCTGTACATGTCCATCACATCTGTTAGTTTCCATCCCATTCGGACAATTGCGTCGTGGTTCGTCGTTTCTTTTTTCTCATTTTTCAGGCAATAACCTGGACATTGATAGTGAGAGCTGTAGACAGTGAAAATTTAAATGAAGACAGAACAGAATTATTTATAACAAATAATTCTGGACGCTAGTAGTAAGTCTTCGTCTGAAATGTTTAAGGAGGCACAGAAATGAAGAAGAGGTGGGCCGCATATAAAATAAATAAATAAAAAAGACAAACCACCTAGCAAGCACAGAACTGTCAGAACTCTTCAGAACATTGCAGCAGACTAAAGTACCGTATTAATGTGCCCACGATGGAATCAAATGGAGTAAATACCACAACGTGCGGCTGATCGGAATGTGCGATGGGCTTCATTATGTACTGGTGAGGAAGCAGCTTGGTCGCTCTCAGGCTTGTGGATGAGCCTGAAAACTGATTCGATAGAAACAGTAATAAAGATAAATTCAAAGTCAATCATGCAACGAGAGATAAGGCACTGATATCCGAACACATCTTAAATGTTGGCAAATTTCTATCTGCCCCTTCTGAGCCAGAACTAAATCCTTGCAGAAGGTCAACGAGGGTCTTTCCCGTACATGGAAACAACCTTTTTTTGCTAAGACACTGCCACAAGATGAGACGAAAGTACCTGAAGTGACATCTAACTGAGAGACTTGCTTTGCAAAAACAGACATAATGTCTTATGGGATGACAGCAATCGGTGATTTTATAATGTTACTTAAAATCCGTCTTGATTGCAAATTTTTGTATTCATATGACTGGTTTCGGTTCATTCAGAACCATCTTCAGATCTGATATTTCAGTTACAGGAGTAACCCGTCCAAATCCAGCAACTTTCACAGGCTGCGTCACATAAAATTACACGACCTAGTTCAAACTAAGTGCAATGTTGAAAATGGCGTCTTTGTCGCCTTAAAGGAGTTCTTGACTAACGCCAACTTACCACGTCCAGTCTCAAAGGTAAACAAAGCTCACAAACGTTACTGAGTGTATTTAAAGCAAATCTGCTATGCACCATCATAGTGGAGCGAAATTTGTATGAACAGCATCTTTCTGATATAGAAACACGCCTACCAACATTTGTTTATGTCATATAAGTCTTTCGTGGTGATGCGATTTTTTTCCGTTAGTTTATTTAATTAGTGGTGCTATATCCTCACCGATATGGTAATACACTACTGGCCATTAAAATTGCTACACCAAGAAGAAATGCAAATGATAAACGGGTATTCATTGGACAAATATATTATACTAGAACTGACATATGGTTACGTTTTCACGCAGTTTGGGAGCATAGATCCTGAGAAATCCGTACCCACAATAACCACCTCTAGCCGTAATAACGGCCTTGATACGCCTGGGCATTGAGTCAAACAGAGCTCAGATGGCGTATACAAGTACAGCTGCCCATGCAGCTTCAACACGATACCACAGTCATCAAGCGTAGTGACTGGCGTATTGTGACGAGCCAGTTGCTCGGCCACCATTGACCAGACGTTTGCAATTGGTGAGAGATCTAGAAAATGTGCTGGCCAGGGCAACAGTTAATCATTTTCTGTATCCAGAAAGCCCCGTACAGGACCTGCAACATGCGGTCGTGCATTATCCTGCTGAAATGTAGGGTTTCGCAGGGATCGAATGAAGGGTAGAGCTACTGGTCGTAACACATCTGAAATGTAACGTCCACTGTTCAAAGTGCCGTCAATGCGAACAAGAGGTGACCGAGACGTGTAATCAGTGGCACCCCATAACATAATGCCCTGTGATACGCCAGTATGGCGATGACGAATACACGCTTCCAATGTGCGTTCACCGCGATGTCGCCAAACACGGATGCGACCATCATGATGCTGTAAACAGAAACTGGATTCATCCGGAAAAATGATGTTTTGCCATTCGTGCACCCAGGGTCGTCGTTGAGTACACCATCGCTGGCGCTCCTGTCTGTGATGCGGCGTCAAGGGTAACCGCAGCCATGGTCTACGAGCTGATAGTCAATGCTGCTGCTAACGTCGTCGAACTGTTCGTGCAGATGATTGTTGTCTTGCAAACGTTCCCAACTCTTGACTCAGCGATCGAGACGTGGCTGCACAATCCGTTACAGCCATGCGGATAAGATGCCTGTCATCTCGACTGCTAGTGATACGAGGCCTTTGGGATCGAGCACGGCGTTCCGTATTACCCTCCTGAACCCACCGATTCCATATTCTGTAAATAGTCATTGGATCTTGACCAACGCGAGCAGCAATGTCGCGATACGATATACCGCAATCGCGATAGGCTACAATTGGACGTTTATCAAAGTCGGAAACGTGATAGTATACAATGCATCACAACAACGTTTTAGCAGGCAACGCCGCTCAACTGCTGTTTTTGCATGAGAAATCGGTTGGAAACTTTCCTCATGTCAGCACGTTGTAGGTGTCGCCACCGGCGCCAACCTTGTGTGAATGCTCTGAAAAGATAATCATTTGCATATCCAGTCGGTTAAATTTCGCGTCTGTAGCACGTCATCTTCGTGGTGTACAATTTTAATGGCTAGTATTGTATGTCATATTTAAGTATCGTAGTTTATTACTTGTCACTTGCCAGTTCATGTTGCATTTACGGTCTCATCTGCGAAACTTTATGAGGATAGCACGAACCTGAGGTAGAATGCGGGGCGAAAGGTGAACACTGGGTACGACGTAGACCAATGCGAAACCAGGTATCGACCTCGACCCTTATAAATGACGATGTGCGTCTCCACGAGGCACAAACTGTAAGAGGCTCATCCCGAGAGAGCATCGTGGCGCGGCGGAAATATGAAGCCATTCCGCAGACTCACGGCGGGCGGGCACGCGGGGTCGTTACGTTTAAATCAGCTCGGCGGCGTCTGTTTGGCCGGTGCCGGCCGGAGCACGCAGGTGTACGGGAAACAAAGAGCGCATGACTCGGCCGCAGTGGATCGCCCGCGCCGGCACGGCCACGGCCGCGACCCCGCCCAGCACAGTACTGTGGCTTCGACGCGTCTGCACTGCTGCCCGCGCCGAACCCGCCGCGGTTGGCACTCAGGGACCGCCTACCTCGCTACCCAGCTGGGCTCCTGCGCTGAGCGCCGTGCACGACGTCTCACACCGACCACCAGCCCACCCAGCAGACCGACACCTGCGCGGCTTCACGTGTGGCTGCCTTTGTTCTGCGAAATCTCGTTTCGTTTGGTGCTGTGCAAAAATGAATTCTGCTATTACTTTCGACAGTATCCACCTCAAAACCCAGGCAATAATTATAAGACGAACCACCAGCACTTTCCGCCTCCATTTCCAACCATCCTATCCAGTTGGCTAATTGTACTAAAATACACTGAAACGCCAAAGAAACTGGTATATGCATGCGTATTCAAAACAGAGCTATGCAAACAGGCAAAATACGGCGCTGCGGTGGGCAACGCCTGCATGGATGCGTACGGGCATGGAGACAAGCTCGTGAATCCATGGACGATGCATATCAACAGGAAACTGTTCAAGCTGGTGGAGGCTCGGTAATGGTGTGAGACGTGTGCAGTTGGAGTGTTATGGGACTCCTTATGGGACCCCTGATACGTCTCGATACGGCTCTGACGTGTGACACGTACGTAAGTATTCTGTCTGATCACCTGCATCCATTCATGTCCACTTTGCATTCCGATGGACTTGGGCAATTCCACTAGAACAATGCGACACCTCACACGTTCAGAATTGGTGCAGAATGGCTCCAGGAACACTCTTCTGTGCTTAAACACTTAGCCCTGCAGGATTCATGGTGTCAGTTGCCTCTAGCACTACTTCAGACATTATTCGAGTCCATGCCTGGTCGTGTTGCGACACTTCTGCGTGCTCGCGGAAGCCCTGCCCGATATTAGGCAGGTGAACCAGTTTCTTTGTCTCTTCAGTGTATCTTGAATTAACCTTCGAGTGACTACTAACATGGAAACCTTATCAGCTAACATCCAACAGAAGGCCGTCAATACACTAACACCACCAAAACTACTAAGAGGACGAACTTACGGATTTCACCCTTCCACTGTTCTGCACACCTTCAACACTGATCTGACTCATCTTCTGCTGTATAAATTCTGCATGGGTCTCCACCCCGTCGGCTGCTGTGGCCGAACGGTTCTAGGCGCTTCAGACCGGAACCGCACTGCTACTACGGTCGCACGTTCGAATCCTGCCTCGGGCATGGATGTGTGTGATATCCTTAGGTTCGTCAGGTTTACGTAGTTCGAAGTCTAGGGGACTGATGACCTCAGATGTTAAGTCCCATGGTGTTTAGAGCCATTTTTTTTATCTCCACACACCAAAGTCCTCTAAGTCTCTCCGAATCCTCGAACACCACACTCTCCGTCTCGTTTTCAGAATCCGTTGTTTACCTTCCCTCACGTAGATCCTCTAATCCCATTAAATTACCACTCCTTCTCACCCACATCGAACACCTCCATGCCTCTTGTAGTATCCACAGACTGTATTCCAATAACACCATTGTTTCCTCTCTGATCACCAACCCTGGTCTGCTGCCGTGCCTTCACAAACACATCCCTCAGTCCCTACACCTACACACACTCTATATCCTATCCCATCGCAACTCCAACCTACTCCCAGATAGTGAGATCCACCCCAATATTTATCACGTCTGCCAACTTTAAGCTTTCCCTCACCTATCCCACTGCACATCATGGCTCCTGTCTCCTTTTCCCTCTCCATCCATCTCCATCCCTTTTCTCTTGTAACCACTAGCCTAGTCCCATACCACACTACTCCTCACCCTCTATCTTTCCCACCGACTGTATGTTCCACTATCTATCTCAACTCCTGCCTATCAGTTCCATAATTTTCCTTCCTAACAGAACCCCTTTCTCTTTACTCACTCCTCTGAACACTATGGAACATACTCTCTCCTCTGGCAACATTTCTCATCTAGTGTGGCTACTTCCGATTTTAAGTGAAGCCTCAGGGATTCAGTGTTTTTTATCATAGGAGTTTCACTTTCCTGTGAGGTGTTTGTAAAATGTAGTAATTTCCTTTTTTAACTGTCTGTCTTTGATTTTTAATTTAAAGTAGAATAACAGCCCCATATTTTGTTTCTAATCGTCATTAAAAATTTATTAATTTGTTTGAACAAAGAGTGGAATATTGTACCGCTGACAGCCTACCCCCTGCCCACATGGGGTGAGGGGAATGAAATAACAATAAAAAAATAAAACACTATCCACCATCACCATGGTAATAAAGCAACTGACTGTAACACTGATGTAACTGATGTTGTACTTCTTTCTGCGACCGGAGATTACATTTGCGCCGCCGATGAAAAGTCACTTGCAGCGTCTTGGTACCAGTGATATGTAGTATGGGACATACAGAACATACCCTAGAGCATTTTGAAGTCAGACGGGCACAGCCAATGTGAGTAGGTATGAAGTGGAGATTCTGGATACAAACTGACCTTTAACACATTCACTAACCTTTAAGGTCTTGATGTCCGCCCCTTTAGCTGAATGGTCAGCGCACTGGATTGCCACGCACGAGGGCCCGGGTTCGATTTGCGACTGGGGTGGGAGGTTTTCTCCCCTCAGGGACTGGGTATTGTGCTGTCCTTATCGTTATTTCGTCTCTATTCTAGACGCGCAGGGCGCCCCATGTGGCGTCGCACTCAATAAGACCTGCACTTGCCGGCCGAAATTCTCAAGGTCATGATATGCAGATCGCATGAACGCACATGATGTCCTCATGTCATTCCTATCCCTATCACTACGTCCTCACTCCCCTCTTAGCCTCCCCTCCCTCTTCCGAAAGCTCGCACTCCCCTTCTCTCTAGTTAATCAAACTCCAGATGTCAAAGCTAACCCATCTAGTGTGAAATTGAAACTAAAATCCAAGATGGTGGAACTAGCTCACTTGTGCTTTTACCACTTGTCCTTCCCCACTCCCCCTTTCCAGTCAGTCACGGTGAAGTATTAAACTGAGGTATCCAATGAGAATGAGCTGCCAGTTGCTGTCACTGAGTTAGAAGACATCCATTATTTCTGAAATCTTCAGCATATTCACCATGCTCTAAAGAGTCTGAACACTCTGACTTTTTTCAGTATGTATACAACCTAATCATTATGTAAACATTACAACTTGCAGTATCCAAATTTACTTTAAGGGGCGTCAAAAGTATCGGAATGCAATGAATTTTTTCCACCATTTTAAAAGTATTTATACAAAAATTACCTAAAGTGCATAAATATCTCTATTTTTCGAAAGAATTACGTTGTTGTTGTTGTTGTGTTCTTCAGTCCTGAGACTGGTTTGATGCAGCTCTCCATGCTACCCTATCCTGTGCAAGCTTCTTTATCTCCCAGTACTTACTGCAACTACATCCTTCTGAATCTGCTTAGTGTATTCATCTCTTGGTCTCCCTATACGACTTTTACCCTCCACGCTGCCCTCCAATGCTAAATTTGTGATCCCTTGATGCCTCAGAACATGTCCTACTAACCGGTCCCTTCTTTTTGTTAAGTTGTGCCACAATTCCTCCCCAGTTCTATTCAATACTTCATCATTAGTTATGTGATCTACCCATCTAATCTTCAGCATTCTTCTGTAGCACCACATTTCGAAAGCTTCTATTCTCCTCTTGTCCAAACTATTTATCGTCCACGTTTCACTTCCATACATGGCTACACTCCATACAAAACTTTCAGAAACGACTTCCTGACACTTAAATCTATACTCTATGTTAACAAATTTCTCTTCTTCAGAAACGCTTTCCTTGCCATTGACAGTCTACATTTTATGTCTTCTCTATTTCGACCACCATCAGTTATTTTGCTCCCCAAATAGCAAAACTCCTTTACTACTTCAAGTGTCTCATTTCCTAATTTAATTCCCTCAGCATCATCCGACTTAATTCGATTACATTCCATTATCATCGTTTTGCTTTTGTTGATGTTCATCTTATATCCTCCTTTCAAGACACGGTCCATTCCGTAAGGTATAGGACTTAAATGTCAGTGTTTCAAAGTACTTTACAGAGCGTTCAAAAGTAAACGCTGATTTTTACGTCATGTTTATAAATATTTAACCATAAAATTACATGAAGGGAGTAAACTGCAGTTTTGGGTAGGCTGTAATTCAGTTCTCACTAACATCATAAGCTGTTTTACCTAGTGTAGTGGTAGTTTGTTGTTAACTTGACTAATGCATCATACCAATACGTCAGATTACACTTAGCAGTTTTCGATTGCGTTGTTGGTTATTATCTGAGAAACAATGGATGGAAACATAACTAAGGAATTGCGCGTATTTGTTTTGCAGACCTGGTGGAAACATTACCATAATTACAATGATGCCTGTGATGTGTTTCTGGAACGCTTTCTAGTTATCCAATCTCCATATCGACAAGGTATCTGCGTATTCAGTTTCAATTTAACAGAGAATAGTTCGGTAGCGGAGCTTCCTCGTCCAGGAATTTCAAAGTATGTTACTACAGAAGAGAATTTTAACGTTGGTGTGCAATATTTTGTGCAATCATCGAATAAATTTCAAAGAGAAGCGTCCAAGGAGTATAGAACAGAAAGAATAAGCCTTCGAAGGATTCAGAAAACAATGAAATTGAAACTATGTAGGCCAATATTATCACAAGGACTAACTGAAGATGGTCCAAAGAGGTGTATGGAATTCTGCGAGTTGTACATAATCCGAGAAAAAGCCAAATCCGAGTTTTACAAAAGAATTCTTTGGAGTGACATAATACTTTTAAGGTGAATGGCAGACTAAATATACTCAGCTGTGGCAAGCAATACAGAGTTACTCTCATGGAGTTAGTTGATGGGCAGAGATTTCAGTGGGGGGCTAATCAGCCCCTTTTTTTTTTTTTTTTTTAACAAGAGTTAGCTCTGGAAAATACATACATATCTCCAAGAAGTGCTGAAAAATAGTCCACTTTATGAATACCTGCGGTCGTTTATGCAAAAATTTGATATGGAGAACTCCGACATTATGGAGTTACTGCGAGGGACTTTCTAAATGAAAACTGTTATGAGTAGTTTGGCAGATGTAGTGCAAATGAATGGCCTCCATTATCCCTTAACACAAAAACAATGGCTTTTCCAATCTGAGGTGTACTGAAAAATGAGGTTCAATCCGTCAAGATTCGTATTGTTGAGCATTTGAAGGAACGAATCCAATCACAGTTTGAGAATCTCCAGTTCCGAATGTTTGTGACGAAATTTGAAAATGGGTGTTGAAAAGGGGCAATTTCTGGTTAGAACAGCATCGAAATCACTTTGAGCCTCATTTTTGGGTAAATTAAGCCCTATGGCTATTTTCATTTGTTTAGTATTATTGTACCAACCACATATTGGACACATGATTTATGGCCTGCCAAGTATTTTAATGTACGTTATAGAATCTCCAAAAGCTATCAACCGTACGAAATTTTTTTCACTTCATTCAAAAGTCCAAAAAATGTGTATATGTTTTAACTTACTGTAGTTCCGGAAGCGCTCAAAGGTATTTCAACGCTCAGAACTTTTTTGCGTCATATTCGAAAGTATTTATCCAAAAAATTGCATAAAGCAGCACTTACATACCTGCAAAGTTCGAACAGAACATGAAATTAATTATTTTACACATCTAAATGTTCTTTGATGCTTGTCAATTGTAACAAGGCAGGCACGCAACGGCAAGAGGGAAATTGTTGACTGAGTGTTTTGATTGTTCCGATAAGTCTTGCTTAGCTGACATCTGATGCATCTGACTCTCTGCTAAGCGTAATACGATACAAATACAGCACTGCAGATCACACGAGGATACTACTGCTGATCGACCTGACAGCTTAACGTGCACTTGTCGATATTTTCTGCAAAACTTCGAAATGGCATATAAAATCGGAAACTGTTTTATGCCCGTTTCCTTTGTTATAGTCAATAGATGGCTGCACTCGCAAACTTTCACAGTTCTATTAATGTATACTGGTGTGAGGCGCAGTAGAGCCTCAAATCAAGTATTTCCCCTGAAACTGGTGTCATAACATAACCCCAGTGTTATTTCCATATCTAAATAATTACAAATAACACGGAGTTGACATTAGGAGTTTGGTCTAAAAGATCTACGTCATAAAATTAACCTGAGCAGGCTTATAACGGCAGAAAATATGTGTTAGCGAAAATACAACGCAATTACAGAAACTGATTGGCAATCTGAATTAATGGAAGAATGTAGAAAGTTGGGCCAATGTTGCTGTAAGACACGGTTTACCCTCAAATTAAATCTAAATTTTACTACGACGGTTGTCAAGTCTTACAACGGCATCTTTCTATGTTAGTCCGGCAGTAAGGCAGCACCTTGCATTCTACCTACAAATAAGGCGAGTACATCATTTGGTTGTGAATTATATTTACGAGTTTCTAGCACGAGCGACTTATTTTTAGTTATCTGTGTGAGTCCTAGTTCAGTTTTCTTTTTATTCTTGCATGTTTGAGTGCTTACTAGGCACAGTCTTTGGTTTTAATAGCAGCGCAGTGTGAAGTATCGCCCCTTCTACCGACCCTCGTATCGTACAGGCGTTTGTTTGTTTTGTTTTGGTTTCAATAACCCAATGTCGGTTACACCATTACTTGCTTTCATCCTGCAGATAAGGCGAGTACACAGTGTTTTATTTTTACGAGCTTCAAACAAGAACGACTTATTTTCAGTTACCTGTGTGGTTACTAGCTTAGTTCTTTACTTTATTGCACTCTTGACTGCTCACTAGGCACTGTCTGGCGTTCTAATAACTACACACATAAAAAAAAAGTTTTGCATCATCCCGGTTTCCAGAACTCCTTAAGAAAGACGTTGACTGTGGGTACTGTATCACGACACAGTCTCTTTGACTGTTCAGAGATTAAACCCGCCCAAAGATGTAAACAACTATACATGAGCAGCGCCTATTAGAGGGAAGGGGTCCGACAGCCGATCAGTTCTAGTCATTCCATCACGAAGGAGGTACACGGCTAGTGTTGTCTGTAATTCAACCATGCCTAGACAGTAATACCGCAGTTCGGTCGCGTCTGCATTGTTCCTTTGTATCAGGAAGGGCTCTCAAGAAGGGAAGTATCCAGGGGTCTCGAAGTGACCCAAAACGATGTTGTTCGGACATGGAGGGGAGACAGGAACTGTCGATGACATGCCTCGCTCAGGCCGTCCAAGGGCTACTACTGCAGTGGACGACGGCTACCTATGAAATATGGCTCGGAGGAACACTGACAACAGCACCACCATGTTGAATGATGCTTTTCGTGTAGCCACAGGACATCGTGTTACGACTTAAACTGTGCCCAATAGGCTGCATGATGCGCAGCTTCTCTCCCGACGCCCATGGCGAGGTCCATCCTTGCAACCACGACACCATGCAGCGCGGTACAGATGCGCCCAAGAACATGCCGAATAGACCGCTCAGAACTGGCATCAAGTTCTTTCACCGATGAGTGTCGCATATGCCTTCAACCAGACAATCGTCGGAGAGGTTTTGGAGGCAACCCGGTCAGGCTGAACGCCTTACAAACACTGTCCAGCCACAGCAGCAATGTGGAGTTTCCCTGATGTTTTGGGGTGGCATTATGTGGGGCCGACGTACGCCGCCGGTGGTCATGGAAGGCGCCGTAGCGGCTGTAAGATACGTGAATGCCACCCTCCGACCGATAGCGCAACCATACCGTCAGCGTTTTGGCGAGGCATTCGTCTTCACGGATGACAATTCGCGCCCCATCGTGCACATGTTGTGAATATCTTTCTTCACAATAACGACATCGGTCAACTAGAGTGGCCAGCATGTTCTCCAGACATGAACCGTATCGAACATGTGTGGGATAGATAGAAAAGGGCTGTTTATGGACGACGTCACGCACCAACCACTCTGAGGGATCTATGCCGAATCGCCGTTGAGGAGTGGCACAATCTGGATCAACAGTGTCTTGATGAACTTGTGGGTAGTATGTAACGACTAATACAGGCATTCATCAATGCAAGAGGACGTGCTACTGGTTATTAGAGGTACCGGTGTGTACAGCAATCTGGACCACCACAGCTGAAGGTCTCTTTGTATGGTGGCACAACATGCAATGTGTGGTTTCCATGAACAATGAAAAGGGCAGAAATGATGTTTATGTTGATCTCTGTTCCAGTTTTCTGTACAATTTCCGGAACTCTCGGGATCCAGGTGATACAAAACTTTTTTTGATGTGTGTATATACGAGTGGTGTAGAGTTTTATTGTATTTGGAATGGATGTGGACTGTGATTGCTGTGTTGAGATGCGAGCTGATTTGCTGACCCTTTGGTCACAGCTCCATGTGTTACTGAGTTCCCTCTCATAGCTTGAGGCTGCTGACAATGGGCATCACTATGGGAGAACGGACATGAGGAACTGATGGATGTCCAGCACGTTCCACGTGTCCCTTGACTGGTCTACTATTGTGGCCTACCCGGATGCCGCCCGCTCTGAGGCTAACCCCTCGGCGGTGGTAGAGTGGGAGGCTGTTCCAAGGTGTAGAAGGTAACGAACCACTTTCCAGGGTCCCACCGGAGGGACTACCTGGCTCGTATCAGAAACAATTTCAGCTGCTACTTGTGGCTGATAAGGCCCTGAGCCGGACGCAGTCCTTCGCCCTGTTACAGAGCAAACCTCTCGGTCCACAAAGACAGCGAATTTACATAGGGTGGGATTACTGGTAGTTAGGAGCTCCAACAGTGGGCGCGTAATGGGTCTCGTTAGGGTTGCCAAGGAGGGGAAGGAATCCAGTGTGCACTCTGTGTGCATACCGGAGGAGTCTTTTCCGGTGTGGAAAGGCTACTTTCCGTTGTCATGAAGAGCATAGGGTGCAGCCATCTGCAGGTGGTGCCTTATGCCCGTACTAACGATGTATGTCACGTTAGATTGGAAGAGATGCTCTCTGGTTTCGGGCAACTAGCTTAAGTGACAAAGACAGCCAGCCTTGCTTGCGATATGAAGACGGAGTTTACCATCTGTAACATCGTTGATAGAAGCGATTGGAGTCCTTAGTACAGAACCGAGTGGAAGGTCTGTATCAGGGCCTCAGCCGATTCTGAAACTGTGCAGGCTGCAGATTCCTCGACTTGCGCCATAGAGTGATGAGTTTCCTGATTGCGCTTAATAGGTCAGAGGCCCACTGGACACAGGAGGTGGATACATGGGTAGCGGGGGCTGTGTGGAGGGGACTGGGAGGTTTTTCAGGTTAGAGGATTTCGGGAAACTAAAGAAAGGGCGTCAGTCTGAAAGAGTGCAGTATAAACACAAGAAGGTAAACTCAGAAACAATCTGTATTGCAGTTCTCAACTGCCACTGCTGTGTTGGAAAAGAACCAGAGCTCTAGGCGCTGATAGAAAGCAATGAAGATCAAATCGTCATAATTACGGAAAACTGGTTGGAGCAGGAAGTAAGTTCACCTGAAATTCGTAGAAAGGACCTAATTGTTTTCACAAAGAGTAGATTAAGTACAGTTGGTGGTGGAATGTTTATTCCTGTCGGAAGTATAGTACTTTACCGTGTAGTGAAATAGAAGTAGATAGCTCATGTGAGCTGGTATGGGTAGAGGTGACACGTAACAACCGCATTAAATTATTAATTGAATCGTTTTACCGACCACCTCCCCTACACTCCCCCTCCCCCCCCCCCCCTCCTGCCGCTACTCAGATTATGCAGTTCCTAAATAATTCGAAGAAAACTTGAATGTTATTTCAAACAGGTACCCTACTCATACAAATATAGTTGGTGGTGACTTCAATCTACTCCAGATATGTTGGCGAGAATACATGTCTAAAGTTTTTGATAGGCAAAACCGTCGTCCGAAATAGCACTGAATACGTTCTCAGAAAATTATTTTGAACAATTAGTTCAGGAGCCCATCCTAAGTGTAAACGGTTGCGAAAACGTATGTTCCTAGAAACAAATAATCCCGAGTAAATAGGGGCCATCATGACGGTTACAGGAATTAGTGACCACAAGATCGATGTAACGGGAAGTAGTTTATCTAGTAGTGAAATTTAAGTAGATAGTTCATATGAGTTAGTATGGATAGAGATTATACCTGACAACCGGGAGAAATTAGTAACTGGCTCGTCGCCCGACTCAGATCACACCTACATCCAAACCAACCAAAAATAAACGCAAAATACAGCTACTTAAACACGTAGATATAAAATTGCTTGACGCCTTTCTAAGAGACAGTCTCCATTCCTTCCAGTCTGTTTAAGCGTAGACCAGATGTGTTGTAGATTCAAAAAAAGTATTGTCGTCCGCAACTGAGAGATACACATCAAATACATTAATAAGAGATAATATTTATCCCTTGTGGTACACAAAACAGATCGAACACACTTGCAGAAACTACATAAAAAGCATGCCGAATTTAAAAGATAGCAGAATCCCCAAGATCGTCAGAGTTTAACAAAAGCTGAAAATCTAGCGCTATCATCGATGCAAGATGCTTTTAATAGTTTCCACAACGAAACGCTGTCTCCAAATGTGTCAGAAAACCCAGAAAAATTCTGTAAAATACACCAATCGAAAGACTCTATCAGTACCTTGCTGTGCGATCCCAGTGATGACGTTACTGATTATAGTGCCCTAAAGCAGAGTTACTAAACACAACCCACAGTTCCTTCAAGAAAGAAGTCGTGTAAATACTCCAGAATTATTATCAAGAATAACTGACAACTTCAGTAACTTACAAGTAGATATCGTTGGTGCAGCGAAGCAAGTTAAATCAATAAAGAAAGGACTTCAGGTCCAGATTGTACACCAGTTAGGTTCCTTTCCGAGTAGGCTGATGCCATAGCTCCACATTTAGCTGTCATATACAGCAGCTCGCTCGTCGAAAGACCTGCAGCTAAATACTGGATGAATACAAGTTACACCTATACCCAAGAATGGAAATAGTGACAATCCCCTGAATTACAGGTCCATATCGCTAACTTTGCTTTGCAGTAGGATTTTGGAACATATACTGTGTTCGAATATTATGAATTACATGGAAGAAAACGATTTATTGACAAAGAGCCAACACGGATTCGGAAAATATCTAACTGGTATATCGTCTCAGTTATGCAACTGGAGTCATCATTTCCTGTCAAATAGGTCACTGTTCACAGTAACTGACGGAAAATCATCAAGTAAAACAGACGTAGTATCTGGTGTTCCGCAAGGAGGTGTTATAGATCGTCTGCGGTCCCTGATACACATTAACGATTTAGTAGGCAATCAGAGCAGCCATCTTAGATCGTATGCAGATGATTCTGTAATTTACCGTCTTATAAAGTCACCGTATCATCAATACAAATTGCAAAACGATTTAGACAAGGTATCTGCATGGTGCGAAAAGTGGCAATTGAAACCAAATAATGAAACACATGAAGTAATCCACATGAGTACTAAAAGAAATCCAAATAATTTTGTTTACACAATAAATCACACGATTCTAATGGGTGTAAATTTAAGTAAATACTTAATGATTACAATTACTAATAACTTAAATCAGAACTATCATGAACATAACGTAGCATGGAAATAAAACGCTTTGGTTTGCGATATACTGGCAGAATTCTTAGAAGACGTAACAGTTATACGAAAGAATCTGCTTACACTACGCTTGTCCGCCCTCTTGTGAAGTACCGCTCATCCTGTGGAATCCACATCAGACAGGATTGACAGAGGACGTCGGAAAAGTCCAAAGAAAGGCAGTTCGTTTTGTATCATCGTGAAATAGGGGAGAGTGTGCCACGGATACGATACGCGAATTGGAGCGACAATTATTAAAGCAAAGGCGTTTTTCGTTGCAGCAGGACCTTCTCATGAAATTTGAATCACCAACTTTTTCCTCAGAGTGTGGAAATATTTTGTTAACGCTCACTTACATAGTGAGAAATGATAATCACAATAAAATAAGAGAAATCAGAGCTCGCACCGGAACATTTAAGAGTTAGACTTTCCCGTGCGCGGTTTGCGATTGGGACGGTTGACAAATAGCTTGAAAGTTGTTCGATGAACCTTCTGCCAGGCACTTTACTGTGGACTGCAGAGTAACGATGTAGATGTGGGTGTAGAGGTAAGTGTGCAAAAGGGTGTTGAAGCTGAAGTATGAGATACTTTATTGATGGTTTAGAGAATGAACTTATATCACTTGTTTGTTTTTACATACATTTCACCAGGAGTTTAGGAACGTAAGGGGTTCCTAATACCACTTTGGATTTAGACATAGTGAAAGACAGTAACGAAATGAAGTCTTGCAATATTTACAAGTGGGGACAACGAGGCCAAGATCCTGTACAGTAATCGCAGAATGTATTTCCTATAACAGACTACTATATAATGTCAGTATCTGATTAAAATGTATGATGTAAAACATGACACACACACAGAGAGGGCGAGAGAGAGGCCGGCCGGGGTGGCCGAGAGAGAGGCCGGCCGGGGTGGCCGAGCGGTTCTAGGCGCTACAGTATGGAACCGCGAGACTGCTACGGTCGCAGGTTCGAATCCTGCCTCGGGCATGGATGTGTGTGATGTCCTTAGGATAGTTAGGTTTAAGAAGTTCTAAGTTCTAGAGGGCTGATGACCTCAGCAGTTAAGTCCCATAGTGTTCAGAGCCATTTGAACCACACACACACACACACACACACATACACACGCGGGCGCGCGTGCGCGCGCGCGCGCTATAGACCAAGGACAATAATCCATTTTAGGAAGGAAGAAGGTGAATTAAAGATTTTATTGTGAAGTATCACTGTAACTGGAGAGGATGACGGGGTCGATATTTCAAAAGTAAATTTATTTGCCAGTGTTCAGACAGAGAAAACACTTGTAGGTTGCTTTTCATAATATGTAAGTATAATTACAAATCTCGAAATTTCAGACTTTCTATCAAAATAAAACTGTTGCTGTTGTTGTTGTTGTTGTTGTTGTTGTTGTTGTTGCGGTCTTCAACCCGAAGACTGGTTTGATGCAGCTCTCACGCTACTCTATCCTGTGCGAGCCTCTTCGTCTCCGAATAACCAATGCAACCTACATACTTCTGAAACTGCTTACTGTATTCACCACTTAGTCTTCCTCTACGGTTGTATTCCCAATTTCCCTCCAATACTAAATTTTTTATCTCTTGATGTCTCAGAACGTGTCCTATCAACCGATCCCTTTTTTTGGTCAGGTTGTGCCTTGTATCCCTAATTCTATTCAGTACCTTCTTATTACTAACGGGATCCACCTATCTAATCTACGACATTCTTCTGTAGAACGACATTTCGGAAGTTTCCATTCTCATCTTGTCTCAACTGTTTGTCGTCCTTGTTTCACTTCAATACATGGCTACACTCGGGACAAATAGTTTCAGAAAAGACTTCCTAACATTTAAATCTGCATTCCATATTAATAAATAAGATTGTATTTTTTTTATATACAATATTTCTAACACAAAACACTTTTTTTCTTTTCTTTGCAAGTACAGTGCATCTCCATAGTAAGTATTTTTGCACACGTAAATTTTCTGTTTTGTCTACTAAAATACATGCAGCTTGCATATTGGCGCTAGTGGTAAAATCTTTTAGGTTAAACAGTTCCTGATAATGATGAAAGTTTATTTGCTGTAGCACGTATAGCAAGCACAGTGGATCATCAAATCAAATATTTTCACATCTAAATTGTCTGTATAACCTATTAAAACACAGACAGCTTACTGGAACTATTTCAATAAATTATAGGTTAGTAGGCGACCACAGTTCGATATTTATACTCTCCGTTAAATTCATCTAAATACGCAAAGAGTTGTTGGAAAACATACAGATGAGCACTGTCGCTGATCTAACTTACAGCTTAGAGTGCATTTGTTGATAAGAATTACCAAAGCAGTCTACTGATTTCCACATTTCTAAAACCGAAAGTTTAATACTCTACCACACTTTCAAAGAACAACAGACCATCAAATTAGCTTGCCCACATTTAAATTATCTGTACAATTAATTAAAAGGTACACACCTAGCTTACTGACAACATTAAAATCATCTAAATTCATAAAAACGGTTTACAAAACACAGATAAGAACTACTGCCGAAGTGCATTAAGAATTAGCAAAGCAAACAACGACGATGGTTTATGTCCTCAAAGAGAGAATCCATGTATCTTGGACTGCAAGACAATAAGATCCGAATACCTACCTGAAAAACAGATGTGAACACCACTGCGGATCTAAGTTGACGCCTGAAGTGCACTTTTCTATGAGAATTAGTAAAGTAATTAATATTCATCTAGAGACTAAAGCTTTCAAGTCCCTGTATGCCTACAAATAAATTGGTTTTTGGATGAGATGCACCTTGCGCAAAACACAGTTTTTCTTTTCGTCTGTTACCCAGACACTGAAGTGAAGTGGGGTTTTATTTTCTTTCTATTAAGCAACAGGGAAACGCTCTTTACTACCAGTACTTATATCAATTCGAATTTATATTACAAAGTATTTGAAAATTTGGACACACGTAAGAGTTCCTATATGTTCCTTGTTACCACTTGCAGTGGTTTTTTATGGATTTTTATATTTTACACCACAGTTGTTTTCCTTTCACAGTTTGTCATTTGCAGCCATATAGAACTGAAGTAGAAAAAGTTATTTGCATCGAAATTCTACGACTCAGAATGTTATGGTTAGGCTTGCTTATTCGATTATTATTTGCCTTCCTTTCACTATGACTTTCCATAGTTGGCAGTTTTCCTCAATTCTTAGTTTTTGTGTAGGGATGTTGCTACAATTGAGAATTTGCAGGTCGGTGTTGACGTCTGTTGGACTGTTTTTCATGTCCGTATGATATTCCACTAATTTACAATGGCTGCTGTCACTTTTTGGTGTTCTTCTGTGTTCCATGTGTTCTACATGTGTACTGCACATGTTCTGTGTGCACAGAGCGAAGAACAGCATTAAAAAGTCGCAGATGCCATTATATATATGCTGTATATATTATGGAAATGAAATACAGCCAGACAGACATCAACACTGACTTCAGAATTCTCTAGTGCAGTAACAGATCTCCACAAAACTAATCAGCGACGAAAACTACCAAATAGAGTCAGCCATAGTAAAAGGAAAACAAGGAAACACAGCTCTTTCCAATGGAACTCTCTTTGCCCTCGGAGAACTACAATACAATACTATCCCATGAAATCACACAGAAAATTAAATAAAGAACTAAATAAATAAGCAAAACACACAAACTTTTAATTATTTACGCACACAAGCACACAAACTTACACACACACACACACACACACACACACACACACACACACACACACACACCTGCGTATACACACCTGCAGTATCACATGCACCTCACAAAGATGAAAAAACTCCCACCCAGTACACATGCAACTATACAACTGTCCTCCATCTTGTTCTTGCAGTTTTTAAACAGTGACAGTGAAAGTTTACACAGTGCTGTTTTTAACAATTAATATAATGGAGGAAGGGGAACCTAGAAAAACTAAATGAAACATACTGTTCACACACACAAATCATCCTCACAGAATTAGTTAATATCAAACTGTGAAAGAAAATAACTGTAATGCAACACTCAAAACACCAGAAAAACTGCAGCGCATAGTAAGAAAGTATATATACAGGGTGTCTCTCCTAAGATTCGCGAGGGACACTTTCTGCGATGTTCCAACACATATTCAAAATTTCGTTTTGCAGTGTGTAGTTGGAGTCAGCCCAAACAAATCGTGCTCATCACATCTTTTATTCGACAGCTAGTGGTGTCGGAAAGCGTTGGTTTCTTTCCCATTACAAACAAAAGATTTTTAAACCAGAGTTTTACGTGCCAGTTTGATAGAGTGGCCTTAGATTAGTCTAGTGCGACAGTTTTCTATCGGTATGTATTAGCAGGGACTGTTAACCTCGAAGAATAACCAGTGTTGCAATAGTGACAGAACTGCCATGGCACGCACTGACTGCTACTACCAACCATGCAGCGCTGCTCAGTCGCTACTGGGTTTCTGTTTATTTTTCGTGTTTTATTGTCCCTGTGAATACATATCGGTAAAACAAACGTCGTACTAGACTAATCTGGGCCACTCTATCAAACTGGAACGTAAAATTCCGTTTCAAAAATCATTTTATTTGTAAGTGGAAACGAATCGACACTGGGCATCGCGTAAAAGACGTAATGAGCACTGTCTGTTTGCACTGACGGTAACGATACAGTGCAAAACCGAAATTGTAAATTTCTGTTGAAACACCAAAGAAAATGATCCTGACGGCACTCAGGAGGGACAAGCTGAAAAAAATAGTCTGCTTTCAAATTTGGAAATACATTTTTATAAATTCGAAGTTAAAGATATAAGTATAGGTAGTAAGGACGAATTTTCTGTTGTTTGAGACAAAGAAAATAAAAGCCCACTGATGACGCTAAAACTTCGGCGAAATATGTCTGGACAATAGAAGAAAAAGAAAACTGTGTCTTGCTCAGTGTAAAAACTATACGAAAACGAAAAGAAGCAGTGTTATTCCCACGTACGAAACTCGCGTGATATCAAAGTCAGCCGAACATTAAAGTGCTCATGGTAAGTTATTAGCCTCAACTTGGTGTTCATAACGTTTGCCGTCTTCTACATCTTTCGAGCGTAGTACTGTGTGGTAGAGATACATGAACTGTGCGAAAACCGGAACAGAAGAGAATGGAAGCATTTGGAATGTTATGCTACAGGAGAATGTTCAAAATTTAGTGGGCTGATAAAGTAAGAAATGAGGAGGTGCCCCGCAGGATTGATGAAAGAAAGAATACATGGAAAACAATGACGAGGAGTAGGAGCAGGATGATAAGATATCTGTTAAGAGATCAGGAAATAACTTCCAGGGCACTAGAGGGAGCTGAAGATAGTAAAAACTATAAAGTAAGACAGAAAGTGGAATACATCTAGCAAATAAATGAGGACGTAGGGTGCAGGTGCTATTCTGAGATGAAAAGGTTGGCACAGGACAGGAAAAGCCTTGGCACTGTAGCTGCGATTGGTCAATATTACCGACAATTCAATTTGTGCTCAAACTCTACTACGGCTAGCTAAATTGCTAGGAAATATCTTGTTAGGACAACTGGTAATGTCAGTACATTCTACACTCCTGGAAATTGAAATAAGAACACCGTGAATTCATTGTCCCAGGAAGGGGAAACTTTATTGACACATTCCTGGGGTCAGATACACCACATGATCACACTGACAGAACCACAGGCACATAGACACAGGCAACAGAGCATGCACAATGTCGGCACTAGTACAGTGTATATCCACCTTTCGCAGCAATGAAGGCTGCTATTCTCCCATGGAGACGATCGTAGAGATGCTGGATGTAGTCTTGTGGAACGGCTTGCCATGCCATTTCCACCTGGCGCCTCAGTTGGACCAGCGTTCGTGCTGGACGTGCAGACCGCGTGAGACGACGCTTCATCCAGTCCCAAACATGCTCAATGGGGGACAGATCCGGAGATCTTGCTGGCCAGGGTAGTTGATTTACACCTTCTAGAGCACGTTGAGTGGCACGGGATACATGCGGACGTGCATTGTCCTGTTGGAACAGCAAGTTCCCTTGCCGGTCTAGGAATGGTAGAACGATGGGTTCGATGACGGTTTGGATGTACCGTGCACTATTCAGTGTCTCCTTGACGATCACCAGTGGTGTACGGCCAGTGTAGGAGATCGCTCCCCACACCATGATGCCGGGTGTTGGCCCTGTGTGCCTCGGTCGTTGCAGTCCTGATTGTGGCGCTCACCTGCACGGCGCCAAACACGCATACGACCATCATTGGCACCAAGGCAGAAGCGACTCTCATCGCTGAAGACGACACGTCTCCATTCGTCGCTCCATTCACGCCTGTCGCGACACCACTGGAGGCGGGCTGCACGATGTTGGGGCGTGATCGGAAGACGGCCTAACGGTGTGCGGGACCGTAGCCCAGCTTCATGGAGACGGTTGCGAATGGTCCTCGCCGATACCCCAGGAGCAACAGTGTCCCTAATTTGCTGGGAAGTGGCGGTGCGGTCCCCTACGGCGCTGCGTAGGATCCTACGGTCTTGGCGTGCATCCGTGCGTCGCTGCGGTCCGGTCCCAGGTCGACGGGCACGTGCACCTTCCGCCGACCACTGGCGACATCATCGATGTACTGTGGAGACCTCACGCCCCACGTGTTGAGCAATTCGGCGGTACGTCCACCCGGTCTCCCGCATGCCCACTATACGCCCTCGCTCAAAGTCCGTCAACTGCACATACGGTTCACGTCCACGCTGTCGCGGCATGCTACCAGTGTTAAAGACTGCGATGGAGCTCCGTATGCCACGGCAAACTGGCTGACACTGACGGCGGCGGTGCACAAATGCTGCGCAGCTAACGCCATTCGACGGCCAACACCGCGGTTCCTGGTGTGTCCGCTGTGCCGTGCGTGTGATCATTGCTTGTACAGCCCTCTCGCAGTGTCCGGAGCAAGTATGGTGGGTCTGACACACCGGTGTCAATGTGTTCTTTTTTCCATTTCCAGGAGAGTATAAACCACGAATAGCGTACGCCAGATGTAACTGTTACACCTTTTTGTGTATTTCGATACCACTGAAATATTGGGAACTCATAACAGAACAATTTAGATTTAATTTAGGAACGCATTGTGTTGTTGGAATAGTAGGTCTCATTTACTACTTTCTTTCAATAATTCAATAATTCGTGTGCTTGCATATAACACAGGCCAACGAAAAATGTTTTTCGAAAACTTTTTTTTATTTGATAGCTGATCTTTATAGATTTTTATGAGGTGAATCCAAACCTAGCCTTAGTTTTTTCATTTCATAGTTCTCGAGCAATATGCTTTTTACTATGTAGTATAAGAATCCTATGCTATACGGTAAATGGGGAATTTAATGAAACGCTTTATTACAACATAAGCATGGTTTATATTTACAGTAAACTACTTAAAACAATGATATGTTTTAACTGAGGTTTCACTTGTCAGCTGGAATTGGTTTGTATTTACTTTATTTTCTTCTTTGTATCTTCTAATATAGCTTTTTCTATGATGAGTCGCTTGCTGAAATTCTTGGTGAAGTAAGCAACAGTAGTCCTCCATCACGTCAGTGTTCCAGCGGTCTTGGTAGCGTTTTTCCATCACTTTAATTTCCTGGTGAAAACGCTCTCCTTGCTCCCAACTAACATCTCCCATATTGTCTGAGAAGTAATCAAGGTGACTGTTCATAAAGTGAACTTTCAGGCTCATTAAACAACCTAAAGTTTTAAACTTCTTTAATATTGTAGCTATTATAGAAACATATTCTGGGTCTTTTTCACATCCTAATGACTTTGTAACGACTCGCTTCAATGATAACCATGCTTCTTTCTCATTTAAGGTCATTGTGTGATTCAAAGTTAACATCAAACATCAATTTTCTAATGTCAGGTCCGACAAAGACGCCTTCTCTTAGTCTAGTTTCTGAAAGGTGTGGAAACTTTTGGCATAGATACTTAAAACATGGTCCATCTTTAGGCAAAGCCTTTACAAACTGTTTCATTAGGCCTAACTTTACGTGTAGAGGTGGTAGGAGTACGTTTTTTGGATCTACAAGGTTTTGCGTACAATGTCCTTCTCACCGGGTTTTAAAGAGTCCCTAACAGGCCAGTTCTTTCTGCACTAATCTTGATCCCTAGCCCTTCTGTCCCTTTCATACAAGTAACATCGAAATTTGTTACAGACACCATGCTGAAAAAGGGCAGAATAGAGTGTTTTATTTAGCATTGTTTCTAGGATTTCATAGCTTTCTTTCATATGTACAGAATGCCCAACAGGTATAGATGCATATGTTAACATTGTGTAATAAAACAGACTTTAAACTAGTTTTGGATGGATCAATAAACAGCCTACAGTCTTCCTTTTCGTATTCAGTACCAAACTCATTCATCACACCAGGAATGTCTGAGCAGTACACTAAATCACCTTCTTGTTGAAAAAACTTGGGAACTGCTGCTCTCTCTTTCTATAGATGTATATGCTGGTCCCAATTGCCAGTAAGTTCTTTTCTTTTAATCTAGAACCAAGCAGTTCAGGTTTTTCTTTCGTTAAGCTCAGATCACTAACCAAATCGTTAAGCTCGGTCTGAGTAAACAATGTGGACTCTAGACTTTCTGTATTGCAATAGAATTCATCATCATCTGGTTCATCTAAATAAGATTGTACACCAGAAAATACTTCTGTTGGAATAGAATTAAAATCATTTGGTGGTTCAGTAACAGGCAACTACACACCATGCCCTACTGGTCGGATGGAGGATGAAAAGTTAGGGTAGCCTTACTATCTTCTTGTTTTTCAAATTATGACCAGTAATATCAACACTGCAGAAGTAGCAATTATCGGAATGATTTGTTAGCTCCCTCCATATCATAGGAACAGCAAATATAAAGGCTTTTTTCTCTTTCTTCTGCCATTTCCTCAGATCTTTAACACACACATAGCATACCTTATGTGGCGGCCAAGATTTATCTTGATCACCAAGTTTAGATCCAAAATATAATAGATAAACCTTTTTCATGAAGTCTGTAATGTTTCTTTGGTCTTTATTAATCACAATTTCACCACAAATATAACAAAAACTGTCAGCAAAGTTTTTACAACCACGATTAGACATTGTACTGAGCACACGTACAGGAAACGGGAAAGAGAGGTTAAGTTGACAGTAAGCAAAAGACCATCTGTTAAAATAGAAACTGAATTGACTTTTTTTGCCAGTAAATGTTTCTCAATAGTGCTACCAACGTCATCTACATTCATTAAAACTCCTTTTTAAATTATTATATAAAAGCTGTTAATTTTTTAAAAAATCACTTAATTTAATAAATTTTACTTAAAATGTGAAGAAATGGTGGTGATACGGTTTTTTAAGTATCATATTTGGATTTTACACCCTAAAAAACATAAGTATAATGTATTTTCAGCAAAAAAGTTTTTTCATCGTTGGCTTGCGTAATTGCAGATAATATGTATTTTCTGCAGTTATTAGCCTGGCCACGGTAATTTCGCAGTTTCGATCTTTTAGACCTGATTTTTAATGTCACATGTCTTGGTTTTTTTCATCTATTTAGGCATGAAAATAACATTGGGGTAGATCACAATTATGTTTTAAACTCCTGTTTGACGAATATGTCTGTATATGTGAAACTAACGTTATGACACTTGATGTAGATATTGCACTTTTTTGCACTGCTTAAATAATTTTGTGAACATTTTTGACTTGAAGAAAACATTCTAAAACTTGACAAGAGACATAGATGTGGAAAAAATTGATTTGAGGCTTTGTCATGCCTTACACTACAGTACTTTAATCGATCAACGAGCAAGTGAGCAAGTACACTTAAGCTATAAGTTAGATAAGCAATAGTACACATGTGTCTTTTGCAATACGGCATGCTTGTGATATTGCGCCAAGCCTACAGTTAAATGCGGGAACATACAAAACGCTCAGTCAGCGATTTCGGTTATCTGCTTGTCTGCCTCGTGACACTTTGCAAGCATCATAGAACATTTAAGATGTGTAAAATATATTTGAGACTCCATCTCAACTTCGCACGTACACAAGTGCTGCTTTATTTAATTTTTTTAGGTATGGTGCAGATGATAGAGATAGTTTATATACTTCTGAGCACGACCAAAACTATATCGTAAGTTACATCCATTACGTAATTTGTAGGGTAAATACTTTTATTAAGTGCAAAAAAGTAAGGACTTTTAAATACTGTAGTTTACACCCCTTACTTAATGTTTTGGCTAAATACTCTTGAATAAGGTACAAAACTTTCAGAGCATTCAGATACTTCGAGCACACCAAACTGCACTTTGAAATACTGCAGTTTACTACCCTTACATAGATTTTTTGGATAAATACTTTCGAAAATGGTACAAAAATGTTCATTACATTTAAATAGTTTTGAGAATTCTATAAAGTGCTTGTGTGTACTACAAGTAGCACTCTGTGCATAATTCTTTGTTTGAATGTGCTAGAAGGAAAAAATAAAACGCAACATTTTGAAACTTTTGAGCACTCTTTAAGGTACTTCGACATACTCCAGTTTACATTCGTTACATAACCCTTTGGAAAAATATTTTTGAATGTATTGGGAAAAAACAGTGTTGGATACTTTTCAGCACCGTGTAAAATACTTTCTGGTACAATAAGTTGCACACTTTACGTAATTTTTCTGTTGAATACTGCAAAAAGAAAACAGATAATCATAGAGTTTGCATACTTTTGACCATGAAGATGGCAGCAGGTGTCGGAAATCATGCATATTTTTGATCATGATTCCAGAAACTTGCAGCTTCATTCTGGTAGGTTCCCTCATTTTAATAGTTCGCTGTGATTAGCAGGAGAGGGGTAGTGAGAAGGGAGAAAAACGGGTATAAAGCAGAAATGGGTTAGTTTCTTCAACTAAGATTTTAATTTTAATTTCCAAGTAACTTGGTTCATTCAGCCACCTTGCATTTTTAATGGTTGAAGAGAAAGAAGTGGAAGGGGAGAGGAGGGGGACATAATGGGAGAGCAGGAATGGGAGTAAGAATGGCATGATGACATGATGGTTGTTCATGTAATATTCACGTGATGAATTTCAAGGTCAGTTCCTGTGTCCAAGGTCATTTTTTATCCAGAACCCCAAGACATACCTACTCCCGTCGTGCTTCAAAGCTGAAATCCATGTTGAGAGAGAGAGAGAGAGAGAGAGAGAGAGAGAGAGAGAGAGAGAGAGAGAGATGCAGTCTCTCGTTACCAAGCGCTTGCTTCATTGATTTGCTAAGTGAGCATCATATTTGTCTAGCAATAGTACTTCACGTACATTCTAATATCGACACTTCATCGTTTAGGCGTATGGGCAAGCAATAACGGAAATAAAAGAAAGGACGAAACGGAATTAAATTCTTGGTTAAAAGATTTCAGTGATAAGATTCATCATTATTACAACAGTTTTGAAATGTCTCTTCAGACAAGATCTGTGATTATTCGTTAGGCTGTATTCCATACCATCAGATTTTTCGAGATGTCTGTATTTCATGTGCTCCTGATGTTTGGCAGAGGTGAGAAAGCATTCGAAAATTCCAGGTGAATGTATCAGTATCTCCTTGGGACAATCTATTCCAACAGCTTCCCAGCACTGTACTGAACATCAGCAGCACACAAAGCACATAAATCTAGAAAAATTTGTTGCTGCCAAACGTACCCATGCGAATAAGCACACGAGCTTTTTCGAGCAGACATGAATTCAGGCCAACACATCAGACTACTATGATTCAGTCAAATGAACTTGTAAGTTATTGCGAGCACTTGAAACCGAGAGACAATATCGGCGTATGTCCCCTAGCATACATCGTGATGGAAGAATATGCGAGTTACGCTTCATTATTGGCGCCAATATAATATTTGGTCGCATGAGACTCTACTACTAGGAGAATGGCCCTGAGCACTATGGGACTTAACATCTATGGTCATCAGTCCCCTAGAACTTAGAACTACTTAAACCTAACTAACCTAAGGACAGCACACAACACCCAGCCATCACGAGGCAGAGAAAATCCCTGACCCCGCCGGGAATCGAACCCGGGAACCCGGGCGTGGGAAGCGAGAACGCTACCGCACGACCACGAGATGCGGGCTACTACTAGGAGACTTCAAAAAGTAAGTTACACATTATTATGGCTAGTGAAGTAACTTTCAATGACTGCTGCAGTACACTTCAAAATGACACAGATACATCACATTATTTTCCAACATGGTCAGCTAGTTTCTGTATATAACGATCGGAACGTTCTCCCAGTCTCGACGACAGAAATCCTCCCGTTGCTCACGGAACCGCTGTGGGAACGTTCTTATTTTTGAAAGGTCTGCGTTTGTAGCGAATCAGTACGTCGACCAGCTGGACATTATCATGTGTTATCGATATCGATGGCTTTCCTCCCCGATCAGGCTCACCCATTCCGTGAGGCCTTCGTCACAAAACTGCCACCATTTCACTGCAGCTGAATTAGACATTCTATAACGCTGCCAGAATTTCACGGTGGACTAATATGAAATTTAGACGTTTCGCTCAGAAGAACCGTACTCTCCGATGTACTTCAGCTTTGGAGTACGTTTCCAGTTCCCGTTACATTTCACTTCCACACTGTGACGGATCTATTATTGATACTGCAGCAGAACAATGTCTGCAGGAAGCCGAAATCCGACAATGCGCTACTCATTTTCTGTAATAGACTTAGTGTGGGAAGACATGAGTAACTTGTTTTGAAGTCCATTCTTACATCATCAGTTCGATCCCGCCGGAGGTTCGAGTCCTCTCTCGGGCATGTGTGTGTGTGTGTGTGTGTGTGTGTGTGCTGTTCATAGCATTAGTTAGTTAAAGTTAGTTTGAATAGTGTGTAAGTCTAGGGACCGATGACCTCAGCAGTTTGGACCCTTAGGAACTCACAAACATTTGAACATTTGAACACATCATCAGTTACAGCTCTGTGACTGCGTCATTTCTTTGACTGTCGCTTTCCAGACGGCGAAAATGATTGTCTTCATTGAACATGAACCAGAAAATGATTGTCTTCATTGAACATGAACCAGAAAAGTTTCCCTAAATAATTTAATAGAACAAATTCATCGCGAAAGACTTCGTGGTTCTAAAAATTATTTGAACTTCCTTTTTTTTTTAATTGACAACGGTTATTTTGTCCACGGTGGAGACTTCTTCGACTGACTTTGGAATGGATATCGGTGAAAATCATTCTGTTATCCATTTTTGTCTTTCAAAAGGCTGAAGCACCCTGAATCACTGGTGGAAACGAAGCTGTGAGGGTGGATGTGATTCGTGTCTGGGTAATCCAGTCACTACGTGAAATATCAGCGAAAGGCAACGCTGTGGGGTACTTCCGGGTCTGGCACGGTGTTAAACAGCCAGAAAGTTACATTTACATCTATACATCTGCAGTCCAAAAGCCTACTTACAATGTGTGGCGGAAGGCACTTCTCGAGTGTTCTTTGGTTCTTAGGTATGCAGTAGGTGAACACAGCACGCAAGAATCAATGCACAGGAATATAACAGGAAAGACAAAAGTAAGTGATAAATCACTACCCTGTGGTTGTAAATAGATAGAAAATCTAAACGTGGTGCCACGAAGCTCCACATTTCTCGTATCAAAATATGTATAGCTAAATAATCTATTAATGATGAGACACGTTTGGTGAAAAACAAAATTAACATTCAGTTGCAGAAGACAGATAATATTTTTACTTCACTGAACAATAAATGTCATTGGAATACCAACAGAGATACAATTTCAGGAAATAATAACAATAAAAAAATGTTGTTGCCTATTTCATCATCAGTGGCACTGGTAAAGCACTCGCACAATACTCGTCTCTCAGAATTGCAGATGAAAGTTCTGATGTCGGTTGTAATTTGTTGTACGTCATTAATCTTGATACAATGAGATACACAGTATCCTTGATACCGTGAGTTGATAACATAATTATGTTTATTGTGAATAAATCGTTCACGTTTTACGCACTCACACGGTCTCTCTTTCTACACATATTTACGACCGTATCGTTAATGCCAGTAACGAAGTATCGTACGTAATTCATTGCTGTTGGAAACAGGAATACAGTGGTCACATAAATTCAGTACTATAAAATGCAATAAACGAAACAGCTCTCCTTCCACAGGAGTAATTAACATCGTTGTGTGTGTGTGTGTGTGTGTGTGTGTGTAGTGTAAACGTATATCTCGATGGCAAATAAGGTGAGGGAAGCAGACAGGAGATGCAAAGGCACCTATTGCTGAAAATAACAGCATCAGGATATATGTCAATATTTGCCTTGTAATTACATACCCACTAAACGGCTCAGTAAAACCCCAAGTCAGATAGCTTTTCTGCTACTTAGTCTGGAAGAATCTTGTATCGCTTTATTATGAGCAACTGACAGCCTAATTAACATGGTCCTTAATGCCATTTCTTGTAACAAACCTAATTATCCCACAGTGTGGTAATTCCTTTTACACTGTAAATCCTTCAGTAAGAATGAAAACTTTAGTGGAAACCTGTATAACAAATATTGAGAGACATGAAACCGCGAAGTACAGATCACAGGAGCAGAAATACTTTCCTAGTTGCTTCATTGCGTTTAAAACAGTTCATATAGCAAAGACAAATTAATCCTAACTGTATCTCATCTAAGGTCTGGCTTTTCCAACTCCTTTTGACGTGATTCAAAGATCTTTCTGCAGTACATCACTAATGAAAAATCTTCCAAAAGTTTCACTTATACGTTGCTCTGAAACTTCGTATCAAATTAAAACTGTGTGCCAGATCTGGACACGAACCTGGGACCTTTCTCTTTCGTGGGCTTGTGCTCTACCGACTGTTCCCTGCTGTCTTGCTCCAATTGATACGGCGATAGGAGATTAAGAAAAATGGCGGAATGGAATGACAATGGAAAAACTGCACAAGAACAAAATACCTGGGGGTTACATTAGACCGCACGTAATCTTTTAATCATCACCGCCTCTGATTTGCGACTGATGTGATATGCCCCACCACATCGTGTGCCATTCACTTCAGCTCAGAATAACACTTCCACCCAACGTCTTTGATTGTTTATTGGGTGTATTCCAGTCTCTATCTTCGCCCTTCTTTTCTTCTATAGCTCCGTCAAGTACCACAGAAGGTATTCCATGATGTTTAGGCTGTGACCCTTTTCTTCTCAATGTTGCACATTTTCTCACCGATTCTGCAGATAACCTCCCCAATCCTTATTTCATCAGTGTACCTAATTTTCAAGATCCTTCTACAGCACTACATCCCCAACGTTTCCATTATCTTTTTTTCTGGTTTTCCCACAATCCATGATTCTCTTCCACACAGTGCTGTGCTGGAAACGTACATCCTCAGATATTTCGTCCTCACAATGGGAGCAACGTTTGATACTAGTAGATTTCTTATGATCAGGAATGCACTCTTCATCTGAGCTAATGTCCTTTTTATGTCCTTATTGCCTCGTCTCTCGAGTGTTCTTTTGTTTCCAAAAATGAAGAATTCCTTCCGACCTTCTACTTCGGTGTCACCAATTTTGATGTTCATTGTTAATGTCACTTTTGCTAGTCCTCATAAATTTCGTCTCTTTAGTGTTTCGTACCTCAGTTTGTAAAAACGGAATCCTGACAGCATCGCTTTGTTGTCAGTCCGTGTGTCTGAATGTCTGTCTGTCTATCTGCCCGACTGTTTGTCTCAGGAACGGTTCGACATATCACGTTCAAATCTATGTTAATTATTAAGGTCTACGGTCCTTTGGCAGTGTACAGGACTATAAGTAATCGTAATCAAAAGATACGGCCACTTGCATCACATAATTTGATACTCGAAAATTCACTCATCAAAAACTGTAGGGTACTTACCGTTGACAGGGAAATCTTGAAACTTAGCAAGAAGCAAGGTGTCAGAGTACAAGTAAAGAGAAAAATCCGAAGATTGTTAATTTGTAATTATATAGCATGGAACGAACGTTTTTCTAATTTTTTATTCATCTGTATGTCGTCCGTCTATTAAGAATCCTTTTTCAGTTTGGCGTATCAAGTTCAAATTTCTCTCACATACTAAAGTCTATGATCTCTTAGCGCTGCAGAACATTTTAGCTTATAAGTCTATTGAATTAAAAGATTCGCCCATTGATGTGAAATATTCTGAAACTCGCAAACCGATTCATCAAAACTTATAGAATACTTCTTGTTGACCTGTAATAATAAAATTCGGGGTGAAGCAAAATTTAACAGTGCAAGAAACGTAAATAAACCTGAAGATAGTTAAATTGTATTTATATCACACAAAAATATATCAAAGGTATAACAGACAAACATTACTGCATCAAAACATAAAATGTAGGTTGTATTCATGTTTTAGTTAGTAAATAAAAAAATGTTTTATTAAATTTTGCGTATCTACGGAAAGGATGAATCACGTAAAACTTGCGCCGAAAATATTGCGGAAATGAAAAGTGCTATTGATGTGCGATTTTCACACAGTGGATTGGTAGTCAGGGACTCGTATTATTAACTACTCAACAGGTTTTCAAACTCTTAGAAAGTCTATTTTTTGTGCAAACATACACTTCTTAAATGGAACAAAGTGTATTGACATCAGCAGATTAAAAATAGTTTAAAATAGAATGTCGTTGGTGTTTGTCTCAACATTCCAGTCGTTTAGTAGATATCGTATTTTGGAAACTTCCCACACCGACGCTCGCACAACACCTCTGGTAGCACACACTAAAATTAAAAAAAAAAGTGTATATAATATCTATGTGGATTCTCACCAGTAGCGAGACATTTGACCATCACAGGTTGTGTTCAAAATGACCACCGGCAGCGGTAATACACGGTTTCAGTCTGGTATGGAAAACTACTGCAATCATAATAGCATTTCAGAAGAGATGTCCGACCAGGCTGCAATAATATATCGTTGCATATCATCGGGTGTAGACGGTATGTCCCTGTAGACAGCTTCTTTCAGCTTTCCCCACAAAATAAGTCTACATGTGTCAAATCCAGGGAATAGGCCGCCCAAGGTACTGGTCTTCCAACAATTTGGAAACAATTCAAGAAGACAAGCTGTAGTGCTTCGTTCACTATGCACTTGACAGACATCATGCTGGCAACACAGATTCCTCCAAGTCTGCAGAGGGACATCTTCTAGAATTCGTGGAAGATGGTGTGTTTGGAGTCTGCGATACTTGTGCGCATTCAGTGTTCCGTCTACGAAACACGGGCCTATGACCTGATGGTTCATTACCCTACACCACACGTTTACACTCCATGGACGCTGACGTTCCATCTGGAGAAGTCAGAGGGGATTGTTAACAGATCAGTAGTGCATGTTTCGGTGGTTTACTTAGCCATGACTGGAAAATGTAGCTTCATAAATAAACGATATATGTCTTGATACCCTTGTACACGATTCTCATAGTTGTTTCCATGCAGCTCTTGATGGGGAGAGAGATGAAATGGATAGAACCTACGTTCATGGGGACACTTGCCTGACTCATGCCACTTCCTCGTGCAATTGCGCAGGAGCTAATGTGGATTCAGCTGCAACAGCAGCAAGAACATTAATTTCCCTCTCTTCTGTTGTCACTTGTTTCCTTCTGTTCCGTTGTGTAGGTCTTACACTAACTCTTTTACATATATAGATGAAGATGTTGATAAATGATTGCCGAGATGGTTGATGTCTACTGGGATATGTTGCCACATATACCATACAAGGACGAACTGCATTTTCCTACACTCTCCAATCACCATGAGCATGTCGACTTTTCCTGCATTGGTAAATCTCATCGCCCACTTACGACCTACTGCTTGAACTGTCGCACTCTGACTAGCAATGCACTCGAGGAACACAAAAGCGCGCGATAAGCAAACATAACAAAAACAAGTGTCGATGTGGAAACTTTTCAAAATACGGTCTCTCTTAATCGACTTTTACTGGAATCATGCAACAAACACCACTGACATTCCAATTCACTCTAATCTTAGTCTGTTAATACCAACAGGCACTGTTCTATTTGTTGTTGTTGTGGTCTTCAGTCCGAAGACTGGTTTGATGCTGCTCTCCGTGCTACTGTATCCTATGCGATCCTCTTCATCTCCTAATAACTACTGGAACCCACATCCTTCTGAATCTGATTACCGTATTCATCTCTTGGTCTTCCTCTGTGATTCTCTCCCCGCCCACTACATACACACACTCTTCCCGCCAACAATATGCTGGCAGTCACTTTATGTCTAAGAAAGTGTCCTATTATCCGATCCCGTCTTTTGATCAAGTTGTGCTATAAATTTCTTCTCTCCTCACTGCTGTTCATCACTTCCTCATTAGTTACGTGGACTACCTACCTAATCTTCAACATTATTCTGTAACAACAGATTTCTAAAGCTTCTGTTTTCTTTCTGTCTAAACTGTTTATCGTCCATATTTCACTTCCATACATGGTTATGGTTCAAATGGTTCAAATGGCTCTGAGCACTATGGGACTTAACATCTATGGTCATCAGTCCCCTAGAACTTAGAACTACTTAAACCTAACTAACCTAAGGACATCACACAACACCCAGCCATCACGAGGCAGAGAAAATCCCTGACCCCGCCGGGAATCGAACCCGGGAACCCGGGCGTGGGAAGCGAGAACGCTACCGCACGACCACGAGATGCGGGCACATGGTTATACTCCAAACAAATATTCTGAGAACAGACTAACTGACACTTAAATCTCTATTAGATGTTAACAAATTTCTCTTATTCAGAAACACTTTTCTTGTCATTATCAGCCGACATTTTATATCCTCTCTACTTCAGCTATCATCGGTTACTTTGCTGTCCAAATACCAAAATTCATCTATTACTTTAAGAGTAAAAAAGTGAATTCTTGCACAAAGATACACTTTCTAAGTATTATTACGATCTATTGATTAGCGAACATTACGAGCCCCTAGTTTTTGTATGTCGGGCAAGTCATAGGAATGGCTGCAGAGATTCTGATACAGTCTTGGAATTCCCGGGACCAATACCTTAACAGAACTTGTATAAAAAAAGGCAAAAATCGCTGAGATTCTCGATTCCAAGGATAGATGAACTTTACATATGTATATATAATTAAGTCTAAAAATGGGTCAGATACCTCCGAGCACTATGGGACTTAACATCTGAGGTCATCAGTCCCCTAGAACTTAGAACTACTTAAACCTAACTAACCTAAGGACCTCACACACATCCATGCCCGAGGCAGGATTCGAACCTGCAACCGTAGCGCCTCGCGCGGTTCCAGACTGAAGCTCCTAGAACCACATGGCCACAGCGACCAGCTTAATTAAGTCTGCGTGGAACCCTTAGTGCGCTAGTCCCACTCGCACTGGCATATATATATATATATATATATATATATATATATATATATATATATATATATATATATATATTTTACTGTTTACGCTCGATCTATATTCTTTATTCATTAAACTGTTCGTTCTTTTCAACAGGCTTCCCTTTCACTGAGGATAGCAATGCAGTAAGCGAATTTTATCACTGATATCCTTTCTCCTTGAATTTTAATCCCACTCGTGAAATTTTCTTTTATTTTCGTCATTGTTTCTTCGAAGTATAGAAACAACAGTAGAGTCTAAAGACTGCATCCCTGTCTTACATCCTTTTTAATTCGAGCTCTTCATTCTTATTCTATTCCTATTGTTCGCCATAGGCTTATTAACAATGATTCCCTGTAGCTTATACCTATTTTTCTGAGAATTTCGAACATCTCGCACCTTTCTAAACTGCTTTTTTATTATGTGAATAATATTTTTAGTTTTTATTATACGAACTATATTTTTATTTTGTAAATAATATTATTTTTATTACGTGAATAATATTATTTTTATTTTTATATTATGTGAATAATATTTTTCGAAAGTCTGACTGCATGTCGCTAGTTTCACCGATTTTGTACATCGACTTGGTTAGACTTTTGGTGGCACTTCTCCCGAAGGTTTTTGAAATTCTGAAGGATCGTCATGTATCGTTTCTGCTTATTTGATTTTCATCTCTTCCAACGCTTCTCAAGTCCTGAGTCTGTCACCAAACTGGTTACCATTTCTTCTTCTATCATTTCATCAGAAAAGTCCTCCCCCTCGTAGAGGCCTTCAGGATATTCTTTCCAGCTACCTGCTCTTTCCTATGCGTTTAACAGTGAAATTTCTCTTACATTGTCAATGTTGAGGCCTTTCATTTTAATTTTACCAAAGTTGATTTTGACTTTCCTATATGCTGACGCTATCTTTGAATGACCATCGTTTTTTTCTACTTCGTCATTTTCCCTAGAACCGTTTCTGTTTATCTTCTCTGCACTTCCTACTTATTTTATTCCTAAGTGACATATATATATGCATTTCTGTCTTCGCCTGAGTATCTGTGTACTTCGTTCGTCGATCTATTGCTCTTCTATTAGCCAACGTTTCTTCGCAATTACCTTCTATGAACCTATATTTCTCTGTAAAACTTCTGTGGCTGCATTTTATAGAAATGTCTGTTTCTCTATATCAGAAGTGCACACTCTTTTATCCTTTACGGAGTATCTACAGCCTTAGACTACTTCAAATACACATCTTCATTCTTCAGTAGTTCAGTATGCCACCTCTGTACAAGTTGTTTCTTCCGCGCAGCACTCGTCACTTGAGTTTGCTCTTTTCCAATAGAAAATTGTGATACGCCTTACAGTCCTTAATGTCGTATCGAAATGTAAATGGTATTTACGGGACGTCGTAATGCCCTCCTAATGTTAATAGTTTTGTTACAATGTGGGTTGAATGTCGTGAAGAACTGCATGGAAGTATTCATATAGAAGCATGTTGTATCCACTAGTACGTGAATACCGTTAACAGGTACAGTGTTCACGTACGCGCGATCGTCAAACACAGATAACTGTGAGAGTGTTACTGAGAAACTTCAGCCTGACGGTTATAAACTTTACTGCGTTAGCCGTGGCAAAATATTCTGAGTTTACTCGTCCAATAAAGAACGGTCATGAAATTAGTTCTGGTCCCACTGGTGTGATTATCGTTTTGAAATGTACAGTACCACAGGTTATTTCACGGAAGCATTTTCAGAACTTTTCTCATCACTCATCTACCTGGTTTGATGCAACACACCAGAAACCCGTTTCTTGTGCCAATCTCTTCATCTCAACGTAACACTTGCACCCTAAGTGCTCAGCTATGTCTTGGATGTATTGTAGTTTCTGTCTTGTTATCCTTGACGTATTAACGCCTATCATGCCATGCTGACCCTTCTTCACGTCAGTGTTTTCTGCATGTTCCTTTCTCGCCGTTTCTGTTGCGAATCACCTAATTTCTTGTCAGTCCACCTGTTTCTCAACATCGTTCTATAGTACCGTGCGTCAAGTGCAGAATACACGTGAGCTTTAAGACAGTGTGCGAAATTCGCCTTGCTATCTATGTAATAAACAGGTTTTGGTAACTGTTCGTGGTGTGCTCACTGTGAGTGATTCCAGCTATGTACCATCTAAAGGTGAGTGACTGATATAAACTGTGTCGTGTTCTGGGTTAACATCAGAAACATTCAACTGCACCACGCACATCTCATTTCGTAATGCGCTGTGTGCGGGTATAGGCAACGTGGTGGAGTTTTAGAACAGAAGAAAACCGACAGTGCTAATATAAAGCCTCTCTCACTCAAATGTCAACGACACCTGCCCGTGGTGTACCAAGCCAAGCAGACGCGGCTCTGACAACGGAGTACAATGGAGTGCAGAGGAACTGCTTCACCAAAACTCACTTAATGACAGACAGATCTTTGACTGGTAACCTCGAAGATGCTTACCTGCTCTGGGTTGGTAATCCATTGAGGGTCATTTTAAAATACTCCCAGTTCCCAAATTTGCCTCGAAAAACAGTTCGGATTTTCTAGCGGAAGATTATAATAAAAGTGCAGTTACTCACGGAGGACGAGTTTGAGCTGTAATTATTGTATACGGAATCGATTTACGCTGGAAAAAATTAGTTCCAGTTTTGGCCACCAGGTAAAAATCTGGCACTGTACACTGTTTGTATGCCGGCATCATATTCACGTTGTCATTTGACAAGCCATGGTGTGAGTGAACTGTATGGCTATCGAGAACAGGGACCGTGAAGTGTCAGTGATACTGTTTTATGTGAACGGCAGCAGTTAGCCTACAGTGTGCACTGAGAAAATGTAGCTCACTGAAAGATGTGAGGAGAGACGTGATGTCATTCAATGATTTAAAGAAGATGGTAATGAAATTCAGAAATATGGGTGAACTTTCTGTGGCAACCAAATGAAGAAGTCTTCCCATCCCGGCTGCTGACGAGGTTGCTGTCGTTGTAACTGACCATGCGGCACTTGCGCCGGTGTTGGGTAGTGCTTGTGCTCGTGCAGTGTCATAAGTATTGTTTACGTATCATAAACAGTGCGAAACGTTTTCCGGTCTTTATTACACAGGTACCCGTACATGATCCAGACGGTGCAGCAGCTGTAATCTCATGATCGGCAGCAACGTTCTGGATGCACTCTTCGGAATTTGGGATTCATTCTGAGTCATTATGTCCGTTAATTAAGCAAGGCCTCCTTCTTAATATTGGCGTTTCTGTAAGTCATTTTATAGGTTGAGTTATTACTAGCCCTTCTTATTTAACACTTATGTTAATCATTTGTGAATCTTTAGTGGGCCGGCCGAAGTGGCCGTGCGGTTCTAGGCGCTGCAGTCTGGAACCGCGAGACCGCTACGGTTGCAGGTTCGAATCCTGTCTCGGGCATGGATGGGTGTGATGTCCTTAGGTTAGTTAGGTTTAACTAGTTCTAAGTTCTAGGGGACTAATGACCTCAGAAGTTGAGTCCCATAGTGCTCAGAGCCATTTGAATTTCAATCTTTAGTGAAAGTGCAACTTGTTATTATTCCTGTGTGCAAGTTTTGCGACCTTAGTTGGCCCACTTTGTATTTTTAGTATAAGCATGTTTCACTGTGGACCTTTATGTGGACAGTTCAGTCTTATTAAGTTTTAACATATCTTTGTTCTTTATGAAGTTGTGGTATTATGTGGCTGTGTAACTTTGGTTGGAAATGTATAGTGTTATTAGTCTCTTGAGACATGGTTAAAAAGAACGATACTTGTGATTGACTATTCATCGTGCCTACTAACAATGGCTGCGCGGGATTAGCCGAGCGGTCCAAGGCGCTGCAGTCATGGACTGTGCGGCTGGTCCCGGCGGAAGTTCGAGTCCTCCCTCGGGCAAGGGTGTTTGTCCTTAGGATAATTTAGGTTAAGTAGTGTGTAAGCTTAAGGACTTAGGACCTTAGCAGTTACGTCCCATAAGATTTCTCACACATTTGAACATTTTTTTACTAACAATGATTTTGGGTGCGGACGCAAAATAATATGATTCTTATTCGTGTTTATGTAATTTAATGAAAGTGACGATTTGTATTTTGCATTGGTAAGAGGGTAGATGTCCGACTTGAAGTTAATAATAAAGTCTGTTTTCAGTCAAATTAAAATTGTAAAACAATCACAAGCTTGTCCATCACCAGTGATCCCGGGCTTCCTGTTTCCTTTAAATAACTGTAGTGAGATTGTAATTTTGATTTTCTAAGGAATTGGGTAGTACCACGGTTCACCCATGTCGGTGTTTGATGAGCACCCTGTCTTGCTGAAAAGTAACTTAGTTGTGGTCCCTGGGTGTGATGATAGTTTTTACTGTTTGGTTTTAAGATATCTCCGGTAGAGGAGTTATTTTCGCCATGGCGAACCTTCTCCTTAATAGTGTTTCTCATGCCAGATAATGCCTGACATTACTAATGTCACCGTCTGTGCAAGCGGTGAGTATGTGGCGGAGTTCGCTGGTGCTACTGGTGCTGTCATGAATACTTATGTTTAATGTGCTCCTTTATCTATATTTTAGATTCTGATCTGGCCAGATCTATTAACATACAGGGTGCGTTGTCAGAGATCTGTGAAATTTTATGCATTGGCACCCTTTGGTGCCGTAACGCTACATTCCTTACCTGGTTCTTGGCATCTGATTGGCTCTACGGTCATCTTATACTGGTATCTGACCGTTATATTATTAATAGCACCACGATTTCAACCCGGAAGGGAAATTCAAAATTGTTACTTAAAATCTACTTAAACTATGTTTGTAAGGTGGTTGTGTTGATACACTTATTCTTGGTACTCGCCAGTGTTTAAACTGCACTTCTCTTAAAAATCTTTGTTTAGTGTGTTAAACGCCGTTTGTCAGCTGTTGTAGCTTTCGCTGGATTGATCCTTCAGAAAGCTACTTCCTGAAAACGTGTTATCGTACTAATTTACCTGTCGGTATTTCTGGGTATCTTCTTGTTGCGTGACTCATATTTTGCTAGCGGCTTGCCGTTGCCTGATGCGACAGCTACTCTTTCTGCAGTCTATTTGTGCAATTGGCCAGGTCTGACAAGGTTGAGCGCACCGGCGAGACGGTATTACTGGCCAGCATTTGTGATTCGCTATTACCGTTACCTTGTGCGAAGCTGCTCTACGGCGCGGTGTCTGCTTCTTAAGTCCTTTCTTCACTGGTTCGCGTCGGTCTACGTCTATTCAGAGTTCGCGTGTTTCTGCCTTTTGGCCTGACTCCATCTTGGTGCCGTACGATTTCTGTATCAAGTTTTCCCCGGTCATCTGTGCCATGTGCATGCCCTTGTATTTGCTTAAACTTATCAGTTCTTTCAAGGCACCGTGTTAAAATATTGGTCTGTAATTTCAAACCATTCTCTTCGCTCGGTACATTTGAATTGGTTCAAACACTTTTACTAGATTTATGTTAGTCGTTGTTACATTTGGCGTTTAAAAATCTTGCTTTAAATTTGTCACGTCTCTTAATCAACAGTGTTAAATTTTGCTATGTGATTTAAAACCATTATGTTAGGTTGGACATTTAAATTGTTTAAACATTTTTACTAAGTTTGTGCTAGTCGTTACATTTCACCTTAAAATATTTTGAAATGATAATTAAATCAAGACCCTAAGCTGTCGACAGGCGTTGATATCCATCAACGAAAGCAGTTGAAAATGTGTGCCCCGACCGAGACTCGAACCCGTGATCTCTTGCTTACATGGCTGACACACTACCCATTATATATATATATATATATATATATATATATATATATATATATATATATATATATATCGTTGCGTTTGGTCTGGGCGGACGTCACAAGACATCCGTTCAAGTTGATCGTTGATTCCTTGACTCAGTTTTTTTTATTACAGAGAGCACGCAGCCCTCTGACCGAAAGCCATCTGAGCCACCGAGGGCACAGAGGATCGTGCGACTGCAGGGATTTACCCCTTGCACGCTCCACGTGAGACTCACATTCCCAACTTAATGTCCACATACTACAATCGTAATGCCCCTGCACATTACACTCATTACTCGCGGCAGACAATCGTACCGTGTCGCCGGCCAGAGTGGCCGAGCGGTTCTAGGCGCTACAGTTTGGACCCGTGCGACCGCTACGGTCGCAGGTTCGAATCCTGCCTCGGACATGGATGTGTGTGATGTCCTTAGGTTAGTTAGGTTAAAGTAGTTCTAAGTGTTAGGGAACTGATGACCTCAGATGTTAAGTCCCATAGTGCCAGAGCCATTTGAATCATTTTTTTTTTTTTTTCTTACCGAGTCCCGTAAGAGTTTGGGCAATGCGTGTGCATCCAGCATAGAAGAAGATGGTCAATGATCGGTTAGCCTTAACTATATGAAGATGGTATCTGTTCTTTCGGACATGTACGAAAGAACAGATACCATCTTTATATGTCTTTCGGACATGTCCGAAAGAAGAGATACCATCTTTATATCAAAATATTTTGCTTTAAATTAGTCAGGTCTCTTAGACGACCAAGTTAAATCTTGGGTCCGTAATTTGAAATCATTGTGTTAGACTCGGACATTTAGGGTGTCATATTAGTTGAGACATTTTTCTTTCGTTGTTAAGTCCACAGCTCGTGGTCGTGCGGTAGCGTTCTCGCTTCCCGCGCCCGAGTTCCCGGGTTCGATTCCCGGCGGGGTCAGGGATTTTCTCTGCCTCGTGATGACTGGGTGTTGTGTGATGTCCTTAGGTTAGTTAGGTTTAAGTAGTTCTAAGTTCTAGGGGACTGATGACCATAGATGTTAAGTCCCATAGTTCTCAGAGCCATTTGAACTTTCGTTGTTAAACTGGTTAAGCCATTGTGCTCCTTTGAATTTGAAGCATTCCACTCACCGTTTTAAGAACTGCTGATTTCTAACACATTGTTAGACCGTGTGTCACTATTGTTGCCTTTCTTTTTAAAAAATTGTTTATTAATTTTGAATAGCTGCCAAATAATGAATGATGTCATAATCTCAGGCCCAGACGTTCTATGAATTCCTGTTAACCTGACTTGCTTGAGCTCATATCCCGTTGCTAATCCATTAAACATGAAAACATTTCAGTATGCCATTCTTGCCCGCCCAGCAAGCGGTGCGGTCTAACGTACTGCTTTCCGGGCTGGAAGGCGTGTCGGTCCCCGGCATGAGTCCGCCCAGCGGATTAGTGTCGAGGTCCTGTGTACCGATTAGTCTGTGGATGATTTTTAAGGCGGTTTTCCATCTTCCTCGACGAATACGGGCTGGTTCCCCTTATTCCGCCTCAGATACACTATGTCGGTGATTGCTGAGCAGACACTTTCTCCACGTACGCGAACATCATGTACCGCACAATAACCCTGGGTTCGGTGTGGGGCGGCGGTGGGGTGAGTGGACTACTGTAGACTGTGTGGAGTTGTGAACCACTGAGTGCTACGGCGGGTACGAAGCCTATATGTCTTTTCTAGGTCCCCAGTTCCATAGAATAGAACACAACAATGCCATTCTTGCATTCGCAGTGCCAGATTTGCACGTAGTGACCAAACCTGGAACTCATTTTTTCCAGCGCAAATCGGTTCCGCATTAACATATCAGCACCTCTACCAAGTTTCGCTGCCATAGGGTAAGTATAACCTCCACTGGCGCTAGATGGTAGCTCCACATCAATTGTAACCACGACTACAGCTAGGGAAAAGTCAAGTCAAAAAACCAAAACGAAAAATAGATCCTGGCAGACCGAAAAAGAGATGAGAATGTTAACAGGCAGCAGTTGGTCTAATGCCGAAAATGCAGAAGAAAAATAGTATGAAGAATACCGATAAACAATTAAAGACACTAGCGTCGCGCGGGGTTAGCCGAGCGGCCAAAGACGCCGCAGTCATGGACCGTGCGGCTGGTCCCGGCGAAGGTTCGAGACCTCCCTTGGGCATGGGTGTGTGTGTTTGTCCGTAGGATAATTTAGGTTAAGTAGTGTGTAAGCTTAGGGACTGATGACCTTAGCAGTTAAGTCCCATAAGATTTCACACAGATTTGACCATATGAAAGACACTTGTAGTTTGTAACAGGCGTTGCGAATATGTCGCTAATCGCCTGTAGCTAGGTGGGACAAGAAGTACACAGGCGTAGCACGAAGAGCTGCCGAGGTATGTCCGTGCGAACGGCCGCCCTGTGACGGCGCCTGCGCTGCACGGAGCCGGAGCTGCCCGAGCATGACGCACGCCGCTCCGCGAGCAGCTCTGCGTCGCGTATGGAAATGCGAGCAGCCCTGCCGGAGAGCAATCAGCCGCGCCGCGCCGTGGGAACAGCCGCTACCAGACGTACCGCTGCGGTCGGCGCCACCGCCGCCGCGCCGCCGCCGTAGCGGCTTCCGGCTCCGCACGACGACGTCACCAAGGGCCGACGTGGAAGTGAGGAAAGCCAGGGGAAGAAATACGTCGACGCCTCGGTCACTAAAAACCGAGCACTAGCTAACTCAGTTGCGTGAAGCAGCTGTGCTCACGTAAGCTTTCCTCACACGGGCCGCTCTTCTCCTGTTAAACCACCCCATACGAGGTTGCACCATGGTTAGTGCATGATTAGAAACGAGGTGTTGCATCACACGGAACTAATGTTCAAATATTAGTAAATTTTATGTATTAGAACTCGTAAAATAACGTTCAGTGTATGAATGAAATCCATGCCTAAGGAGAGCGACAGCCATCAATTCGGCGCTGACGGGTGCCACCTGAGTAAGGGACTTTGCCTTCATTTCTTCCACTTTTCTCTCAGAGGGTACTCGTAAGATGACTAACATTCTTTAAAATTACACTACTGGAAATTAAAATTGCTACACCAAGGAGAAACGCAGATGATAAACGGGTATTCATTGAACAAATATATTATACTAGAACTGACATATGATTATATTTTCACGCAATTTGGGTGCATAGATCCTGAGAAATCGGTACCCAGAACAACCACCTCTGGCCGTAATAACGGCCTTGATACGCCTGGGCATTGAGTCAAACAGAGCTTGGATGGCGTGTACAGGTACAGATGCCCATGCAGCTTTACACGATACCACAGTTCATCAAAAGTAGTGACTGGCGTATTGTGACGAGCCAGTTGCTCGGCCACCATTGACTAGACGTTTTCAGTTGGTGAGAGATCTGGAGAATGCGCTGGTCAGGGCAGCAGTCGAACATTTTCTGCATCCAGAAAGGCCCGTACAGTACCTGCAACATGCGTTCATGCATTATCCTGCTGAAATGTAGGGTTTCGCAGCGATCGAATGAAGGGTAGAGCCACAGGTCGTAACACATCTTAAATGTAACGTCCACTGTTCACAGTGCCGTCAATGCGAACAAGAGGTGACCGAGACGTGTAACCAATAGCACCCCATACCATCACGCCGGGTGATCCGCCAGTATGGCGATGACGAATACACGCTTCCAATGTGCGTTCACCGCGATGTCGTCAAACACGGATGCGACCATGATGATGCTGTAAACAGAACCTGGATTCATCCGAAAAAATGACGTTTTGCCATTCGTGCACCCAGGGTCGTCGTTGAGTACACCATCGCAGGCGGTCTTGTCTGTGATGCAGCGTCAAGGGTAACCGCAGCCATGGTCTCCGAGCTGATTGTCCATGCTGCTGCAAACGTCGTCGAACTGTTCGTGCAGATGGTTGTTGTCTTGCAAACGTCCCCATCTGTTGACTCAGGGCTCGAGACGTGGCTGCACGATCCGTTACAGCCATGTGGATAAGATGCCTGTCATCTCGACTGCTAGTGATACGAGGCCGTTGGCATCTAGCACGGCTTTCCATATTACCCTCCTGAATCCACCGATTCCATATTCTGCTAACAGTCATTGGATCTCGACCAACGCGAGCAGCAATGTCGCGATACGATAAACCGAAATCGCAGTTGGCTATAATCCGACCTTTATCAAAGGCGGAAACGTGATGGTACACATTTCTCCTCCTTACACGAAGCATCACAACAACTTTTCGCCAGGCAACGCCTTTCAGCTGCTGTTTGTGTATGAGAAATATGGCCAGTAGTGTACAAATATTCAGAATTAAATAATAAAATACCATTTAAATAGGTACAGATATAGGCTAATAAAATTAGCTTTGCAGATGGCAGCAATAAGTTCAGTTGTAGTTCATCTAATTATTACATTAGTATTAAACAAATCTGTTTCACACTGAAGAGTCAAAGAAGCTGGTATAGACATGCGTATTAAAATACAGAGATATGTAAATAGGCAGAAAACGGTGCTGCAATCGGTAACGCCTATATAAAATATCTAGTATCTGGCGCAGTTGGTACGTCGGCTACTGCTGCTACAGTGGGATCTTATCGAGATTTAAGTGGGTTTGACCGTGATGTTATAGTCAGCGCACGAGCGTTAGGACACTGCATCTCCGACGTAGCGATGGAGTAGCGATTTTCCCGTACGACCATTTCACAAGTGTACAGTGAATATCAGGAATCCCGTAAAACATCAAATCTCCGAGATCGCTGCGGCCGGATGAAGATCTACATCTACATCTACATCTACATCCATACTCCGCAAGCCACCTGACGGTATGTGGCGGAGGGTACCTTCAGTACCTCTATCGGTTCTCCCTTCTATTCCAGTCTCGTATTGTTCGTGGAAAGAAGGATTGTCGGTATGCCTCTGTGTGGGCTCTAATCTCTCATTTTATCCTCATGGTCTCTTCGCGAGATATACGTAGGAGGGAGCAATATACTGCTTGACTCTTCGGTGAAGGTATGTTCTCGAAACTTTGACAAAAGCCCGTACCGAGCTACTGAGCGTCTCTCCTGCAGAGTCTTCCACTGGAATTTATCTATCATCTCCGTAACGCTTTCGCGATTACTAAATGATCCTGTAACGAAGCGCGCTGCTCTCCGTTGGATCTGCAAGAACGGGACCAACGAAGACTGAAGAGAATCGTTCAACATGACAGAATTGCGACCCTTCTGCAGATTCCTGTAGATTTCAATACTGTGCCATCAACATGTGTCAGCGTGCGAACCATTCAGCGAAACATCATCGATATGGGCTTTCGGAGTCGAGGGCCCACTCGTGTACCCTTGATGACTGCACGACACAAAGCTTTACTCCACGCCTGGGCCCGTCAACACCGACATTAGACTGTTGATGACTGGAAACATGTTGCCTGGTCGGACGAGCCTCATTTCAGATTGTATCGAGAGGATGGACATGTACTGGTATGGGGACAGCTTCATGGATACATCCATGTCAGCAGCAGACTGTTCAAGCTAGTGGACGCTCTGTAACGGTCAGCGGCATGTGCAGTTGGAGTAATATGGGACCACTGTACGTATAGATACGTCTGTGATAAATGACACGTACGTAACCATCCTTTCTGATCACTTGTGCATTCCGATGGAGTTGGGTAATTCCAGCAGGACAGTGCGACAACCCAAAATCCAAAATTGCTACAGAGTGGCTCCAGGAACATTCTTCTGAGTTTAAACACTTCCGCTGGCCACCAAACTCCCCAGACATGAACATTACGAGCACATCTGGGATGCCATGCGACGTGCTACTCAGAAGAGATCTCCATCCCCTCGTGCTCTTGTGGATCTATGGAGAGCCCTGCAGGATTCATGGTGTCAGATCTCTCCAGCACTACTTCAGACACTGGTCGAGTCCATGCCACGACATGCTGCGTCACTTCTGCGTGCTGTGGGGGGGGGGGGGGAGGGGGTGTCCCTACACGATATTGGGCTGGTGTACTGGTTTCTTTGGCTCTTGAGCGTATATACGACAGCCTGGCTTTTCTTTACTGTTTTTTCACTATCCCACTAAGGCACAGACCAGTATTGGATAAAATAGGTCTTATCAAAAGGTTTCAGATATTTATAAGAATCGACATGTATAAAAGGAAGGTGAAAATGATTCTTATTAAAATACACTTATGTGGTCAATTTTAACGATATTTAAAACTTTTTAGATTGTTTCGTGCCACAGTTAAAATATAATCATAGATAATAATGCAGTGGTATAGGCGTGATTCTGATGGTACATGAAAATTATCCTGTTCCTGACGGAGATGGTGTGATAAGTATAACAATAGGGCCTTGTGGAACTGCAGGTAGCGCCTAAGAGTCGTTGGGGACGAGGAAGGAAAAGGAAAGGAAGGTGGAAGGATGGTGTGAGATTGGGCGTTCAGACGGAGTCTGGAAAAAAGTGTACATCTCGCGGTGGATTTCATCATTGGGTCGTAGGATTCGGTTGAAGTTCGAGCGACAGACGATGGATAAAGCATGAAGGTGTGTGGAAGGCATAGTATTGATGTGATGGAAAAGAAGGGTACGTGTATTGGTTGTTACTGGACAGCATATTCGGTGCTGGGACTGGATTTTGCGGTTAATGTGTTGGATTTGAAGATGCTCCAAGAAGAGAAAGATTGTGAAGTGCATGAGTTGGTACAGGACGCGAGTTGGGAAAGTATGGGGATGCGGAGGCGAGTCTGTTTTCCAGATTTCGTAGTATTTAAGGGATGCAGAAATCCAGGCCATGTTGCTATGTGTTAGAATGGGACGGATGGGGAAATTATCGAGGCGATAATCATAGAAGGTTGTAGGCTCCTTGTGCGACCTAGTTTTAGACGATTTCGAGCATTTTGTTGGATGGCATGGAACTGTACATTTTTCTTTCAAGGGACATTCCTAAATTATTATACTATGGGTTTGGGTTGGTTGCGAGTGGAGAGGTGGAAATTTGGAAGACGGAAATGCCGAATGATGTCATCATGTTGGTTTTTCTGTGAACGCTCGACCAGGAGATTCATGAAACTTTGGGGACAGGTGTGAGAGAGTTGGTGGGCGTCGTGAGTGGCTAGGTAGACGATGTTGTCCAGGAGGTGGATGAGAATCGGGGAGGTGGGGTTGGCATTGTCTGCAGTGTACAGTATGTAAAGGAAGTGTGACAGGAAAGAGCCTTGCGACACGTCTCGAGTGAGGCGAAATATGTGGGAACAGGTTTGGTTGATTGCGACGCATGTAGACGTATGAAAATGGGGGTGCTTAGGTTTCCAGAATGCCCTTCCCGTAAAAATACGTTTTGCATATCAAGGGAAATAAATATAGAGGATTTTCATTTATTTAGTTAGTAGCTGATAAGGTGAGTAAATTAAATAAATTAGCTGTCAATGGAATGGGACGAAAGTCTCTTTGGGTGTTGGAGATGAGTAAGCGTGTTGCAAGGTGACAACGCATTTGCTGGGAAAGGATGAATTTAGAGTACTTTTCTGGAAATGATCTGAATCTGGTAATCGACAGGATGCGGTCTGTGAGCCTCACCACGTTTCAGGAAGAGGACTTCGTATGTTTCTCAGTGCTCTGGGTAATGATCTGAGAAGCGGGTTGTGTTTTTTAAGGATGGAGAGTGTTTCTTGATAGAGTCTGTGATATTCCTTGAGGTGGTCGTAGATACTTGTGTCGTTACTGGTAGCAGTGTTTCGCTTTTTAAGTTTTTGTTATGTTTACAAGTGTTTCATTTGTTTTAGTACGTGTCATGTGCTATTCCTGACCTCATTTAGCTTGTAAGTAACTCGGAGAATGTCTCTGGAATTGTCTCTGGTGTGTGGGTGCGTCTCGGTCGCGAGTATCAAGGAATACAGCGACCACTCTTGAAACAGAGCAAGAGCACATGGAGGGAGAGTGGAACAGTCATGGTAGATAGTTTAAAGTGGAACGTGATTGGAAACGGCATTTGACATAGTGTAAAGTAGGAAATCAGCCTCATGCTGGATGTCGTTAGCGTCTTGAAAGTTAAGAGTCTCGATTTCCCATGGGATTAAGGATTTGGGCACAATATGCATGCTTGAGGGGTAAAAGGTGACGGCCGTTACGCCAAATGCTAGAGGACAGGGTCTATCAGTTAGATGTAGGATGTAAGCAGACCATTACGTGGGATAGTGGGCTTCGACGAAGGCTTCCTTTAGGAGAATGGCGTGGCTTTCAACTTGTCTGAGGGTGTGGGTAAGATATTTATTATACATATAAACGGAGCTTAAGAGCTGAAATTTGGCCGAAAAATGTATTAAAATTGTCTAGACTTTTAAAAAGGCTGCAGAGAATTGCTGAAGTAATATTCTTTGGAAAACTGTTCCATCTTGTGGTAGAAGCAGTAACACGTTCAGAAAGGCAGATCGGTTGCCGCACAGCCAGCGTCAGCTCAGCCGTCCCAGCACACGCGAGGTGAGGTGCGGCCCACAGCACTAGAGCACAGACAGCATGTGCCACAACAGCAACTCTCAAAAAAATGAGATAAAACCAACTATAGCTAAGCTCGCTTTGTTCTTTGAGAATTGTTGGTGGTGTTCTGTTTTTGTGGGCTAATATTTCGACGTCCTCCAATATGTGTAAGGGGTGTCCTGTTAGCGCCATGTGAAATCCACTCATGCTTTCATTTATGTGATATAAGTTCTGTTTCGGTTTCTACCGCGAGATGGAGCTGCCACCCAAAACATATTAATCATGAAGGTTTAGATTCTATGTTAATATTCCAGTGTCTCTGAGTGAAATATTCTTTTAATTCCTACTTAAATTTCCATTTAAAAATGAGAAGTTTTGTTGGCTTATTACTCAGATTGTGCCGTATGTTGGCTCGTTGTGACTGAAAAACTGTACCCTTGTCTGAAGATGATGTTCATAGACCGCAATTTTCCCTGGTATATAAAATCGTCGTCGGTGACTGGAGTAAATATATACAAAAAAATTCCTGGATCTCTGTAGAGTTTTGCTGCGACTATGTCGAAATTCGTTCCCTCAAACTGTAAAATTTAAATGAAATTAAATAACAGATCAATTCTGAATTCCTTGGATGTTGCTCCGAACGACCAGCGCAGTTTTTACAAATCTATTTCATACATTGCTAGATGGAAGCAAGGTTGCAGTTGTAATTCAATATAATGCAGATGGAATAGGAGAGAAAATACTATTGGATCGATTTACCCTTCTCAGTGCGCTACAAAGTGGCGTGCGGAGAAGGCAGAATGCCTGACAAAAGCAGTGAACCACCCAGAAGGAGGAAACGAAATGAAACTTCACGGGTATGTAATGTTATTTCAGTGGTTACAAAATAGAGTGAAATTTACAAAGAACTAGACGGTATGACTCCAGTCACCAGTATGACGTTGCACAACCTCTGGCCTGGAAACTTGCACCGATTCAGTTGGGAAGTGGTCATAAAGCCGACGTATCCTGTCCTGAGGCAATCTGGCCCACAACTTCTGCAACTGGTTCTTCATATCACGAATAATGTCACTGAGACAGAATCCTCCTCCTAACTAGTCCCACGTATGTTTCATCGGGGACGGATTTCGCTATCTTCCTGGTCACAGGAGTTCGTCAGCATCACACGGACGGTTTATAGCCATTCGTGCCATGTGTGGACGAGCAATATCCTTGCTGGAAAACGGTGCAACGATACCGTCGCATGGTGGATAATATACGAGGAGTCAGGATGTCAATGAGGTACCTTTGTGCCGTCAAAGTGACGGCAGCTGTCATCTGATGTCATACCCGATAGCCCCCTCTCCCCTTCCCACACACATACACACACAACCACCAGGAATAACGCCGCTATGGCTACATTCCATTGCGCTGGTCAGACGTGGCAGGCCGGAACCTTGACAGGTAGAGCGCCTGCTCTCACTTTCCCATTCAGTTCAACATCGGGCCACTGTCACTTCTGAATGCCCCACAAATCAGGATATCGCACGATTCGATCAGTCGGCCAAATGCAGACGCACAATGAAGCCCCTTTCAAACCTCTGAGGCCGATAACGGTGTCTCGCAAGAGTACTCTGCATCTCCGTGTCCTTCACAGTGATTAGGCAATGCCTGACGCTGTTCAAGCCACTTGTATGTCCCGGCCTGGTAAAAAAACTAAACTCGGACAACACTAATGCACTCTTGTGGCCGTTCTGCTTGCCACAGAAAGTTCAAACTCTAATCATCTAAACACACTTTTCTTATTAATTGTCAGTGTCAAATACTGAGACAAGCTGCCTTTTGGGTTAAAATACACGGATTAAAAATATTACGTTAGCATTACAAAAATATTTTTATTGATAACTGCAGTCAACTTACTGACGAGTCATCTTCAGACCAATGTAAAATTATATTAATTGAATCAACTGTGGGTTCTTGGTGAAACATTATAATTTACCAAATAAACACACTTTTCTGCCTTTGTCATAGAATATGGTAACGGCACAACATAGGTTGCTAGTTGTAAGACCATTACAAAGTCCATTACTAGTTCCAAAGATGATAAAGCAGAGGTAAACATAATGCTAAGGCAAAGATAAACATATCAACTTCTTAATGTATGGATCCTTGGATTAATGTAGAACTACTTCAATGACCATATTTTGACAAATTACATATAGATTTACACTATTAAGGAATCTCACTGCCCTCCAGGAAGGGTAGTAAGAGTAATCCTCTAAGTTACAGGCCCATATCGTTAACGTCGGTATGCAGCAGGATTTTGGAACATTTATTGTGTTCGAACATTGTGGATTATCTCGAAGAAAACGGTCTATTGACACACAGTCGAAACATCGTTCCTGTGAAACTCAACTAGCTCTTTATTCACATTAAGTTTTAAGTGCCATTGACAAGGGATTTCAGATCGATTCCGTATTTCTGGATTTCCGGAAGGCTTTTGACACTGTACCACAGAAGCGGCTCTTAGTGAAATTGCGTGCTTATGGAATATCGCCACAGTTAGGTGACTGGATCTGTGATTTTCTGTCAGAGAGGTCACAGTTCGTAGTGATTGACGGAAAGTCATCGAGTAAAACAGAAGTGATTTCTGGAGTTCCCCAAGGTAGTGTTACAGGCCCTTTGCTGTTCCTTATCTATATAAACCATTTTGGAGACAATCTGAGCAGCCGTCTTCGGTTGTTTGCAGGTGACGCTGTCGTTTATCGACTAATGAAGTCATCAGAAGACCAAAACTAACTGCAAAACGATTTAGAAAAGATATGTGAATGGTGCGAAAAGTGGCAGTTGACTCTAAATAACGAAAAGTGTGAGGTCATCCACACGAGTGCTAAAAGGAACTCGTTAAACTTCGGTTACACGTTAAATCAGTCTAATCGAAAAGCCGTAAATACAACTAAATACCTAGGTATTACAATAACGAACAACTTAAATTGGAAGGAACACACAGAAAATGTTGTGGGGATGGCTAATCAAAGACTGCTAATCAAAGACACACTTAGAAAATGTGACAGACGTACTAAGGATACAGCCTACACTACGCTTGTCCGTCCTCTTTTAGAATACCGCTGCGCGGTGTGGGATCCTTACTAGATAGGACTGACGGAGTAATCGAAAAAGCTCAAAGAAAGGCAGAGCGTTTTGTATTATCGCGAAATATGGGAGAGAGTGTCACAGAAACGATACAGGATTTGGGCTGGACATTTGGCTGAATTTTGTCCGCTTTTCCTTTGTGTGTGAACTCCTATATCTATTATGTATTTGTGGTTTTTTTTCTAAGGAAATGTTCCGAAAATGCTGAATCAGGCTTCAATCTCCAGCTTCTCTGATGCTCTTTACGCCTGGTGCAAACTGACCACCCAGTCTGTCCAATGTAGCAAGACTGTAACTCACGGCATATGATGAATCCCACTTTTTGTGGTTGTTTATCTTTTGCATTGAACAAACGATTACCTATCGTGGGAGGGACATAGAAAAGCACACGGAAACCGTTTGTCTTCAAAACGTAACTTTCCCTAGAAAAGGTAATCTGCACCATTTCCTTTCCAGCTTGTTCTTGTTGTTCACTGGGGACAGTTGGGACCTGGCATGCTACTTCATCTTTACTTACAATTTTGTCAATGAGTTGGAGTCAAGTTTATTATGTGCGGCTATTGTTTTTATTGTGTTAAGTTCCTGGTCGGAGTCTTCTTGGAAGATTATTAATTTGTTCATTATGTATCAGCCGCCAGACACCACAGGTCATCATAATCTCTTCAGCTGAATCATTTTTATTAACTGCAGGATCGTGTGGGCAAATTCATAATAAAGTAATGACAACCTTTTATTGTATACTGATTTGACGATCGCTCGTCGAGGAGCTGAAACTAGCTATTAATAAAGATATTTTTGCGATCTTGGCATAAGACTGAACATACGCGTACGAAGTTACGAGGGTAGACTAAAAAGTAATGCACACATGCTTGTAGAACATGAACAAAAACAATTAGGAAGATCTGGTGCACAAGTCTTAAATGATTCAAAATAATATATATATTTTTCAGCATACTCACTGTTAAGACTAACACATTTCTCCCAAACTGTAATAAGCTTTATTTCTTTCCGGTCGAATCCAGGGCTTCACAACTGCATCCATCTCAAAGTCCGAGCTGTAACGATTATACCTGGGTGCTCTCTTGCTAGAGGAGAAACAAAAAAGTAAACAAAATCATAAAGCGCAAGATCGTGGAAGTGAGGCGCGTGTAGAATCGGCTCAAACCACAGGCTTCGCAGAGCCTCTCCAGTTGCACGCAAGGTTTGTGGGCGAGGGATGTGATCTTGCAAGATATTGTTCAATAATGAAGCCGACACGTTCTTTGAATATTCCAATACGGTTTGCGATACACTTTTGAGTGATTCGCCGGACATTTGAATCAAATCGTCGATGAGTTTGCGATGTTTACCGTCTGTAGCAGTGCTCCGACGTCCGCTGCGTGTTTCATCAACAATTTTGGCTTTTCCAGGCTCGCAGCCACGTAGCTTTAACACCCATCGATCTACCCTAAGGTGACAAAAATCATGAGATACCTCCTAATAGCGTGTCGGACCTCCTTTTGCCCGGCATAGTGCAGCAATTCGCCGTGGAATGGACTAAACAAGTATTTGGAAGTCCCCTGCAGAAATACTGAGCCATGCTACGTCTGTAGCCGTACATAACTGCGAAAGTGTTGACGGTGCAGGAGTTTGTGCACGAACTGGTGTCTCGATTATGTTCCGTAAATGTCCGATGGATTCCACGTAGGTCGATCTGTGTGACAATTCATCCTCTCGAACTGTCCCTAATGTTCTTCAAACCGACCGAGAACAGTGGGCCGGTAACGTGGTGCATTGTCTTGCATAAAAATTCCATAGTCGTTTGGGAACTTGTTCATAAATGGCTGCAAATGGTCCAGTCAATTATTGGTTCAGTTGGATCAGAGGACGCAGATTGTTCCATGCAAACACAGCCCACACCATTATGGAGCGACCGACAGCATGCACAGTGCCCTGTTGACAATTTGGGTCCATGGCTTCGTCGGGTCTGTTCCACACTCGAACCCTAGCATCAGCTCTTAGTGACTGAAATTGTGACTCATCTGCCAAGGCCACGGTTTCCCAGTCGTCTATGGTCCAGCCGATATGGTCATTAACCCAGGAGAGGCGCTGCAGTCGGGGCGTGCTGTTAGCATAGTTACCCACTTCTGACTTCTGCAGCCATAGCTCCTTGAGGCCAAATTTCCTAAAGGATACGTTTTTCGTATGTCCTACACATCTATGTCTGCGGTTATCAGACGTAGTGCTGCTTGTCTGTTAGCATTGAAAACTGTACGCAAACGCCGCTGCTCTCGGTCGGTAACTGAAGGCCATCGGTCACTGGGTTCTCCGCGGTGAGAGGTAATGCCTGAAGGGAATGAGACAGGGTTGTAGCCTATCCTGATGTTATTCAATCTGTATATTGAGCAAGCAGTGAAGGAAACAAAAGAAAAATTCGGAGTAGGTATTAAAATCCATGGAGAAGAAATAAAAACTTTGAGGATCGCCGATGAGATTGTAATTCTGTCAGAGACAACAAAGGATCTGCAAGAGCAGCTGAACGGAATGGACAGTGTCTTGAAAGGTGGGTATAAGATGAGCATCAACAAAAGCTCAACGAGAATAATGGAATGTAGTCGAATTAAGTCGGGTGATGCTGAGGGAAGTAGATTAGGAAATGAGGCACTTAAAGTAGTGAAGGAGTTTTGCTATTTGGGGAGAAAAATAACTGATGATGGTCGAAGTAGGGAGGATATAAAATGTAGACTGGCAATGGCAAGGAAATCATTTCTGAAGAAGTGAAGTTTGTTAACATCGAGTATAGATTTAAGTGTCAGGAAGTCGTTTCTGAAAGTATTTGTATGGAGTGTAGCCATGTATGGAAGTGAAACGTGGACGATAAATAGGACAGGAATAGGACAGGAAGGAAGAGAATAGAAGATTTCGAAATGTGGTGCTACAGAAGAATGCTGAAGATTAGATGGGTAGATCACATAACTAACAAGGAGGTATTGAATAGAATTGGGGAGAAGAGGAGTTTGTGGCACAACTTCACTAGAAGAAGGGATCGGTTAGTAGGACATGTTCCGAGGCATCAAGGGATCACCAATTTAGTAGTGGAGGGCACCGTGGAGGGTAAAAATCGTAGAGGGAGACCAAGAGATGAATACACTAAACAGATTCAGAAGGATGTAGGTTGCAGTAGGTACTGGGAGATGAAGAAGCTTGCACAGGATAGAGTAGCATGGAGAGCTGCATCAAACCAGTCGCAGGACTGAAGACCACAACAACAACAACAACAACAAAGCAATGTGCAAAGGTTTGCAGTCTGTCATGCAGTGACGTCAAAATATCTCCAATATTCATTTCTTTAGTCATGAAGTGTACGTAGATGTTGAACCACTGAGTGTACTCACCAGTGTCGGTGAGAAATAACTGCTCTCCATCTCAGTAGGGGACCGCCGGTAGATAATAGGAGAGACCGAATGCGGCAAAGACGCGGTGCCTAGGCAGGCGGCTAATCTTAAAGGGCCGCCAATCACTTACTGCCGGCACTCCGGGGAGAAGGGCGCCGCACGGCGCGATATGCGGAAAAGCTGCTGGGTGCCCATCCACTCCCTGCGCATCTACGGAGAGGAGGAAAGAAAAAAAAACGAGTAATTGAAGCGAGGAACTGTTTGAGCCTTTAAAATCCCATCATTGTGTTCACTTCACAATCGGCGCTCACACGCAGAAGGCGCCAGAGTGCGGGAAAGCGAGGGCCGGGTGGGGGGGGGGGGGGGGAAGACTGCCGAAGAAAGGCACCTCCTCGCAGTGGAAGAAGCCGGCTCTGCTCCTCGGGCTTTGCTCCCAGGGGTTCAGAGCGCGAGGACGGCGCGCAGACGGGCACGTGGGGTACGCAGAGTCGCGCAGCGCGCCCCGGCTTCTCTGGCTAATCCGGGCGGGCGGCCACAGCTCGGCGGCCGATCGCGCTGCTGGCAAGGTGCGCCCAGGCGGCGGGCGTCTTCATCAGCCGTCGCCGGGTAGGAGGGGGGGGGGGGTTCGGATGGCGGGGGGAGGGGTTGACGGGGGGGTGGACCAGAGCCGGGGACCAAGACACATCGGTTTAATTCCGCTCTTTACTCGCGTGCGCCTCCCGCGAGCGACTCGGCTCCTCCCAGGAGGCGCCGTGCGTCGCTCTCCCCAAGACGCTTTGTCTTCTTTATTTATTTCGCCTCTCCGCGTCTGTCTGGCTGTCCGTCTCTCTCTCTCCCGCCCAGCTTGGCTTCTGTGCTTCCCTCCTCGCCGCCCCGCTCCACTCGCTGGCAGTCTTCCTTCTACCTCTTCACTTTCACCCTCCGCCGCCACACTCACCCCCTTACTCTCGGATTTCCCCCCCCCCCAACCCCTGCCGCCCTTCACGCAGCCACCTCCCATCCCACCCCAACCCACCTTTCCCCGCTGCCGAAGCCTTCCTCCCGCCCGTCTGCTACATTGCCGCTGGAAGAATTAGCTAATTAATCCAAGGGACGAATGGAGAAGCTCACGGGATATTTTTGCTCAGATAATAAGGTTCCTCGCGCGCACCGACGGCAAAAACGGCCGCGCCGCAGCCCGCGCGCGCCGGCGTCCGCCGGTCCTCGGCCAGCGCCCGGTCCTCCGAGTCTGCGCCGCGCCGGCCACCGCAACGCAGACTTTGCCTCATTAGTCAGCCCGAGGCTGTCTGCCGCCATTTCTAACATTCTGCAGACCTCAGCCTCTTCAGGGCTATCCGTATTTCGATCATTACTTATTTCATCTTTCCTGCTATTGTAACATTAGGGGTTGTCAGGTGTAACGCCGCAAAGCGATACGAAATGGAACGATCATGTGAGGACTGTGGTAGGGAAGGAGAATAGTCGACTTCTATTCATTAGGAGTGCAGAGTAGTGAGATACCACGCAAAAAGATTTTGCGACAGTTGGTAACAGAAGTACAGCACCCGCCAGGGTAGCCGAGAGCGCTAAGTCGCTGCTTCCTGGTCTCGGGTAGGCGCGCCGGCCCCGGATCGAATGCGCCCGGCGGATTAACGACGAGGTCCGGTATGCCGGCCAGCCTGGATGTGGTTTTTAGGCGGTTTTCCACATCCCGCTAGGTGAACACCGGGCTGGTCCCCAAGTTCCGCCTCAGTTACACGACTCACGGACATTTGAAGACGTTCGCACTATTTCATGACTTACACTAGACGCAGACAGCTGGATTCCACTACTTCCGTCCCGATGGGTTCGGGCATCCGGCCACCCTCTGCAATTAACACTGCCAAACCCGACCCCGCGTTGGAGCGGGACAGAGGCCCCGAGAAAGAAAGAAAGAAAGAAAGGTAACAGAAGTACAGTGGAGGTCAGTCAGCAGCAGCAACATCGCTGCGAGCAAACCAGCCACGCTGGCCGCGAGAATCACGCTCCCTGGAGCGGTAGCTTCACCAGGAAGAGAGATGCGCGTGTAAGTTACCGTGCACGAGTGGAAGCTGTAAATTGGTAGTTGCGAGTCAGTCCGAGTCCTGCTAGGGCGTTCCTGCAGGACGTTCGTTACATCTTCAAGTCGTAGAGTTAAGCAGAGAAAGTGGCCGATAGATAGACAGTGAGGAGTCTTCAGTAGAAGCAGAACAGAGCATATAATTATCGTGTATGGACAGACACCGAATGCCTAGAGATTTAACTGATCTCTGTTAATTTGGAACTGTTCTTCGAAAGATTAGTTTTCTTCCGATTTTAGTTCGGAGGTCATTATTTAATTTGTGTTCAGGGAACTGTAGTCAACGTAGGACATATAGGTTAAATCTGCATTCTAGAGCTGCAGTAACCAGCTTTACCAAAGTTGGGTAATGTATTTTACTCTTCGCTATTTACCATCTGGAAGCGGCAGACGCTAGCGCCAATGACGGACCGCCACTGAGGTATGGGGCGAGACCCGCTGAAACGCCCGGTGCGTTTGATGAACTATACTGTGAACCTCCATTAAGGAAACACGAAATTGGGTGAAGACATAACAATTTTGCGTTTTCTTTACGATGTACGCTTTCACATATTTCGTTGTTTAACAGATTTCATGACAACCGTTCATGATAGTTCACTGTCTCATTCAGAAAACCGATCGCTCCAGAACAGAATCTTACTGTTACTTTCATAACAGCTTTTAGAATTGTAAATTTCAGTACCTAAATGCTCTTTGCTATAATGATAGTACATTATCTGTTATTTGATAGTTATTTATTTATAACCGAAAATGTGTGACAGTTGATCCTCAGTATTTTCTATGTTAGGTTCATGTATGTCAGCTACTCTGTGAGAGTTAGCGATTGAAACTACCAGTGACGTAGTATCACAATACTCAGCTCCATCTCTGAACTGCCATTAAGTTTACGACCAAGATAGACATATCGCTAGCAATCACACCACAGTGATGCAAGTTTACATGCCTACCTATACCACAGGTGCTGAACAGATTCTAACAATGTACGATAAAAGACATTATTCACATAGTTAATCGAGATAATAATTTAAAATTTGATGAAAGACTGGAATATGGTAGCAGGTATAGGGGAAGGGAAAATAGTAATATAGGCTTGAGGGAAGATGAAAAGGGGAGCCACCTGCTATAATTTGGCACAGTGCATAATGTAATCATCTCCAACACTTTACTTAAGAATCATTAAAGAATAATACATATCTGAACAGATTTTGCGGATCCAGATTTTAAATTGTAAGACATTTCCGGGTGCAGACATAGACCGAATATAATTTATTTATTTGTTACGAACTGCAGTTTAAAATTAAAAGAGATATTAAACGGTTGCAAATTAAGGAGATGGAACTTGAATAAGTTAAGACCCAGAGTTTTTCGATCATCTTAAATGTACCATAAGGCAACGACTGACTGAAACAGAGGAAGGAAGCCACTACAATACGAACTGACATCTTTGATAGAAGAAGTGGCAAATGCTGCACAGTATGTAAATGGGGAAAAGGTACAGTAGAGATCCTTGGAGAAAACATGATGTATTGAATTTAATGTACAACGGGGCAAATATAAAAATGTAACAAATAAAGTAGACGACAGGGAATAGAAATGACGTTGACAGAGAGTCCAAAATCGCAAAATCGATTTTGCACTTGTAAAACAAAGGTGCCGATATTAAATAAGAAAGAAGAAAGGTAGTTTTCCTCAAAGGAGGCAACTGTCAGGACCTCATTTGCCAAGCCAGGACTAAGCAAATAAGGTAAGGCTAGAAGGTGAAAAAATATGTGGAGAGGAGAGGGGGAAGGGCTACTCAGACTGATATGAGCACAATGTTAGTTTCCAGTGAAATATCTGAACATTCAAGGCAGTACTGGTACTACCACTTAGTTAAGTAGCCACGCTGAAGACAGGCAAACCTGTGTTTCTAGCAATTATTTATTTAAAGAAAAGTTTCGACAATCTTAACTGAAAGACACTCTCTGAAGCTCCGTACTCAAGTCATTTTGCTAGATGGACTGCTGGTAGTACATATTTTCGAACTCATGAGTCTTTCATTCGTTTGATTTCATGCAATTTTTACAACCACACTCAGCAATGCTCGACGATCACTGTCAGTGCAGACGCTTTGCCTGGTCTTGTTTTAGCCATGGTTCATCTTTCTTCATGTTTCTGATGGATATGTTACTTGCGTAACATCCAATGATTAATCCACGTTCGAAATCACTGAGGTCTTCCGACCGACCTATTCTGCTGTTACTGTTTCGCTCTTTACAACACAATACTCTCCTGTCCATTGTAATTATCCGGGCTGTTATGCCGTGTTCGGTTGATGAAATCTGTGGTGATTCCCAACGTTTCGTCTCCGACTGCGGGAGACATCTTTAAGGGGGTCCGTAGCTTGATAGAAGGTCCAACACACACACTGGCTCGCTACTGACTTTTTTTTCCATGGGCACAAAACGCGGACTAACAGAAAAATTTCCTCCCTTGGCAAGCACAGATGTCTCATCGTCAGATAACGAACGTTTGGACAAATTGATAACGGTCCGGGAAATGTCTAAATGCCGAACAGTCTGATTAGGTAGCAAATTATCAAACTTCCTCTTCTGTCTACTAGACGTCGTCAACATACGCTTCCCCATGGTATCATGCAGTAGTCTATCAATTTTATCCCAGTCACCGCTGCACAGTTTATTACTGATCGTAATATGGAGAGACATTAACTTACAGTTTGTGCTTGCCAAGTCCCGTCGGGTCTGCTGAATGTGCTCTCGTAGTAAGTGTGTGTGTTGGACTTTCCATCAAGCTACGGACCCCCTTGAAGATGTCTCCCGCAGTTGGAGACGAAACGTTGGGAATCACCACAGATTTCATCAACCGACCACGGCATAACAGCCCGGATAATTACAATGGACATGATATTTCCGGCCGTGAAAGTCTACATTTTAGTAACAATACTCTCCGCCTGCTTTTATACTGGCAGCTTCGCTTTTCGTGACATATGGTATTGTATTGAATTTTGCATTAAACCGGGGACCTAGAAACGACCGATAAACTTCGTCCCGCCGTAGCCCTCAGTGGTTCACAACCCCACAACAGGCCACAACAGTATAACCTCCGCCCCTTGCGCTCCCCCCCACCCCCGCCAAACCCAAGGTTCAGTCCCCAGTGGACACTCCCCGGGAACTTCTCATATCAGACGACTGTAACGCTAAATGTTTGCGTGGTAGAGTAATTATGTGTACGTGTACGTGGAGACAGTGTTTGCGCACCAATCGCCTATACAGTGTAACTCAGGCGGAACAAGGAAAACCAGCCCGCATTCGCCGTGGTAGATGGTAAACCCCTTAAAACCATCCACAGGCTGGCCGGCACACCGGACCTCGACACTAATCCGCCGGGCGGATTCGTGCCGGGGAACCGCATGCCTTCCCGCTCGAGAAGAAGCGCGTTCGACCGCGCGGCTAGACGGGTGAGCTCTCGTACCATATAGTGGCCAATTCCGCATTACATAAGGGCATCCGGATTGTTTTGATCAGGGAGGACTTCCAAACGTCCTGAACTTTGTCAAATCTGCATTCTCTACACGAATTCTCAATATAAGTCGTACCTTAACACGTTACAAAACCAATGTCCTTTCGTTTAGAGAGCTTGTGAGTCGGTGTCTTAGGAATGGTACTACATCACGGTTCATACAGTGGCCGACAGCTGAGGTGGTTCCTGATACGTTTGTTTGTTTTAGTGTGTGTGTGTGTGTGTGTGTGTGTGTGTGTGTGTCGTTTCACTTAAAAATTGCTTCGCTGTTCATCAGGCTGTCACTGAATGTTTGTGCCTTGGGGCGTGTACTCACTAGTTGGTTAGAAAAGAACTGTGGTGAGCAGTGTATCGGGCCTGCCCTAATTGCCCGACGTATGGTGGTTTCATATCAAGCAACTTTGTCTTCTTTTTTGCTGTTACTGAACTCCTTTTAAGGTAAACCTCAATTATTTGTTGTATTTTAGTCAAATACATTCAAGAATATTTTTGGACTACGTATATGGAGATTATTTTCTGAGAACCTTTGAAGAGATTGTTTATAATCTTCGATTGGTGACATTTTATTTTGCTTCCCTTATTAAAATGTACTACAAATATATACGCAATAGTAAACAGTGGCACACAATATTTGTATGTATTTGTATGTTTTGAGAATAACATTTGTTGTAAATTTAAATTTTCATACTTGATATTCCCATGAATGACTTTTGGAGATCTGGGAGTAAATATTTGAATTAACACTGTAATCTTTTATTTTATCTCATTGAAATATTTAAAAAATTGTTCATCAATCATCAGTAATTATTTTTATGTTATTTTATTTAATTTAGGTTTTGTCTTAATATGTCTAAGTCCTGCTCGCCTAACTAATAAAGTTATTTCGCTGGCAAGTGTCAATAAAAATCTTCAAAGGAATGATGTTTGACCCTTAGTGGGACCGGTCCTTTGACTCCCAGGCAACCTTGCGCCAGTAGTGCTTACTATAGGTCATCTATAAATATTTTTTATGGTAGTTATGTGAATCTTAAGTCTTGGTACTATAAAATCTGTACGTGTCTTTATAGTAGTGTAATGTCTGAATCGCTTCTCAGTTTTTTTTAATGACAATAAATGAAATACGTAGCAGGACAGTCATTAAGAGCAATACTATGTAGATGAGATAACGTAATGGATGGCTGTTCAGTGGGGACTTAATACCATTAAAGCATAAAAAATTCTGTTGCTAATTTTTTGTGATTTCCTTTGTGTAACACACGAACTCTACTCATGTAGTCAAGCTGAATGTAATAATCATAATTATACAACAAAAGCAATAAATAAATGAGGTCATAAAATGTATTTCAGTGGTACTCAGCCTTCCTAGTAATAAGATTCAATATGGACATGTGTTTGCACAGGATCATTATTCCCTCCCATGAAAATTGTCCAGTTGACTGCTTCTACACATTTTGCGCCTTCATTTAGCTGAGGGGACATCGATTGTGGTGTTTGCATCTAGCAGGTGGAAGAAACGTTTGCTGATTCTCTAGACATGAGAAACACCTTAGTGGACTTTGTAAATTATAAGAATGATTTGAAATCTGTTACACTACCGACATCGGTATTCGTGAGTGGAAATATCAGTTTCCTCAATTTTTTTCGAGTTTTGACGTAAAGGTCTTTGCAGACTGGTTAAGTTTCTAGTTACTCAGTGGTTTTTAGCATGCTCCAACTCGCTAAAGTTTCGAGTTTCTAGAGAAATAATTTAGAGTCTATATCTTTGGAATTACACCGTGCAATCAATACTGCTATGCAAGTGACATTGCTGTGTGTTTGATATGGAGAAGTATAGCGTAAATGGTATAATATTCTGGCAAACCATGCGTAAATAGTGTTCTTGTAATCCCATAATTGAATTTGGGTGTAGAAAGCAAGCAAGCAAGCAGCTCGGGGCCACAAACAGCAACAACTTTGCGCCAAGGGGAAATGAGCATGACTTTGTAAAACAGTTCATAGAGTGACTTTGGTCTGTTGAGGGTGCTCTGCTCTCACGTAGGGAGCGGATGACTTGTGATCGCCGGCTGCGGTGGATGACTACCCAACCTTGCGAGAAAATATCTAGTGCTGCAAGGAGTATATACGGTGCATGTGCTTATGCTGTTTGTCTTCGTGGTATATGTATGAGTGTCTGGAGGTCGATAGCTATATGAATGATGCAAAAGGGGCGATTTTTTATGGCGCAGGATACAAATTGTACGTTTACTACATCGACATGGTATGCAGTGATATATTGTTGGGTTGGAGATCGGTTTCACGCTCTAATATTCAAACTTCCATCCTCAGTGGCAGAGCACTGTAATTGAGAAAGAGTCTTTCTGTATTTGACGTTCTGTAGGGCGCTTTCGTAGGGTTTAACTGTCAGTGCAATATGGCGATCTCTACAAAAATAGTTTTGCCACTGAAAGTCTTGTCTGTGGAAAGAAAAAGGCGGACTGTGCTTCCACACCGACAGAATCAGTAATTTGTTGGGTAAATTTAGTAAGACCCAATCATAATGCTCCATTCATTCACAAGACATCGTTCGTGCTGGATATAGGAGCCTCTACATAACGATGAGAAAGTTTGCGTTCGGTAGATGTTTGTTGAAAGCAGGACTTAACGATTTCCAGGAAGGGTAAGACGTGACAGATGGGGTGCCACGTTAGGACCATCAGGAAAAATGCATTCGGCGACATTCTGGGCTATTTTCGTAAATAGCTCCTGTTAGGACAAGAATTTTCACGCAGACAAGCTGAGACATCACCAAAGCACCTACAAAAGTGACTGTTAACTATTTCTGTGACACTTCACGATTTCCAAGAGGTAGGCTTGGCTCTTACTTACATAGACATGAGACATCAGTACAACATTGAGAACCTTTTAGCTGCACCTGCGATGGTGAGTCACTAAGCAAACATTTCGCAGCTATGCGCCAGCCACAGTAAACGTGTGTATTGCTATAGGTGTCTCACATACCCTGTTAGGAGCGATAGGCAGAATGCACCCTGTGATAGTCTGGGAAGCGCTGCAACCGATTTCTATAGCGCGACCTGTGGCGTCAGTACAACATTGAGAACTTTTTAGCTGTGTCTGCGAGGGTGAGTCGCTCGGCAGTTGAGTCTTCACTGTACCACAGGTAGAGAGGCATCGCACCAGCAACAATAAACACTTGTGCATCCAGAGGGTGACGTGGCTCTTATTTACATAGACAAGTGACATCAGTGTGATACTCAAAGAATTCTAACTGTATACCCGAAAACAGACATGACGTTCACTGCTGGCTGTTGGCGACAGTGTCCTGACAGCAGTGGCTCGCGCCCCTGTGTTCATCTGTCTGGTGGTGGCTTGCAAAGGCATTAGTGCGTGTGCTCATTGCAGCCTCTGATACATTGTGGTTGATGATAGTCGTTTTTTATGTGCAATTGGTATGTTATTTTCGGCTGTTTACGCGTAGCGAACGTGTCTGTTGCATTATTTTGTGAACAGGTCTCTAGGCTGTGCTATACATTATTGCGGTAATTTACGAGTTGTTTGCATGTCTGTTCGTAATTGTACTGCATTATTTCGTTAATTTACGAGTAGTTTGCAGGTCTGCATTCAGTGCAATGCATTAGTTCGACAGTTACGAGTAGTGAGTGTGTCTGCAGAGACTTTTATATGCATTATTTCGGTATTTACGAGTAGTTTGGAACTCTGTGGGCTGTGCAATGCACTATTTCGACAGTTTACAATCAGTGGGCTTGCCTGCAGAATGTTTTATCTACATTATTTGCAGGCCTGTAGGCTGTGTATTGTGACTCCAATAATCCCAGAGCGAGTATTTCGTATCAGCGTAATAAATATACTACGTCAAATCCATCCCTGAGCAAATTGTTTCAAAATAGATAAAGTACTGCCCTTCCTATCCAGCAGCCCAGAACAGGCTGAGTCCTTTTCCTGCCATGTTCCCCAAACCGCCATGGGGCTACAGTCCCCTCTGGTGACAGCACTGTGTAGTAGGCCAGTTGGACTCCCAACCTCATGGTGAACACTCTGGATCGAGCTACTGCCTCAAATTGTTTAAATAAACACTGCATTAAAAGTAAAGACTTTCTTTCCAGCAGCCCAGCAGAGGCTGACTCGTTTCCCTGCCAATTCCTAGGAATTGGTAGCTGTCCGATGTCTTAGGTTAGTGGACCTTTTTCTCGCCATTTTCTTAGGCTAGTGGAGGAAGCCCAATTGACTTTTTTCCGCCAAAATTTGAGCTTCCTGCCATTTTTTGGGGGAGGGGAGGGGAAAGGGGAGGGTACGGTGTTAGGTTAGTGGAGGAGGCCCAATGTACCTATTTTTCTGACAAAATTAGAACTTTGCACCATGATGTCTTTGTGAAATTGTCATATCTATCGACGCCACCTCGCACAGTTTCGAAACTTTTGGCAAATAACGAAGTTATTCTTACGAAATAGAAAATTCAGAGAACTTGTATTCGAGATGGTCTTCACCGTGGCATATCATTTGATTAAGCTTAGGAGGATTGCAATGTATACAGAAGCAGCCATTTCTTCCTTTGGTCAGTAGGTAAATGGATTACGACAAAAACTTCTTAATACTTGTGTGAAGTACTATCTCTTCCTCACTAGGGAATTATATAATCTGGTGGATCCTTGCAGATTTCAGCTTGTGATATAAATTCATTTGATTGTTGATGGTTAACACTTACTCTTGTAGTGTTGTCGACGATTATAGATACTCCGTTATTAGCTGCGTAGTTCGTGTTGCGATTCCAAGCTGTATCACTTGCAGTAGCGTACTGAGTGTTACACATTGTCGAAAGTATACTTAATGACTCTAAGCCTCAGGGTCAGTCAGTGAGATTGTATGACCGGCTGGAGATCTTGCTATTAGTTCTTCCTGGTCTGCATACCTTGGAAGTCGGTTTTTGACGGTATATTGGATACAATGTATCAGCTAGCCAAATGAATACCCCACTGTGAAGCTCCTTTCAAACGCTTCTCACACGAGTACGAGGCATATTCGCGTTTTTCATATTGACTACTTAAGCCTGAGACTGTTGGCGCTGCTTATATACCCTTCCAGGCCTGATAACAACACTAATCGTATACATATTGTCAGGGAGTGTATATAGCATCAAAATACCCGGTCCAAGCATGACTTTTTCATTTTATGTATGGGCACTTCACCAAAACTGCTCAATGTACGAAGTCCATTGGTTTCACGTTAACAGTATGCATGACATAGCCAACATAAAATAATTTTCATTACATTCAACGTAACGTTGTTGCAGTAGCTCTCATCATTTCAGCATAGAGTGGCACATCTCAGTCCTGGAGAGAGTGGTGCTGTATGCTTTGCATACAGTCATTATGGGTGGAATAATAGAAGAAACTGAAGACCAGGTATCCTTAATCTGGAAACCAATAGCGCTGAAAGCATCCAGCCCAACATTTTCGGGGAGAGACGGGCCTATCAGTAAAAACACGACTAAAATTCTCACACACAGCCTCAGTCACCATTTGATCTATTAAAAGTATAGACCATCAGTTTTAATTCATTTTTCGTGTATTACCAGTAGGTATGGAACACCGATGTGTCATTGTCGATCGGTAATTTGACGAGGTATTCAGCAAGTACAACACAGTCACTGAATTCCGGGGGGAGTGTGGCGGAGTAGCGAGAGGATACTGTTTGGGAGGTTAATACGTATATGAAGGAGGGTCATTCCCAGATTATGTGCTGATAAATGTTCAAATGTGTGTGAAATCTTATGGGATATAACTGCTAAGGTCATCAGTCCCTAAGCTTACACACTACTTAACCTAAATTATCATAAGGACAAACACACACACCCATGCCCGAGGGAGGACTCGAACCTCCGCCGGGACCAGCCGCACAGTCCATGACTGCACCGCCTTAGACCACTCGGCTAAGATTATGTGCTCCTAATGCGAGGTTTTCTTCTTACCAACCTTTTGTACACATCTCGAGTGGCCAGCATCCTAATTATGCATGTTGTACCCTTAACTGATCAGTTACTAGAGATCTGTTTCTCACACGATCAAGACAAGGAAGAGTTAGACTACCGGTAGGTTTTTCTGACGAACAACGGCAACTCTGCTGCTGTAGGACTTGTTAACCTGCATGACGAATAATGATGCGAAGCGTCATGAACGAGGCGCCGTGGAAGTATTTCTGCTTGTTTTAGAACTTGGTAACTGACTAGGGGAAAATGCGGGAAGGAGCGCCTGGTCCGGTACGCCGGCCAGTCTTTGGATGGTTTTTAGGCGGTTTTCCATCTGCCTAGGTGAATCCGGGTTTGCTCCCCTTATTTCGCCTCAACTACACTATATCGGCGATTGCTGCGCAAACACATTCTCCACGTACGTGTACTTCACCAATACTCTACCACCACCTGATAAACAAAGTAAGAGCCTACGGAATATCAGACCAGCTGTTTGGCTGGATTGAAGAGTTTTTAGCAAACAGAACACAGCACGTTGTTCTCAATGGAGAGGCGTCTACAGACGTTAAAGTAACCTCTGGCGTGCCACAGGGGAGTGTTATGGGACCATTGCTTTTCACAATATACATAAATGACCTAGTAGATAGTGTCGGAAGTTCCATGCGGCTTTTCGTGGATGATGCTGTAGTATACAGAGAAGTTGCAGCATTAGAAAATTTTAGCGAAATGCAGGAAGATCTGCAGCAGATAGGCACTTGGTGCAGGGAGTGGCAACTGACCGTTAACATAGACAAATGTAATGTATTGCGAATACATAGAAAGAAGGATCCTTTATTGTATGATTATAAGATAGCGGAACAAACACTGGTAGCAGTTACTTCTGTAAAATATCTGGGAGTATGCGTACGGAACGATTTGAAGTGGAATGATCATATAAAATTAATTGTTGGTAAAGCGGGTACCAGATTGAGATTCATTAGGAGAGTCCTTAGAAAATGTAGTCCATCAACAAAGGAGGTGGCTTACAAAACACTCGTTCGACCTATACTTGAGTATTGCTCATCAGTGTGGGATCCGTACCAGTTCGGGTTGACGGAGGAGATAGAGAAGATCCAAAGAAGAGCGGCGCGTTTCGTCACAGGGTTATTTGGTAAGCGTGATAGCGTTACGGAAATGTTTAGCAAACTGAAGTGGCAGACTCTGCAAGAGAGGCGCTCTGCATCGCGGTGTAGCTTGTCCGCCAGGTTTCGAGAGGGTGCGTTTCTGGATGAGGTATCGAATATATTGCTTCCCCCTACTTATACCTCCCGAGGAGATCACGAATGTAAAATTAGAGAGATTCGAGCGCGCACGGAGGCTTTCCGACAGTCGTTCTTCCCGCGAACCATACGCGACTGGAACTGAAAAGGGAGGTAATGACAGTGGCACGTAAAGTGTCCTCCGCCACACACCGTTGGGTGGCTTGCGGAGTATAAATGTAGATGTAGATGTAGATGTAAACATAGGGGCTACACTCGTCTGGTGTGAAACGTTCCCTGGGAGGGGGGGGGGGGGGGTTCCACCGGGGACCGAACCGCTCAATAATCCTGAATTCGGTGTGGGACGGCCGAGGCTTGAAGTGGATTGCGGTAGTCGTCGTGGAGTTGTGGACCACTGCGGCTGCGGCGGGGACGGAGCCTCTCCATCATTTATAGGTCCCCGGTTAACATACAACATACAGGGCAGAATAATGTGGTACTTTCAGAACATCTAATCCGCCCTGAATTTTCAGATGCTCTGATTGAAATATTGAGTGGCCACAATAAATCTGTCCTAGAAACTATTTCAACCTCCGTAAGACAGGCGGCCGAACTTGCGTCATACATCCCAGGTGCGTATCATTTCAGGGCAAATTTACTTTGTTGGCCCTGTATTTTGATAGCCCGAGAAACTGCGAACATTTATTCTGAAGATGAATCATTTACCTTCAATGTGACTAACCGGTCGAGTAGCGATTTTGCCTTTTTTCGCTCCGACTCTCTATCGGACATCGATAAGCCCATTGCATCACCCTATCTGAATGCAATAGAAAAGAATATGATCTTTTTCGGACGAGCAGCGTCTCCATTGTTTGGTAATTCAACGAGGTCTGATGTATGGATGGTTTCAGCACGACATATCCAGAAGCTTGAGACTCTGTTCCCAGAGGACTCCTAGGATTTTTGAAATTTTGCTATTTGGTGGTAAGGTCTTATGGGACCAAACTACTGACGTCATCGGTCCCTAAGCTTACGTACTACTTAATCTAACTTAAACTAACTTACGCTAAGGACAACACACAAGGATGAAATGATGATGAGGATAACACAACACCCAGGCTACGAGTGGAGAAAATCTCCAACCCGACCTGGAATCGAACGTGGGCCCGCTGACTAGGATTACTTATTTTTTGTTGGTGTATTACCCTGCATAAACATCTCACGAAATGACTATGAAATTAAAACTTTGCATTTACCGCAAGATTTTGCAACACGATGTACCCTCCTCGCAGTATATAAATCTAGATACACATTCCTCTGCAATATAATTCTCACAAACAATAGTAATCTACGGGCTGCCGTTACTTCGCCGAGCCGAAGTTTTTAGGCTGAGATAAATAGCGCATGACCTGTGAACACCTTTCACAGCGCCTATTCCGCAGAGCAGCGGAGCGTAAGAGAAGGGGGCCCTGCGTAACGTTTTTGCGAGCATCTTATTAGCAGCAGAACACGTGTGACGTCCGCCTTTGTTTTACGTCCAGGGCGACCTCCGAGGCATGTTAATGGAACCCCTACGGATAGCGTAATAAGCTATCGCGAATCAAATTACGTCGACAATGGTCTGTGGATGGCGGACCTTATTCATCAAGATCTACGGAGCTTCACAGGGATTTCCACAGCACCTTTCACAGCGTAGCCACTCGCGTAATGTGAATTATTTTACAGACACGATGTGACACTTAGGGAACTACTTTCTTCGCTGGATTTGCTGTGTAATAGCTACAAGGCCCTACGTGCACTTAATAATTACTCGCTGTCAGCCTGCTGTGGCAGCGTGGGAAGTGTGTGTTCGCTGGACCTGAACAGTTAATGGAGGTAATAATACCTTGCGGCCCTTGGATACGTTGTGTTAACGAACCAGTTTGGCTCCCCGTTTTAGATGGTTCCAAAGAGTACACAACGAGTGAAGAGTACTAACATTTTCCATCATTCATCATTACGTTATTCAATAAGATTAGTACCACCTGACTACTGTGTAAAATCTGTCATGCTTATGCTATATGGTATCTTTATGTCTAGATATTCTTTACAACGAACTTGTTACCAGTTGTACGCTGGAAATTTATTTCGTTCTGCCGTCGATCTATCTAGAGTAATGATTCGGGTGTGCAGCGAAAAGCAATTCTGTATTCACTGCAGTAGTTCACACACGCTATGGGACAGGTGCAACGCGAACTGCTGACTGTTTGCACAACATCTCACCCACTTGATTCCAAATCTGATACCCAGTTTAAAGTTGTCCGAGTAATGTGGAGCTGTGCTTAAGACACTGGTTTCGCCTTTTGGAACTTCCTCTCCGTACAAATACCTATCCGTGGTTTTCAGTTTTTTCCCTAAAGCGTTAAGACAGAAGTCGGAATGGTTCCTCGGAAAGAACACAGACGGTTTCTACGACCACAGTTCTCCAATCCACGTTTTGGTGCCATCTTGACCTCTTCGTCGACAAACCTTGAAACTCTAGTGTTACTTCAATTTAAAGCGAAGTTCTAAGACAACAGAGATAGTTCGGTGCATTCGGAAACTACAGAATGCAGTTTATATTTGCAGGAGTCACATGACTGTGAATACAACATCAACAGCTTACGTTAGAAATCACACTATTATTGGGACCGGTCGTGAATCTCAGTGAGCACGTGTAGCATGTTATGGGGAGAAGTATTATAGGATGTCCACATGCATCAACGACCAGTCAGCAGTTGTCATCCGCGCTGGTGGATAGACGGAACGGCCTACCAGAAGAACTCCTTACCAATCTTGTGGGCAGCATGGGAGCTGTTGCAGAGCAGGCATTGCCGTTCGTGGTGATAACACATCGTATTGAGATCTATGTTCTGCCTTTTGTAATGCCGAGGGGAATCGTCATGAATCATCGTGATTTCAGTGTCATTGTCATTTTTGAATAAAAATGGCATTTCTGTCCAGCTAATTGCGTATTTTGTAACATCGAAAATGCAGGATGCATGACACCTGCTACCAATGAACCGGGTGATCAAAAAGTCAGCATAAATTTGAAAATTGAATAAATCACGGAATAATGTAGATAGAGAGGTACAAATTGACACACATGCTTGGAATGACATTGGGGTTTATTAGAACAAAGAAAAAAAATACGAAAGTTCAAAAAATGTCCGAAAGATGGCGATTGATCTAATCAGAATAGCAACATTTAGCATAACAAAGTACGACAAAGGAAAGATGATGTTATTTACAGGAAATCATCAATATGTCCACCATCATTTCTCAACAATAGCTGTAGTCGAGGAATGTTGTGAACAGCATTGTAAAGCATGTCCGGAGTTATGGTGAGGCATTGGTGGCCGACCGGTGTGGCCGTGCGTTTAAAGGCGCTTCAGTCTGGAACCGCGTGACCGCTACGGTCGCAGGTTCGAATCCTGACTCGGGCATGGATGTGTGTGATGTCCTTAGGTTAGTTAGGTTTAAGTAGTTCTAAGTTCTAGGGGACTTATGACCACAGATGTTGAGTCCCATAGTGCTCAGAGCCATTTGAACCATTTTTTGAGGCATTGGTGTCGGATGTTGTCTTTCAGCATTCCTAGAAATGTTGGTCGATCACGATACACTTGCGACTTCAGGTAACCCCAAAGCCAATAATCGCACGGAATGAGGTCTGCGGACCTGGGAGGCCAAGCATGATGAAAGTGGCGGCTGGGCACACGATCATCACCATACGACGCGCGAAGAGATCTTTAAAGCGTCTAGCAATATTTTTTTTCTGTTCTAATAAAACCCCATGTCATTCGAAGCACGTGTGTTAATTTTTACCTCTCTATCTACATTATTTCGTGGTTTATTAAGTTTTCCAATTTATACTGACTTTTTGATCACCAGTTATAATTTCCTTTTCTGAATTGTATGTAAATATTTGTAATTTAAACGCTTCCTTTTAATAAGTAAGGACATTTTCACTATATGTGTAAATTTAGGTAAACGTCTGTCGACGTTTCATTGTATTTATCTGTGTCTTACTGTGAATCTTATAAGATCTGGGAAAAAGCCAAAGGAATTGTTATTTGCATCGACTAGCAACGATAACAGCAGTGCTTGTGCGCTGTAAAATCTTTGGGTAGGGAGTTGTTACGCGGAGCGCGTGGAGAGAGAGGGAGACGGGTTCCAGCACTTGTATTGTGCGGAAGTGTGGTGTGAACGCTCTCGCAGTAGAGAGTACCATTTTCGTCGGCATCATATACGCGCACCGGCCAGATGTCTAGTAGCAGGAGTACGGACAGTGGACGGGCGGAAGAGACTGTATTAATTACGATTGCCCATTTCAGTGATTAGCCGTGGCTCCACAAGATGCCAGTTTCTTCAACAACAGCAGCAGTTTCAGCAACACAGTGATACCTTCCCGTCTCCTCTATACCACTTTTGTTAATGATAACCTTCCCTTTTATAATAAACTACGAAACCTTTCCTTAGGATTTCTATCTCTTGCTTAATAATAACAAATGAAATCTTCCCTTCGAAATTTATTCTCTTTCTCAATCTTCGCATACAAATTTAATTGCTTTTTTTTTAAAGTGATTTTCGGATTATTTCGACGAATCATAGAATGTGTCGTCGTCGTGTGGCCCTCAGTCGTTATCTGCAATAACCCAAAAATACTCCTTACCTTTGTTACTGTTACTGGATCCCCATCTGACTGCTATATCGAACTGCGACATGAATATACAGGGCTATTACAAATGATTGAAGCCATTTCACAGCTCTACAATAACTTTATTATTTGAGATATATTCACAATGCTTTGCACACACATACAAAAACTCAAAACGTTTTTTTAGGCATTCACAAATGTTCGATATGTGCCCCTTTAGTGATTCGGCAGACATCAAGCCGATAATCAAGTTCCTCCCACACTCGGCGCAGCATGTCCCCATCAATGAGTTCGAAAGCATCGTTGATGCGAGCTCGCAGTTCTGGCACGTTTCTTGGTAGAGGAGGTTTAAACTGAATCTTCCACATAACCCCACTGAAAGAAATCGCATGGGGTTAAGTCGGGAGAGCGTGGAGGCCATGACATGAATTGCTGATCATGATCTCCACCACGACCGATCCATCGGTTTTCCAATCTCCTGTTTAAGAAATGCCGAACATCATGATGGAAGTGCGGTGGAGCACTATCCTGTTGAAAGATGAAGTCGGCGCTGTCGGTCTCCAGTTGTGGCATGAGCCAATTTTCCAGCATGTCCAGACACACGTGTCCTGTAACGTTTTTTTCGCAGAAGAAAAAGGTGCCGTAAACTTTAAACCGTGAGATTGCACAAAACACGTTAACTTTTGGTGAATTGCGAATTTGCTGCACGAATGCGTAAGGATTATCTGCCGCCCAGATTCGCACATTGTGTCTGTTCACTTCACCATTAAGAAAAAATGTTGCTTCATCACTGAAAACAAGTTTCGCACTGAACGCATCCTCTTCCATGAGCTGTTGCAACCGCGCCGAAAACTCAAAGCGTTTGACTTTGTCATCGGGTGTCAGGGCTTGTAGCAATTGTAAACGGTAAGGCTTCTGCTTTAGCCTTTTCCGTAAGATTTTCCAAACCGTCGGCTGTGGTACGTTTAGCTCCCTGCTTGCTTTATTCGTCGACTTCCGCGGGCTACGCGTGAAACTTGCCCGTACGCGTTCAACCGTTTCTTCGCTCACTGTAGGCCGACCCGTTGATTTCCCCTTACAGAGGCATCCAGAAGCTTTAAACTGCGCATACCATCGCCGAATGGAGTTAGCAGTTGGTGGATCTTTGTTGAACTTCGTCCTGAAGTGTCGTTGCACTGTTATGACTGACTGATGTGAGTGCATTTCAAGCACGACATACGCTTTCTCGGCTCCTGTCGCCATTTTGTCTCACTGCGCTCTCGAGCGCTCTGGCGGAAGAAACCTGACATACGGCTTCAGCCGAACAAAACTTTATGAGTTTTTCTACGTATCTGTAGTGTGTCGTGACCATATGTCAATGAATGGAGCTACAGTGAATTTATGAAATCGCTTCAATCATTTGTAATAGCCCTGTACTTACTCTGTTTTACTATACTCTATTAGCTGCTGGTGGGCTTTCTTAATAAGTGGCTGTATTTATTACCAAAGCTAACGTTATTCTTTAATAGCAAAGCTGACGTAATTCTTTAATTAATTTGACTGAAGTTACGTAATTCATAGTTAAACTTTTTCTTGAGAACAATGAAATTTTGCAAAGTTTTACGTTGATGGTTTTTGGGATGGATTATAATGAGAAATGCAATATTGCTGGCAAAAGTTAATTATATTCTGAATGAAATGATTTTACAAACGTTCAAATGGGACTTACTTTTTACAATAATCTTACAACTAGCAATGCGCCAACATACCTTCAGTAGTCTTGAGTTTCTCAAAATATTAATTAAATAATATTAGTTCCTCTTATTATAATAGTTATCTGATGTCTCTGTACATCCGTTTATAATATCTTGTAAAACATAGCTGATGGCTGGCAGGCACACCGCTCCTCTCAGCCTCTCGCTTCAGACCTGCTACCAACTCGCTTCACATCTCGCTTACTACTGACTTCCTAAGAACGCTTAAGTGCGGTTTCTCCTGCGAACAATGCTTTCTGGTGCAGACAATCCCTGCTACCATTACAAAATGTATCAATGCGTGACCTTTCCCGCTCTTTTCTTAAAATGTATCCGTACACTGTTTCTCCCGCCCTTTTTAAAATTATATCAACAATACTTTGGTGCAGATATTCCCTGCTACCACAATTATTTCCAACGTGACAAATATAAATTATTCCTACTTAATCCTATTAATAAAATATAAATATCTTTCATAAATTGTGATTTGACAATAGACAATAGAAATATACACGTCTTACAACAGTTTCGTCGTCGGCTCCGAGTTTCGTCGTACGCACAGCACTGAAGTAAGACTGTTCATTGGTAGAAAATATTAATGGCTAACCCAGCAGCACAACTGAATGTGATTTGATTGATAAAATTTATTTAAATAATAATCAGTTAAACTCAGGGCGATTGAGTCCTCATTGCCCACAGACATTGTTACCAAGCAGGATCCTTGTTCTTTTTTCCTTGTATGCTAATTGTGTGTCATAAGAAACAAATTTAAGACTTTTAGCCTTAGTCTAGTTTCAATTAACTGTTGTACAACAGAGGTTTCAGTACATGACTAAAGTAATGCAATTTCATTTTTCAAGTCTGAGAATCAGTCACTGGAAAAATTCCAGATCTAAAGAAATACTCAAATTAAGAGTGTGGTAGTTTTATTTATTTTACATATAGCTTGGAGCACATGGCTGTTTGGTTTGGTACGTATTCTAGTGTTTAATTCTGTTCAAGTCAGTAAAAATGGTTCAGTTGTTCAGACTAACATGAAATCCAATTTGCAAAAAAAGTAACCCCAAAGTAAAAAGTGCTAAAGTGCTTTTGCTTTTTTTTCTAAATTTCTTTAATGACCTTATCTTGAGGTCACTGAAAGTCATTGTCCGTGTAATGAAGTTCAATACTAACATATATTTTAGTTACAAATTTTCAAATCATTACTCGATTATGCCAAACATAACGTAAGAGTGACTTCTCAGTTGTCTTTATCATTACATACTCACTTAAAATTAGTGTAAGAAACAAAACAAAAAACGAAAAAACACGTGACAACATTCAGTTGCTACGTCAGAGTTTAATAATACATGTTTCTCTTCCCCAACATCTTGTACAAGATTTTGGATGTAAATTGCCCTAGTGGGATGGCGACTGTTAATTATTTCCTTTTCGTTCATTAGTGTAACTTTTAGATTAATGATCAGTGGTACCCCTTATTCGTCCAGTGTTGGTCCTGAGTGAACGCACAAAGTAAATTTCATTTTCCAAATTATAGCCCTGTTCGGTTTAATTACCTTTTTATTTTTGGTAGACTTTCCATCAGAAGGGTCGGTTGTACACTTTCCTCCTACTTATCAGTATCACTTCTTCGGGAAAGATAGCTTTATCCAATTAGAAAAAATCCATTAGGCATACACGCGATCCACGGTCATATTTTATATAGCAAACAGGATAGGCCGATTAGTAAGAGGAAGGTTACAATTTCTTTCTGTTATCTTCTGTAGTATACTATAGCTATGCTGTTAGTATGACGTCAGAGCAAGAAGGAGAAGACGATGCAGCGTATTTCACTTCTTACAAAACAACTGCGAATCAAAATTTGAAAAGAGATGTTAACTATAATACAAATGTAAGCTTTGAATTAGGCAAATAATTAGATCGTTCATTTTAATGAAATCTAATGGTTCACTACACTTACACCTTCCGTCATAGTTCCTGTCAGGGCCGTAAGTCCCTTCCTCATCAGTAGCCTGCCCAGGAAGCGAACCCTCGTCCTGCCCTGCACTGTCTCGCCAACTCAACAAACTGGCGTCAGGCTGTAACCGAATAATTCTTCCCTGAGGTTCTTCAATACAGAGGGGGCGAGGGGGTGTCTGCTTTAGATCAGAATTCACTACCTACAAATCTTGAATCCGGTTTTCTAAATGACTCACTGGTTCAAATGAACCTGATTCCTAGAGACTTGTGGTCCTGTAGGGGCAGTATCTGCTAAGAGCTATATGTTTACCTTCACTGAAGAGAGCAAACTACCACACAGCACAAGCGTCACTTACCTCGCCGACAATCTTTGTTGTGATAACAAGGCAGCAGTCCAGTGCATTATGCGAGTGTTTACTTAACTCGGCCACACTCCGTCCCATTGGCAAGGCGTATATCGCGAGCTAATTGTGATGCTAGGTTTTGTTCAGATGTGAAATCCCCGGCACACTTCTCTACTCCCTTACAAAGACCTGAAATCAAAAACACAAGCAGTATACCTAGGTAAAATAATTTCTCATCACCGTTACACAGAATCAGAACTCGGCCACTGTAGCATAACCACACTGCTAACATCAAAACGGTAAGAAGCTGGGTTAGTGAGTAGCAATATGCTGGAGCAAATGATTTCATTCACTTTTTATTAGTTTATTTAACAATAACATTAAACATCGAAAACAACAAAGTTCTTAGCTCTCTTAATGTTCCAGATGGACATTTTAGAAAAGCAATTCTCAGAATAATGAGAACGCAAGCAATAAAATTTAGAGAAAAAATAAACCATTGCGACTATTAGCTAACTTAAAAGAAAACAGACTAAGAGGTTCAGTAATTAACTGTCTTCACTGTAACCAATGCGTTTCAATACCATTTTAAAACTGTTACAATTAGTAGCTCACCTTAATCAGCAACCAAGATAAGTAAAATTTAAAGAAAATAGCATTTGGCAAACAGCCGTGACAGCAGTCGGATTAAATTACCAAAATAAAGAATATCAGAATTTAAGCCCGCATCTCGTGGTCGTGCGGTAGCTTTCTCGCTTCCCACGCCCGGGTTCCCGGGTTCGATTCCCGGCGGGGTCAGGGACTTTCTCTGCCTCGTGATGGCTGGGTGTTGTGTGCTGTCCTTAGGTTAGTTAGGTTTAAGTAATTCTAAGTTCTAGGGGACTGATGACCATAGATGTTAAGTCCCATAGTGCTCAGAGCCATTTGAACCATCAGAATTTAACTGTTCACCTCAGGTGGTCAACTACGTTCCAAATAAGTTACCAGTACCGTGAAAGCTGCTCTTGAACAAAAATCTTTAGAAAACAAGGTCTTCTGTGCGGCTGTCTTTTAAGATTTTAAATTCCCAGGGGCTGCCTGAAACACACAAAGTGGTTCCTGTGGGACCGAACTGTTGACGTCATCGATCGCTAGACTTCCACACTACTTAATCTAACTTAAACTAACTTCAGCTAAAGACAACACACACATTCATGCCCGAGGGAGGACTCGAACCTCCGATGGGGGGAGCCGCGCGAACCGCAACAAGGCGTCGGAGACCGCGCGGCTACCCTGCTCGTCAATCACACAAAAAGTCCTTAAGCTTTTAAATACTACTTCGACATTAAATCCTAACTTAAAATATACAATTCAGATCAAATACTTAGCCTTCGGACAGAAAAAAAGAACAATCACCAAACGGTCACCAGAGTAACGCACCATATGAATCACAATATAATTACCATTAAACGGCGAAGTGGCACAGAACAAGCTGAAAGCCAATTAATAACAAATGTCAGTAGTACTTCTGTCAGCGCCGCCTGCCTCGCGCTATTTTATACACAGTGTATAAATAAATGTCGTGTGACTAGGACCTCCCGTCGGGTAGACCTTTCGCCAGGTGCAAGTCCTTCGATTTCACGCCAGTTCGGCGACTTGCACGTCGATGGGGATGAAATGATGATGATTAGGAAAACACAACACCCAGTCCCTGAGAGGAGAAAATCTCCGATCCAGCCGGGAATCGAACCCGGTCTCTTAGGATTTACATTGTGTCGCGCTGACCACTTTCTTTCTTTCCTTGTTGATCGTTGTATGTGGTCGTTGCGAACGTCACATGACATCCGTTCAAGTTCGTTTGTTGATCGTTCCACTCAGTTTTTTTTTTCACAGAGGCCAACCAGCTCTCTGACCGAACACGCTGAGCTACCGTGCCGGCACCACTTAGCTACCGGAGGCGGACGTAAACACAAATAAAACACGATATTACAGTACCTATGTTGTTAAGATTAACGCTGCAATGCTCCTTTGAGCCAGCACAAATTTTTATTGGTGTCACTACCTTGTAAAGTTGATTGCTGTTCATATTCACAACTGTGAATACATTTGATGAATCATAAATAAAATATTTCACTTACGGGCAATATCCGCTCGCCATCCTACTGCCTTCATACTGACAAGACTACGCTCCGCCAAATGTGAGGCAGATCTTTATAATAATTTAACAAGAAGTGACACACTTAGTTATTACAAGAACAGAGCATAACCAATGCACCCACGCAAGTAGAATTCACATGATATCACAGTACAGTGTGTCTCGATAAATAAGATGGCAGAAGCTTGCTGGAGAACACAGGGACCGTCCAAAATTACCCTCCCCGACACCTTGGTTTCTACGTTTTTCCTGGATAGAATTAAAACCGGCACTAGTCCCCAGTCCAGCAGGTAGGGCAGTGTATTCAGAGACTCAAATGTCTGACAGGCGGCTGCTCAAGCAGGAAGCAGGCAGACACTTCCAACAGCGTGGTTGCACCGTTAACAGTCAACATGTCCGCCTCGATACTCCAAGCAGACCCAACCGTCGAAGTCTGTGCCTCAGCTATCGGCTGCCATCAGCAAAGAGCTGCCCACAGATCGCGTTACTGCAGTGAACGCTCCACCAACCTCCTTTCCGTAACTTAACGCACGAGCAATTATCATCGTGAAGGGCCACGTTGCAGCCCTGTAACGGGACGCCAGAGCCGCAGTTACCAGGCAACGGGATAAACACGTTACACTAGAGCGGCATGTATAGATAAATGGTCTCCAAATGGTTCAAATGGCTCTGAGCACTATGGGACTTAACATCTGAGGTCATCAGTCCCCTAGACTTAGAAGTACTTAAACCTAACTAACCTAAGGACATCACACACATCCATGCCTGAGGCAGGATTCGAACCCGCGACCGTAGCAGCAGTGCCGTTCCGGACTGAAGCGCCCAGAACCGCTCGGCCACAGCGGCCGGCAATGGTCTCCCATGGCTTGGCTTCGTCTTGACTGCGACCCGCAATCTGATCAGGAGATTTCCTTAGTATGCTCTTGTGAGTTTCGTCCCTTACGAGTGTACTCTGTAGGAACACACTGCATGTCAGTCTCAAAACAGAAGCCTGACTTTGCTCGATAATGTTTGAGACTTCGTCTCGCGTTCCCACTACTTGCTTTGTCTCGTCGTCTCATGGACATACTGATCCACACAATACTCTTCCATGCTGATAAGATGGTTAAAGAACTCTTCTAGACTGATTTAAAACAGTTGCAATATTCCCGTTGCTGTCTCCGTTAGGCGGGCATTTTTAGTGGTTTTGAGGCGTTGCGTGAATTCAGCAGGTGACGATATTCGTTTTTTTTTTCTCAAAATGTCGAGCAACACATTCGACTCTGATAAGCTGGTCTTTGAGAAAAATTGACTCCGCTTCTCTTGCGACTCATGGCTCACTTCAGAGAGACCGTACCCCGCTTTATTCTTCATTATTCAGAATTCACTGACTACACTGGAAGCGTTTGCTTCATTTGATGGTACATCGGTTCTGCTCATTTCCACCAATTTCCAAGTCAGCATGAACTGTTGCAGCGTCATTCCTTCCAAAACGCCAAATACGGTTTAGTGCACGAAACTCAATTTTATTGAGGGAATGCGCCATTTTGTTTTGGACCTCGAATGGCGTGCTAAGGTACTGTGGCCATCTACGTCTACAAGACTACTCTGCAGTTCACACTTAAATACCGGGCAGAGCGTTCATTTACCAACCTTCAAACTATTCCTCTACCGTTTCACTCTCAAACAGCGAGCGGAAAAAACTGAAACGTAAATACATCTGCGTCAGCTCTGATTTCTCTCATATTATTACCATTATTATTTACCATTGTGTAGACTGGCCTCAACAAAACATTTTCTCATCCATCGGAGAAAGTTACTGACCTAAATTCCTTGAAAACGTCTCACCGCATGGAAAAATGCCTTTGTTCTAATGACTGCCTCCCCAACTCGCGTATCATATCTGGCACACTTTCTCTCCTATTTCGTGAAATTAGTAAACGAGCTGCCCTTCTTCGAATTTCTTTGATGTCCTCCGTTAATCCTATTTTTGTACAGAGCCCATAACTTGCTACAGCCCACCAGAAAAGGACGAACAAGCGTAGTATAGGCACTGTTTCGCATTTCAGAGCGCAAGAAGGCTTCAAACTTCTAGCTGCAAAGAAAGAAAACAAATAATTAGGTAATTTGATTCTGTGCTAGGTAATAACTAAAATTACATGAGTACCTCACGTAAGACTAATACTACGACGTTATGATCGTAATGTTGAATAAATATTACAAGTAGATAATGATGATGACGATGAGACTCCAATAAAATTATTTATATTGGTGATTATTGCATCGAACTGATTGAGACTGGTTCCCTAGGCGGCGGATATCACAATACGTCGTCCGCGCAGCGGTTCTGCAAGAAGGCTAACCCGTTAGCCACAAGTGATTGGTTGGCGGCACCAGGCAAGAAAGACGCATTCTCTCCCTCCCCCACCTCCTCCCACCACTCCTAACCCGTCGGCCCTCAGAGGATGGTCGCAACGGCGGCGACGGTGACAAGCTCTGCTGAACGGTGGTCACGACGCCTCACAGAGACACGACTCGTCACACCCAGCTGGACGCCTCTTCCTGCTCTCATTTCGGTCAGTGACTTCGGATAATTCAATTAGCCTCCTCTGCAGCCGCGAAGTTCGGTCGACCGTGATTTTGTCAACGGTGAAAAGCAGTTTCGCACTCCGGGACAGGGGACAATGTTCAAAGAAATTAACTGAATCGGTACCATTGTGCTGATAGCATGTCGGTCCAAGAGGAAGTCAGTCAATGAAATGACATTCTTTGCACCTATAGCGTCGTTCAGTGACTACATTCCTCGACCGTTTGTAATGGACCTTTCACCTCTCGTTTACGAAGTAATTCTCCTGTATCCCACAACAAAAACCTCCTACCACTCATTTTGGATAAATGTACCGCTTGAATTCCGCATTTTACTTCCTTGTGTGTTGTGGACCATTGATTGGAGCCCCGATCACCCGTTGGCCTATTCTCCGCTTACGGTTTCAACGGTGGAGGTGCAAAAAGTCAGCACACACATTTCGTCTAATGTCGACTGTCGAGTTCCGTGTAGCTACTCTTCCTTCTATTAGTTCCTTAGTTATCCTTATGAGGCAGACAATAACGTTTCAGTCTTCCCAGTAAGAGGTTTCTCTGTGCAGATAACTGGTAATAATTCGATACGCAAGCAGCTGGAGTGGCGTCAAATCGAAAGACTTGCACCAGGCGACCGGACCACCCGACGGGAGGTCCTAGCCACACGACACTTCATTTCACTGATAATAACAATCAGTTTCAATTCCAATATGATTAGCTGAAAACTTAACACCAGACAGAAAAATAATTTTCGTATAGTCTTTGCCTCCTTTTCTAAGGTTCATAACGGAGTCACGTATTCTGGAACAAAGATGTACAACAGGCAGGAAACTGGGACTCCTTACCAACTCCAAAGAAATTTTAAAGTGGAACCTTCATTTAATGCTTCCAAATATTATCTGAGTAATTCGACCCAATGATTGAAAATTCTTATTACTTACGTGGCAAACAGCAGTACGTATATTCTAAAGGATAATGCCTTGTCGTAACAACCACTACCTTCTGTTATTGGCTGCTGGTTTAAGTTCCATGTAATTATCACTTCCTATCCTCTTCTCGATGTATTCCAAATATTTCCTCCTAGGCCGTCTTTTTCCATTCTTTTTCTGTACTTTCCCTTTAACAAACTTAATGAGCTAAGTGTTGTGCCTGTTGACATGTACAGTAAACTTTATTATTCTCGCCGACCGTTGTGGCCGAGCGGTTCTATGAGCTTCAGTCTGGAACCGCGCGACCGCTATGGCCGCAGGTTAGAATCCAGCCTCGGGCATGGACGTGTGTGATGTCCTTAGGTTAGTTAGGTTTAAGTAGTTCTAAGTCTATGGGACTGATGACCTCAGATGTTAAGTCCCATTGTGCTTGGAGCCATTTGAACCATTTGAGCTCCTCTGTACACACTGCTCGGTAGCGGGGCTGCGCATGCCAACGCGTCGTGCAATGGGACAGATTGAGAGGAGGAAAGGCGGAGAGAATACCATGAGCTAAGCTTACCAGAACAGGGGACACACGAGTGCAATTTATGCTACCGCAAGTACGGTGCTTTATTTACTCACCATCACTCGTCATAAAAAAATTGCTGATATTCGAGCGCAGCATCTGGTAACAACCAGCCAGGCCGGCCGCGGTGGTCTAGCGGTTCTGGCGCTGCAGTCTGGAACCGCGGGACTGCTACGGTCGCAGGTTCGAATCCTGCCTCGGGCATTGGTGTGTGTGATGTCCTTAGGTTAGTTACGTTTAAGTAGTTCTAAGTTCTAGGGGACTTATGACCTAAGATGTTGAGTCCCATAGTGCTCAGAGCCATTTGAGCCAACCAGCCAGGCAAATACAATCACGTTCAGAAAAAATAAAAAATAAAAATAAAAACAGAACACCTTGAACGTCTAGGTTTACGACGTTCATATTCACAGCAGGACATGTACATCACTATGTTCTGCAGAAGTGATTAACATTTGAAACATATCCGCTCGCATTTCAAGATCAACATCGCCATCGCGACGCAACACCATCTACCGGTAAAATGTGCCTGAGGCTCTCGTTGTCGCTATAAATGAAGGTAATGGATGAGTGTGACTTCAGCAGACATGCAGGACACCTCGCAGACGAGTGCGCGAACCGTACCGTCAAATTAGTGAGTTTGAAATGGGGCGCATTATTGGCATGAGGGAATGTGATGCAGCCACCACGAAAATTGGTGCTCGTGTGGGACAAAGTGTTTCTGCAGTGCAACGTGTCTGTGCATAATGGTTCACGGGAGGTCCTAGAACACGTCGAGATGCGTCAGACAGCCACACCCAGACCACCCCCAAGAAGATTGACATCTCATTCCAATGGCATTGAAGGATAGATCTGAGTCCTTCTCGGCTCTGGCTGGTAGAACAGTGTAACACATCGTACCCTACCAGGGGTGTCAGTTCGATGACGTTCACTACAGCGTGGGATACGTGCGCGTCGTCCACTTCTTCATCTAATTTTGACGAATGTGTAAAAACATGCTAGACGGCATTGTATGGAATGATGTTGCTACACACTAGTGAAATCAAGGACACAGTAAAACTTCTCCTCACACACACCTTTATTCTCACACGTCCATTTTACAGTTCTCATTGAAATATATCCGCTGCAGAGGGCAGCACAATGTACAGACTTAACAGAACACCAACAGATGGCGTAGGAGTCTTCATTCCCCGACATCCTCCCCACCCTGGTCCATCTCGAGGGAGATGACCAGCTGGACCGGTCGACAGATCTTCATACCATCTGGCTGGCGGAGGATGATGCACCGTATTTTACTGTCTCTGCCATGCCGCACTTCTTCTACCACAGCCCTCTTCCACAAGTGCCGTGGTTTGCTGTCTTCTTGGAGCAGAACAACCTCTCCAATTCTCGGTTTCCTTTGCGAAGGGTATCCCTTTACCTCATGATATTGTCTTAACAGCAGGAGGTATTCTGTCTTCCACCTGCGCCAGATGTCGTCATTGACCTTTTGTCTGAGTCGGAACTCCTTGGCAAGGTCCTTTCTAGTTGCTGGCTCTGGCCCACATGGAATTGTTACTAATTTACCACCATTTAGAAAGTGAGCTGGCGTCAATGCAGTGGCGCTCTCTCCTTGAGTGATGGGTCGTGAGTTTATTGCGGCTTCTATGCTGATCATGGTGGTGTTTAAGCTCTCTTCATCCACCTGGGAGCGACCAAGAACTTTCCTCAGGCAGCGCTTGACTGAGCCTATCATGCGTTCCCACCAGCCTCCCCCTCGCAGCTTGTTTTGTAAGGAGCGAAGACGTGCTTCAGCAGTTGTGCGGTTGCAGGAGAGAGACATATCCTTCTTTCGAGGCAGAGATACAACTCTGCGGCCATATTCCACACAGTATGATTCTCGGAATTCCTGATAAATAGGGTGGTCCATGGGTTTTAATGCTCGCTCTTGATGTCCTGTTATCCCGATTGTCTCCAGGTCCCAAAATCGGCGGACTGACTCATCAGATATATCACTGCAGCTGCCCTGAATAAAGTTGACAGTTGCTCTGTTGATGGTGGTGCTAGATCTGTTTCCACTGAGAACATATCCAAAGATTGTTGGGAGAAAAACCAATGATGGTGATACCTTGATTGGTTGTTCCAAAGTCACGATTCTCCAGTAATAATCAGCTCCAATCAGGATCTCAATAGGTAGATCTTCATTGTCTCTTTTAGGATCTGCGAGTGGTGTACCACCCCTCAAGGCCATATCTCCTACATCTTGTGGCACTGTTGGTTGCTGTGAAAAATTATTTGTGCTTTCAAAGGCTGTTATTGATATGTGGGAATTAGTGGAGCACCCCATCATATTAAACTGCACCTTCTTCCTTGAGAGTGATGAACTGTAACAGGATTCGAAAGTAGTTATCTCGAGAGTAGTGCTTCCAATGACACTTAGTTGGAGAGATTCGATCAGTGAATGGTGAATGAAACTCGATTGACTCCCTGTGTCCAGGATGGCACGTGTCTGTTTGCTCTTACCAGTGGGTCCTGTGATACTCACACGAGCAGTCTGCAGGTATGTGAAGTTAGAAGTCATAGTTTCAATTTTATTTACTGTTGTGGTATGGCTACTACAGATAGAAATGTGATGCTCCCCCTTACATTTCGCACAGGACGCTTTTCCCCGTTTGAAACACTGATTTCTGTTGTGGCCACGTCTCAGGCATAGAAAGCAACGGTTCATTGTCTTGAGGGCGTCGATTCTTGCCTGCAAGCTTGCAATCTTTTGGCAGTCTTGGCCCCAGTGCCCTCTTTCGCCGCAATACACACAGAAGGGCTCTGAATTCTGTTGTTTCTTCTTGTCCCTCTTCGTTTTAACCTTTACATGGAAGGCAGATGCTGTTGGTACGTAATTTTCGCGTGATACAGTATCTCCACGAATTTTGCGTGTGTTGATAGCTCCTTCTACCTCTTCATTTAAGAACTCCATAAGGTGGGTGAGGTTCCCTTCTTCAATCTTTTGCCTTCGGGCATGAACAAGCCAATTTTTGCAAATTTCTTCAGGAAAGGCTCGAAGAAGTTTGGGTGCAAGCACTCTCCCATAAGAGTCCACATTTTCTCCTAGAGCTCGTAGTGCTTGGATGCGCTTATGGCACTCAATGTAGGTGGAATTGAGAGACTCTGGACTGCCTGAAGTCGAAGTGTTAAGATTCTCCAAGAAATCCAGGTGACTTTGAATAATTCTGTTCTTATCCCCATATTTGGAATTCAAAATTTGCTTAGTCTGCTCATATGTATCAGCTGTAACAGCAATGCCATCGACCAAGTCCTTAGGTTCCCCATCAAGGTAACCACGGAGGAATACATGCTTGTTCATTGTTGACACCATCGGATTCTCGTCTATGGAAGCTGTGAATTGCTCCCAAAATCGAGGCCAAGCTTCTATGTCCCCTGAAAATGGGTGCAGTTTGATAGTAGGCAATTTTATGTCAATACAGGCGTGTTGTTGAGCCGCTGACGTCGCGTTTCTGTCTCCTGATCGCGCTCCTCCTAGAACGCCTTTCGCCCTTCGGAGGGCCCGTTTGCATTTATCAGTATATTCCTCACAAGCTTCCGTGTCGGCTTCGTATTCAGAGTCATCCAGCAAGTCCTGTATTATATCGTTGAGTCGGGTCAACTCTTCTACTGTTTCCTGAAGGCGTTCCTGGAAGTGTTCTACTTCTTCTGCAGCTGTAGAACCATCGAAGGCGTTTATTTGGCTGACGAAACGCGTCGCATTCGATCGCAAGGTCGTCCGCTTCCGGCGCAGCCTCCCCAAGTTCGTAGCTACTGCTTCTGCCATGGTGAGTTGGTGGTTTTGCTTTCTGCCGCGAGAGTGCGTTCAAGGTCAAGACACCCCGTCAGTTGGATGCTATCGCTAAGGGATGGCGCTGTCCTGGAGTGTGAACCGTTAGCAGCCCCCTAGTGGTGTTTGTAGTTCTCAACAGATGACGCGACCGTGCAGTTTTCAACTTCCGCGACCCTTAGTAGTGGTCGCTGTTGCTAACAGATGGCGCTGCAGTCTACCAATACTTTAGCAAGTCCCATTTGTGCCTTGCAAATAATACGCCAACTGCCCTCTATTGCTCTGCCACCAACAAACATGCACCAAGTAACATCACATACAAATCCATCGCCCCGCAGTGTCCTTTGCTACAGTTTCAGAGCAATGCCGCAACTTATCTGTGTGAGCTGAACGTGGCGTGACGTGACCGGATTTTGAGATTGAAGTCGCTCAAAACCTTCTCCGCCGGCGTCGAGTCCTCTTTAATGTGTAGTAGCACTCTATCTCTTCATGTTCTCCCGGGTTTCGGCACCAAAATGTTGCTACACACTAGTGAAATCAAGGACACAGTAAAACTTCTCCTCACACACACCTTTATTCTCACACGTCCATTTTACAGTTCTCATTGAAATATATCCGCTGCAGAGGGCAGCACAATGTACAGACTTAACAGAACACCAACAGATGGCGTAGGAGTCTTCATTCCCCGACAAATGACGTCACTGGAGATAGGAACGCCATCACATAGTGTTTTGGACGAATATAGGTTCTGTTTGTTTGAAAATGATGGTCGCAATTTTGTTCGCCTCACAGAAGGAGAGCGGCATGACAGTGACTTTATTCGCACAAGTCATATAGCGCTAGCTCAAGGCCTTATGATGTGGATGCTATTGGCTGGTTCAAATTGCTCTGAGCACTATGCGACTTAACTTCTGAGGTCATCAGTCGCCTAGAACTTAGAACTAATTAAACCTAACTAACCTAAGGACATCACACACATCCATACCCGAGGCAGGATTCGAACCTACGACCGTACCGGTCACGCGGTTCCAGACTGAAGCACCTAGAACCGCTCGGCCACACTGGCCGGCGATGCTATTGGGTACTGCACAAATCACAATTGGTGCTTGTCCAGGACACTGTGACTAATGTGACCTGCCTGAACGACATCCTGCGACCTTCAGCCATACCCTTTCTGCACAACACCCCAGATGCCATTTTTCAGCAAGACAATGCACGAACACATGATGCTGCACGAACACGTGCCTTCTTGGTGTCAAAGGATGTCAGGCTTTTGCCCTGGTCCCCCAGACCACCATACTTGTCGCCAACCGAAAATGTGTGGGATATGGTGAAACGACTGGTGCAGGGCTGTGACCCAATGCCAACCACCACAGATGTACTTTGGAACCGGGTGAATGCCGCTTGGATGGCTATACCGCAGACCACCATTCGCGCCTCGTACGCGTCAAGCATGGAACAGGTTATCAGGGTCTATGGCGGACCCTGTGCATGCTAGGCAACAGGACACATGCTGAATTGAGCCGACTGATGTACTAATCATTTAAGGAAAACCGTACTAACGTACATATCCTGCGAATACGAACGTCCTGTCTATAGTCGTGCAAGGCGTTCTGTTTTTCTCTGAACATGAGAGTATTAATCGTAGAAAAAAAAGATAACTGGAAAGTTAAAAAAAAAGAAGCGGGTCTTTTAATTTATTTGGTCATTTAACTAGCGCACGAAAATATATAATTAATCAGTATAATAATAGTTTAGTGCAAAGAGTCCGTAAAATTCATTGTCTTTTGGTAATATATTCTTCCACTTGTTCCTTGTACCAAAAGGTTGCACTTTCTGATGGAATCTATGGAACACTATGAATGATTGTAACCAACCTGGTTGGTAATCTGGGAAGGCGAGACTAGTACATGACAGCCAGATTCGCTCATCGGTAAGCCGCTTTTCAACAGAGAGAAAATTTACGTCTGAAAGTTCCAGAACAATATTAGTCTTCTGTATGGCAATTCATTTCATACCAGCAAACATTATGTATACAACAGCACAGAGTTCGACTGTTCTCGACGTCACTACCTTCCTGCAGTACTGTAAGATGTCTCTGCTATGGATTCTACTTTGCTATCACGCTACATTACTAGTACCAATAAGATTTGGGATTTATGGTGAATGACCATTTGCTCTTAACCCATTAAGTCCCAAATTAATTTTTTTTAAGCATTCAATTTTTTATCCCTTAATTATAATGTACATAGTGCATGAACCACAATAAGTACAAAAATAGCCAAAGAATATTCATACATGCTGATATAATGGTTGTCCTCAAAATAGGACACTGGGATCTAAGAGTATCATATACTATACTAAATTGTCTTCAAGTCTTAACTATTTATTTCTTGTTAAATGGTACAAAACACTCCACACACAGTGTTACACGGTATTTAACACATATATGTTTTTGGTTTCCCGTTGCATTTAGCTCTTACACATCTTCTTTGCGTGCTTCTTTTCTCAATCATATGACCAATTCCATCAAAGCTGATGTCTGGTATCACTCTCAACTGACTTGGTGGGTATTCCATTGGACGTCCAATATTCAGTCTTCCAGTGTCCAATTTCAGTTATGTAACTGTAACAGCACGCCTGAAATCCAGTAAATCCTGTGCATTTTTCCTATGTACTAGTCTGTAGAAGAGTCAGGCATTTACGAGGGCCATTTCCAGCAAACGTGTAAGAGGACCCAGTACCATTTTTTCCCTCTCGTTACCGTCGCATATTTTCCAATCAACTAGTAATGGTGGTCAACACCTCCCATGTACGCGTTATACGACTTCAGAACGGCAGGTTGTTGCATTTGTGTCTTCTTACTTGCTTGTATACTGTACCGCGTAGCTGCTCCCAAAGGTTCAACGTGGTCAAAATTTGTACCAATTGTAACACATCTGTTGTCGTGCCATCGAACAAATAAGACTTTACCATTCCTGTCGAACTGGTAGTCGCAGTTTCCTCGAACTGTCTTTTTCAGTTCGTTGCTGCTCAGTAGTGGACAGTCACCAACTCGATTTTCTCTGACAGTCCCAGTTGCTCGAAAACCCAAATTTCCCAGATGAGTGAGAAGATCTCTACTAATGAAGAAATTGTCATAGTACACACGATGATTCTCGGGTTTTTCAATGCAGTCCAACATGTTTAGGACTACTCTTGATCCCAATAGTAGGTCATCCCTTGCAGTATCTTCTGGATCCTTTCCACAGTATAAATCAAATTTGAAACAGTAGCCACTAGCTCCACAAAGAGACCACAACTTATAGCCAAATCCAATAGGCTTGCCTCGGGGTCGTTACTTACCTCAGCAACAAAATCTGGTAATATTACCACGTTCTAAAAAGAAAATACATCAGCAGTAGCAGAGTTTCATATTCGAACGTGCAGCAATACAAATAACTGAAATGATAACACCAAGTCCCAGTGTCCTATTTCGAGTACACCAAATTTTATAACGATGGAAAACAATGAATATAGCTCCAATTGAGCTAGCAATGCAAGTAGTTTAAAAGACACATTGTTGACTATAAATAATCGCAAAAAGATCTTTGCAACATATTTCAAATATTACTAAATTGTCGAAAAAGTAAATAGTTGTAATAACGAAAAGTGTGCCTTAGTATTCAACAATCAATTAATGGTAGGATTAATTGCTTTTAATTTCCTGCAAGCATACATTTGTTATAATAGCATCAACAAATGACGTAGAACAGTAATAGTTGCAAATTAATAATTTATTGTGTATTTATAAATAAATATGTGCTCTGTCCTCAAAATAGGACACTGGTACTTAATGGGTTAATTACAACTAAGTTCCAGTGTCATGCAGTATGGGTCGCATAATACTCTAATGTTACCTGGCTGGAGAGTCATCGATAGATGCAGAAGTCACTTCAGATGTTCGGAAGGACGTTTTGTTATGTTAAAGTTCTATATTAATGACGTAGCTGCAGATATCAGTATTAACGTCAAACTTTTCACAGATGATACAGTTATGTATCATACAAAGAAGCGCAAATCCTCAGTTCTCTTTTCCTTTCATCTGTAAATATTCTTGTGTGGCTCTGTAAACTTTCCCGGTGTCAAGATGTCTTTACGTTCCGGCTTGATATGGATATCATGTATCACTTTGGATACATGAGATTTTAAGCTGATTGAGCAGGAGCTTTTGCATCTACCCGCCATTATTATCTTCGGAATTTTACGGATGATGTTTTTCTGAAAGTATGATTGTACATCACCAGCCTCACAGAGCCTACACACTGACTTGAATAGTCGTTTGGCTACTATTTCTCCGAATGATTTTAGACATTCCGATGGAGTGTTATCTATCTTTTCTATCTTATTTGATCTAAAGTCTTAAATTCTGAGGGTAATACTGGATTCTCTGTCTCTTCCCTGTCGACTTCTGATTCTTCTTCCATCACGTCGTTGTACATGTCCTCTCCATCACAGAGGCCTTCAAGATATTCTTTCCATCTATTCACTCACCACCCTTAATTTACCACGCTTGTTTTTAATTTCAACAAAGGTTGTTTTACCTTTTCTATACTCTGAGTCAGTCCTCCTCCGCACGATCATTTCGTTTACGAATTCTTCACTATTTTCATGCAGTCCTTTTACCTTGGCTGCCCTGCACTTCCTAAATCCCTAGTGATTTATATTTCTTTATTCCTGTGTTTCCCTGAACATTTCTGTACTTTCTTCTTTTTTCGATCAATGAAGGATTTTTTCTGTTATTTAAGGTTTCTCGGCAGTTACCTTCCTTATGCCAATGTCCTTCTGTCCAGAATCTGTCATTGCCCTCTTTAGAGATATCCACTACTCTTCAACTGAACTGCCAACTCAGGTATCCCTTATCACAGTATCCACATCCTCGGCATCTTTAAACGTGTCTCTTCATTCAAAAATGTTCAAATGTGTGTGAAATATTATGAGAGTTAACTGCGAAGGTCATCAGTCCCTAAGCTTACACACTACTTAACCTAAATTATCCTAAGGAGAAACACACACACCCATGCCCATGCCCGAGGGAGGACTGGAACCTCCGCCGGGACCAGCTTCACAGTTCATGACTGCAGCGCCATAGACCGCTCGGCTAACCCCGGGCGGCTGTCGCTTCATTCCTCATTAATTCAATATCCCACGCCGATCTCTACTAATTCTTCAGGAAGATTCTCTTGAACTTCAGTCTGCTCTTCATCATTACTAAATTGTGATCTGGGTCTATATCTACTCCTGCGTACTCCTTAAAATACAACATCTGATTTCCAAATCTCTGTCTGACCGTGATGTCATCCAGCTGGAACCTTCCCGTATCCCCCTGTCTTTTCCAAAAGAGTGGCTCTGAGCACTATGGGACTTAACGTCTTAGGTCATCAGTCCCCTAGAACTTAGAACTACTTAAACCGAACTAACCTAAGCACATCACACACATCCATGCCCGAAGCAGGATTCGAACCTGCGACCGTAGCAGTCACGCGGTTCCGGACTGAAGCGCCTAGAACCGTACGGCCACCGCGGCCGGCTTTCCAAAAGAGTATTCGCTATTAGATTCTGAAATTTACTGCAGAACTCAATTAGTCTTTCTCTTCTCTCATTACTACTGCAAAGCCCATATTTTCCAGTAACCCTTACTTCTGTTCCTTCTCTTACATCCGCGTTCCAATCCTCCAAGACTATAAGGTTTTCATCTCCCTTCAGCATCCTCATATACTTTCACTATACTTGCGAAACTCGCGTGTATACCTAAACCGAGTTCTCGGCGTTAGTTTGTGTGAACAACCCTATCACTGATCACAGCAGTTCACTCTCTGCCTTTCTTCTCTATTCGTAATGAATGCTACAACCGTTATGCCATTTTCTGTTGCTCTTGGTATTGCCATATGTTCATCTGATCAGAATTCCTTGTCTTCTTTTCACTTGTCTTCACTGGTACCCTCTATATCTAAAGTGAGTCCTTGCATTTCGCTTGTTAGATTTTCTACCTTTTCTACTATGTTGAGACTTCTGTCATTCCGTACTACAAATCGTAGAATATAGTTCCTTCGTTGGTAGCTGCATCTTTTTCTGATTTTCAAGTGTCCCTTGGCAGCCTTCTTCCCGAGATCCGATTGTTGGACTAATCCGGAATCTTTCGCCAGTGAATAGATCATCAGGATACTTTTTCAATTGCAGGACACATTTGCTGTACATACAATTATGTGTTTTTAACCCTGGATTACTAAGCCTTCTTAAAATACACGGTTGCAGTAGGGTATGAAACAGGACATTTTGTACTTAATGTGGTCTGTAACTTGCCATTGGAGGTTTACTAACTGTAATTAAGTAATGCGTAACATACAAATTATGAGTTAATTTTAATAAAATGAGGAGTAGAAAACTTAACGATGGTTTAGTAGGAATGTAACATTTTCCCCCTTCTAGTGTTTTCAGGTTAATGTAGCGCTTTACATTGAATTCTGAATACTCACACTATTGATCATTGCTTATTCTTTTGCCTTTTAGGGGAAATTTCCTTCCCCCGTGGTCACGAGAGTGCCGTGAACATCCGCCCGCTCCTCTACGCTCTTTGAGAAGACCGTTGGTAGAGGGAGACCTACCTGCAAATCCAGGGTGTCCGATCACGTTGTCCCTTCCTCTAGTTAGTTCATATTTTCCTTTCCATATCGCTTCCGCGAAGAACCTCCTCATATCTTATCTTGTCTGTCCACTTGATTTGCCACACCTTTCTGTGACACCGCATCTAAAACGCCTTGATTTGCTTGTTTTCCGAATTTCCAGAGTCAGTTGTTTTCTTTCCATTTGTGCTATCCACATATCCCCAGAAATTATTTCTTCAGAATAAGATCTTCCTTCGTATGTCATGTGTTTTGGTTCCAAGGCAGCAATATTCCTTCTCTTCATCTACTTCGTGGTCATAAATTTTGTTGTAATCTTTAATCTCATTACATTCATCTTTCTTTGGTTGATTATTAGTCCTTACTCAATGCTCATTAAACCTTTTAGTCCAATCAATAATTCCTGTAATTCTTCCTCACTTCATCACTCCCAATTTTAATTCCACTTTCTTTTCTTTCTGTAATCGCTGCTACGTTGTACATGTTAGTAACAGTGAGAAACTGCTTCCAGCATCATGCCCTTAGCAATCAGAGCACCATTATCTTGGCCTTCTCTTTGTTTCCACATTGTGCTTAATGCTATTGTGTACCCACTAGTTTATACGTTTATATAACATACAGTAAAAAGTACCCTCCGCCATGTACTTTAGAGTGATTCACAGAGTATTACCGTACCCACAAATATGAATTTACCGTTAGCTTCCAAAGGTTTACGTACACCATCGAGCATCCTGTAGTTGTACGGACACAGTGGAGGTAAGAAATCTTGGTACGTTACACTGTGACTGCCCCTCGGCCATATCACAGGAGAAAATCCTTCTAATAATTAAAGAAAAATTTCATTTCGGGGAACTTCTGCTTAATTAAAAAACGGCAGTTTGTGTGACAGTATGTGAGTCAATCAGAACTCAGGGAGAGTGGGAGTCAGTGAGGAAGGAGCACAAGCATCCCACCACGTTTCGCGTCAGGATGCGTTCCCGCAGGAACAAAGGTGGCAGAGATGCCGGGTCCCGACTGGGAGTCTGGACGTCTGTGGCAGCGCCCACTTTTTCCTGATCACTTCCTGCACCTTTGTGGGACACCAAATCCGGGAAATCAATGGACGTGCTGGTCTTTGTGGCGGCCGTGAGAACGCTGGCCTTCTCTCTGCGCTATTTAATCGTCACAATGGCCGACCTCTGGTCCAGTGAATTATGGACACTTCTCGGATGCCATGACTGGCACTTTGCTGATGCTCCCTGTTAGGGACGCTCAGTCGAGACGCACAAGTCCCTTAACCATTTTTACTGCGTTATCAGTGACCAATTTAAGAGTCAAAAAATTATTTCTTCGGGAGTGTACCACGATTCGAGCATCCCCTTTACAAGTCCTAAATTTCTTTGGGTGATCACAGGCATTCCAAAGTGTTAATAGACGAAAATATAAATGTGTGTTGCTTTGTCTTCGGCATCGAGTAGGGGGTCAGTGACGAGCCGTCGAGGAAGAAAACTGGCCGGAGCCTTGCGCACGCCCTAATTAGGTAGTGATGGGATATCCTCATATCATTTGTAGCTAGTACCTTTAGCCGAGTGTGTATGTCTTTGATAACACTGCCGTCTAGCGCAATTAGAACAAAAAAGAAGCAAGGAACACTGCAGCAGCTGTTGTAATCTACATTTTTCATCATTCTCTACAAGAATAAATATGTGCTTTGGAGTGATTTTTTTCCTTCTTTTTGCAAAGATATTGAGCAAATTCCTTTAGATTCTCATTTTCCAGACAAAACTGCAACAATATTGAGTGTATAATTTTTTCATTACTTCACATGAAGCAGAAATGTGATCAGCCGTTTGCCGGGTAGAAAATGCTTGAAGTGTTCAATTATAACTCGCGTATGAATGTCTATACAAAACTTTCTATGTATCAGCGTGTGTATTTACTGTTTATTTTAAGTGACCCTTGTAAGTATTAATCTATGTAATTCAATAGAATAATGAAATGCAGTCATTAAATCCTTTACTGCACCAGTGCTATACTAAAGGCGTGGTGGTGAGAAATGGGAGGAAACGGTTGGAAGAAACAGGTAATGCATAGAGGAGCTGTGGTTCCCTATCCAGCTCTTTCTCCTACCCCTTCCCTGTTTCCTGTATTTCTTGTACAGAGGATACCCCAATGACAAAAAAAATATATATATACGCACACACAGAGAAAATTTTAATTTTTGCCCGTAACAACGGATAAAGTTGTCCCAGAAACAAAATAGTTCCAGTTCCCCGGTTCCGACTATGCTTTTTTCTGTGGTATGGATGGATGTGATGTCCTTAGGTTAGTTAGGTTTAAGTAGTTCTAAGTTCTAGGGGACTGATGACCTCAGAAGTTAAGTCCCATAGTGCTCAGAGCCATTTGAACCAGCCTTAGTTCAAGCGAATGCTGGAACTGGAAGTTCACTCCCTAGTATTCCCATTTTGGATTCCCTCTGCCCCACTCCCACCCTATTAGGACATTTGCTTGGAAAGAACCGCCACTCTGTAATGGCTCAGATCTCAAACAGCCCCTTCTGCTCTTTTGAAGAAAAAATTAAGATGGTCCAATCTCCCGTTTCTGACCAAAATTTTTTCCGGGCTTCCCCCTGGTTATGAAGTGGATGACAATTTGTAAGTCTGCTCCAAAATATTCCCGATTGGTATTCCCTCTGATCCACTGCCAGCTCGCCTGATATTTGGCGAAAAACCCTCTAACATGGGTCATTTTCGAGCAGCCCGATCTGTTCAAATGGTTCAAATGGCTCTGAGCACTATGGGACTCAACTTCTGAGGTTATTAGTCCCCTAGAACTTAGAACTAGTTAAACCTAACTAACCTAAGGACATCACACACATCCATGCCCGAGGCAGAATTCGAACCTGCGACCGTAGCGGTCTCGCGGTTCCAGACTGCAGCGCCTAGAACCGCACGGCCACTTCGGCCGGCAGCCCGATCTGTCTAGAGAAAACCAAGAAGAGAAAACGAAACTCTCATCAGCGTATTAATTGTGATATGAGGAAAAATTGTTGATGCAAACACCGTTTAAGTGCAGAACACCTATTTCTCTACGCTTCTGGAAATCATTTGAATGACATATTCTTAAAATGGAAAGATTACCGCTAACCTACTTTTGATTGAAAAATTGATGTTTTTGAGCTAGGACTCCGGATCTATGAGAGCCCAGTTCTGTGACATAACAGATATGTAGATCTTCTAAAAACTGACAGAGTAAAATTACAGTGAAATTGGAAATTTATTCCGCTTGAATGACGCGCTGCCTTAACGTTTACTCCACTCTCTGCGGAAACAAGCACTACCGAGGCGCCGGGCGACCGTCCGAGCGGTTCTACGCGCTACAGTCTGGAACCGCGCGACCGCTACGGTCGCAGGTTCGTATCCTGCCTCGGGCATGGATGTGTGTGATGTCCTTAGGTTAGTTAGGTTTAAGTAGTTCTAAGTTCTAGGGGACTGATTATCTCAGAAGTTAAGTCCCATAGTGCTCAGAGCCATTTGAACTACCGAGGCAAGCGACGCGTGATGTTTATGTTTATGTTCTTAGCGTAAGTTAGATTAAGTAGTGTGCAAGCTTAGGGACTGATGACCTCAGCAGTTTGGTCCTATAACACCTTACCACACACACATAAGCCGGCCGCGGTGGCCGTGCGGTTCTAGGCGCTCAAGTCTGGAGCCGCGCTGCTGCTACGGTCGCAGGTTCGATACCTGCCTCGGGCATGGGTGTATGTGATGTCCTTAGCTTACTTAGGTTTACGTAGTTCTAAGTTCTAGAGGACTGATGACCACAGCATTTGAGTCCCATAGTGCTCAGAACCATTTGAACCAACACACACATACACACACATATAGCAAATACAAAAGTAGCCGAGCAGTAAGTCTTTTTAACTACCTGGACCGCAACATTCCTTGTGATGTGGGAAAAGGTGTAAAATATCAAAATTTTCAGCAACTGAAATTCTTTAAAACACTAGCTGTTGCACTGCTACTCCACAGATATGAGGCTAGGATGGTAAACAAGGAAGATATGAGTCAGACAGTGACGTCATAAATGAAGTTACTCAGTTCAGTTAAAGAATGTAGACTAGAAAATAGATTCAGAAACCCAGATTTTATAAATGGGCTTAAAATATTTGCAGTAACACAAAACATCGACATATGCGGGACTGTAGAAAAATGTAAATAGAAGACAACAAGGCACATATTCCAATAAAGTTCTGCAGTATATAGCCAAATGGCTAAGGCACGTGGGTTGGTCCAAGAAACGATGGAGCTAAGAAGATGTAGCTGGGACAGGTTCCTCGAAACTAAACCTAGTATGTGATGATATAAAAATAAATATATGTTATGGTTGACATATTGCTTAGCGAGGTTGGTAGTAACAACGATAAATGGCTTTTGCAGTTGTTGACGAATTTTGTTTCGTTCGGATCCAGAGCCGTGGTAGTTAATTTTACGGCAGAAAACCTTTTCGCAATTGTTAGATCATATCAAAAATGTTAAACAGCAGTTTCCAGATTTTATTCGGGCAAGATCACCATTAAACGTATGCACAGACATCAGCACGTGCGCATGCAGATGCTTCGATTGCATCGCATACACGGTTGGTCTATGTAACGATGTAACTGCTGAAGTGGTAATTCTCTGCCTATATTTTATTTGTGACCCTTATCTCAGAAGCATAGAAGGTTTATTTTCAATAATTGTAATTAGCTTTTTAAATTACGAAAAATTATTGCATATGTGTGCACCATACAGATATGCAAAATTATGAAGTACTCTTGTTGCCTGTATAAGTTGCATGTGACATTTGGGGAGCAGAATTTTTGTCATTATGTACAGAATCAACAGTTCTTTATAACAGAACTTGGATTAACGGTGAACGAAGTTAATCAAAAGATCGATATCGGGACGGAACAAACAGCTCATTATCTAGCTCAGAGAGAAGGAGTGAAATTTGTAATTTATGGAGTATATTAGGAATTATTATTATATTAGGGAATTAGAAGGAGCAGATTGACACAAGCGAGAAAGACATTTTTCAGGGACTAGAATAATATGCTGTGTGGACTTATTATTACGAGAGGAAGTTAGATGCGGTGTGCTAGAGCAGACATATCGAAGTTACCAGGAAAAGTGATATACTGATCGGAACAGTACTAAGACGTAAAGGACTGGTAAATTCGGTGAAAGGAAGAAACTATCCTGGTACGAAGACTGGATTGTGTACTCGTATAAGAGATTTTTGTAAACTGCGAGAGCACTTAATTTACAGTTATGAATAAATTATCAAGAGGGAAGAATACAATTATCTTACATATTCCTACTTAATCGAGTAATCCACCACCCGCCAAATCCATTACAATCACTTGCTTCTCAACCGTCTTAAATATAGCCCTTTCACATAGCTGACTGGGATAAGTGTATATAGAATTTACTGTCGCATTTGTGTTGATGATAATGAACCGCTTAGACAGTATCCTACAAAAGGAAGTAGAGTTGAAGAAGATATCGATAGAAATGATTTACACCCGATAGCTTAAGGGCTGGTATTGCACGAATGGATTCACTGAACTGAACGTCCTCATAAGACGAAAAAGAAAAGAAAATTTAGAAACGCTTAAGCAACAAATAACTTGGCTTTAGGAACGGTATAGTTACCAGAAAGGCAGCTTTGGGATTGCCGTTGGCAAAGGAAGCAATAGTTAAGAAAAATCAAGTCATGTTCATAAGATTTATCGACACATAACAAGCGTTCGCCAATGTAAAATGGGCAAAAAGTGCGCAACTATCAGAAAAATAGGAATAAGGTATTAGGGAAACCTGATAATGAACAGTCTGCACAAGACCAAGACGGCATAATAAGTGTGTAAGAGCAAGAAAGAAATTCTTTAATAGAAAACAGTATAAGGCAGCTATGCAGTCTTCTGTCTCTTCTATTCAATCTATACGTCGAAGAAGCAATGACAGATAAAATACAAAGGTTAATGAGTGGGGTTAAAATTCAAGGTCAAAAGATATCAGTGATAAGATTCGCTGATTACATTGCTGTCCTCAATGAAAGTGAAGAAGAACTACAGGATCTGTCGAATGGAATGAACAGTCGAATAAGTACAGAATATGGATTGAGAGTAATCCCAAGAGAGGCAAAAGTAATGGAATGTAGCAGAAATGGGAATAGCGATAAACGGATAATCAAAATTGGTGATCACGATGAAGTTAAAGAATTTTGATACCTTCGAAGCAAATTAACCCATGACGGATGACGGAAAGAGAACACTAACACAGGCAAAAAGAGCATTCCCGGACAAATGAAGCTTTCTAGTATCAAACATAGGCCTTAATTTCAGAAAGAAATTTCTGAGAATGTCCTTCTGGAGCACAGCACAGCACAGCGCTTTATGGAAGCCAGTACTGGATAACTAATTGTGGTGGTAAAACCGGAAGATAAGAGAGCCAAGGCGTTTCAGATGTGGTGCCACAGAAGCATGTTGAACATAGACGAACTGATAAGACACGAGGAGGTTCTCCGCAGAATCGGCTAGCAAAGGAATACTGACAAAATGAAGCGATGAGGTGGTAGAATGTCTACATCTACATCATACTCCACAAGCCAAATGGTGTGTGGCGGAGGGTACTTTCGGTACCACTATCTGACTTCTCCAACCCTGTTCGATCGCAGTATACTACTGCACATACTCCGCGTCCCCATCATCATCTTATCCAGTTTTGGTTGAGGCATCCTTGCCTGCTCCAGTTTCGACTAGAATGCAGCTGATCTTCCAATCATTTCTTAGAACGTCCTATATTTGTATATTAATTTAGGAATTCGTTCTCCTGACATCCACTGAATATGTCCATGTCATTTCCTTCTGTGCTACTACATTTTCTGAAATAAGTTTTGGACTCCCAGTTCATTCTATATTCCACTAGATTTTATCGGATATATGAGTTTTTAACCAGCTAGAGGTCTCAAACTTCTACTCTCTGGTGCCTCAATCCTTCCCCTTAGACTGTCGGTTAGGGTCCAAGGCTCTCATCCATATTTGAAGGGCTTATTTCATTAGTGGTACTGCAACCGCGCGACCGCTACGGTCGCAGGTTCGATCCTGCCTCGGGCATGGATATGTGTGATGTCCTTAGGTTAGTTAGGTTTAAGTAGTTCTAAGTTCTAGGGGTCTGATGACCTCAGCAGTTAAGTCCCATAGTGCTCAGAGCCGTTTGAACCATTTGTTCTACTATAAGAAATGTTTCCGAAACTACCTTTATCCTCGGTGTTACTCGTCTGCACATGTCATGTATCAAGTTCAGAAGACTAGCACCGCGATAATTGTTACACATTCTGCGATCCCCCTTTTCAAATAACGGGTAACAAATGCTGTTTACCAATCCTGTGCTATGTTGTTGTATTTGCTAGAAGTATTTAGATAATTCAGTAGTTTTATGAGTAATGATTCCGAAGCACATTTTAATAATTCTACATTGCTGCTGTCTTCCCTCCAGATCTACTGAACGATGCAGGCGGGGTAATCTGTAAAGCAGGGGCCTCGCTCATAAATTGCCGTAGTCGCAACCGATCAACACCGCCCTTGAGAATAGCTCCTGAACCATATTTCTTACTGCGACAAAATTATTAAGTCCCCGTTCTGAGCACACGAGCCCGTAATTATCGGCAGCAATTAGGAATACCGGTTGCAGATAGTCGCGATAGCTTCAAATTACAATGACGCCAAATGCCATATATCACTGTCACCCGGCTGCCATTACACTGACAGTGTGGATTTAGAAACAGATACCGCGTAATTTTCAGTTAACCTTCGATTGCTATCTGACAGACGAGCGACGGCAATTAAAAGATCCGTCCGTTAATGTGGGGTGGGGACTGGGGGAGGGGACGAGGGAGAAGAAGGTGGCGGGGTAGTGGCGAGTACGCGGTACCAGTAGCGAGACGTTTGTTTTTGCCGCCAGCTCCGGGCTAAGAGCAGGCGCGACTAACTCGTCGGCCACGACTGCGTATGCCTCGCGACGTGACTTCCGCAGAGGCCTCCACCACAACCGGTCCCACGCGTCCGCCCGCTTGTGTACACTAGTCAGATTTTCGGCGAATTAAAAAAAAACAACAGGGGAAAAACCGGGTGCGTTGTCTGTGTGCAGGACCGGAAATCAAACTTAGCCAGCTAATGGGAAACGTGGACTACAGTACGTTAAGTAAGAGCTTTGTCGGCATTACACACAGATGGTAAAAGATATCTCATTGTCCTTTCGCAACGCAGTAGAGGGTACCTTTGTTCTTCAGTGTCTACAAAGCATTGGTTTACTTTGAATTCTTCACTGAGATGCACAAGGTGAAACATGAGTGCAACTTAAGCGTCGCGTTTTGAGGCCGTGTTTCACTGCAGCCACTCCAAGTAGTTCCAAAATGAGTCATGCAGCGGCGTCCAAATATATGGGGAAACCAAATCATTTCTATAGAAGTCGGTAACACGTTATTAATTGTTAAAAACGTGGATGACTTTCAGAAACGTGACTCAATCGGTAAAGTAACTCCAAAAGTGGAAAAAAATGATTATTAACCTCTTTCTGGGAAACCCACTGCTAACACTGCATCAAGCGAAAATAAAATTCGCTTAGAAACAGCTGTTAACGCAGATTCGACGCATTTTGGATGTCTGTTCCACGTCAACACGCGGGAAGCTGGTTTCAAGCACGATTCCGAGATGCCAAGCAATTATCGACGCTGCGGATGATTCGATGTATTACTAATTATAATTCCATTTTCGTTGTTCGAGTATGTGTTTTAGTTTGTTGTCAAGTACAATTTTAAACTGATCAACTCGAGTACGATCTTATTTAACAGACTGTATGTTTGTCCGGAACCGCGGGACTGCTACGGTCGCAGGTTCGAATCCTGCCTCGGGCATGGGTGTGTGTGATGTCCTTAGGTTAGTTAGGTTTAAGTAGTTCTAAGTTCTAGGGGACTTATGACCTAAGATGTTGAGTCCCATAGTGCTCAGAGCCATTTTTGAGACTGTATGTTTAACAGGTTTGTGTAGATAGCAGAATACTGTTTTCCGTGTTTGCTATGTTTCTGAGTTTGTATGTAGTCATTCGTCCTTACTGTTAATCTATACATGGAAGACCAATGACGTTAATGAGAGGTTAAAGCGTGGGGGTTAAAATCCATGGGAAAGGGTATCAATGATTAGGATCGGCTATGACACTGCCATCCTCAGTGAAAGTGGAGAAGAATTACAGGATGTGTTGAATGGAATGAACACTCTAATGAGTACAGAATATGGACTGAGAGAAAATCAAACACAAAAAGAATGAGAAGTAGCAAAAATGAGAAAACAGAGAAACTTAATATCAGAATTTGGAATAAGAAATAGATGAAGTTAAGGAATTCTTCTACCTAGGCAGCAAAACGACCCATGGCGGACGGAATAAGGGGGACATAAATAGCATACTACTACTGGCATGCGAAGTCTATTATTTTCAAACATAGGCCTTAATTTGATGCAAAATTTTTAAAGAGCAAGTTTGGAGCACAGTATGTATACTGCCCACTCACTTTAATATGACCACCTGTGAAAAGTCTGAATAATCAACGTTCTGCAGCACGGTCCGCTACGAGAGGTTTATATATCGTCTAAAGCCGTCAGGCATTGTGGGAAAACTGAAACAGAAGGGAATCGAACCATTGGAGAAATTTCACTACAGAAGAATGTTGATAAGAAATGACGATGTTCTCTGCCGAATCGGTGAGGAAAGGAATGTATAGGAACACTGACAAAAAGGAGGCTCAGGATGACAGGAAATCTGTCAAAACATCAGGGAATAACTTCCATGGTACCACAGGAAGCTGAGGAGGGTAAAAACTGTTAAGGAAGACAGGGATTGAAATATATCCAACAAAAAATAGAGGACGTTGGCTGTGAATGCTGCTGTCTACATCTACATCTATGTAATTACTCTGCTGTTCACAATAAAGTGCCTGGCACAGGGTTCAATGAACAACCTTCAAGCTGTCTCTCTACCGTTCCACACTCGAATGGAGCGCGGGAAAAACGAGCATTTAAATTTTTCTGTGCGAGCCCCTCATTTTTCTTATTTTATCGTGATGGTCATTTCTCCCTATGTAGGTGAGTACCAATATAATGTTTTCGAAATCGTAGGAGAAAACTGGCGATTGAAATTTCATGAGAAGATCACGTCGCAACGAAAAACGCCTTTGTTTTAATGATTGCCACTCCATTTCACGTATCATGTCTGTGACACTATCTCCCCTGTTTCGCGATAATACAAAACGAGCTGCCCTTCTTTGTACTTTTTCGATGTCATCCGTCAGTCCGACATGATGCGGATCCCACACCGCACAGCATTAATCTCGAATAGGGCGGACACGCGTGGTACAAGTAGTCTCTTTAGTACACCTGTTGCACCTTCTAAGTGTTCGGCCTAAGAATCGCAGTCATTGGTTTGCTCTACCCATGACACTACCTATGTTAATGTTCCAGTTTAGGTTATTTGTAATTGTAATCTCTAAGTATTTAGTTGAATTTATATCCTTCAGTTTTGTGTGACTTACCGCGTAATCGAAATTTAGCTGACTTTTTTAAGTACTCACGTGAACAACTTCACACTTTTCTTTATTAAGAGTCAATTGCTACTATTCCAACCATACAGATATCTTATCTATATCATTTTGCAATTCCTTTTGATCATCTGATGACTTTACAAGACGGAAAATGACAGTATCATCTGAAAACAATTTAAGAGGGCTACTCAGATTTTCTCCCGTGTTAATATAGATCAGGAACAATAGAGGGCCTATAACACTTCCTTGGGGAACGCCGGATATGACTCTCTATTACTACGAACTGTGACCTTTCTGAGAAGAAATCACGAATCCAGTCGCAAAATTGAGGCGCTATTCCATATGCACGCAGTTTGATTAGAAGATGCTTGTGAGGATCGGTGTCGAAAGTCTTCTGGACATCTAAAAATATGGAATCAATTTGAAATCCCCTGTCGATAGCTCTCATTACTTCATGAGTATAAAGAGCTAGTTGTGTTTCGCAAGAACGATATTTTCTGAATCCGTACTGACTGCGTGTCAATAAATGGTTTTTTTCGAGGTATTTCATAATGTTCGAATACAGTATATGTTTCAAAACCCTACTGAAAATCGACGTTAGTGATATGAGCCTGTAATTCAGCGGATTACTTCTACTTGAGCAATTTTCCAGTCTTCAGGTACGAAACTGTCTGTGAGCTAACGGTTGTATATAATTGCTAAATATGGAGCTATTTTATCAGCATACTCTGAAAGGAGCCTGACTAGTATACAGTCTAACCCGGTGGTCTTGCCTTTATTAAGTGATTTAAGCTGCTTCGTTACACCGAGGGTATCTACTTCTATGTTTCTCATCTTGGCAGTTTTCCTTGATTGGAATTCAGGAATATTTACTTCATCTTTTTTGGTGAAGGAGTTCTGGGAAAACCGTGTTTAATAACTCTGCTTTAATGGCACTGTCATCAGTGACTTCATCGTTGTTATCGCGCAGTGAAGGTATGGATTGCGTCTTGCCCCTGGTATGCTTTATGTAAGACCAAAATATGTTTGGGTTTCCTGCCAGATTTCGAGACAGAGTTTCATCGTGGAAATTATTAAAAGCTTCTCGCATTGAAGCACACGCTATATTTCGAACTTCTGCCAAACTTCGAGAGTCTTGGGGATTTAGCGTTCTTTTAAATTTGGCATGCCTTTCTCGCTGCTCTGCAACAGCCATCTGACCCGTTCTGTGTACCATGGGGAATCTGAACCCTCACTTATTAATTTGTTGTTGTTGTTGTGGTCTTCAGTCCTGAGACTGGTTTGATGCAGCTCTCCATGCTACTCTATCCTGTGCAAGCTTCTTCATCTCCCAATACCTACTGCAGCCTACATCCTTCTGAATCTGCTTAGTGTATTCATCTCTTGGTCTCCCTCTACGATTTTTACCCTCCACGCTGCCCTCAAATACTAAATTGGTGATCCCTCGATGTCTCAGAACATGTCCTACCAACCGATCCCTTCTTCTAGTCAAGTTGTGCCACAAGCTTCTCTTCTCCCCAATTCTATTCAATACTTCCTCTTTAGCTATGTGATCTACCCCTCTAATCTTTAGCATTCTTCTGTAGCACAACATTTCGAAAGATTCTATTCCCTTCTTGTCTAAACTATTTGTCGTCCATGTTTCACTTCCATACATGGCTACACTCCATACATATACTTTCAGAAACGACTTCCTGACATTTAAATCTATACTCGATGTTAACAAATTTGTCTTCTTCAGAAACGCTTTCCTTGCCATTGTCAGTCTATATTTTATATCCTCTCTACTTCGACCATCATCAGTTAATTTGCTCCCCAAATAGCAAAACTCATTTACTACTTTAAGTGTGTCATTTCCTAATCTAATTCCCTCAGCATCACCCGACTTAATTCGACTACCTTCCATTATCCTCGTTTTGCTTTTGTCGATGTTCATCTTATATCCTCCTTTCAAGACACTGTCCATTCCGTTCAACTGCTCTTCCAAGTCCTTTGCTGTCTCTGACAGAATTACAATGTCATCGGAGAACCTCAAAGTTTTTATTTCTGCTGCATGGATTTTAACACCTACTCCGAACTTTTCTTTTGTTTCCTTTATTGCTTGCTCAGTATACAGATTGAATAACATCGGGGATAGGCTACAACCCTGTCTCACTCCCTTCCCAACCACTGCTTCCCTTTCATACCCCTCGACCCTTATAACTGCCATCTGGTTCCTGTACAAATTGTAAATAGCCTTTCGCTCCCTGTATTTTCCCCTGCCACCTTCAGAATTTCAAAGAGAGTATTCCAATCAACATTGTCAAAAGCTTTCTCTAAGTCTACAAATGCTAGAAACGTAGATTTGCCTTTCCTTAATCTAGCTTCTAAGATAAGTTGTAGGGTCAGTATTGCCTCACGTGTTCCAACATTTCTACGGAATCCAAACTGATCTTCCCCGAGGTCGGCTTCTACTAGTTTTTCCATTCGTCAGTAAAGAATTCGCGTTAGTATTTTGCAGCCGTGACTTATTAAACTGATAGTTCGATAATTTTCACATCTGTCAACACCTCCTTTCTTTGGGATTGGAATTATTATATTCTTCTTAAAGTCTGAGGGTATTTCGCCTGTCTCATACATCTTGCTCACCAGATGGTAGAGTTTTGTCAGGACTGGCTCTCTCAAGGTTGTCAGTAAATCTAATGGATTGTTGTCCACTCCGGGGACCTTGTTTCGACTTATCAAATTCTTCAAGCAGTATCATATCTCCCATTTCATCTTCATCTACATCCTCTTCCATTTCCATAATATTGTCCTCAAGTACATCGCCCTTGTATAGATCCTCTATATACTCCTTCCACCTTTCTGCTTTCCCTTCTTTGCTTAGAACTGGGTTTCCATCAAAGCTCTTGATATTCATGCAAGTGGTTCTCCTTTCTCCAAAGGTCTCTTTAATTTTCCTGTAGGCAGTATCTATCTTACCCCTAGTGAGATAAGCCTCTACATCCTTACATTTATTCTCTAGCCATCCCTGCTTAGCCATTTTGCACTTCCTGTCGATCTCATTTTTGAGACGTTTGTATTCCTTTTTGTCTGCTTCACTTACTGCATTTTTATATTTTCTCCTTTCATCAATTAAATTCAATATTTCTTCTGTTACCCAAGGGTTTCTACCAGACCTCGTCTTTTTACCTATTTGATCCACTGCTGCCTTCACTATTTCATCCCTCAAAGCTATCCATTCTTCTTCTACTGTATTTCTTTCCCCCATTCCTGTCAATTGTTCTCTTATGCTCTCTCTGGAACTCTGTACAACCTCTGGTTCTTTCAGTTTATCCAGGTCTCATCTCCTTAAATTCCCACCTTTTTGCAGTTTCTTCATTTTTAATCTACAGTTCATAACCAACAGATTGTGGACAGAGTCCACATCTGCCTCTGGAAATGTCTTACAATTTAAAACCTGGTTCCTAAATCTCTGTCTTACCATTATATAATCTATCTGATATCTTTTAGTGTCTCCAGGGTTCTTTCATGTATACAACCTTCTTTCATGATTCTTAAACCAAGTGTTAGCTATGATTAAGTTATGCTCTGTGCAAAATTCTACCAGGCGGCGTCCTCTTACATTTCTTAGCCCCAATCCATATTCACCTACTATGTTTCCTTCTCTCCCTTTCCCTAATGTGGAATTCCAGTCACTCATGACTATTAAATTTTGTCTCCCTTCACTACCTGAAAAATTTCTTTTGTCTCATCATACATTTCATCAATTTCTTCGTCATCTGCAGAGCTAGTTGGCATATAAACTTGTACTACTGTAGTAGGCGTGGTCTTCGTGTCTATCTTGGCCACAAAAATGCGTTCACTATGCTGTTTGTAGTAGCTTCCCCGTACTCCTACTTTTTTAATTCATTATTAAACCTACTCCTGCATTACCCCTATTTGATATTTTTTTATAACCCTGTATTCACCTGACCAAAAGTCTTGTTCCTTCTGCCACCGAACTTCACTAATTCCCACTATATCTAACTTTAACCTATCCATTTCCCTTTTTAAATTTTCTAACCTACCTGACCGATTAAGGGATCTGACATTCCACGCTCCGATCCGTAGAACGCCAGTTTTCTTTCTCCTGATAACAACGTCATTTTGAGTAGTCCCCGCCCGGAGATCCGAATGGGGGACTATTTTACCTCCGGAATATTTTACCCAAGAGGACGCCATCATCATTTAATCATACAGTAAAGCTGCATGCCCTCGGGAAAAATTACGGCTGTAGTTTCCCCTTGCTTTCAGCCGTTCGCAGTACCAGAACAGCAAGGCTATTTTGGTTATTGTTACAAGGCCAGATCAGTCAGTCATCCAGACTGTTGCCCCTGCAACTACTGAAAAGGCTGCTGCCCCTCTTCAGGAACCACACGTTTGTCTGACCTCTCAACAGATACCCCTCCGTTGTGGTTGCACCTACGGTACGGCTATCTGTATCGCTGAGGCACGCAAGCCTCCCCACCAACGGCAAGGTCTATGGTTCATGGGGGGGCTTATTAATTTATGTGGTATATAACTTTCAACTGCTGTAGATACCATCTCTTTCAAATAATTCCACAACTTTTCTACGCTTAAATGATCAGATCGGAAGGAGTGTTACTGTCTCTTAAAAAGGCGTTAAGAGCATTTTTATCAGCTTTTTTAAATAGATATCCTTTACGTGTCCTTTTGACGGTTGTAGGTGTTACGGTATTCCTCCTAGCAGCAACTGCCTTGTGGTCGCTAATCACTGTATTCGTCACGATACTTACTATTTATTCAGGATTATTTGTCGCTAAGAGATCAACTATGCTTTCGCAACCATTTACGCTTCAAGTGGGCTCATGAACTAATTGTTCAAAATGGCTTTCTGAGAAAGCTTTCAGTATAATTTCTGATGACGTTTTATGCCAGCCGCCGACTTTAAACTTATAATTTTTCCAACATATCGAGTGTTGATAGAAGTCACCACCGACTATAACTGTATGAGTAGGGTACCTATTTGAAATGAGACTCAATTTTCTTTGGACTGTTCAGCAACTATGCCTTCTGAGTCGGGGGTCGGTAAAACGATCCAATTAATAGTTCCGTCCGATTGTCGAGTATAACCCCTATTCAGACTATTTAGCAGGAACTGTGAACTACAAGGCAAACTGCTTCTGATAGCAGTAAATACTCCACCACCAACTGTATTTGATCTATCCTTTCTGAACACTGTTAGATCGTTTGAAAAAATTTCAGCTGACCTTATTTCCGGCTTTAGGTAACTTTCTGTGCCTATTACTATTTGAGCTTCAGTGCTTTCTATTAGGGCTTGAAACTCTGGTTCTTTCCCAACACAACTACGACCATTTACAACTACAACACCGATCGTTTCTACAACTTCCTTACTATGTTTTACTTGTCCCCTTTTAGACGGACGTCCCTTCTATGGTTCCCTGAGACCCTCTAACATAAAAAACCGCCCATTCCCTGCCACACAGCCCCCGCTACCCGTGTGGCCGCTTCCTGTATGTAATGGACTCCAGACATATTATGCGGAACCTGGAAACCCACTACGCGATGGCGCAAGTCAAGCAATCTGCAGCCTACACGGGCACAGAACCGCCTGTGATTCAGATCCTCCACTCGGCTCTGGACTGAAGAACCACAGTCAGTTCCATCGAAGATGCTGCAGATAGTGAGCTTAGCCTGGCAAGCATGACTGACAGTCTTTACTATTTCCGCTAGTCGCCAGAAACCAGAGAGAATCTCCTCCGATTCAAAGCGACACACGTAATTGGTACCGACATGAGCCACCGCCTATAGTTGGCTGCACCCTGTACTCTTCATGGCATCCGGAAGCAGCCTTTCCACATCTGGAATTACTCCACCTCGTATGCACATGGAGTGCACACTGGCTTCCTTCCATTCCTTGGCAGCCATGTTCCGAAAGGGCGCCATTCCGCGCCTAACACTGGAGCTCCCAACTACCAGCAAACCCACCCTCTGTGAATGCCCAGACCTTGCGGGCCGAGAACCTTCTTCTGGAACATCTGGCTCAGAGACATCGTCAGCCACAGATAACGCCCGAAACCTGTTCGTTAAACGAACCGGGAAGGCCTTACGATCGGCCCCACGGAAAGTTTTCGCTGCCTGCCAGACTTTGGAAAGATCTCCCACTCGACAACGGGTGAGGGGCCAACCTCACTGTAGGCAGTACCTGCGGCGGCCACAGCAGTGGACCGATAGGAGACACGTGGGACGTGCTCGACGTCCCTCGTATCCCCGCGTCCGACCCTCACAGTGATGCCCCTATGCCCCTAGGCAGCAACCTCAAGCTGTGTGACGGAAGCCAACGCAGCTTGGAGCTGTGAGCGAAGGGGTGCCAACTCAGCTCGCATCTGTACACAGCAATCACAGTGCCTATGCATTACTGCAGTCGCTCCTGTTTGAAGCTCGTAAAAATATGTAACAAACGAACAGTGTACTTGGCTTATTAGCAGTAGGAACGACGAACCAAAAGCAGCTCACGGAGCTTCCAAAGCCGCTGTGTGGTGACAAACAGTGGGAAAGCTTGGAGCCGCCAGGAGATGTATGGACCTACCGCCCGCCTCCAAATCTGGTCGATCACAGGAATAATGTGTCCACTTCCGTTTCCGGTGTACGAACCTCGTGTGCGGAAGATGCTCAGCCAGACGAACTTGGAAGTCCGGCGGATTTTCAATTTTGTGTGGGAAGAGATGCAGCTCTTCAATAAAAATCTGGCACAGTGTCTCCCAGTTGATTCCCACTTGTTGTACAACTCGTCTGATCGGTTTCCTGGGGCTGGTTTGAAAAACAGCGCGTGTCTTCAGTCATTTTCAGCCTTTTTCGACGACCGACATTACCAACACTGTCATCACGAACGCTCCCCGTTCTCTCAAACTTGCGAATCAAATTCTTCATTGTTAGCACACTTGGACCGGTAGTCTTAAGCTTGAACTCGGTCACAAACTTCCTCTGAGCCGCAGTTGGACTGTTATTGCTGGCAAAGTAGGCCTCCACAAGCGCTGTATGCCGAGGCACGCTGTGCTGTTACATTTTCACGTGTAAATGCCCGACAACAAGACGCGTGCGCATGCGCATATTAATTCCCATCATGCTTCGCGGCCAACTGGGCAGTTATGACAATTTTATTTGGAATAGTTCAATAATTGTCACCCTGTAAGCGACATCAAGCTCAGTCAAGTTAAAACATTGTGAGCGCTCTAGCTTAAGTAGCTTTCGGTGTAGTTTCGAGAGGTCGCTACTGCATGTACGAGGTGCATTCAAGTTCTAAGGCCTCCGATTTTTTTTCTCCGGGCTGGAAAGAGATAGAAACATGCGCATTGTTTTAAAATGAGGTGGCGTTCATTGACAATACGTCCCAGAGATGGCAGCACCGTACGGCAGATGGAATTTTACCGCCAGCGGCGAGAATGAGAACTGTTTTAAATACTTAAAATGGCGACGTTTTCCTTACTTCAACAGCGTGCAATCATTCGTTTTCTGAATTTGCTTGGTGTGAAACCAATTGAAATTCATCGACAGTTGAAGGAGACATGTGGTGCTGGAGTTATGGATGTGTCGAAAGTGCGTTCGTGGGTGCGACAGTTTAATGAAGGCAGAACATCATGTGACAACAAACCGAAACAACCTCGGACTCGCACAAGCCGGTCTGACGACATGATCAAGAAAGTGGAGAGAATTGTTTTGAGGGATCGCCGAACGACTGTTGAACAGATCGCCTCCAGAGTTGGCATTTCTGTGGGTTCTGTGCACACAATCCTGCATGACGACCTGAAAATGCGAAAAGTGTCATCCAGGTGGGTGCCACGAATGCTGATGGACGACCACATGGCTGCCCATGTGGCATGTTGCCAAGCAATGTTGACGTGCAACGACAGCATGAATGGGACTTTCTTTTCGTCGGTTGTGACAATGGATGAGACGTGGATGCCATTTTTCAATGCAGAATCAAAGCGCCAGTCAGCTCAATGAATGCACACAGATTCACCGCCACCAAAAAAATTTCGGGTAACCACCAGTGCTGAGAAAATGATGGTGTCCATGTTCTGGGACAGCGAGGGCGTAATCCTTGCCCATTGCGTTCCAAAGGGCACTACAGTAACAGGTGCATCCTACGAAAATGTTTTGAAGAACAAATTCCTTCCTACACTGCAACAAAAACATCCGCGAAGGGCTGCACGTGTGCTGTTTCACCAAGACAACGCAACCGCACATTGAGCTAACATTACGCTACAGTTTCTTCGTGATAACAACTTTGAAGTGATTTCTCATGCTCTCTACTCGCCTGACGTGGCTCGTAATGACTTTTGGCTTTTTCCAAGAATGAAAGACACTCTCTGTGGCCGCACATTCACCAGCCATGCTGCTATTGCCTCAGTGATTTTCCAGTGCTCAAAACAGACTCCTAAAGAAGCCTTCGCCGCTGCCATGGAATCATGGCGTGAGCGTTCTGAAAAATGTGTACGTCTGGAGGGCGATTACGTCGAGAAGTAACGCCAGTTTCATCGATTTCGGGTGAGTAGTTAATCAGAAAAAAAAAAATCGGAGGCCTTAGAACTTGAATGCACCTCGTACTAATGCTGGTACCATATATCTAACCGGACACGTGGAAAAATGTTGGATGTGAATGTCGGATGTTAACTGTAGTGCTTGCTGTCGGTATGTTTAATGTTTATTGACACCAAAAGTTTTATTTGACTTATTTTTATTAAATTTTAGGACATTGCTTTGTTGGATGTTTTGATATGATTTTAAACGTCAGTAAGTAGTGTTGTTGAATTGGGATTAGGTGTCTTACCCAGATCCCTTTTGCAGAGAAGAGTGCTTCCGTTTGTCTTTGGTCCTACACACTCAGCAGACAAGGGGTGCCACCAAAGCCGCGCTGCTCCAGCAGGATGAAGTTCTCATTCCAGCAGCAGGTTCACTCCAAGGACGTCGGGCGTACATAGGTGCTGTTGGATCCGGGATCTCGTTGAAAAAATTTGAGAACAATAAAATAAAATAAAATAAAATAATTGAAAATAAAATTGTGGCAGCCCAACCGAACCTCAGTCACAAACAACCAGCACTCCAATTACCCTGTCATGTTCCCTGCCATTTCAGGTTCTGGTTAAATATGATTACAGACCCTTTAATTTTGCTGATAAAAGCACTGTAAAAAATTATCTGAGAGTGATTTCTGGCATACCTGGTATTAACCTTCTTCAGGAAGAAGATTTTACTTTTACTATATACCATAAGTTAATGTGGAGACTTGAGTATACAGCACACAATCTGGTTGGAAGTGGGTTACATAATACAATCAATATCCAACGTTCTTACCTCACGACTTACTCGAAAATGTGCGTAGAACGAACAACCGAATTGTCTGGAAGGCGTTAACAATATATCGCAGAGATGCTGTGATGTGGATGTCTCCTTTTTTAAGATATCGGTAGTCGTAGACACAACAAGCCACCCTTCAATTGCTCCTCGCCTCGCTGCAAACGTATTATTATGTTTGTGAAATCGAACATTTTGAAGAACATACCGGATATAAACAAAAGAGTCAAAACATTTTGGGCACGGCCCATCGCAAAATTTATTTCCATCTGCGTGCGTTGCAGCTGTTTAAATATGAACAGAAACTCACTATATCGTCGAGAAGGGCCACAACTGAGGAAATCCACAAGTAAAAGCGACTTTGACAAACGGCAGATAGTCAACGGTCGACGTCTGGGAACCAGCATTTCGGAAACGGCGAAGTGGTCAGCTGTTTGCGTTGTACTCTCCTGAGAATCTATGAAAAGTAAATGAATTACAGTGAAACCTCAAGTAGGTGACAATGTGTTGGACACCTTATCGCAGAATGTGGAGGACGGAGAAATGGCAGCGATTTGTGGCACATCTAATGATGGAGTATAACTCCGCTGCAGGTGTAGGGGTTCCCGAGCACTAGTGACCCAACGACATTGTCAGGAGTCTAGTGGGCACCGGGCCATCGAGAATGAACCTTGGACAAATGTAAATGTGTTCGCCTGGTTGGATGAATCATATTTCCATTACGCTAGATTGATCGTCGGGTCCGGTTAGGCTGGCGAAGGGCTTATTGCAGCATGCTCCATGCCTAGACTCTGGACAATGACAGTATTATTCTATGATGGACATTCTATGGGGGACCATGACAGCTGTGGACTATGTGAACATTATCACGGACTACGTGAATCCCTTCATGCTTGCTGCCTTCGTCAGCGGAGGTGGTGTCTTCTGGTACGATAACTGTCCGTGCCACAAGACCAGAATCGTGGTACAGTATTTTGTGGCCCGTGATAGCTAACTTGATGCCTAGACCACTAAATTAGCCTGATTTGTGCTCAATGGAACACAACTGGGACGACGTCAGCCTACAGGTTCACGTCCAGAAACCACTAGTCTGCAATTTACGGAAACTGCCATCGCATACCTCCGCAGACCTACCAAAGACTTGTCGAATCCAAGCCAAGCAGATTCGCTGTTATTTGCATTCCAAAGGTGGATAAAAACGCTCTCAAGCATTTAGTTACATTTTCGCTAACTAATGTGGATCGTCACAAAAACAAATGATAAGAAATGTTTGTATGTATAAATAAGTTGCCAGAATGTGGAAACACTGAACACCTCTAGGCCTGACTGTACTGAAAACAGCATGTTCTCGCCATCGTCCGACTTGGGGACGATTTCGTGCGTTTTTGCACGTACAATATCTTGTCAGAATCGAAAGTCACTTGAAGTTTCTGAAAAATGTTGTAACCAAATAGGGATCAAAGATGGTGAGCATGGAATTACTGGACTACAAGTTAACCGTGGGTCCACTAAGACAATGAAACTGTTCCTTCGCATGAAACTATGGAATCCAGAACGAACAAAAATATATATACTGAAGATCAATGGAATAGGATTAATCACTCCGTCTTCAGGCCACGAGTGGCCTACCGGGACCATCCGACCGCCGTGTCATCCTCAGAGGAGGGTGCGGATTGGAGGGGCGTGGGGTCAGCGCACCGCTCTCCCAGTCGATATAATGGTATTCTTGACCGAAGTCGCTACTATTCGGTCGATTAGCTCCTCAATTGGCATCACGAGGCTGAGTGCACTCCGAAAAATGGCACCAGCGCATGGCGGCCTGGATGGTCACCCGTCCAAGCGCCGACCACTCCCGACAGCGCTTAACTTCTGTGGGAATAGGATTAATAAAACCCTAAATCAAAAAGACTTTGAAGCGGAAGCAATCGTTATGTGAAGTAGAAGAGAATTTCTCCAAAAATAAAACACTCGAGAAGTACGCGAGTAAAATTTAGAGCGATGTACAACTGGTCGTGAATAGCATCTCATCAGACAGTACCAGTAAATATAGCCATATAGAGTGGGTGAAGAGAATTGAGGGAAAATGCATTTTTATTGCTTTTCAGTGAAGTAGTATTTTTCTCAGGTATTGGAAAAATCATACTTTCTCATTAAATACAGTTATTTCTGTCGTATCTGTGAAAATATCACCCTCATATACTGAGTTGGCAAGAGTCATGGAATATCGTGTCGAATTTCCTTTTGCCTGGCGTAGTGCAGCAACTCTACATAGAATGAACACAACAAGATGTCATAAGTCCCCCGAAGAGATACTGAGCCACGCCACCTCTATAGCCGTCTATAGTCGTGAAAGTGTTGCCGGTGCAGAATGTAGTGTACAAACCGATCTCTCGATTACGTCCCATAAAAGTCCGATTAAGAAGCCACAACCAGCTTGCACAGTGCCTTGTTGACAACTTGGGTCCATGGCTTCGTGGGATCTGTGCCCCAGCTCTTACAAAGTGCAATTATGGCTCATCTGAACAGGCCATGATTTTCCGGTCGTCTAGCTCCGACCTATATGGTTAGGAGCCCAGAAGATGCTCTGCAGCCTATGTGCTATTAGCTAAAGCACTCATGTCGGTTGTCTGCTGTCATAGCCCATGAACACCAAATTTCGGCGCACTGTCATAACGGATACGTCCCACACTGATTTCTGTGGCTATTTCAAGCAGCGTTTCTTGTCTGTGAGCACTGAAAACTCTACGCAAAAGCTGCTGCTCTCGGTCGTTAGGTGAACGCCGTCGGACACTGTGTTGTCCGTAGTTAAGGGTAATGCCTGAATTTCGTTTTCTCAGCACTCTCTCGACACTGTATATCTCGGAATACGGAATTCCCTAACGATCTCCGAAATGGAATGTCCCAAGCACCTAGTTCCATCTACGTTGTCGCGTTCAAACTCCGTTACTTCAGGTCGTGTGGCAATAGTCACGTTGGAAACAGTTTCACATTAATCACCTGAGTACTAATGACAACTCCGCAATGCACTGCCTTTTTATACCCCGTGTAGGCGATACTACTGCCATCTGTATATGTGCATATCCTATCCCATGACTGTTTTCACCTCAGTGTATGTCGTGTTAGGTTCAGTGTCAGATGCATTCGCACTATCGTGTAACCGTCTTACCGCTCTACGGTGGCCCAGAACTTCTCACTTTCCCAGCTTTGTTTTCTTGAGCTTCTACTAAACCAGAATATATCGAAACAACTTTTTACGTCCAGACTTTTAACTTTCAGCTGTGGAAATGCACGCGACAGTCAGTGGCGCTCGTTTCATGTGATCGTAATGTTATTTTTTCACTCTGTACGACTTTTAGTTTATTTTGTAAAAACGCTGGACGTTGAACATGTTGTTGTTGTTGTTGTGGTCTTCAGTCCTGAGACTGGTTTGATGCAGCTCTCCATGATACTCTATCCCGTGCAAGCTTCCTCATCTCCCAGTATCCACTGCAACCTACATCCTTCTGAATCTGCTTAATGTATTCATCTCTTGGTCTCCCTCTACGATTTTTACCCTCCACACTGCCCCCCAATGCTAAATTTGTGATCCCTTGATGCCTCAAAACATGTCCTACCAACCGATCCCTTCTTCTAGTCAAGTTGTGCCACAAACTTCTCTTCTCCCCAATCCTATTCAATACCTCCTCATTAGTTACGTGATCTACCCACCTTATCTTCAGCATTCTTCTGTAGCACCACATTTCGAAAGCTTCTATTCTCTTCTTGTCCAAACTAGTTATCATCCATGTTTCACTTCCATACATGGCTACACTCCATACAAATACTTTCAGAAACGACTTCCTGACACTTAAATCTATACTCGATGTTAACAAATTTCTCTTCTTGAGAAACGCTTTCCTTGCCATTGCCAGTCTACATTTTGTATCCTCTCTACTTCGACCATCATCGGTTATTTTACTCCCTAAATAGCAAAATTCCTTTGCTACTTTAAGTGTGTCATTTCCTAATCTAATTCCCTCAGCAAGACCCGACTTAAATTGACTACATTCCATAATCCTCGTTTTGCTTTTGTTGATGTTCATCTTATATCCTCCTTTCAAGACACTGTCCATTCCGTTCAACTGCTCTTCCAAGTCCTTTGCTGTCTCTGACAGAATTACAATGTCATCGGCGAACCTCAACATTTTTACTTCTTCTCCATGAATTTTAATACCTACTCCGAATTTTTCTTTTGTTTCCTTTACTGCTTGCTCAATATACAGATTGAATAACATCGGGGAGAGGCTACAACCCTGTCTTACTCCTTTCCCAACCACTGCTTCCCTTTCATGCCCCTCGAGTCTTATAACTGCCATCTGGTTTCTGTACAAACTGTAAATAGCCTTTCGCTCCCTGTATTTTACCCCTGCCACCTTCAGAATTTGAAAGAGAGTATTCCAGTTAACATTGTCAAAAGCTTTCTCTAAGTATACAAATGCTAGAAACGTAGGTTTGCCTTTTCTTAATCTTTCTTCTAAGATAAGTCGTAAGGTCAGTATTGCCTCACGTGTTCCAACATTTCTACGGAATCCAAACTGATCTTCCCCGAGGTCAGCTTCTACCAGTTTTTCCATTCGTCTGTAAAGAATTCGCTTTAGTATTTTGCAGCTGTGACTTATTAAACTGATAGTTGGGTAATTTTCACATCTGTCAACACCTGCTTTCTTTGGGATTGGAATTATTATATTCTTCTTGAAGTCTGAGGGTATTTCGCCTGTCTCATACATCGTGCTCACCAGATGGTAGAGTTTTGTCATTGACTGGCTCTCCCGAGGCCATCAGTAGTTCAAATGGAATGTTGTCTACTCCCGGGGCCTTGTTTCGACTCAGGTCTTTCAGTGCTCTGTCAAACTCTTCACGCAGTATCTTATCTCCCATTTCGTCTTCATCTACATCCTCTTCCATTTCCATAATATTGTCCTCAAGTACATCACCCTTGTATAAACCCTCTATATACTCCTTCCACCTTTCTGCCTTCCCTTCTTTGCTTAGAACTGGGTTGCCATATGAGCTCTTGATATTCATACAAGTGGTTCTCTTCTCTCCAAAGGTCTCTTTAATTTTCCTGTGGGCAGTATCTATCTTACCCCTAGTGAGACAAGCCTCTACATCCTTACATTTGTCCTCTAGCCATCCCTGCTTAGCCATTTTGCACTTCCTGTCGATATAATTTTTGAGACGTTTGTATTCCTTTTTGCCTGCTTCATTCACTGCATTTTTATATTTTCTCCTTTCATCAATTAAATTCAATATTTCTTCTGTTACCCAAGGATTTCTATTAGCCCTTGTCTTTTTACCTACTTGATCCTCTGCTGCCTTCACTACTTCATCCCTCAGAGCTACCCATTCTTCTTCTACTGTATTTCTTTCCCCCATTCCTGTCAATTGTTCCCTTATGCTCTCCCTGAAATTCTCTACAACCTCTGGTTCTTTCAGTTTATCCAGGTCCCATCTCCTTAAATTCCCACCTTTTTGAAGTTTCTTCAGTTTTAATCTGCAGTTCATAACCAATAGATTGTGGTCAAAATCCACATCTGCACCAGGAAATGTCTTACAATTTAAAACCTGGTTCCTAAATCTCTGTCTTACCATTATATAATCTATCTGATACCTTTTAGTATCTCCAGGATTCTTCCAGGTATACAACCTTCTTTTATGATTCTTGAACCAAGTGTTGGCTATGATTAAGTTATGCTCTGTGCAAAATTCTTCAAGGCGGCTTCCTCTTTCATTCCTTCCCCCCAATCCATATTCACCTACTATGTTTCCTTCTCTCCCTTTTCCTACTGACGAATTCCAGTCACCCATGACTATTAAATTTTCGTCTCCCTTCACTACCTGAATAATTTCTTTTATCTCGTCATACATTTCATCTATTTCTTCATCATCTGCAGAGGTAGTTGGCATATAAACTTGTACTACTGTAGTAGGCATGGGCTTTGTGTCTATCTTAGCCACAATAATGCGTTCACTATGCTGTTTGTAGTAGCTAACCCGCACTCCTATTTTTTTATTCATTATTAAACCTACTCCCGCATTACCCCCATTTGATTTTGTATTTATAACCCTGTATTCACCTGACCAAAAGTCTTGTTCCTCCTGCCAACGAACTTCACTAATTCCCACTATATCTAACTTTAACCTATCCATTTCCCTTTTTAAATTTTCTAACCTACCTGCCCGATTAAGGGATCTGACATTCCACGCTCCGATCCGTAGAACGCCAGTTTTCTATCTCCTGATAACGACATCCTCCTGAGTAGTCCCCGCCCGGAGATCCGAATGAGGGACTATTTTACCTCCGGAATATTTTACCCAAGAGGACGCCATCATCATTTAATCATACAGTAGAGCTGCATGTCCTCGGGAAAAATTACGGCTGTAGTTTCCCCTTGCTTTCAGCCGTTCGCAGTACCAGCACAGCAAGGCCGTTTTGGTTAATGTTACAAGGCCAGATCAGTCAATCATCCAGACTGTTGCCCCTGCAGCTACTGAAAAGGCTGCTGCCCCTCTTCAGGAACCACATGTTTGTCTGGCCTCTCAGCAGATACCCCTCCGTTGTGGTTGCACCTACGGTACGGCCATCTGTATCGCTGAGGCACGCGAGCCTCCCCACCAACGGCAAGGTCCATGGTTCATGAACATAGCCCAATAAAATGGTTGTCAACGCTACATAGTGGTACAGATGTTCCAAAAAAAGTCATTACTGTTTATTCATTATTAATTTAATTTTCCTGTAGTAACAACACTACATTTCTGAGAAGAATAACGTGAAAACGTTTTTCTTTGACCCACGAGACATATGAGCTCTATTGCATGTAGTACACTGAGTTCGCTTTCTACTGTGGTTCTTGCTGATGCAGAATGAGCTCCTACTGACCGAAGGTGCTTCTGACGATACAACTCTTAGAACAACATTTATGGATGCTAGGAGACGAGATTGCAACGTAAGACGTCATTTGCATTCTTAAAAGTTCCCACGCAAGCTTCAAAAGGTGTTTTTCACTAGTAGCTCCCTTATTTACCGCAACAATGAAGACATGATTTATTGTTGACGTTCGTAGAATTTCTCCTTCGTTGTCACTGCACCCTTACCCATTGTTATTTCTCATCCTTTGAGACTGTTATATAATTTTCAGGTATACAGTCTTGGATATTCCTCAACTCAACGTCATCAGAATGGTCAGACGGTTCCTATTGGAGTGGGTGGTTGTTCATCTCCGCGTCTGCAAAGTGAAAAAGTTTGACGCTGCGAATGCTATTCTCCACGTGTTTGATCACATTCAAGACTCTGGTACTACGCATCTCATATATTATTGATATATCGGGTTTAGTAAACCTTTCATACTCCTGCATTCTTCGTTCAGATCTGAACAGAACTTTCTTCATTGGGATCTTCTGGAAACAGAATTCTAGAATCTTTTCATCAGAACCTGTTCTTTTGAAGTAAACTACATTTTTGTCTTGAGAGGAAGAAAACTGGCAGGTATGTAATAATACACGTAATAATAAAAAATATAGCACTATATCTTGAAAACCAAATCAGTACACTGTCAAAAAATAGACACTACAAAAGAAACGTTCGTGACTACTACACTGCAGTATTGGTGAATTTCAAACTGTTATTTATATAATAGTTCAAGTCATGGGACTCACACACTCTCTCAATTTGCCGTGAAATGTAGCTAACAACAGAGCCATACAGGAACTGACATGTACATCTTCCCGGCACTGCCTTTTTGCAGTTAACAGAAATAAATAAATCTGGAGGGCACTCAATTATCACTCTCTAGGCCACGAAAATGTATACCAGCTAGAAAGAAATTATCAAAGCCCAACACGTTAGTAGCATAATATTCGGATTTTTTTATTTCCTATGGTAATAATATAATTTTCTTTTTAACACTATCTCTTTGAAACAATGAGTAGCTGAGAGACCACTGTGAATTTTTGAGATAAATATTGCTGTTTCTGGATAGGTCACTGATTCTTGTCGATTAACTCCATAGCAATCCATTTTACCGCCCTATAATGTCTAATCTTTATATAAATGGACCTGAAATAATTTTTATAATTCAACACTACTACTCGAGTAGATTCGGTTATGGTCAATAATGAAGTCTGCAGACAACCTTGTAGGTGGGGCAACCACAGCTGTGAGTATCCATATTCGGTATTAATAACCGCTTCAGCTGTATTTAGTCCTTTATTACTGGTTTCGTGGCACTAAAAGCCACATCTTCAGGTGAATGTGTGATTAAAACATTAGAACAGAGAAGCTCGGAATCATTTAACCCAACATTTATAAGTAGGCTGTTTAGATTTTTATATTGGTAATGCCACGTAGCGCTCTGTATGGGAGTCACTGGCTGTGCTGTGTGTGGTACGTGGCTGGTTTGCATTGTTGTCTGCCATTGTAGTGTCGGGCAGCGGCAGCTGGATGTGAACAGCGCGTAGCGTTGCGCAGTTGGAGGTGAGCCGCCAGCAGTGGTGGATGTGAGGAGAGAGATGGCGGAGTTTTGTAATTTACCATGAACTGCTATATATATTATGACTATTAAGGTAAATGTATTGTTTGTTCTCTATTAATATCTTTCATTTGCTAACTATCCCTATCAGTAGTTAGTGCCTTCTGTAGTTTGAATCTTTTATTTAGCTGGCAATAGTGGCGCTCGCTGTATTGCAGTAGTTCGAGTAACGAAGATTTTTGTGAGGTAAGTGATTTGTGAAAGGTATAGGTTAATGTTACTCAGGGCCATTCTTTTGCAGGGATCTTTGATAGTCAGATTGCGTTGCGCTAAAAACATTGTGTGTCAGTTTAAGCACAGTCGTGTATAATTGTTCTAAGGGGACGTTTCATATAGGCTGTTTAGGTTCTTATATTGGTAACGCCACCTCCGTTAGGAACAACGCGGTCAAACATAACAAAATTCCTCTCAGAGGGTAACACTGCTCTGTTGCTTTGTGACATAGTTGCTTTTACAAATTAGTTTTATGTTACAACCTGCTTCTAGCATTGAGGTTATGGTACAGTAGTAGCAGGAGGGAGTGTTATACGTGGCGCCGCGTGACAGGACGTTGTTCAGTTACTGTTACTAGTCCCTTCTTATTGTTCTTTCCTTTCCAAGTGCTCCTTTTTTAAAGAATGTGGATTACAAAATTATTATTTAATAGATCTGTTGACAGAAAGTGTTCACATTAGCAAATGCATTTTATTTTATCAAAGCAATGCTGCAACACAGCTGGAAACCAGATATCAAATGAAATAAGCAATTACGCAAACCAAAGCATAAAAATATCATTCAATAGTCATGTGACATTTCATAAGTTAGTAGAAATTCTCTCAACTCTCGTAGAAAGACACTTGTCATAATCAGGTGTGCAGATGTACGAATATTTCCCATCAATTCATAAGCATTTCAGTAATTAGTACAAAGTACGAGTAATCATATGTTTTCAAGTAACGAGCATGTCGCATTAGCGATGCCCTCTACAAAGGAATGTCAACAGCGAGGGGAATGGCCTCCCTTTTTTTTTTTCTACCTGTGCCTCTGGAAATGCACGCACTCTAATGGCTTGTTCTCCAGGCGTCTGACACACCTGGGTGCCCACGACGCACGTGCAGGTGGTCACTTAACTTTCTTAGGGAAATATTTACGACAGCAGTTTCCGCTACAGTGACAGTCTCATATAAAATTATCACAGATCGAGAATTTACGTTGCAAATGTGTAGAAACAAAATCCTATGAATATAACAGTGTCCAAAAAAATTTTTGCCGGCATTGTGATACATTCACGTATTTACACACATTTCATAACTCTTAAAGTACGAGCTTTGGTTTCCAACATCCTTTTTCACAAGTCAAGAGTCCCTAACTTCTATTCATTATTCATATACATATAAACACGTAATCACATTCCTCATATTTGGTAGCATCATGTTATTGACATAAACATACCTCAACAGCATAATGCACATCATCGTCGTAAAAATATCATCATAACACCTCAGTCAAATCTCAAAAACGTCGTAGCTTTCTGCAATAATGTCAAAACCTAAAAAAAATCTCTGCTCATTTCAATAGTGTCATCTACCTCAAACGTACTTTAAAAATCATGATCCCAGCCCAAATACATCATTCAAAGCTCTCATAGTATCACAATGGTTCCGAAAAAATATGAAGAGTTCACAAAGTACAGACAAAATACAATTTCGTAAGTGTGAAGTTACCCAACGGTGTAATTACGTAAACATCTGTCACTGACGTAGTAAAAAACATGTTTATCTCTCAGTTAAATGATCAGATAGCTGTGTAATTCTGTGTTGGAGAAATATGGTACCGATGTGTAAAGTTGTATAAGCAAATACCATATTAGCTAGGGCTCCTTGTGCTTGCCAAACACATGGTACGCGAAGTAGGTGTGTACCCCCTGAGGATTAATGTAATTATACCCTCAGGTGTTACAAATTACAATAATGGAATGAAATGTATTACGGAAAACCTTTGTATCATTGTACTTCCAATATCTTTAAAAATAAATGATTTAAGTACAAAATTAATCACTCAAATACGTGTCCTGTAGCGCTAAATGTGCGTCTTGCTGTAAGAAAATCTCTGTGGAAGTTATTGTCCTCCGAAAGCTAAGTTCTGCAGAAGCCAATGTACTTACCTCATGATAAACAAAAGTAGAATGCTTTGCGTATAGATATCTTAGTTATTACGCTTATTGCTGTGATGAAGAAAGTACTGTGCTGTAACATATTGTTGTGCTACGGAAAAGGCTGTCTCATTGTAGCTATATCACAAAAGTTACTACTAAAACATGTTTTACTTTCCAGAATAATTCAGAAAAACCGTGCAGATATAAAACAGATACACCGCAAAAGCAACATTGTAAATTGTCACCCATTAGTAGCGTCATGATAAAATCGTGTAGCTGTTACATAAACTAATCACTGTGTCATCTGGTATCTCACATAAAGTACTTTAAATCCAGAATGTATTTTCAAGTACACCAAAATGTTGCATCAAAATCTCATTAGCAGTACTGGTAAATGTTCGAAGTATGTGAGCCTTGTAGTCGTTACGTAATCGTGCAACTAACAAGCAAGAATGTACACACACAATAACACTGTGTCGTCTGTTCACAATAACAATGCATTCGTAATTTCTGTTTAAATAAGTTCTCTTGGTTCTTGACTGGATATTTAACTTTAAACATTGTTGCATGGTAACAGTTTCTAAAGCATTCTAGTAACGTGAAGTGAAACGTTTTATGGCAAAGACAAAGTTAAAAAGCAGATTATCTTTCAATAAATGGTTTTACATGTGAAATGTGGTGTAACCCTTTGCTCTTCCTAGTACGCAGACTTTCAACTTTAACGCAATTATCATGTGGTATACGTCGGTAAAGAATACTGGAATTTTTCTCAAGGTTAGCGTCAATGTTATTTTTCCCTGAGCCAGCGAGCGCAAGTGGCTGCCTGCGGTGCGAGTCATTGCCTATTGTCTCTTTGTTGGCGCGCGTCGTTATTGGGATTTGGAGACCTAACTTCTACAAATTCATCGTGACGAGAGTGCTCAGCTCTGTTTAAATCTCGCCAGTTCTGATGCAATTCAGGTCTGTTGTTACGATCATATCGTCTGTCGTCATGTCGGTAGATTCGATAGTTTCTTTCTTGTCGGTCACATGGTGGAGAATTTCTCCCTGAATCGTAACTGCGCGCTGGACCGTTGCGTCTAAAGTTATTCTGTCTCCCTTGATAATAATTGTTTTGGTTCCCATATTGTCTGTTTCTCTGATTGTCTCTGTGATAGTCATTACCGCAGAGAGGTGATCTTACCCTGTAATTATTACTACTCTGCCAACGGTTGTCATATGGGTGGTGTCTGTTTTGGTCACGATTTACGTTATAAGAAGAGCCTTGTCGTGTATTATTTCTGTCATCGCAATGTCGTCTTTGCAACGTCCTGCCAAAATAATATGCCGTAAATGTTCAGGTAATTTGATCAAGCAAATGCAGATGAGTTCTGAGGGGCTGTATGGGTTTGAAAGATACTGATTCTTATGCAACATATCTTCAAAATATTTCACAAGACTGGAAAATTCAGATTGTTCGAAATGTTTCATCATTATGATGCCATGTTTTACTCGGTCTTGTGTGGCTTGAGACCAATATGCTGAGAGGAAGGCATGATAAAATTCTTCTTCACTGTGACAATCGTGAATGACCGATCGCATTCTTACTGCTGGTTCATTCTCCAAGTAGCCACACATAAATTCTAATCTGTGCTCCAATGACCAGTTGGGAGGAAAAAAATGAGAGAATTGATGGAGCCACGCTTGTGGATGAATGTCGTTGGCAGAGTTCTTATACGTTTTGAATTTACGTGTAGTAATGAACAGCTTATAATCAAAATCATCATGTTGGCGGGTCGCATGTCGGTCATTGTTACGTCGTTTCGGCGGTTCCATCTCAAAATTCGTTGTACCTTGCCAATTTCTTTCATAATTTCTGAAGTGCCTTGTGTTATTAATTTGTGGCTGTTCCGTATTTCTATGTCCCTCTTCCCGTATTGGAGCGCGAGTGTCCTCTGAAATACGTAATTCTTGTATTACCTGTGTCAGCTGATCTTGTACTTCCCGGATTTCTCTTTGATGTTGGGTATCAATTTGATTCAGATTTTGTTGCAGTTTCCTAATTTGTTCGCTCTCTTCCGTGTCATTAAAGACTACCGGTTTTGCATCATTCAGATTATCATCTACCTTCGTAGATAAATTATTTAGCTGATCCGAAAGTTCAACTACTTTCTCTGATAATGAACACATTTCCTCAGTGTGTTTTTCTGAACCAAGCTTCAGAGTGTCCATTTGTGTTTAAATCGAATCTACTGTGTCCTTTAAGTTTTCCTGAGTTTTTGCAAGTTGCGTAACCGAATCGGTAGATGCAACTGAGTCAATTTTAGCCCACAAGGTCTCATGATTTTCATGAACAATGGTTTGCAGTTCTTTTATGGCTGCTTCGTGATTCTGTAATGCATTTTCATGACGCGAAAAAATAGGTTGAAAATGCTCACAAATTTGTGTTTTTACGTCATTACACACTTTCTGACATTTCGATCCAATGTTATGTAACTCAGAAGTTAAATCTTCACGTGTTTGTTCGAGAGTTTTTTCCAATGAGTCTAACTTTTGAAGCTTTTCCTGTGTTTGTCTCTGATTTTGTTCCATTGTGTGTAACTTTTGAAGATTTTGTTCCATTGTGTGTAACTGTTGCTGTGTTTGTCTCTGGTGTTGTTCCATTGTGTCTAACTTTAGAAGATTCTGTCCCATTTGTCTCTGATTTTGTTCCATTTGTTGCATTAATTGCAATAATAATGTGTTAGTGTCTGGAATCTGTTTCTCTATGCTTTTTGGCAGTGCATTTTCACCGGCAACATTCACATTTTGCAAGCAGAAAATGTGTCTTGACTCATTTGAGAAAACGGTGAGGACGCAAAACCTGAATCTACAGTATTTGCAAAATTGTGTCCTATCATTTCGGATTCCTGAGGCGAGCTGTTGCCGACCGATCGATCGATAATGCTATCCTGTTCACTACCTGTTTGACTGTCTACACCATTATTTGCCGCCCGCTCCATATCCCTATGCACAGTTACCAAATTACTACTTCGAATGTCTGTTAATTCACTACCCAGTGGTTCTGATAAGCTACGCTCGTCGTCACTATTAATTCTCAGTTTACTTTGAAGCCTAGTGTTACGTTTTTCACACGTCATTATTGTCACAATATTTCACACGATAACACAGAAAAGCACAATTTGAAGAGCAAAAATAAGAGAACACATTAACATAGTACTGAAAATAATATCTAGTTAATTGCAGCTGCGAAATACTTGGTGCAAATCTACATGCATGCCACAACTGTTTTACTGTACAACAATGAAAGGCTGCAACTACAAAGGAGATTTTCTCTACAATTATGCGCTAGCAATAAACAAAATCTACACTAATTACACAAACTACAAGAAAAAATCAGAAGATTCCAGTGAGGTATCCTAGGCTAAGGGTCGACATATGAAACGTCCCCTTAGAACAATTATACACGACTGTGCTTAAACTGACACACAATGTTTTTAGCGCAACGCAATCTGACTATCAAAGATCCCTGCAAAAGAATGGCCCTGAGTAACATTAACCTATACCTTTCACAAATCATTTACCTCACAAAAATCTTCGTTACTCGAACTACTGCAATACAGCGAGCGCCACTATTGCCAGCTAAATAAAAGATTCAAACTACAGAAGGCACTAACTACTGATTGGGATAGTTAGCAAATGAAATATATTAATAGAGAACAAACAATGTATTTACCTTAATAGTCATAATATATATAGCAGTTCATGGTAAATTACAAAACTCCGCCATCTCTCTCCTCACATCCACCACTGCTGGCGGCTCACCTCCAACTGCGCAACGCTACGCGCTGTTCACATCCGGCTGCCGCTGCCCGACACTACAATGGCAGATAACAATGCAAACCAGCCACATACCGCACACAACACAGCCAGTGACTCCCATACAGAGCGCTACGTGGCATTAGCAATATAAAAATCTAAACAGCCTACTTATACATTCATTGTCCGTCAAAACAAAACACCGCTAAAAGATGGTATGTCATAAATTAAAAACTGCCAGATTCCAATATTGTGGATGGGTCCAAAACGACTCGTACCATAGTGATCGCTTCTCCAATCTATATGCAAACGCGTACAGGGGATGCGGCCGCGTGCTCTGTCATACTGACGGCAAGAAACTGACGGACAACTAATTTTGGGTAAAAGATTTCGAGATTTTCCCTCCTACAGTTTTAAACATTTTTGCACCAGAAGATGTGCCTCTTAGTGTCACGAAACCAGTTGTGATGCAGTAATAAAGGACTAAATATAGCTGAAGCTTATAAATATGAAAGATAAATCATGAAGTCGCTTTAGTCCCTTTGTGGCTTCGGAAGTTTTCATGAGACTACAGTGTGCGTACTAACTCTTCTGCGAATTCATTATAAACCGAGGTTTTTCCTTTGTTAGTTATAATTATACGTGTTGGGTGCTTTGCTGTCGATTCGAATATTTACAATTTGTGTAACCACAAAACAGAAATCGATTTGTAGAATTATTTTATTTTTGTACTAGACAAATATGAGGATTTCTGTATGTTTCCAGAAATTATATGACTGTAACAAAAACGATAATAATTATTTTCCGTGATTTTGGTGTGATTTATATAAAATAGCCAACTAGTTGCAAAATTAACGTAGAAACAAAAAAAATTTCAAATGTGTGAGAAATCTTATGGGACTTAACTGTTAAGGTCATCAGACCCTAAGCTTACACACTACTTAACCTAAATTATCCTAAGGACAAACACACACACCCATGCCCGAGGGAGGACTCGAACCTCCGGCGGGACCAGCCGATGTAGAAACAGATGAACGGTTTTAAGAGCGAACTGCTCTCGTCATATGAAATACCACATAAGAGGCTAATACGTATTGTAAGAAGATAATATACTCTATCCTCTTAAGTATTTTATATGACGATAGATCTTTTACTAGTTTTAATAGTTCGGATTTTCTGATGCAGGCACCGATAGTCGGTATCGAAGTCAGGCTGAAGTAAAATCTTGTTGATACTGTCATTAAGACATTTATGAAGGGGAAGCTTCATTTTCTTTGGACTGATATACGTATCCAGAAGAATGAGATCCATGTGCCGGTTCATTGCAGTTCTTCTCACATCTTACAGAGCTATTCATGCGTTCAATGGCCTGTTCCCCACAACGACGGTAACAAACATGCCAAAGATCTCTCCTGATTACATCTCCTTCTTCGTACTTGCTATGTAAGTCTTAATATCTTACATCTCACAATAATAAATTGTACGATCGAGAAGTCTAGCAACCTCATAACGCCTCAGGTAGCCTACAAATGAGCACAGGCCTGTTGTTTGTTCTCAACCAATAGCTATTTTTATTTAAATGCAGTCCATAGATATGACATTTAAGTGCTTCGCCATTCTCGTGTAGCGTTAGTCCAGTAACTTTCGTCTTATTGCTACTTGCGTCCAGCCCAATACGAATTTTAATGCAAGTACGGAAATATGTTGGTCGTATTGTTTTTATTTTGAAGTCTATCAACCACCCTCAAATGACTTAGAGTCAAAATTAGTTTTCCCTGACGTAAAAAGAAGCTCGTTTAGTAATTGTAGCTTACCACGCTTAGTAAATAAGTCCATATGACATTGATCTCTGATAACGCAGTGTTACCTCAGAAAAGTGTTCTTCCTTCTCTTACCGATTCCCTCTTTCGTTTTTCAAGGTTTTAGCTTTGTTTACCAGTTACCTTGCTATAAACGCACTGTAAATCCTGCAAAGCTTGTATTTTTTGGTGGTGGTGACCTGGAGCTCGCCGTATCATCCACCCATGTTCTCCGTACACTTTGAACTGAATTACTGATTCGTTCTTGTCTGTGAAATATATATTTTCGTGCAACATACCAGATTTATCCTTCTACTGTGTAAGTCGAAGCAGCCGTTCGAGATGTTTGGACTACGTGCTAAACGCACTTGCATAACTTCCGCTTTCACCTGTCTGCCTACCTACGTTGCGTGCGAAGAATATTTCGAAACCAGTTAGGGGAGAAGAAGTTGATCCAACCTGGATAACTTTCATCAACAAAAGTACATATACAGAGAAACTTTATACTGAGTGAAAGATGCTTTTTCCACAGGAATTCTTATTATACTCTTTTACTGAACTTATCTTGCCGTACACGACAGATTGCTGCATCAAGTTCGCCGTTCATAAAGGTATTTTTGTTGATGTAATTTTTTAACATAATTGGCGCCCACCTGTAAGTGAGGTAATAGATTAACAAGTGCTGTATACATGTTACTGCCACGTACAAGTAGTACTATGGAAGAGCTCACCGAACATTTGTTTTTACGTGTGAAACGGCGTTTTTGGCCTTACCATGACCATGGAAAAGTTGTGGAAAAGGAAAGGTGACTCTCTTCTTGGTTCATTATTAGCGTATTGCAAACTTTATTATTGCTGTTTCAAAACAGCTTCTTATTTAATCTATTGTGTTGCTTCTAGAGGGATGTTGGTTTTCTGTTGCTTTTTAGGATATTTGATGGTCTCAGTAAATGCCGAAACTGGTAGTCAAGCCAAATTAGCCGCATACTCAGAGAATGATAGCAGAGGAACAGACGGAGAAACGCCGCATCATGGTTTTGGGCACGGTCCTAGTGCATATGGTTTGCCGTTGTGTTTCTCCGAATTCTTATGAATTGTTAAGTGTATATCTGTGCCGATAGGATGATTGTGATCACTGCATGTACAGTAAAGTATTGGGTTTATGAAATTGCGAATAAAGGGAAGCGACAGGGTAAAACCCGACGCCGGCACACAGCCTTCTCCTCTCGATTAGCAACTAAGGGGCCACCTAGATTAACGTTCCAGTCTGATGCGTGGCTTATGGACAGTCTTATGTGTCTTTTCTTCCTGAGACACTGTTCAGAGATCCGAATTTAACCCAGGGCATTAGCACATAGACTGGTGACCAGGAACCTTATTCAAACACTTTTCCTCCCTTTGCCTTTCAAACACTGGCAGTGAAAATTTTCCATTACTAGCATTAGAACCGTTTTACCTCAGAGTCAAGAGCGAATGCACAAGCGTGCTTTAGCGATCTCGGCTACGGTGTGGGTGAAAACTGGTCGGGGCAGTGTTAATGAAAACATCCATTGTGACTGATGTATTATGGTGAATTTACATATTTAGCAATAACAGGATATCGCTGTCCTCGTGTTTGTAACCAGATCACATACTGGGCTCCTACAACGACGAATGCCATATGGCAACGATTTTTTTTTTCTAAGAGCCTCCACTCTCGGATACGTCCTTAGTAATGCTGTGTCCAGAACAGGAGTTCGCCTGAAACGAGTCCTTTGTCCAGTGTTATGGTTGGGCGCACCCGCCTCTTTATGTTGCCGCGTCAAGTGAATCTGCAACGATGGTCGCCATGCTGTTTGTCCGTGGTGCTCCAGATATAGCGTTACTAACGGTTTATAGGTCTGCACTGCTACAAAGAAGCTCATTTGCTGGCCCTAGGTAAGAGATGTGGCTGTAAGATCCTGCACTGCCGAGCGAGCAGTGTGTATGTCCCCTATGGTGCCAATCATGTTAAGTCGACAGTTATCGGATCTCGACTACCGTGTGTAGAAATATCGGATAACGATGTGCTACGACCATGCCGCTGTCCATTCCGGACTCCTGATGTGCAGACGCTGTTAATTTTTATAGGAGATACAACATGAGCTTCTCACAAACGATACTCTAATGTGATTTCTGAAAGAAGTACTTGCTTCGTTAAATGTATACGAAATGTAAAAGTAGTCACTTTTACCTACCTTCTGCGGTTGCGTTCAAGTGCTGATCATTTGTATATCCAAGAATGTAGTACACTTAATACCATTTTCGTATTTGAAATGAAAATTAAAACATGTGCAAACGTGACTTCTGCATTTAATATATATACGTAACTAGTTTCTGTCTCCCTTTACACCATCTTCAGGCACCTTGACCGAAGTAAATTATGAGGGATTCGTTCTCCCGGGCAGTCGTAATAGGAATTAATAGTGTACGAGGGGCTTTCAGTAAATAATGCAATACATTTTTTTCTGAAAGCAGATTTGGTGTTATTCGGGATTCCAACACCCCATATTATTCCTTAGTCTTTTGGATACAAAACCCTACTTTCCATCACAATCTCCGTTCACTGCGAGTGCGCAGAGTCGTGTGAGACTTTGTGTTGAGATGGTGATCCATTGAACACCTCGAATGAGAGTGGACACACGTTCCATCATTGCAGGATTGACAGCCATGTGTGACGAGCCGCATGCTGGAGATCGAACAGATTTCGAGTGACGAGAGACGCATCACCCAACGACTCACCGTGGTTTTGCTCAATGGCAGGTCTCCGAAGATATTCTGCAAGCGCCTTTGAATATGTGCGATGCTCCGTTTTCCACCAGACGAAACTGATGGACAGCTCTCTGGTTGGAACGCACCTCCGACACAGAAGCCATTTTTAGACTATGTACAGCTCCGCCACTTCTCGAAACTCCATGAAACTATAGGGTCAGCCGAAATTGTCTGAGAAAAAAAGGGTGATGCGTCACTTACTGAATGCCCCTTGGATTACAACCACTTTCGGTAGATCTCTAGTGTACTCGACACTATCCTTCGTTCAACAACCGAAGATGCTGCACTGGAACACCGACAACGACTGCGCACATAAATTAAATCCAAGAATGATAGCTGCAGGTGTTTCAATTTTCATTTCGTATTGAACAGCCGAGGTCCTTGCAACCACAGACGTCCGCAAGAGAAGCAAAAACGGCCTCTTGCACCCCTACCCTCCACACCCTGGAATCTGAAGTACCGACTTCTTAGTCTCTTATTGCGTGGATAATCTTCACTGTTCTGGGATATAACAAGTTTTTGTGTAAATATGTGCAACATTTCGCGGCTCTGTCAGCGACTGTATAAATATTAATTCTAATTTTAATAATGAACAGCCTCAGTGCACCGTTTACCTAGAATTTACTTAGGTTTCAGTCGGGATAACCCAACCTTCTTCAGAATATCAGTATCTATCGTTTGTCCATAGTGGACATCGTTAAGCTAAAATTACAAATCCATGACTTACCGTCAGACTGTAAAACTTGTCTGGCACTGCCTCGGCCCCACTTCACGACCGCGATGCGGCAGCCACGAGTGCTGTACTGGAGTTCCAGTACAGCAGTCGTGGCTGCCGCATCGCGGTCGCGAAGTGAGGCCGAGGCAGTAGTTGTAGTAGTAGTAGAGGGTTTTTTGGGCGCACGACAGCAAGGTCTTCAGCGCGGGCCGAGGCAGTGCCAGATAAGTTTTACAGACTGACGATAATTTATGGGTTTGTAATTTTAGCTTGACGATGTCCACTATGGACAAACGATAGATACTGTTATTCTGAAGAAGGTTGGGTTATCCCGACTGAAACCTAGATAAATTCTAGGTAAACGGTTCATTATTAAAATTAGAATTAAAGTTTTTGTGTGTCCACCACCACAGTTGCGCGGTCAGCGCGTTGGATAGCTCAGTGAAGGGGCCCGGTTTCGATTCCCGGCAGCGTCGGTGATTTTCTCCACTCGGGCACTGGATGTCGTGTTGTCCTTACGTTCGTACAGTCATAATTGACATTCTACTCTCGATATAGCTGTAGGGGCAAGTCCTTTAAGCTATCGGTCAAAAAAAGTATTTGTGTCACCTATTAAGCGCAGTTCTTATGGCACGATATGTCTCGAAACTTACCAATTCATTTACATCAAAAAATGACTTCTTTAGAGCCTTTTCCCCTTCCAACACCCACTTCACCCCACAAAAAAAAAAAAAAAAAAAAAAAAAAAATCTGCTGACGCTCAAACCGAGCACGACGACATGAGAAATGCATCAGACATACATAACTTCCATGTCGTATGTTGATATAGTCCGCATTTTTGATGTGCTACGTATCACTACTTTTTTTTTTTTTTCTCCGCGCTCTTGACGGGCTGTGCAGGATTAGCCGAGCTGTCTGAGGCGCTGCAGTCATGGACTGTGAGGTTGATCCCAGGAGAGGTTCGAGTCCTCCCTCGGGCATGGGTGTGTGTGTTTGTCCGTAGGATAATTTAGGTTAAGTAGTGTGTCAGGTTAGGGACTGAAGACCTTAGCAGTTGTGAGCGTGTGGGTGCTATTCTGTCATTCTGCGCAACGGATTAATCTGAGATGTATCCTCTACCCTGTGGCTCCTGCAAGATGCAATTTCGATCCTCACACTACTACAGAAGTCAGGCAGACGCTCCTAACGTTATAAAGAGAAATGCCTGAAAAACTTTCAGCAATAAATATCTTCTGGAGTCGTCCGTTGTAAGGAAATGACACAAAAATTCACAAAATTTTTTACGTAACTAGTGGGATACTTAGGTACTGGAGTAGTGCTAGTTAGTGTAAGAAAAACAGGAAACTAACGAAAATTATTATTTATTTTTGCAAAAATTCTGAGAAATCACGATGGCACTTTTAGTTACGAACTGAATACGTTATTTCCGGGTTCTTTTCGGAATGTGATGTTACCTCTTAAGGATAGGATTCGCTAATGAAATTTCTATACAAAGTTTAAGATTGTTATTGAGTTGGCAGAATGGCTGAGAGCCACACCTACTCAACTTGAATAATTATCCGTTAGAATGTGCTAGGTACAGTCGAGGCTGTCACGTGTGAAATGCAGTGAAGTGTACTGTTGTGGAGGAAATATGGGGCTCGCAAGAGCTGTAGCGCACAATACCATAAGCTGTGATGACTGCTGTCTGCGCCGTTCGCTGCTGACAAATAAGATAACTGTCGTTCTATCTGGATTGACCTTCGCCAATCAAACTCTCCCTACGCCTTCATGAAGTCAAGGACTCCTATTCGCCCCTAGTCTAACTATTGACATGGTACACCACTCAGATAACCAGTCCACCATGATGCCACTCAAAAATTCGCTCGCAGGTGTTTAACTATAACTCTGTCCATTCACACCGCACAATAAGTGTGGCGGCGAACACAGTGAACAATGCTTAATCGCAAGGACTCAATATAGAGTCGCACTCAGATTCGGTCTCGACAGAGGTGCTCTCCCAGTGAAGTACTGAGGAGAGACTTGTTCCTCGCTCTTTGATTACACGTACGAGCGCGCACACTCTCGTTACGTGTTCTCGCTCCAAGAGTGACAACGGAACAGGCCCTCTCCACGCCAGACGTAAAGGGGTATATTTTTCGGTCTCTTCCATTACTCCTTCAGCTCAAGGCGTCATGAATATCATCTGCCAATCAGCATTCCTCTTCTAAAACGGGAGAATGATGTTTCGTTTAAGGCGACCAATCCGGAAATCTGTACCATCGGCATTTAGCGTGTGCTGCCTCCCTGTGAAAAATCTCTGAAACTGCGTGCTATTTTTGTAAAGAATGCGTAGGCTGGGCGCTCCCACATAATTAGCGGAATTTGCTTTTAAGCCGAACACGGGGTCGTTCCGCATTTCACTCAGTCAAACGCTGTCCGCTCCACGGGCGGTCACTGGAAGATGTAGATAGGTTGGGACCGGACTCCTGGTGTGCGGTTGCTCTCCCGAACTATAAGCTCCTGTGACCGTCGTGTCTGAAATGTATGTGTGTACGCCAGCGTCGAGTTTTTCAACCACGGTGCGCTTACTTGTTATTTGCATATCGTTTACATGAATTCATACAACATTGACTTTATCTTATCAAGTTTGGGTTCGAATGAAGCGTCTTGATGTGCGGAATATTATTCTGAGGGCGGAATATGTAAGCAATGAAGGTCAGGAGACCACGACGTCTTACACAGCTAAGTTCCATAATATTTAACACACATTTGAACATTTTTTGCTCTCGACGGTGTAAACTATAGCGGCCTAATTTGTATCCCTCATTCGACCCTTAGATATCGTGCCAGTAGCAGACATCGATAACAGACCCGAGACGTCTTATTTCTCGAGTTATCGGCTCAAAGTAATGCGGTCCTCTTTTTCTGAGTCGTCACCGTGGAGAGCCTCGTCTTGCCCGGATTTGTCTGCGGCAGCACCTGGGACAGGGGAGGACGGGAGGGCCGCTATTAAAACACGGGCGCGATGCGAGGTGGCTGCGGCGGCTGACAGCCGCGTCTAAACGAACAACACTCGTCAGCTCAGCCGTAGCGAGTAATTAAAGGCCCAGTGGGCCAGGCTAGGCGAGGCGAGGCGAGGCGAGGTGAGGCGAACGAAGCAGGGCGGGCTGGCTGGCCCCTGCCTGTGGCTGAAGGCTCGCCCTGCGTCAGCCGCTGACGTTAACGAGCGTTACGTGAGCGCGGGGTGGGGCAGGGGCAGCGCGCGGCCGCTGCAGCCGCGTCTGTCTCTGCTCACCTGCTTACACTCTGCCTGCCAGCCTTAACACGTGTGGCGCTGCCGGAAATCAGGGGTGTCTTACAAACATCGGTTGCTCTCTCAGAAGTATTCGTACACTCAGCGGACAAAAGTCATGGGATAGCGATACACACATTTACAGATAGCGATCGTATCGCGTACATAAGGTACAAAAGGCCAGTACATTGGCGGAGCTGTCATTTGTACTCACAAGGGAACCTCCCCATCACACACCCTCAGATTTAGTTATAAGTTGGCACAGTGGATAGGCCTTGATAAACTGAACACAGATCAATCGAGAAGACAGGAGGAAGTTGTGTGAATCTGTGAGTAGTCCATGGGCAAGACAGGCAACCTCAAGGGTAGTGTGAGCTTAGGAGCGCCGTGGTTCCGTGGTTAGCGTGAGCAGCTGCGAAACGAGAGGTCCTTGGATCAAGTCTTCCCTCGAGTGAAAAGTTATGATCTGTCCGTTCGTTCATTGACGTCTCTGTTCACTGGAATAAGTTTAGTGTCTGCGTTTGGCGACCGCACCGCAAAACCGTGCGATTAGTAGACGAAAGGACGTGCCTCTCCAAGGGGAACCGAAAACATTTGATTGCAAGGTCATAGGTCAACTGATTCCTCCACAGGAAAACATGTCTGATTTATTCTATACGACACTGGTCACGGCATGTGCGTCACATGACAGGAATATGTTGTCGACCCACCTAACTTGTACATTTGGCGAATGGGTAAAAAGATTCTTCTACCTTGCCCGATTTAGATTTTCTTGTGGATGTGATAATCACTCCCAAAAAAGTGATGAAAGCATAAGAGTTTGTCACATAAACTGCAACAAATGAATGCAATAGTTTCACGGTCGCACAGTTTTCCCTGTGCTCTGCCAAAACATATGTTTTTAACGCTTTCAAATTTTTCCGTGTGTGTAGACTGTCAAATCCTGCATATGTCAAAGCAAATCTGAACATGTCCTGGAATTTTGGAGAGCGAAGTTGATTATGTGTGAGTGCCTGAACTTTGATAATTGACACACGATCGCCTAAACAATACTGCTCTGTGTACCTGTGCAGCTTCGCAAAATAATTCTCTGAAAATAAAAAATTAAACTTTTCACGCGAGGAAAGACTTGAACCAAGGACCTCTGGTTCCGCAGCTGATCACGCTAACCACGGGACCACGGAGCTCCTTGGTTCAGAGTCACCTTGATGTTACCTATCTTCCCCATGTACTACTCAGTTTGTATATTTTGCTTTTTTCATAGTGTAACAGTTCTGTGACGAACTGTAACTAGGTTTTCTCTTTTGATGCAAGTCAGTTGTCAGGATGAGCATTCTAAAGCATTATGTCAGGGTGAAAATAGTAGATAAATTAATTTTTCTCTCTTAACAACATGTGGGCAGGGTGGGTTCTTCCTTGGCTCAGATGTGAGGTAGAATGAAACAGCATTTTTATATAACTTTTATTGCAAGTTTCGTACAACAGTTTTCTTACTGGATTGTACTGGTTCGGAGAGCGGCAGCTGTGTCGTTTGCGAAGCCTTCTGCTGCGGCAGCGGCGGCGGCGGCGTGTATCTCGTGTCGCCGTCTCGCCCAGCTGACTTGAGACGCGCAGCGCGAGGTGGCCCGTTTAATTATTGCGAGCGAAGTCGTGCATCGGATGGTGATACCTTGGATGTGGCGTGCCAGTGTTTCTCTTCTCTAAGCGGCCGCGTGTGTTGTGCGTCGACCAGCGGAGCGGCGCGGCGGGGGAAGGCCAGTGTCCCGGACTCGAACAACGGACTCCCGCTTGCCAGTCTTCGGCTGCCAGATCTTCATCCCAGCTCACAGGTGACTGCTGATGTGAGGCCGTCTCCTTCCCGTCCTCACGAGTCACCCGGGTACGTAAAAATCAGACTTCAAATACCTTTAAACTTCTGACTTCTGGCGCCGAGGCTGCTGCTTGCTATTCCATTACAGCGGTGGACTTGGTGCGTCTGTGCATGATGTAGTCTCTTCTTGCATGACGGTCTTCAGCACCGAAACTGACTGAAAACTACTGCTACGCTTCTTCACTTCTTCGTCTTCTTCGTCTCCGTCTTCGTCTGTCGGGCCCACTGCGTCTCGCGTATTTATTCACTTCAGTTTACTGGAGGTGAACGACTTCACGGTCATTGCCTCTTCTGTCACGTTGAAAAGCTTCTCGAAGAATCTTCTTAACGTCGGTCATTGGCTCTTGGGATGTAGGCGAGGGCCTTTGCTTACATGTGACAACTGAGAAACACGTGCGCCGGTCGGGCGATGCCCTGACGGCTGAATCGACAGCGCCCGCTTATGTGGAACTTGCTGACTTCACGGTCATTGTCTTTTCTGTTCTGCTGTTCTGCCCGCTGTTTGCCAGTATGTAACACTCTAAACTAAACCAAGTTTTTCATTTATATTCTAATTTCTACTTCACTTTGATTTCACTAATTTATTTACTTAAGTACCACTCAACAATAGTTCCCCACAACTTCTTCCTGTTTTCTCGATTGATCTGTGTTCATTTTTTCAACGCCTATCCACTGTGCCAACTTATAACTAAATCTGAGGGGTGTGTGATAGGGAGGTTCCCTTGTCAGGAGATTCGTGTGAAAAGGTTTCCGACAAGACTGCGACCGCACAACAGGAATCAACAGTCTTTCAACGCGGACTGATAGTTAGTACTAGATGTATGGTACGTTCCATTTCCGAAATCGTTTAGAAATTCAGTATTCAGAGTACTACAGGGTCAAGGGTGTGCCACGAATACGAAATTTAAGGCATTACCTCTCACCACTGGCAATGCACTGGCCGACGGCCTTCACTTAACGACCGAGAGCAGCTGCGTTTGTACAATAGAATTTTCAGTGCTAACAGACAAGCAACACTGCGTAAAATAACCGCAGAAATCAGTGTTGGACGTACGACGAACGTATCCGTGAGGACATGCAGCGCAATTCGGCATTAATGGGTTATGGTAGCAGACGACTGACACAAGTGCTTTTCCTAACACAACGACATCGATTGTAGAGCCTGTCCTGGGCTTGTGAACCAATACGACTGGGAAACTGTGGCCCAGATCCGGGTAGATGAGACTCATGAACTCAATTTTCCAACAAGGTACTGTGCTGTTTTTTCTTTTTTTTATAAGAAAATAGTTCCGTAGCAACAAATTGAGGAGCAGATCTCCAAGGTCATGGAACGAGTCAGCACATGAAATTGAAACACAAAAGTAATAACAGATAAAATAAAATGATCATGAACCTAGAAAAGAACAGCTATAAGTTTTTGTAAATGCAATCAACAACATAACACAGGAATCAATTTTTCAAGGAACTTTTCCACAGAATAAAAGGACTGACCCATGAGGAAACTCTTCAGCTTCGATTTAAAAGCACATGGATTATTGCTAAAATTTTTATATTATTGTGGTAACGTATTGAAAATGGATGCAGCAGTGTACTGCACACCTTTCTGCACAAGAAGCAAGGAAGTACGATCCAAATACCAGATTGGTTTCTGCCTAGTTTTAACTGAGTGAAATCTGCTAATTCTTGGGAATAAGCTGATAATGTTAACGAGAAGCGAGAATAAATAATATTTATATTCTGAGAACAATGTCAGAATACCCAGATTATTGAACAGGCGTCGACAAAAGGTTCGCGAACTTACACCAATGATTGCCCGATCCTCCCGTTTCTTAGCCAAAAATAAAAGTTGGTAGTGCCTACATAATGGTGCGTGCAATGATCACGTGGAATGGACTAGGTCCTCTGGCGCAGCTGAACTGACCGACTACTTTAATCCCAAACAACAATGGAATTTTTATGGATGGCAATGCTCCATGCCATCGGGTCACAACTGTTCGTGATTGGTTTGATGAACCTCTTGGAAAACTCGAGCGAATGGTCTGGCCACCCAAATCGCCCGACATGAATCCCTTCGAACATTTGTGGGACATAATCGAGAGGTCAGTTCGTGCAGGAAATCCTATAGTGCCAACACTTTCGCAATTACGGACTGCTATACAGGCAACATGGCTCAATATTTCTGCATGGAGCTGCGAACGACTTGTTGAGTCCAGGCCACGTCGATTTTCTGCAGTACGCCGGGCAAATGGAGGTCCGACTATCGAGGCATAACATGACTTTTGTCACCTCAGTATGTATTGATACAGAACAAATGTAGGGTCTTTCAAAAAGGTCCGCCCCCACTCTGCAGCGGGGCGTGCTCTGATATGATACTTCATATCAGGTAAAAACTGTTTGCCGGACCGGTATTAGAACCTGAGAAATTGGCCTTGGTGGGCAAGTGGTCCACCAACTGAACTTTCCCAGTACGACTTACGACCCATGCTCACAACTTTACTTCCGCCAGTGCTTCATCTCCAAATTACCAAACTTCACAGCCGGCTCCGGTGGCCGAGCGGTTCTAGGCACTTCAGTCCGGAACTGCGCGACTGCTACGGTAGCAGGTTCGAATGCTGCCTCGGGCATGGATGTGAGTGATGTCGCTAGGTTAGTTAGGGGACTGATGGCCTCAGATGTTAAGTTCCATAGCGCTCAGAGCTATTTGAACCATTTTGAACCAAACTTCCCCGGAGCAGGGAAAAGTCTTGGCTTGAGTCCCGGTCCGGCACATAGTCTTAAATTGTCACTCCTTCGAATGTTGTTCAAATGTGTGTGAATTCATAAGGGACCAAATTGCTTAGGTCGTCGGTCCCTAAACTTATACACTACTTAAACTAACTTATACTAAGAACAACACACACACACCCATGCCCGAGGGAGGACTCGAACCTCCGACGGGAGCGGCGCGCAGTCCGTGACATGACGGCTCAAACCGGGGATCACTCCACGCGGCATTCCTTTGAAGAATTGACGGTTTGTTCTTATCAATTACCTGATTAAACACAATTTGCTTCTTGGTACAAGTTTCAGTGGGGGACGGGGAGCGTGTTAGTTACCCCGCTTCGTCCTGCGCTCCTTAGCGGGCTACCAGACCCATCCCACTCTGAAACAGGGCAGAATGACACCTTCGCTCCTCATAAGAACCTGGAAAAGTGCATTCTGCAAACAGTTCGCCAGACTGTGGATAGCCCATGTCTCCACAATAACATTTCGTAGAGGAGATTATAGAGTCAAAATGCATTTCAGTTACCTGTAACTCCTTAATTTATTCCACGGTCGCTTTCGAAGCATAAAGCTTGACCTTCATGTGCCGACAAGTAACTGTCGTAACATAAACGTGTGGCGGTCGGGACAGTCAATCGTGGGGGACCACAACCACGTCAAAGAACCGCGTGGGAGCATGGGATCAGCAAGCGCAGCGCCTTCCTAGCCAGCAAGATACAGAAGTGGATTCACACCTATTGGTACTCTGAAATGTTTTAGCGTTCTCCCTGAGAAAACAACTTTGAGGCCAAAAGTTTCCTTGAAGTTGTGCCCGTTTATTTTTTTGCCACTAGGATAGAGAACGTTTAAAGAAAAGGAAGGTCTTATGGGGCCAACCTGCTGACGTCATCAATCCCTAAGCTTACACACAACATAATCTATTTTAAAGTAACATAAGGTGAGGACAACACACACACTCATGCGCGAGGGAGGACTTGAAACTCTGACGGGGTCAGCAGCGTCGACCGTGACAAGGCACCTTAGATCTCGCGGCTACCCCGCGAGGAAACATTTACAGAAAACCATTCAATAATTTCGTTAAAAAAAAGTTTTCTGTTTTCTTCTAGAATCAATAATAGCATTCGTAGTAATTTCCAAAACAATTAATTCTTATTTTCGTATATCATTTGTAAGGGAATTTATGTGAGGGACAACTGTGACAAAATAAGTCCCCTCAGCCTTCAAGGCTCGTTCGTAGCTCGTTACCACCTTGAGTAGTATTCGGGGCCACGAGGCGCAATGGCGCCGCGCGAGCCTGCTGCGGCCGTCCTGCTATGGGTTTCTACTGCACTTGTGAGCCTCGTCGATGTTCTGATGACGTTTCTTGCAGAGCTATGGTGACGAAAGAGGATTCTACGAAAGTTAGCTGATGGGATATCCGTTCTGCTGGACAGATTCGGAACAAGCCGAGGTAGTTCCTTCTGGGACAAGTTCAAGGTACTAGTATCATTTTATTAGGAATTTGTGTAATCTCGTGTTAGAGGAACAAGGTGCCCACGATAATATTACCCGATTTTCATGTTCTCTTACAGAAATGTCAAACAAGAGTGTTGAAGATTTATTTTCATCTCTCTTTTTGCTTTCTGAATAGTGACGGGCTAAATGTTGTGGTGTATTAAGACGTTCAGTTTACTTGTGAGTGTTATTGCGAATGCGGACACCGCAATGATAACAGATATGCTTTGAGAGTAAGTAACCCAAAGATGCTTTCTATGTTGAGTTAAAACGTATGTATTCCATGCTACTAATTGCTTTCACTTGCTGACCGTAAACGCTAGTAAAACTAAATTTCATTTGATCTCGTTCTTACCTCTAGTGTTGACTTTGTCTGTTTCAGCCTTGCTAGGAAAGCATTTAATAATGTAAATAAATCAGTGTCTACCAAATATTTTGAATGCATCACTTTAAACTGTCACGTCACCACATAAGTCGAGTTAATTAGTGACGCATTTCGCTGAATGTGCACTTTTTTGATGAACCATCAGCTCCACTGAATGAAAATTTATCAAAGAACATGTAACCATTAAAGTTTAAATTTCTTGAAGTGCTCTAATGGACTAATAATGTTGCTTCGTGTAGTGAAACATTTCGTTACCTGGTGTGCTTCTAAAACGGTAACACGACACAATGTAGCACCTGCACTTTGTTTTTATGATTCCGATGTCAAGTTTATTTACATTCAGTTCAAAACTTTAGAAAACACGATAGCCAGGACGTTGGATGTGCACATTACAGAGTACACAAATTGATGAATTTATTTGACTCATAGTCTAATTTAAGTTAACTTAGCTCCACATAAAACTGAGAAGCTCGGACACGGATGAAGGCCGCTGTTAAAAATAGAAAATAAAATAAAATTGACAATAGTTTTGCGAACAGAATTAGAAAATGTGTTACTTCGACTTCATCGAGATTTGAATGATATTTGTAATGTACTAAAGGGACTGTCCGCCTTATTTCGGCATAGGTCATTGCGGGAATAATAATTATAATATTTTCCGCTTAACTTTTTGTTGCCTTTTAGTTTCCGAGAAAACTACTTCTTCACGTTAAAGAAATAAGAGAAAAATAATAGGAGCCGTATTTCGACAGAACAGATGTTTATTACTGCTATTTTGAATTCCAGATAGTGGCTGAAAGGGATTCTGGTGATCCTGTGGGTTACGTTCTGCCGAAGAGAAGAACGCAAAGCATTACTGCTATATAAGGAAAGCACCAAGAGCATGAAAGAACATACGTGCAAAAGTATAACACATTCAAGTGTTCTAAGACGAGCGATCTTTGGACTGACAACTGTCGCAAAACATTTAATGTGCCTGTCACAGCTAGTGTTAGTGTAGACTCTGAGGGTAGATGTGAATTGAGAAACAACGTGTTCTTCACATCGAAGTTTCCCGACGTTTGAAAAACGAATGAAAATATTCTAACAGACTTCTACGAAAAATTGTCTGACATAGATAAATTTGGAAATTTGTGGTAAGGTCTTATGGGACCACACTACTCAGGTCATCGGTCCCCAAGCTTACGCACTACTTAATCTAACTTACTAACTTACGCTAAAGACGACACACACACCCATGCCCGAGGGAGGACTCGAACCACCGACGGGGTGACATAGATATATCTCCTCTGGAACTAAACAATGTGGCGCCTGGGGAGAACCAAGGGCCGCACATAAAGAAAGCTCGTCAACACCTTAAACGTCTCCCGTGCACAGTGCACTGTATAAACAGTGTGTTAAGGCACACATTGGATGCCACGTTCCTAAGTGAAGAATTGCCTGATGTTTAAGAATCTGTACAGGCATAACGTAAAACTGTAGAATATATGGAGCGCTCCGTGCGGTGGCGAGATCGGAAGAAACATTACATCAAATTGTTGAAAAGAGATGGAGTAGCGTCTGCATGATGTGTTCGTTTGATTCACAAAAAAATGAAATTGAGAATTTGATGCTGGAAGAAAACAAGCAAGAAATGATGCCTTGGTTTCAGCCTGACATAATGGAGGGTGAATTTAAACTCCTTGAACATTTCAAAGAGATCGCAAATGACCTAGAGGCTTAAAGAGAACCAATCCTGACTGTTGTGGTGCCGTGGGCTTTTAGTTTACTAAATATATATCAAAGTTCAGACGGCAATGCAGTAGTTAAATTGCTGAAAGGACTACTATAAAACTCTACCTACAAGAGAAAGTCGTTAACGAACTACAGGATCCTCATTACATAGCTACAGGTTTTCATGCATACTTCAAGGAACTCCTAGTACTGAGTGAAGAGAAGAAAGAATAAATCTATCAAACTATTCGTCAAAGCTAAATAGTCTAGTCGTGGAAGAGGAGAAAGAATATCCATTTTCTCTCCAGTAAAAAAGTTCCGAACCTGGTTTCCATCGGCTTATAAACGCAAAGACGAAAAATACTTGAACATGGACACCCCAGGTGGTAATATCAAGAACGTTTCGTGGTGGTGGAAGGCCAACCAGTGCCTTCCATAGGCTCTTTAAACTGATGAAGGAAATTTTAGCAGGACAGTCTTCATTGAAGTGCTAATGGGTCGATCCAGAACGTGTCAATGACACTTTGTTCTTTCATAACGATAAGAGAATATTATTTTATGCAGACAGTGGTATCATACGGGATGGAACTCAAATAATGTATTGAGATAGCTTCCACAGGGATAATCTAATACCGGCCAGTGTGGCCGAGCAGTTCTAGGCGCTTCAGTCTGGAACCGCGTGACCGCTACGGTCGCAGGTTCGAATCCTGTCTCGGGCATGGATTTGTGTGATGTCCTTAGGTTGGTTAGGTTCAAGTAGTTCTAAGTTCTAGGGGACTGATGACCTTAGATGTTAAGTCCCACAGTACTCAGAGCCATTTGAACCATTTTGATAATCTAATAATATACAGGTTTGTAATCCGAAGTTTCTGTTACTAACAGGTTTATAGACAGAAATAAGTCATCTACTTCATTAAATGATTTCATTTGATCATTCATTACTCTAGTAGTCTTAATTTTATCTTTCATTGAAGTATGAAGAACGATTTTTCTCCCCTGAAGCAGCCATGAAATGACATCATACATTGTCCCTGATTATAGCAGAGAAAACTTTACTTCTTGGGACATATTCACCATTTCTTGCTTTTACGATGTTTTTAAACAAGATAGGATGAAAATGCAAATATCAAAATATTATGAAGACAAAATAATGATATTTCGTTGTAAAAATACAGCAACCAGCCACTTTTTAATGCGTTTTATTCATGCCAATATGCATCTCGGGTTTGCACCCATCTTCAGCTGGCAAATTACATGGATCTTCAGTTACTACAGTAGTACAATCTCGACAGCAGTTTGGATGCTGCAGCAGGCCTGTGCAAAAGCAACGATTCCAATCATTTACTTCAATTTCGCGAGTTTAAAGTTACGCACTATCAGTTGTTCATTTTACTTACATTCTCCTCTCCTTGTTTTTTCTTGGCTTTTCTTCTTTCTTGCAACAACACAAACACTTTTTATCACATATTTTACACAGGCGCACTGCGTTATCCGCCATGTTGTCGACTGACAGTTTTTGTTTACATACAAATGGTTTATCTATGGACAGAGTTATATTTTTTTTTCGAAAGTTTTGAGGTTATAAGATAAGCTACTGTTTTCTAAACATTGACTTGGGTGACAGACGTATTCTAAGTACAATGTATACGATTTTTTTTGTAGTATTGAAGATAATAAAGTAACATAACACATTTATACAACACAGTAATTCGTACATTTACAATATAACAAAGATAGAATTAAGATTTTTATGTTTTATACTATTACATGCATTTGTTAGGTTTATATTAGATTATGTTATTACTTGATTGTGCTTAGTGAGTGGTTTGATAAGTAGAGTGTAGAAGTTTTTCAGAAATATTCGGTTTGGTAGCTCTGTTTGGTCGTTAAGTATGTCAGAAGGGGATGCATGTTTATGTGAATAAATTTCGATTTCTTCTAGGAGGTTCATTCTTTTTCCTTTGTTGGCTAGGTGGAGAACTTGTAGGTTATGGGATATGTCTGTTACTTGATGTTCTTCTTCTGCTACATGTTGGGCGAATGTGGATTTATTTAAGTTTTTTAAACGAAGAGCATCCATGTGTTCTCGAAACCGTATGCTGAAGTTTCTCCCTGTTTGGCCTATGTATGTTTTTGGACAAGAGTTGCAGTTAAGTTTGTATATTCCTGATTGATTGTACGGTTTGGTATTATTTTTAATGTTATGGATAGCTTTGTCCTTTATTTTGTTATTTGTATAGTAGCTGATTTTGATATCTGTTCCTCGGAACAGCTTTGCTATTTTATATGACAGGTTTCCTACAAATGGCAAGCTTACATATTTTTCTTTTGGCTGTGTTGTGGCATTCTTTAATGTTGTTTTGTTATTGTATTTGTTTAGGTGGGGATTTATCTTAGAGTTTAGTTCATCTATTAATTTTGGATTGTAACCATTATTGTAAGCAATTGCTTTGATGGTGTTTAGTTCTTCTATTTGGTCAGCTGGTTCTAGTGGTATTTTGTGCATTCTGTTTAGCATTGCTCTGTATGAAGCCGTCTTATGTTTATCCGGGTGGCAGGATGATTTATTAATTGTGTTATCTGTGTATGTTGGTTTCCTGTATACTTGAAATTTGTGTTTGTTGTTGGAGCTACTTATGCAGAGATCCAGAAAATTTAAACCTACTTCTGTCTGGTGTTCTACAGTGAAGAAGATGTTCTGATGCATTTTATTCATTTCTTTTGCAAGGTTATCAATTTCTTCTGCTGTGCCATCAAATAAGATTATTATATCATCAACATACCTTTTGTAATAAATTATCTTGTTTACTATCTGGGGGTTTTCTTTAAAAAATTTACATTCTAAGTCATTGATGAAAATATCTGCAAGCAAACTGGCAAGGCAGCTACCCATAGCCAGGCCCTCTTTCTGCTGGTACATTTTGTTATTAAAAGAAAAATAGTTGTGTGATAGTACTAGTTTTAATAGATCAATGAATTCATATATTTCTGGTAATGCCAAATTTTTATGTTTAAGTAAATTGTTTTTAATTATTTCTATTGTTTCTTTGACCGGTATGTTTGTGTAGAGGTTTGTGATGCCAAGTGATGTGAACCTAGCAGTATCAGGAATCTGAATTTCCTTTAGACAATTAATAAGTTCATAACTGTTCTTTACTGAGTATGTCTCTTCAAATTTGAATGTGTTGCTAAGGATCTCATTCAGTTTCTTGCTGATTTTATAAGTTGGGCTGCTCCGAGAATTAACAATTGGACGTATGGGACAGTTAACTTTATGGGTCTTGGGTTGTGCTCGTAGTCGTGGTGCATAAGGGTTCATAACAGTGCATTCATGTATATCTTTTGTATTTAAGAGGAAATCACTTTTTTTCATCATATTTTTTTGTTCTGTAACTTAAGAGTGGGATCAGACTGAATTTCTACTATATTATTGTTACTGAAAAATTCAATGGTTTTTCTTACATATTCACTTTCATACATTACAATAATAGCATTGCTTTTATCTGCTTCTACTACTAAAGCTTTATTGTCGCTTAGTTTCTTATTAACACTTTTAAGTATTGTAGTGTCATGGTGCTTTATACTATTATTATTATTTGCTTTCTCTATTTGTTTGGTGATAAAATTGTTAACTTTGTGGCCTATGGCAATCTGATCATTCTGAGTTAGTTTTGCAGTATCACAGGCTATTTTGGTGCCTACTATTAATTCTTTAATATTATTTTCAGTCAGAGGTGGGGTGATATTATGTTGAAGCCCTTTATTCAGCAAACTTACTTCTTTGTCACTGAAGATGATGTTTGTTGAATTTACTAGACGTTTGGAAAATTTATGCTTAGTGGAAGGTACATTGTCATTCACCTTTGGAATTTGTGACATAAGCTTTTTCAACTTATTGTTATGCCTACATCTGACTTTATGCTGTTCTATCATAGCTATTATACTGACAAAATCTAACGCATGGTTGAATTGTGTGGGAGTAAGTTGTTTACCTAGCTCTAAATGTAATCTATATAACTGGTGGTTTAAAAACTGCTTCTTTCTGTGTTGGTTTCGGATTTCAGATTGGAGCCATATAATTTCACTTCTTTCTTTAGCCATTTTCGCTGCTTTGCTTTGACTGTTGATGTTCACTTTGACATAGTTTGGAGTTACATTCGCACTTAAACACATTTTATTGAACTTGATACTAAGAATTGTTCTTTCTAACTTAATTTTGTACTTTCTGAAGTCAGGTGAAGCTCTTAGTACCTGGCTAAGTAGTGTCAATAACAATTTGTCCATTATATTTGGACTGTTGAGCTCCGTGGCCGTGGATAATGATATTTTGTTGTAAAAATACAGCAACCAGCCACTTTTTAATGCGTTTTATTCATGCCAATATGCATTTCGGGTTTGCACCCATCTTCAGCTGGCAATCACAAACCTCTACACAAACATACCGGTCAAAGAAACAATAGAAATAATTAAAAACAATTTACTTAAACATAAAAATTTGGCATTACCAGAAATATATGAATTCATTGATCTATTAAAACTAGTACTATCACACAACTATTTTTCTTTTAATAACAAAATGTACCAGCAGAAAGAGGGCCTGGCTATGGGTAGCTGCCTTGCCAGTTTGCTTGCAGATATTTTCATCAATGACTTAGAATGTAAATTTTTTAAAGAAAACCCCCAGATAGTAAACAAGATAATTTATTACAAAAGGTATGTTGATGATATAATAATCTTATTTGATGGCACAGCAGAAGAAATTGATAACCTTGCAAAAGAAATGAATAAAATGCATCAGAACATCTTCTTCACTGTAGAACACCAGACAGAAGTAGGTTTAAATTTTCTGGATCTCTGCATAAGTAGCTCCAACAACAAACACAAATTTCAAGTATACAGGAAACCAACATACACAGATAACACAATTAATAAATCATCCTGCCACCCGGATAAACATAAGACGGCTTCATACAGAGCAATGCTAAACAGAATGCACAAAATACCACTAGAACCAGCTGACCAAATAGAAGAACTAAACACCATCAAAGCAATTGCTTACAATAATGGTTACAATCCAAAATTAATAGATGAACTAAACTCTAAGATAAATCCCCACCTAAACAAATACAATAACAAAACAACATTAAAGAATGCCACAACACAGCCAAAAGAAAAATATGTAAGCTTGCCATTTGTAGGAAACCTGTCATATAAAATAGCAAAGCTGTTCCGAGGAACAGATATCAAAATCAGCTACTATACAAATAACAAAATAAAGGACAAAGCTATCCATAACATTAAAAATAATACCAAACCGTACAATCAATCAGGAATATACAAACTTAACTGCAACTCTTGTCCAAAAACATACATAGGCCAAACAGGGAGAAACTTCAGCATACGGTTTCGAGAACACATGGATGCTCTTCGTTTAAAAAACTTAAATAAATCCACATTCGCCCAACATGTAGCAGAAGAAGAACATCAAGTAACAGACATATCCCATAACCTACAAGTTCTCCACCTAGCCAACAAAGGAAAAAGAATGAACCTCCTAGAAGAAATCGAAATTTATTCACATAAACATGCATCCCCTTCTGACATACTTAACGACCAAACAGAGCTACCAAACCGAATATTTCTGAAAAACTTCTACACTCTACTTATCAAACCACTCACTAAGCACAATCAAGTAATAACATAATCTAATATAAACCTAACAAATGCATGTAATAGTATAAAACATAAAAATCTTAATTCTATCTTTGTTATATTGTAAATGTACGAATTACTGTGTTGTATAAATGTGTTATGTTACTTTATTATCTTCAATACTACAAAAAAAATCGTATACATTGTACTTAGAATACGTCTGTCACCCAAGTCAATGTTTAGAAAACAGTAGCTTATCTTATAACCTCAAAACTTTGGAAAAAAAATATAACTCTGTCCATAGATAAACCATTTGTATGTAAACAAAAACTGTCAGTCGACAACATGGCGGATAACGCAGTGCGCCTGTGTAAAATATGTGATAAAAAGTGTTTGTGTTGTTGCAAGAAAGAAGAAAAGCCAAGAAAAAACAAGGAGAGGAGAATGTAAGTAAAATGAACAACTGATAGTGCGTAACTTTAAACTCGCGAAATTGAAGTAAATGATTGGAATCGTTGCTTTTGCACAGGCCTGCTGCAGCATCCAAACTGCTGTCGAGATTGTACTACTGTAGTAACTGAAGATCCATGTAATTTGCCAGCTGAAGATGGGTGCAAACCCGAAATGCATATTGGCATGAATAAAACGCATTAAAAAGTGGCTGGTTGCTGTATTTTTTACAACGAAATATCATTATCCACGGCCACGGAGCTCAACAGTCCAAATATAATGGACAAATTGTTACAAAATAATGAATTCATCAAACTCTTATACATCACACCTGCAGTTTTCATCGTAAGCCTGTTTCGCTTCCGCTACGAGTATGACCTAATCGCCTGGCTCTCGAGCGCCTGCGCTAGACCCACGAATTCCTCGCTAAGTCCACTTCCTATCAGCTGCCATGCTCACGACTAAAGAGCGAGCTTGATGCGCGTACTGACCGAATCTAAAGTGCGAACCTAAGATAGAAGCTCACAGAATTCAGTTAACGATTTCGGTCAGAAATTCACAGAAACCTCAAAAAAATCTGAGATGGCACGGCGGCCGGCAGAATTCTTCATCTCCCGAACAAAAACAAAAGTGTCGCTTATTGTTTCATTTATCTTTAAGACAAATACTCTGGCAACCAGCATTTACATTGAATAAAGTAATACCCAATTAAAAAGTAAAAAGTAAAAATAAATTTCCTTATAAAGAAGCACCCACAAAAGTCTTAGATCATTCGCTCTGTAACATAAAATCTCTCACTGATACCAAATCACTTGTTTTGAGTAAAACTTTTTATGCTAGAGATTAAGTTTAGGAAAAAACTAGTCACATGTATAGTATAGAAGAACAATATTACTCTTCTTGTTGCGTTTACAGACGGTTTTCCAGTAACATGACTCATGTCTAGGACAAGTATTTCATTTGTATTAAATTCAAGCTACTGTACTGTTTAGCAATCTGTAAATGATTAGATGCAGACACACACACAAACTGATCGTCTATACGTAATCTGTAAAGTATTAACTACTTCGAAAAAAATCATCCTGACGGCCTGTGGCACATGTAATTAACGAAATAAACTTAAGGAGGCATCATCCAGTAGGCTTGTTTTAGCGTCACATTGCTTGTGTTACGTAGTCACCTTCCTTCGACCAATAGAGCTTCTCAACTATTTTCTCTAGCGTAGTGGGAAGAGGTGGTGAGAATGCAGGTCGCTCGCTCTGTGAGATGGAGATGACATTTCAAAATGTATTTCTGAGATCGGTAATCACTGATCTTTAATTATATAAAAAAAAAAAAATATTCACATTCGAAAAGCTCGCAAGTATCAGAAACAGCGTTCCCGTGCACCTGTGTGCAATTCTAATTCGGTCGTCTCTGATTTTCTAGGCGAGTGTTGCTAACCAGCGGCACTGAATAACACCGACTTGGCGACGTGGAACTGAAGTCAACGAGTTACATTTGTTTTTGTACGAGCTTCAAGTTGGTAGTTTTCTGCGGCATTCACCTATTTGCATTGTGATCCTGTTTCTTGTTTCGCTGTAGATCGTTGGAGGGATCTGTCAGGGACTAGCTGAAGGTGGAATACGAAATGTTAACAAAGTACATTTTCCAGTTATTGGTACACGAGTACTGACTGTTTTAATCCTACCTCGTTCCTCAAAGCGAGGCTGGCTGCCCTTATTTACAGTAACTGAATTCTATAGCAGTTCAGAGCTTAATCTCAGATCACCAGTTTTCCAGATAATCTTTGTAACTAGTAATTTGTCTAGCGCGCACCCACTAAGAATATGTGCATTGTGAATGCGGCCGCGGATGACTGCTCGCCACGTCAGCTCCCACTAGGAGACGAAAGAAAGGTCTCAGAACGTCGACCTCTTCGTGCTTTTAATTTGAAATTTTGAAGTTTCCTTACCCTGCCGTGACGCAGTATCTATTAATATGCTGTCTTTCTTTAATTAGTTTGCTTTTTTTCACGTTTAGTGTATTTTCCAATTTATTCCCTCATCTCCGTGCGAAATATTCTTTGCTTACTCAGTATTTAGGTTGCAAATTCTTCTTGATTTTATGGTTCTCAGTCTTGCTGCTCTTCGCTTTTGCTTCTTTCATGGGTTTTTAGTTCCTATATCTTCCAATGTCGTGTGCGTATGCAGGATGTATCAAGTTTTTTATAGTTTCCCGAGGAAAATACAAATTCTACACACGCGCGCTTGCGTGCGCACGTAAACATGAGTGCACATTCACATGCCCACACACATACACACACACATACACACACACACACACACACACACACACACACGCGCGCGCGCGCGCGCGCGCGCGCGCGCGCGCGCGCGCATATATATATCCACAAGCTTGCACGCACGGAACCACACATGCAACCCGAAACTACATGTTTCAGGAAACTGACAAAACTTGGCTGCATTAGAAGAGTTTAACGTAGGAAAACGTGAATGACAACACCTGAGTGTGTAAGACGTCACAAAGATACGAAATGCAAAACGTAACTTACGAAAAATTAGTAACTGCAAGTCACGTGGCAATCATGTTGAACCATAAAATCGCATTAACTCTCAATTTTATGAATCTTAACACAGAGGAACAATAGTGTCCTCAAATGAACGGCAACCTTCGTCATGCACACACAAAAAGAAACTGGACTTATGTAGTCTGGACATAGCGTGTGTAGCGGAAGCACTTTTTGCCTCAAATATAATACCACAAAGATGTTCTGACGAAATAAATTATGACAACAAAGATAATTTTATGATTAACAACTGTAATTACAATAAAGTGATAATTAATATTTGGACCAGAATCATAAACATCGATTATTAAAAAAAAATATTTTCTTTACAATTAATGTATATGCACATCACACAGCGGTGTTTAAAAGGCATTAAATGACAGTAATGTAAAAAATGTTAGCTGTGACAGAAATCTTCGAAACATAATTAAAACAAAAGTGCCAAATTCTGGGTACAATGTATAATTCAGTGTACCACATGGCCCTGCAGACAAGTACACAGGAATAAATAATTAATATTATGGTTTCCAGTATGTTACTGAGAAGCTAGATCATCATGGATACAAAAAAAAAAGAAAAAAAGACTAGCCAGCGTTAAAGAGTACAAAGTACGCGATGTTAAAGAAGCTCAGTAGTTTAATAAAGGGTACCTTACTGAACACATGCAGAAGACGTGTGAACAAAAGCATTATTTCATGTCCATGTGTGTGGCTAATATAATGTAGAACTCAACATATAATGTATAGTCAAACAGGAAATATATGAAATGCATTTCCCAGGAGGGATCAGTACGCAATATCCAAATATGTGAGATCAAAATGGAACATCAGTTAAACAGCAAATGAGCTTATAAAAGTTAGTCAAAACCAAGGGAGAAGCACGGTCATCTGGTTCAAGCAATTAGTCGTTGTACTATATGAGACAAGGTGTATGACAAAATGTGCATAAATATATATCGAAATAATCAGCAACCAGTTGCAGTTGCTTTCGGATTATTTCGCTAGATACAAGTACATTTGCTGAAGATGGATAAAATACAAATATGGATAACTTAAAGAGGGAGATATTGTTTTGAAAAGAGGCTATAAATTGAAAATAATATAAAATCTGTTTTCAGTCATTACAACTCATTGACACTCTTAAATAACTAATAGACAATGCTGTGCAATAATGATGGGAAACATTATTGCAGCAGAGGCAAAAATATCCCCAATTCCAGGAAGCCATCGAGCTATAATAAGGCAATCCAATTAAATAATTCAATATAACATCTCAGGAGGGTCATGAATGGGTAATTTGTCTCGTCGATATGTACTGTATATAACGGTAAAGTATATCAACAAAATCATCAAGAAATACAATGAAAATAGCATACGTACTTGATAAAGATAAGCTTGAATAATCGCAAAGTGATACTATAAAAAGTGTAAACGTTATCCTAATTTTTCCTGTGTGTGAGGGGGGGGTCTCTGGATGAGGATAAAAGGGGTAATATAACTTTGTGAACCATGTAAAATAGTGTCCGAATACAATGTAGCCGTAAAATTATCACAAAATACATAAAGGGTAATCCACATACATATTAATGGACTAGCCTGAATAACAGCTACCACAATTTCCAAGCAGTGACCTATCAAAATTCTATAATATCAAAATGCATTAAAAGAAAGGCCAAAAAGTAAATTGATGTGACAAACAAAAGTAAAATTACAAGCAGAATTACTTAAAACATGTACCATCTTCATTCTAATGAAACTCAAATAAGAAGGCTGACACGTGAAAAAACTTTATTGTAAGGTGTGGGGGAGAGGTTGGAATGTTCAGGTGTGAGGAGCGATAACAGGTTTGGGACGGTGATGAGGAGCAGATAGCTCTATAATGGATATGGTAATTAGAAATAAACTAGATCTTAAGGATACAAAAATTTTAATAAACATATTCATGATGAAAGACTGGTCACAGTATCCAAACATAAGTGTTAGTTAAAAACTTACTTATGTTACCTACCACGTCCAGTTATCACCCGTTGTGGTCTAATATTCATATACTATGAAGTATGATGTACCTAAAAGGCACTGAGCAGAACAGTGAGTGTCATAGAATTCCTCAACTTCAAAGGAATTAATTGAATAATTAAATAATTATTATTTTGCAGAACAGTCTCCTCACTTAAGATCATATTTGGATGTGTGACCATCTTAAAAAATATTTCAGTCTCTTGTAGCAGAATTTATTTAATTTTGTACCAACTTATAAGTAGAATACCGCGACCAATTTGTAAATGTTTGTTTCTACTGTTGTCAAGAGTACAGAAACATTCGAGAGAAGTTCTAGTTTCATATGGTTGGGGTTTGCTGTAGCACCTTCGATCTCCTATTTCTCTTCCATTCGCTTCTACTCACGCAATTAGATCCCCAGCTAGCATACATCTCTCTCCTATTCCAGTCTTCTTTGCTGTGTTCTTTGCCAACTGGTCGGTCTTTTCTTTTTTTAATTTTTATATCATTCCAGACCTTTGGTGATCGCATTTCAGTTGGCTGAATCGTTTCTGTGTCATTCGGTAGACTGTAGAGAAGTACATGGACTGCTGTAGTTTTACAAAAGTTAATTTTCATTTCTTATTTTTTAAAGTTCTGCTTATGAGGAAAACACATATATTTTACAAAGAATTTTATCTACATATTGATCTTGTAGATTTGTTATCTGATTCTCAAAACAGTTAACTTCTGACCTGTTCTGTAATCTTGTTGTTGTTGTTGTTGTTGTTGTTGTGGTCATCAGACCAAAGACTGGTTCGATGCAGCTCTCCATGCTATTCTATCCTGTGCAAGCCTCTTCATCTCCGAGTAACTACTGCAAGCTACAGCCTTCTGATTCTGCTTACTGTATTCATCTCTTGGTCTCCCTCTACGATTTTTATCCCCCATGCATCCCTCGAGTACTAAATTCGTGATCCATTGATGCCCCAGAATGTATGCTACCAGCCGATCCCTTCTTATCGTCAGGCTGCTCCACAACTTTCTCTTCTCTTCAATTCTACTTAGTATCCTCTTCTGTAGCACCACATTTCGAAAGATTCTATCCCCTTCTTGTCTAAACTGTTTATCGTCAGTGTTTCACTTCCAAACGTGGCCACACTCCATACGATTACTTTCAGAAAGGACATCATGACACTTAAATATATAATCGCTGTCGACAAATTTCTCATCTTCAGAAGCGCTTTTCTTGCAATCGCCAGTCTACATTTTATGTCCTCTCTACTTCGACCGTCATCAGTTATTTTGCTTCCAAAATAGCAAAACTCTAATCTAGTTCCCTTAGCTTCACCTGATTTAGACTACATTCCGTTATCTTCGTTTTGCTTTTGTTACAGTCTTCTTTCAAGACACTTTCCATTCTGTTCAAAAGCTTTTCCAAGTCCTTTGCTGTCTTTGACAGAATTACGATGTCAGCGGTAAACCTCGAAGTTTTTATTTCTTCTCCCTGGACTTTAATGCCTACTCCAGATTTTTCTTTTGTTTCCTTTACTGCTTGCTCGATATACAGATTGAATAACATCGCGGTAGGCTCGCTTCTCAACAACTGCTTCCCTTTCGTGCCCCCCGACTCTTATAACTGCCGTCTGGTTTCTGTACAAATTGTAAACTTCGATCCATTTATTTTGCCCCTGTCACGTTTAGAATTTGAGAGAGAGTATTCCAGTCAATATTGTCAAAATCTTTCTCTAAATCTACAAATGCTATAAATGTAGGTTTGCCTGTACTTAATCTCTCTTCATGAGAAGTCGTAGAGTCAGTATCGCCTCGCGTGCTCCTACATTTCTCCGAAATCGAAACTGATCTTCCCCGAGGTCGGCTTCTACCAGTTTTTCACTTCTTCTGTAGAGGATTCGTGATTTTGCAACCGCGACTTATTAAACTGATAGTTCGGTAATTTTCGCAACTGACGGCACCTGCTTTCTTTCGAACTGGAATTAGTGTATTCTCCTTGAAGTCTGGGGGTATTTCACCTGCTTCGAACATCTTGATCAGCAGATGGAAGAGTTTTGCCACAACTGGCTCTTCCAAGGTTCTTAGTAGCTTTAACGGAATTTTGTCTACCTTGTTTTGACTTAAGCCTTTCAGTGCTGTATCAAATTACTCTTTCCACCTTTCTGCTTTCACTTTTTTCCTTAGGACTGGTTTTCCATCTGAGCTCTTGACATTCATACAGGAGGTTCTCTTTTCTCTAAAGGTCTCTTTAATTTTTCTGTAGGGGGCATCTATCTTACCCCTAGTGATATATGCTTCTGTATCCTAGCGATTCCTGCCTAGCCATTTTGCACTTGCAGTCTATGTCATTTTTAGACATTTGTAATCCCTTTTTCCTGCTTAATTTGTGGCAATTTTTATATTTTCTCCTTTCATCAATAAATTCAATATCTCTTTTGTTACCCAAAGGTTCCTACTAGCCCTCGTCTCTTTACCTATTTGATCCTCTGCTGCCTTTACTATTTCATCTTCCAAAGCTACCCATACTTCTTCTACTGTAATCTTTTACTGTACTTGTCAGTCGTTCCCTAATGCTCCCTCTAAAACTCTCTAGAACCTCTGGTTCTTTCACTTCATCCATGTCTCATCTCCTTAAATTCCTGCCTTTTTTCAGTTTCTTCAGTTTCAATCAGCGTTCGTAATAAATAAATTGTGATTAAATTCCAAATCTGCCCCTGTAAATGTCTTACCATTTAGAACCTGGTTCCGAAATATCTGTCTTACCATAATATAATCAATCTGAAACCTTCCGGTGTCTCCAGGTCTCTTCCACGCGTACAGCCTTCTTTCATGATTCTTAAACTATGTGTTACTTATGCTTAAATTATGCTCTGCGCGAAAACCAACCAGGCGGCTTCCCCTTTCATTCCTTTCTACCTTTCCATCTTCATCTATTACTTTTCCTTCTGTTCCGTTTCCTATCATTGAATTACAGTCCCCCATGCCTATGAAATTTTCCTCACCCTTAACTCTCCGAAACATGTTTTTTATCGCATCATAAATTTCTTCTACCTCCTCCTTATCTGTGGAGTTAATTGGCATAGAAACTTGTACTAATGCTGTGGGTGTGGGCTTCGTATCTATCGTGGTCCTAATAATGCGTACACTATGCTGTTCATAGTAGATCCACGTTCCAATTTTTTTCGCATTATTAAAGCCATTCCTGATGTAACCCTATTTGATTTTGTATTTATAAACCTGTATTCACCTGACCAGAAATCTTGGTCCTCCTGCCACCGAACTTCACTAATTTCCACTGTATCCATTTCCCGTTTCAAATTTTCTAATGTACCTGCCATAATCAGGGATCTGATGTTCCATCTTCCTACCCGTAGAATGCGTTTTGCTTCTTCTGATAATGACGTCCTCCTGAGTAGTCCTCGCCCGGATTTTATTTCTTCAATATTTTACTAAAGAGAATCTCATCATCGTTTAGCCATACAGTAGACCTGCATACCCTCGAGAAAAATTACGGTCGTAGCTTCCCCTTACTTTCAGCCTTTCTCAGTACCAACACAACAGGGCCGTTTTCGTTGATGTTACAAGGCCAGATCAGTCAACCATCCACACGCTTGGTCGTGCGGAGTGGCTACACGGTTTGAGGCGCCATGTCACGGATTGCGCGGCCCCTCCCGCAAGAGTTCTCTCTCGGGCATGTCTGTGTGTGTTGTTCTTAGCATAAGTTAGTTTAAGTAGTGTGTGATGACGTCATCAGTTTGGTCCCTAAGGGATTCACACACATACACATACACACACACACTCACTCACACACACACACACACACACACACACACACACTACAGACTGTAGCCAATGTGACTACCGACTACTGAAAAGGCTGCTGCCCCTCTTCAGGAACCACAAATTTGTCTAACCTCTCAACAGATACCCGTCATTGTGGTTGCACATACGGTAGCCCTATCTACATCGCTGAAGCACACAAACCTCTCCACCAACGGCCAGGTCCATCGTTCAGGCGGCAGGACGGGGGTTGCGGGGGGGGGGGGGGGGGGGGGGGGGGGGAAGGGGGCGTTATAAATGACGATTTTGCCATTACGTGCTTAGCTCTTTTAAATGACGTTACTTCCGTTCTATCAGTAGAGAGCTTCGTGTTATATCCTTGGTAACAAAATCACAGTTTGTGGAAAGGGAACGAGGTCCCGTCGACAACGCGGTCGTTTGAGACGTGACACGAGTTACGAAAAAATGGGAAACGATATCGGCCTTGCCCTCTTGAAAGGCATATGGGAAGCGATTTGCAATCTTGCTTCATTACAAAATATAACTAACTGGTCATCAGCGGATAACTAAATGTTTATTTTTTTTTCGTTACGTTATTTTCTAAATAAAAATTTTCACTTTCACAATAGGCCGCCAATACACAAAAAGTATAGCCTATAGGCTGCATTTATGTATTATCCACGGTTTTACTCGGATTTCATCAGACATTTTTGAGCCAGTTCTGATATTTATTGCTGAGAGCTTATAAATTGCTTTAAGTAAGATTATGATATGCAAGTGGTATCCTCGTTCTTCCATTAAGCTTCAGAGAAGTTGTCTGTATACGTAGTCGGCCAAAGGCTTCCATGTAATCCATACGGTACCAGCTATGTGGCATGGCGAATAGCTGGTCTCACCAACTGATATTATATTTTGCGCCGCGTGGGATTAGCCGAGCGGTCTACGCGCTGCAGTCATGGACTGTGCGGCTGGTCGCGGCGGAGGTTCGAGTCCTCCCTCGGGCATGGGTGTGTGTGTTTGTCCTTAGGGTAATTTAGGTTAAGTAATGTATAAGCTTAGGGACTGATGACCTTAGCAGTTAAGTCCCATAAAATTTCACACACATTGAACATTACATTTTGCAAAGCGGAAACTTAGTTTGTTATAATTACACTATGAACTGACACGGCTGTTATGCTGTACACTGTATGTAATGTGGATGGAATTGACCGCTAGATGTCATGAGAGGTGAATCCTCTTTAAGGGGAGACGGCAAGTATTGTGTTGCCAGTATACAAAGAAGAACAGCAGAATGAATCCGTCAGGATAACTCAGTAACTAGGAACGTGGACTAGTCATTGGTTGTCACTTGAATAAAAAATTGATCAGGAATTTTCCCATCCTTCTAGAGCTGCCCAAGTAGACGGTTAATGTTATGTGACTGTGAAATCGAAATGCGAAGGAATAATCGCAGCTAAACCAAGGGCACCCAGAGCTCATGAGCTGAAGAACAGGATCCGTCGAGTACCGCGAAGGGTGATTCGAAAAACCACATGAAATCCGCGGAAGTTGTGTGTTGTGACTTCCGAAGCGCTATCAGCAGTCCAACTAGAACAATGACTGTGCGTAGGGGGATAGAAAGAATGTGATAGAATGGTCGGGCAGCTCTTCATAAGTACCTCTTTGTAAATGATGCAGTACTAAGCGACACGTGAGGCGGTATAAAAAACTGCACGACCGTACAGTGGACTATTGTAATCGTGCGACTAGGAGTGATAAACTACGCCAGACCCTGTAGCAATCCGATGGAAACGTTTAGGTTTGGTGATTGCTTGGAGAATGTTATTTTCCGTTATGTGTAGAGCCAACGGTGTGGTACGGAGGAGGGCGTTTTACGTTGTATAAAAAACTGAAAATGGTATATCTGAGAAACCGGTTATTTTGAGCTGTTTTAGGGAGGTTGAAAAGAATGCGAAAAGAACCGGCATAACCGAAAACAGGTTGTGTCAGCCACAATTGCCATCCCTACCGAGATCTACACCGTTTTGTCACCACTTAAAGTGCGAGATTGCGCTAAGTTGCCTCTCGGGGACAGGTCGCAAGCTCGGCCCGCTGTGTGGGAGGCCGGCCGGCACGCAGCTCTCTCTTGTTCCTGGTAGCGGCGTGGGCGACGACGCCGTATTAAAAAGCACTTAGCGGCGCAAACAGAGCGGCGGCGGCACTCCCACACATTCGCACCTGCGCGAGTAATTACTCACTTGTTATTCTCGCTGAGTAGTGATTCTTTTTTGCTCGGAATAGGGGCTGTGAAGACACAGCGGGTTAAAGGGTTGATCCCCGACCGGCTTAATGACCGTCATTAGGCCGCGGCGACGCCCTGCTCTCGCTCCGCGCGCCACCTACCTACTTAGCCGTCCTCGGGGAGTGTGTGTGCCCGGATTACACTCCAAGTGCTCGAGTTCTCACCTGGGCCCCTCCCCTAGGCACGGCGCAGCAACTCTCCCACTGAGTAGACCGCTCGGTTTCTTCCGGCACCTGTCTAGTCTTCTCTTACGTGGCGAAACAGCGTACAAGGTACGCTAGCACATAGGGAGGTTTATCACTAACGCAAATGCTATACACTCAGAGGCTACGGTCCATAACAGGTGTCAAGCAATGTATCACGTCACACCAAAACGCCCTTATAACAACGTTTCCTATCACGGATTTTTGAGCGGATATATCGCAAAGTTGCCAGTCACTCAGTCGTTCCTCCACCACCTTCTGATTTATTTATTATGGCTTCATACAAACTCTAATCACACGAGCAGTATTCTGCTCGAGAATAACTCATATCTGCCACTGCACATTCTCCTAATACACTGATCGGAAAAAATCGGAACACCAAAAAATAATTAATGTAGAGTAATGAAATTTCGGGAATACATTAGTCTAGGTAAGATATTTAAGTGATTAACATGACAAGAGCACAGGTTAATGTATTCGCGAGATAATCCATTGCAAACGTGAAATGCTGATACATTAATAACCGATGTAGTAGCCAGAATGTTGAATGCAAGCATGCATTTTGTTGTCCAAGTGTCGGATGTCAGTTTGTGCAACTGAGATCCATGCCTGTTGCACTTCGTAGATCAGTACAGAGACGGTTTGTGCAGTTTGTGGATGACGCTAGAGTTCCCGTCTGATGATGTTAGCGATATTTGGGCGAGTGATATCCTGTCGGAAAATACCCTATGGACAACAGGTCGAATCACAGGCTGACATACAGTTTTGCAAGAGAGTGCGTGTGATAGCGACGACAGTCCTCCAACCGTCATACGAAATCGCGCTCCAGACCATAACTTCAGGGGTAGGTCCATTGTGTATAGCATTCACGCAAGTTGGTTGTAGCCGTCAACTGGCCTCCTTGTAACCAACACACGGCCATGGCTGTCAACGAGGCAGAACCAGCTTTCATCAGAAAACACAACAGATCTCCACCCTTCTCTCCATAAGCTTTTACTTGACACTACTGAAGCCGTAAATGACGGTGGTTTGGGGTTAGTGTAACGCACGCTACAGGGTGTCTGGGTCGGAGATGTCCTTGAAGTAATCGATTTGTACCAGTTCGTTGCATCATTGAGGTGCCAACAGCTGCTCAAATTGCTGCTGCAGTTTCAGTTACGATGTGCCACAGCCATACGCCGAACTCGATGGTCTTCCCTCTCGGTAGTGCCATGAGGCCGTCCGTAGCACGGTCTTCTTCCAACCGTAGATTCTCGTTACCACAGCTACCAGCAGACATATACGGTGGCTACATTTCTAACAAATATTTCTGCAGTAACTCAGAAGGAACATCCAGCTTCTTGTATACCTGTTACAAGATCTCGTTCACAGGCAGTGAGGCGTTGATAATGGCCTCTTTGTCTCCTTAAAGTCATTCTTGACTGACGTCAGCTCACCACGTCCAGTCTCGAAGACAACTAACACTCATGACAGTTACAATGTGTTATTGAAGCACCTGATTTGCAACCTCATAGTGTCGCTACTAGCGACACTCTTAATATGACGTGTTTGAAATTGGAATAGACATAATGCTTTAGCTGTAGAAACACACCTACCAACTTTCATTTATGTCGCACAACTTCTTCGTGTTGAGATTTTTTTCCGCCGGTGTACGTGAAAGCCTACACACAGTAATAACAAAGTTTGTCATCTCGCCCGCTAATAACATAATAACAGCATGTGTCACGCATTTTGAACAATTTGTAAACGTTAGCTGAGTTTCCATCCTACTATGCTTACAAATGAATAAGATAAAATCATATCTACACTACGCTGGTTTGCCTCTACTTCTATAAGTAATGGAAGAGGTTGCTAGAGAATGTTTGAAAGTAAACTTGAAAATTAATTATAACCGGATAAAAAATATAAATAATGAACATATCAAAACGAAAATTGTAATCTGAAGCTGGCCTACATTAAAATCATACATACGGTATGTTATTTATACTTAAAAGTGCTTGGCAAATTGCCGTAATTGATGTACGGCTCATGCAACAAACCAGTGTTACACGGTATATTATCAAATAATTCTGATGGCCAAAAAGCCAGCGAATGTTAGTTGACAATGGCTGAAGGCGGAATTTGGTTGTGGACAGTCTTGACGGGAGAGTAGTTGTAAATGGATAGTTTTGGTTGTAAATGGATTGTCTTGGCTAGAATGTAATGTGAGAATGACGGTCTTGACTGAAGAGCTATTGTAAGGGGGCTATTACACGATCAAATTTATTGGCCAAACAAATTTGATCAGATATTAGACAAAGATATTTTATGTAGTGTAAAGGGGTGGTATTACAGTGTCATCCAATATTTCGTCAATGTTTCAGAATAGTGGAAAACGACTTGTTACTAAGCTCTGTACTTGCATGTGCTGGAGTTGCATTGTGTTAGAATTTGGAAGAGAAGCGCGAAAAAAATGGGAAAGGGAACGTAATTAGAGGAAGCCGTGGATGTTGCGGCGAGACAGTAAGAATACATAATAAACTTTAGCTGAAAATCGAGGACGTAAAGCAGTATGACAATTACTTGCGAATGGACTGAAGTACATTTCGATTATGTGCTCAGGAAAGTGGCTCCTCATAAACGAAGCAGAACACTCACCTGAGAAATTCTATACCCGCAAAAGACAGACTTACCGTAACACTGCGATTTCTTGCAACAGAGGAAGTCTACTCTTGTTTGTAGTGTAGCATTCGAATACCGCAGTGCACATTCACAAAAATATACAAGAAACGGGTGGAGCTATTTATAAAACACTGAAGGAGGAATATCTGAAGGCAATTAACCATTTAGTACATGCTATAGCAACTAAGAATTTTTTTTATTTTTACGAAAGTTGTAGATTTTCTCCTTTATGTCCTCGGCTTATATCCTAGTCGTAATTCACAGCTAAAGGCCTCAATTTTTTTCGTAGCTCTCGCTTCTTCTTATTCTATTTCTGTACGGGGGGTGTTGCAAGTTATTGAGTGTTTCATCTGCTTCGTAAATTTCTATCAATTTCGTAGGAGATATGACACACCTTGGAAAAGTCATTTTGATAAACATTAGATGTCAGACGGTTTCAGCGATGCCAGCGCTCCTAGTGGTTACATTTACTATGCAGTAAACAGAAGATGAACGATTTCTTTCATGAAATCTAAGGCCATGTAACATTTGACAGAAGTTCCCTATTACATCACATCTAACATGTTGGACAACTTTCTCAAATAAATTTGATAGTGTAATATCGGCCTAAACGAAAGTAATGTGTTTTTGTAATAGCCCCACTGGTGAAGATAGAAGTATCTTTTGCTGATAGTTCCATGTGTGGGATTATAAGTGAATATAGTTGTTTCAAAGTTCTGGAACTTTATTTCGTTGAATAATGATTGAAATCTACATGAATAACACAATATATTCACCAACTAATGTTTCTTCGTATCAGAAATTGGTTCTGAGACCAGTACCATTTGGCCGAGCGGTTCTAGGCGCTACAGTCTGGTACCGCGCGACCGCTACAGTCGCATGTTCGAATCCTGCCTCGGGCATGGATGTGTGTGATGCACTTACGTTTGTTAGGTTTAAGTAGTTCTAAGTTCTAGGGGACTGATGACCTCAGTAGTTAAGTCCCATAGTGCTCAGAGCCATTTGAACCCACCAGTACCATTTCCCTCGGAAGACAACGAGGCCACCAAAGGAAAAAGCAAGGTAAATAATATTTTTTATATCTGGATAAGGACGGGGGATTCGACGCAACGTACTTAAATGTCAACGACTGTTCCGAAGATAAATCATTGAACTTTAAGCGCAGAAGAGCCCATTACACACCTACACGTAAGATATGTGACGCCCTAATACGCACTTTTGTACACTACTGGCTATTAAAGTTGCTACACCAAGAAGAAATGCAGATGATAAATGGGTATTCATTGAACAAATACATTATACTAGTACTGACATGTGATTACATTTTCACGCAATTTGGGAGCATAGATCCTGAGAAATCAGTACCCATAACAACCACTTCCGGCCGTAATAACGGCCTTGATACGCCTGGGCATTGAGTCAAACAGAACTTGGATCGCGTGTACAGCTTCAGCTGCCCATGCAGCTTCAACACGATACCCCAATTCATTGTGACGAGCCAGTTGCTCGGCCACCATTGACCAGACGTTTTCAATTGGTGAGAGATCTGGAGAATGTGCTGGCCAGCGCAGCAGTCGAACATTTTCTGTATCCAAAAAGGCCCGTACAGGACCTTTAACATGCGGTCGTGCATTATCCTGCTGAAATGTAGGGTTTCGCAGGGATCGAATGAAGGGTAGAGCCACGGGTCGTCACACATCTGAAATGTAACGTCCACTGTTCAAAGTGCCATCAATGCGAACAAGAGGTGACAGAGACGTGTAACCAATGGCACCCCATACCATCACGCCGGGTGATACGCCACACGCTTCCAATGTGCGTTCACCGCGATGTTGCCAAACACGGATGCGACCATCATGATGTTGTAAACACAACCTGGATTCATCCGAAAAAACGACGTTTTGCCATTCGTGCACCCAGGTTCGTCGTTGAGTACACCATCGCAGGCGCCCCTGTCTGTGATGCAGCGTCAAGGGTAACCGCAGCCATCGTCTCTGAGCTGATAGTCCATGCTGGTGCAAACGTCGTCGAACCGTTCGTACAGATGGTTGTTGTCTTGCAAACGTCCCCATCTGTTGACTCAGTTATCGAGACGTGGCTGCACGATCCGTTACAGCCATGCGGAGAATATGCATGTCATCTCGACTGCTACTGATACAAGGCCGTTGGGATCCAGCACGGCGTTCCGTATTACCCTCTTGAACCCACCGATTCCATATTCTGCTAACAGTCATTGGATCTCGACCAACGCGAGCAGCAATGTCGCTATACGATAAACCGCAATCGCGATAGGCTACAATCCGACCTTTATCAAAGTCGGAAACGTGATGGTACGCATTTCACCTCCTTACACGAGGCATCACACCAACGTTTCACCTGACAACGCCGATCAACTGCTGTTTGTGTATGAGAAATCGGTTGGAAACTTTCCTCATGTCAGCACGTTGTAGGTGTCGCCACCGGCGCCAACCTTGTGTGAATGCTCTGAAAAGTTAACATTTGCATATCAAAGCGTCTTCTTCCTGTCGGTTACATTTCGCGTCTGTAGCACGTCATCTTCGTGGTGTAGCAATTTTAATGGCCAGTAGTGTATAACGTCTCTCTGGCCACATCTGTTTCACTGACAAACATTTTTCTACTTACGACACAATCTATGAAGGTGCAATATTCATGTTTACAAACGTCGATAGAGCTCTCTTCAGACGAGCCCGCAGTGACTGGCCGATTATTGTTGGCGTGTGGGTCAAAAGCTGTATATCACAGGCAATGAAATATCGCTAATGGCTTTTCAAAGCAGATACGAGCTCAAGCACAACGCAAACTGCTGTTCCCTCCTACTAGTAGACGAGGACCAGCAAAGAAGGCCGACGCCGGCGTTCCCGGAGCATTACGTAATAGCGATGGCGAGCCGAGATGCGGCCGCGGCTCCAGTCGTGCCCCACACATTGTGTGAGGCGGGGGAATCCCCCGACACCTCCCGCCTCCCGCCTCGCACGGCCACTCGGCCAGCTGGTCGGCCGCCGGGCGGGAATCTCCGGCCGATCGCTGATGTCATGGCCCGGCATCTGCTCTCGCCGCCGTATCTGCGAGGATCGTTTGCCGCCACCCGTCAGCCGGCCGTTCGTGACCCCACGGGCTGCCAGGGCGGAAATATTCGCTCTTGTTGTACCAGAGTATAACCACTCAGTCGTGGCTGTCAGCATTTACTGCAGGGCTAACACCACCGAGAGAGCATTTCAAGCGTAATGTGGTACATTTTCAAACGAAAATGCTCGCGCTCAGCTTGCAACAGATACATCGATTTAATTCTCCTTAGCGTCTATACAGAACGCTCCATACATCTTGACTGCCTTAAATAACCTGTTGTTGAGAACAAAATAAAAAATATGCCAAGCAAATGTTGTTCAGCTTTCTGGATGACATTAACCAGTGTGGTTCCCTTTCCTGCAACTTTGTTCATTACCAAGATACGAAAAGCAATACATCTTTCTTTAAATAGCTCCTATATACTTTATTCCACAGTCCACTGTCCCTCCCAAAGACGTACCCAAAATTGTATCATGGTGTAACAGTCACGTTGTTAAAAACGAACAGAAAACTGACTGACTCTATTGGACAAGGATACCGTGCAGGTACGCGGTTTAATATAACTCACCTACTTGCTGGAGTTGACAGCAAAAGAATGAAAATACAAGGAAAAAGGCACATAGATCTTTCAGTCAGCTGTCTTCAGTCCAGGGTTTGATCCACTGCAACGGAAATTAGAGCGATAAACTCGGTACCCTCGCCTAAGGAAGCTCTACTCCTGTTGCGTTGCCTTAGGGCCAAACTTCCTGTTTCCGGAAGCGCTACAACGAGAAGAGAAACCATCCGTCTGTTAGGTGAGTTGTGCGAACGACCTTGCCGAAGAGGTAACGCCAGTTACCATCAGATCACCGAAGTTAAGCGCTGTCGGGCTTGGATGAGTGACCATTTAAGTTTTACCGAGCGCTGTTGGCAAGCGGGTTGCACTCGGCCCTTGTAAGATCGGTTGAGTAGCTACTTCACTGACGAGCACCGGCTCTGGTCACGAAAACTGACAACGACCGTAAGAGCCGTGTGCTGATCCCATGCCCCTCAATATTCGTATACGGTGACGACTTCGGCTCTGGATGGCACGACGGACGGTCGGTACCGTTGGACCTACCGAGGTCTCTTCGGGCAGTGTGGTAGGTGGATTCTAGTTGGGATGTTCCTGCACTCTGTCTCTATAGCATTATGCCTGCCTTCAAGCGCAGTAAAAGAAAAGTAATGATGATACGGTTTTTAACCAAGGACTGCCTTTACTACGTACGATACCACCTATTCCGGCAACGATCCGCAATTGCTTAATATGTGTACAGAAAATTGGAATAGAGATCAACATAAACATCATTTCCGCCCTTTTTATTGCTCATAAAAACCACACATTGTGTGTTGTACGAACATACAGTGAAACGTTCAGAGGTGGTGATGCAGATTGCTGTACCCAGTAGCACGTCCTCTTGCATTGATGCATGCCTGTATTCGTCGTGGCATACTATCAACAAGTTCATCAAAGCACTGTAGGTCCAGATTGTTCCACTCCTCAATGGCGAATCGGCGTAGATCCCTCAGAGCGGTTGGTGGGTCACGACGTCCATAAACAGCCCTTTTCAGTCTATCCCAGACATGATCGATAGGCTTCATGGCTGGAGAACATAATGGGCGCTCTAGTCGAGCGATGTCGTTTTCTGCAGGAAGTCATTCACAAGATGTGCACGATGGGGGCGCGAATTGCCATCCATGAAAACAAATGCCTCGCCAATATGCTGCCGACATGGTTGCACTACCGGTCGGAGGAAGGCATTAATGGATCGTACAGCCGTTACGGCGCCTTCCATGACCGCCAGCGACGTACTTCGGCCCTACATAATGCCACCCCAAAACAGCAGGGAACGTTCACCTTGCTGCACTCGCTGGACAGTGCGTCTCAGGCGTTCAGCCTGACCGGCTTGCATCCAAATACCTCTCCGACGATTGTCTGGTTGAAGGCATATTTGATACTCATCGGTGAAGAGGACGTGATGCCAATACTGAGCGGTCCATTCGGCATGTTGCTGGGCCCATCTGTACCGCGAAGCATGGTGTTGTTGTTGCAAAAATGGACCTCGCCATGGACTCCGCAGTGAAGTTTCACATCATACGGCTAATTGCGCACAGTTTGAGTCGTAACACGACGTCCTGTTGCTGCACGACCAGCATTATTCAACATGCTGACGTTGCTGTCAGGGTTCCTTCGAGCCATAATCCGTAGGTAGCGGGCATCCACTGCAGTAGTAGCCTTTGGGCTGCCTGAGCGAGGCCTGTGTCTCCTCCATGTCCGAACAACATCGCTTTGGTTCACTCCGAGACGCCCGGACACTTCTATTGTTGAGAGCCCTTCCTGGTACAAAGTAACAATGTGGGCGCGATCTAACCGCAGTATTAACCGTTTAGGCATGGTTGAACTACAGACAACACGCGCCTTGTACCTGCTTCCTGGTGGAATGACTGTAACTGATCGGCTGTCGGACCCCCTCCGTTTAATAGGCGCTGCTCATGCATGGTTGTTTACATCTCTGGGCGGGATTAGTAACATCTCTGAACAGTCAAAGGGACTGCGTCTGTGGTACAATGTCTACAGTCAACGTCTGTCTCCAGGAGTTCTGGAAACCGGCGTGATGCAAAACTTCTTTTTATTTGTTTATATACGTAAAGGGAAGGAATATTTAAGGGAGAACCGATTTGTCTAATGTTTTAAATGCCCTGTTATCGTAGCTAATACTGAGTGCGAAGAAGGAATAGAAGCTGTCTATTTTCACAGCACAGCAGAGCATTTTCTATCTCGCAGACGGTTTTAAAATAAAACCTCTACATTGTTGTTTAAATTGTTCATTTGAGTATCATGTAAGTATTTAAAGTCAATGTGATAAGAACATTTCGTGATTTTTAGTAACAACGTTTCCCCTTTATGAACACTCCTGGAAATGGAAAAAAGAACACATTGACACCGGTGTGTCAGACCCACCATACTTGCTCCGGACACTGCGAGAGGGCTGTACAAGCAATGATCACACGCACGGCACAGCGGACACACCAGGAACCGCGGTGTTGGCCGTCGAATGGCGCTAGCTGCGCAGCATTTGTGCACCGCCGCCGTCAGTGTCAGCCAGTTTGCCGTGGCATACGGAGCTCCATCGCAGTCTTTAACACTGGTAGCATGCCGCGACAGCGTGGACGTGAACCGTATGTGCAGTTGACGGACTTTGAGCGAGGGCGTATAGTGGGCATGCGGGAGGCCGGGTGGACGTACCGCCGAATTGCTCAACACGTGGGGCGTGAGGTCTCCACAGTACATCGATGTTGTCGCCAGTGGTCGGCGGAAGGTGCACGTGCCCGTCGACCTGGGACCGGACCGCAGCGACGCACGGATGCACGCCAAGACCGTAGGATCCTACGCAGTGCCGTAGGGGACCGCACCGCCACGTCCCAGCAAATTAGGGACACTGCTGCTCCTGGGGTATCGGCGAGGACCATTCGCAACCGTCTCCATGAAGCTGGGCTACGGTCCCGCACACCGTTAGGCCGTCTTCCGCTCACGCCCCAACGTCGTGCAGCCCGCCTCCAGTGGTGTCGCGACAGGCGTGAATGGAGGGACGAATGGAGACGTGTCGTCTTCAGCGATGAGAGTCGCTTCTGCCTTGGTGCCAATGATGGTCGTATGCGTGTTTGGCGCCGTGCAGGTGAGCGCCACAATCAGGACTGCATACGACCGAGGCACACAGGGCCAACACCCGGCATCATGGTGTGGGGAGCGATCTCCTACACTGGCCGTACACCACTGGTGATCGTCGAGGGGACACTGAATAGTGCACGGTGCATCCAAACCGTCATCGAACCCATCGTTCGACCATTCCTAGACCGGCAAGGGAACTTGCTGTTCCAACAGGACAATGCACGTCCGCATGTATCCCGTGCCACCCAACGTGCTCTAGAAGTTGTAAGTCAACTACCCTGGCCAGCAAGATCTCCGGATCTGTCCCCCATTGAGCATGTTTGGGACTGGATGAAGCGTCGTCTCACGCGGTCTGCACGTCCAGCACGAACGCTGGTCCAACTGAGGCGCCAGGTGGAAATGGCATGGCAAGCCGTTCCACAGGACTACATCCAGCATCTCTACGATCGTCTCCATGGGAGAATAGCAGCCTGCATTGCTCCGAAATGTGGATATACACTGTACTAGTGCCGACATTGTGCATGCTCTGTTGCCTGTGTCTATGTGCCTGTGGTTCTGTCAGTGTGATCATGTGATGTATCTGACCCCAGGAATGTGTCAATAAAGTTTCCCCTTCCTGGGACAATGAATTCACGGTGTTCTTATTTCAATTTCCAGGAGTGTATTTTATATATGTTTATACAATGAGGTGACAGAAGTCATGGGATAGCGATGTGCTCTTATAAGCTATAGTTTGGTACTTATTTTCTGATAGCGGCTATCAATACAAATCCAGTTATGTGTAATAGTAAGGACTTTGAAGGTCAACGAAGATCACAAAGCTGGCATGAACGTAAAGTTACAGAAGGTGTTCAATGTGATGACCATTGGTATCAATGCAGTGCTGCCATCTTCTCATCATGGATTGAGTGGTATTCCTTATCAAATCGGCACTTATTGAAGCACGTGCTCTGACGATTCTCTCTCGCATATCTTCAGGTGTAGTTGGAACGTCTTTATAAACATTATCTTTTACGAATCCCCACAAGAAAAAATCGAGAGGCGTCAAGTCTGGCGAACGAGACGGCCATAACACATATTCTCCGCATCCAATACAACGATTTGGGAATTTTCTCTGCAACTCATTTCTAGCCATCGGCCAGCGGTCTTTGCCACTGCCGCCTCAGCGCTGCTCGCCGGGAGCCGCAGGCGGTCCGCTGCATTCTTGTTCGCCGTTGTGGTTCAGACTGCGGGCGACAACAAGCACCTGCAATCCAGCATCCGAATCTGTGACCCTCGCCTCGGGATGCCTCTGGTGCATGTTGGGAGCCTAGACGACTGCCTACAGTAGCGTGCTGTGGCGTGGCCCATCGCTGGCTGGCTGCGGACCCCATGTTGGTCTCAGAGGGTCGAACCAGTGACGCGCCATGGTCTGGAATACTGGCGCCCTATCTGCTGCTGTGTGTAGCCGGCGGTGTGACACTCCCCGCCGTCCAGGAGGGCTGCCACATTTGAATGCTTTGTTAGTGAACCAGCACCTATTTATATGCGGCTGTGCGTTTCTGTTTTGCTAAAAGTGCTGCTCCGCTTCACGTACTCATAACACTTAGGTTGGCCAGGAGGTCCCTTTTGCCTGTGACTTGCGCCATTCAAACCACTACGTGTACTTTGTCCGGCGGTTCTACACCCCTGTGGCCTCTACATTTTACTTTACAGCTGCTGGTGAGCGTAACTCACCGTAAACAGGTCTGCACCTGGCCGTAACTTGCGCGCTCAGGAATATTGCACCAAAACTGACTTTTCCTATCCCAAACGGTAGTGCCGTTACACCTCTGTCTCATAACTCTTATAAAACGTCCCCTTAGAACATTTATACATGACTGTCCTTAAACTGACAGACTGTGCTTAACCTGACAGACTGTGCTTAACCTGACACACAATATTTTTAGCGCAACGCAATCTGACTTCCAATAATCCCTACAAAAGAATGGCCCTGACTAACATTAACCTATACCTTTCACAAATCACTTACCTCACAAAAATCTTCGTTACTGGAACTACTGCAATACAGCGAGCGCCACTACTTCCAGCTAAAAAAAGATTCAAACTACGGAAGGCACTAACTACTGATAGGCATAGTTAGCAAATGAAAGATTTTAATAGAGAACAAACAATGTATTTACCTTAATATCATCAAAAGTCATAATATATGTAATTTCAAAACTCCGCCATCTCTCTCCTCACATCCACCACTGCTGGCGGCTCACCTCTAACTGCGCAACGCTACGCACTGTTCACATCCAGCTGCCGCTGCCCAACACTACAATGGCAGACAACAATGCCAACTAGCCACAGACTGCACACAGCACAGCCAGTGATTTTCATATAGAGCGCTACGTAACGTTGCCAATAAGAAAACATAAACAGCCTACTTACATAAAGAAAACATAAACAGCCTACTTATACTCTTATTGAGACCAATAAAATAATTTTGTTGTGACTGGCTCTTCGAGGGATATCAAAAGTCCTGACGGAATGTCGTTCGCTCAAGGGGTCTTTTTGGAATTAGGTCTTTCAGAACGCTGTCAGTCTTCTTTTCACAGCACCACATCTCCCACATCATCTTCATTTACTTCCTCCTCTTTACCATAATATTGCTTTCATGTTTAATTCCTTTCTTTGCTTAGAACCGGTTTTCCATCTGAAATCTCGATATTCATTACATCTGCTTTTCCTTTAGCAGGTATCTATCTTTCCCCTAGTTATACATTCTTCTACACCTTTGAATTTGTTGTTCAACCATTGCTAGTTTTGCTCTTTCTGTCATTCTCAGGTTTTAGACATCTGTATTCCCTTTTACTGGCTTCATTTTCTGCATTTTTATATGTTGTGAATTGGCAGGAGCCAACAAAGAGTGCTAGGACGTCTCTCTAGACCTGCCGTGTGGCGGCGCTCGGTCTGCAATCACTGACAGTGGCGACACGCGGGTCCGACGTATACTACCGGACCGCGGCCGATTTAAAGGCTACCACCTAGCAAGTGTGGTGTCTGGCTGTGACACCACACCTGACACCACATTATATTTTCTCCTTTCTTCATTTAAGTCCAATATCTCTTCTGAGTCCTACAATCTCTACTTGGCATTGTCTTTTTATCTGTTGGATCTGCTGCTGCCTTCAGTATTTCATCTCTGCAAGTCAGTCATTTGTCTTCCATTGTATTTGCTCTCCCGTTTCCTTCAATAGTTGTCTGGTGCTCTATACGTAACTCTCAATGAACTCTGGTTCTTTCAACTATCCAGGTCCATCTACTCAATTACGTTTATTTAAAAAAAATTATTCTAGAGTTCATAACCAATAAATTTTGGTCAGTGTCCACATGTGTCCCAGGATATGACTTACAGTTTAAAATTGGGTTGTGAAAACTTTGTCTTGCCATTACATAACCAACCTGAAATCTTCCAGAGTCATCAGGTCTCTTCCACAAGTATAGCTTTCTTTCGTGATTCTTTAACAGAATTTTACCGTTAATTCAATTAAGCTCTGCTTATAATTCTACCAGATGGCTTCCTCTTTCATTCCTTTTTTTCGAAATTTGTGGTAAGGTCTTATGGGACCAAACTGGGCAGGTGATCTTTCCCTAAGCTTACGCAGTACTTAATCTAACTTATACTAATTTATGCTAAGAACAACACAAACATTAATGCCCAAGGGAGGACTCAAACCACCGACGGGGTGAGCCGCACGGACCACGACAAGGTGCCTTAAACCGCACGGCTACCCCGCACGGCTTTTATTCCTTACCCCCACATACCCTCCCACTATTTTTCCTTGTGTTTCTCTTTCTACTACGGAATTTCAGTCCCCCATCACAACTACTCGTACATTTTTCTCTCCTTTGAGTATAATTTCTTTTATCTCATACATTCTTTAAATGTCTTCACCATCTGCAGTGCTAGTTGCCATATAATCTTTATACCAGTACTACTATGGTACATTTGACTTCGTGTCTGTCTTGGCTACGATAATGCATTCACTATGTTGTCTACAGTAGTGTACCTGCATTCCTATTTTCTTATTATTAGACGTTGACATGAGTTATTCCTATTTGATTTTGTAAGTACTCAACTGACCAAAAGTCTGTTTCTAACTTCAATCCGTGCATTTCCCTTATTTAATTTTTTAAACTACCAGCCAGATTAAAGGATTTAACATGCCATGCTCTGACGCAGAGTATGACAGTTTCGTTTTTCCTCATGACAACATCCTCTGAGTAGTCCCAGCCCAGAGATTTGATACAGATTATTTTACCTCTACAATATATTACCCACGAGCGTGCCATCGTCATTTAGCAATGGAGTATAGCTGCGTGGCGAAAATCATGGTTATAGTGTCCACTTTGTTTCAGTGATTCACGATATCAGCACACCAAGACCATATTGGCCGATGTTGCAAGAACAGCCCAGTCAGCCATGTAGACAGCCGCCTCTGCTATTACTTAAAAGGCTGCTCCTTCCTTTAGGAAGCAAATGTTCGTCCTCTCCACAGATAACCTCCATTGTGATTTCATCTACGGCACAGGTATCTGTATCGTTGAGGCACGCAAGCCACCCCACCTTGACAAACACTGTGGTACACGGAAGAGTAGTTAAATGTATACATATGTCATTGTCATTTCATGTTTGTACCACTTTTCATGTAAATGTGGCTGTCTGGGTATGAGTCTATAACGACGCCAATTGTAGACAAAATCAGGAGTGTGGCTAGCGGCGTAGAGTGTGAACGGAATTACTGCTCTTAGAATAATTTGTTTTGGAGAAGGTGTGGTGAGCGAGTAGGTACCATTTGGGCAGGTCGTTAGTGTCAGTGGTAGCAGGTAGTTATTATAGAATACGTCGGAGGTGTTCAAGCGTGTGAGTAATGCTCCAATCAGTCAGTAGGAGAACACCATATTATTATGTTATTATCATATTCAAACCGATACATTTACTCAAGGTGGTAACTGGGACAGTGAATGGTCAATTAAACAAGATTACATTAGCTAGGCATTTAGCATATTATTCTGCAATGGTGTTAATAAACAGAGAGTAGAAACTTATAAATTATTTTAGGACAGATGACACACCGTTATTATTATAACAGTTTTAATCCGACCGTTCAGTAGATGTTCGCCCTTTTTTTTTTAATATTTTTGTCAGTCGTAACTCCTTGTCTGAATTAAGTGTCGTCTCTGGGAGCTGGCTTCAACTTTTGACTGGTTCCTACAGCGATTTCCCAAATAAATGCAATACAAAAGACGGCTGGAGTGGCCGAGCGGTTCTAGGCGCTTCAGTCCGGAACGGCGCTGCTGCTACGGTCGCCGGTTCGAATCCTGCCTCGGGCATGGTTGTGTGTGATGTCTTTAGGTTAGTTAGGTTTAAGTAGTTGTAAGTTCTAGGGGACAGATGACCTCAGATGTTAAGTCCCGTAGTGCTCAGAGCCATTTGAACCAAGCAATACAAAAAGTTATTCAGACATGTTTCTCTTTCAGGTAACTATCGCAAGTCAACAAACACACGGAAACAAACAATTGAAAAATGCCCACACATAGCCAACCAAACTACTAAGCTCGCAGCCAAGTGCTTTATTGATCCAAGAAGGGGGTACAGGAAGACACGTAGCGGTATTTGAGTACTCCCAACATTAGCATACAATATTCGAATTTCGAGAACGTCATAACACCACCGCAAATGACTTGTTAGAGAGTGAAACCTATGTTTTTGTGTTATCAGAAGAGCCAACACCGTGTTACGAGTGGAGGCCGAAATGCACGCGTTTTAGCTGACGCAGGCTGGCGTGAGTAGGGAAGAACTATACTGACGTGAGGTCTGGAACATGACAAGGAATTAGAATTCAGAAAGCGGTCGTAATTAGTTTGATACTTAATTTTAATCCATTAATGATGAACGTCGCTCTTGACGGTACATGATTCACAATATTATTTGTTCAGAATACATTCTTGAAGCTAGTAATTATAGTAACTGAATATGGCGCCTTGCTAGGTCGTAGCAAATGACGTAGCTGAAGGCTATGCTAAACTGTCGTCTCTGCAAATGAGAGCGTATGTAGACAGTGAACCATCTCTAGCAAAGTCGTCTGTACAACTGGGGCGACTGGAGGGAGTCTCTCTAGAAAAGACCTGCCGTGTGGCGGCGCTCGGTCTGCAATCACTGATAGTGGTGACACGCGGGTCCGACGTATAGGCCTACAATTTTTTTTTTCTTTATTGAATTTCAATTCCCCCCGAAGGGGGCGGGCTGGCAGCAGCTTAGTATGCCGCTCTTCAGCCTACAGATTTTGTGAGAAAGATCAAGAAAATAAATAATAAAAAACAGGCGATAAAATCGGAGACTTAAAGAGTAACATGGCGAAAAGAAATCGTGGAAATTAAAACAAACACCAGAGGGATGATGATGCTAATAAAATACATACGAAGCAGACAGGGAAAACAATAGACAGACAATTAAAAAACACGGCGACAGTCTGGATTCTGTTCGCAAAAGACATAAAATTCACACTTAGTGACAGCATGGTTTCTGTTCGCAACACGAGAAAGACAAACAACACTGAATAGTCACTGGAACACTGCACTAAAAAGTTGGCAAATGTGACATACCACAGTCGAGAGCAGGTGGGGGGAAACTGGACAGAAGATGTGAAAACAAAAAAGGGGGGAAAGGAGAGTAAAAGCGAAGGGGGGAACCGGGAAAGGAGCTGATGGAGGATGAGGACCCATAAGAAGGGTGGGGGGCAGACGCGACAGGGAGTGGAGGCCTACTAACGGACTACGGCCGATTTAAAGGCTACCACCTAGCAAGTGTGGTGACTGACGGTGACACCACATACGTCATGTGTTCCCTTACGACAAGCAGTTTTCAATCCTTTATGTGTGGTATGAGCTGTTATCAGTAATCGCAGATTCTCGGTGAGGTGCAGATCCATATAACTGTAAGACAACGCGTGGATCCGCAGTGAGAGCTGTTGCGGCTGCAGGCGCTGGCGAGTTATAAATGAGGCGCTTGCGGCCAGCAGCGTATTTGTATTTGTTCAGGGCGCCGCCGTCGGGTGGCGCAGTGTGTACCGGCAGATGCTAATCAGGCGGCCATGATTTATCGCCCAGATGAGCTCCCGCTGTTAATGTCTAATTATCGTCCGCGATCGAGTACCCAGCGGCGGCGCGCCTCAAAGCGGCTCACCTGCCCTCCTCGTGTGTGTGTGTGTGCGTGCGAGCGCACCGGACCTTATCGCCATCAAGTATTCCATTTGTGCAGTCACGACCGGCCCGGTCACACCTTTCACCCACGTGGAATGTGCTGCTCGCTCAGGGTACCTGCACTTGCTATTGTAAAACATCGCACCTGTATCTGAATCAAAACTAGTGCTCAAGCAGTACCGTCTGGATCAGTCTGTGTTTGATCTAACGCCAGCTAACTGTGGAAGTGCTGTCTGTTATGTGAATTTAATGTTCTCTCGTTTCTTTAGTGGCAGAATAAGCTTGTAACTAAACGTTACTAGGAGATACGAACAGCAGTATTGTATAACAGCAGTATTGTATTTCACATAGTAGGTTGCATGGTAACAACGAATAATATACAAGGTGATCAAGAAGTCAGTATAAATTTGAAAACGTAATAAACCACGAAATAATGTAGATAGAGAGGTAAAAATTAACACACGTGCTTGGAATGACATGGGGTTTTATTAGACAAAAAAAAAAGTTCACAAAATGTCCGACAGATGGAGCTGGACAGCAAAACGTCAGTGACTGCTACCGTGACGGGTGAGAGGTAAGCCGATATGTTACAGAATCGCATCATCCCCAGCCTGGCTGATAAACACCTGCTGGAACGTACGATGTTTATGCAGGATGGCGCTCCACCCCACATCGCTAGACGCGTGAAAGATCTCTTGCGCGCGCCGTTTGGTGATGATAGTGTGCTCAGCCGCCACTTTCGTCATGCTTGGCCTCCCAGGTCCACAGACCTCAGTCTGTGCGATTATTGGCTTTGGGTTTCCTGACGTCGCAAGTGTATCGTGATCGACCGACATCTCTAGGGATGCTGAAAGACGACATCCGACGCCAATGCCTCACCATAACTCCAGACATGCTTTACAGTGCTGTTAACAACATTATTCCTCGACTACAGCTATTGTTGAGGAATTCTGGTGGATATATTGAGCATTTCCTGTAAAGAACATCATCTTTGCTTTGTCTTATTTTGTTATATTAATTATTGCTATTCTGATCAGATGAAGCGCCATCTGTCGGACATTTTTTGAACTTTTGTATTTTTTTGGTTCTAATAAAACCCCATGTCATTTCAAGCAGGTGTGTCAATTTGTACCTCTCTATCTCCAATATTCCGTGATTTATTCAGTTTTCTAATTTATACTGACTTTTTGATCACCCAGTACTTTACGAGACACAATACGGCTCGGTGACTGGATATAACACAATACCATCTAACAAATTCTGTAAATACTCTGAATATAACCTGCAAGAGAGGCAGTAGTTGTTTCTCATCATCATAATTATCATCGTCAACAGCAAACATTGCAATAACAGCAACAGTGTAAATCGTTAAATCACGTCTTATTGGGTCCGTCCTTGTGTATTTTGCTGTGCCTGCCTTTTCTTCGCCCTACCGATATTCGTCCTCCCTCTTTTTTCGGGTATATTTCGAGAGTGACTTTTGTGTTGTTTTCTTGCTTTCCTTTTACATGTCTTCCAAATTATTTCTGTACCTCACCATTTCTTTTTTCAGATTAAATATGATTAATTCTTTCCCAATATGATGGAACCACTTTAACCACCAAAGGCTGTCAGTTTTATTTCTTTAATGGACCACGCATATAAATTACATTACTCACCAGTTTCGCCCTTATGCCACTATCAAATGTCTCCATTATAATACCAAGCCTACCGTAAATATGTAACACAAATTAATAACAAATATTACACTTCTATATTATAAAAAATGGTTCAAATGGCTCTGAGTACTATTGGACTTAACATCTACGGTCATCAGTCCCCTAGAACTTAGAACTACTTAAACCTAACTAACCTAAGGACATCACACACATCCATGCCCGAGGCAGGATTCGAACCTGAGACCGTGCGGTCGCGAGGTTCCAGACTGTTGCGCCTAGAACCGCTAGGCCACTCCGGCCGGCACACCATTGCTGAAATAGTCTCTATGTTTATTGTCATTACACAAAATATGGGTTATGTTAAGTGAGATATATTGAGTGTAATTTATTGGGTAGGGTATTCTATGAAAAACGATTTGCATCTACTTGGTGTTTCACATTACCACTTACAAAGTACCGGGAGTTGTAGAGGGGAATTAGCAGATTAAGTCTGAATAAGGTACCCATGCCGGATACGTACCGCTTGGATTCAAAATAAATTTGACGCTGGTATCTGTTTCAAATCTTCCGCTTCAAGGTACTCACACAGCGGAGACAATGAGCTCTGACTGACATGCTCTAACGGACCCCATGGCATTGGCAATGTCTCCTGGTTCTCTTCTACGTGACGAAGGACATCCTCTGGAAAGTGAAGGGTGCGGAACGCCCGTGGAGCAGCGCAGTCAGCCTTACCATCTGCGAACGTACCGGTTTCTCGCTGCCGTTGTTGTGGTCCGACAAATACAGTATATGATATAATTGCAACAGGAAATGCCGACAACGTTCTCTTCAGAGTGTGCGTACCGTGAAGCAGGAGATTTGAAAGTGATCCGATCTTCAAAGCTTATACAGGGTGAGGTACTAATTATTACCACCAAGGATAACTCGGAAAGTATGATAGTAGCTGAGAAGTTTGTGGGACAAATGTTGCATGGGACAATGGAGGCCATAATATGACGTTGGTTTTTTTTTTTTTTTTTTTCTAGGTGTGGTCACTATCAGAATCGACATTGTTTTTTTTCAATGGTATGCTATAATTTGGTACTTATTTTCTGATAGCGGCTATCGAGACGAATCCAATGATGTGTAACAGTTAGGTCTTTGACCGACCATTCCTATTCTGTATCGTTACTGGTGACGAGAAATGTTGTCTTTGTGCTAACAAGAGGAAAATAAAAGAGTGGTCGAGCTCAAACAAAGCCACAGCCACAAACAATGAACACCTTCGTAGCAACGTTCTACAATAGATATTCCGTCCCCAGTCCAAATATTCTAAAAGCAAAAGTCGGCTAAACAGTCACGTCTCATAAGACAGTCCTTAGAACTGGCGTGATACTCAGTCTCTCCTCAGTGAAAACAATGCTGATAACTATCTCAGTTAATTCACAACTAGCATACTCACGATGAGAGTGATACAGTTTTCTTCTAGAGTTAGGCTTGGCCTCTCGTTGTGCTCTGAGCTAATTTCGTGATAAATCTTCTGTCTTGTATCTTGTTGCTTACAATCTTCTCCTCTTACAACTCCTCCTCTCTGATGATTATATCAAGGCATATTTCGTCTCGATACTTCGTCTTCCACTGCAACAATGCTGTTTTGATATTCTGGAAGCTTGTGCCATCCGCGCGATTCAGTGAATCCAGAGGGCTTCTTTCAGTTGACTCTGGAATTAGGTCTTCTACATACAATCTTCTGACTTTCAACATCAATAAAATTGGCCCTCTCTTTCCCAGAAACTATCAATTTTTCCATCGATTAACGATACGTCCTGAAGCGTCCGTCACTACGTGACCCAGTCCCAGCACCAACTATCTCCTTTTACTTGCCGCCTTCTCGTTTGCAAGATTTTTCTCGGATAGAATATTTCTTGCTGGACCAAAGTGTCTCTTTACATATAAATGGTATAAAAGTAAGGTTACACAAAACATTGCAACATACCTACAGAAAATATTTAGTTTCTTTCACACTTAAGTATGTATAAATACACTTCTGGAAATTGAAATAAGAACACCGTGAATTCATTGTCCCAGGAAGGGGAAACTTTATTGACACATTCCTGGGGTCAGATACATCACATGATCACACTGACAGAACCACAGGCACATAGACACAGGCAACAGAGCATGCACAAAGTCGGCACTAGTACAGTGTATATCCACCTTTCACTGCAATGCAGGCTGCTATTCTCCCATGGAGACGATCGTAGAGATGCTGGATGTAGTCCTGTGGAACGGCTTGCCATGCCATTTCCACCTGGCGCCTCAGTTGGACCAGCGTTCGTGCTGGACGTGCAGACCGCATGAGACGACGCTTCATCCAGTCCCAAACATGCTCAATGGGGGACAGATCCGGAGATCTTGCTGGCCAGGGTAGTTGACTTACACCTTCTAGAGCACGTTGGGTGGCACGGGATACATGCGGACGTGCATTGTCCTGCTGGAACAGCAAGTTCCCTTGCCGGTCTAGGAATGGTAGAACGATGGGTTCGATGACGGTTTGGATGTACCGTGCACTATTCAGTGTCCCCTCGACGATCACCAGTGGTGTACGGCCAGTGTAGGAGATCGCTCCCCACACCATGATGCCGGGTGTTGGCCCTGTGTGCCTCGGTCGTATGCAGTCCTGATTGTGGCGCTCACCTGCACGGCGCCAAACACGCATACGACCATCATTGGCACCAAGGCAGAAGCGACTCTCATCGCTGAAGACGACACGTCTCCATTCGTCCCTCCATTCACGCCTGTCGCGACACCACTGGAGGCGGGCTGCACGATGTTGGGGCGTGAGCGGAAGACGGCCTAACGGTGTGCGGGACCGTAGCCCAGCTTCATGGAGACGGTTGCGAATGGTCCTCGCCGATACCCCAGGAGCAACAGTGTCCCTAATTTGCTGGGAAGTGGCAGTGCGGTCCCCTACGGCACTGCGTAGGATCATACAGTCTTGGCGTGCATCCGTGCGTCGCTGCGGTCCGGTCCCAGGTCGACGGGCACGTGCACCTTCCGCCGACCACTGGCGACAACATCGATGTACTGTGGAGACCTCACGCCCCACGTGTTGAGCAATTCGGCGGTACGTCCACCCGGCCTCCCGCATGCCCACTATACGCCCTCGCTCAAAGTCCGTCAACTGCACATACGGTTCACGTCCACGCTGTCGCGGCATGCTACCTGTGTTAAAGACTGCGATGGAGCTCCGTATGCCACGGCAAACTGGCTGACACTGACGGCGGCGGTGCACAAATGCTGCGCAGCTAGCGCCATTCGACGGCCAACACCGCGGTTCCTGGTGTGTCCGCTGTGCCGTGTATGGTGGGTCTGACACACCGGTGTCAATGTGTTCTTTTTTCCATTTCCAGGAGTGTATTTACAATCACAATCAGAGACTGAAGTGGCATGTTTTGAACACTCGAACCCAACTGACCGTTGTTGATTGCTGTCGTCCTCTATTGCTTTCACCCTATGGTGGAAGACTACACATGCCTTCAGCAACGGAGTCTAGATTTCGGAATTTCATACTCTCGTACTTCGGATTAAAATTAGTGAGAGTTTTGGTAATCACTATGACCTCTCTTTACAGTCTTTCATAAAACCTGCTTGGGATTCTTATCGAATCTGGTGGTCCCCTGGCTGCAAAGTATGATTCGTAACTGATGGTCTGTCTGTTTCTCCTCATTAGGATTGCCCTAGTGGTCTTAAGTAGTTTTCTGACATTTATTTTAACAGCACCAAGGTACACGTCTCCACAGCTACATAGAATTCTGTATATTCCTTTTTTCCGGCGGTTTGCGAGCATTCTTGGCTGACCTTATGTGTTCCTGCAATTATTATATCACCCAGTTCCTACTTCTTGCCTGTGTTTACCACATATTCCTTTCCCCTCCGATTCTGTGCAGTATCTCCTCATTTCGTACCTTATCAGTCCACCTAATTTACAACATTCGTCTGTAGCACCACATCTGAAATGCTTCGATTCTCTTCTGTTCCGGGCTACCCATTGTCCATGTTTCACTACAATACAATACTGTAATGCTCCATCCGTACATTCTCAGAAATTTCTTCCTCCTATTAAGGCCTACGTTTGATGCTAGTTGACTTATGTTGGCCTTTTTATTATTGCTACTTTTTATGTATTCCTTGCTCCGTCTGCCATTGGTTAATTTGCTGCCTACGTTGTAGAATAACTTAACTTCATCTACTTCGTGATCTTCAATCCTATTGTTAAGTATCTCGCTGCTCACATTTCTGCTACTTCTCATTACTTTCGTCTTTCTTCAATTTACTCTCAGTCCATATTCTGTGCTCATTAGACTGTTCATCGTATTCAGCAGTTCAAGTATTTCCTCTTCACTTTCACTGAGGATAGCTATGTCGTCAGTGAATCGAATCGTTGATATCCTTTCGCCTTGAATGTTAATTCCACTCCTGAACCTTTTATTTCCATCATTGCTTCTTCGATGAACAGTTTGGCGGAAGACTACATCGCTGTCTCACACCGTTTTTAATCGGAGTACTTCGTTATTGGTCGTCCGCTCTTATTATTCCCTCTGTCTCTCCCTACAGCTTATCCCCATTTTCCTCAGAATTTCGCTCATCTTGCACCATTTGACATCACCGAACACTTTTTCCAGGTTGACAAATCCTAAGGATGTGTCTTGTTTTTTCTTCAGTCTTGCTTTCTTTGTCGACTGTGACGTCAGAATTACATATCTGGTGTCTTTACCTTCTCTAAAGCCAAACTAGTTGTCATCTATCACATGCTCAATTTTCGTTTCCATTCTTCTTTTTCTTGTCAGAACTTGCTTACATGAGCTATTATAAGTGGAATTTCTGTTGCACTCCTAATGTTACCATTCTTGCTTTTAATTTCACCGACTTTCCTACATAGTAAGTCATTATCTCCTACAGTAATTTATTTTGCGATTTCTTCACATTTTTCCTGCAGTTATCTCACCTTGGCTTTGCTGCACTTCCTATTTATCTCACACCTCAGTGACTTGTATTTCTACATTTCTGAATTTCCCTGAACTTTTTGCACTTTCTTCTTTTCTCTATCAACTGAAGTATTTCTCCTGTTACCCATGGTTTCTTCGCAATTACGTTCTTTGTACTTACGTTCTTGTTTCCAGCTTCTGTGCTTGCTCTTTTAAGAGATTTCCATTCCTCTTCAACCGTGCTGCCTATTGATCTATTCGTTATTGCTGTTTCTACAGCCTCAGAGGACTTCAAGCGTAGGTCTTAATTTCCTCAGTACTTCCGTATAACACTTTTTGTGTATTGATGCTTCCTGACTAATCTCTTGTACTTCCGTCTGCTCTTCGTCATGACTACATTATGACCTGAATCCATGTCTGCTCCTGGGTATGCCTTCCAATCCAGTATCTGATATAATCTCTATCTGACCATGATGTAGTGTAACTGAAATCTTCCTGTATCTGCCGGTCGTTTCCACTCCCCATCATGTTGTTCTTGACCAGAGTATTTGCTATTACTAGCTGAAATTTGTTACAGAAATCAATTAGTCTTTCTTCTCTCTCATTCCTTGTACCAAGCTCATATTCTCCCATAACCCTTTCTACCACTCCTTCCCCTGTAACCACATTCTAGTCCCCCATGAGTTACAGATTTTCCTCTCCCTTTATGTACTATATTTTACACAAACGCACGCATACATGCACACACTTACACACACACACACACACACACACACACACACACGCATACACATACACATACACATACACATACACACACACACACACACACACACACACACACACACACGTGCACACACATACATATATATAAATAATTCCATCAAACATGTTGGGAGTTACCAGTTCAAAGAAAGAAATGCTGTGGGCCTTAGAACTAGCACATCTCACTGATAGAAATCGGGGTTGAGGGTAGGGCATGGCAAAAAAGAGCTACATGTACACATAACTTTGGAACACTAGGAGAAATTCAGTTAAATTTGGAACGGGTATATCATGTTATGTAGGAAAAATATTTTAGAGTTAATAAACTCTTACTGCCACTAGGAGTGGAGGTATTAAGGAGGTGATTGTGAAAATAGCTAATACTACGTTTTTCAGTATTGCTGGACTAACTGGCGACATTTCAGATGAAGTTTTACCCCTTTGAGTTTGGTAAATGGTAGAGAGGTTGTGATTACATATAGATATTGATTGCAATGATTTTGTAGGAGATTTTTGTTTGTTATTTGTCTACTGTATTTATAGTTTAAAATTTTTGTTAATAAATTAAGTTTGACTTTAACTTCTAGATTTCATTCCTTTCCTTTCTGATTTATACTGGGGATAAAAGCCAGTATCCAGTAACGTAAGGTATCATCAATTACTCAGAGTTTCAAAGTAGTCTGTTGCTTATTTAGGCAATGAATATAATACTGTCATAGAGCCGTGTGTTATTGACGTAAATTACCTATTTGCCGCATCTGTTCTTATCTTAAGCCTCGTAGACAGACGAGCTGTGATGTACGATGAGCATATAAATACAAGGTGAGTTCCATAAGAAAAAAGTTTATTGAATATATCCGTACAAATAATCAAAAATTTCAAAAATAATAACACCCTCTTGCGACAAAACACTTCTGTAGGCGGTGTTTCCATGCCTGGAAGGCATCCTGGAATGCCATTTCCGGAATGTCCTTTAGAGATGATGTAACATGCGCCTGTATGCGTTCAATCGTGTCCCAATGTTTTCCTTTCATGACTCATTTTAATCGAGGAAACAAAAAAAAAGTCAGCGGGAGCCAGGTCAGGACTGTAAGGAGGCTGGGGAACCAATGGGGTCTTGGTCCTGGCCAGGAAGTCGTTGACAATGAAGGCGCTGTGACTGCGCGTTGTCGTGGTGAACTTTCCACATGTCTTTGATGTCTCTTCGGCAGCGCGAGACACTCCTTTTCAGTTTTTTGAGCACTTCCAAGTAAAAAGCTGAGTTCACTGTAGTACCGGTAGGTACGAATTCGTGGTGGACAATGCATCTGACGTCAAAGAAGACAATGAGCATTGTTTTGATCCTGGACTTGATCATGCATGCTTTCTTGGGACGGGGCGACGATGGGGTGTGCCACTCTGAACTCTGCCTTTTTGTCTCAAGATCATACTCAAAAATTCATGGCTCATCACCAGTGATAACTAAGTTTAAAAAATGAGTATCATTTTCACACATTTACAACATTTCTCGGCACCGAAGCACTCGCAAGTTCTTGTGTTCGTCGGTCAACGCTTTTGGGACGAGTTTGGCACACACCTTTCTCATGTTCAAATCTTCGGCCACAATGCGGAAAACGGTTGTTTTTGACGTATTTAGAGTTTTTTATATCAATTGAACGCTCAGCCGTCTGTCAGAGTTCAAACAATTGCGCACATTTTCGTCGACTCGTTGCAGTTGATGGCCGTCCACTGTGAGGTTCGTCGGTGATCTCCTCTCGGCCCTCCGTGAACGACTTGTGCCATCGGAAAACTTGTGATCTGGACAAGCAATCATTCCAAAAGGCATGCTGAAATAATAGAAACGTTTCGGTGGCGGACTTCCCAAGCTTAACGCAAAATTTGCTAGCGTACCGTTGCTCTACAGAATGATCCATTTTGCCGTGTTACACAAACTCAAAACGTGGTTGAAAGAAACCCACGTCCAGACTCTCCGGCAGCTCGTAGCCGAATGAGGCAAAGAGCGTTTTGAAGCTAACACCCCCCTCCACTTAGCCCAACCGGTAACAACACGCTGTGGTGTACCGTTGGGTCAGAAAAAAATTGGTCGCAATAGTTGTGGAACGCACTCTGTACGTAGACAGTGGATTGTGAGAGCTCGTATGGAGCTCATGATTCGAAATCAATCAAATACTCATGAATCATCATTGGTAAAGCCTGTGAACCATATGACCACATCACGAAAAAATGGTATAATCATGAAAATTGCCTGTAACACAGATCTGTATCAGAGTAGCAGATTTACGCAGGTTTTACAAAGTAGCGACTGTCCTAAGCTTAGCAAAAAATAACGTCGGGCCACGTCTATTTCGATGTGAAGAATAGTCCTACCAAAACATAACTTTGAAAACACGACAGGAAATGCCTATGATGTTTCGATTTCACTCAAGTAACGTAAATAGAACTAACTTTAGCCCCTGGAAGCAAGTGTGTATCGTGTTATTGTTCAGTTTAAGGAATGTCAGGAATAGAATGCTTCTGGGTAAACATTAGTGCCTCTTATGGCCAACTTGAAACAAAAAAATGAACGAAGTAAACCACCTTTGCATACAATACTTGAAACTCGGAGACAAAAGAACAAAACAAGCATATGAAACATTTACATTCACTATCGCCGAAAAAGGTGAAGACCCATACATCACTGGGCAAGGTGATGCTCAGTGATTTTTGGAACTGCCATTAAGTGGTGGTAACAGATTATGCTCATAAGACGCAAGTCGTTACAGGAACACACTTCAGAAATCTTTAAATGAGTGTACAGTTTAAGGTGAAGCATTACGGGAATCAGTCCAAAGGGCTGTTTTTATTCCACTACAATAGTCCAGCTCATTCTACCCAGGTCACAGGCATAGATACCTTTCATTTTCGCTACTATCTACTACCCATGGCTGTGCTCACATATCCGCCGCCCTCACGTGTCTGCCTATTTGGGTGCGCCGCCCCCCCTCCCTCTCCCGCAAGCTCTCTCGATGCACGATGCATCAGCAACCGCAACATCACTGCCGAGCAGTGCCTTCAGAGGGGCATGGGCAGGAGCATGCATCTATGTATGCAACATGCTACTGAAGTAGCCATATATGCCATATATTATACAACGTGTACGTTATGCAATAAATAGCGTATAAGCATTGTACTGTAGCATGTAGCACATATCAGCCAATAAAAATATTTTCAAAAAAATGATAAAGATTAAAACTCAAAGAGTAAATAGCTTTTTCAAAGAGTAAATATCTTTCCCAGATTCGCGTAACATTCTTGAGATCAATAAGTATGTTGTACTACACAATTTTTAAAGTACCCTACGTTTTTCCCGAGACTTCACGCTTTCTCCAAACAAAATTTTATTGAAATTGGTGAAAACGTAACATGCAGTGTTTCTATCGCATTTGTAATATGAGTGTGAATAGAACGTTCTATTATAATATCTTTTTTCCCGTGATCCGATTTTGAATAAATAAAGCGCATACATAGCTCCAAGCTGTGCTCGAGCTCCCTGTGAAAACCCCATGAAAGTGATTGGCGTGTTCAAACAGAAAGATACGGCATTTTAGATAAAACATTAAATCACAATACTCTTTTCCTCGTGATCTAAATTTGATAAAATAGAGCCTATATGGTGCCCCAAGCTATGCTGAGTTTACTTGCAAAATAACCATGAAAATTCGTCTAGTAGATCGGACAACCGTGTTCAAAACATAGTTTTACAAAAAATGGCTCTGAGCACTATGGGACTTAACTACTGTGGTCATCAGTTCCCTAGAACTTAGAACTACTTAAACCTAGCTAACCTAAGGACATCACACACATCCATGCCCGAGGCAGGATTCGAACCTGCGACTGTAGCGGTCACGCGGTTCCAGACTGTAGCGCCTATAACCGCACGGCCACTCAGGCCTGCATAGTTTTACAGATTTGTGATTACTATAGACCTAATTCTGCCACATCCCTCCCGCATTCCATATTATTGTGACACGGAACCTAGTGAGTTCCTCCTCTCGCTTCTGATGAAGATACAATTCTGTGGCAGGCTTTTCTAGAACGACAAGAAGGTTATTTTCGACATCAACGTTTTATGAACAACCTGAATGCAACTTCCACAACAGAGGACTCTGCCGAGTCATGCATCGTTGGGATAAAAGTGTTGCTTTGAAGTAGGTTTGAGATCTCCGAAGTCTAGCCATATTCAGTAACCTTAGGTCACATACGCAGAATGAGCGCTTTGCGATTCGTCTTCTTGGTGGAATGTGGAAGTTGATAAAAAGTGCAGTGAAGAATCCCTTTTAAAACAAACTGTCTTTAGAATCGTTAGTAGCGGCAACTTCATCCACACCAGCAGAAATGACCCTCCCTGTTACCATTACCCTTTGCCGCACTTGTTTTCTTCGCTTTACCATTCCTTGTAGGAATCCTGACACATCGGCACATAAAGCACGGACCTGTAAACATTATTGTCGTCCCACTGGGACAATATTCAGTGGGCGTGAACTACAGTTTCCAGTCAGGCTATGATTTATGTTTCCCATAGTAACTCCAAATCTCACAGAGAAAAAACCGAGACAATTTCTTTGCAAATGTCATTGACGATGGCTGTAGATAGGTTCTTTCAAGGTGATAATTAAATATTTGTGAGTAACCCTCGCGTAAGTGGCATTGGTCTGTAGTCCAATACGGCAAGTGCATTGCATTTCGACTTGGCGCCCCTCGCAGTTTCAGGTGCGGAGTTAATTTGTTGCGGGCAGACGGGCGTTTGCATGGCAGCGCGCGAAAGCGGCGGCTCAGCTCGCAAGTTGGGAGTATCGCTGCGAGGGTACGGACTAGACAGGTGTCTGCGCCAGGAAGCCCCCTCCACCTCCCACCGCCACCTCCACCGCAGCCGCGGAGCTACCCACTTAATGGTGGCAGCACGAGGCATTATCAAGTTCATATACACTTGACGTTGCCTCAATAGGAACGAGGCGGGAGCTATGCGTTTAGCGGTCATGAATATTAAAGTAGCGACAAGTTTGAAATAGCAAAGCTGGAAACTAGGCTAAACTCAGTCGCGGCGTCTAAGAATACCGTCTTCCCTCAACCCCTCCGCATCCACTGCTGCTCCTCCCTGCCAACACTCTGGCAGCATCTTCCTCCTCCCCCCCCCTCCCCTTAGCACGTAGTTCGCAGCAAACAGAACGCTTCAGACGATCCGCTCAGTGCGTAGGTCGAATCGTGCATTAGCCCTGTGAGTGATAACACTGTCTAGCGTGAACTGCGTGTGTTAAATGGAGATTTAGATCTTACTGCGTGGGCCTCTTGGAACGATTTTTAACCGTTATTCCCATCCTTGTTTTAGTTACTCGGCTGCACATTATTTCCAGAAATTTTCGAAAACGTTATCTTCTATAAGATAGTGTTCTAATACCAAATTTATGCAATCACTTCAAGGTTGCTCTGTCTTTCACGAAGGTAGTTACTTACACTACAATAAATGCAAAATAAAAATAACTCCTTTTTTATATACGGCACTGCTACTAAACTTATGTTCAAAAAGTCCATAAATTCTCCATTGAAAGGAGACTGTAGTATTCATTTTAACATTTGACCACTAATTTACACAGACTTGTTTTTATAATATTCCTTATATATTTAAGATGAAAGAAAATAATCGTATTATTTGCGAAACTATGGTACTTCTTACAGAAACAAATTTCACAAAAGTTAACTACAAAGTAGAGAGACAAGAAAATAGAATCCCTGCTTTAATATTAGACAACTTCGTTCTCTACAAACAAAAAATCATCTCATACCATAAAAATGCCTCTTCGTGCTTCATTATCCATTATTTCTTACTATTTATCTGAAAGTACCTGCATATCTCGCTTTATTCGGGCTGATCACTAAGTCACTAGTCGTTCAACATTACTGCATTGGATAAACCGACTTTTTCCTTATAATTAAGTCCAGAGATTTCCTACATAGCACGAAGTTGTTTAACTGTCCTTTATTACTATCGGTATCGGTGTTATAGACTATCACGGTGTCTGTATCCAACCACACAAAGCGGGAAGTAAACGGAAAAAAGATCAATAAACAATCACGTGTGGTGGTTGGTTGATTGATTTGGGTGAAGCGACCAGACAGCTAGGTTATCGGTCCCATAGGATTAGACAGGGATAGAGAAGGAAGTCGGCCGTGATCTTATGAAGAGACCATCCCGGTATTTGTCTGAAACAATTTGGGGAAATCACGGAAAACCTAAATCAGGATGGCCAGGGGGTTTCAACCGCCGTCTTCCCGAATGCTAGTACAGTGTGCTAATCACTGCGCCACCTCGCTAGGTATCACGTGACATGGTAACTATGAATATGGTAATCCATATAATATCTGCCTCGTCTATACTGTTAAAATCTGCAGAGAAACTCATCTGATATCTTTGCACGAAATTTTGTGTGACGTATTAGTGCTCAGAGCTATAAATTATTATCAGATAACAGTAAGCCTGTCAAAAACGTTTGTTGTGAAACACAGACCAAAGTAAAGTTTTAATTCATGCTTCTTCGAGCGTTTGGTTCTAAAGTTGTAACACCTGTAAAATGAGAAGTTCTGACTAGACACAAGAACAAAATTAAAGGTTTCATAACAGACCTGCAATTTAGTTGTTGAAAATAAGGCGAAAAATATACCCTTTTACAACTGACTTTTGTGCAAAAATACAAGGCAGGTTTCTCTATACGTAGATGAGACAGGTATACTGTATATCGATTGCCGTAGTGCAAGATGCTATGACGTGTGACTGTTGGGATTGGGTTGGGTTGTTTGAGGAAGGAGACCAGACAGCGAGGTCATCGGTCTCATCGGATTAGGGAAGGATGGGGAAGGAAGTCGGCCGTGCCCTTTCACAGGAACCATCCCGGCATTTTCCTGGAGTGATTTAGGGAAATCACGGAAAACCGAAATCAAGATGGTCGGGATTGAACCGTCGTCCTCCCGAATGCGAGTCCAGTGTCTAGCCACTGCGCGTGTGACTGTTAATTGATCTTTTGCAGCTATGTGTTTCTGTTTGTTCCTGCTTTGTTTGGGTGGACGCAGATACCTCGGTATCGTGGTATAACGCCAAGACCGCTAGTCACGTACTACAAAAAAATTCGCAGTACATTTGAAATTTCAGAAATCTGCTTGAATAACCTTAGGTCACATGCGTGCAATGCGTACATTACGTTTCGTGGAGTTATATTGGGAGAATGTGAATGGCGATAAAAAGTCCTGTTTCTAGCAATTTTGTGCAGAATCCCTTTTAAAATAAGCCCCCTTTAGAATCGTCAATAGCTGCAACTTCATCCACTCCAGCAGAAATTACACACGCTGTCGTCAGCACTCTTCCCTCGCACTTGATTACTTTGTTCTCTACCATTCTTTGTAGGAATCGTGACACATACGCACCCAAAGTTCAGATTTGTAAATAATTAAGTCCATTGTTGTCGCACTGGGACCATATGCAGGAAGAATGTGGTTTCATTCCCATTCAGACCATCCAGGTTTATGTTTCAAGCAGTGACTCTAAATCCCACAGAACGAATGCTGGCATGCTTTCTTTGACTAGGCATTTGCCGATTTCCGACCCATTCTTTCCATTCTGATTCAAAATGGTTCAAATGACTCTGAGCACTATGGGACTTAACATCTGAGGTCATCAGTCCCCTAGAACTTAGAACTACTTAAACCTAACTAACCTAAGGACATCGCACACATCCATGCCCGAGGCAGGATTCGAACCAGCGACCGTAGCGGTCGCGCGGTTCCAGACTGAAGCACCTAGAAACGCTCGGTCACATCGGCCGGGTTTTCCATTCTGAGTTTATTTTGTCGCCGACGTAATATTAGATCTAGATTTTACTTTTGATATCGTCCAACGGTGTAATTCTCGTACATCCCATCGCTTGTAATCTTTACTAAATTCTCCGCGTAGTTTAACGTTTCCACACTCCTATTCTTTCTAATGTTGGTTATTTTCATGCTGCTTCGTCGTTGACGTTATTCGGCTAAAACATCAACAAACATTTAATCCCTTTATTCTCGTATCAGAAACATACATGTTTACAATGTTTACAGAGTTATGATTATATTACTTTTTTGCAAAACTTCGCCACTTCCAATGCACTTTCTGCTCAATGGTGAAGTTCATTTTCTGTGCAAGAGGCTGGGCATTTAACAGTGAGTACATTACTTCCAGAAACTTTTGATAAGCTCGTGCTCTGAAAGGTAGCGTTCTAACAGGAAGCAATTGCAGCCGTTACAAGGCTGCATACAGTTCCGCAAACGAATAACTCACGCTGCAACAAGTAGATGAATAAAAATAAATCATTTGCCACACACATTTCGTTGCTTACCTGTTTCACCGTGTCGTAAGCACAGTTATACCCTGGATCGGATATGACATGAAGCTGGATCAAGGAAAGCTCTTTATGCAGGAAGTACATTTTCTCGATCCGTGTACTCGTGTAAACAAGTTGGCAACTTCCATTTCTTAAAGATGATATCCTAAGATATACGAGTGGATGCAGTTTTGTGTCTTAAACACTAAAAGGCTCTCCATTCAGTACAGCATTTAACGTAACGTCCGCTGGGACTTAAAGCAGGTTTATGACTGAGTATAAATATTAATATTATTAATACCCAGTAGGATTTAAAAGATATAGCCATATTATGTGGTTGTTGCAGTCTTTAGTCGGAAGAATGATTTGATGCAGCTCTCAGTGCTAGTCTATCCCATGCAAGCTAGCTTCTTCATCGCCGCTTTCTTTTCTTTTCTTTTTTTTTTTTTTTTTTGTGCCAACTTCTTCATGTCAGAGTAGCACTTGCAACCCACGTCCTCAATTATTTGTGTCGATGTATTCCAGTCTCTGCTTCCCTCTACAGTTTTTGCCCTCTACAGTTCCCTCTAGTATCAAGGAAGGCATTCCCTCATGTCTTTTAACAGATGTCCTATCATCCTGTCCCTTCTCCTTCCTTTCCACATATTCCTTTCCTCTCCCATTCAGCACAGAACCTCCTCACTCCTTACCTTATCAGTCCACCTAATTTTCAACATACGTCTGTAGCACCACATCTGAAATGCTTCGATTTTCTTCTGTTCCGGTTTTCCCATGATCCATGTTTCAGTACTACACAATGCTGTACTCCAGACGTACGTTCTTAGAAATTTCTTCCTGAAATGAAGGCCTATATTTGATACCAGTAGACTTCTCTTGGTGAGGAATTCCGTTTCTGCCAGTGCTAGACTGCCTTTATTGTCCTTCTTGCTCCGTCCGTCATTGGTTATTTTACTGCCTAGGTAACAGAATTCCTTAACTTCATGTACGTGACCATCAATCCTTATGTTAAGTTTATCGCTGTTCTCATTTGAACTGCATCTCATTACTTTCGCCTTTCTTCGATTTACTCTCTGTCCATATTGTATACTCATTGTTCAGCACATCATGTAAACCACTCAGGATAGCAATGTCGTCAGCGAATCGTTTCATTATTAACCTTTCACCTTGAATTTTAATTCCACTCGTGAACCTTTCGTTTTAATCCGAGCACTTCGTTCTTGGTCGTCCACTCTTATTATTCCCTCTTGGCTCTTGTACATGTTGCATATTACCCGCCTCTCCCTGTAGCTCACCTGTATTTCTCTCAGAATTTTGAACATCTCGCACCAATTAACATTGTCGATTGCTTTTTCCAGGACGACAAATCCTATGAACGCGTCTTGGTTTTTCTTTAGTCTTGCTTCCATTATCAACGGTAACGTCAGAATTGCCTCTCTGGTACCGTTACCTTTCCTAAAGCAAAACTGATCGTCATCTAGCGCATCCTCAATTGTCTTTTCCATTCTTCTGTATATTATTCTTGCCAGCAACTTGGATGCATGGGCTCTTGAGCTGATTGTACGATAATTCTCGCGCTTGTCAGCTCTTGCAGTCGTCGGAATTGTGCGGATGATATTTTTCCAAAGACAGATGGTATGTCGCCAGAATCATACATTCTACACACCAACGTGAGTAGACGTTTTGTTGCAACTTCCCCTAATGATTTTAGGAATTCCGGTGGAATGTTATCTATCTCTTCTGCCTCATTTGATCTTATGTCCTCCAAAGCTCTTTTAAATTGTGATTGTAATACTGCGTCCCCTACTTATTCTAAATCGACTCCTGTTTTCTCTTCTATCACATCATACAAATCTTCTCCCTCATTGAGGCTTTCAACCTATCCGCTCTCTCCTCTGCATTTAGCAGTGGAATTCTAGTCACACTTTTAATGTTACCACACTTGCTTTTAATGTCACCGAAGGTTGTTTTGTCTTTGCTGCATGCTGATTCTGTCTTTTAGACAATTTATTTTTCGATTTCTTCACATTTGTCATGCAGCCATTTCATCTTAGCTTCCCTGCACTTCCTAATTATTTCATTCGTCAACGACTTGTATTTCTGTATTCCTGAGTATACCGGAACTTTTTTGTACTTCCTCCTTTCATCGATCTATTGAAGTATTTCTTCTGTCACCCATGATTTCTTCGCAGTTACCTTCTTCGTACATATGTTTTCCTTTCCAACTTCAGTGATGGTGCTTTTTAGACATGTCCATTCCTCTTCAACTGACTGCCTACTGAGCTATTGGTTATTGCTGTATCTATAGCCTTAGAGAACTTAAAGCGTATCTCGTCATTCCTTAGTACTTCTGTATCCCACTTTCTTGCGTACTGATTCTTCCGGACTAATCTCTTAAACTTCAACCTACTCTTCATCACTTCTGTATAGTGATCGGAGACTATATCTGCTCCTGGTACTCCTTACAGTCCAGTATCTGATTTCGTAATCTTTGTCTGGCCATGATCTAATCTAACTGAAATCTTTCCGTATCACCCGGCCATTTCCAAGTATATCTCCTCCTCTTGTGATTCTTGAACAGAGTATTCGCTATTACTAGCTGAGACTTGTTCTCACTCCTCGTCTGAAGCCCATATTCTCCTGTAACCTTTTTGCTACTCCTTCCCCCACAACTGCATTCCAGTCCCCGATGACTATTAGATTTTCATCCCCCTTTACATAATGTATTACCCTTCCAATAACCTCATCCACTTTCTCAATATCTTCATCTTCAGCTTGCGACGTCGGCATGTATACCTGAACTATCGTTGTTAGTGTTGGTTTGCTGTCGATTCTGATTAGAAAAATCAATATCACTGAACTGTTCATAGAAACACACTCTTTGCCCTACCTTCCTATTCATAACGATTCCTACTCCTGTTACAACATTTACTGCTGTTGTTGATATTACCCTATACTCATCTGACCAGGAATCCTAGCCTTCACTTCACTGACTCCTAGTATATCCAGATTGAGCCTTTGCATTTCCCTTTTCAGATTTTTTAGTTTCCCTACTATGTTCAAGCTTCTGACATTCCACCCCCCGATCCGCAGAACGTTACCATTGCGTTGATTATTCAAGCTTTTTTTCTTTTCTTGGCAGTCCCAGAGAACCAAATGGGGGACTATTGCCGAGTCTTTTGCCAATGGAGAGATCATCGTCCCACTTTTCAATTACAGGCCACATATCCTGTGGATACACGTTAAGTGTCTTTAATGCAGTGGTTTCCATTGCCTTTTGCATCCTCATGCCGTTCAATGTTGATTCTTCCGTCTTTATAGGCACTTTCCCACGCCTAGGACAAGGGAGTGAACCTCTGTCCGCTCCTGCGCCCTCTTTTGACAAGGGCGCATAACAATTGCGAATTACGTCCTCTCAACAATGCATGCTGTAATCAAGCCTAGCACTTCTTTACGTTGTTAGCCCCAATACAGTTCACCTTAACGAACCTATTCCGTGATTAAATAGCTGTACCCTTTCTTTTCATCCACTCTTGTAGTCAAGCTTTGCCACAAAGTTCTTTTTTTCTCCACAATTGTATATAGTACCTTCTCATTAGTTATTTGATCTACCTGTCATTCGTATGTAGGACCAAATTTAAACAACTTCTTTCTCTTTTTTTCTATCTGCATATTGTCCACGTTTCACTTCAATATGAGACTACACTCCTGATGGAATAGACAATTCATCACCGATATTTATTAGGATTCGATATAGGAGTTTTAGTCCCGACAATCATAGCGCATGTACACTATACATACAACACGATGCTTACGAAAGATTTATTCTAATGGAACGGAAATTGGTAGATGTGTTGTGAATGTACAGACAAACAAATTATTAATAGTTCAGAATGATTTGAGGCTTTACTCAAAATAAAGAGCTTCACAAATTGAGCAAGTCAATGACGCGTTGGTCAGCACCCGGCAAACATGAAAGCCGTTATTCGGCCTGGCATTTATTGATAGAGTTTTTCAATGACCTCCTGGTGGATATATTATCAAATTCTGTCCAATCGATGTGTTAGATAGTAAAACTACCGAGATGGCTGGGGAGAGATCTGGCGATTTGGCAAGCACGGAACTAGCAGTAGAAACTTCACCGTGTTCTGGCGGGCATTACCTTGCTGAAATGTAAGCCCAGGATGGTCTGCGATAAAGGACTACAAAGTGAGCTGGTTGGATGGCTCTACCCATAATGCTTCAAATGTTCTCAGCTGGAAGAGATCCTACGACCTTACTGGTCAAGGTAGGACTTGACAAACACGAAGAGAAGCAGTAGAAATTCCATCGTGTGCGAGCTAGCATTATCTTGCTGAAACGTAAGCACAAGAAGGCATGCCATGAAGGGCAGCCAAACGGGGCACAGAATATCGTCGACGCACCGCCGTGCTGTAGGAGCACCGTGCATAACAACCAATCTCTTCGGTCTGAAATGTCATTGACTGGAGTAGAGTTGTCTTCAGTGATGAGACCCCCTTCGAACTGTGCTCCAATAACCTGTGAAGATGTGTGTGGAGGTGCCTCGAACAGCGATGGTATACCAACCTGACTGTCACCCGCTATACGTCTCGACAACCAAGAGTGATGGTGTCGGGTGCCATTTCTTTTAACAGCACTACCTCCTCGGTTGTCATCCGCGGCACCCTTACTGCACAGTGGTACGTCAACTATATGTTATACCCCGATTTGTTGCCCTAGGATACATTTTAACAAGAAAATGCCTGCCCGCACGCGGGAAGCGTTTCTACTAATTGTCTTCGTACGTTGAAAACGCTACATTGATCAGCAAGGTCGCCGCTACTCTCCCCAACTGAGAAAGTTTGTAGGATTATGGACAGGGTCCTCCAGTTCGTTCGGGATTTGGGTGATCTAACACATGAACTGAACTGGATTTAACATGATTTAACAACTCTTGCAGTCGGTGCCGAGCCGAATAACTGATAGCTTAAGGGCCAGAGGTGGACCAACGCGTTACTGACTTGCTCAAATAATGAAGCTCGTTTTCTTGAATAAATCATCCAATTTTCTGAAATTGTAATCGTTTGTACATCTGTACGTATACATCACATCCACATTTTATTTATTTTTTAATTTATTTTATTTTATTTTATTTTTTTATTTTATTTTATTTTATTTTTATTTACTTATTTATTTATTTATTTTTTTTTTTTTTTTTTTGAGAATGTATGTTTACGTTGTGCACGAGTCTTCTGACATTGCCAGTTGGCTTTGAAGAACTATTATACAATATGTGATCAAAAGGAGTCACCGGCCGAAGTGGTCGAGCGGTTCTAGACGCTACAGCCTGGAACCGCGCGACCGCTACGGTCGCAGGTTCGAATCCTGCCTCGGGCATGGATGTGTGTGATGTCCTTAGCTTAATTAGGTTTAAGTAGTTCTAAGTTCTAGGGGACTGATGACCTCAGAAGTTAAGTCCCATAGTGCTCAGAGCAATTGTTTTTTTCAACAGGAGCCGGACACTCCCAGAAACACACGTTTTTCATATTAGGTGCACTGTGCTGCCACCTACAGCCAGGTACTCCATATCGGCGACCTCAGTAGTCATTAGACATAGTGAGAGAGCAAGATGTGGCGCTCCGCGGAACTCACGGATTTCGAACGTGGTCAGGTGATCGGGTGTCACTTGTGTCATACGTCTGTACGCGAGACTTCCACACTCCTAAACATTCCTAGTCCACTGTTTCCGATGTGACAGTAAAGTGGAAACGTGAAGGGACATGTCATCATCATCATCTTCATCATCATCATCATCAGCCAATTCAATCATTAGATGATGTGGCCTCTTCGAGTCGTGGATTCAGGTAGGTTTTCAGAAGTCTTCTCCAAGTGGGACGGTCTTGGGCAGTTCTCTGCCAGGTGTTACCAGCGATCTTCTTGATGTCTTTGTCCCATCTGTCTGGTGGTCTTCCTCTAGGCCTCCGGTGCTCTCTCGGACTCCACTCCAGTACTAGCTTCGTCCATCTGTTGTCTTTTCTTCTTGCGACGTGGCCAGCCCACTGCCATTTCAAGGAACCTACTCTGTCTAGGATGTAATTAACCTTCGTCACAGACCGGATGTCATCTGCCCTTTTCCTATCCTTTCTTGTATAGCCCAGCATTGATCTCTCCATGGCTCTCTGTGCTGTCCTAAGTTTCCCTTTTGTGAATGAGTTCAGTGTCCATGTCTCGCATCCGTACGTCATCACAGGAAGAATGCATTGATCAAATACTGCTTTCTTCGGATTTACTGGCATTTTTGATCTGAATACTTTTGAATTCTTCCCAAATGCTTGCCAACCAAGCTTGATGCATCGATAGATTTCTGGTCTTATGTCTCCCTTCATATTTATAATCTGGCCAAGGTAGACATACTCATTGACCTCTTCTAGTAGACTGTCCTTGACTTTCACATCTCTAGCTGGGACCCATTTGTTGGATATTACTTTTGTTTTGGAAAGGTTCATGTTCAAGCCAACCAGCTGACTTTCCGATGCAAGATCTGTAACTAAGTTTTGGAGCTCTGCGAAGTCTTTGGCCAGTTTCATCAGCAAATCTGAAGTTGGTAAGCCTTCTTCCATTAATTCTAATTCCCTTACCTTCCCAGCTCAGCTTTGACATAGCCATTTCCAATACAGCACAAAAATGTACAGGCCGACCTCGTCTGTTGACTGACAGAGACCGCCGACAGTTGAAGAGGGTCGTAATGTGTAATTGGCAGACATCTATCCAGACTGTCACATAGGAATTCCAAACTACGTCAGGATCCACTGCAAGTACTATGACAGGCGTGAGGTGAGAAAACTTGGTTTATGATCGAGCGGGTGCTGACAAGCCACACATCACGCCGGTAAATGGCAAGAGTCCCCTCGCTTGGTGGAATGAGCGTATACATTGGACGATTTAACAGTGAAAAAAACGTTCTGTGGAGTGACGAATCACGGTACACAATGTGGCGATTCGATGGCAGGGTGTGGGTAGTGTCAACAGTAAAATTCGGTGGCGGTGGTGTTATTGTATGGTTGCGGTTTTGATGGAAGGGACTTGCACCCCTCATTGTTTTTGCTGGCAATATCACAGCACAGGCCTACATTGATGTTTTAAGCACCTACTTGCTTCCCACTGTTGAAGAACAATTCGGGGATGGCGATTGCATCTTTCAACACGATCGAGCACCTGTTCATAATGCACTGGCCGTGGCGGCGTGGTTACACGACAATAGCATCCCTGTAATGGATTGGCCTGTACAGAGTTCTGATATGAATCCTACAGAATACCTTTGGGATGTTTTGGAACGCCGACTTCGTGCCAGACCTCATCGACCGTCATCGATACCTCTTCTCAGAGCATCACTCCGTGAAGAATCGGCTGCCGTTCCCCAAGAAACCTTCCGGCACCTGACTGAACATATGCCTGCGAGAGTGGAAGCTGTCATCAAGGCTATGGGTGGGCCAACACCGTATTAAATTCCAGCACTACCGATGAAGGGCGCCACGAACTTGTAAGTTGTTTTCACCCAGGTGTCCGGATACTTTTGATCACATATTGTGTCATGTGACTGTGACTCGTTAACAACTCGTCAAAGCCGATTACAATACGATCTACGTACTTATGTGGCCTGAGTTTGAAATATACAATTAAAAATCATATTAAATGTAAAAAGGTAGTCTGTATTTCATTACCTCTCTACTTTGGCCATAGTTAACTTGCGGCCTCCACGGCAGATTGCTTCTGCTAATTTTAGTGTGTCATATCTTACTGTAATTTCGTTGTCTTCGCCTGAATTGTTTTAATTAGTTCATAATGAAGGTAAAACACATACTGAACTCTTTTAGAAAATTAATAAATGCAGCAGTTTTGACGTTAGGCTCGATAAATCGCAACCTCATCAGACGTGTTCTGCATTTATATGGGAGTACCAATAAAAGCTGCACAAACGCCGTTACAAGAATTTAGCTTATTGTCATTCCATTTAAAATTAGGATGTATCAGTCTGTCCTCGAACCAACAATCATTATTCGAATAATAAAAGAAGTCCTTAACGGTCCTCAGTTTACAGCGGTTTGTAAGTCAGTTGTCGATACGAGCGGGACTGTATACCGCAGATCGGTCACATGTGAGTGGCGGCTGGCGGACCTAGAGCAGAGGGAGGCCGCCTCGCTCGCGGGCAGAATCCTTCGCGACAAGCGGCGCCGATGAAGAGGGCCGTAACGATCCGGTGGGCTCGTTAGGTTGCTTGTGTTTCTTCGTCGCAAATACGGCGAGAACCAGGCGAATCGACGCTTCTTACCGAAGGCGGGCGATTCTGGCTTTAATGTTCGACGCGCTGTCACCGAATTACCGATGACTTCGTGTTAGAGAGGCGCCCCCTGGTGAGACCCACACAGAAAAGGACAAACTTCTGTGTATGCCAAAACCGTGGCTCACGTTCGGTGAAGCTGTAAGTCTTCAAGTAGATAGACACCGTCCTCCGTCTGTCCATACACAGTCTGTCCCAGATCCGTTAGGAGTGCTTGTGCGATATTCCAAACTGCCATGCCATCTACTGGTGAGTTGCGGCGTTACGATCTACGAAGTTTCAAAAACAGCTCTGTAGAAAATCGAAGCACTAGCGCTGCTGCAGCAGGCGACCTGGCCGCGAATGTAAGAGTACATGCCTGACACTCGTCAGAAAAAGGCAGTGGAGCAGTTCTTTTGAGTCCTCGAGCGTTTGTGGGCTAGGATTCAGTCCGATTACCGACAGGCAGGTTCCTGGCTCCTCCTCTGCGACAACACACCAGTCCGAAAAGCGAATACTGTGCATAAGTTTTTGTCCAGCAAATGAATCACAGTTCTCGATCATCCTCAGTATCCGTCGGATTTGGCGCCAGCCGACTTTTGGTTTTTCCCCAAATTGAAGTTAGCAATGAAAGGACACCGTTACGAAGCAATGAAGGGCGTCTAAGAAAACTATACTTCAGCATTAAATGCAACTTCTACAAAGAACTACAGTTACCGTTTCAAAACGCTTTTAAAATTATTTCAGCTAAGTTTTCATTCTGAGGGAGGCTATTCTAAATAAAAACAGTAACTTTGTGAACATAATCCATGACTTATTTTTCATAGCTGCAGTCCTAACGGGCTGTGCCTGATTGGCCGAGCGGTCTGGGGGCTGCAGTCATGGACTGTGCGGCAGTTCCTGGCGGAGGTTCGAGTCCTTCCTCGGGCATGGGTGTGTGTGTTTGTCCTTAGGATAATTTAGGTTAAGTAGTGTGTAAGCTTAGGGACTGATGACCTTAGCAGTTAAGTCCCTTAAGATTTCACACACATTTGAACATTTTTGAGTCCTAACGGAACTAGGGCACACTGTCTTCTAATCTCTTCACCTCTACATACTATTTCACTCAATTTACTTGACAATGTATTTGTTTGTTCTTCTTGTTTGAAATAATTGTTAATTAAGAGTACCTGTTTTCCACAAAAAAAGGATTAGTTTTGTAAATCGAATATTAACTGAATTTAGCCAAACTCATCACTGTTAGTGAAAGGCTATCATGCTGCGTCATGGACGTAGGGGGCTCCAAGATCCAAATTATGAGTCAAGCTGATATTCTGTAAGGATCGCAGTAAGAAAGACGTAGACTGTAACAAACAAAACAGGAATGGAATAAAAACAATAAACTGAAACGTACAAAAGCTGCATGATACAGATTATTTCAATAAATACCTAATAAAAATAGAGTTGCTCTGATAGTAGACTAGGAAGTAGGAAGAGACGAAGGTAAATGGAACAAGATCAGAAAACACTGAAAGGTGTAGCAGAAGAAACAAATGGAATAAGAAGAAAGGAATGATCTGAGCGAAATGGTGGGAAATTAGAGACGAACAAGACGTATTGCTGAGTTGGGTGGAAAACTATGGAGATACAAAGAACAGCAACTCAGAACAAGTGTCAAGAGATTCAGAACAACAATAGGAGAATATCGAGGCAAAAGAAGAGGAAAGCGAAGATGCGAAAATGCCAACAATACGAGAAGTGAAGCCTTTGATATACAAATTAAAAAGTGATGATGATGATGATGATGATGTTTGGTTTGTGGGGCGCTCAACTGCGTGGTTATCAGCGCCCGTACAATTACCCAATCTTTGCTCAGTCCAAATTCGCCACTTTCCTGGAAATTAAAAAAAAAAAAAAAAAAAAAAAAAAAGTATCTGTACATCTGATGACGATGGGACAGTGTCAGAATATGTTACTCAACCCCTAAAATGTTCAATGTATGCACTAGTAATTGACACAGACTCTACTGAAAAGTGGAAATATGCCAGAGGTATCGTAAACTGGCATAATATGCCTTGTATATAATTGAGGTGAAAAGCTATCATTTGAAACTTCTTGCAAAATTTTGCTGGATGTGAAACAAATCTCCACTGCCTGTTTGTTCATTTAGAAAAAGACATTTAATAGTACTACAATTTCAACGTTGTACAAAGTACTTAAAGAACAAGGTATCCTTAACCAATGACGAAGATGCATTTAGTTGGCACCGAAACGTATCAAAGGCAAAATTAAAAACGGATGACAAAATGACTAGGAGCTTAAACTGTACACGTGGATTTAAAAATGCAGTGGTATATCTAAGGTTCTGTTCAGGTTAGAACTCCATTAGACAAGACAGATACAATAATGATGAAATCTAGTGAGACTGATGAATCTGCAGATGGTACTGTAAATGTAGAAAGAAACACAAACATCCTTATAGAAATATGTGAAGCAATGGAAGCAGAAGTAGCTAGAAGTAAGACTCGCTGTAAATGAAAAATATTCATAATGTATGACAATATCAAATTATGCAAACTTACAAATACTTTACGACTGGCGGCCGGTGTGGCCGAGCGGTTCTATGCGATTCAGTCTGGAACCGCGTGACCACTACGGTCGCAGGTTCGAATCCTGCCTCTGGCATGGATGTTTGTGATGTCCTTAGGTTAGTTAGGTTTAAGTAGTTCTAAGTTCTAGGGGACTGATGACCTCAGATATTAAGTCTCATAGTGCTCAGAACCATTTGAACTATCTGAACTTAAGGACTTCCTGACTACAACAACAACATACCTTAAAAGTATTATTTACATGTACACCCAGCTGTTACGTATAGGTGGGAGATTCGATTGATGACCTAAGTGGTTAAGCACAACCGAAAGGCATTTGAAGAAAACCTTCCGCAAGAAATTTTTGACCTCTAAGATAAATAGAGGATTGGGGTGTCATATATATTCACGAGTAACTTAAGGGAAAGGTATAATTAAATTTGTCAGATCACAGACAATACGCTAGTTAGGACACACGGAGAGGATGGTAGAGGGCAGAATGCGAAAACGAATAATGAAAATTGTATTTCACTGGAAGGAAAGGCCTACTAAGAGCAAGATTTATTGGCAATGTGTAGGATGAGGTTGTTAAAACCGGGCACGAAGGACGGTAGGAGAAAAAAGAGAATAGAGATCTCTCGAAGCAATGTTTTGAAAATGAAGGCCCCTACAAGAACTGCTGTGCCAAAGAAAAAGGAAAACTCGTTTGGTTTTTAAACATGCCAGCATGCCGATGCCTTACAGATGAGTTAAAATACCTTTAAACAGTTTTTTTTCTTTTTTTTTTTTTTTTACTAGCACGAAGAAGTATGTCATACATTCGTGCGCAATAAGCTACAAAATCTCTAATTAAAAATTCTTTTATAGAATAGAAACAGTCTTACAGAAGGAAATTTCGTAGATTCTAGTCAAATTTAGGTTCCTATCACAGGGCAAGGAATGAAAGATTTTATACCTTCAGTTTTATATTATGAACGTCACTTTACCTACTGTACCCTAAAAGATTATTTATGGCAGATTTTCAGAGATAAAATACGTGAAACTATATTTAAAATATCTAACCCCTTTAACGGTTACCAACAAAGCTTTGTAGAGCATTAATATTACCGAATATTTTTGACCACCAAAAGCTTTCTTGTTTTATAGAAGGGTTACTACAGGATACACTTCCATGTGACGCTTCCGAATGAAAATAATCAAAGTGTGTTGACTTCCTGATCGGTCTCTCTCCATGTCTTACAAAATAGAAGTGCAAAGATTCTGAGCAGATGTTTATGAACAAAATTGTGTTCTCACAACATGATTTCTTATTAATTTAAATTTATCGTTGGTATTCTACCTTTAATGTGCAGAATTGAATATCCGAGTTTTCCTCAAATGAAGACAGGAACAACTAGCAGAAAACCATTCTATAATCCTTCTGAAATCATCATGTATAATTTCCTCTGTTGCTGCATGTTTAATAAGATCGTGTTATCTGCACAAAGAAGTAAATGTGCTTGATATGTATTAAATGGAAAATCATTAACACATACAAGAAACAATAGAGCACCCTATATGAAGCATTGTGGAACTCCATGAATGATTTTCCCCAGATCAGAACAAAATTCACTGTTTACTGTTGATGAATTGTGGAGTATAGCTTTCTGCATTATTTTCGTCAAGTATGTCATGAAGTGTGACGTAAAACCTCCCAACTACACCGTCAATCACAATGAACGTCAGTTTTTGCAACAAAATGATGTGATTTATTGAAAAAGACGCTTTGGATAGGTCGCATAAAATAACGACTTGAGCTATTTTGTAACTTAATACTTGTAAACACAGTGCGATGAATATATATACCAATATAGCATTATAGCTGACCAGCCTTTCGGAAATCCAAATTGTGGTTTGCTGCTTATTACAGTTTGGGTTTCAGGATGGTTTTTCAATTTAAAATTTTGAAATTTCGTGAAGCAGTAACATGAACGTAATGTAATTAAACACATAAGTCTTAACAATCTCACTGAAGATGCTCTTTAGTAAAAGAGGACGCACCAGTTAACAGAAGCTTTTTTTATTCAGTCTTTAAATGTGTATGCTTTCGGCAAGATATTTAATTTTCTCTTTCAGAAATTAGCATTAAGCCCTATCTATATGTCGTACTGACTGACATTAGTCCTAGTGTTGTCAAGGTGCTTTTTGATTTTGGTTGATGGCAGCGACATGCTGCTAATGAAAAATGACATTATTGAGCATGTGTGACGAAACTGTCAAACTTTTAAGTATTATTCTGATGAACGTCGAAGGACAAATGCCAGATATAGCTTTCGTAACATGTTCCTGATTTCTGAAAGTGTTACATGCATGACTTAAGTTTACTAAAAATATTATCGTAACATGTAAGTCAAAGAACTCATGTGCAATAAATATACCTTTCGTTACTATTCACAAATTTTATTAGTGTATACTGCAAATCTAGCTCATCTAACAATCTTTCTTAAATGTAAGGTTTAGCTTTCCATTGCTTTTTGTAGACCCAGAAACTAAATGCAATCTGTTTGTTGGATTGTGCCTTCTGAATGTATTATAATTGTAGATTATTGTGATCTGCGAATAGCAGTCTACTGTATATTCTGAGCATTAGGATTGAGAACTTTTTAGTCGTAAGCTATCTATTGATACTATCAAATATTTTATTAGCCACCTCTTCAGTAAGAGGATTAGTTTAATCTTTTATTCCTATATTATCATCCTGTCTAACAGGGCCAATGTTTTGTATATTATGGCATTACAAGAGGAAGATCATTAATGTATATTTGGAAAGAAAAGATAGCCAGACTGACTCATATGATGAAACTCGACTGATCGCTTCAGATTCAGAACATCAAACGATGTGTCAATCACAGATGCAGCTGATAAAAACTGCTTTATCAGGAAATCCTAAGATGAAAATCATCATCATCATCATCATCATCATCATCATCATCATCATTTAAGACTGATTATGCCTTTCAGCGTTCAGTCTGGAGCATAACCCCCCTTATACAGTTCCTCCATGATCCCCTGTTCAGTGCCAACATTGGTGCCTCTTCTGATGTTATACCTATTACTTCAAAATCATTCTTAACCGAATCCAGGTACCTTCTCCTCGGTCTGCCCCGACTCCTCCTACCCTCTACTGCTGAATCCATGAGTCTCTTGGGTAACCTTCCTTCTCCCATACGCGTAACATGACCCCAACATCAAAGCCTGTTCGCCCTGACTGCTACATCTATAGAGTTCATTCCCAGTTTTTCTTTGATTTCCTCATTGTGGACACCCTCCTGCCATTGTTCCCATCTACTAGTACCTGCAATCATCCTAGCTACTTTCATATCCGTAACCTCAACCTTGTTGATAAGGTAACCTGAATCCACCCAGCTTTCGGTGCCATACAACAAAGTTGGTCGAAAGATTGAACGGTGCATAGACAACTTAGTCTTGGTACTGACTTCCTTCTTGCAGAAGAGAGTAGATCGTAGCTGAGCGCTCACTGCATTAGCTTTGCTACACCTCGCTTCCAGTTCTTTCACTATGTTGCCATCCTGTGAGAATATGCATCCTAATTACTTGAAACCGTCCACCTGTTCTAACTTTGTTCCTCCTATTTGGCACTCAATCCGTTTACATTTCTTTCCCACTGACATTACTTTCGTTTTGAAGATGCTAATCTTCATACCATAGTCCTTACATTTCTGATCTAGCTCTGAAATATTACTTTGCAAACTTTCAATCGAATCTGCCATCACAACTAAGTCATCCGCATATGCAAGACTGCTTATTTTGTGTTCACCTATCTTAATCTCACCCAGCCAGTCTATTGTTTTCAACATATGATCCATAAATAATATGAACAACAGTGGAGACAGGTTGCAGCCTTGTCTTACCCCTGAAACTACTCTGAACCATGAAAATTTACCGTCAACTCTAACTGCTGCCTCACTATCCATGTAAAGACCTTTAATTGCTTGCAAAAGTTTGCCTCCTATTCCATAATCTTGTAGAACAGACAATAACTTCCTCCTAGGAACCCGGTCATATGCCTTTTCTAGATCTATAAAGCATAGATACAATTCCCTGTTCCACTCATTACACTTCTCCATTATTTGCCGTAAGCTAAAGATCTGGTCCTGACAACCTCTAAGAGGCCTAAACCCACACTGATTTTCATTCAATTGGTCCTCAACTAATACTCGCACTTTCCTTTCAACAATACCTGAGAAGATTTTACCCACAACGCTGATTAAAGAGATACCTCTGTAGTTGTTACAATCTTTTCTGTTTCCATGTTTAAAGATTGGTGTGATTACTGCTTTTGTCCAGTCTGATGGAACCTGTCCCAACTCCCAGGCAATTTTGATTATCCTGTGTAGCCATTTAAGACCTGACATTCCACTGTATTTGATGAGTTCCGACTTAATTTCATCCACCCCAGCCGCTTTATTGCACTGCAATCTATTGACCATTTTTTCCACTTCCTCAAATGTGATCCTATTTCTATCATCATTCCTATCCCATTCTACCTCGAAATCTGAAACATTACTGATCGCATTTTCACCTACATTGAGCAACTCTTCAAAATATTCCCTCCATCTGCCCAAGGCATCCACAGGATTCACCAGCAGTTTTCCTGACCTGTCCAAAATACTTGTCATTTCCTTCTTACCTCCCTTTCGAAGACTGCTAATTACACTCCAGAATGGTTTTCCAGCAGCTTGACCCATAGTCTCCAACCTGTTTCCAAAGTATTCCCACGATTTCTTCTTGGATGCTGCAATTATCTGTTTGGCTATGTTTCATTCTTCAACATAACTTTCTCTGTCTACCTGGGTTCTGGTATGTAGCCATTTTTGATAAGCCTTCTTTTTCCTTTTACAGGCTACCTTGACTATATCATTCCACCAAGCTGTTTGCTTCATCCTACTTTTACACACTACTGTTCCAAGACATTCTTTAGCCACTTCTAGTACTGTGTCCCTGTACCTTGTCCATTCCTTTTCCAATGACTAATTGACTACATTCAACTAACTGGTACCTTTCTGAGATCGCTGTTATGTACTTGTGCCTGATTTCCTTATCCTAAAGTTTCTCCACTCTTATCCTCCTGCATATGGACCTGACCTCCTGCACTTTCGGCCTCACAATCCCAATTTCGCTGCAGATTAAATAATGATCAGTGTCATCAAATAATCCCATGAATACACGTGTGTCCCTCAAAGCCTTCCTGAATTCCTGATCTGTTATTATATAGTCAATGACAGATCTGGTTCCCCTGCCTTCCCAAGTATACCGGTGAATGTTCTTATGTTTAAAAAAGGAGTTTGTGATTACTAAGCCCATACTGGCACAGAAATCCAAGAGTTGTTTCCCGTACCTGTTGGCCTCCATATCCTCTCCAAATTTACCCATAACCTTTTCATACCCTTCTGTTCGATTTCCAATCCTGGCGTTAAAATCACCCATGAGCAGAACACTGTCCTTGTCCTTTAATCTAACAACTACATCACTGAGTGCCTCATAAAAACTACCCATCTTATCTTGATCTGTCCCTTCACAATGCGAATATACTGACACAATCCTAATTTTCTTGCTAGACACTGTCAAATCTATCCACATCAGTCGTTCGTTTAATACCTTATTGCAACTACGCTGGGTTCCATTTCTTTCCTGATGTAAAGCCCTACACCCCATTGTGCTATTCCTGCTTTGACTCCTGACAGGTAGACCTTGTATTCTCCCACTTTCTCTTCTTTCTCACCACTTACCCGAATGTCACTAACAGCTAAAACGTCCAGCCCCATCTTACTTGCAGCCTCTGCCAGCTCTACCTTCTTCCCAGAGTAGCTCCCATTGATATTAATAGCTCCCCATCTCATTACCATTTGTTTGCCAAGTCGTATCTTAGGAGTTCCTGGTTTGTCAGTTAGAGGTCGGACTCCGTCACCTCCAAAGGTCCGAGGCATTTTGCTCTGGTTGTTGCCAGCATCATATTTAAAGTACCAGGGAAGCAGGTTGGTAGCCTTACTTGCCCCGAGTCCCATTGGTTTTTACCCCTAACGGCTGAGGGACTAACCGGTGGATTTGGTAGTCTTTGCCGTATGAGCACAAAGGTGACCACGACTCAGAATATGTCCGAGATGCCCAGCCTTATTCCAAAGTAACTGGTATCCCGACTGTCGGGACCACATACGTTGCCCGTGGTTCATGAACTAGGACATGACTACAGGAACCCACACCATGAACCACGAAAAACATGACTGCTGAAATTTGTATGCGTTCACTGTGGCTATAGTCGTGGAGTTACAGAGGCGAAAGATGTAGTTTGACATCTTGCTGTGTTCAAATACTTTTTAAGACATCTCCCCGTTTGTAAAAATATTCTGAGTCAGTTTTACTAACGTAACAGAAATGTGTTCTGCGATATTCAATGTTATTTGCTATAAGAGCACTCTCTTTTAGACTTGATTTTGTTTACTTTTGCGGCTTCAGTCCAGTAGGCTTGCTTGTCACAAATATTAGTCTAATATTTCCGAGAATGTAATTAGGCAGGAACCTAACAGTATAGCTAAAATTGCTGCTTGTTAGACGAGCCCCAAACATACTTACATTCTTTCTTGTTACAAATGATTAACATGATAGCTTCTCCCTCCCCCCTCTTCCCACATCACACTCCTACAATACTCGAAACACGACAGCTTTCGAAATATGTGCTGGACAAGTATACGTCATTTTGATGTCACTCCCAATAAGCTTTGAGTGAATCTTCTCCCAGTCAACTTTGTATAGGTTTTAATGCAGTCCCACCAACATGAAAATGCCAGAAAGTTGTTTGTTATAGAACGTAAGGAGTTCACAAACATTTAGCTAACACTCTTTGCTCATTGAAGACCATGTAACAATCAATGATTTTCGACCATTGCTTCCTTATATCAGATTATGCAGTTGGGATCCTTTATGGTGTGTGCAGTTGTGACGCTAAATGTTTGGGAAGCTTGTAGAAAGTTATATTGATTGTTAATCGAAAGAGACTGTTTAAAAAATATGAAAAGATTTTTCAAAGACAGCTACCAATCACAAAGATTTATTCACTTACTTAAATTATTTAATAAATCAACATATTTCGGGTAACAAGTCTCCTCTTCAGACTACAAACGCAATACAAAGACATTTGACATAAGAACACTTAGATATTAAAGTTGTTCTTTACAGTTTTGATGCGTGCTGTGACCATTCTACGGAGAAAGAGCAGGATAACCTAATGTGAGGGAATGTTTACTTCGTTTTTTAGTCTGCTGTTCTCATAATTAAAAAAAAACACTCACTTGCTTGATATGAAACACCTGTCTTCAAATGGTTTGATCAGTTACAACCACCGCTGTTGTCCCTTTGAACTTGTTAACCACTGCTCATAAACCAGCAAAGAACGCTTAAAACACGTCATGGCATTCACCCCCACTGTGCAGTACAAACAAAATGACGGTCAAAACAAAGCTTTTTTCGATGTAACTATCGATGTGTCACGGGGTTCTGCGCCTCTTGGGATGCCTCTGATGTTGATCGACAAAATATATTTCAATAACAGAAACTGTGACAATTTTTTGTTAATAACAACAACATTAAAAGTACTTTAAAGAAGACGAATTATGTTGGTATTGGAACACATATTCATATACGTTCTTAACATTTCGTGTTTTCTGTATTAACATCAATTAATTGAACTTGGGGAAGAAATGTGAATTCATAAAATCAATAATTTCGTGTAGAATGTCGTTTTCCGGCTTTTGGACATGGATGAATGTTTCCATTTTGTCCACGACGTCCATTCTTCAGTTTTTCTCTTATGTGTGCTGTACTTTGTTCATTACCATTTGCAATAATATATCCTGTATCGCCTATATGCTTCGCAATAGCTGATTTGTTAGTCTTATCAAGTCTGAAACAGGCATCTGCAGAAACATGTTCCTTAAGTTGTTAATGGTTGGAAAAATGGTTCTGATATTTGTGTTTTTAAACAGCTTTCCTATTTTGTCTCAAATGATACCTAAGTGTGAATGGACAGGTAGAGAGCTAGTATTTGGGTACAATAGAGTGTTTACCACAAATTACATAATTAAAAAAGAATCATTTATTTACCACAGAGTTATATCTTACAAGTATCAAAATAAGTAAAATTTATTTGTCACAGCAGACAGATTTTTGATTACGAGGACCAGCAAACTGCAAACAAATTTTTTGATCCGAATAATATACAAGAATTTAACAGAGATTTAAGCAATAGTTCCTGTAATAACCAGTAACGGATAGTTTACTGTTAAGGAACCTTAAACTTTTGGGAAGCAGACACTGGAACCATAAATGCAAAATAAATTTTAAAGGCAAGTAATCGCACTTGTCTGTGAAGGAGACCCACTAGCACCTTCAAGACGTTTCAGTGCACATGAGTGAAACCATTAATGTACAAAATTTAAAAAGAACAACAAATTATACACGTATTTTAACTTCATAGTGGAACCATTAATCAACGTTATTTTAAAGAGAACATTTCATTAAGGTCTGTGAAGCAGACAAAGTAGAACTATATAAAAAAGGTTAAACTATGAATCTTTTAAAAAAGAGGCAAACTGTACTCATCCGTGACAGAGCAGGCTATTAAAAATTATTTTGAGAAGAAATACGCATGTCTGTGAATCGGACGGGGCAGAATGCTGTAACAGAAATCAAACTTTTCTGATATTTACAAGACCTTTACTTTTCGGTGCCCAGGTGGCTGTTCGATTCAGAAAAGATTATAGAATACACAGAATACAATTTAAATTTACACAGTTTGCGAATGCAAATTGTACACAGGACCCTTAAACATAACAGTGACATTTGAACATGCAACAAGAGTCGTTTTTTTTTTTTTTTGGCCGCAAATTCTAAACCAAAGAAAATATTTACTATTTACATTCGGTGAAGCTGATTTTTAGACTAGCAGTTGCAAGCATCAATATCGCAAATTACAATTAAATAAAATTTTGACTCGTGAGTAGAGCAAAAAGACAGTTACAAAAGACTGCATACTTGCCCATTACGAAAAGGAGTTACAGCCTGCGTTTGTGAACACAGTACGTGTTTATCCTAAGTGAAATCAAGTGTGTTAGCTACAGATTCACATTTGTCTATTAATTAATTACTTGTGTGAACTATTACTATCTGGTCATTTGTTCAGTTTAGCAATATTAGATGCCATTTTTTACTGAGAGAATGATGTCCTTGATGCTATTCTAACAATGGCTCTGAGCACTATGGGACTCAACTGCTGTGGTCATAAGTCCCCTAGAACTTAGAACTACTTAAACCTAACTAACCTAAGGACAGCACACAACACCCAGCCACCACGAGGCAGAGAAAATCCCTGACCCCGCCGGGAGTCGAACCCGGGAACCCGGGCGTGGGAAGCGAGAACGCTACCGCACGACCACGAGATGCGGGCGATGCTATTCTGATTAAGTTCTCGTTCAAAATTACGTCTATATGAACAAACTGAGTGATTAAAAAAATATATGAACAGCGTACTAAGAAATAGTTAATTTTTCCTCATATTTGTCTGCACGATGGCTACAGAATATACCAGCACTGTGAAGAACAACTTTAAAATCTAAGTATTTTTTTTTTTTTTTTTGTAGAATGTTTCCTGTATTGCGGTCGTAGCCTGAAGATGTGATTTGTGTCTCGAAACTGGTTAGTTTATTTCATAATTAAAATAAAACAACAAAAATTTATGACTGTTAGTGGTCGCTGACAAACCTTTTCAAACTGTAGAAAGTTTCTTTTGCTTTGTATGTATGACCATTATGAATTCGTCGCGTTCTATCACTGTAGGAAGAGTTTTGTTCATCATGCAGGACTCAGGCGTGTACCCGAAAGTTGGGCCATTGTAAAGTTTGTCTTATCTGGAGCGCGCATTCCACCTGTGACCGTGGCCGGTTCGCACGCGTCCGCCCCTAAAGAAAGACCCGGCTCGCTGTGGCATCCACCGCGCAGGAAATGGCCAATTATTGCCGGTCGTTTACCGATTTATAGATTCGAGTCCGTAATAAGACATTACGAATTTACAAGAAAAGCCCAGAGCGTCGTCGGCAGTGCGCCGTTGTGTGCCGTCCTTGTTTATTGCTCGCTGTCATGAAAGGCCCCGCCTGCGAGGCGGTAAATAAGTTGCTACCGGAACCGCGGCGAGCGGCGAATGTTTACCGGCCGAGCACATGGAGGCTGCCGACGTTTATCATCATTCCACGTAAATGGGGCACCCGTGTCCCCAAATATAAATCAGCCGGGACTGTACGCCTCGTACCGACGCAGAGATGTTCGACGTACCCTTCCGGACCGACAAAAGGTAAATTTAGTCTCGAACGAGGTGATCAGACGTGACACACCCCGTATGGTGCTGCAACCGGTTGTAATTTTAGAAATGATTACCTGTTAAGGAACATAAATGGACAATATCAATATATTTCAAACGCCTGCGTTTATATAATGTCAGTGAGTCATGCAACGAAATTCTACATCAGATACTGAAGCAATTACTGACAAACATCTAGGAAGCCCTGTGTACGTGAAACGCACTCTCGAGGCCCCTTGTGCATAAACGGCAGTCTTTCGCAAAACATGAAAACATAATATGCTGATCAAAGAAACACTATCGAATGAGTCAGGGAAACATACAGTGCTGTAATCTTGCAGGGGTTGAATCAGAGTTTCCCTAGGCCGTTCTACGTAAAAGAACAAGTCTATTCCTCAACAATCCCAGTAATGTACGTGTAACTTTCGCCCGTTCTTGCTAAAACTGTCCTAGTTCTGTATTTCAAACATCTCTCCGTAGAGGACAGACCGCAATAAGTACAAGCTCCAAGATTTAATCGCAACCCGTTAAAATAATTTCTTAGACATAAGCAGTGTCGATATGAACTTTACCGGCGAACGGTCGAGGTTTCATGTCTAGTTTTATATAAGGACTAGTGAACCCAGTAATGCTTCGTAATAAACACGTATAGGAACTGGACAAGAGCTGACAAGTCAAGTGCGAGAATTATCACACAATCAGCTTAACGGCTCAAGCATCCAAGTTACTTACAAGAATAATATACAGACGAATGGAATAGAAAATTGAGGATATGTTAGATGACGATCAGGAAAGGTAAAGGCACCAGAAAGGCAATTCTGACTTTGTGGTTGATATTGGAAGAAAGACTACAGGAAAGTCAAGACACGTTCATAGGATTTGTCGACCTGGAAAATCCGTTCGACAATTTGAAATGGTGCAAGATGTTCGATGTTCTGAGAAAAACATGGGTGAGCTGTGGGGAGAGACCGGTAATATACACTCCTGGAAATTGAAATAAGAACACCGTGAATTCATTGTCCCAGGAAGGGGAAACTTTATTGACACATTCCTGGGGTCAGATACATCACATGATCACACTGACAGAACCACAGGCATATAGACACAGGCAACAGAGCATGCACAATGTCGGCACTAGTACAGCGTATATCCACCTTTCGCAGCAATGCACCTTCTAGAGCATGTTGGGTGGCACGGGATACATGCGGACGTGCATTGTCCTGTTGGAACAGCAAGTTCCCTTGCCGGTCTAGGAATGGTAGAACGATGGGTTCGATGACGGTTTGGATGTACCGTGCACTATTCAGTGTCCCCTCGACGATCACCAGTGGTGTACGGCCAGTGTAGGAGATCGCTCCCCACACCATGATGCCGGGTGTTGGCCCTGTGTGCCTCGGTCGTATGCAGTCCTGATTGTGGCGCTCACCTGCACGGCGCCAAACACGCATACGACCATCATTGGCACCAAGGCAGAAGCGACTCTCATCGCTGAAGACGACACGTCTCCATTCGTCCCTCCATTCACGCCTGTCGCGACACCACTGGAGGCAGGCTGCACGATGTTGGGGCGTGAGCGGAAGACGGCCTAACGGTGTGCGGGACCGTAGCCCAGCTTCATGGAGACGGTTGCGAATGGTCCTCGCCGATACCCCAGGAGCAACAGTGTCCCTAATTTGCTGGGAAGTGGCGGTGCGGTCCCCTACGGCACTGCGTAGGATCCTACGGTCTTGGCGTGCATCCGTGAGTCGCTACGGTCCGGTCCCAGGTCGACGGGCACGTGCACCTTCCGCCGATCACTGGCGACAACATCGATGTACTGTGGAGACCTCACGCCCCACGTGTTGAGCAATTCGGCGGTACGTCCACCCGGCCTCCCGCATGCCCACTATACGCCCTCGCTCAAAGTCCGTCAACTGCACATACGGTTCACGTCCACGCTGTCACGGCATGCTACCAGTGTTAAAGACTGCGATGGAGCTCCGTATGCCACGGCAAACTGGCTGACACTGACGGCGGCGGTGCACAAATGCTGCGCAGCTAGCGCCATTCGACGGCCAACACCGCGGTTCCTGGTGTGTCCGCTGTGCCGTGCGTGTGATCATTGCTTGTACAGCCCTCTCGCAGTGTCCGGAGCAAGTATGGTGGGTCTGACACACCGGTGTCAATGTGTTCTTTTTTCCATTTCCAGGAGTGTACAATATGTACAAGGGTCAAGAGGGAATACTAGGAATGGACGACCAAGAACGAAGTGCTCGGATAAAAAGGGTGTAAGACAGGAATGTAGTCTGTAGCTCCTACTGTTCAATCTGTACATCGAAGAAGCAGTGATGGAAATGAAAGAAAGGATATCAATGATAGGATTCGCTGATGACATTGCTATCCTGAGCGACAGTGCAGAAGAATTACATGATCTGCTGAATGGAATGAACAGTCTAATAAGTTCAGAATATGGACAGAGTAAATCGAAGGAAGACGACAATAATGAGAAGAAGCAGAAATGAGAACAGCGAAAACCTTACATCAGGACTGATGGTCACGAAGAAGATGAAGTTAAGGAATTCTGCTACCTAGGTAGCAAAACAACCAACGACGGATGGTGCAAGGAGGACATCAAAAGCAGACTATCACTGGAAAAGAGGGTATTCCTGGCCAAGAAAAGGCTACTCGTGTCAAATATAAGCCCTAATTTGAGGAAGACATTTCTTAGAATGTACGTTCGGAGCACAGCATTGTTTGGTAGTGAGACATGGACTGTGGGAAAACCGGAACAGAAGAGAATCTAAGCATTTGAGATGTGGTGCTACATACAAATGTTAAAAATGAGGTGGGCTTATAAGGAAGGAAAGAGGAGGTTCTACGCAGAAGCAGAATCGGAGAGATGTGGAAAACACTGACTGGGGGAAGGGACAGGATGATAGGACGTTTGTTAAGACATCAGTGAATGACTTCCATGGTACTAGAGGGTACTGGAGAGGGCAAAAACTGCAGAAGAAGAGAGAGGTTGGAATAGATCCAGCAAATAATTGAGTGCTTTGGCACAAGAGAGGATTTCGTGGCGGGCAGCATCAAATTAATCAGAAAAAAAGAACCGTATGTACGTACTAAGTTCTTTCTCCTTCCGTCTCTCTCTGTCTGTCTTCCTTCCCCTCCGTTTATCCATTTCCTCTTCCCCCCCCCCACCCTGACCATCACCTTCTACCGCTCCCTGTCCATCCACCTCCTCCTTCCTCATCTCTCTCCTTCGAAATATATCCTTGTTCCCCTTATTTATATTCATTTCCTCCCCCTTTTCTGCCTGTCTCCTCCTCCCCAATCAGACCTTATTTATTGTTACTGCACACGAAACTCCAATTGGAAATATGAGTAAGAATGAATGGGTAACTCGATACGAAATATTAGTGAACGTGGTACGAGAGAGATCCTTCCAGGTGCTGGATCTGTGAGGATAGTACCTTTAACGATAGTATTTTGCATGGTTTTAATCTACGAACAGGTAGAACTATAAAGTTAGCCATAAATACAACTTTCTTATTTTCTGTTGAAAATGACTGTGAAACGGAGAACATAATCGCACACTTTCATAGCACAGCTCAGCATGTTGTCTGCTCGCAGCCAGTTTAACAGAAATGGGTTTTCTGTTTTCTATATCTCCAGTGGTTTACGCTGTGCGTTATCAGTCACTCAGGTATGGCCAACACCGATAACACACCTCTGTCCGTTTCTTTTATTATTTTGAGCTCGACTGTATCCATTGTTTCGGAGTCATAACGTATCGCCGGCCGGTGTGGCCGTGCGGTTCTAAGCGCTTCAGTTTGGAACCGCGTGACCGCTACGGTCACGCTCTTCGTCAGTCTCATTGACTCTGTTATCAAATACTCAAATACTTGGCCAGTGTTGGGCGTACGTCCACCGAAATTTCGACCCCTCACTGGTGACATTTTTTCCAAAAAATTAGACCGTGAACTGAAATTAATCGAATGTGTGTAACACACAGATCTACCACGAACTGACATCAATTCAATCTTCGCAACACCACAAAGATGTGACCACTACTGATAACATACTTAATTATCGCTTTCAATTCTATTCTGTATCGTAAAACATCAAAATTAAATGCGGAATTTGTAACTGTTATGAAAACATTTGAAAGCAGAACTGTCAAACCGGCTGTCACATTTCTTTCACTGAGATTTTCATACAAAAATTCCTTCCAAATTATCCAAAACTTTTCTTTCATACAAACCTTGTTCTGGCAATAAGGAAAAAAAAAAAGAGTAGGGCAGCCAGGTCGGTTGAGTCGTTCTCAAGTGATGGTCATGTTCATATAAGCGGCAATTGATATTTATTTACATAAGGTTTAGCTCCGTTATCACGTGCGTCAGGAGGGGAGAGCCGGGCACAGTGGCCAAGGCGCGCAAAGTTGCTGCTGGGTTCCTGGGGGCTGGCTATAAGGTGCTGGTGCGGCGCGAGAAATGAATTAACTTATTCTCCCCGGAGGGCCCTGTCACTTCATGAAGTCTGACCTGTTAGCTGTGCCGCTCCTCAGAGTTATCGTGATGTTCGGTAAATGGTCAGTTTGTGTTTTTAATGAAACTGTGTTGCAAATGTTATGACTCAGAAATCCTGTTTTAGTTATTGAAATTTCGGTCATGCAGTTAGAGGGCATACAGCCTTTGTGTAAAGGCGTCAATATGGGCAAAGTGGCCATCTCACTCGGCTGTGACTCCTAGTCACTTTTCGTAGGGTGAAAGCATAAATTCAGTGGCCAAAAGGGCTACAGGGCGATGCTTACAAGAAGTCCTTACAAAAGCGACCTAGAAGCGGCAAAAAAAACAGAAGGAAAAAAGAGTAAAAAGAAGGAAAAACCAAAAGTAGCCAAAGCGAAGGATGTCAATAGAAAGAATATTTCGAACAGCAGGAAACCCAACCCTAGGAGAATTCTTTTTGACACGGAGTGAATGTACTATGAAGAAAAATTTTCAAATTCAAGGCCAGAATTGCATGGATTAGGTACCAATTGTACTACGTCTAGGCTCACGAGCTGAGGACTCAGTTTGACTTATTTGCCAAATGTGTAATTCTAATCATGTTTCACAATAACATGCATTTAGTTCTTTGCTGTAACAATTTTTTATCTCTTTTTTTGAGTTTAAATCTAAGTGGTCAATTTGCCTGATCATGTCCAGCAAAGAGGTCATTTTACCATTTCTTGAAACCTGAGCTGTTTAAAGTCCTTACTTGATCCTACGGTGTTTAAACTATTCGATATTACACTTCAGTAGATGCAGATTATAGTTACTCATTACTATACGTATCCGTTTATTGCTACTCAACTTATAAAATAGGAATACCTTCACCTGGCCACTTTGCCGGGCTCTCTTCTGCCTCCTATGCAGCGTGCCATGCGAGTAACGCTGTTAACATCGAGATGATGAAGCTGTGATAAATAACAGCAGCAGATAAACACATGGATTAAAACGTTTACATTTCTGAATAATAGGCAGCAATATCTCTGAAACAAGCTATCTCCGAATATCTTTCGCGCTTATCATCCTTATTACATGCGCAAAATCAACCCTGTAAAATGCTCAACCAGTGCTATTTTACATATTTACATATAATACATACTGTCCTCTGAAGTAGACATTTTCTATGTGTCCGCAAGAACAAGCTCGATGTTACAAGTAGCGTCAGCAAACACTGTCGGATAGCATACGTGTCCCCAAAGAGTGACACACACACACACACACACACACACACACACACAAACACACACACACACACAGACACACACAAGCAAGCACAAACGCACACACGCACACACACACACACACACACACACACACACAAACGCGCGCGCGCGCGCTCGGAAGCACGTTCGCGCTGTGCGTGTATCAGCGTCTCATCTAGCGATAATGGCAACGCTCTTAATTTGCTGCACGACTGGTGTTATGGAATATTAGCCCATTTATATCATCACGTATGAGGGCAAGAACACTATTTCTCGTCTCGACAATAAAGGATTATGTATTTTGGGCAAAAAGGGACAATTGTTTTTACTTTGTGCTCTTTCACCCAAAATATGTTGTCCAATACTTCTTCGCGATGCATTATAATTTCTCTATCCTCTTTGCATATGATTTATTTATACTGTCTGCAAGTTTGTTTTTGTGAAAATAGATATAAATCTGTTCTGGTGGACCTCTGTTACAGTCAATTGATTTGTGATGCAGCATTTATTTTAGTTTTAAGAACACATGGTTAAATCGTCTGCAGATTCTGAGTAGTTAATTTAATCACTTTTGTTCCGCTCTCCAAGCATTATTGCTGAAGTCTTGTATTCTCTCTTAAAATTTTAATTTTCTCAAAATTTTGATATTTTAAAAGTAGGTTGAGTAATTTGCTCCTTTTACAGCTTTCAGTATACGGTTCCGGAAATGAATTTTTCATGCTCGTAAAGCAATTTGTATGTGGGGGGGGGGATTTGGGGGGGGGGAGAGTGGGGGGAGGCGATAAAAGAAAGATTGATCAGTGACAGCAATAAAGCGTACCTTCTCCGCCCAGGCAGCAATTACGCATTTCCAGTACCAAGCAAGATGAAAAGCAGCATCACACATATCACACTTTTCTCCCTGATAGGATAGCTCTTACTATTAATGAAGGACGTATAGTAGCACCAAAAGCTATTGTAAATTGCTCCCGTAAGACTTATTTTGGCATTTATAGTTGTGACTTAAATCGATATGAAAGACGAAATGTGAACGATGTGCAGACGAACAATGTAGGTATAGACCTGTTGCACAAAATCTGTAGAAGGTTGCAGCATTGTGATCAATTGTATTTTGGCAACAGCACGACCAGAAAAAGCCCTACAGCCTCTCGACGAATTGGCATGTATCCATTAGACAGACTGAAAGGTATAGAATTGTTGGCTGTATGTGATACAGAGATATCACTGACTTAGTATGTTTCATATACATTCGCGCAGTACTCTGAAATCTTGTGAGAGATCTGTTGAGTATATTCGAGGTGTAATTGGCTGTGGAGACGATTATCATCCGCAAATGATATTTATTTTCCGGAGTTACTTCTTCGCAGGTATTTTCATCGATTTCTTGCTTTGACTTTGTAAGTAATGTATGCATCCATGTTTCACTAAAATTTTTTGCCTACAGCACTAGTGCTATACGTAAAAGAGAAAGGAAAATCGTAGGCCAGAAACATACAGCCCTAACGCTAGTACTCAAAAGCTAACAATGAACTCCAGTAGCAAGCGAATATATTTCTGACGGCAGTACAACGGCCTTGGACAATCGCGTGGTTGAAGCTATCGAACGGAATGACTGTTTCAACGGTCCCGATTCATCCCTCGCAATTACTTACCGTACGCAGTCTGAGGTGTGATTTGTTAAGAGTACTTCGTAGTTCACCTCGAACCAGGCAAGGGTCGCGGCAGGTATTACCGTTTGTATCTGATATCTGGAACAATAGTATTCATGTTGTAATGGGTGGAGCACAGGCAAGAGGACTCCGTACTGTATAAAAACATAACATTTGCCGCAACTGCTGGAGTACCATTACACCACGGAGCCCTCTGGGCTGCCTGCAGGTTAGCACCCGACTGGGTACTGAAACCTGGAAGACTTCGGCATGCAGCGTCCTTGACATTTGCGGCAGCAGTACCACAGCAGATCCGCTTGGCCCTGGTAAATACCATATGTCTGGCTGGGCAGGCCAGCGATTCAGCGAGTCAGTGTCCGCTGCAATATCAGTTTCCAGCACGCCACTGTCATCTTGGCCCGCCAGTGTTCCAGCCATAGCACAAATGGGACGCCCCATACAGATGTGGGCTGCAGGTACTGTTGGATATCAGTATAAGGATTCTACTGTCATCGACCGACTTTTGACTCAGCCCGGCTCCATGAGAGCTCATCTACGCCCTTACAACAAGAACAACGCACGCCCTCTTTGGATTAGCAAGAATGGAGTAGACCAGCATTCGAATTTAGTGCCTGAACCTGATCTTTGCTGTGATATTTGAAGTTTTCTCTGCGTAATGAGTATTCCATAATACTTCGGACCTCAACCATATGACGTCACAGCTGGGGATATTTTCCATTGTTTTGTTTTTAGCACTTGGATGTGTGGCTGGTAGTCGGGGTGTGCCGAGTGCTGTTGGCAAGTACTTGAGAGGTCAACTGAGAAGGTACTATACTGAAAAGCATGAAAGTAGACAACGATCAGAAAAGCGACGTGCTGACCATGTGTCCCTTCATTTCTGCATCCAGTGACTCTCTCTGGTGAGGAAGACACGGTGGTTGTCGGTACTGCGGGCCTTCCGATCTTCTGATTGGTTTGATGTGGCCCGCCAAGAAACTCTCTCCTTTTCTAAACTCTTCTGCCGGCCGGTGTGGCCGAGCGCTTCTAGGCACTTCAGTCTGGAACCGCGCGACCGCTACGGTAGCAGGTTCGAATCCTGCCTCGGGCGTGAATGTGTGTGATGGCCTTAGGTTAGTTATGTTTAAGTAGTTCTAAGTTCTAGGGGACTGATGACCTCAGATGTTGAGTCCCGTAGTGCTCAGAGCCATCTGAACTATTTTCCTAAATTCTTCAACTGAAAGTAGCACATGGACCATACGTACTCAATTATCCGTTCCATATATTCCACTATCTGTCTTCCTCTACAGTTTTCCCACTCTACAGTTCGATCTAGTACAGTGATCCCCAGCTTTGAACAGTTTCATTTCTAAAATAATGAAATATAAGTGATTTTGAGTTGTGGTAGGTGTATTATTAAACTACGAACTAATGGGTCAATGACGCAATCAGTACAACCTTCTTTTATATAATGACGCGAAAAATCGCAACACCAAAAAGTAATTAATGTAATTTAATGAAATTTCGGGAACACATATGTCCAGACAACATACGCTGCCGGAAAAGAAACAGTACACACTCCTAGAGGTTCCCATTTCACTAAATATTTATATTGCAACAGTGGATATGGAGTAGATGAATTGATTACATTTACAGATCAACAGTGCAAGCGGTTCTGATGTACCAAGTATCGACTCATACTCAAACACGCTTTTTATTATGTGGTGTGGCCTCCGCGAGCGACAATGCAAGCGCTGAGTCTAGCATCCAGTCGATCGTACAGATGGCGAATGCCGTCCTGGGATACTTTACGCTTGCTCGACCTGGTCACTTAGTTCTGCAAGAGTCACTCCTCGTCCCATAATATGCTTGGTGCTCGACTGGAGACAAGTCCGGAGATCGAGCTGGCCAGGGAAGTTGCTGCACGTCTTGCACAGCACGTGGGCAACAGGTGGGCGAACATTATCCTGTCGGAGCAACAACAACGCATCACCTTCCTGTCACAAGAACGGCAAAATAACGGATCTAAGAACATTCTGCCATACCGAGCACCTGGTTAGCTCCCCCTCCAGGACACCAAATGTCAGCTGTAGCTTATCACATCCCAACCGTAAAACCTATGAGGGGGAGGGGGGGGGGGGGGAGTGCGTCTTGGACGATAGCTACAAGACATCGCACACTAAGTCTATGATACGTGGTACTTAGGGAAAGGCAGATCTGGATGTGCACGGGGCCTTACTCAGTTACCGTTGGTTGCTCATTTTTTCTTAAAACAAATCACGTACACTTTATTTGGAACCAATTGCATATCAGGTTGACAATAAGGAACAATTATCGAATTTGACTGTTAAGACAATATCTAATTAAAAATTCTTTAGACAAATTACATTTACGGCTGAAGGCCTTATTGACAATCATCACAAACAGATCTAATAAAGAGAGAAGTGGGGCTCAGACAGTGCTCCAAGTATTGACCTGGGAAAGCCGCTCAACTTCGTAAATGACGAGACAGGCAGCCAAGGGTTGTATTCAGCTAACCGGATGGCAATTCAAATTAGTGACAGTTTAAACGCCGGCCAACACTTTTGCAACATCTGCCTAACGTCTGATAACCAACACAACGATGGAATAACCCAGGCAGAAAGGTACATTGCAGTGAAAATACACTAACCTCCAGGGCAGGTAACTGGGGCGTTAGCGGCCACAGGTTGAACTTCATCAATAAACACAAGAAATTCAATGATTAATAATAAAAGGTGCAGGATGGCTAATCAATATCGCCAACTCGAAACACTCCACTCATTGCTCTTCGTCTCAGTGACCCTGCGAACAGCAAGGCGCGAACAAAATAGTGGAGGTTTCACTACTGGGTTAATACTCACTCAACTAAAACGTCCTAGGTCCGTTGGAGAACGAGGTTGTCGCCCTGGCAACTACTGCTCCTCGATCCGGCAATGCCTGAGTGCCGCCAGCGGTCCCGGCATGTCCTTGTGCTGCCAGACCTCACTGCTGCTCCGTCCCAACCGAACTACCGACGCACCCGACCCGGAAAACACTTCGCGTATTTCCAAAGATAGTACCACGGTACTAGATATCGATAAGGCTGCTGCTGCTACTCGCGGACAGACAACGCTAGCAAACGTAGAGACGCCAGTAAACACAAGGGGAAAGCGAGACGCCAGTATCCCTATTACACGATGCCAACCTACTAACAGTACCAACACGCCTCAGTCTACATCGAACTTGCAGGCGACCGTCATTTGCATGCAGGCGGAATCTGCTTTCATTGCAGAAGACCATGGCGCGCCTTTCAATCTTCCAAGTGATCCTCTGACGGCACCAGCCGAGTCGTGATTGTTGATGCTGCAGCGTGAGTGGAAGGCAGGCTAGAGGCGTGCGTGACCACAGTCACACTGCTAATAACCAGTTCCCAACGTTCGTATGACCCCAGTAACTACCTTAACATTACCTAAGTTGCCATTGCAGTATTTGCGATTGCGCCATTCGGATATTTCGATACCTCTTCAATTGCACTACCTACTGCCTTTAGCGAACTTCAAATGCGTCTCATCAGTCCTTAACACCATAGTTACCGATATGCACAGTATAAAACTCATGTGAAAATGTCTCTCTGGCTGTCAGCTGAAATATCGTCGTAAGATATCGACATCTTTCGGCCCCAAATTTTAAGCCTTAGTGAACATATCCCTGTTTACATCAACGTCTACAAACTTACTCCGCAATCCACCATACGGTGCGTGGCGGATGGTACCTCGTACCACAACTAGCACCTTCTCTCCCTGTTCGACTCTCAAACAGAACGAGGGAAAAATGACTGCCTATATGCCTCTCTACGAGCCCTAATCTCTCTTATCATATCTTTGTGGTCTTTCCGCGAAATGTAAGTTGGCCGCAGTAAAATTGTACTGCAGTCAGCCTCAAATGCTGGTTCTCTAAATTTCCTCAGTAGCGATTCACGAAAAGAACGCCTCCTTTTCTCCAGAGCAGGGCTTCCCAACCTTTTCAGCTGGCGGACCCCTTCTTCAGTCGAAAATCCATAGCGGACCCCTATTCAGTCAAGAGCACAGTAATTTCAAATTTCAGAGCGAAACCGATGGGAACTGAAATGCAGGTGCCATGTTTCCAATGACCCTCCCCCCCCCCCCCCAATCGAAGTATCAATAGTCTTTGGTTTAGAGATGAATGAAAACAACTTGAAATTAACGATCCAATTTGAATTCCCACTGTATCCAGACACTTACTAGCGGATTTACTCCCTTTGTTCAACATATTATAGCCTGATTAAAATTACTTGGTAATTGAAATTTCGCACGATGGAGCTTTCTTCCTACAAGAGCAATCGACGTCACGTCGTTCGCTGTTGACATGCTGTCGCTTATGGTCTGTTCACTTCCACTGTTTGGCTAATGTTGTGTAAGAAGCATGCATATTTCGTAACAGTCGTGTGTGTGTGTGTGTGTGTGTGTGTGTGTGTGTGTGTGTGTGGTTTTTCGTGAAATCCGCAAATGTATGTAAAGTCTTCCTTTGGTCGTCCTCCCTCCTCATTCATTTCAACTGGAAACTTCCCTTGTTGTGAAGGCAATGGAGAAACTGCAGCCTTCTTCAATGATCCTGACTTCGACCACCGATCCATGTTAGAAGTAATCAACTGGTCAAAAATCGACTTATGAAACAGGTAGTGCACTGACAAGGCAAGTTTAAGATTTAATGATGCCTGTGGCCGCAAACGTGCCAGCGAGCACTGTGAGTGGTTGACAAAGCTCGCTCCGCGCATGCGTAAAAGGTTTCAGCGCATCTAGCGCCGTGAGCCAGCGCACAAACGACCCCCGTATTGCTGCTAAACAGTCGATCAGAGAAGCCGCATTTTCCGGCACTAAACTGTGTATACGTTCTCACTTAGGAACCGCAAAGGCTGCTTGGGGACACGACCTGAAGTAAAAGTACACATGTTTTTTACACGAAAAAAAATTGTGATGAATTTGATTTTCACATTTTTACTCAATAATTTTCTTATTATTCTACACGATTTGGTGAAAGGTGGCCGCGGACCCCCTAGAAAGAGCCGGCGGACCCCAAAGGGGTCCACGGACCACAGGTTGGGAAGCCCTGCTCTAGAGAGTCCCACCCGAGTTCCTGAAGCATTTCCGTAACACTCGCGTGAAGATCAAACCTACCAGTAACAAATCTAGGAGCCCGCCCCTGAATTGCTTCTATGACCTCCCTCAATCCGACCTGATAGGGATCCCAAACGTTCGAACAGTATTCAAGAATAGGTCGTATTAGTGTTTTATAAGCGGTCTCCTTTACAGATGAACCACATCTTCCCAAAATTCTACCAATGAACCGAAGATGACTATCCGCCTTCCCCACAATTGCCATTACATGCTTGTCCCACTTCATATCGCTCTGCAATGCTACGCCCAAATTTTTAATCGACGTGACAGTGTCAAGCGCTACACTACTGATGGAGTATTCAAACATTACAGGATTGTTTTTCCTATTCATCTGCATTAATTTACATTTATCTAAATTTAGAGTTAGCTGCCATTCTTTACACCAATCACAAATCCTGTCCAAGTCATCTAGTATCCACCTACAGTCACTCAACGACGACACCTTCCCGTACACCACAGCATCATCAGCAAACAGCCGCACATTGCTATCCACCATATCCAAAAGATCATTTATGTAGATACAAAACAACAGCGGACCTACCACACTTCCCTGCGGCACTCCAGTTGATACCCTCACCTGCGATGAACACGCACCATCGAGGACAACGTACTGGGTTCTATTACTTAAGAGCTACTAGTCCTCATTCAGTTTCGACGACTGGACACTGTAGCCGTAATTTTGTCCACTTTCATTCCGTATTCTACGAGCGGTGACAAAGATTTCCCACTCGGGCAGAGTGGTACGCCATCCAGCTCGTCAGAATCGAGCTTTCGCGGCCAAGGCAAATGCTGCCTATAAACGGGGTCACGGTTGCAGTGGCTGCCGAGCCGAGACCACCTGGCCCGGCCGGCAGTGAGGCCTGCCGGCAGCAGACAGATAGGCAGGCGTTAAGACGCGGGGCCCGGGCCGCGCCGGTGGGCGAGTGAATCCGGCTATCGGGCCGCATCTGCGCATGTTGCACGTGGGCCGGCGCGGCGCGGCGCGGCGCGGCCTGCGCGGCAGATCGTGTGCGCGTGATAGCATCGCGCGGGCAGATGGCGGGCCAGCTCTGGGCGTTTCCCACGCGCCGCTCTCCGCTCGCCGCGGGCTGCAAGACACGCTCGTGCGGCCCCGCAGGTGGACCGTGAACGCGAGCCGCTAATTTGCTCTGCCGCGCGGCGCAGGGGCGGCGGGGAGGGGGCAGGGGAGGGTAGGCCGGGCCGTTTTTCTGCTCTTCTTACACCGACACTGCGGAGCGGCCAGCACGCCGCGACCGCCTTGCCGACCGAGGCGTTCGCAGCGGACGCCCGCTTACCTCATGTGCCTGCGGTAGGAAGCAGTAAACATTCGAAGGTACCGCCTTAGGCAACAGAAATCTGGAGGTTTGTAGCGGCCCGTTCGCTAAAGCAGAGGAGTGACTTATACTAGTTTAAATAGGATCTAATTGCTACACGTTTAAGACAGGGATCGATAAAGGATTCCCCCGTGTTCTTGTTAAATACACTGACAGAAAAATCCTGCAACACCAAGAAAGAGTTGTGCGACATAAACGAAAGTTTAATACTTCTGTAAAATGATGTCTATTCAAATTTCGCATCAGCCGCATAAAAGTGGTGCTAGTAGCGTCAGTATGAGGATGCAGATCACGTTTGCTTGAAATACACTCTGCGACGGCTGTGAGGGTTAGTTACCTTCTATATTAGACGCTGTGACCTAATGTTCGTTAAGATTGCCCTTAAGGAGACTAAACTAAACTAAACTTCTCCCGGGTTGGTTGGTTTTGGGTAAGGAGACCAGACAGCGTGGTCATCGGTCTCATCGGATTAGGGAAGGATTGGGAAGGAAGTCGGCCGTGCCCTTTCAGAGGAACCATCCCGGCATTTGCCTGGAGTGATTTAGGGAAATCACGGAAAACCTAAATCAGGATGGCCGGACGCGGGATTGAACCGTCGTCCTCCCGAATGCGAGTCCAGTGTCTAACCACTGCGCCACCCCGCTCGGTGAACTTCTCCCGAACAGGCCATGATGGCCCAACGGTACCGACCGGCCGCCGTGTCATCCTCAGCCGACAGGCGTCACTGGATGCTGACATGGAGGGGCATGTGGTCAGCACACCGCTCTCCTGGCCGTATGTCAGTTTCCGAGACCGGAGCCGCTACTTCTCAATCGAGTAACTTCTCAGTTTGCCTCGCAAGGGTTGAGTGCGCCCCGCTTGCCAACAGCGCTCGGCAGACCGGATGGTCACCCATCCTAGTGCTAGCCCAGCCCGACAGTGCTTAACTTCGGTGATCTGATGGGCACCGGTGTTACCACTGCGGCAAGGCCGTTGGCCCTTAAGGAGACTAACAAGGGAACCTCCCCATCGCACCCCCCTCAGATTTACTTATAAGTTGGCACAGTGGATAGGCCTTGAAAAATTGAATACACATCAATCGAGAAAACAGGAAGAAGTTGTGTGAAACTATGAAAAAATAAGCAAAATATACAAAAAGAGTAGTCCATGTGCAACATATACAACATCAAGGAGAGCGTAGGCACAGTAGCGCCGTGGTCTCGTAGTTAGCGTGACCAGCTTCGGAGCGAGAGGTCGTTGGTTCAAGTCTTCCCTCGGGTGAAAAATTTTATTTTCGCAAAGTTATGGTCTGTCCGTTCGTTCATTGACGTCACTGTTCACTGTAATAAGTTTGGTGTCTGTGTTTTGCGACCGCACCGCAAAACCGTCCGTTTAGTAGACGAAAGGACGTGCCTCTCCAATGTGAACCGAAAACAGTTGATCGCAAGGTCATAGGTCAACCGATTCCTCCCCAGAAAAACACATCTGATATATTGTATACGACACTGGTGACGGCATGTGTGTCACATGACCGGAATTTGTTGTCGACCCACCCAACTTGCACACTTGGCGTATGGGTAAAAAGATTCTTCTACCTTGCCCGATTTAGGTTTTCTTGTGGATGTGATAATCACTCCCAAAACACTGATGAAAACATAATAGTTTGTCACATAAACTGAAAATAAAAAATAACACTTTTCACTCGAGGGAAGGCTTGAACCAAGGAAATCTCGTTCCGCAGCTACTCACACTAACCACGGGACCACGACGCTCCTGTGTTTGTGTTATCCTTGATGTTGCTTATCTTGCACATAGACTACTCAGTTTATATATTTTGCTCATTTTTTCATAGTTCCACACAACTTCTTCCTGTTTTCTCGATTGATGTGTGTTCAGTTTTTCAAGGGCTATCCACTGTGCCAACTTATAACTAAATCTGAGGGGGGTGCGATGGGGAGGGTCCCTTGTAAGATGCTATTATCAGCAACTCCATTAGTTTGTGTGTAAGGCCGTGTAGTCGCGCTATGATACGCTGGATGTTCTTTGTGTGATGTTGCGGAAAGGGTTGACAGGAATGTAGCCACATTACATGATTGTAGACAGCGATGGTGACGATAATGTACTGTGGCAAGAACACACCGCTCCGGACAGCCACATGGCTCTACCGAGAGAGAATACCATCGTGTTCGGCGTCTGCCTCCAGCGCATCGTTCTGCATCTCTGCATCTACAACAGGTAGCTGAGTAGCAGCTGGCAACATAGTGACTCATTTTTTTCACTGATGTCATTATTCAGACCCGCTGCCTTTATTATAAAGTGGGTCGTATTTTCCACAGATGGCCTCATAGCAGTCACATCGTTCCCCCACATATCTCTCGGTGTCTACACTCATGAACTCCCACGTTTATGTAGATACTCATGCGCCTCCAGACGTGAGTGATCGGTATGACGTCTATGTCCCGTTGCGTGGAGGAGAACCGGTTTTGTGGAATGGCAGTGATAGTGAATCACTTACAAAATGAAATATAAAATAAAATTAGAGATTTAAGTAAAGACAATTAATTAGAGGTTAGTATAGTAATTAGTGATTCAAGTATACGAAAACAGAAATCAGTTAAATGTTAGTATATACTATTAATAAAAGTTAGTAAGACAAATAAAAATGAGAATGAATGGAATTCCATCATCAACTAGACCATAAAGGGAAAGCCTAGGTATTTCTTTTAGTCTATGCCTTGCAGGTATATTCCTACATATAATGTTAGTTCATTTACAAAGTTAGTTGTAATTTAGGTAAGATGTTCAGTGTCTGTGGGATTAATAACCTGTCATTTCCCATATGTTAATTACATAGTTGGTTTATTCTGCACTGCAAGCCTGAGTGGCAGGCCTGGGTAAAAAATCATCGAACTGTGACCCTCAGACTAGCAGTTCACATTAAATGGTCGTCCCTTACGTTACTAATTAGTTATAACATATTAATACCAATTGCTTTACGGTTTTCAGCTTACATAAGGTAGGTACTTTGTAATTTTCACTTATTCTATTCTACATTATTACAATATCTGCATACGAATTACGTAACTTTATTTACAATTATCTGCTAATCTATTCTAATTCCTTCTAGTTGTACTCGATATATTACATTGTCTCAACTGTCAATATGATTAATCAAGCTTTTTTATAAATCACAATTTATAATGTCACGTTGTTTCAGTTGTCTCTGCTGTACGTCACGCTTCTGGATTTAATTCCTAATACAAAAACGGCAAAAATACTACCTTTCACTTCATGATGCGCCATCATACATCCATACTAATGTCAAACCGTAATTTTCAAACAGAATTACACATCTCTAAATGCATTGCATATAACAATGACTATATCCCTGAGTTACTTGACAATATTCTACACAAGAAACAAAGTTGAAAAATATAATCTTACGTTTGTGGTCCCCCTGCAGCAACAGTCATATCCATATTCTGTACAATCTGAAACTATGTTTATTCGTAGAAATATTTGCGTTAAAGTCAATGAAGTTAATCCGTTAACTCGTCATGCCCAGAGAGCGTCCTGGCACAGAAATTAGGCACCATTTGTCTACGGTGGTATTTGCTGTATCCTTAAACCTGGACCTTTAGATTAAACTTCCCATTTCGCCCTTCTGTTTCCTCAGCCTGTCTTGTCATAATGAAAAGCAGATTATAAATAAATGTCAAAAAATGGTTCAAATGGCTCTGAGCACGATGGGACTCAACTGCTGAGGTCATTAGTCCCCTAGAACTTAGAACTAGTTAAACCTAACTAACCTAAGGACATCACAAACATCCATGCCCGAGGCAGGATTCGAACCTGCGACCGTAGCGGTCTTGCGGTTCCAGACTGCAGCGCCTTTAACCGCACGGCCACTTCGGCCGGCAAATAAATGTCCGAGACTATCTATTTTGCTCGCTAATACGGTTCTTCTCTAGAAAATCATCTGAAAATCGCAGTAGATCTATTCTTATTATTCTAGTTATAAAATGACCATATTTAATGTTTGATTTAAAATGAATAATAACTACGATTTTTCGTCGGCGCTTGCCAGAATGCGATAATAATATTCAAAAGGATAAGCTCCTTAATATTCTCCAAAATTATTTTTGTTTTTACACGAACAGTTGTCACTTGAAGATGGCGTAAGAAGCTGAAAGCCGTTTCGTGATCAAACAAATATAGCTTTGCGGAACATCAGAAAGTGTTTCCCTTTGGAATGTTAATAACTGCAGGGTTATGTACTAAGTAGATGTCCTGTTTCAGCACCAAGCGAAAGAGCCAGAAGTCAAGCTGAAGAAACTGAATTTAAAAGAAAAAAAAGGAAGCTCCCAGTGTTTCGACATCTCAAGCAGTGCCCTGCCTTCCAGCTATTTTTCGATGTAAATGAAAGCACCTTTCGTTTGTCTGATGATGACGGAAGATAAATATGTCAGTCGCTCCTTTCCCTCTGCTTCGTATCCAACAGAATATATGGACCGATGCTAGTACACTTTTACCTAGCGTCTTTCGAATTTTCTGCGAGTAAGCAGTGCAGAGTGTTGGATGTTGACTTGTGTAGACTGGAAGTGTGTCACTTCTCAGAACTGACTGAAAATTCCATGCATACTACATGGCGTCAGAAACAGTGTAACAAGGGGTTGATCAAATATTTCGCTCAGTTAAGGGTTTCCGAGTTTCGTTTCCGTCTACAGTTATTCAGTAGTTACTTTTCATGCCTCACAAAACGTTCTAGTATGACCACAGAACTAACGCAAGTAAACACAAGGTAATTATAAGTCATTCTCCTTATAACTGGTTTGTCGAATGAAGCTAATAATCGTAAAACGTTCGGTGTAATGTTCAATAACGGCAGATCGACGGTTGCCTGTAACGAGATGAGAAAGAAAGTGCCCATTCTGAACTGCTACTAACAGAATTGAAGTGCTTCGCTGACGGCAGCTGTCCACGCTAATTACCAGGTGAGTACGTTAGCACCTACCTGCTGAGTTTAGTGCGCCCAGTCACGAGTAATTACCAAACGAGCCCTTCTGTCGCTGTAGTGTGAACGGTTTTATCACGTGAGCACTAGCCCACACGCAGGTTTATGGCTGTTTCCATCACTCCGACCTTCTTATTATACAACACGCGTGAGGACGAATGGTGATTAACGTGGGGTCGCAGACCTTCGTATTACTTCGAGCGTCGCAGTAATATACTTACGGGCACATACGATAATGGTTACGGCGAGAAGGAGTCTCGATCACAAAAGATGAACCAGAAAAGTGAGTCAGAAACTGTATTCTTTAGGAAAGAAAGTTCGCAGCATCTTATGGGAAATGTCAGTACTGTACTTAAAAAATAGCAAATAGTACTGATAACTGCAGAGTACTTGCGTAATCAACGTGACTGTCATCCAAGCTGTCAGAAAAGTAGCATACATGGAAAATCCGATATACATCTCCAGTGTACAACTGATAGAAAGTAATGATTCTAAAACAGACAGGTCCTTGCAGCAACTATATTTTACATAGCAACTGACGATGGAAATTTGCCGAAACTGGCCCATCGCGAGTGATATAAAAATATATAAACAATTTACATAGTAATGTTGCTGGCTATTATTCATAACAATCATGTCATTAAAAGAGATATTTTGCACGGTGGACCCCAAAGAACAAATAGCAACATGAAATATTCAGCATCACAAATGGAAAAACTTCAAAAGCATGGTACAGTACGTTTTAGACCAGTATATTCCGTGCAAGATTGTTAGACATGGGGGAGGTAACCGTTGTCCACTAAAGGAAAGCGGAACTTAGAAGTTTAGTGTCCCGCCGACAGCGAAGTCATTAGAGACCGAGCAAAAACTCGAATGAGGATGGAAATCGATTTTGCCCTTTCATAGGAACCACTCCGACATTGACCTCAAGTTCTTCTTCTTCTTCTTTTCTCCTGTTTCTCGGCCACATACCATGGTTGTACAGGACTGATTGTTGTCCCATTTCTTGGGTGGTCGTCCGGGCAGTCGTTTCCATTCCGGTCATTCACGTTCACAAATTTTAACAGTCTTTCGGCGTCCTTCCTAAAGGCATGACTTCCAGTTTCTCTTTTTCGTCTTCATCGCTTTATTTATATCTGGTATTTTATACTGATCGCTTGTCTCTGTCCCATTTGGCTATTCCCTGCATCTGTCTTTGTACCTTCATGTCCACTGCCGTTGACTTTGTTGTGTCTTTCTCTTTTCCGCTTTATTTTCCGCTGCTTATGTCATAACAAGAACCACTATTTTTATTTTACCCTCAGTTGTCATAAATTTGTTTCCCCATACATTAATTTAACCAACGGCCTCGCCGCAGTGGTAATACCGGTTCCCGTCAGATCATCGAAGTTAAGCGCTGTCGGGCTGGGCTAGCACTTGGATGGGTGACCATCCGGCCTACCGAGCGCTGTTGGAAAGCGGGGTGCAGCCATCCCTTGTGAGGCAAATTAAGGAGCTACTTGACTGAGAAGTAGTAGCGGCTCCAGTCTCGGAAACTGGCATATGGGCGGGAGAGCGGTGTGCTGACCACATGACCCTCCACATCTGCATCCAGTGACGCCTGTGGGCGGAGGATGACACGGCGGCCCGTCGGTACCTTTGGGTCTTCATGGCCTGTGCGGGAGGAGTTTAGTTTTATACGTTACTTTACAGGCACCCAGCCATCCCTACAGCCTTTGTCATTTAATTTTCCGCTTCCATGGTTAAGTCTTCATAGCGGGTGGTAACATTTCTTAGAGAATTAGAGCTAACCACTTGTTCAATTGACCCAACAAACACTTCTAATTTACATCCTACTGGTGTCTTTCTTTTTGTATTATCATAATCTGATTTGTTAGATGTAGTTCCCAAGTTACACTGATTACCTGTTTTACTGAATTGATAAAGCAAAATTCGCATACTATCCTCATTATTTGCTATCACCTTAGAATCATCAGCATGACATATAATATTCACCATTTTATTACCAATTTCATATTCCGGTTCCTTTCTTACAGCAGCAATGATATAGCCCATTATTGAGCCGACCAGGAGTGGGATTAATGAGTCTCCTTGTGTAATTCCTTTTAATCTCAACGAGTTTCGGTTGAAGAAATTAGGAATTTGTTGTGGGATATCGTGGAATAGGCCCGCGTCAGCCGCTATAGTTTCATGAATTTCTGATAGGTGGCGGCGCTATACGTAGCCTTCGAAATGGCATTCGTAACAGAAATGCGTTCCAAGCTTATGGCTGTCATTGAATTTCTTTTTGTGGAAAACCAGAGCACTCTGATATTCATAGGCACTTGCAGAGTGTCTTTGGCGATCTGGCACAGAATAAACGCACGTTGAGTCGTTGGGCGAGACGTCTTTCATCATCTCAACGAGATCAAACAAACCTGTCCGATCTCCTGCGTGTCGGCCGTCTGCACACAGCTGTTGTTGCTACACACTAGTGAAATCAAGGACACAGTAAAACTTCTGCTCACACACACCTTTATTCTCACACGTCCACTTTACAGTTACAGTTGAAATATATCCGCTGCAGAGGGCAGCACAATGTACAGGCTTGACTGAGCCTATCAAGGAAGAAGGTGCAGTTTAATATGATGGGGTGCTCCACTAATTCCCACATACCAGTAACAGCCTTTGAAAGCACAAATAATTTTTCACAGCAACCAACAGTGCCACAAGATGTAGGAGATATGGCCTTGACGGGTGGTACACCACTCGCAGATCCTAAAGGAGACAGTGAAGATTTACCTATTGAGATCCTGATTGGAGCTGATTATTACTGGAGAATCGTGACTTTGGAACAACCAATCAAGGTATCACCATCATTGGTTCTTCTCCCAACAATCTTTGGATATGTTCTCAGTGGAAACAGATCTAGCACCACCATCAACAGAGCAACTGTCAACTTTATTCAGGGCAGCTGCAGTGATATAGCTGATGAGTCAGTGCGCCGATTTTGGGACCTGGAGACAATCGGGATAACAGGACATCAAGAGCGAGCATTAAAATCCATGGACCACCCTATTTATCAGGAATCCCGGGTTTCGGCACCAAAATGTTGCTACACACTAGTGAAATCAAGGACACAGTAAACTTCTGCTCACACACACCTTTATTCTCACACGTCCATTTTACAGTTACAGTTGAAATATATCCGCTGCAGAGGGCAGCACAATGTACAGACTTAACAGAATACCAATAGATGGCGTAGGAGTCTTCACTCCCCGACAGCTGTGAACGCACGAACACTCTCATCCGAGGTGGTCGACGGGTCAGACTCAAACACCTCGATGACAACCGAACGTCTCTGTTGGTGACAATTTTTTTTCGAACAGGGGTTCATCACTTCGAACCTTAAACAATTCGGTAATCCATAGTGGTGCCTCACTACCTCTCCTCCGAAGACAAAGTTCAAAGCTGCCCCCTCAGCCGGTCTTCTGGGACTCTGAAGGGTCTATTCTGTATAATGTCTTCCCTCAGGGCGAACGATCAACTGTGAAGTGTATTAGGTTATCTCCAGGAAATTCAAGAAACGACTTCATCGAGATCGTCGCTAAAAAAGATGCAAACGAACTTCTCCTTCTCCATAACAACGCAAGGCCTCACACAAGTCTGCGCACTTCAGAGAGGCTCACAAAACTTCACTGGACTGTTCTTCCTCATCCATTCTAAGAGTACAGCCCGGATTTCCCACCATCCGACTTTCATCTGGCTGACCCAGTGAAGGAAGCAGTAGGTTGATGATGGGGAGGTTATTGATGCAGCAAGACATTGTCTCCGACGTCGACCAGTAGGGTGGTACCATGTGGGCATACCGGCACTTCGAATCAGGTGCGTGACGTCGTCCCATTGAACGGAGATCGTGATGATAAGTAGGATTTCGTAGCCATAAGAGTGGGGAATAATATTAAACCAAACTCCTCCCGAGCAGGCCATGAAGGCCCAAAGGGCCCGACCGGCCGCCGTGTCATCCTCAGCCCACAAGCGTCACTGGATGCGGATATGTAGGGGCATGTGGTCAGCACACCGCTCTCCCGGCATTATGACATTTTCCGAGACCGGAGCCGCTACTTCTCAGTCAACTATTTCCTCACTTTGCCTCACCAGGGCTGGGTGCACCCCGCTTGCCAACAGAGCTCGGCAGACCGGATGGTAACCCATCCATGTGGTAGCCCAGCCCGACAGCGCTTATTTTCGTTGATCAGACGGGAACCGGTGTTACCACTACGGCAAGGCCGTTGGTTGGGGAATAATATGGTGCATTGGAATCCTGAGAAAAACCAACCTCCTTTCAGAAAAAAAAACTCTTGCATTAATTATTGGGCGCCCATAGTAATATGATTTCGTTTGTCAATATTCCGTCCGTTTTAATGCTCGATTTATTACCTGTGTATATACAACGATGTTTACGATACCCTTTGGCTCTCCCTTGTCGATAAAGGTTTGAATTATATCCGTTTTGTAATTCTGTCACATGCTTTTGACAAGTCAACAAAACACAGGGGGGCAGGGTTATCAAGCTCTATGGATTTCTCCGTAATTTGTCTTAGTGCGAAAATAACATCTATGGTGCTGCTTTTTTTCCCTAATCCTTCCTGTTCTTCTGCTATTTCTATATCATTCTGTATTCTGCCTCTAATTACTGAAGTTAACAGTTTTAAGGTTGTATCAAACACCGTAGTTTCTTGCTAATTATATAACTTTTATCTCCTTTCTTATATTTTGAATTGTAACACTTTCTTTCCATTTTCTTGGTAACCTACCTTTCTTCATATTACTCTTCAATAAAGTACCAAGCAGTTGATATAATATTTCCTCCAACATTTCGTTAATTCACTATATACATGCAATTCCCATAGAGATTCCCAATTTTTAAGTATTTTATTGATGTGAATATTTCCTCCCTTGAAATCCATTTGGTTGTTATTTTTCTGTATTGTGGTGGCTTTCGCACTGAATTTTGTCTTAAGCGGTTTAGAGTAATCGTTGAAGTTCTAAATGGGGATGGCCGGACAGGAGTCGTTCAATTGCCTTTTTATAAAGGTTGAGGATATAAGTGAAGTCCAAGTCTAGTTGGCAGAAGCAGAAGAAAGCCCAAATGAACGAAGGAAGGCAATGCGAGAGGCGTTCAGTCAACTCGAAAGTAAAATTCTACCAATATCCATAAAACTTAAGAAGATATGTTCCTTCGAAATGTAATGAAGCGTATCAAAATCATCCGTGCAGCCACTTTGTGACCAGGCTGAAACGAAAATGGTATACGAAAGATGACGAATTGGTGTCGGAATACTAAATCCAGCCTTCCAATATTCAGTACTAAAGATTGTAGTACTATTCGTCCCTTCAACCATTGCACTATATCCGAATTGACAGCTTTTGAAATGAACAACTGCGGAATAAAAGGTCAACAGAAATTGCTCAGCAGCAGAAAAACATATGGTGTGGATGAGATACGTGTAGTATTGTAACGAGACTATGCGAGAGAACTTGCTCCACTTCTAGCAGTTGTTTATCGGTGGAACAAGGAAGGGTACCAAATGACTATGAAAAAGTACGAGTTATTTCCGTTCTCAGGAAAGGGTGTCGGATAGATACACATCGCCCGCCGACATCAGTCTGTTGCAGTATTATCGAACGTGTTTTATTACAAAGCATTATGACCTTTCAGAGAAACGTAAATCTACTGTATCACAACCAATAAGTATTCCACAAACAGTGACCCTGCGGAACTCTTCTCACTCTGTTCGTCCAACAGCGCCCAGATCGACACCGTGATTCTTCACTTTCGAATACTTTGGACACAGTTCAACACTTTTGGTGGTTGTCAGAGCTTTTACACTCATATAGTTTCCATGTGTTAATTTGACTGTTGTCTCTGTTTTGTTAACTGCATTTTTCTTCAATTTAAAGTTACTGCATATTTGTTTAGCGATTTTTCTCCATATAATCAAAAAATGTTTATCAGTTTAACCTGTTATATGAAACTTTATTTGTAAACATATTCTTTCATTGTAAATTTACGCAGTGTGAATTGTACGAAATATATAGTAAAATACCTTGTCTCTTAGGTCAAATGAAAGTGAGGAATTAATGAGATAGAAATTCGCTAAAGCGCGGGCGGTCATTTACCGTGGTATGGAAGAAGTATTTTCAAGTAATGGGTAGACTGTGATGAAAAGAGAAGGGACAGGGGAAATTCTGGAACGGGAAGGATATGAAGTGATGCTATTTTTGAGAAATTGTCAGTGTAAGAAAGTGAGCTGTGTAATGGCATCGTGGTAGAACGTCTCGCTGGACTTTTAGTCGAAGCATTACGCATATAAATTATTCAAGGCGAGCGGAGGCGAACCAAGAAAGAAGAGAAGCGGATCGACAGACGAGTTAATTTGATGAAGAAGAAGAGAAGAACGGAAGAGATTAAAGGCGGTCAACAGCAACATCAGAGTCATGAAGATTATTAACTGTTTGCTGTATTATTGAAAACCGATAGGTGGAAGGAGTGTATCCAGGTGAGGATGCTCACGCATCAGTGACCGAGGCAGAAAATGCTAAATATACACACATTACTTCCCTGTAGCATTACATGGAATAGACGTGTGTGCATACAACGAAAGCTTAGACCTACCTGCCACAAAAATAGTTCTTCAACAGAGAGCTGCACCACTGGGAAAGAGTTTTGCTATATTAGATAACGCAATCACTGTTGGGCCGTCGCAGAGTGATAGAAATATGTATGTGTGCGTTTGTGGACGGGGTGGGGGTGGGACTGAGGGTGGAGGTACATAGCGTTTGTGTTGGAAAGTGAAACTCGTTCATCACTTTGATTTCCGGAGCAGTATTTTGGAGTGAAATAGTTTTCAGCCAGTTACACTATATTAAACTGGAAACTCCGCAGGCATCTCGGTTTGGACAGAGTAGTCCAACGATATACCACACGGCATACGGCGACACGCGACGTTCTCTAGGCAGAGATACGAGAACCTCAGGACGACTGTAGGTGTTCCATTTTATTACATAAGTGAAGGGCCGAAGTCTTTCAGACCTACAATCTGAAGTATAGATATACAAGGAGTTCATCTTGGTCAGAGGGGTACCTGTATGAAAAGCCAGACAGACGCGTGGTTACTGAAAAGGGCAGCAGCCTTTTCACTAGTTACAGGGGCAACGGATGATTTCTCTGGCCTTATAACTTCAACCAGAGTAGGCATACCGTGCTGTTACTGCGAACGACTGAAAGAGAGGGGAAACTACAGACGTAATTTTTGCCGAGGGCTAGCACCTCTACAATATGATCACATGATGATGGCATCCTCTTGGCTACAATATTCCCGAGGAAAAATAGCCCTCCATTCGGACATCCGGACGTCAACTGCTCAGAAGGATGTCACCATCAGGAGAAACAAAACTGGCATTCTACGGATTGGAGTGTGGAATGTTAGATCCCTTAATCGGGAAGGTAGGTTAGAACATTTGGGATACAAATTAGTTGAAGTTAGATATACTGAAAATTAGTGAACTCCGGTTGCAAGAGGAAGACGACTTTTGGTCAGACGAATAAAGGGTTATAAATACAAAATAAAATAGTGGTTATGCAAGGATGGGATTAATAGTAAATAAGAAAATAGGAATTCGGTAAGCTACTATGAACAGCATAGCGAACTCATCCTTGCAGAATTTTGCACAGAGCAAAACTTAATCACAGCTAACACTTGTGTTTCAAGAATCGTAAAAGAAGGTTGTATACATCGAAGAAGCCTGGAGATACTGACAGGTTTCAAATAGATTATATAGTGGTCAGACAGAGATTTAGAAACCAGGTTTTAAATTGTAAGACATTTCCAGGGGCAGATGTGGACTCTGACCACAATCTATTGGTCATGAACTGTAGATTAAAACTAAAGAAACTGCAAAACGGTGGGAATTTGAGAAGATGTGACCTGGATAAACTGACAGAACCATAGGTTGTAGAGAGTTTCAGGGAGAGCATTATGGAATGATTGACAAGAATGGGGGAAAGAAATACGGTGGAAGAAGAATGGGTAGCTTTGAGAGATGAAATAGTGAAGGCAGCAGAGGATCAAGTAGGTAAAAAGACGAGGGTTAATAGAAATCCTTGAGTAACAGAAGAGATACTGAATTTAATTGATGAAAGAAGAAAATACAAAAATACAGTAAATGATGCTGGCAAAAAGGAATACAAACGTCTCAAAAATGAGATCGACAGGAAGTGCAAAATAGCTAAGCAGGGATGGCTAGAGGATAGATGTAAGGATGTAGAGGCGTATATCGCTAGGGGTAAGTTAGATACTGCGTACGGGAAAATTAAAGAGACCTTTGGAAAAAAGAGAACCACTTGCATGAATATCAAGAGCTCAGATGGAAACCGAGTTCTAAGCAAAGAAGGGAAAGCAGAAAGGTGGAAGGAGTATATAGAAGGTCTGTACATGGGCGATGTTCTTGAGGACAATATTATGGAAAAGGAAGAGGATGTAGATGAAGATGAAATGGGAGATATGATACTGTATGAAGAGTTTGACAGAGCACTGAAAGACCTAAGTCGAAACAAGGCCCCGGAAGTAGACAGCATTCCATTAGAACTACTGATGGCCTTAGGAGAGAGAGCCCTGACAAAACTCTACCATCTGGTGAGCAAGATGTATGCTACAGGCGAAATGCCCTCAGACTTCAAAAAGAATATAATAATTCCAATCCCGAAGAAAGCAGGTGTTGACAGATGTGAAAATTACCGAACTAACAGTTTAATAAGCCACGGCTGCAAAATACTAACACGAATTCTTTACAGACGAATGCAAAAACTCGTAGAAGCCGACCTCGGGGAAGATCAGTTTGGATTCCGTAGAAATGTTGCTACACGTGAGGCAATACCGACCCTACGACTAATCGTAGAAAACAGATTAAGGAAGCATTTGTAGACTTAGAGAGAGTTTTTGACAATGTTGACTGGAATACTCCCTTTCAAATTCTGAAGGTGGCAGAGGCAAAATACAGGGAGCGAAAGGCTATTTACGATTTGTACAGAAACCAGATGGCAGTTATAAGAGTCGAGGGACATGAATGGGAAGCAGTGGTTGGGAAGGGAGTCAGACAGGGTTGTAGCCTCTCCCTGATGCTATTCAATCTTTATATTGAGCAAGCAGTAAAGGAAACAAAAGAAAAGTTCGGAGTAGGTATTAAAATCCATGGAGAAGAAATAAAAACTTTGAGGTTCGCCGATGACATTGTAATTCTATCAGACACAGCAAAGGACTTGGAAGAGGAGTTGAACGGAATGGACAGTGTCTTGAAAGGAGGATATAAGATGAACATCAACAAAAGCAAAACGAGGATAATGTAATGTACTCGAATTAAGTCGGCTGATGCTGAGGGATTAGATTACGAAATGAGACCCTCAAAGTAGTAAAGGAGTTTTGCTATTTGGGGAGCAAAATAACTGATGATAGTCGAAGTAGAGAGGATATAAAACGTAGACTGGTAATGGCAATAGTATAGATTTAAGTGTCAGGAAGTCGTTTCTAAAAGTATTTGTATGGAGTGTAGCCATGTATGGAAGTGAAACATGGGCGATAGAGAGTTTGGACAAAAAGAGAATAGAAGCTTTCGAAATGTTGTTCTACAGAAGAATGCTGAAGGTTAGATGGGTGGATCACGTAGCTAATGAGGAGGTATTGAATAGAATTGGAGAGAAGAGAAATTTGTGGCACAACTTGACCAGAAGAAGGGATCGGTTGGTAGGACATATTCTGAGGCATCAAGGGATCACCAATTTAGTATTGGAGGGCAGCGCGGAGGGTAAAAATCGTGGAGGGAGACCAAGAGATGAATACACTAAACAGATTCAGAAGGATGTAGGTTGCAGTAGGTACTGGGAGATGAAGAAGCTTGCACAGGATAGAGTATCATGGAGAGCTGCATCAAACCAGTCTCTGGACTGTAGACCACAACAACAACAATAACAACAACAGCGAACTCATTGTCATAGCGGAGGCAGACGCGAAGCCCTCACTTAAGACAGTAGTACAAGTTTATATCCAGACTACCTTTGCAGATGATGAAAAAATTGAAGAAATATGTGACGAAATACAAGAAATTATCCAGATAGTTAAGGGAGACGTAGGAAAAGGAGGAGAAGAAAGGCAGTAGGTGAATAGGGACTGGGGGAAAGGAATGAAAAAGCAAGTCACCTGATAAAATTTTGCACAGAGCATAATTTAACGTCGATAACACTTGGTTTAAGATTCATAAAAGAAGGTTGTATACTTGGAGACCTGGAGACACCGGAAGGTTTATAATGCTTAGACAGAAATTTAGAAGCCAGATTTTAAATTAAATATAAGACATTTCCAGGGCCAGGTGCGGACTCTGACCACAATTTATTGGTTATGACCGTAGATTAAAACTGAACAAATTGGAAAACGGTAAGAAAATTAAGGAAGTGGGTCCTGGATAAGTTGAAAGAATTAGAAGAAATTGGGAGTTTCAGAGGGAGCTTTAGGCACAGGTTGCTATTTGAACCATTTTTTGATGTGGCATCTCTTAAGCGGTTTGTATGCTGAATCACTTCCTGTTGTCCAGATCCTTCAACAGCGTGTTTTCGACGCCTGTGATGCTATTCGAAGAGAGAGCGGAATGTTCGAAAGAGTCCGTCAATCCATGATGCGACGTGACGTATGAACGTGTGCATTGCATCTCATGGAGACCACTTTGAACAATTGTTGTGGGGCGTGGATGCTATGCAGCTCTGTACTGTGTTGGCAGGCACTCTGTCCGTTTTCGGAAACACATTCACAAGACCTTTTTTCCTTCATTTCCTAACAGGAATTCCACCCTCCCCCCCCCCCCCCCCCCCCCGCCTGCAGTTTGTGGTTTTATTAATGTTCGTCCTGTGTTATAATGGGGAGACGACGGCACCCTGAGGGACTACTGCTTTGTGTGTGAAGGGGGAATGACTTTTGATTACCAAAGCGTGCTTGCAGTTTTCTATTTCCAATGACGTTAACTATTAATTGTGACATTTCAGTTGAGACGATGTATTTTACCATGCTGTGAAGAAGTACTGCTTGCCATATCTTAACGAAGTCGTGTTCTATGTCCAGAAAATAGGCAGGATCTGTTAACTTCAAGGCTGCTGCTACTTTGCTAGTTAGTCGTAATAATTGATCAGCGGTTCTGTGACTGTTTCTAAAACCAGTTTGCTCTTGTGTAAAAACTGATGTTGTCTTCCACAAACTGTAGTTAATTATCACTTCAAAAGTTTTGCCAATTACTGAAAGTAATGTGATAGGTCTGTATGAGTTAGATTTTTTGGGTTTTCCAGGTTTTGGAATCATTGTAATGTGCGCACGTTTCCATTATGATCGTAAGGTCTTTTTGAGTTTAAGTTTCTTTCAACATAGGTTTTAGTGTCTGAGCAAGTCCCTGTGGTAGAAAGAGCTCGAGATGAAATCGTCCAGTGCCCTCATTTCCAGGAGCAGTATTTTTGCCGTTTAGTATGACAGGGGCTATTTGACATTCAGTTATTTCTTTGAATGGCGGATGATCAAGGGGTGTGGTACTTTTGTATAGAAGTGAATGAAGTTTGCTAATAATAATTTCCGCGTGGTTGTCGTCAAATTTGGGGTCCTGTGGATCATCGTGTACATTTTCTAGTAAATCCCGGAATATTTCAGCCTTCTCCCTTTCGTCCGCCGTGTTGTGGTCAACGATTTGTAAAGCTGGATCTTCGGTGAACGATTCTCTTGACTTTATTCCAGAAGAGAGTGGGATTATGTCGGTCAAGTCCTGGTCACTCGCTTTCCCATCTATTTGCTCTGAATAGGTGAGTCTCTGATTTAACGTGATTGTTAAGATGGTTCCATTCGCTTTTAGTCCTTTCATTAAGCTATCGTTTAATTTGTCTATATGATTTTCTCTTTCCTTTGATTAGGTTAAGAAGATGTGTAGGGAATCTGTTCTTATGTTCTATGATGGTTTTCTTTGGTGCATTGTTAGTTACAACAGATTCTATAGTTTTGGCGATTAGCTGTTAATATTTGTCAAAAACGTCTGTGGTGTTAATGGCTGTCGTGTTGGGTTGTTTGGTTAAAAATTCTGCTCTGAAGTTTTCTATATTAAAGTTTTGGAGCCTGTGAAAGTTTTGTTATTTTGGTTGACTTTTTTTGACGTGGGCTACAGTCGTTGTTATCATGACGGCAAGGTGGTCTGTGGAGATATTAACACCTATTTCCACTTCACTTCAGTGAGTAGCCGTTTGTGGTCAGCAAATAATGTGATCAACTATGGAGGTTCCAATGCGACTAATGAAAGTAGGAGAAAAATTTTCTAGATGGATCAGATTGTCGTTTAGAGCTGCAGTGTTGAGATCGCTATTTTTGTTGTTGGTTTTGTCAACAGTGGAGCATTATGATTTTCTGAGATGATTTCTGGGCCAAGCGTAGAGATGTAACCAAAGAGATCTGTTGGTAGACCCTCAGTGGGATCTACAAATACGCATACGAAGAAAATCATTTCCTGTATTTACCCCGTACCTTTAGAACCATAGCTTGGGGCGTATTTCTGATAGTCAGTTTTACTCTTAAATCAAATTTTACAGAGGCCAGTTGTGTATTAAAGATGACGACCTCTCGTTATGAACGTCTTCCTGTTCCTGGTTTGGATTTGTCTAAACTATGCATACATAATCGAGAGGACTTATGTCTTTGCGGAAGCGTTTGGTTTCGGCAGTTCCAATAACTATAATGTTTCTTTCTCGAACTAATTGTTTCTAGGAGATACTTTTAAACATAGAAACCATTTGCATTGACAAAGCATATAGCTGCAGTGTATTTTCTGGCTTGAGTGTGAAAGGATTATCAAATTTGTAGGATGTAGCAACAGCTTAGACTTCGGATTGTGAGTCTGGCGGCATGCTGATATAGATGCTTATGTTGTTTCAGATGTTCGTAATTTCCACATCCCGCCGGAGGAATTTTCTGGAAACTGCTTTTATTGTTTCGGTAATGAGGAATCTACGTACCGGAATAGTGTTGAGCAGTGCGGTGGTGAACGCACGAAGAAAGTTTTCAGTTTATGAACATTCCTGCACGGAGTAAACTGATTCAAGAGTACACTTGATCTTCTCTGTTTTGTCAATGGAGACGGGCTGTTTCGTCCTTCTGAGCGATTTGGATCGAGAGCGATGTGAGTACCATTACGGTTGCTGCATTTTGGAGTTTCCTTTTTAGAATATACTTTGCAGCTGAAAATCTGGTGAAGTCTACTACATTTCCCACATTTGGGTTCGTTGCGACGGGTGCTGTTGCATTTTTTGCAATGTGTGGGTTGCGGAGATAGTGGGTTGGCTAGTTCAACCTTATGTGGAACGCAATTCATCCTGAAGTGGCGTGCAAGAAGTTTGTCTTGGTGCAACCTTATGTGGAACGCAATGCATCCTGAAGTGGCGTGCAAGAAGTTCGTCTATAGTTTCCTTGTAATCATAGATGAAACATATTCTTTTGATGGGTCGTTTTGTGAATCGCGAGTAGATGCGCTTTGCTTTTTTTGAATTGGTATCTGTGCATCGTCAGTTACTCTTCAACTTCTTTAACGTTCACGTCATTATCGACATTAGAGCTGACGACACGTAGGAAGAGCCCATGTGGTTTTCAATCAGATTGAGGTTTACGGCGTGAGTTTTTTTTCTTGATAGTTTGGCTTCAGGTCAGCTAGTGGTGACAACCACTTTTTTCTAAGTGGTTAGGTTCCTTCAGAAATTCATCTCAGTCACATATTGTGCAAGTCTGAATTGTTTTAGTGCTGTGTGAAAAGACTTTTCGGTTTGCTTGGGTCCCAGATTTTCAGTTATAACAATTCTAGGTTGAATGTTCAGCACAAACCATATTCGATTCTCACAGGATTCTGTGGACGCAGTGGAGTTTTATCTCGAGTTCCAACTGAAACGTACTATTTGAAAGCTTTCGTCGTCGGTTGTGTGGGTGGTTGAGGATCGATTGTTGATTGTTGAGATTCGACCAGTGTAATTCTATCCGTTTTCCTGTTTCCCGCTAGATGTTATGTTTGGTAAAGCTTCGGCCAGTAATATCGCTTCCGCACTGCAACTTATGTCAGGTTCCCCGTCTTGGAACGCGATCCCATATTACAGTTTGTAAGGAATAGTCACAAATTCAAATGCGAATTCGCAATAGTTTAAAAATTTTTCATTTCCTTTATGTTTTGTGTGCATGTGTTGATTGTGTATATTCACAGCTGTGTTATCTCTGAGGAAAGTGTAAGGAAGCGCAGTATCAGAAAATGATGTTTACTTGTTTATATTGTTATAGCTTAACTTTACGAGAGCAGTGCCGCAACAAAGTTTAATGGCCGTTCAGATGTTTTGGAAAGAGGGCAATATTCCATGTAAGTCTAGCCAAACGGCATGGTTATCGGTCTTATCGGATTAGGGGAGGATGTCGGTCGTGCCCTTTCAAAGAGACCACCCGGCCGTTTGCCTGAAGCGATTTAGGAAAATCACGGAAAACCTAAATCAGGAGGGCCAGCTGCGTGGTTGAACCGCGATTCTCCGGAATGCTACTTTTGGTCGTTCATTGAAGGTGTCGACCACTGCGTGGCTCATAATGAGAAATGCCTGGAATTTGTTATTCACGGAACACTCCTGTCACATTGTATCTCGAAATTCCCAAATCTTTTCCGCAATGAAATGTTCCAACTGTCATTCTACTGTAACTCCCATCATGCGGCCCTAATTACGTCGGAAACTTATTCATATGAATCACCTGAGTATAAATAACAGCTTCACGAATGCACTGCCAATTTATACCTTGTGCGAGCTATGCTACCGCCGTCTGTATACGTGCATATCGCTGTCCTATGACCTTTAATACACTACTGGACATTAAAATTGCTGCCGGCCGGGGTGGCCGAGCGGTTGTAGGCGCTACAGTCTGGAACCGTGGGACCGATATCGTCGCAGGTTCGAATCCTGCCTCGGGCATGGATGTATGTGATGCCCTTAGGTTAGTTAGGTTTAAGAAGTTTTAAGTTCTAGGGGACTGATGACCTTAGAAGTTAAGTCCCATAGTGCTCAGAACCATTTGAACCATTAAAATTGCTACACGATAAATACACTCCTGGAAATTGAAAAAAGAACACCGTGAATTCATTGTCCCAGGAAGGGGAAACTTTATTGACACATTCCTGGGGTCAGATACATCACATGATCACACTAACAGAACCACAGGCACATAGACACAGGCAACAGAGCATGCACAATGTCGGCACTAGTACAGTGTATATCCACCTTTCGCAGCAATGCAGGCTGCTATTCTCCCATGGAGACGATCGTAGGGATGCTGGATGTACTCCTGTGGAACGGCTTGCCATGCCATTTCCACCTGGCGCCTCAGTTGGACCAGCGTTCGTGCTGGACGTGCAGACCGCGTGAGACGACGCTTCATCCAGTCCCAAACATGCTCAATGGGGGACAGATCCGGAGATCTTGCTGGCCAGGGTAGTTGACTTACACCTTCTAGAGCACATTGGGTGGCACGGGATACATGCGGACGTGCATTGTCCTGTTGGAACAGCAAGTTCCCTGGCCGGTCTAGGAATGGTAGAACGATGGGTTCGATGACGGTTTGGATGTACCGTGCACTATTCAGTGTCCCCTCGACGATCACCAGTGGTGTACGGCCAGTGTAGGAGATCGCTCCCCACACCTTGATGTCGGGTGTTGGCCCTGTGTGCCTCGGTCGTATGCAGTCCTGATTGTGGCGCTCACCTGCACGGCGCCAAACACGCATACGACCATCATTGGCACCAAGGCAGAAGCGACTCTCATCGCTGAAGACGACACGTCTCCATTCGTCCCTCCATTCACGCCTGTCGCGACACCAACGGAGGCGGGCTGCACGATGTTGGCGCGTGAGCGGAAGACGGCCTAACGGTGTGCGGGACCGTAGCCCATCTTCATGGAGATGGTTGCGAATGGTCCTCGCCGATACCCCAGGAGCAACAGTGTCCCTAATTTGCTGGGAAGTGGCGGTGCGGTCCCCTACGGCACTGCGTAGGATCCTACGGTCTTGGCGTGCATCCGTGCGTCGCTGCGGTCGACGGGCACGTGCACCTTCCGCCGACCACTGGCGACAACATCCATGTACTGTGGAGACCTCACGCCCCACGTGTTGAGCAATTCGGCGGTACGTCCACCCGGCCTCCCGCATGCCCACTATACGCCCTCGCTCAAAGTCCGTCAACTGTACATACGGTTCACGTCCACGCTGTCGCGGCATGCTACCAGTGTTAAAGACTGCGATGGAGCTCCGTATGCCACGGCAAACTGGCTGACACTGACGGCGGCGGTGCACAAATGCTGCGCAGCTAGCGCCATTCGACGGCCAACACCGCGGTTCCTGGTGTGTCCGCTGTGCCGTGCGTGTGATCATTGCTTGTACAGCCCTCTCGCAGTGTCCGAAGCAAGTATGGTGGGTCTGACACACCGGTGTCAATGTGTTCTTATTTCCATTTCCAGGAGTGTATGACGAGCTACAGACGCGAAATTTAACCGACAGGAAGAAGACGCAGTGACATGCACATTATTAGCTTTTCAGAGCATTCACATCAAGCTGGTTCTGGTGGCGACAACTACAACATGCTGATATGAGGAAAGTTTCCAATCCATTTCTCATACACAAACAACAGTTGACCGGCGTTGCCTGGTCAAACGTTGTTGTGATGCCTCTTGTAAGGAGGAGAAACGCGTACCATCACGTTTGCGACTTTGATAAAGGTCGGATTGTAGCCTGTCACGATATCGGTTTATCGAATCGCGACATTGCTGCTCGCGTTGGTCGAGATCCAATGACTGTTAGCAGAATATGGAATCGGTGGGTTCAAGAGGGTAATACGGAACGCCGTGCTGGATCCCAGCGGCCTCGCATCACTAGAGATGACAGTCGAGATGACAGGCATCTTATCCGCATGCCTATAACGGATCGTGCAGCCACGTCTCGATCCCTGAGTCAACAGATGGGGACGTTTGCAAGACAACAACCATCTGCACGAACAGTTCGACGATGTTTGCAGCAGCATGGACTATCAGCTCGGAGACCATGGTTGCGGTTACCCGTGATGCTGCATGACAGACAGGAGCGCTTGCGATGGTGTTCTCAACGACGAACATGGGTGCACGAATGGCAAAATGTCATTTTTTCGGATGAATCCGGGTTCTGTTTACAGCATTATGATGGATGCATCCGAGTTTGGCGACATCGCGGTGAACGTAGATTGGAAGCGTGTATTCGTCATCGCAATACTGGCGTAGCACCCGGCGAGATGGTATGGGGTGCCATTGGTTACACATCTCAGTCACCTCTTGTTCGTATTGACGGAACTTTGAAGAGTGGACGTTACATTTCAGATGTGTTACGACCCGTGGCTCTACCCTTCATTCGATCCCTGCGAAACGCTACATTTCAGCAGGATAATGCACGACCGATTGTTGCAGGTCCAGAACGGGCCTTTCTGGATACAGAAAATGTTCGACGGCTGCCATGGCCAGTACATTCTCCAGATCTCTCACCAATTGAATACGTCTGGTCAATTGTGGTCGAGCAATTGGCTCGTCACAATACGCCAGTCACTACTCTTGATGAACTGTGGTATCGTGTTGAAGCTGCATGGGCAGCTGTACCTGTACACGCCATCCAAGTTCTGTTAATGCCCAGGCGTATCAAGGCCGTTATTCCGGCCAGAGGTGGTTGTTCTGGTTACTGATGTCTCAGGATCTATGCACCCAAATTGCATGAAAATGTAATATCATATGTCAGTTCTAGTATAATATATTTGTCCAATGGATACCCGTTTATCATCTGCATTTCTTCTTCGTGTAGCAATTTTAATGGCCAGTAGTGCAGTTAAGTCTAAGGCACGTCCATATTTAATAGCGTATTAAGAAAATTGTGCAAATTGGCCTGCACATTATCCGCGGGGGAGTCCTCACAGCCGAGGACGATGTTACGAGCGGCGTTGCTGATATTCCTGGCAGTTGCAGAAGAGAGTCACGGTGGCTGCGGCCCCGGCTATTCCTGGGGCGGCAGCTGTGCCGGCGCCGGTGCCGCCACGTTAGTGCAGCGCAGCTCGGCTCTCGGCTGTGGCAGGTAATCTGGGCCGCGGCCAGCCCGGAACATGCAAAGGCTCGCCCGGGGCGGCCGGCCGGCGCTCGCTTTAAGATGCGCGCCGCGGCCTCCGCCTCCGCTGCCGCCTCCTGCCCGCGGTTGTGTCTTTGCTGCCACCTCACGAGCTCCCAGGCTCATCAGGACTTCTTTCCCCGCGTGTGTTTTTCCCCTTTTTCTTTACTGTAATTAAAAATTCTTAATCAAGATCCGGGGCGGCGCAATAGACTGCTAATACCGGCGGGTGGAGCGGCTGTGGAGACGAAGGCTTCACCCCCCCCAGCCCTCCTGCCGTGGTCCTTGAAGGTGGAGACTGCCCACCCTCGCCGCCCCCACGTGTGTCTGTGTGCGCAGGGATATTATAGCCCCCAGCGTGCCGCCTCGGCCAGGTGTCTCCTCCGCCTCCCCACGGCACAAACGTTCCACCTCTCCCCTTGTACGAAGCGCCGCGCTGCCTCATCAGGGCCGCCAATCTCCCGCCGGAAACGGCCAATATGACGTCGCTCCTGCCAGCAAAATCCTTATGAAAAAACCCCAGTCGATTAGTGCATCTCAGGCACAGTACTGGGGAGAAAAATTTTCATCACCAAGTAAGGCTTAGACAGAAAGTCAAGTCACGTGTGAAGACTGGCGGTGGAAATAACGTTGCTTTCCAGTACACAAAGTTGTCTGGATACTGAAAGATAACTACTGCGTGCGACAGTTATTTAAAGGCATAGTTTGCATTACTGATGCTTCGATATACTGTTTTGCTAGAAGGAACACGACGATTGTCACCAAAGTACATGTAAGACTACATTAAGTAACATCCTGCTATAATGAACCGTGCCTCATCGGAACTTCAGCATGTTAAGCGAAATGTTCGACTCTGTATAAATTGTGGATAGACTTGGGTTAGTTTTCGTACTTAAATAATATATATGTCTCATCTGGATAGCTCTGAACATAATTGGCTGTCAATAAACTACTTTTCTATTAGTATATTTATATTATTCATTTCGATCTTTTTCCTTGTATCCATCTTGCACCAAGGAAACTAGTAATCACAATTGTCAAATTAAATTATCTAAAAATGAATTTACAGCCAACATAATATTCTTATGCTTCAGTTTTCATGCAAACGAAATCTGTCTCCATGTGTAATTTTTGTGCCGACCGCGATGGCCACGTGGTTCTAGGCGCTGCACTCCGGAACCGTGCGACTGCTACGGTCGCAGGTTCGAATCCTGCCTCGGGCATGGATGTGTGTGACGTTCTTAGGTTAGTTAGGTTTAAGTAGTTCTAAGTTCTAGAGGACTGATGACCTCAGATGTTAAGTCCCATAGTGCTCAGAGCCATTTGAACCATTTTTTGTAATTTTCCTGATTTTACTGTCGATGGTAAAATCAATTTTATAAATGTACACAAAGCTGTCTCTTCATAGCGTCAAAATCTGTTATGTACCTTTAGACCTATAAATCTTTACATAAATAATTATTTTCAGAAAACAATATAAATTAAACCTGAAAAACAATTTTTATTAAGACAGCCATCCTAATACCAATCTGGATGATAATCTATTTTTGGACGGTACTGGTAACTGGCTTCGTAATAGATATACCAATTTTTTGGCAACCAAGGGCCTCCGCGTGGGTACAGTGGCTATTGAAATAGTTACATGTTGCTCCCTGTTCGACTATGTTTTTGTATAGGTAAATGAATCCGAACATATATTTAAGAAGTGTTTGAACAAGCAAATGAAAGAAGAAAATAGTGAAATGCAGCAAACTGTTCCAGTGACTTTTCATTTGAACAAATTTGGATCCAATCTTTTAACAGGTTATATAGGAACAAAGGAGTCAGCCCACTCACCAGACCGTCTTTGCAAAGTAAGTACTGTTTATCCCCAAGTATAATGTTTCTGCCCTTACTGAAATATTTAAACTTTATTTATATTATAAAATAATAAACACAACGTAGTAATTTTTGCTTTGTTACATATGGCAAATAAGTACAAGGGATTTCCGTTATACCATGTTGCATGACGCATTTCTCACTTGTTTATTTGGAGCGGTATGATACTGTCGTATTCAGAGAGCTTGACTGATATCGTATCTGAAGTACCTACTGTGATGAAAGCTAATTGCAATACTGTAGTATACAGAGAGCTTTAATGGTATCATATATGAAGTTCGTATACATTATTACTCTGGTTAAAGCTACTTGTAATACGAGACAGACGCATACCTGGAAGAATTTAACTACCAATACAAGAAAATATGCAACAACCAGCAATTTCCACTGAAAGAGGAGATACCTGCAACACAAATCAATAGTATCCGCTCCAGACCTCCCGCTCAGAACAGCTAACAACCTGGTGGACCGTAATTTCAATCTCCGTGAAGCCTAGACGGAAGAATGGTATAACAGCACACCACCACATCTTCATAGATTTCTCCAAGTCAACAACAAATCATGAGAACCTGATCTGGCCCATGGAACATGGATCACACTTAACAGGATCCAAACTAACTATGGGAGATGTGGACATCTGTTATACATATTTGAAAAGATCACCACTGCGGTGTGGCTTCTCAAGACAGACTATCAGACATTACTGAAGAGTGCCTTCGAAATTAGTACAGAGGAAACCACTCGGACTTCTTGGATCCTAAAGAGTATGTGGTCAATTATGCAAAATAACATGTCTGTAAATTTGTTTATAATTTTCATTATTTATGTTTCTAAAATGATGCTGAAATTGTAATACAATTAACAATAATAATAATAATAAATGATAGGAAATAGAAGAAATTGTTTTTCGACTGACTACAATGGGAGCTAGGTCATTCCGACCAACAGGATAATGTTCTATCTCACTGGGATGTAAACCCATGGTGTTTACGAATTAGTCCATTTGAAACTGGGCCAGTGGGCCAGCTACGTTTCTACCGTGATACGTCACGGCGGGTCCAGACAACCCTAATATATATGGGTGCTATGGTAGCCAAATATTAGAGTGTATGCATGCCGTTGTCTCTGTCCACAAACAGTGCTAGTTTCGGACGCCCCTCGATGTTTCATATTTTGAAGCATTTCACTATGCTCTTTTCACAGTATAACATGAAATGATGAGGATTCGGAGACGAAGAGGAACGGCAAGCGTAGACATTCGGATAATTTGAATATGACTGCTTTTTCATTTTGAGAGGGCTTTGGTTTGTTACTGCCTGTTCCTCGACACCAAACAGCAGTCTTTTTTTTTTTTCCAGGCAGCGGGTAGTTCGTAACGAATGGAGGGAATTTTAATCCAAGCAGAAAGACGTCAATTACTGTGTAGCCAGAATTCTGGTGATGCGTCACTTTTTATAACTCTCTTTGATGACAGTAGGTCAGTCGTCGTCGTGTCGTGTGACTAGGGTCTCCCGTCAAATAGACCGTTCGCCGGGTGTAAGTCTTCCGATTTGGCGCCACTTCGGCCACTTGCCCGTTGATGGGGATGAGATGATAATGATTAGGACAACACAACACCCTGTTCCTGAGCGGAGAAAATCTCCGACCCACTTATAACTATTGCATTATTTGCAGGCGTCAAGAATAAGATGCAAGCAGCATATTGCAGGGGTTCTAGAAAAACGCAAGAGGAATAAGTAATATAGCAATGAGTCCATGAATACAAGAGCTCGTAAATGCTTACGTGTGGTTCGTAGTGCCTGTACGAAAATGGCATAAAGAATCCAAACAAAAAGTGTAGAAATCGTGACAGAACTGGAGGTAATCAGTTAATGAAATGCGTATGTTGAGATAGGTCTCAGGATAGAGGTAAAATATGATAAAATAATAAAACGAAACCGTACACAACTGTAGTTGTCATAAGGCCTAAAAAATTCAAGTGAGCTTAAGAAGCGTAATAAGTAATATACAAAATCATAGTGATAAATGAAATAAGTTAATATCAACGACAAGTGGCACTATGGATGGGAAACTTGAGAACTAATCTCGAAACAGATGTACTGAGGTCAGTAGGAAAAACTAAGTGCGAAGCGCATAATAAGTGGAGTGACAGTTCTCATCATTAGCTAACATTAAAAGTCGAAAAGTTAATGTAGAGGAAAAGAAGCTTGTGTACAATTATATTACAGTGAAACAACTAGTAGTGGAACAAATGCAAGTCGCGGCTACGTTTCTTGCAAGAATTGTAACTAGCTACATTTATACCAATTGTGTGATACTGTAAGTTTTGCAACAAGTTGGTGAACTGGCGCAGAGATGTCAATACCGTGTTAGCAGGAAATAGGGCCTTGCAAGCAGCGCGCGAGGTGCTCCAGGGGCGAGAAACAGTAACTAAAGTAAATGGATACACGGTTCCTAGTCAATAGCTAAACGAAGAGTCAAGAATAACTTTGGGAGAAAATACATGAGGGCATCGTTATGTATTTATGTTATAGTGGAATACGGCTCGTGAAGTAAATATACGTAGCGACATTCACGTAAGTTGTATAAAATAAGTGTAGTATGTTTTACTACCTGACCGTGAATGACAAGGTGCTTGTTAAACGTAAACAGTATTTGTAATTATGGAACACAGCATCTGTAACTTTAAGAATAGCACGTTTGTAGGCCATTGTTTACATATTGGTAACCACATGTAGCCAAAATAAATCATCACCTTTGGGATAAAGGTGGTTCAGTATCTGCAACAACAAATTTTAACTTCTTGGCAATGTAAAAGTCTAACCACTTAGAACTGAAAATGTTTCTCTACTTAGATCTGTAGATCCCTAACAACCTGTGGTTACAGATGACCAGTTTACTAAAAATCTGTGTAAAAATATTAACCCTTGCATGGTATCAGCTCTGGAAAAACCTATTGTATGCCTGGGGTCTTTTTTGACCACAAAGTGATTACCCCCTGTATTGCCATAAAATTTGAAATATTTCCACAAAAGTAATTATTATTTATTGAGAAACATATGCACTATGTTGATATTACAACTCCACAGTTTCTTAGTATCATTAAGTTACATATAAAGTAGTAATTATTTACTACATTTGTTTGAAATATGGAAAATTATTTTGTTTAGATTGTTTTGTTCCAAAAATTATTTAACACAAAATATTCATAACCCACTGACTATGTAACAATACTGTAAGTTATTAACAATATGTGTAACATCCCTTACAAGGAATTTTTATTAGAAATGCACTCCTACTCGCTCTCCATGTCTTATAATGAACAATCATTACACAACACACTTATCGTAGCATGTTCGTTACCGGCAAACTTCTGACACTCATCACATTGTTGATTCACTTTCATGTTCTTTGTTTTTTTTTCCTTTAGAAGATCATTGAAGCCTGAAGATATTATTACTGAAGGAATGCTTTGTGTTCTGCTCTGGGGAAGCAGGATCCGTAGTTCAGTGGGCGGTTTGACTACTTCTTTTCCTAGTTCTGTGAGGAATTCTCTTCTTAAATTTTTACTTCTCATATCGTGTAAAAATTTATAACACAGAACATAAGCATTTAGACAAACTAAATCTAGTATACCAAAAACTACAGCAAGAGGCCACCTTCTTGTCCCAAGTTTCACTGAATAATGCCTAGCCGTCTTATCAACTGTGTCAACTCCTAACTTTGTTGAGTTGTAGCGCATTATTATTTCTGTTTTTTGTGCTCATGCTCACTTACATCAAATGTTTGGTATAGAGTAGACACAAAAAAAAAATGGTTCAAATGGCTCTGAGCACTATGGGACTCAACATCTTAGGTCATAAGTCCCCTAGAACTTAGAACTACTTAAACCTAACTAACCTAAGGACATCACACACACCCATGCCCGAGGCAGGATTCGAACCTGCGACCGTAGCAGTCCCGCGGTTCCGGACTGCAGCGGCAGAACCGCTAGACCACCGCGAGACAACAAAATGACTGATTTATTTTGTGTAGAAACATACAAAGCTGAAACACTATTCTGTGCATACCCAAAAGTGGTCGTTAAGGGACGGCTATGTTTTGATGACAACACTTCTTTTGGTATCTCTTTTTGGTTGGCGCAAAGAGTTCCCACAAGCAAGAAGTTCTAGTCTCAAATCAAAACCTGTAGAAATCAGTGTAATGTTCTTACCACTTCCCTTTAGGTTATGAACTGAATCATGTACCACTTGATTCATTTCCCTTCCTTCAGCAGATTTCCTCACATACACTTGTGCATTTATGACATAATTGGTCTCACAATTTACAGCAGCCCACACTTTTATCCCATACTCTCCAGGTTCCAAAGGAATGCACACCTTGAATGGACACCGTCCCCTAAAAGTGCACAGATTTTCGTCAACTGTAATATAAGGTTCAGGGACATAAGAGGAAATGCATGCATCAACGAACAATTCAAACACAGACCTTATAGGTTTAGCTTTTGTTCCAGAAGAAGTTTTTCTTTTTACCCATTTAAGTTCATCATCCAACCAGAGGCACATCAAAATATCATGAAATCTTGAAAAGCTCATTGTGGCTTAAAAAATAGGTAAACCATACTCTTCTGACCAAAATTCACTCAAAGGCTTCCCACACGCCTTATGCAAGTAAACTATTGTTAGTAGAACAAAGAATGCCTGCAGCTCTGTAGAATCAAGTTCAATCCAGCATTCAAGACTTAGGTACAGAATTTTACTATCTTTTGCATGATTATTGGTATGCGTTACTATTACACTCTGCATGTGTAAAAAGTCTGAAGCAATCTGCCTTTGCCTGTAATTGTAGTCTCAGGTGACGTGGAATATGTACAGTTTCACGTATTACATTCCTTGAAACGTGCTTGCACACATCTGGTGGTAGTATGTTATATGTTGTGCCCACTTCTAGACACAAAAGTAGATGCACTCGTTACCTGAATACCATTATAATCTTCTTTACAGTCACTCATATCCACTTCATCTCCACTCTCTATAACTTCCTCTTTCATATCTCCATCAGCATTACTGTCATCCTCGTTTCCCAAAACTGATTCTTTATCACCAACACTCTTCTGTATATCTGGCAAAGCCAGCTTGCAACTGTAGGTCATTTCAAAACGTGTATCATCACCAGTGACGAATCAACTGTAACACCACGTCTTTCTTTCACAAAACTCAATTGAAAACTATGAATTTGTCGTAACAATGCACGTGAATGCATTTTCTATTAATTGTTTACAACAATGTGTCCTCATTACCGGTACGCAAGTCGTCCATGTGGCATCAGCTGCAGTAAGACTTGCACTTGGCTGCAGAACTTCCCCGAATGGGGCCTCCCGGCCAACAATGGCATACGATCATTTCATTTTTGTGCAGATGAATGTCGGTTTATAAGGTACATAGTTGCCAAGATTTATTTTCGTAATAAAACTTATATGTAACACTGAAAATCACATATTGTATACCTGGGGCATTTTATGATCCCACTGCAAAAGTTTCAAATTGTTGTACTACAAACTGTCATATAATCAATAATATTTTACCCAGTTATAACAAAAGTCCGTGAATAGCATGTCTGGAGGACGAGTAGTCTGCACAAGCATTAAAACTGTTTGTTTGTAGTTAAACAAGCCTTGGTGTCTAAAATGATCCCAGACATCATGTTAGGGCTAAAATACTGACTAAGCAAATTCTGTATATGTAACATATGTACCAACAGTAAAACGTTGACTAATTGTAGCTGTGAGCAACTGCTTAAATGTGACTTTATAAGCTAACTAACACCAACTAAATTCTACTGTGTATGGCCAAGCGATAGTGTAAAAAACATTACTAAAAACTAACTGGTTATAAATAGTAAATTTGTGACCATCTGAGTATAGCAACTCACTTCAAATTATTGAAACTAGCCTAAAGATCGCGACCTACTGACTGCAACTTACTGTATGTAACTGCAAACAAGTAATTGTAGTAGCGACTGTAACTTACTAAATGGAAATATTCTACCTATGTAAATTAATACGTTCATATAATTAACTATCTACACCTAGGGAATGCAATTATTCACCAAAGACTGGAATTGTAATAGACCAATAAGAAAAATATGTTGGAGGGGGGTGAAGAGTTGGGGAAATGGGTGGGGGGGGGGGGAGGTTGGGAGGGCGAAGGGGACGAAATTGGGAGAAGAAAGGAGCAGATTAGTTTCAAATACACATAAAGTGGGCAAAAGAGAGAAGCTAAACTATATAGGCAAAACCGTGTGGGCCAACCATAACGTGTATGTGTGTGTATGTAGAGGGGGGGGGGGGGAGAAAGGAGGAGCTAAGGGAATGGAGAGGTGTGATGATGTGGTAAACCGGGTGGGAAGGGGTTAGTGGAGTGGAATCGTGGGGGTGTGAGAGAGAGATGAGGGAAATGTGATATAAGGAACAAAATTGGGCTACAACACCTAAATTCTTAAACTGATCAAGTCTAGCAATTATTCTAATTAGTTCCTAATTGATTATATCAATATTCGGCAAACTATTGGAAATAAAGCACTAATTGTAACTTATGGATTGTATCCTACCAATTATCACTGTAATGGGATTATTGCAGCACTATTATGACTTACTCAGTAATTACATTCTACCTACGACGCTTGACAGGTTCTTATTAAAAAATATATGTAGGAGAGGAAGGATAAACAGAACATCTTGAACGACTATAGATAACGTCCGGATTCGCAGGCCATGTACATTAGTATGTTCTGCAGAAATCATTACCATTTGAACCATGTCGGCCGATGGGTTCAAGGTCATGCCGTTTTATCACGGCATGGGCTACGTGAGCGGGAAGTCCACTTCTCTGCTTACCTATGATGAATATGCAGAAACATCCTAAACGGCAATAGTGCGTGGAACGACATTGTAGGGGGACAGGAATGGCATCAAATAGCGTTTTCGGACGAATTCAGGTTCTGCCTGTCTGCAAATGGTGGTCACAATCTGGTTCGCCGCAGACAGAGGGAGCGCCAACTTAATGCCTTATGGTGTGGGGTGCTGTGGGTACAGCCGCAAATTAAGTGTGTGTGTATCCACGCCACTGTGACAAGTGTGACCTACGTGAATGACATCCTGCAACCCGTAGCCATACCATACCCTTTCTACAAAACAAACTAGGTGCCATTTTTCATCAAAGCAATGCGCGACCACATGTTACTGCATGAACACGTGCCTTCTTGATGTCACAGGAAGTCAGCCTTTTGCCCTGGCCCGCCAGATCACAAGACTTGTCGCCAGTCTAAAATGTGTGGGATATGGTGAAACGATGAGTGCAGCGCTGTGACCCGATTCCAACCACCACAGATGAACTTTGGAACCAGGTGAATATAGTATGGACGGCTATACTAAAGGAGCCAGTCGCGCCTTATGCGGGTCGATGCCTTCACGCATGAAACAAGTTATCGGGGCCCTTTGCGGACCCTATGCCTACTAGGCAACAGGACACATGCTGAACCAAGGTGACTGAAATACTAATCATTTCTAAAGTACATAGTAATATACATGTCCTGTGATTATGAACTTCCTTCCTCTAATCGTTCGAGGTGTCCTGTTTTCTTCTGAACATGCACAAGTGGTACATGGTGTCATACACACGACAGGCTGGAAGATGACATGACTGAAGCATCGAAACTGACTGCCAGACAAAACAATATCAAATTAATGGCTGTTGGTACAACATTATTACATTTTAGACGTTGTGTGTGCTGACGATATAGTTTTCACTGATCGAACTCGAAAACGGACCTTGAGCTCGCAGAATTATTCAATTAATGACACCTTGAGCCTAAACAATCACAAAAAAATCAGCCAACCAGTTGCAAACCAAGGTTTATTAGCCATTGGCCTAGGTTTCGATATTTGTAAAAATATCTTCTTCAGAAGTAGTGGGCCTTGTTACATCACATGATGGTACGTTACATTAGATGAAGGTGAGCGGCTCATGTCATATATGAAATTGACAAAACAAGAATCATCCCAATCCATGGCTTTAGATAGCAGCCAGATTACATACAAGTATATATCGAACTTCAGAATGAATGCTCACTACTAAATGCCCACAGCTACAGGAATGTCGACCTCGGACCAGCGCCGCCATCGTAATAGAGAACAAACCTGTCAGAAAGATTATACAGTTTAAATTCATCGTCTCCCTTTTAACTTCGGAGGGCAAGACTTTCTCATGACGTTACAGTACCACTTAATTATGTATACCTGAGTGGTGCAAGGTCAGTGGAGTGTAATGTAACCATAAAATACTCAAAGCTAAGCGGGAAGCCACCTTGCGGCTACTCCTCTGCTAAGAACATTAATGGAGTTGAATTGTATGGTAATGAAAGTGCGCCACTGGCTATTGGTTGTCACAAGACTGGACTATATGAAAAATAATCGTGTAGGGAAACGGACAGGAAAGGTAGAAATCACCAACAAACAGCGAGAAACAAGCCTCACATGGATGCACTCATCACCAGAAGCGACGACATCTCTACGAAAATAACGCCAGTCACCATCCATTAGGAAGCTGACCCCCAAACCCGTTCGAACTAGTAATGTTTATCCGAAGGTGCAATAACATTATTCGGGTGTCGGAAAGTGGTGGACACGCGCTGCTAACAGACGTGACGAGAAACATGGGAAAATGTTGCAGTTAGCATGAAAATTCTGTGAGACGAGGCGACCATTTGGATGCATTTTTAATAACTTTACTTATGTCTTGATCACACTTCCATTTTTCAAGAACCTTACGCGTTTCTACTTTCCGTCATTTAGAAAGGCAGTAATATATCAGTTATATTAAATTATTATGCATTATTTTACGTCAACATTCTCGATTACGAGACAATAGACTTAAATAGACTATATTGACGGGTGAGCCCTCGAGAGCTAGATTCAGCTACGTGGACGGAGAATTTTTTGTTCTTCCTCACTCAGTGGACGGCCCCTTACTCGGTTCCAGCACATAAACATTTCTCATACCCCTTAAAGCTCCCTCCACTAACATGGAAGTTATTCCCTGATGTCGTAGCCCTTGTCCTATTATCACGTCCCTGTATTTCGCATAGTCTTTCCCCACCGATTCCGCAGAGGATCTCGTCAGTTCTTATTGGGTTAGGCCATTAAAATTCCAATATGTTACTGTAGTACCACATCTTAAACACTACGAGTCTTTTCTTTTCTGGTTTTCACACAGTCTGTGATTGACTTCTGCAGAATTTTGTGCTCCAAAGGTAAATTCTTAGAAATTTCCTCTATCAGTTAAGGCCTTTGTCTGATACTAATACATTTACTTTAGCATGGAACGTACCTTTTCCCTGAGCTTCTTCTTAATATATCCTCCTTCCTTCATCCGTCCCTCTTTCAAGGTAGGAATAGCTCTTCCCTTTGTTTTCAACGTTACCCCCAACTGTAACGTTAATTTTATTGTTAATCTAATTTACGCCACTGTTGGTTACTTCTGCCTTTCTTTAGTTTACTCTCTGTCGGTATTCTGTGCTCATTAGACCATATCACTCAACATCTGCTGTATTCCTCAGTTCGACCGACGATATGAGTGTCATCTGCGAATCTTATCATTGAAGCCTTTGATCCTGCATTCTAATCCCATTCTCAAATTCTTGTTTTATTTATCACATTGCTTTTTCGGTGTATATATCGAGCATTAGGGAAGATGGATTGAATCGCTCCCCTAAATACGTTTCAATGCAACATCTTAGGTTTTAAATCTTCCATTCTTATTGTTCCCCCTTGGTTCTTATATGTGTCGCATATTACACGTCTTGCCTGTAGATCAACCTTGTACTCAGAGAATTTCAACCATCTTTCACGATTTTAGTCGATCATTTTTTCTAGGTCGCAAGTCCTCTGAACGAGACTTCACTTTCATTAATTCTAGCTCCCATTACCAAGCACAACGACAAAACTGCCTCTCTGACCGTTTTACCTTTCCTAAACCGTAATTTACTGTTACATACCAGACGGTGAATTTGTTCCTTTTCTTCTGTTTATTATTCTTGGCGAAAACGTGGACACATGAACTACTGATCTGAGTGTACGGAAGTTCTCGCATTTATATGTCTTTGCTACATTTGCGATACTGCTGGTATTACCGACACTATGGTTGTTTGCCTATCTCTGCTGCGACACATAGACCGTTTCTCTCGAATACTCGCGAATAGCACCGAGCGGACCGCCGAACTTAGCGGCCGCATTCGATTGATTGACCACTATCAAAAAAGTCATTCACCACCGCTCCCGGACACACTAAGGAAAGTTTTCGAATGTATCCAGGACAGAGGCTCGAAGTCTTCTCCAGCTGCAATAAATGTTGCGCTTGGTAGAAGCACAAATGTGGATATTTTTTAAAATTTAAAGTGGCGGGAGGGGGAGGAAAGGGAAGGAGCTAATGATATCAACTGCATCAAGAATCGGAGGTGATGAATGAAAATGTGTGCCTTACCGTGACTCGAACCCGGAATCTCCTGTCTCGGCACCCTCTCCGGCTGATCCACAGTCACATCTAACACCACATATTCACAGTCCCCTCCATGTCCTCCACAGTCGATAATTTTAGATTCCCGCTGTGGGACGAACGTAAATGTGCATCTGCACTGAAGACTGTTGATTTATTGCCCATCGAGTCGAATCAGATATATAACTGCGTGGCGCCTAGTCTTTCGGACAGGTCCGAACGAACAGACACCACGCATTCGTATGACAAATGTGGACGCAGTCCTTCAGAACCGTGCTGGGGGATACAGGCACGCTAACACACAGGACTCTAGTGAAGAGAAGTAGCCTGTGGTATGTTAGTATGATACGATGATGTGCCTCCTGCTACTTTATTGTTCATTGCGTGCAGCAGTATCTGTATAGTCACTTACAAAGCAACATTTTCATTTCCATTCCATGCAGCGCTTGCTCATTTTTCGCGTCACATAGAACTATAGAATCCATAAAAGACCTATAAATGTTCATCTCGAGAAGGCTGTGTACTTTCTCGTCACATAAGATTTAGTGAAAGAAATAAAAACTTGAAATTTTACGATGACATTGTATGTTTGTTAGAGACTGCAAAGTACTTGGAAGATCAGCTTAGCCGGCCGGAGTGGCCGAGCGGTTAAAGGCGCTACAGTCTGGAACCGCACGACTGCTACGGTCGCAGGTTCGAATCCTGCCTTGGGCATGGATGTGTGTGATGTCCTTAGGTTAGTTAGGTTTAAGTAGTTCTAAGTTCTAGGGGACTTATGACCACAGCAGTTGAGTCCCATAGTGCTCAGAGCCATTTGAACCAAGATCAGCTTACGGGATGGATAGTGCCTTGAAAACAAGTTAAAACATGAACAAAAGTAAAACAAGGATAATACAATACAATCGTTACTCCTATTACACGTGCGATATCTATTCTTTTGGACATTCCAAAAGAACAGACAACATACTGTCATGATCCCGCAACCGTATCCATACATGGTGAAAGAGAAATACCGAGGACAGCCGCATAAGGGCATTGAAATAATGCAAGAGTGACAAGTGAAAATATGTTCCGGACCAGCGCTGGAATCTGGATTTCCCGCTTTACGCGAGCGGTCGCCATAACTGCTTCGGCTATCCAAGCACGCTTGTATTCTGACCCAAATATCCCACACAAGCCGAAAAATTCTTCGTTAGCGAGTTACGAAACGAATTTCCTGTAGTGAACACTGGCTGGTTCAAATGGCTCTGAGCACTATGGGACTTAACATCTGTGGTCATCAGCCCCTAGAACTTAGAACTACTTAAACCTACCTAAACTAAGGACATCACACACATCCATGCCCGAGGTAGGATTCGAACCTGCGACTGTAGCAGTCGCGCGGTTCCGGACTGAGCGCCTAGAACCGCTCGGCCACCACGGCCGGCAGTGAACGCTGATTTACAAGTCACCTCAGACGTGTATTTCTGGATTTTTCGTTGCAACTGATACCGGCATTTGTCTTTAGTTTGTTTGATTGTGTTTTGTCCATCATTAACGTGTGGGGTGGTGGGGATGAAATGAAATGATTGTGTGGAGTGAACAAAATCTTCGAGCAGATCGCGAATTGAAAGCAGAGATCTAGGGACAAAGACGATAAACACAAGACCATGAGTTGCGGACTGTGGAATGGAATCATTCTTTATCATCTTATTGGTGCCTATTTCTTCTCACAACGTCTTGATAGAAAAACATGTCTGCGGTTTCTCGGAAATGAGGTGCTTCACGTACTTCATAATCTACTTCCAATCGTGATCCAACGAATTTGGCTTATGCATTATAGTGCTCGTTAAATTTTTTGCTCAGGAGACAATAATGACATTTTGGGATGACGCCTCGAGTCGCATATGTACCGTTCTTATTGTTAATTGATGAACTACATAAATTAGTATGTTATGAGCTCCCACAAGACTATCTACAGTGAGACAGCGGTAAGCTGGCTCCCGGTGCGAAGTATCGATTGTCCGTACGGAACGCTTCGTGTCGAGTTATCTATCTCAGGTTACCGCAGTCGTTCGAAATTTGTGACATTATAATTGACTGACGAAATATTGCTGTGTTGTCTATGTGAGCAGAGGTTTAATTCGTTAGTAACAGTAACTGTGCTCATACAGTACTGGCCATGAAAACTGCTAAACCAAGAAGAAATGCAGATGATAAACGGTTATTCATTGGACAAATATACTATACTAGAAGTGACATGTGATTACATTTTCACACAATTTGGGTGCATAGTTCCTGAGAAATCAGTACCCAGAACAGCCACCTCTGGCCGTAATAACAGCCTTGATACGCCTGGGCATTGAGTCAAACAGAGCTTGGATGGCGTGTACAGGTACAGCTGCCGATGCAGCTTCAACACGATACCACAGTTCATCAAGGATAGTGACCGGCGTATTGTGACGAGCCAGTTGCTCGGCCACCATTGACCAGACGTTTTCAATTGGTGAGAGATCTGGAGAATGTGCTGGCCAGGGCAGCAGTCGAACATTTTCTGTATCCAGAAAGGCCCGTAAAGGACCTGCAACATGCGGTCGTGCATTATCCTGCTGAAATGTACGGTTCCGCAGGGATCGAATAAAGGGTAGAGCCACGGGTCGTAACACATCTGAAATGTAACGTCCACTGTTCAAAGTGCCGTCAATGCGAACAAGAGGTGACCGAGACGTGTAACCAATGGCACCCCATACCATCTCGCCGGGTGATACGCCAGTACGGCGATGACGAATACACGCTTCCAATGTGCGTTCACCGTCATGTCGCCAAACACGGATGCGACCATCACAATGCTGTAAACAGAACCTGGAGTCATCCGAAAAAATGACGTCTTGCCATTCGTGCACCCAGGTTCGTCGTTGAGTACACCATCGCAGGCGCTACCGCCTGTGATGCAGCGTCAAGGGTAACCGCTTCCATGGCCTCCGAGCTGATAGTCCTTGCTGCTGCAAACGTCGTCGAACTGTTCGTGCAGATGGTTGTTGTCTTGCAAACGTCCTCATCTGTTGACTCAGGGATCGAGACGTTGCTGCACGATCCGTTACAGGCATGCGGATGCCTGTCATGTCGACTGCTAGTGATACGAGGCCGTTGGGATCCAGCACGGCGTTCCGTATTACCCTCCTGAACCCACCGATTCCATATTCTGCTAACAGTCATTGGATCTCGACCAACACGAGCAGCAATGTCGCGATAAGATAAACCGCAATCGCGATAGGCTACAATCCGACCTTTATCAGAGTCGGAAATGTGATGGTACGAATTTCTCCTCCTTAAACGAGGCATCACAACAACCTTTCACCAGGTAACGCCGGTCAAGTGCTGTTTGTGTATGAAAAATCGGTTGGAAACTTTCCTCGTGTCAGCACGTTGTAGGTGTCGCCACCGTGCTCTGAAAAGCTAATCATTTGCATATCACAGCATCTTCTTCCTGTCGGTTAAATTTCGCGTCTGTAGCACGTCATCTTCGTGGTGTAGCTATTGTAATGGCTAGTAGTGTATTTAAATGCGTTATGCAGAAAGAGACACAATCATAAATAGTTGCTACATGTTTAGAATGTTATTTTTTACCACTCATTTCGCTATATTACAACAGCAATAATTTTATTTCACATTGCCTTCCACAAATATGTAACACATTCGAAGATGACAGTCTCTGGAACGTGCGTTCAGGAAGCCATGTTACTTCTGTGTCAAAATTTACAGCATAGCAGCTGATCGGTACGAGTCGTGCACGTCCACTACTTTTCGGGACTGGCAGAGAAACAATATAAGACCCCTCTCTCTCACATCTCACTGTGGCCGCGTTAGATATCACTCTATTCCTGACGCAAGCGGCCTGAGAGCCGCAGTTTGATCTTCACCGCCTTAAACGTTCGACAATATCTCCCCAATAACCAGTTTCCAAATCGATGTATTTGTCGAGAGAATCTGACAGATTACCAGATTTGCATCGAATAAATTTTTACCACTACGTAGATTTCAAATCATTCGAGTATGCAACTCCTGTATCTAAAGTCAATGTATTGAAGGAATGCATCGATTTGAACAAACATGATACCCTGCAGGAACTTTCAGAAGAGTACAGATAAGCATGTACCTCAGGCACAAGGCATGGAGTGAAGTGCAGGAGGTCATTTTGAGCGCTTTTTGTAACTGTTCGTTGTTAAATGTATAGCATATAATATTAGCTATAGCCCGCAGTAACTCCCTCACCGAGGATTTTAAGACCCTTCTTCATATGATCCTTTTGTGCTGTTAGGCATCTGGAGCACATCTCTGCTTTTATGGACACCAGTTTACAAATATTCTTTATGAGGAAATGGGACATTAAAAGTAGTAAATGAGTTTTGGCAGTTTGGGTAGCGAAATAACTGATTGTCGCCTAAGTAGGTAGAATACAAAATGCACGCTGGCAATAACGAGAAAAGCATTTCTGAAAAAGAGAAATTTATTGACATCGAATATAAATTTAGGGTTTCAGTTAGATTACATTATTGTCAGACAGAGATTCTGAAATCAGATACTGGATTGAAAGGCGTACCCAGGAGCGAATATACACTCATACGCGGACACTAAGGAATGAAGAGATACGCTTGAAGTTCTCTGAGGCTATAGGTACTGCGATAAGCAGTAGCTCAGTAGACAATTCAGCTGACAGGGAATGGACATCTCTAAATAGGGCAATCACAGAATATGGAAAGAAAAACATAGGCACAAAGAAGGTATCTGCTAAGAAACCATGCTTAACAAAAGAAATACTTCCGTTGGTCGAACAAAGAAGGAAGTACAATGTTCAGAGAAATTCAGGAACACAAAAATGCAAGGCACTCAGGAACGAAATAAATATGGACAGCAGGGAAGCTAAGGCGAAATGGCTGCATGAAAAATGTGAAGAAATCGAAAAAGAAATGAGGGGCGGAAGGACTTAATAAGGATATAGAAAAGTCAAAATTACGAGCAAGGGTGGTAACGTTAAGAGCGCGATGGGAATTCCAATGTTAAATGCAGAGGAGAGAGCGGATAGGTGAAAAGAATACGTTGAAAGCCTCTGTTATGACGACTTGTTAGATGACTTGATAGAAGAAGAAAACAGGAGTCGATACAGAAGAGATATGAGATCCGGTATTAGACCACGAACTTAAAATACCTTTGCAAGGCTTAATACAAATAAGGCAGAAGGGATAGTTAACATTACATCAAATTGCTAAAACCATTGGAAGAAGTGGCAGTAAACGGCTGCTCACGTTGGCGTGTAGAATGTATGACTCTGGCGATATATCAAATGACTTTGGAAAAACAGCATCCACACAATTGCGAAGATAGCAATAGCCCAAAAGTGCGAGAATTACCTCATTATCAGACAACCTGCTCATGCATTCAAGTTGCCTACAAGAATAGTATACAGAATAATGGAAACAAAAATTGAGACTGTATTAGATGACGATCAGTTTAGCTTTACAAAACGTAAAGGCAGCAGAGAGGTAATTCTGACGTTGCGGTTGATAATGGAAGAAAGACTAAAGAAAAATCAAGACACCTTCATAGGATTTATCGACATGGAAAAAAAGACTGGCCAAGGTCAAATGGTGTAAAATGTTCGATATTCAAAGAAATATATGGGCAAGCTATGGAGAAACACGGGTAATATATAATATGTGTAAGAGATAAGATGGAACAGTAAGAGTGGAAGATCAAGAACAAAGTGCTCCGACTTAAAAGTAAGACAGGGATGTAGCCTATCGCCCGTACTGTTCAATCTATTCCTCGAAAAAGCAATGACGGAAATAAAAGAAAGATTCAAGAGTGGAATTAAAATTCATGGCCAAAGATATCAATGATAAGTGAAGAATCTGGATTTGTTGATTGGAATGAAGAGTCTAATGTATAGAACAATAGAAGAGAGACGAAAGTAATGAGAAGTAATAGAAATTAGAAGAGCGAGAAATTTAACATCAGGGCTGACGGAAAATCGGAAAAGAAGAAATTCGAAGCATTTGAGGTGTGGTGCTACAGAAAAATGTTGAAAAATTAGGTGGACAGATAAGGTAAGGAATGATGAGGTTCTCCGCAGCATCGGCGAGGAAAGGAACATATGAGCGACGAGAAGACGGTATAGAAGTGTATATGTTAAGACATCACGGAGTAATTTCCATGGTACTAGAATTAACTGTAGAGCTTAAAAACTGCGTTGGAAAACAGAAAATGGAATGCATCGAGCAAACTGAGGACGTAGTTTGCGAATCCCGCTATGAGATGAAGAGTTTGGCATAGGAAAGAAACTAGTGGCGGACAGCATGAAACAGTCAGAAAACAGATGACTCAAAAAATAAATAAGTAAATTTAAATGTTAAATGTCTTTTCCGAAGATGTTCGTCTTGAATATAGTTTTATACGGAAGTGAAAAGTGGGCAATAAACAGTTCAAATAAGAAGAGAGCAGAAGCTTTTGAAATGTGGTGTTGCAAAATAGTGCTGAAGGTTAGACAGATAGATATAATATCTAATAAGGAATTAGTGAGTAGAATTAGGGCAATAGGAACTTGTAGAACAATATGACTAAAATAAGGGGTTGGTTGACGGGACACAAATGTTCAAATGTGTGTGAAATTATGGGACTTAACTGCTAAGGTCATCAGTCCCTAAGCTTACACACTACTTAACCTAAATTATCCTAAGGACAAACACACACGCCAATGCCCGAGGGAGGACTCGAACCTCCGCCGGGATCAGCCGCACAGTCCAGGACTGCAGCGCCTTAGTCCGCTCGGCTACTCCCGCGCGGCGATGGGACACATCCTCATGCATGAAGGTATCGTCAGTTTGGTGAAGGAGAGAAATGTGTGTTTGTGTGTGTATGTGCGCGTGTGTGTGTGTGTGTGTGTGTGTGTGTGTGTGTGTGTGTGAGTGAGTGAGAGAGAGAGGGGGGGGGGAGGGGGAGGGGTAAAAATTGCAGAGGGAGACCATTGCTTGGATCCAATAGACAGATTCAAATATATGCAAGAGTTAAGCAATAGTGAAGAGACTTGCACAGGAGAAACATGTTTGGAAAGCTGGAAGTGGAGTAATGCCTCAAACCTGCATTCAGACTGGGCTACAACAACAATAAACAGTGATCTTGTGTAAATATTAACTACTGTTAAAGTCAAAGAGAGTCTGAGTATTCGAAGCTACAAAATAGTTGAGTTACATAAACTCTGTAATTTCCTGAGTTGTTGATTTTTATTACCAAGTATCATTATAACCTCCCGTCTTAGTAATATGTGATCGCATATGCTTGATGAATTTGATTTTGAATGAGAGTACCATCTCCGAAGAAAATTATGCCAGTTAGTGCGCGGAAATGTACAAGAAGTCTTTCTAAAGAACAACATGTTCTGTTCCTGCATTTCTACCTACACGAATTTCCTTCAATACTTAAACAGTACCATCACCCACATAAGGCACGAAACGAAACTCGTTACCACATGAGTAGAAGAGGGCACAACAAAACTACTTTTTATAATACAGAACTTAATAAATACTGTCGCCATCCAAATTGGGAATTATATGACAATTATCTGATCAGTAATGCTGACAGCAATGAATACGCAACAGTTTAGCTGTACGTATGGCAACAGAAGGTTGACCACATGTTACTGACAACTATATACGTTACGAAATAATAATTAATTACAAAAGCAGTTGTCTGATATCGTTAAAATTCAGCTATCTTAATTTGGAATTTGGAATTCGTTATTAAAGAAGTAAATGATTGACGGAATGTAACTCTTTTCTTATGGTTCAAAAGGTTCAAATGGCTCTGAGCACTATGGGACTCAACTGCTGTGGTCATAAGTCCCCTAGAACTTAGAACTACTTAAACCTAACTAACCTAAGGACATCACACACATCCATGCCCGAGACAGGATTCGAACCTGCGACCGTAGCGGTCGCGCGGTTCCAGACTGTAGCGCCTTTAACCGCGCGGCCACTCCGGCCGGCTCTTTTCTTATGACAATAATTAAGTTACCTTAGATTAACGCTTACTTAGTGCAGTAGATTCCTGGACATGGCGAGCTACTTACTTCGAATAGGTCGTAATTACAATAAACATTTACTAGATTAAATAAGCAACTGTTGACTTTCAAGAGACTGACAACGGCAAAATACGAACGTTGCCATCAGACAGTAGCATTGTTACAATGGACAAGCATATGAAACATGTAAATTTAAATTGCTCTTTTCTTTAATTTGAAATTACCAGAATTACTCTAATCTTAATTGCTTTATTTTACTATATCTTCAGTCAATTAGCAAGAATGACTTTTGCTTGAAATAATATTGAATAACATTGATAAGTTCTTGAGGCTTCATTAATAAATACTTCCAATTATCATTGTAGCAAACAAACAAGAAACGCAGTGATTTTTAATACGAGTAATTTCGGGTAGGATAACGCCTCACAAAGTTTATAACGTGAACGATAATAAAAGAACCTTACAGTTCGTTGGAGACGTTGAGCTGTCGTCTTCTTTGTCCTCTACAATACTCCCATTGCTCCATGTTATTTTTCGGGAACACTCGATGCACAATGATCAACTATGGGGCAGAGTCTTGATGTTATTGGAGCCTCTTACATCCGCTCACACTCGTCATGCCCACGCCCGTCGTCCTCTTGTTGGCTTCCTAATAACTACGCCTCACATCGGTCCGACAGTGCACGCTACTTGCGTGTGTTCACTGATTCGTCTCACAACCAAGTGTACTGCGCGTTCTACTCTGACGTCACACTCGCGTCCAGAGACAGCGCTGCTGCACATGTTTTTATTCACTGCCAACGATATTAACGGCGTTAACACAGGATAACTGTATCATACACTTTAGAGACAGAGAAACTAGTACACGTGGCTAATAACGTGTAGGGCCGCCGCGAGCATGCAGAGTGCTGCAACATGACATGGCATGGACTCGACTAATGTCTGAAGTAAAGCTGGAGGGAACTGACACCATGAATCCTGCAGGGCTGTCGATAAATCCGTAAGAGAACGAAAGAGTGGATATCCTTCTGAACAGCACGTTGCAAGTCATCCGAGATATGCTAAAAAATGTTCATGTCTGAGGTGTTTGGTGACCAGTGTAAATGTTTAAGCTCAGACGAGTCTTCCTGGGGATACTCTGTAGCAATTCTGGACATGTGAGGGGTTGCACTGTCGTTCTGGAACTGCCAAAGTCGGTCGGAATGCAAAATGGACGTGAATGGATGTAAGTAATCAAACAAGTTGCTTACGTACGTGTCACCTGTCAGAGTCGTATCTAGGCGTATCATAGGTCCTATATCACTCCAACTGCACGTTCCTCACATCATAACAGAGCCTCCACCAGCTTGAACAGTCCATTGCTGACATGCAATGACCATGGATTCATGACGTTGTCTCCATACCCGTACACGTCGATCAGTTCGATACAATTTGAAACGAGACTCGTCCAACCAGGCAACATGTTTATAGCCATCAACAGTTCAATGTCGGTTTTCAAGGGCCGCTGAGAGGCGTAAAGCTTTGTGTTGTGCAGTCAACTGTACACGAGTGGGCCTTCGGCTCCGAAAGCCCATCTAATTGATGTTTGGTTGAATGTTGGCATGCTGATACTTGTTGATGGCTGAGCATTGAAATCTGCAGCAATTTGCGGAAGGGTTGCACTTCTGTCACGTTGAACGGTTCTCTTCAGTGGTCATTGGTCCCGTTCTTGCAGCATCTTTTTCCGGCCGCAGCGATGTCGGAGATTTGATGTTTTACCGGATTTCTATTATTCACGGTACACTCGTGAAATGGTCGTACGGGAAAATCCCAACATTATCGCTACCACGGAGATGCCGTGTCCCATCGCTCGTGCGCACCGCCATCAAACTCACTTAGCCGGCCGGTGTGACCGAGCAGTTCTAGGCGCTTCAGTCTGGAACCGCGCGACCGCTACGGTCGCAGGTTCGAATCCTGCCTCGGGCATAGATGTGTGTGATGTCCGTAGGTTAGTTAGGTTTAAGTAGTTCTAAGTTCTAGGGGACTGATGACCTCAGATGTTAAGTCCCATAGTACTCAGAGGCATTGGAACCATTTTTTGAAACTCACTTAAATCTTCATAACCTGCGATTGTAGCAGCAGTAACCTATCTGACTACTGCGGCGTACACTAGTTGTGTTATATAGGCGATGCCGATCGCAGCGCCGTATTCTGTCTGTTTGCATACCTCTGTATTTGAATACGCATGCCTATATCAGTTTCTTTGGCGCTTCAGAGTAGTAGAAAATAATTCATACAGGTTACAGCAGATATCACAGTTCCAATTAACACATAGTACATAAAGATATACAGAATAAAGTACATCGTGTTTAGAATAAAATTATGGGAAACTATTTTAGGTAGCTCAACAGTATTATATTGTCTCGGTGAAAGGTCCACATTCCAGACAAACTTTTTTTGTCAAGCTATTATTCCTAAAATGATTTTTTCAACGTGGACTCGGATTTTCGGTCGGCGAAGAATATGGGTTGTAGCGTATAAGTTCTAACGAAAACAAAAGGAATAAGTTATCATATTTGTGGCTTACCCTGGCCAAGCAGTGCAGGGCATGCGATGGGAATAAAGAAGTTTTATTCGAGAAACAGTATGGGCGAAAAAAAAAAAAATTGGAGCTCGATACTGATGCCAATACATGTTGGCGCAGAGAACAGGGTCCCCGCCGGCGTAGCGCGAAACCCACGAGCGCTCTTCCGGGCGTCGGCTACGCCGCGTGCTGTGTGGGGACGCGGGAGGGGCGTGTCCGTGACGGCCGCACAATGAGCATCTGGCCGCTATTGAAGGCCGCCGCAGTATTGACGGCGTAAATTAAAGATGTGGGATAGCGGGCGGCGCGTGTGTGAGCATCCGGCGCTGTCTGTGTGGTCGTGTGTTCGTGTGAGCGCGGACCCAATCAGGCCGGCCGCGGCGGCGCGGCGCGGCGCGGCGCGGCGGTGCGCTATCTGGCACTGTGGCGGCGTGCGTGATCCGCGCTCCGCGTGGTCATCGCCTGCGCCCGCGGCCTTTCACGCCTCGGTATTCACCCCGCTGCCGCATTGTGCTGCGCCCGCGTGCATTTCGCGGGATCGCCGATCACATCGAGGCGGCCGCGTCGGTTTCGGGGAGCGATGACACCTGCACGTTTGGCAGCCACAGCTCTGAGGCCAGTTCCCTCTGGTGAGCGCGGCGTGAGCCGTCCCGGCTGCTACAAAGGTCGACCAGAAAGGAATGCACGCTCCACTATTGCCGTGTAATAGTAAGCGCCAGAAAAACAAAACTGGATCTCCACCGTGCCAACTTAGCGAGTGGCGACATAGTCACATAGAGTTTCCCCGCGAAAGAAGAACTTTTTACTTTATTATAATTCCAGTCACGGACCACGTTTATCAATCTGGATATTAATTTTAGTCAATGATCACCACCTTCAGACATAAGTAGACGCAGTATACTAAATGCACAAGTCGTTACATATACGACACAGCCACATTAATATCACAATCACCTTTGTTCAAGGTCGACGTGCAATAGTCTCTCACAGACGGCAGGTGCCAGTACAAGCCGTACACGCCATGGAATATGAAGTGTGTCGTGTGGAAGCAGAAACTAATGTAGTCCATGATTTTAAACATGGCTGCGGCAGCAACTGTTAAAATTCTTCACAATAAAGGATGACAGCCAAAAGCAGTTGCAGGATAAAATTTATTAAAATTCTTGACCAAGGTTTCGGTACATATAAATATACCTTCATCAGAAGTAAAACTTCTAAAATTACATCATGCAATGGAGAGTAATAAAAACAATTATGCCTTTGGCATAATTGTTTTTATTACTCTCCATTGCATGATGTAATTTTAGAAGTTTTACTTCTGATTATGCCTTTGGCATAATTGTTTTTATTACTCTCCATTGCATGATGTAATTTTAGAAGTTTTACTTCTGATGAAGGTATATTTATATGTACCGAAACCTTGGTCAAGAATTTTAATAAATTTTATCCTGCAACTGTTTTTGGCTGTCATCCTTTATTGTGAACTAATGTAGTCGTTATCGTAATTCGGAAACGCAGCTATTTAGCCTACGTGCAAAAAGGCTTTCGTGCCAAGGTTGGAAGTAATTCGGAAACGACCGAGTTTAGGTTGAAGTACATCAAGCATGACAAAATGGCGTTGTCCAAAACCAGCGCCGGGACAACTGTGGGGCAGGTGTGAACGACGGCTACAAAACCGTTGATCTCCTGACCGCGTAGATGAACCAAGGGGCTGGCAACAGTGTCTCCTCAACGACAGTTCAGCGAACGTTGGAGCATTGTGAGCATCCGCAGAAGGCCCTTGGTTCATGATGACTGTTATTCAACGACAGAGGTTGGAACTTCCGTGCCAATAGCGCAATTGGACGTTCACTGAGTGGTGACAGGTGCCCTTCTGAGATGAACCATATTTTATTATCTGTCGGGGTGAAAAGTTTGAATGCAAACATCGTGTAACATTCCAAGGGTCCACATCTACATCTACATCTGCATGATTACTCTGCAATTCACATTTAAGTGCTTGGCAGAGGGTTCATCGAACCACAATCATACTATCTCTCTACCATTCCATGCCCGAACAGCGCGCGGGAAAAACAAACACCTAAACCTTTCTGTTCGAGCTCTGATTTCTCTTATTTTATTTTGGTGATCATTCCTACCTAAGTAGGTTAGGCTCAACTAAATATTTTCGCATTCGGAAGAGAAAGTTGGTGACTGAAATATCGTAAATAGATCTCGCCGCGACGAAAAACGTCTTTGCTTTAATGACATCCATCTCAACTCGCGTATCATATCTGCCACACTCTCTCCCCTATTACGTGATAATAGAAAACGAGCTGCCCTTTTTTGCACCCTTTCGATGTCCTCCGTCAATCCCACCTGGTAAGGATCCCACACCGCACAGCAATATTCTAACAGAGGACGAACGAGTGTAGTGTAAGCTGTCTCTTTAGTGGACTTGTTGCATCTTCTAAGTGTCCTGCCAATGAAACGCAACCTATGGCTCGCCTTCCCCACAATATTATCTATGTGGTCTTTCCAACTGAAGGTGTTCGTAATTTTAACACCCAGGTACTTAGTTGAATTGACAGCCTTGAGAATTGTACTATTTATCGAGTAATCGAATTCCAACGGATTTCTTTTGGAACTCATGTGAATCACCTCACACTTTTCGTTATTTAGCTTCAACTGTCACCTGCCACACCATACAGCAATCTTTTCTAAATCGCTTTGCAACTGATACTGGTCTTCGGATGACCTTTCTAGACGGTAAATTACTGCATCATCTGCGAACAACCTAAGAGAACTGCTCAGGGAGCGTTATGGTCTCTGGAATCCTTTCGTGGCATTCTCTGGATCATCTTGTCATTCTGGAAGACTCAATGGATCAACATAAGTATGCATCTGTCATTGGGGATCATGCCCACTACTACATGCAGTTTGTTTTTCCTCGGCGCATTGGCATCTGCCAGCAGCCACATGTCACACGGCTAACAGTGTACGTTCGTGGTTCGAAGAGCACCATTATGAATTTAATGTACTCTCCCGCTCACTAAACTCCTCCGATTAAACCCAATCGAGAATCTGTGGGATCACCTCAATCGGGCTGTTAGAGCCTTGGATTTTCACCCGAGAAACCTAGCGCAGCTGGAGAAGACTCTGGAGTCGGCGCGGCTCCACATCCTTGTCGGTAGCTTCTAGAAACTCACAGACTCTGTTCCTGCAAGTCTCACAGCCGTGCACGCTGCAAAAGGTAGCCATTTAGGTATTTGACAGGTGATCAGATTTATGCGAGTCGACAGTGTATCCAAATGGTCAGTCGCAAAGAATAGCCATACAAGCTTCATTAAAAAAGCTACAAAATTTTATCACTACAAGCATCACTACGACAAACATACTGATATTTTTAGAAAACGAAGTAGAGTAATTTGTTGCGATATCTTCAGTCTACTGTATCCGCTGAGATCTGAAGGTGGTCTTCATTGACGGAAATTAATTACCTGATTGATAAACACTTGTGCTTTGTAACTGGAATTACAACAAAATAAACACCAACTTAACTGTTTTTGAAATTGTAGGACTACAGGAATAGATGAAGCAGAAGATGCGACAGAAATATGTCTCCTGTCTTTTCTTTACAACTTACAACGATGAGTCAAAACTTATGACCAGCAGCCACCACGACACTGAATGCCGCTTTGTGAAGCTGCGAGCACTTGACCCTGTAAGGAAAGAGTCGGGTGGGTAGTCATTCTAGCGACGGCCGAAAATGGAAAGTCCAACGACGTATGCGTCTTTGACAAAGAGCACTTTGTCAAGGCTCTACACCTGGGAATGGGCCTCCGAGATGCAAAACAGTCAGATGTTTGCCCGCTACTGTCACATCTAGAGAACGTGGTTGAAGACGGTCAGACTACGAACAGGGGACAAGATCTTGGAAATCTTGCTTCATCACAGAAAGTGGAGATGAGCGGCTTGCTCTCACTCTAGAATCGGATAGACGGCGATTTGTGGTAAAGGTAAGGAGAATATAATACTGATGCGGGCACAAGTATTAGGAGCACAACGTTTAGCGCACATTTTTGAACTTAGGTTCCGCAGCAGATGCCACATGTTGACGCAACGACATAGTCAGTTACGATTGCAGTGGCCACTGGGTCATCCAGATTAGGCTGTGGATCACTGGAAACGTGTCGCATAGCTAACGAACCACATTTCTTGTTTGACCTGAGTGACGGTCGTGGTCGGATACGTCGTCATCCAGGTGAACAGCTGCACGAAAAGTGCAAAAAATTGGTTCTGAGCACTATGGGACTTAACTTCTGAGGTCATCAGTCCCCTAGAACTTAGAACTACTTAGACCTAACTAACCTAAGGACATCACACACATCCATGCCCGAGGCCGGATTCGAACCTGCGAACGTAGCGGTCGCGCGGTTCCAGACTGTAGCGCCTAGAACCGCTCAGCCACCCCAGCCGGCTCGAAAAGTGCACCTCGTTACGAACGGAGGCAGATGGGGGCAGGCTTATGCTATGGGAAACATTCACCTGAGCTTCCATGGGACCTGTGGTCGTACCCGAAGGCACGAAGACTGCTGTGGATTACGTGAATATTATTGCGGACGAACATGCTTATGTCTTCCGCGACATCTTCCATAAGAAGAACTGTCGGTTCACCAGTATCATCATACTGCAGTCGCCTGAAGACCATGGTACTGATACTGATGTTGTTGAGTGCGGGTGCACTCGGTAGAGTGAGTGGTACTGTTACTGGACTCGGAAGAAGTAACTCTGCCTCAAAACTGAGACATATTTACACGACTCTGGAGAGCATTTGTTATAGCAAAATCTGTCGCCTAGTTTCGTAGCGCATAACACGAGACTTTCTCTAGTGTGGTGCCATTGACCCGCCCATTAGCAGCACTACCACTCTGCCGTGCAGTTTACTGCTGATGCGGCTACCCCATCTCGCAATACTGAATATGCGTTATTCTGTCCCACATGTCACCACACTGCACCTACCAGCCCGTAACTGCTATAGCGTTACTCCACGGCGGCTTTATTAGCTATAGCGTTACTCCACGGCGGCTTTATTACCACTTTTTAGACGTTTCACTAAAACTGGTTGGCTGAAATACAATGGGCTGGCAACCAGATTCATTTGATCTGAATCCGATTGAACACATTTCAGATGTCATTGGGTGCCAGTTTTGCTCTCACCAAAAACTTACGCGAATTGTATGTAACGTACCTCCGGAAGGCAGTGAAAGACTTGTCGAATCCATTTCACACAGAATCGCTGCTGTATTCGTCCCAGAAGAGGAACAACGCGCGGTTAAACCGGTTTGTCACGAAGTTTTAGCGCATCTGCGTATGTACTGCAAGCCACGTTGCCACGTGTCGCACATATTCTGCTAACACACCAGACGCAACTTCTCTTAACTGTTATACCGCGCGTCTAGGTCACTCACGAGGATAACGTCCGCTCCCGGAAGCTGAATGGTCACCGTGACGGATTGTCAATCTTCTGGGCCCGGCTTCGATTCCCGGCCGGGTCGGGGAATTTTCTCCGCCCAGGGACTGGCTGTTGTGCTGTCCTCATCATCATCCTTTCATCCTCATCGACTGCAGGTCACCGAAGTGGAGTCAAATTGAAAGACCGGCACCCGGCGAACGGTCTGCCCGACGGGGGGGGGGGGGGGGGGGGGGGGGCCCTAGCCATACGATTAAATAAATCAGGGTAACGATATAGTTAAGTGGCGTAAGTAGCTATCTAGCGTCAAGGGCAATTTCGACTTCCTTTCGTCCCGACGACACCAGCCCAAATCTGCTTCGCCTGTTTCTTCCTTTACTGGGACCAACACGACCTAAGCATTGAAGTAAGAGGTACTCATGTCAATAATTCTTCTTCATACGATGCAGGATCACACATGAAAAACACACAGTCTATATTCGCGTTGCTGGCATCGGTAACACGATTTATTTTTCACTGTTTCGTGTCGACCCTCGAAAAGCAGTAACAAAACAAATGCAAAATGTTCTACATAAACATAAGTAGCACCAGCTCACTAGCCATAAGGAAACGGACTCCATCTTCTAAACAAAAATTGGCAGTCATATCCAAGCGTTCTCATGATTTCCTGTCACAAACCTCCGCCCTCTCTCCAATGTCTTCCCTTCACATTCCGTTTTTTTCTTCTTCTGCTGCTACTCCTTCTTCTTTTTCCCTCTCCTAATTTGCCCTCCATTTTCCTCACTTCTTCTCCCTTTCTCATTATTGTAGCTCTTCATAATACTGCACTCCCACAGAAACTACGCACAGGACACGCAGCCTTGCTGCCATACTAAGCTACGTCACTGACTTAGCTTGTCCCCATTTGTGCGTCTGCCCAGCACAGTATTTACTGTAGCCAGAATGAGGAAGGATGCATAGCACATGATGAGCTTAGTATAGTAGCTGGAGAAGACTTAATCGAGATTTTGCGCTTTAATTGTTCCTTTGAATAGGACATTTTATCTTTGATAATTTACTGCTATTTGTTCTAGCGCCAAGATGACTATCCGTTACAGTACTGTTGAGGACTGATCTGACTGATCTCCTCAGTGACGGAGCAATTCAGTTTATAACTGTAACCTAAACGAAATACTTAACGTTGGTTGCTGGGCATCAGGCGTCATGAAGAGACATCAATAAGCTGAGCGGTCCTGAAATACACACATATGTTCAAAGCGATTTGGTGGTAGGGCTGGTGAAGTTTTTAGTTTATTCCCGTCATGTAATGTCGTGAATAAACTTCACTTATAAAATCCGACATCCCTGTTTTGCGACGTTTAGGCTCGACTAGGTCTATAGGTGGTGTTCCGGAATGAGCTTGAAAGCTACCTGTAGCTACACATTGTGCGTCCGCTACGCAGCTTTTGGGGGCACTACTAGCTCCGCGTCGGATGTAAGACACAGCATTGTCTCTTGGGCTGGGCTCTGCATTCTATGTTAATGTAAGTCATAAATTGGCTTTCCGCCACCTTCTATTTCATCAAATCTGTCATATCTTTAAACTGAGCCGTGAAACTCAAATTGAAGAAAGGACAGTCTAAAGAATCGAACAAGCCTACGACCACGATTGCAGAAAAGATACATTTTTAGGAGAATCTCAGATCTGAGATGTCGAGTGTGGTATGTCAAACCTACTAGTGGTTTGGTAGATATATAAATACATAACGAGAAGTCCATTCAGAGCTAAGAAGAGGAGGAAGATTAGCTCCTGATCAAAAACAGGAGGGCAGTATGCGAGCAGTAGACAACAGTAACCAAGAAGTGTGATTGATCAACCGTTTGATTCTTCTAGAAACGTGCCGTTCGATACAAGTAGATGAAATAGTGCTATGTTATTGGTGAGACGATTTGAATGTAATAACTTCAGCGGTTGTACCTTATCTGGTTCTGTTTTCCTTGCAGGAATATCACAATTTAACGTTTTCCTAGCGTTGTTTCAAAGTATGCAGGGTAACACCTCGACGATGTGCGGAAGTAATGGACACAGTTACCCGCTGAAACCAACACACTTGCCAAAATTAGACCCATTAACCGAGTGGCTCAGCTCCTCTGTGGCTGCAAAGCTCATAAAATGATAGCTGTACCTGTTCAACAGACAACACATACGTTCCCCCCTTTTTGTAGACCATACTCTACTGCAACCAAATATTTCGCTTACTTATTAAGTCATTCAGTTCAACTTCAGTAACGTATCATTTCACCATCTGTACAATAAACCTACTCCGATGTCTAACAATTTCACTTATTTTCACGCATCTAGAAGTTTCCCTGCAAGGAAGCTCTCATGTACCCTATCCATGCTCCTGTTTTCGTACTTGCAATATTATTTCGAAACGAACTTCAGCTGAGCTAGATAGATGTTGTGTTAGTCAATCACTTGTCAGCAATGCTACGTTGGCTGCATGTGATCTTGAATTGTGGTGCAACAGGGTATTACTCACGTATAGCTCCAACATCCTGCTTCTCAATAAAATATGCAGCTTGTCAAAGATCAAATGAAATTTTGTTTTGCCATGTTAGAGACAGTCTATGAAATTCATTCCCATGTGATCTCCCCACTGTCCTCTCTATGCACAGTCATTGTGCAAGCTGGACTGCTGGGAGCACTTTGGAATTAAATAGCAATTTCTTCCACTGATTTTACGCTATGTGTTAGAACGAGCCTTGGCAATAATCGACGGGTGCTGCCGGTCTATACACGAGAGCTGTCTGCTCTAGGTTTTGCTGTGGTTCTTCCTTCGCGTTTCCACTTCACAATGGCATCGACAACAAGTCGACTTGAGCAGCTGAAATGTCCCTCATGGACGTCCTGTTCAGGTAACATCCAATGATTATTCCACGTTCTAAGTCACTACGCTCTCTTGACGGAGTCGTTCTTGTTTTACTGCTTCGTTACTGATAACACAATATTCGCGAATCCTTTCTTACTGGCGGGTCCGCACTCGTGACATATAGTAGTCAATTGTGCGTTACATAGGGATGTCCGGATACTTTTGCTGAAGTGCTGTACCTCATAATTTCTAAACTCATGATACTCTCTATTGTTTTATAACCAGAATTTTATGTGTGGGTCTACAGCTGGTAAACTGTGTTCCTGTAGTAACAGTTCCCCGGTTATATTTATTTCTTTCTATTTGCGAATTGACCACTTAGGATCACGCTACAATTCCATTTCTTATTTTTCTGACGTTACCTCTTTCTCCGGTACTCTTTCGACTTTAAATCCTTCCAAATTTTGAATCATTGTCCGAAATGTATTCCCATTTAACATCTGAACATCCTGAATGTTGAACCTTTCCAGATATTTACGAGCTTCCCTAATCCAAATTGTTGTTATCTTCTTTTTCCACAGCTAGTCGAATATCCTTTTGGTTAGTCTGGTTTTGTTCACTCTCTACAGGTGTCCCAGAAATGATAACTCAAGGTCTCCGAGATTTTCTCCACCTTTTTGTAGATTTCACTGTTGCTCCAAAATTTCCAGTCAGTTTCAAACTGGGATGGACGCATGATTTTCCGTAATATTCTTCTTTCTGGTATCTCCAGTTTTCCCAACTTGTAATTCATTGAGAGGCATTCGCTGGCATTCAGACTCAGCATCGTAGTGCTTTAGTGGCATTCCAAGAGATACCCTCTTGGTTGTACATGTTTTTAGTTAATCTGTAAGATCTCTCCATTTTTGATATTTGGTCCCCCCACAGCAGCTTTCTCCAGTCCGTTCTTTTGTATTGCTTCAGCGAGGTATTTGAATTTCTTTACCCTCGTCATCTGTCCGATCTCTGTTTCAAGGAATTGTGGTTCATGTTTCTCACTTGTCATAAATTTGGTTTTCTGTTTAGAGATCCTAAGTCCTGTCTTTCCAGCTATCCTTTCTGGTTGGTTGATTTGTATGGCCGCTTCTTCTAAGATCTCCGAAAGTATAGCAAAATCATCAGCGAAATCCAAGCAGTTCACTGTGATTCCTTCCGATTTTCTGCCTATATAGATTGCGCTAATCCCTTGATTTTCAGGTTCAGAATTCCAGATTTTCACAGTCTTCTCCAGAACATAGTTAAATAGTGAAGCTTCCTGGCAGATTAAAACTGTGTGCCCGACCGAGACTCGAACTCGGGACACGGTCGGACACACAGTTTTAATCTGCCAGGAAGTTTCATATCAGCGCACACTCCGCTCCAGAGTGAAAATATCACTCTATAGTTACATGGTATTGGTGATAATCCATATTGCACACCTGTCAAATGACTGGGACAGTTCTCCCATAAACTTCATTTCGAAAGTTGTGCCTCTTAATGTTGTTTGCCAACTTGTTTTTGACACCAGATTCTATTATCATCCTATCTATGGTCTCCATCCACCTAGTGAAAGGATTTTTCGAAGTCAGTAAAAGAAACCATTACACTTTTTACCTTCAGAATTGTGTGTCAGATTATTGATTTCAAAATAAAAATTTGTTCGGCACAAGAACGGCCTTTCCGGAACCAACTCTGGTATTCTCCAAGTTGTTTATCTAGGATTCCTCCAGTTCCATTCAGCAGTATCTCTGAGAGAATTTTGTAGGTGACTGGGGTAGTAACACGCTCTTGTAGTTGTTTATACACACATCAAAAAAAAGTTTTGCATCACCAGAGTTCCCAGAATTCCTGAAGACAGACGTTGACTGTGGATATTGTATCACAGACACAGACCCTTTGACTGTTCAGACATGTCACTAATCCCGCCCAAAGATATAAACAACCATGCACGAGCAGCGACTATTAGACGGAGGGGGCCCGACAGCCGATCAGTTCCAGTCATTCCATCAGGAAGGAGGTATATGGCTCGTGTTGTCTGTAGTTCAATCATGCCTGGACGGTCAATACCGCGGTTCGATCGTGTCCGTATTATTACTTTATGCCAGGAAGGTCTATCGACAAGGGAACTGTCCAGACGTCTCGGAGTGAACCAAACCGATGTTGTTCGGACATGGAGGCAATACAGAGAGACAGGAATTGTAGATGACAGTCCGCCTCCGTAGCGTAGCGGTAGCGTTATCGCCTACCACGCAGGGGATCCAGGTTCGATTCCCGGCAGGGGACTGGGTATTGTGTGTCTTTCATAATCATCTTCGTCATCATTGACTCGCAAGTCGTCGATGAGGCGTCACCTAAAAAGAACTTGCAATAAGGCGGCTGAACTCCCCCGAATGGGCCCTCCGGCCAACAATGCCACACGATCATTTCATTTCATTTGTCGATGATATGCCTCGCTCAGGCCTCCCAAAGGCTACTACTGAAGTGGATGACCGCTGCCTACGGATTATGGCTCCTAGGAACCCTGACAGCAACGTTACAATATTGAATAATGCTTTTCGTGCAGCCGCAGGACGACGTGTTACGACTCAAACTGTGCACAATAGGCTGCCTGATGCGCAACTTCACTCCCGACGACCATGGCGAGGTCCATTTTTGTAACCACAACACCATGCAGCTCGGTACAGATGGGTCCAACAACATGCCGAATTGACCGCTCAGTATTGGCATCACGTCCTCTTCACCGATGAGTGTCGAATATGCCTTCATCCAGACAATCATCGGAGAGGTGTTTGGAGGCAACCCGGCGAGGGTGAACGCCTTAGACGCAATGTCCATCGAGCGCATCAAGGTGGACGTTCCCTGCTGTTTTGAGGTGGCATTATTTGGGGCCGATGTACGCCGTTGGTGGTCATGGAAGGCGCCGTTACGGTGGTACGACACCTGAATGTCGTCCTCAGGACCGATAGTGCAATCATATCGGCAGAATATTGGCGAGACATTCAACTTCATGGACGAAAATTCAGGCCCCATCGGGCACATCTTGTGACTGACTTCCTTCATGGTAATGACATCGCTCGACTAGAGTGGCCAGCATGTTCTCCAGACAAGAATCCTATCGACAATGCCTGGGATAAATTGAAAAGAGCTGTTTATGGACGACGTGACCCACCAATAACAATGAGGGATTTACACCGAGTCGCCGTTGAGGAGTGGGACAATGTGGGCAAACAGTGCCTTGATGATCTTGTGGATAGCATGCCACGATAAATACAGGCATGCATCAATACAAGAGGACGTTCTCCTGAGTATTAGAGGTACCGGTGTGTACAGCAATCTGGAGCACCACCTCTGAAGATCTCGCTGTATGGTGGTGCAACACGCAAAGTGTGGTTTTCATGAGCAATAGAAAGGGCGGAAGTGATGTTCATGTTGATCTCTATTCCAATCTTCTGTGGAGGTTCCGGAACTCTCGGAACCGAAGTGATGCAAAACTTTTTTATGTTTATATCTTTTTTGTCACCTTTCTTATGGAGTAAGCGGATCAGTGCCGTTTTCCATTCATCTGGCAGTTTTTCTGTCTCTCAGATTTGTATGAAGATTCGGTGTAGGTTGTGTAGGATTCCCGGTTCTGCCCATTTCAGCATTTCTGCTTATATTGAGTCTCCTTCGCTGGCCTCGGTGTTTATTTATTTATAATAATCTTATTTTAATAGTTTTATTATAATAATTTTTATTTTTTTCTTCGCTACTTGTTTCGCGGTAGATGCCGCATTCTCAAGTGCTCACTCATGTTCAAATCAGTCAATTTCGAGGGAAGATACTTTCCAAAGTCTTCAGGAATAATGTCGTTCACGAAAAGCAGGAGTCCGGGTGCGAGTACTGGTCAGCTATAACCTCCAGAGTATTTCATGAATTTGCAAACTCTGCTGTAGTGTGTAGTCGGTATACGTCGATAAAAGTAAAGTAAGTTAGAGTAAAGTCGAGAAGGAAGAGAAACGTCCCATCGACCACAAGCATGAGCTTAGATTGGCAACTAAAAAAAAAAAAAAAACGATTTCAGTGAAGAACAGAAAACTAAAGAAAGATGCGTGTGTGGGTTAAGTGTGTGTTTTTGTGTATGGGGAGGGTGAAAGTGGGGAGGGATAAGCAGGCAAGCAGCAACGAATTATTCCACTACTTGCCAGAAAGTATTTACGGGAATTATGTAACATGAATCAGAATGGTGTAATTGGGAACTGAACCCTGTTCCTCCATACAGCCCCTCTAATGTCTTAATGACTGTGCAACTTCGCTCAACCCTAAGTCGAAACACTGCTCTCAGCATTTCTCAGTATTTGAATGACAAACCTGCAAAAAACATATCTGAAGATCGATTTGCGCCAAGCCCCGAGTGTGAATAACTACGGCAAAGCCTTAATTCCATAAGAAGACATTTACTGTACTAAGTGAAAGTCTGAAATTTAATTATAGATAACCATCTGAGTTGCAACTCTAAGCTCATGGTGAGAAAGGATTTCCTGTCCGTCTTTTATTACCTGATTGGAGAACGGAATAGCAACGTTGGACATCTGAAACGCTGAAATTTTATGAAACTGAAAGAAGAAAAATCCTCAGGCAATATAAACTTGTGAATTATCAACTGACCCTCACACTGATGTAAATGCGATGTAATGTGTGTAAACAGAAGTAAAGACGGAATTTGACTACGCGATCGGTAATCAGTTTCTAGAAATAGTCACAAATATCTCATGTAATACCTGTGCACCCCGATTCAATGTGGAAACATCACATGGCGTTACGTGCAACCCTAGCGAAGTATTATAATTCATCAGTTCGCTTAGATAATTCTCGTCCAATTAATTATATTGTTGGCAGAAAGAAAGCGAAGCAAGGTCGCGTGGTTCGTCACGAGATGATGAGCTCATCGTGAATGCGACGTCAAAATACTCAGTAAACTCTGATGGAAGTTATGCAAATCGAAGGGCTTTACAGTCAAAATTCCGAGGGCTTCCTTCCCAGTACGACTGGAGAAACACATTATCTCCTGAAAAGAATGTTCCGCTTAGAGCTCCGCTCTACCTAAACTAAGGTCCGGTAGTTTTGGAACACTACGTAAATGACATAATTAGTAATACCATTACCGGAAATACTGGGAGAATTGTTTGGGAGAGAAATCTAAATGAATGTGTAAGAGAGAAACTGGGAGCGGAATACACTTCTTTGTATTTTGTTTATTTGTTTCTCTGTTTGTTTCGCATATGATTAGAACCGCATACCATTTAGTGTTAGTACGCTGTGTATATTATATGTTTTATGTAAGTTCGATGAAGTTTTAAGGTTTGTTTTACATTTTTGTTGAGGAATTTTCATTTTCTAACGTTGTATGATAAATCCCTATTGTTTTTCCTTTTTTTTTTTTTTTACTGCAACATTCCTTTTTTTCGCATTACAGATCCACAGTTTTGGAATAAAACCTAAATTAAACATTGGAAGTTTCAATTTTGCTATAAACGGTTTATTTTTAAGTACCAGACAGGAAAATAACAATGTAGAACGTAATGGTTCCGTAGGTTACCTGGCGATTTATGAATCCAAATTTTCTAGACGGGTCACTGTTTCCGGTTTTTAGGGGAATCTAGTAAGACACTGATCCATGCGTTAAGAAAGCGACTGTGTTGACGTAACACCCAATAGGTGTGCAGAATAGTAAAGGTAATGCAAGAACGACATGATCAAAGCTAGTATCGCAGTCTACGCTTACTTATGATAGTCTGTGTAGCCTACAGTAGATTTATGATACCAATTACAAAGCTGAGGTAGACTTAGCTGTTATTTCCAATGTACCAGGCTTTAATCTAAAAGAATGGGTAAACTGGACCTGATACCCGGTATTCATAGTGTTGAGAATGGCAGTGATGTGGGGTGTAAGTGGGGTACAGTCAAATGGGGGGTGCCCCAGGGATTTGTGTTGGGGCAACTCCTGTTCCTTATTTATATAAATGATATGCCCTCTAGTATTACCGGTAATTAAAATATTTCTGTTTGCTGATGACACTAGCTTCGTAGTAAAGGATGTTGTGTGCAACATTGGCTCGTTTTCAAATTGTGCAGTTCACAACTTAAGTTCATGGCTTGTCGAAAATAAACTAACGCTATATCACAGTAAGACTCAGTTTTTATAGTTTCTAACACACAATTCAACAAAACCTGACGTTTTAATTTCACAGAATAGGCATTTGATTAGGAAAACTGAATAGTTCAAATTTCTAGGTGTTCAGGTACATAGTAAACTGTCGTGGGTAGCCCACGTTCAGGATCTTGTTCAAATACTTAATGCTGCCATTTTTACTATGCGAAGAGTATCTGAAGTAAGTGATCGGTCGACATGAAAATTAGTCTACTTTGCGTATTTTCATTCGCTTATGTCGTACAATATTATATTTAGGGGTAACTCTTCCCATTCTAAAACGATATTTTTGGCTCAGAAAGAGGCGGTTCGGGCAATAAGTTGTGTAAGTTCGCGAACCTCTTGTCGACGCCTGTACACTAGTCTCGGTATTTTGACACTGGCCTCTCAATATGTATATTCTTTACTGTCGTTTCTTGTTAACAGTATCGCCTTATTCCCAAGAATAAGCAGTTTTCACTCAGTTAATACTCAGCAGAAATCAAACCTGCATTTGGATCGGACTTGCTGTACTGTCGTGCAGAAAGGTGAGCAGTATACTGCTGGATCCACTTTCAATAAGCTACCACAAGATTTCCAAAATCGCAGCAGAATCCACGCGCTTTCAAATAGAAACTGAAGGGTTTCCTGATGGGTAACTCCTCCTATTCTGTCGAAGAGTTCCTTGAAAAATTAAGCTGATTCTTTTTATATTGTTGATTGCGTTTAATTAAACTTATGGCTTGACATTTTTGGGTTCATAAACATTTCATTTTTGCCTATTATTATTTTGACGTTGTAATTTCATTTACTTACACGTTCCATGACCTTGGAGATTTGCTCATTTTGGTACTACGGAACTTGACATGTAAATAAAAAATAAGTAAATAAAAATAATCTACCTTCCATCGTAAAATATGTGTATAAGTCCAGAAACACAGAGTCATTTACTTACGGGTAACAATATGGAGACAAAAAGACTGAGAGCTTGTATTTCATTGTACTTCCCGATGTAACTTAAATAACTGCTGCCAAGAAATTGACTGTTATCAGCATTCTTAGCCCAGGTAAGCTGCGGATTCTTACGGTGAGGTAACTTGTATTTTCTGTGTGGCCATCCCAAGTGTCGCCGCCTCTAACTTACGTCACGGAAGAAGTCTACAGCAGTAAATGTAGCGCGAGACGGCGCATAATTACAAACGCTTACTCGGACGAACACTACAAAGAAAAACAAAGAACTCGGAGGGCTGGCCCGATAACGCATTCGGAGCACGCGTTGCCGCACCTGTCCCGTGACGGGCGTTTTTGGACATTAATTACAAATCGGCCGTTACCTCGTCCTGTGCTACCTGCGGCTGATCGAAGCGCCTCCTGCAAACACGCGCCGCGTTTGTCGCTGCGAGGGGCGGCGTGGCGGGCTGTCACAGGACTGTCAGCGCTTTATCTCGGTCCGCGGAAAACTGAGCCGCCCTGCGCCACGCTCTTCATTTTCTTCGGTAATCACGCAGCTGCGACCGCTCATTACTACGTAATTGCTTTTTCCTCCGCCCTTCAAGTCCATTACTTTCCTTATCTGCAGTCGTGTGTCGTCCATGTCACCTTCCAGCCATACTTAAAGTTTCGGGCTTATGTTATCAGCACACTCTGAATCACACACACAGCCACACACACATATACACACTCAGTATTTCACTTTCATTTCAGTGAGTGAATTTGCTGACGCGCATTGCTGTTTCTAGTGACAGCTCAGCTATTTTCCCGTGTTTTAACGGCGTAATCAAATAACCTGAAGTATTGCATCTTTTGTAGTTTTCTGAAAAATCAATGATTTGACGAACTGGCTTTTATCTGTGAGTATACGCTACTGAGGTAGGAATAACTGTTTGCTACGATAGTGAGGTAGGAGTAACTGTTTGCTACAAATAACTTCACATACACAATTGCCCGCATCTCGTGGTCGTGCGGTGGCGTTCTCGCTTCCCACGCCCGGGTTCCCGGGATCGATTCCCGGCGGAGTCAGGGATTTTCTCTGCCTCGTGATGGCTGGGTGTTGTGTGCTGTCCTTAGGTTAGTTAGGTTTAAGTAGTTCTAAGTTCTAGGGGACTTATGACCACAACAGTTGAGTCCCATAGTGCTCAGAGCCATTTGAACCATTTTTTGAACATACACAATCCTATAAAACTTGTTGCAAAGTTCAACAACGCAATTAAAAAGTAAACTCAACTGTGTCATGTAATTTGTTGTACTGAGATAGCAGTTTCTCAATACAGTCACTTGCTCAGCTTATCAAAGCAACAAGGTAAGCCAACGATATAACTGACAACAGCAACTCAACTGTTTCCATTCCATATCTCATGCAGGGGTCAGGGGAATTGGGTACAAGATTTTTCTTATTATGTGTGTTATCACACACGTTTCGTAAATAGATCTTTGTTAGAACAATGATAAACTAACAAACGTTAGAAAGGAACCTTGAGAAAAGAAAAAAAGCTGCAACTACTTGTATTATACATGGTATACAGGTATAAGAACATAAGTGTAGATATTACTGGTGGTGACTGAGAACAGTGTACTGAACACCATTACATCAGTATTTGGGTCGTTTGCAAACTAATAATTATAGCTCTTATAAGATTTTACGTTGCGTAGTATCTTGACATACATCCAGCACAAACAAGCCATTAATGATTGTGGCCGAGCGGTTCTAGGCGCTTTAGTTCGGAACCGCGCTGCTGTTACAGTCGCAGGTTCGAATCCTGCCTCGGGCATGGATGTGTGTGATGTCCTTAGGTTAGTTAGATTTAAGTAGTTCTAAGTCTAGGAGACTGATGACCTCAGATGTTAAGTCCCATAGTGCTTAAAGGCATTTGAACCATTAATGCATACTTTTCCCTGGGCAGCAGGTCAGACGTTCAAGTGTAAATACATACATGCAAAATGGTTAATCTATACGACAGGCGCAGTCTATTTAGAGGTACAGTTACGACTGTGCAGAAAACATCAGGTCGTAAAGTTTGTGTTGTGTTTGTGGGAAGACTGCTCCACATACAGAAAAAACAACCAAGACATTTGTGTATGTACGTATTAAGGTGCTATGCATAAAAATATCTGCACTTATACCCATTACACGCTGCATAATCTTTACATGAAGGGTGTCATAGAAACCGACTATCATTTCAAAAAATCATAACTTGAAAACTATTAGAGGGAAAGCATCGCGCTCTCTTGTGAAACATTCAGCACCTCCCAAGGTCTTTTGTACTTTTCCAGAATTTCGATGTGTGCACCGCTCATCACTTGCAGAACATCAAGATTTCATCAGAGTCCTCTTCTTATACAGTTCAGTATTGCAGCATCACCAATTCTGAGTCGTTCATTGACTCATGCACAAAGGATGCTATTCTTTACTACTATGTGTCACACGATCCTTGATGTAACCCTACAAAAATAAGTATAATTCTGTAACAAAGGGCATGGGGGCAATACGACCCATCGACCTCTCAGGCAATGTGTCCTGCATCTAATCCCACACGTCCAGTCTCCATTGTGAGGGTGCACCATCATGCTGGATGATGAAGGATGGCTGCAGCTCTTCGAACTTTGGGATGAGTATCTTTTTGAGTATATCCAAGTACACAGTTCTAGTCATGGTTCAAATGGTTCAAATGGCTCTGAGCACTATGGGACTTAACATCTGAGGTCATTAGTCCCCTAGAACTTAGAACTACTTAAACCTAACTAACCTAAGGACATCACACACATCCATGCCCGAGGCAGGATTCGAACCTGCGACCGTAGCAGTCCTGCGGTCCCGTCATGGCTTTCTCCTATAATGAATTTGGTCATATCACTCTATCGGGCGTCAGACTGCACCAAAAGTTAAGCTTAAAGCTTCATAGATGTGTTCAAGTGTGTTGTATGGGTTTTCTGAGCGACAAATCATGATGCCGTGGCGATTCACATAACCAGAAATGTGAAACCTGCACTTTATCAGGTACTAATTGTTAGCATCTATGGATGACAGCATGGAACACGGGAATGCATAGCAAAGAGGAACGATCGTTTGGCGGCAATGCTTGGATCATATCCACTTTAGGCGTAACCACTTATGTAACACTTTATGCTTCCCACATTTCGCGGAATGCATGACGAATCGATTTCCGGGGTCTGGACTGAATTGCAGATTGCACTCTGTCAGCACATATGGGGAAGTCCATTTCAGAAACGATCTTTGGCACTATTTCCTTAAAGTTTTTGAACCACCTCGTTAAACTTGTTTTCGATGGTATTACTATCCCATATTGACGTCGATAATCATGCAGTACCGTCGTAACAGATTTGGAGTCTGCGTAGCAGATGACGTATTACGTCTTCTCTAGGTCTGTCGTCATTTTGATGCTCTTTTTGTCAAATCTTCAACAATCTGGGAGCCGTTAAACGTTCTCCAGCAAACCAGAATGCTCTATATCTAACATTTTTCAAGTTAAGATTTTTTGGAATGATAATCGGACTTTATGGACACACAGTATAACAAATACAGGGTCTTAAAGTAAGTGGTATAAAGATAAGTTGGGAACCGTTAAGTGCTCAGAAGCCAATATTTTCCACCTTCAAGTGATCTGCGATCTATCGAAACAGCTCATGGGATAATCTATAACGTTTTTAGTGGTCTAATTTTCTTGACAGTCTCTTTCATGTGATGCTGGCTAATTCACGTCCATGTAGTGCATCCTGGGCAGCGTTAAATGCAGTAGCACCTACGGCAAGCAGACAACCTTTGGATCTTCTAAGATACAACTCAATGTATCTCAGGGTAAGACAGGTACAGGGCCATTTATTTTGTTTTGCTCCATATGCGATTGGAATAGGACATGGAGTTGTTAATACTGATAACTTTCCCCATGCAATCTGAAGTAGTTTATGGATATATCACCATCCTAAAATCTTTGATAATCGGCTAATTTTTTACGTAATATAATCTTTGTCTACCTGTCCACTTTGCTTGCCATTCGAGTCAAGCGTAATATTTATTCCAGAAACCTCTGTGGCGGAAAATTTATTCTCGATCGCCTTATGATGATTAAGTGTCGCATCGCACATGACACTGTTAACAAGCTGTCCAATCGACAATAAACAGGAGACCCTACTGTGATTACAATCGTGCACACAAACACAGAATTCGCGATCTAGATAAGTATAGTCATCAATGATAATAAAGGCAGATGAAACGTAACTATAGACTTATAAATTATAGAGTGCAGCAATAAGTCGTCCTTTTTTAGAGTTTATTACGCAAATCCAGATTTAGGCTAGTGGCTAGACTTTCTCAATCCACCATTTTCTATTCTCGATGCATTTAAGTCCCTGTTGTTCGGGCGTCAGTCACATTTCTTTGAATACTTACGTGTGACTAACGCCCGAACAACAGCGACTTACATGCATCGGGAATAGAAAATAGCCCATTGAGAATGGCTAGCACTAGACGAAATCTGGATTTGCGTAATAAAATCTAAAAAAGGATGACTGATTGGTGCACTCTATAATTTATAACCACATAACAGTCGCTGAGTGCACCCACTTTCCGAATGGAAGGTAACCTGATGTAACTATAGACATTTAGTGACGAAGGGGGTTAACGTTTAAATTAGTACTTTTACAAATTTCACTAAATGACTGATATTTTCTTTATATCCATTTCGTTCTCTGACCCGAAAGATAGTGGTAGATGTTCGATTTTTAATCTTGGTAGTGTCAAGTTCTGAGACCTGTTCAGCCAAACACCAAGCAAGGTGGCAGTGGAGCAAGTGGTGCTCTACTTCTTATTTTGATTCTGTATTCGTGGCAGCAAGGCGGACTGTTGTGTAAAACTCCGTTCTTTTTAGCCAAACGTTCCAAAAGGTAGAGGGAGGAGCAAAATGCGCCGCCCTTGGGAATATTTAGAAAGAGATTTTCAGGTCCTTCATTGGCCAAATAATGAAATCAAATCTTATGGTAACGTGGGTTCTAATTTGAACTAATTTGAACTAGGGGTAGAGCCGGCTCGTATTCGGCCCATTATCTTTTCAGCAGAATACCAGGCTAAGTGGTGTGGAGCTGAGGCTTGCCCGATTATTGGGAATGAATGGCAAACGATTACAAGTCCACTCATTTGCTTTACAAATAATGAAAAGTTCTCGGAAACCAAAGTCAGCTTCAGCAAAGAATGGAAGCATAGAAACTGTTGTTTAATTGAATTTCTTGGATTTTTTTTCCTCCTCTTCCTTTTCTTGATGGTTAACCGGTATGCGTCCTACACATAATAATAAATATTGCTGCCCTTGGCTTGATTTTAATAATCTCTGCAAGCTTTACTACTGTAATATTCATCCAAATGCATATATTTGTGACTAATTAGAAAATATGGTTTCAATTACAGCGGCATTTTCATTAATGGACAGGCCTGCAGCACATAAGTGTGGCCGTGTCTATTTGTCATTTTTAGAATATCGACGCAATACTGGTTTCGTGCTCTTATAGTGCGCCTTGCTGCTGCACAGCAACAGGGGTTCATTAGTCTCTAATACCAGCATAAAAATTCATACATGCTTACTTGAAATCTATTCTAATTAGAAACATTTATACAGCCATTAACAAACAGTGTATATAGGTTACGGACACTGCTGTGAACATGTCAACAAGAAGTAGAACGAGTTTCATTATATAGCTATCGCCCTAATTTCCCTTAAGAAGTTAATTATCTATTTCATCTAATCTTCATTAAGCTTTTCGTCTCTGCATTTCTACCGCATCAACACCCACCACTATCTGTTTACTGTACTCTAATCTTTGCTTATGACTGCAGTTTTCTCGCTCTTTTACTGTCCACACATTCTTGATGACGTAGCTGGTCACTCACCACCCTGTTGTGTAACTATTGTTTCTAGTAAACGTTTTTATTCCATTTCTCTACTTTCGTTGAACAGCCTTTAGTAGCACCGTATCTCGAATACTCACACTAGCTACCTTTCCATTTCTCTCATGGTATACGTTTCACTTCGAGACAGTGTGGTGCTCCAGTTCCTTGTCACTGGTTTATACAAGGAGATCCCTTTCCCAGTAGATAATGGTCTATAATTATTTATTTATTTCACAGTTGACATTATAGTAGCAAGATACGACATCGTAAAGTGCAGGGCTTTAGGTTTCGTAAAACAGGGATGGGGCAGTCTCAGGTAGATCTTATATGCCTCATCAGGATGTCGTTGCATTCATACGAAAATTATCTCTTTTTTCCAAGACGTAGTATTATTTTTATTATTTCGTCTAGGAAACAGGTCATAAGTAATTTTTATGACTTACTATTTTAACTGTGTAAGATATTACTTGAAACTTTGAGTAGAGAAAGGACGTAGCTAAGGTCCCTCGAGGGTAACTAGATCAACTATTTAACTACTCCTGGAATATTTTCTCGTGACCTAAAAGTTAGGAAATGTAATATTTCGTAAGTATTCATCATGTAGCGATTAAATATAATATTAATTCTAGTCCAACGTCCTGCAGAACATCGATATCCGTAAGTCACGACTGGTAGTTAATTTACTTTTATCCTTGACATCGAGAAAATACCTCCAGTCCTTGAGAGATATTACGGAAATATAATTGTCCTTTAATCGTTTTCCCAATAAAGGCCATAGTGACACAATAATATCAAATTCTGGGTGTGACAAATCCAGGGAAGGAGTATTCCTTACCAACCTCGCACACATTCAGCCATGTGTTTGAGAGTATTAGTACATTGTACAAAACAACTCCTTTGAAGGAACTGGTCATTATGTATCAAATAATAGCTTCATTTGAACTGCTTGTAATCGTGTTGATCTGAAAAGGACGTTGCGTCTTCCGGAAACATGAAAAAAAGGAGATGACGAGAGGCAGTTAGGAAGGCCAGAGAGAAGTTCCGACTTGCACCCGTGGTTTAAAGGTGATGGTGTATGTTCAAAAGTAAAACTTGTAACTCATGTTACCATGTATTACGAGGACTGAAATAAAGACCGTGACCTAAAAGGTAAAATAAAGAAAACTGACAAAAACCTAAATGTTGGGGAAGGGGCGGGGTGAGAGGGGAGGGGAGAGTGAGGCTTTAGAGGAATACTTAACGAAATGCTATCACAAGCCAGTGTTCGTGAACTCTGCTTGCTATCATGACGTTATGTATTTTAGTATATGTAAACAGAGTTCACGGATCCGCAAGGGTGGGAAGGACCGATCGTTTTTCTCCGTTTCAAGCTTCAAGAGCCCTTCATTACAATAGATAACAACGTTCACGAGTGAAGGTGTGCATATATGTTACCAAACTCCAGAAATAAAGATCAACTCACTTTATGTCTTTTCCTTCTTTTTTTCTACGTCCTTTTTACCTTGACTGAGTACCACTCAGACTACCCTGAGGTTGCCTCTCCATCTTTCCCATGGACAGACTAGATGTATTTTGCCAACTGCTGATTTATTTCTTACTGTTTTCATAGTCTTCCGTTCATTTGCCCTTACTTTCATTCGTGCTTCCTTTTACGTCCTCACTCATTAATGCGGTGCACTTCACATTCTTTGCCAACTGTTTCACTTCTCTCTCTATCCCTCAGTGTCTTCCCTATAATCCCCTGCACAATTTTCATTTCCGAGGTTTCCAAAAATCTTCACCATTTTGGTGTTTCAGGTCTCGCCTCACCTATGTATGCTGTGACTGGTCTCACTATTGTTGTATGTATTCTTGCATTTTTTGCTATACCTTTGCTTTTTTTAGCGGAAATGACCTTATTTAGGTTTTTGGCTGTTAGGATGTCACGTTAAACGGGTGTAAAAGCCTCTGCACCCTATGTTCACTCTATGCCAGCAGAACTTCATTTTCAGCATAATAAATGATTTCAATTTCTTGGTCACCCATTCTATATCCACTAGCAGCTGATACCTTCTATATCACCTCACGTATGAGGTGCATTCCAGTTCTAAGGCCTCCGATTTTTTTTCTCCGGACTGGAAAGAGATAGAAACATGCGCATTGTTTTAAAATGAGGCCGCGTTCATTGTCAATACGTCCCAGAGATGGCAGCACCGTACGGCAGATGGAATTTTACCGCCAGCGGCGAGAATGAGAACTGTTTTAAATACTTAAAATGGCGACGTTTTCCTTACTTGAATAGCGTGCAATCATTCGTTTTCTGAATTAGCGTGGTGTGAAACCAATTGAAATTCATCGACAGTTGAAGGAGACATGTGTTGATGGAGTTATGGATGTGTTGAAAGTGCATTCGTGGGTGCGACAGTTTAATGAAGGCAGAACATAGTGTGACAACAAACTGAAACAACCTCGGGCTCGCACAAGCCGGTCTGACGACATGATCGAGAAAGTGGAGAGAATTGTTTTGGGGGATCGCCGAATGGCTGTTGAACAGATCGCCTCCAGAGTTGGCATTTCTGTGGGTTCTGTGCACACAATCCTGCATGACGACCTGAAAATGCGAAAAGTGTCATCCAGGTGGGTGCCACGAATGCTGACGGACGACCACATGGCTGCCCGTGTGGCATGTTGCCAAGCAATGTTGACGCGCAACGACAGCATGAATGGGACTTTCTTCTCGTCGGTTGTGACAATGGATGAGACGTGGATGCCATTTTTCAATCCAGAAACAAAGCGCCAGTCAGCTCAATGGAAGCACACAGATTCACCGCCACCAAAAAAATTTCGGGTAACCGCCAGTGCTGAAAAAATGATGGTGTCCATGTTCTGGGACAGCGAGGGCGTAATCCTTACCCATTGCGTTCCAAAGGGCACTACGGTAACAGGTGCATCCTACGGAAATGTTTTGAAGAACAAATTCCTTCCTGCACTGCAACAAAAACGTCCGGGAAGGGCTGCGCGTGTGCTGTTTCACCAAGACAACGCACCCGCACATCGAGCTAACGTTACTCAACAGTTTCTTCGTGATAACAACTTTGAAGTGATTCCTCATGCTACCTACTCACCTGACCTGGCTCCTAGTGACTTTTGGCTTTTTCCAACAATGAAAGACACTCTCCATGGCCGCACATTCACCAGCCGTGCTGCTATTGCCTCAGCGATTTTCCAGTGGCCAAAACAGACTCCTAAAGAAGCCTTCGCCGCTGCCATGGAATCATGGTGTCAGCGTTGTGAAAAATGTGTACGTCTGCAGGGCGATTACGTCGAGAAGTAATGCCAGTTTCATCGATTTCGGGTGAGTAGTTAATTAGAAAAAAAAATCGGAGGCCTTAGAACTTGAATGCACCTCGTACAACAGAAAAGCAGCGCGCTCAAAGACTCACCTTGTGAATACCGGTTTTAACTGGTGCACAGATGGTTGACCCGGAACCAATTTTCGTCTGAATGTGCTCGCTGGAGTAAATGTCGTCACTTTTTTTTTTTTATTAAGCTGGAAGTAAAGTCTCGATTGTAGGACAGGTTTACCCCACAAGTAAATTGAATCCTGTCGAAATCATTCTGTAAGTCACTGAAAGAAAGATAAGGTGGTCTGTTGTATTCAGTGGACTTCTCTCTTTTTGAATCATCACCATTCTGTTGGTATGATGCGGCTCGTCACAAATTACTTTCTTGTGCAAATCTCTTCATCTCAAAGTAGCACTTGCAACCTAGTCCTCAGTTATTGGTGGGGCGTATTTCGGTCTTCGTCTAAAGCTTTTACCCTCTGCAGCGCCCTCTAGGACCATGGAAGTTATTCCATAATTTCTTAACGGATGTCCTGTCATCCTGTCCCTTGTCACTGTTTTCCGCTTATTCCTTTCCTCTCCCATTCTGATCAGACCCTCCTCACTCCTTACCTTATCAGTCTACCTAATTTTCAACATCCTTCTGTGGCACCACATCTCAGATGTTTCAGTTCTCTTCTGTTCCTGTTTACCGCAGTCCATGTTTCACTACCATACAATGCTGTGCTTCAAAAGTGTATTCTCAGAAATTTCTTCCTCAAACAGAGGCTTACGTTTGATACTAGCATACTCCTCTCGGCCAGAAACGCAATTTTTGCCAGTGCTAGACTCCTTCTGGTGCCGTCCTTGCTCAGTCGGTACTGATTATTTTGCTGCCCAGCTATCAGAATTCTTTAACTTCATGCACTTCGTGACCATCAGTTCTGATATTAAGTCTCTCACTGTTCTCAGTTCTTCCACTTTCGATTGCTTTCGATTTACTCTCAATCCATATTCTGTACTCATTTGGTTGTTCATTCCACTCGGCAGATCCTGTAATTCTTTCTCACTTTCACAAGGTAATCAGCGAATCTTATAATTGATATTGTTTCACCATGAATTTTAATTCCATTCTTTTATTTCCGTCATTGCTTCTTCGATATATAGATTGACCCCTACGGGAGAAAGACAGCGTCAGTGTCTTACACCCTTCTGATTCCGAGCTCTTCATTCATGGTCTTCCATTCTTATTATTCACTCCTGGCTCTTGCACACATTGTATATCAATCGTGTCTCCCTATAGCTTAACTCTATTTCCCTCAGACTTTCGAACATCTTGCACCATTTTACAATGTCGAAAGCTTTTTCCAAGTCGACAAAACGACAAAACCTATGAAGCTGTCTTGTCTTTTTTTTTTTTTTTTTTTTTTTTTTTTTTTGCCATGCTTCCATTATCAGCCAGAATGTCAGGACTGCCTCTCTGGTGCTGGTGCCATTACGTCTCCTAAAGCCAAACTGGTGGTCATCTTGCACATCCTCAATTTTATTTTCCATTCTTCCGTATATTATTCTTGTCATGAACTTGTTGGCTGTTGCAATCTTCGAAACTGTGATGATGGTATGTTTCCAAAAATTGGCTGGTATATCGTCAGACTTATAAATTGTACACACCAACGTGAATAGTCGATTTGTATCCACTTCCCCAAATAATTTAAGAAATTCTGATAGAATGTTGTCCCTTCTGCCTTATTTGATCTTGTCTCTCAAAGCTCTTATAAATTATGATTCTAATACTGAATCCCCTATCTCTTTCCTATCGACTGCTGTTTCTTCTTCTGTCGCGTCATCAAATAAGTTCTCCGCCTCATGGAAGAAGCCTTCAATGTACTCCTTTCACCTAGTCATTCTCTCTTCTGCAGTCAACAGTGGAATTCATAATGCTCTCTTAATTACACCACCTTTGCTTTTAATTTTACGGAAGGACTGAGTCAGACATTCCCACAGCGATTTCTTCGTATTTTCATGCAGCCATTTTGCCTTAGCTTGCCTGCACTTCCTATTTATTTCATTCCTGAGCGATCGTATTTCTGTATTCTTGATTAACTGAAGTATTTCTTCTGTTACCCAAAGTGTCTTCGCAGTTCTTTTTACCTACAATTTTCTTTCCAACTTCTGTGATGGCACTTTTTCAACTGAAGTGTCTATTGACGTTATCCTTGGCGCATTATCTATAGCTTTAAAGAACTACAGGCGTATGACTTCATTCCTTATTACTTCCATATCGCACTTGCATATTTATTAATCTTGACTAGTTTCTTAAACCTCGGCCTACTCTTCATCACTACAAAATTCTGATCTGAGACTGTATCTGCTTCTGGGTAAGCCTTAGAATCCAATTATTTTTTACGAGTAAACCGCCATTTTACTGTGTACTATTATATTTATCTTATGTACAACCCAGATTTCGACTTTTATGCCATTAAGAAGTACAGCGCTAAAAGGTATTAGACCATTATTAAGACATGTCTGAGGGAGTTTGCCGGAAACTTTTGCCAATTGGGAGATCATCATGATATTTTTTTCAATTACAGGCGACATGTCTTGTGGACGCACATTATGCGTCTCTAAAGTTTCCATTGTCCTCTACATTCTTATGATCATAGCTGATTCTTCTACCTTTAGGGACAGTTTCCCACCTGAAGAGCAAGAGAGTGCCCTGAACGTCTGTCTAATCCTCCGCCCTCTTTGACAAAGTTGTTGGCTTAATGAGGGCGACTTTTTAGACAGGAAGCCTTCGGATGCCACTGCTGATCCTTTTCACTCAAAATTTAAGCTGTGGTTTGATTCGAACACGGCACCGAGGACGGTTTGATTCGTTATCGAGGACGCGATCCCTAGCCCATGGATGCTTCTTCTGTATCGAGCTTCTAAGATTGAATGCTGTATCTGTGCATGACTACTAGATATATAACCATAACGGTCTTCTGCAAAGATTGTGGTGTTTATTTCCTATTATTTTTGCTGCGAGTATAGAGTGAGTACTAAATGCAATATGTTTATCCCTCTGTAATTTGGATTGTTTCTTCCACCTCTAATATATGGTTATAATCACTACGTACGAGATTCTGTGAGAGTTTACCTGGGTGACAATGAGAACTAAATACACATAATACAAAAAATTTTAAGTGACAACGCGCTATGGAAAGAGGCGGAGCGTAATCCGTTGGACACGGCGCTTTTATTCCGCAGAGAAGTTACAGATATAGGCCAAAATACTAATAATTTGTTGAGGCAACTTTTCGCCACGTCTGCCTTAGCCTTCTAGTCATTTAGCTGGATTGGTGACTTCCTGTCAGAAGGTCACAGTTCGTAGTAATTGTCGGAAAGTCATCGAGTAAAAGAGATGTGATTTCTGGCTTTCCCCAAGGTAGTGTTACAGGTCCTTTGCTGTTCCTTATCTATATAAACCATATGGGAGACAATCTGAGCAGCCGTCTTAGGTTGTTTACAGATGACGCTGTCGTTTATCGACTAATAAAGTCATCAGAAGATCAAAAGAAATTTCAAAACGATTTAGAAAAGACATCTGAATGATGCGAAAATCAGCAGTTAACCCTAAATATCGAAAAGTGTGGGGTCATCCACATGGGTGCTAAAAGAAATTCGTCAAACTTCGGTTACACGATAAATCAGTCTAATCTAAAAGGCGTAAATTCAACTAAACACCTAGGTATTACAATTACGAGCAACTTAAATTGGAAGGAACACATAGAAAATGTTGTGGGAAAGGCTATTCTAAGACTGCGTTTTATTGACAGGACACTTAGAAAATCTAACAGATCTACTAAGGAGATTGCCTACACTACGCTTTTTCGTCCTCTTTTAGAATACTGCTGCGCGGTGTGGGATCCTTACCAGATAGGACTGACGGATTACATCAAAAAAGTTCAAAGAAGGGCAGCTCGTTTTGAATTATCGCTAAATATAGGGGAAAGTGTTACAGAAATGATACAGGATTTGGGCTGGACTTCATTAAAAGAATTCCAATCACCAATTTTCCCCTCCGAATTTGCAAATATTTTGTTGATACCGATCTACATAGGTAGAAACGATCACCACGATAAAATAAGGGAAATCAGAGCTCGTACGGAAAGATATAGGTGTTCGTTCTTTCCGCACGAGATTAGAACAATAGAGAATTGTGAAGGCATTTCGATGAACCCTCCGCCAGGCACTTAAATAATATTTACAGAGTATCCATGTAGATGTAGATGTACATGTAGATGTAGATGTAGAGCAATGAAAATGTCTTACTGACCGAAATCTGAGGAAGTTCGTCCTGCTGGCGACCTGCTGCGCCGGCCGTTCTGAAATACGACTTTGACTACAAATTCAGGAAAAGAGAAAGCGTTGGCAGGCCGTTTGGCCGAGCGGTTCTAGGCGCTTCAGTCCAGAACCGCGCTGCTGCTACGGTCGCAGGTTCGAATCCTGCACCGGGCATGGATGTGTGTGATGTCCTTACGTTAGTTAGTTTTATTAGTAGTTTTAAGTTCTAGGGGACTTATGACCTCAGCAGTCAAGTCCCGTAGTGCTCAAAGCCATTTGAACCATTTGAAGAGAAGGCTTGCCTTGCAAAAACGTATCTACATTGAAATATGAAGCAGGTTCAGACATTTGAAGTCAGTTGAATCTAAAAGATTCTTGATAATTTTTTCACGAAAACGGTAACCTCTTCGTTTTCCCGGCACATTGATAACTCACTTGTATATTACGTCTCTAATTTAAGGCCTTCGAATAGTTAGTAAAGGCCATAAATGAAATCTTTATGTGCAGTCCGTTGAATTTATAACCATATGGTGATGTTCCTGTTCTATTGTTCTCGTCCTCCGATAGTGACTCGATGGTTTAACTGATGGATAAACAAAGCCTTGTTATATAACACACATCATCGTCAAACAAAGAGGCACTGATCGCAGGACAACACCACAGTAACCAGATAACCGGTTCCCGTTAATGAACAATTATGTCCAGTAAACAAACAGAAAATAATGGCTTTCAGTTTCGTAAAAGAGATTTAAAAGATTTTTTAAAACAATTTTCTTTAAATATGAAAGTATTAAATACAGGGCAACCAAGTACGATATTTTCATTTAATTACTATCTGAGACGTAGGTAATAACACCTATAGAACCGTTGCTATGAATAACTTGTCGAAATATCCCAAATCTGACCAGATCAAGACTGTAGGTGTATGCCTGTAGAAGCTGAAGACCGATCGTTGCACATACCTGACCACCACTACCGTGGTTTGCAAGTTACACTCTGCAGGTGACGCAGAACGACATCCTAACTTTCGGAACCACATAGAAATAACCAATAATAATTAGTAACTAATAATTTAAGAACTAAATAGGAATAATTACCATTACGATCACTCTAAACTATGGTGCTGGTTACCAAAACGTTCATCAAATTTATCATACCAATAAAATATAAAATTCATTAACACTGTCTCGAAACTCTTTTGAATCAAAAGTAATTCTTAGATGGCAGATGTATAAAAGACAAAAGCAAACCAGAGGCTGACACTAATAAACGTAATTGCTATAGTTTGAATAATCGAATACAATTAACGGCAATGTTTTACTCTAACAGTGAAAGTACTCTTGAGCGCATGAGTCCGTTCACCGTATAGTCTGGTGCCACATTCCTGCGGCCGTGTTTAACAGAGCTGATGTAATGCGAGCGCAATCGGCCATGACGAAGACGCCGAGTGCATTAAGTCTTCCGTGTGAAACATTAAAACTTGTATTTTCCTCTCTATCGGAATTTTCAAAAGATTAAAGCAAAACGCCTCCACATTTAAAGTAAATCATCATAAATATTCAAGTAACAGTTGGCACTGAAGTCGTGTTAGTTCAGGATTAGGTAAGGGTAATTTTCTGTTTCTAGTAAAACTTTCGATCTCTTACAGTACACCGGGCACCTGTCCTTCGTGTGCAGAAACCGTCACTTCCTTATTATGGTCAGTATCCAGAATACAATGATTTCCGGTAGTAGAATGCATACCGAAAGCTGTCATATTCTGACAATAGGTTTGTTCCTTAAATCTGACCTGTCTGCCAAATGTGATATCGGTCAATATCATTGCAACTAGCTTTAAATACTCCCTGACTAAGAAGCTTTCCGTGTTCAGAGCCAATTTTATGTCCGTGACTTAATTTTAATGTGTACCTAGTTTGAAGATATCCTTACGTTTGTTTTTCCAACGACTGCTCAACTTTCCCTGACAACTGGCTATTATATGGAATGTCGACATAAGTCTTAACTCATCTGTTATGCTTAACAAAAGTTGTGCCAGTAGCATTTTGAGGAGCTCGCATCCTGTTTCTTTTTTTCTTCAGTATTAGTGTCATCAGAGGTTTTAAGCCTGTCAGGTGCTGCAATGTGTTTCGAAGTTTCGATCTTCTAATTGAATTCGTTTTGCTGTAAAGATAACTGCAAGAGATGGTGGATCAATGAGCTAAAAACGCTCTCTTATAGCGTTGTGCGCGTCGGCTCCCTGCATGTGCCCAGCATTGCTTGGGCATGTATTGTGCAGTCTTATATTGCCTCATTTCCTCCTTCCCCTTCTCTCTGTCGACCTCACCCCCCTCTCTTTCAAATCCATGTCCCCCTCCACCCCCGCCTCCCGGTCCAATTTGCTCTTTCCCCCTCTGACCATCTGCCCCTTCTCCCTCTGTCCGTCTCCTCCACTCTGTAAGTCCATCTCATCCATCCTTCTCTGTTTCCTTCTCACCCTGTCTATTTCGATCTCCACCTCGCCCCGCTCTCACTATCCGTCTCCTCCTCAACCCCTTCTGCCGTCCCTTCCTCTTCACCTTCTCTTTCCGTTTTCTCCTACCCCTCTGTCCATCCATTTCCTCTTCTTTCCTTTTTATTATTTTACCCCTCCCTATGCTCTGTCCATATCCTTCTCCTCCAATCTGTTTCCATCTCCCGCTTCCCCCTCTCTGCCCATCTCCTCCTAACCCCTTCTCTTTCCACGTTATCAATCCCTACATCAACAGGAGTTTGTTGATTTTTACCGCTACAGTATGTTTTTCCATATAGTTGGTTGAAATCGATCGAGGGGTGTACGAGGAGGTTTTTGACCATGATTTCTCCCACATACACAAGTGTAACATATATTCCACCTACATTTAACATACTTCACACATAACTTTCTACATTTTTCGCCTCCATCTCTAGTGAATTTCACCGTGCTGCGTTTTCACGCAACTCAGTGTTTATGACGTCATATCTCCTAAACTATGTGTCATAGCACGATATAATTTTGCAAGTACATTTAACAGCAAATGTCAATACTTCCTGCGAAGTGTGTTTCGAATTAATTTATTACCAAATAAGTAATTAATTTAAGCGTTATGCTTGATGAGGCAGTTTTTAACGCAATTCGTGTTTATAGTGTGATATTGTTTGAACTGTGTGTAGTTCGATGATATAGTTTTGTAAGTACTTTCTGACAGTTCCCTGATTTCATTCTTAATTCCAGTGATTTGCCAGTATAAGAAAAGGCTTTGTACTTTGTATTTCAACATGGTTTAATATAGATACGGTTTGTATTATGTGTGTTTTATGGCACCCCATCTCTTGGACTTTGTACTTGAATCCTCCATTCTACTGAATGTGTTAATATTACATAGCGTAAGTAACTTCGTGCAACTATTACCCTCATAAATAGTCAGGTGACATAGAAAGAATTTACTAAGGTTGAAATGTACTTAATCAAATTCTAACCAAGCTAGATGCAGTAAGTCAATTTATTATCTTTCTTTTTACCTAAATAGTTTGATTACCATAGAATTAAGTATTTTTTTATAATAGTAGATTTTTCCCTGATACTAACACAAGCCATGATAGTTCATTCCCATTTTGTGAAGCGTTATGGCATTATTTTAACTTCTTTTGTCTTAAGACTTGATTATATAGACAGTGATGATTTCAACTATTACAGGAAATATTATATTGTAATGTGAACAACTAATATTTAATTATTTTCTTAACTCATGAAATTTGATAAACTTGACTGCATGTAAGTCCCCTCCTACTTATATATATACTTAATGAAATATTGTAACTGATCCGTCCCATAGTATTAAGGCCCCTACTAGGGGAAACCTTCTTTCCGGGCTGTGACTGACGCCGTTTTGTAAACAATGTTTGTCACCACTTCTCTGGAAGGGGGAAGGAATGTACATGGTGGCAGTCAATTAAGGAATATTTTAGGAAATTGCTTTAAAAAATTTATTTCAAAAGCCCAGTCAAATCTTTACAAGTGTTCTCCCCGAGTAACTTACGCCGCGCCTACGCGACGCAAGTGGCTTGTATTTCAAATCGAAGCAATTCTGCCCAGTTAAAGCTGCTGACAAGAGGCGACGGGCTGGAGTGGTCGAGCGGTTCTAGGCGCTTCAGTTGAGAACCGCGCTGCTGCTACGGTCGCAGGTTAGAATCCTGCCTCGGGCATGGATGTGTGTGAAGTCCTTAGGTTAGTTAGGTTTAAGTAGTTCTATGTTCTAGGGGACTGATGACATCAGATAGTGCTCAGAGCCATTTGAACCAACCCATAGTGCTCAGAGCCATGAACGAATCCATAGTGGTCAGAGCCATTTGAACCATTTGACAAGAGACGCCTTGAGCCCTCTGCTGAAACTGCTAGTGAATTCACGCCATTGGTTTTAGCTAATAGTGTGCGCAGGATACCGATCACGTGTATGGACGCTGGAGTGTTCTGCGGTGAAGAACACAGTTGACTCTCTCTCTTGTAATCCTGACCTCGAGCAGAACAGGGGTCTTTTTGGAAGGCAGAGCCTCTGGCTCTGCTTTTCACGCCCGGCCACCAACGTAAGTTAACATGAACCGCTTCCCCTTCCGTTGCCCATCTCAACTAATTATTCGACCTCCTAGGCTGGCCTAAACCTAGTAACTTCCGACCCTAGGCGCACTCCATGTACACCGTACATTGAAATACATCCTCTTTATTGTACCTAATTTCCTGTTCTGTCATTTAACTGCAGCCCTGGATGCCCTCTCTCATATCCTGACCGCCCGACCTCCTGCACCCTGTCGTCACGAAGCATATCTGCCTCCCCCGTTTCCCAAACTCTGTATACATTTGCAATCGGTGACTAGAAGTGGGATCATATACATTTACAATTGGTGTCAGAAGTGCCCGTATGATCTACAGTTGGTGTCTGAAGTAGGATAAGCTCTACATTTCAGTGGCATTTGTGGAAACTGTAGACTAAATGTGTTGCGAATAGAGTTAACAGCACAGAAGTAAAAAAAAACTTAAACGTCACGTATGATGTATCAGTTGCACTTCATTAACAGCGAAAATTGTAATAAGCGGTAAACTTTTCTCTTCCATTATTTTCAACATGTTGTTGAGGTCGTCAGCGAGAAAACGTACCGTAAATGTTTGAAATTATGTGTATGTTGAAGTTAAAGTATTCTGGGTTATTAGGCCGCGTCATACTTATGCTAAAATTATCGACGTTTCGACCCCTCTGGTGGGATCTTCCTCAGGATCTGGTGTCTACTACTGCTAGAACACTGTCAGAGACGAGTGTCGCGTCCTCTTATAAATGGGAGTTTTCTCGCGTTCGTGCTGGAGAAGTGATACTATTGGTTAAAATTCATACGGATACCATTGCTGGGCCATTGTCATAGGCTAACATTCACGATCTGATGCAGAAGGAGGGGCGTTGTTGGCTAATCTCCTGTGGATACCATTCGCGGCCCTTCGTCACCGTATAGAATTTCACTTACGCTGGACAAGGTACAAAATGGTTCAAATGGTTCTAAGCACTATGGGTCTTAACATCTGAGATCATCAGTCCTCTAGACTTAGAACTACTTAAACCTAACCTAAGGACATCACACACATCCATGCCCGAGGCAGGATTCGAACCTGCGACCGTAGCAGCAGCGCGGTTCTGGACTGAAGCGCCTAGAACCGCTCGACCACAGGGGCCGGCGCTGAACAAGGGTTATTGGTTGAAATTACTGCTACTACTATTGGTACCGGCCAACTGTCCTTACATGCATCAAAACAAAAACACAAAATCCCTATGACGAAGCTTGCACTTCGACTAACCATCTTATTCACCAGTTGCGCACTGTCTACATCTATATCTACATCGACATGGGTACTCCGTAAATCATACAAGTTCTGGCAGAGGATTCATCGAACGATTCTCTGTTATTCCAGTCTCGAACAGCGCGTGGAGAAAACGAACACCTATATCTTTCCGTGCGATTTCTGATTCCCATTATTTTATTGTGACGATCGTTTGTGTATATGTAGGGCCGGCCGCTGGTGGCCGAGCGGTTCTAGGCGCTTCAGTCTGGAACCGCGCGACCGCTACGGTCGCAAGTTCGAATCCTGCCTCGGGCATGGATGTATGTGATGTCCTTAAGTTAGTTAGCTTTAAGTAGTTCTAAGTTCTAGGGGACTGATGACCTGAGATGTTAAGTCCCATAGTGCTCAGAGCCATTTGAACAATTTTTTTTGTGTATGTAGGTCGTCGTAAATAAAATATCTTCGCATTTGTAGAAGAAAGTTGGTGATTGAAATTTCGTGAGAAGATTCCGCCGCATCGAAAAACGTCTTTGTTTTAATGAGGTCCACCTCAAACCCTGATCATGTCAGTGACACTCTCTCCCCTATTTCGCGATGACACAAAACGTGCTGCTGCTCTTTGGACTTTCTCAATGTACTCCTTTAATCCTCCCTGGTAATGATCCCAGGCTGCGCAACTGTACCCCGAAAGAGAAGGGATAAGCGTAGTGTAGGCAGTCTCTTTAGTGGATCAGTATAAATTGTTCAAAGGGGACGTTTCACAGTTACATTTTCTAAGTGTGCTGCCAATAAAACGCGATCTTTTGTTTGCCTTCCCACAATATTTTCTATGTGTTCTTCCCAATTTAACTTGTTTGTAAGTGTAATTCCTAAGTACTTAGTTTAATTTACGGCCTTCATATTTGACTGATTTATCGTGTAACCGAAGTTAAACGGATTCCTTCTAGCACTCATACGGATGACGTCATACTTTTCATTGTTTAGGGTTTATTGCCAACTTTCACACTATACAGATATCTTCTCTAAACCATTTTGAGATTTATTTTGGTCTTATGATGACTTTAGTGGACGATAAACGACACCATCATCTGCAAACAACCTAAGACGGCTGCTGAGATTGTCTCCTAAATCATTCACATATGCTAAATGGTTCAAATGACTCTAAGCACTATGGGATTTAACATCTGAGGTCATCAGTGCCCTAGACTTAGAACTACGTAAACCTAACTAACCTAAGGACATCACACGCATCCATGCCCGAGGCAGGATTCGAACCAGCGACCACAGCAGCCCCGTGGTTCGGGACTGAAGCGTCTAGAACTGCTCGACCACAGCGGCGGTCAGTCATTTACACAAATAATGAGCAACAGAGGACCTGTGACAGTATCTGGGAGAAGGCCAAAAATCATTGCTGTTTTACTCGATGAGTTTCCGTCAATTACTACGGACTGTAAACTCTCTGATAGGAAGTCACGAATCCAGTCACATACATGGGAGGACATTCCATGAACATGCAATTTCACTTCAAGCCGCTTCTGTGGTACAGTGTCAAAAGCCTTCTGGAAATCTAGAAATACGAAATAAATTTGAAATCCCTTGTCAATAGCAATCAACACTTCCTGTATGCAAATAGCTAGTTGAGTTTAACAAGAACGATGTTATCTAAATCCGTGCTGTGTGTCAATATTCTAACTGCCTATTTGCTTCTGTCTCGGGTTCTTCGGTCGACGTTCGTCTGATGATTTTACTGACGTTTCGCCAACAAGAGTGGGTGCCAGCCACTCGTGCTGGCGAAACGTCAGTAAAATTCATCACACGAACGTGGGCCGAAGAACCCGAGACAGAAGCAAAGAGGCAGTTTGTCAACAACTGGCCATGAAAGCCTTAACAATTTCGTGTCAATAGACCGTTCACTTCTGGGTAATTCATAGTGTTCGAACACAATTTATGCTCCAGAATCCTGTAGCATATCGACGTTAATGATATGGATCTGTAATACCTCTACCCTTCAGACAAAAGACTAATCTCCACTGTAATCAGACAGTTTAGGGTAACAGATTACAGACTGACTCTGGAGCGGAGTGTGCGCTGATATGAAACTTCCTGCCGGACTGAAACTGTGTGCCGGAAGGAGACTCGAACTTGAGAACATTAACTTTCGCGGGTAAGTAACCTGCGAACATTTTAATTTAAAAAAATCTTTTAAATGATAGAAAAGTATTCCCATTTAAAAAATATTGTCAGACTCACCGCAAAAAATATCGAATAAGAACAAAGAAGCTACGACTCAGGACGGAACATAAAACCGTGTGGGGAAGTGGATAACTTATCATCAATTTGTAACTAAAAACACCGTCTTTTGTTACTCATTTTTTTAAGTAAATGGAAATTGTGATCAAAGCCATTACGATAAATATTTAATAAACAAAAACAAGAACTTGAAGCATATGACGAGTGTGGAACCCACGACCTTCCGCACGTAAAGGCCCTATCCTAACGATTTTTCCTTTTGTGAAATTTAGTAAAAGCAATGTAACACGAATGAAACATCCGATAGTAAAGAAATTCTACATGTCATCCAACTTCTTAACGTTTAAGAACGAGGTAGCCTACTCGCAAACAGGAATGAAACATTCAACAGGAAAGGGATTCTACACATCATCCAACTAATTGGTAATCAAATACGAGATAGCGCCGCATGCTTTGTCACGTCCAATTAGCCTTAACATTATACTAGTAAAAGGCACAAGGGTCTGGGTCATATCCGCTCCCCACTACGTAATGAACATAATGCCCGACAAACCACGTAACTGTACTGTTCTTCGTTCGGGGAACCATCTGAGCTACCGTAGCACAGTCCTCATAATTTTACTTCCGCCAGTACCTCGTCTTCTATCTTCTAAACTTCACAGGAGTTCTCCTGCGAAACTTGTGGTACTAGTACTCCTGGAAAAAAGGTATTGCGGAGTCATGGAGTGCTAGTCCCATTAGTTTCGAATGGGAACTTCTGTGAAATTTGGAAGGTAGGAGACGAGGTACTGGCGGAAGTAAAATTGCGAGGACGATCGTGAGTCGCGCTTGGATAGCTCATTTGGTTCCCAGAACGAAGAACAATACACTTACGAGGCTTGCCGAGCATTATGTTCATTACGCGGAGGGGAGCGGGTATGACCCGGACCCTTCTGCCTTTTACCAGTGTATTAGTTACTTCCCGTTGGACATGGTAAATGATGCGAATATGCTGTACCTCGTATTTAATTATCAAGTAGTTGGATGATGTTTAGAGTTCTTTTCCTGTTAAATGTTTCATTCCTGTTACATCGCTTTTGGCAAAATTAACAGAAGAAAGTGGTTAGGGTAGTGTCTTTACGTGAAGAAGGTCGTGGATTCCACTCTCGTCGGGTGCCGCAAGTTTTGTTTTGTTTTTAAATATTTATCGCTGTGACTTTGATCATTGATTTAGGTCAAGGAAAAAAAATTAAAATAAAAACCGGTGTTTTCAGTTTCCAGTGTGTGTGTGTGTTTCGGCGTAACAACAAGTGTCAGCACGACGATCAGGAACGGAGGAGCAGAGAGGGCTGTGAGACGACGTCAGCCAATAGATAGCACGCTGACTAGGACGTCACCACGACAGGAGGGGCATCCATACGAAGAGAATACAAGCGCCGCGACGCATAACCGCGGCCGGAGTGAACTGCGATCCGTCGTACAAATGTTACAGTAGTGACTTACGAACAGTATAGTTTTTCTTGCACTGAAATTGTACATGCCTAAATACTTTGATTATTTGCATGTCGCCATTGGTTGCGTCACATCTTTGTAAATATGCAAAGTTAAGTATTGTCAATTTGACTTAATGTAATAAACTCCATTAATATGAATAGGTTGAATTGTTGGCCAGCGATCCGAGAAAACAACTTCCTAGGCATCATATATTAGACGAGTGGGCGGGATACTACATGATAAGTTGTCCATTTCCCTACATCGTTCCAGCAAAAGGAAAGAAGCAGTCGAGGCATTACAGTAGAGGCATTACGCTGTCGCGCTGCTGATCCGTGTTTGATTCTTCGTCGAGACTTTTTTTTATTACGTATTTTTTCCAGTGAGTTGCATAGTTTCGTGATAATGGAACTACCTTTCTTTGATTTTAAAGAAAAATTAAAAAACCGTTCGTAGGCCACTTGTCCGCGATAGACGAAGATCCCGAAGTCGAGTCTCGGTACGGCACACAGTTTTCATATGCCAGAAAATTTCAGGGAAGCTATTTTTCAACCTTCATTTGAGTCATGATTGAAGTCAGACGGGCGAAGCCCTGTGGTGCTTCATACTACAAAAAATAGATAAACGAGACGAGATAAATGAGACGCTCACTACCCGCAGATTCGGAACCACTGTACTAGAAGGAAACATACAGGGTGAAAACTGTAGGGGAAGAAGAACGTTAAAATACACAACTGGCCATAAAAATTGCTACACCACGAAGATGACGTGCTACAAACGCAAAATTTAACCTACAGGAAGAAGATGCTGTGATACGCAAATGATTAGCTTTTCATAGCATTCACACAAGTTTGGCGCCGGTGGCGACACCTACAACGTGCTGACATGAGGAAAGTTTCCAACCGATTTCTAATACACAAACAACAGTTGAACTGCGTTGCCTGGAGAAACGTTGTTGTGATGCCTCGTGTAAGGAGGAGAAATGCGTACCATCACGTTTCCGACTTTGATAAAGATCGGATTGTAGCCTATCGCGATTGCGGTTTATCGTATTGCGACATTGCTACTCGCATTGGTCGAGATCCAATTACTGTTAGCAGAATATGGAATCGGTGGCTTCACCAGGGTAATACGGAACGCCGTGCTGGATCCCAGCGGCTTCGCATCACTAGCAGTCGAAATGACAGGCATCTTATCCGCATGGTTGTAACGGATCGTGTAACCAAGTCTCGATCCCTGAGTCAACAGATGGGGACGTTTGCAAGACAACAACCATCTACACGAACAGTTCGACGACGTTTGCAGCAGCAAGGACTATCAGCTCGGAGACCATGGCTGCGGTTACCCTTGACGCTGCATCACAGGCAGGAGCGCATGCGATAGTGTACTCAACGAAGAACCTGGTTGCGCCGGATGGCAAAATATCATTTTTTTTTTTTCAGATGAATCCAGGTTCTATTTATAGCATCATGATGGTAGCATCCGTGTTTGCCGACATTGCGGTGAACGCACATTGGAAGCGTGTATTCGTCATCGCCATACTGGTGTATCACCCTGCGTGATGGTATAGGGTGTCATTGGTTACACGTCTCGGTCACCTCTTGTTCGCATTCACGGCACTTTGAACAGTGGACGTTACATTTCAGATGTGTTACCACCCGTGGCTCTCCCCTTCATTCGATCCCTGCGAAACGCTACATTTCAGTAGGATAATGCACGACCGCATGTTGCAGGTCCAGTACGGGCCTTTCTGAACACAGAAAATGTTCGACTGCTGCCATGGCCAGCACTTTCTCCAGATCTCTCACCAATTGAAAACGTCTGGTCAATTGTTGCCGAGTAACTGGCTCGTCACAATACGCCAGTCACTACTCTTGATGAACAGTGGTATCGTGTTGAAGCGGCATGGGCAGCTGTACCTATACATGCCATCCAAGCTCTGTTTGACTCAATGCCCAGGCGTATCACGGCCGTTATTATGGCCAGAGGTGGTTGTTCTGGGTACTGATTTCTCAGGATCTATGCACCCAAATTGCGTGAGAATGTAATCACATGTCAGTTCTAGTATAACATATTTGTCCAATGAATACCCGTTTATCATCTGCATTTCTTCTTGGTGTAGCAATTTTAATGGCCAGTAGTGTATATGTAACAAATAATCTTAGGACGCAGGGTGCACGTGTTATTACGAAATGAAGAGACTGGCTGACCTCATCATACCAGTCAGATGACTGACGATCCAAGCATTTACAGAAATGAAGTGAAATGAGCGGATGGCATCTTTGGCTGGGAGACTCCTGGTCGGGGAAGTTCGGCCGCCAAATGAAAATCTTATTTCATTCGATGCCACACTGGTCGAATTGCGCGCCGGTGAAGAGGGCGAAGTGATGATGAGGACAACACAACACATAATCCCTGAGCGGAGAAAATCTACAACCCTTCAGGGAATCTAACCCTGGCTCGCTTGCATGGGAGGCGGACAACTCTACAGTAGAAGTGGGCAGCGTTCCACCCGAGGTCCCAGGAGCAAGTGGCCAGCAGGTTGCGTGCGGGCGGCAGCAATGGCGGCGCGGCGCGGTAGCGAGTGCCGTGGGCGGCCGGACCGCTATCGCCGCCGGCTATCACAGTCGCCATTGGGACTCGGCGGCCGTTTAAAGCATAAAGCGCTTCCGGAATGGCCGCGAGCGGTCACAGCCACGCCCCGCCGTCTAATTACACGCACGTACACACCGCACACACCACACACGCCGGCGGCGCAAGGCGGCTCACCTATTACAGGAGCGGCGCGGCTCAATTTCCCGGTAATTGCGCGTGTCGCTGTCAGCGGCCTTAATCATTCGTTTTGGGCCTCCCCTCCCTCGTTAGCCCCTGGCCGGCCACTGCCGGCTAATACCACGCCGCCGCGTAAATACCTTAACGGATTCTACAATAACCGTGTCCTACTTCGGACTTGACAATTGTCCCCGACTAATTACCACACGAGAGATGTTCGAATCCTTGGAGTGCATGCATCGGACGAATGTCATTACGGTGGCGCTGCGACATCTGTCTCTGCACGCCACTTAAAACTTTCACCGGCTTCCTGCTCTGTATCTGAATAATTACGGAGCACAGTTTTCCCGAAAGTCGGAGAATTACCGAGCGACCGCGTCGAACTGGTAACGGAAACGGAACGTGACCAATAATCGCGTAATACTATCGAAAGATAACATGCCTACGCACTTGCATTAAACATGATGGACAATTAGAAGAAAGCAGGACCTGGCTGTACAGCTTACCCCTCAGCGGTGCTGGTTCGAAGGACTGTGCGTTCTTCAGGCGAACTAAGCTGCAGACTTGATGGACCCGTTGTTAGGTACACTGTTTGTAATATTTAAACAGTCTTCTACATTCGTCTCGGAGAATTCTGCGTGCCACCTTCAGAAAAAAAAGGAAAACACACAAAGAATTTAGAGTGGACATGAAGACATGTAGTACTAACTTCATTCATTTCACAGACAGATGAAGCACGTGACCACACTCTGCGAGCTAATTGATGATATGAATAGTTCTATGATTGGTAACCTAATACAAAACTAAATTTTTTAAAAAAGTAATAAGAACTTCTGCTTTACGGGCGATTACGTATCATCAGCATAACCTGCCACAGGGGTGGAAAGGCGGAAGTAAAAAGAGGATTCGATGAATAGGGTAAGTTAAAGTCAATGTAAATGCATCACCAGTGGCTATTGTTTCGAATTACTCAAAACATTTCAGTAATTTGGTGGTCATATAAGTACTATGGTAATTGGATCGGTTAGTATTTAGCACTTGCTGTATTCAGATCTAACCTTGCGCAAAAACCATAAAAGGTTGTTTGTTTTTTGTTAATCTGGCACGCTTGATCCATTTGATACTTGTTCTCTACACAGATAAAAATCTGAATTACGAAACTTTGCTTTAAAAATAATTAAATGAGAACTTACTTCACTCTTAAGTTTATTAAAAGTTTTCGTGGACGTGCATCACTGGTCTGTCCTATTGATGGACATTTCAACGTAGAGTTGTTTCTCAGTCATTTCCTTATTATCCCGAGCGAGGTGGCACACTGGACTCACATTCAGGAGGACGACGGTTCAGACCGAAATCCGGCCATCCTGACTTAGGATTTCTGTAAACTCCCTAAATCATTTCAGTTAAAGGGTGGGATGGTATCTGTGAAAGGCCACGGTCGACTTCCTCGCCCACCCTTCCCTAAACCGATTCGACCGATGACCTCGCTGTTTGGTCTCCTCCCACGTATCCGCGAATCTATCAATCCGATTTTTCAAATGCACTTAGTGAATCACCGCTTGATTTTTTCACACATTACATCTTTAAAATAGTAGATACATGCGAATAAGTATACCCTGTTTTTTTTAGATATTTCCAGGTTTAAAAAAAATGTGAATGTTGTATTTCGTTGCCAGCATATCCCATGGGCTCGGTTGATCCGTCTGTTGGAAAGGGTGTTCTTCCTACGTGCGCATTGAGTCATTGCATAAAAGACAGTTACAACATGAGGAAACTGGGAGAGTTTGGCGGTGTTGTGTAGAGTTTCCAAACTGCTGTCCGAAGATAATTGACGAGCTCTACATTTAAACTCATCTGTCACAGTGATGGAATAGCTGACGGCTCTGCGTTTCGTTTCGACTGATTCCTCATATTGCAGTCGTGTACTCGATCACTGATTTCGGTGCTAGCCATCCCCAGAAGGTGTTGCCCCTCCACCAAAACTCCTCCTCCATCTCAAACAAGCGATGTCAGTCAATCATTATGTGGTAACCAACAGTGTACCAGTGGACGGATGAGTTGTAAATGGCACTGTCGATGTACTGTCATTTCCTAGAGGGAATATAAGAGAGTTGTGTCCTATGTGTATTTGTGGGGTGTAGGATAGTGTAATGGGTGCATGTATACGTTTAATGTTATACTTGTGTTGTATGCTGATGGTGAAAAACAGAGAAGTTGAAAACTCAGTGCTGGTAAATGGCCTAGGCCTTTCGAAAAGCACAAACGGGGCCCTCGATTATAGCACTCTATCCGAATGACTGATCACCATGTGGGTCGTATGGACTCACTCCATGAGGCACTGCGGAGAAGTTTGGAAATTAATCCATGACATTGGCGCAAAGATCGGTGATCACGAAGTTTACGCTACCACCTCTCCTTACTTTCTGGCCAAATACTGAAAATTTAATACACCAACAGTAATGCACCACCGGACAGTGGGCCTATAGCGACCTCTGTTACCGAAGCGTTGCCCTTTTCTTTTCTTTTTTATTCTGTTTTTAAATTCATTCGACACTGTACCACATTGCCTACTGACAAATAACATGAGATCATGGTAGTATTATCGCAGATACTGGACTCGCTCCAAGAATTTTAAACTACTATAACATTGTATGTTATTCTAAACGGCGTATATGAAACAGAATGTAGAACAACAACGGACGTGCCACAATGAAGCGTTAGAGGATTACTAATAATCTTAATTAGGCAAACGGTAAGACAAGCGCTAAAGAAGTGTTCCTTGACGATACAGTTCTCTACAGGAAAGTATCTTTATTAGCTTATTATAAGAAATCACGAAACATGTGGTACAGTAATTTTACTTGGTGTACTGAATGGTTGTCTAAATCAGATTTATTACAGGACTAGCTGAGTATCCGGTGCTGTCTGGGTACCTATTTATTCCTATTCTATTAGCGCATTTCCTTCTTCATTCTCCCTATCTGTTTCCTTCCCCTCCCCATCAGTCCACCTAATGCCCCCTCTGTCCATTTGAACCTTCCCCCTCTCTCCATCCTCTCGTCACACCTATGAGTCCATTTACTCCTGGCTCCCTCCCTGTCCATGTCCTTCTTCCCCTTTATCTTTCCACGTCCTTCTCCCGTATATCTCTCCATCTCCTCCTCTTCCATTTGCCTGACCATTTCCCCTCCCCTCTCTGTCTATTTCCTCCTACCCATATCTATGTCCATATCCTACTTCCCCCTCTCTGTTTCTCTGGCTGTCCATCTGTTCATCTCTCATACTCTCTCCAAGTTACACCACCACCCCAGTACGAGATTGATGGTTCTTACCACAACAGTACTTCAGTCCAGACGGTAAGTAATATATATTTGTACCAAGTTTGGTTGAAATTGATCCAGGTGTTTATGTTGAGATTTTTCCCGAGGCTTTGTCCAAATCTACATCTAAATCTACATGGATATTCTGCGAATCACATTTAAGTGCCTGGCAGAGGGTTCATCGAACCACCTTCACAATTATCTATTATTCCAATCTCAATAGTGAGCGGAGAGAACAAACACCTATATCTTTCCGTACGAGCTCTGATTTCCCTTATTTTATCATGGTTATCGTTTCTCTCTATGTAGGTCGGTGTCAACAAAGTATTATCGCACACCAAGGAGAAAGTTGGTGATTGGAATTTCGCTAGAAGATTCCGTCACAACGAAAACCGCATTTCTTTTAATGATGTCCAGCCTAAATCGTGTATCATTTCTGTGTCACTCTCTCCCGCATTTCGCGATAATACAAAACGTGCTGCCTTTCTTTGAACTTTTTCGATGTACTCCGTCAGTCCTATCTGGTAAAGATCCCACACCGCGCAGCAGTATTCTAAAAGAGGACGGACAAACGTAGCGTAGGCAGTCTCCTTAGAAGATCTGTTACATATTCCAAGTGTCCTGCCAATAAAACGAAGTCTTTGTTTAGCCTTACCCACAACATTTGCTACGTGTTCCTTCCAATTTAAATTGTTCGTAATTGTAATACCTATGTATTTAGTTGAATTTATGGCTTTTAAATTAGACTGATTTATCGTGTAACCGAAGTTTAACGAATTCCTTTTAGCACTCATGTGGATGACCTCACAATTTTCGTTATTTAAGGTCAACTGCCAATTTTCGCACTATTCAAATATCTTTTCTAAATCGTTTTGCAATTTGTTTTGATCTTCTGATCACTTTATTAGCCGATAAACGACAGCGTCATCTGCAAACAACCTAAGACGGCTGCTCAGATTGTCTCCCAAATCGTTAATATAGATAAGAAACAGAAAAGGGCCTATAACACTACCTTGGGGAACGCCAGAAATCAATTCTGTTTTACTCGATGACTTTTCGTCAATTACTACGAACTGTGACCTCTCTGACAGGAAATCACAAACCCAGTCACATAGCTCAGACGATATTCCATAAGCACGCAATTTCAGTACGAGCCACTTTTGTGGTACAATGTCAGGAGCCTTCCGGAAATCCAGAAATAAGGAATCTATCTGAAATCTCTTGTCAACAGCACTCAACACTTCATGTGAATAAAGAGCTAGCTGTGTTTCACAAGAACGATGTTTTCTAAACCCTTGTTGACTGTGTGTCAATAGACTGTTTTCTCCGAGGTAATTCATATTGTTTGAACACAATATATGTTACAAAATCCTGCTTCATATCGACGTTAACCATATGGGCCTGTAATTTCGTGGATTACTCCTACTTCCTTTCTTGAATATTGGTGTGACCTGTGCAACTTTCCAGTCTTTGGGTACCGATCTTTCGTCGAGCGAACGATTGTATATGATTGTTAAGTACGGAGATAACGCATCAGCATACTCCGAAAGGAACCTAATTGGTATACAGTCTGGACTAGAAGACTTACTTTCATTAAGTGATTTAAATTGTTTCACTACTCCGAGGATATTTACTTCTACGTTACTCGTGTTCCCGATTCGAATCCTGGAATGTTTACTTAGTCTTCTTTTGTGAAGGCATTTCGGAAGACTGTGTTTAGTAACTCTGCTTTGGCAGCACTGTCTTCGATAGTATCTCCATTGCTATCGCGCAGAGAAGGCACTGATTGTTTCTTGCCGCTAACATACTTCACATATTACAGAATCTCTTTGGATTTTCTGCCAGGTTTCCAATCAAAGTTTCGTGTAAGCGAATCAAAGTTTCGTTGTGGAAACTGATATAAGCTTCTCGCATTGAAGTCCGCGCTAAATTTCGAGCTTCTGAAAAAGATCGCCAATCTTAGGGATTTTGCGTCTGTTTAAATTTTGTATGTTTGTTTCGTTGTTTCTGCAACTTTGTTCTAACCCGTTTTGTGTACTAAGGAGGATCAGCTCCGTCGTTTGTTAATTTATTTGGTATAAATCTCTCAATTGCTGCTGACACTTTTTCTTTGAATTCAAGCCACATCTGGTCTACACTTATGTTTTTAATTCGGAATGAGTGGATATTGTGTCTTAGGAAGGCGTCAAGTGAATTTTTGTCCGCTTTTTTTAAGAGGTATATTTTTCGCTTATATTTGGAGGATTTGGGGATTACAGTATTCAGTCTCGTTACGACAACCCTGTGTTCACTTATCCCTGTATCGGTTTTGATGCTCGTTATTAACTCAGGATTATTTGTTGCCAAGAGGTTACGTGTGTTTTCACAACCGTTTACTATTCGCGTGGGCTCATGAACTAACTGCTCGAAATAACTTTCAGGGAATGCGTTTAGCAGAATTTCGGTTGATATTTTATGCGAACCTCCAGAATTAAACATATATTTTCAAAAACATATTGAGGGTGAATTAAAGTCACCACCAACAGTTATCGTATGAGTCGAGTACGTGTTTCAAATGAAACTCAAGTTTTCTTTGAACCGTTCAGCAACTGTATCATCTGAATTGGTAGGTTGGTAAAAGGATCCTATTATTGTTTTATTCCGGTTGCCAACAATGACCTCTGCCCATACTAACCCATAGAAAGTATCTACTTCTATTTGGCGACAAGTTAAACTGCTTCTAACAGCAACACACTCGCCACCGCCAATCGTGTTTAGCCTATCCTTTCGGAACACCGTTAGGTTCTTGGCAAAAATTTCGGCTGAGCTTATATCCAGCTTCAGCCAGCGTTCAGTGCCTATAACGATTTGAGTGTCAGTGCTTTCTATTAGCGCTTGGAGCTCTGGTACTTTTCCAACACAGCTACCGAAATTTACAACTGTCATACCAATGGTTCCTGTATCTACGTTCGTCCTGTGTTCAGCCTGCTCCCTTTGTGACTGAAGCCCTTCTTGTGTTCTCCCGAGACCCTCTAACCTAAAAAACCGCCCATTCCATGCCACACAGCCCTTGCTACCCATTGTAGCCGCCTCCTGTGTATAGTGGACAACTGACCTGTTCAGTGGAACCCGAAATCCACTGCATCCTACACTTTCGCAGAACCTTCTGAGCCTCTGATCCAGACCCTCCACTCTGTACCAGAAGCCCGCAATCGGTCCTGTCGACTTTTCTGCAAATGGTCAGCTCTGCTTTCATCTTGCAAGCAAGACTGACAGCCTTTACCACTTCTGTTAGCCGTTCGATACCAGAGAGAATCTCCTCTGATTCAAAGGGACACACATAATTGGTACCGACGTGAGCAACAACCTGCAGTTGGCTGCACCCTGTGCTCTTCATGGTATCCGGGAGGACACTTTTCACATCTGGAATGGCTCCACCCGGTATGCACAGGCAGTGCACATTGGTTTTCTTTCCCTTCTTGTCAGCCAAGTCACTAGGGGCCCCATAACGCGCCTAATGTTGGAGCTCCCAACTATCAATAATCCCACTCTCAGCGATTGCCCGGATTTGCAGGCTGAGTGGTTTCCTCTGAAACAGGACGGGTGACAGCATCCGGCTCAGCGACAGTGTCAGCCACAAACAGCGCCTGGAACCTGGAAATTTGGAAATTGGTGGTAAGTTCCTATAGGACCAAACTACCAAGGTCATCGGTCCCTAGGCTTACACACTACTTAATCTAACGTAAACTAACTTACGATTAGGACAACACATACACGCATGCCCGAGGGAGGACTCGAACCTCTGACAGGGGAAACCGCGCGAACCGAGGCAAGGCGCCTAAGACCGATTGGCTACCCTGCGCAGCACTGGAACTTGTTTGTCAAACAAACCGGGGATGCCTTACGTGCGGCTGCCTGGAAAGTCTTTCGCAGCCTGTTTCGCTCCGGGGCGACCTCCCACATACGTATATAGGAGATTAATGGGATGAACACGTAAAGCAGTGGGAAGTAATTTGTATGGAAGACTTATGTCAACTTTGAAGATTTTAGAAAAATGTAGTGCCTCTTGTCAATTAATCCAGGTTGCTCTTTGGAAGGTCTGATACTTAAATAAAACCGACCTACTTTTGGCAAGTCATGAGAAGACATGATTCGCTGGAAAGGACGTTTTTAGGGAAAAGATGGAAGGCACAAAGACTAAGAGGGCGACTACGGATGAGATAGATCAATGGCATCACAACAGTAATGGATTCCAACCTGGAAAATCTGCAGGAGGTAGTGCAGGGCAGAAGAAATTGACATGTTTTTGTTTATAGGATCACGAAGAGTCTAAATCTACCAAACGACTAAAGAGAGAGAGAGAGGGACCGTCTCTGTTAAGAAAAACGCACTTTGCTACCACTTCTAGCGTACTGCCCCAGTTCTTGTCGAGTAAGTATGGAGACACTGAAAAAATTCAGAAACTCAGTGCCTAGCTGCAAATGAGTATCTACGAAAGTGTAACGGAGATAACTTCTACGGGAATCCCTGGAAGAAGGTCAACATGCTTGATGCGGAACCCTGCTGGGCAAATTTAGTGAGCTAACTTAAATCTACTGAGCTCAGATGCATAAACTAAGGGACGAGGCAATGCAGCAGTACAAAACAATTAACACAAACAGCAATGACAAATAAATGCAAATTGACAAAGCAAGTAGCAGTATATCTAAATTAGCAAAGCAATTGCAATATTACAACTAATATGAGCCAATGTGCAGCAACAAGAAAAAAAAAGACAGTAGTAGAACTGGCTTAACAGAGTAATACAAAGTGAAATTCAGTAGCACTATGCCTGGCAAACAGCAGCAGCAGATGCAATAACTTATATCTAAACATGACAAAGCTCAAGCAGAAAAAATATTACACTAAAGACAACAATGCAAATAAGGGAAATGTCTATTCACATCTTAATGTCTATGTAATTAAAGTGGTGCACCACAAGAAGTTATTCTACCAAAAAAATTACCAAGTAGTTGAAAAGAAAATTATGTATGCAGTTCCTGTGAAGGGAAATGTCTATTTGTGCACCCTCATTTTTTTGGAAGTATATCACAAAATCATTATTTACTGGATCTGTAGACAGAAAATATTTATATTAGTACATCTATTAAATTTTATTTTAACCAATGCTGCAGTGCAGCTAAAAACTAGATATTAAACGAAATGAGCAAACTCTAACTAGAAAGACAATAGATGTAAAATGTTTCTCATCAATTCATTATGCATTTTAGTAAATATCATAAATTAAGAGCCCCACAGTGTAATAATATATTTTCAAGTTTGAGCTTGTCGTATTGGCGATGCTTTCTACAAAGAAATGTCAGTAGCGAGGATAATGGCCTCCTTTTTTCTCCACCTGCGCCTCTGAAAGGCACACACTAATGGCTTTTTTCCAGGCGACTGTCACGCAGCTGGGTGCCCACGACACATTACGTGATGGTCACTTAACTTTCTTACCGAAATATTTACGACAACAGTTTGTGCTACAGTGACAGTCTCATATAAAAAATTTCACAGGTCGAGAATTTGCGTTGCAAATGTGTAGAAACAAAATCCTATGAATATAACAGTGTCAAAAAAATTTTCGCCGGCATTGTGATACATTCACGCATTTACATACATTTCATAACTCGTAAAGTACGATTCTTGGTTTCCAACATCCTTTTTCACAAGTCAGAGTCCCTAACCAATACTCATTATTCCTTACCTTATTACACATATACATATTCGTCGACAATTCTCAATATATCGTCATAATAAATACGTAACATTATCAAATTCCTCATATAGCATTAGCTTATTGATCATAAACATACCACGACAGCATAATACACATTGTCATCATAATAATAACATCATAAAAACTCAGCGAAATCTCAAAAACGTCGTAGCTTTCTGCAATAATTTAAAACCCTAAAAAATATTCTCTGCTCATTTCAATAGTGTCATCTACCTCAAATGTACTTTAAAAATCATGACCTCATACCAAATACATCATTCAAAGCTCTCATAGTATCACAATGGTTCTGAAAAAATATGAAGAGTTCACAAAGTACATACAAAATACAGTTTCATAAGTGTGAAGTTATCCAACTGTGTAATTGCGTAAACATCTGTCACTGATGTAGTAAAAAAAATGTTTGTCTCTCTCAGTTAAATGATCAGATAGCTGTGTAATTTATGTGTTAGAGAAATATGGTACTGATGTGTAAAGCTGTATAAGCAAATACCATATTAGCTAGGGCTCCTTGTGCTTGCCATACACATGGTACAAAAAGTAAGCGCGTACCCCCCTGAGGTTTAATGTAATTATACCCTCAGGTGTTACAGATTACTGCAATGGAATGAAAAGTATCACGGTAAACTTTCTTTGTAATTCAAAAATCTTGAAAAATAAATGATTTAAGTACAAAATTAATCACTCAAATGTGTGTCCTGTACTGCTAAATGCGCGTCTTGCTGTAAGATAATTCTGTGGAAGTGTCGTAGTTATCGTCCTCTGAAAGCAAAGTTCTGCTGAAGTCAAGTACTTACCCCTTCATAAACGAAAGTGAAATGCTTTGTGTATAGATATCGTAGTTATTACATACATTACCATGGTCAAGAAAGTAGTATAATGTAATGTATTGTTGTGCTATGGAAAAGGCTGTCTCATTGTAGCTATTGTACTGAAATGCAGGAGGATCTGCAGCGAATTGACGCATGGTGCAGGGAATGGCAACTGAATCTCAATGTAGACAAGTGTAATGTGCTGCGAATACACAGAAAGATAGATCCTTTATCATTTAGCTACAAAATAGCAAGTCAGCAACTGGAAGCAGTTAATACCATAACTTATCTGGGAGTACGCATTAGGAGTGATTTAAAATGGAATGACCATATAATGTTGATTGTCGGTAAAGCAGATGCCAGACTGAGATTCATTGGAAGAATCCTAAGGAAATGCAATCCGAAAACAAAGGAAGTAGGTTACAGTACGCTTGTTCGCCCACTGCTTGAATACTGCTCAGCAGTGTGGGATCCGTACCAGATAGGGTTGATACAAGACATAGAGAAGATCCAACAGAGAGCAGCACGCTTCGTTACAGGATCATTTAGTAATCGCGAAAGCGTTACGGAGATGATAGATAAACTCCAGTGGAAGACTCTGCAGGAGAGACGCTTAGTAGCTCGGTACGGGCTTTTGTCAAAGTTTCGAGAACATACTTTCACCGAAGAGTCAAGCAGTATATTGCTCCCTCTTACGTATATCTCGCGAAGAGACCATGAGGATAAAATCAGAGAGATTAGAGCCCACACAGAGGCATACCGACAATCCTTCTTTCCACGAACAATACGAGACTGGAATAGAAGGGAGAACCGATAGAGGTACTGAAGGTACCCTCCGCCACACACCGTCAGGTGGCTTGCGGAGTATGGATGTAGATGTAGATGTAGATACAACAAAAGTTACTACTAAAACATGTTTTACTTTCCAGAATAATACAGAAAAACTGTGCAGATATAAAACAGATACACCGCAAAAGCAACAATGTAAATTGTGTCACATATTAGTAGTGTCGTGATATAATCGTGTAGCTATCATAGACACCAAATGCTAAGTCATCTTTAATCTCACCGAATGTACTTCAAATTAAGAGTATCTTTTCAAGTAAACCAAAATGTTGCATTAAAATCTCATTAGCAGTATATGTTCTAAGTATGTAAGCCTGATAGTCGTTACGTAATCGTGCAACTAACAAGCAAGAATGTACAAATAACAACACTGTGTCGTCTGTTCACTATAACAATGCATTCGTAATTTCTGTTTAAATAAGTTCTCTTGGTCTTGACTGGATATTTAACTTCAAACATTGTTGCATGGTAACAGTTTCTAAGTCTGACAAAGTATATTAGAAATGTGAAGTGAAAAGTTTTATGGCAAAGACAAAGTTAAAAAGCAGATTACCTTTCAATAAACGGTTTTACATGTGAAATGTGGTGTAAACCTTTACTCTTCCTAGTACGCAGAGTTTCAACTTCAACGCAACTATCATGTGGTATAGGTCGGTAAGGAACGCAAAAATGTTTCTCAAGGTTAGCATCTATGTTATTTTTCTCTGAGCCACCCGGCGCACGTGGCTGCCTGCAGTCTCTCTGTTGGTGCAATTCGTGATTGGGATTTGGAGGTCTAACTTCTACAAATTCACCTTGTCAAGAGGGCCCTGCCCTGTTTGAATCTCGCCAGTTCTGATGAAATTCAGGTCTGTCGTTACGGTTATATCATCTGTCGTCATGTCGGTAGTTTACATAGTTTCTTGTTTGTTGGTCATGTGGTGGAGAATTTCTCCCGGAATCATAACTGCACGGTGGACCATTACCTCTGAATTTATTCTGCCTCCCTTGATAATAATTTTTTTATATCCCATATTGTCTGTTTCTATAATTATCTCTGTCCTTATTCATTGTTACGGAAGTGCGATCTTTCTCTGTAACTATTATCCTGCCAACGGTTGTCATACGGATGGTGTCTGTTTTGGTCACGATTTGTGTTGTGAGAATAGCCCTGTCGTGTCCAGTTATTATTTCTGTCATCGCGGAATTGTGACAGATGTGACCTGTATTTGTTTTGCTCCTGTTTTCGCGTTCCGCGATTGTCAGTGTCAATTTCCAATTCTTGTAACAGTCCCTGAAAAGCTTCAATGTCGTCTTTGCAACGTCCTGCCAAAATAATATGTCGTAAATATTCAGGCAATTTGATTAAGCAAATGCGGATGAGTTCTGAAGGGCTGTAAGGGTTTGACAGGTACTGATTTTGTGCAACATCTCTTCAAAATATTTCACAAGACTGGAAAATTCAGATTGTTCGAAATGTTTCATCATTATGATGCTATGTTTTACTCGGTCTTGTGTGGCTTGAGACCAATATGTTGAGAGGAAGGCATGATAAAATTCTCCTTTACTGTTGCAATCATGAATGACCGACCGAATTCTCACAGCTGGTTCATTCTCTAAGTAGTCACACATAAATTCTAATCTATGCTCTAATGACCAGTTGGGAGGAAACAATGAGAGAATTGATGAAGCCACGCTTGTGGATGAATGTCGTTGGCAGAATTCTTAAATGTTTTGAATTTACGTGTAGTAATGAACAGCTTATAGTCAAAATCATCGTGTCGGCGAGTCGCATATCGGTCATTGTTACGTGGTGTCGGCGGTTCCATCTCAAAATTCTGTGCACCTTGCCAATTTCTTTCATAATTTCCGAAATGCCCTGTGTTATTATTTTGTGGCTTTTCCGTATATCTAAGTCCCTCTTCCCGTGTTGGAATGCGAGTGGTCTCTGAAATAGGATATTCTTGTATTACTTGTGCCAACTGATCTTGTACTTCCCGGATTTCTCGTTGGTGTTGCATATTAATCTGATTCTGATTTTGTTTGAATTTCCTAATTTGTTTGCACTCTGTGTCATTAAAGACTACCGGTTTTGTGTCATTCAGATTATCATCTACCTTCGTAGATAAATTATTTAGCTGATCCGGAAGTTTAACTACTTTCTCTGATAATGAACTAATTTCCTCCATGTGTCTTTCTGAACCAATTTTCAGAGTATCTACTGTATCCTTTAAGTTTTCCTGAGTTTTTGCAAGTAGCGTAGCCGAATCGGTAGATGCAACTGAGTCAATGTTAGTTGCAAGGTCTCATGATTCTCATGAACAATAGTTTGCAGTTCTTTTATGGCTGCTTCGTGATTCTGTAACGCATTTTCATGCCGCGAAAAAATAGGTTGAAAATGCTCACAAATTTGTGTTTTTGCGTCATTACAGACTTTTTGACATTTCGATTCGATGTTATGTAACTCAGTAGTTAAATCTTCACGTGTTTGTTCAAGCGTGGTGTCTAACTTCCGAAGATTTTGTTGCATTGTGTCTAACTTTTGAAGCTTTTGCTGTGTTTGTCTCTGATTTTGTTCCATTTGTTGCATTAATTGCAATAATAATGTATTAGTGTTTGGAATCTGTTTCTCTATGCTTTTTGGCAGTGCATTTTCACTGGCAACATTCACATTTTGACAAGCAGAAAATGTGTCTTGACTCATTTAAGAAAACGGTGAGGACCCAAAACCTGAGTCTACAGTATTTGCAATATTGTGTTCTGTCAATTCGGACTCCTGAGGCGAGCTGTTGCCGACCGATCGATCGATAATGCTTCCCTATTCACTACTTGTTTCACTGTCTACACCATTATTTGCCGCCTGCTCCATTTCCCTATGCACAATTACCAAATTACTACTTCGAATGTCTGTTAATTCATTACACAGTGGAGCTGATAAGCTACGCTCGTCGTCACTATTATTTCTCAGTTAACTTTGGAGCCTAGTGTTACGGTTTTCACACGCTATTATCGTCACAATATTTCACACGATAACACAGAAAAGCACAATTTGTAGAGCAAAAATAAGAGAACACATTAACATAGCACTGAAAATAATATCTACTTAATAGCAAGCGCAGCTGCGAAATACTTGGTGCAAATCTACATGCATGTCACAACTGTTTTACTGTACAACAATGAAAGACTGCGACTACAAAGGAGATTCTCTTAACAACTACGCACTAGCAATAAACAAAAGCTACACTTATTACACAAACTACAAGAAAAATCAGAAGATTCCAGTGAGGTATCCTCGGCTAAGGGTCGACATATGAAACGTCCCCTTAGAAAAAATATACATGATTGTGTTTAAACTGACACACGATATTTATTTAGCGCAACGCAATCTGACTTTCAATAATCCCTACAAAAGAATGGCCCTGACTAACATTAAACTATACCTTTCACAAATCACTTACCTCACAAATATCTTCGTTGCTCGAACTACTTCAATACAGCGAGCGCCACTACTGCCAGATAAATAAACGATTCAAACTACGGAAGGCACTAACTACTGATAGGTATAGTTAGCAAATGAAAGATTTTGATAGAGAACAAACAATGTATTTACCTTACTAGTGTTCAAAAGTCATAATACATATACCAGTTCATGATATCCATTCTTACAAATGTACTGTTTCTGATGGACACACGTCCAGATCATCCGCTCTCAAAAATCCGCCATCTCACTTCCCCACATCAGGAATCAGAAGATTCCAGTGAGGTATCCTGGCAGGGTCTCAGCTAAGGGTCGACATATGAAACGTCCCCTTGGAAAAATTAATTAATTACTGTGCTGATAAACCTCTTACATTATTTGATTTTCAAACAGCTGAGCAAAACTGAACGCACTCAGACATTTCGCTCTTTACCTATTCTGATCAACACTAAACTGACACACAATATTTTTAGCGCCACGCAATCTGACTTTCAAAAATCCCTACAAAAGAATGGCCCTGACTAACATTAACCTATGCGTTTCACAAATCACTTACCACACAAAAATCTTCGTTTCTAGAACTACTGCAATACAGAGAGCGCCACTACTGCCAGCTAAACAAAAGATTCAAACTACTGAAGGCACTGACTACTGATAGGCACAGTTAGCAAAAGATAGATTTTGATAGAGAACAAACAATGTATTTACCTTAATAGTGTTCAAAAGTCATATTATATATATCAGTTCATGACATCCAGTCTTACAAATTTACTCTTTCTTAATGAGACACGTCCAGATCGGCTCACCTCCAACTGCGCAACGTTACGCGCTGTTAACAGCCAACTGCCCCACACTACAATGACGAATATTACTCCAACAACGCAAACCAACCACAGCCTTCACACAGCACAGTCAGTGATTTTCATATAGAGCGCGACGTGGCGTTACCAATATAAAAACCTAAACAGCCTGCTTACAATGTCACTACATCTTAATTCATTTCCGTCTTGTTGATCATTTCATTACGTTCCTTTAAACTTCTTTGACCCTCTTTAAATTGATCGTGTGTAGTAGTTTTTTTAAACCCATTACGTTCAGTAACCATACTATGTCATGGGCAGTTTATGCTGTCATTGCACGAGATGCATGCTTTAGATAACATTTGTATATGGGCCAGTGTCAATTAAACCGTCACATTCAACTTGGTGCGTTGGAAGTTTCACACGGTGACACAGAATATTACAGAGCGAACATATGCACCTATCTGATAAGTCAATACTAAAGTTCAAATGGTTCAAATGGCTGTAAGCACTATCGGACTTAACATCTGAGGTCATCAGTCCCCTAGACTTAGAAGAACTTAAACATAACTAACCTAAGGACATCACACACATCTATGCCCGAGGCAGGATTCGAACCTGCGACCGTAGCGGCCGTGCGGTTCCGGTCTGAAGCGCCTAGAACCGCTCGGCCACAATACTTAAGTCGCAGCCAACATAGTAGGGCAGCATTTTTCATATCCGGAGAGAGAGAGAGAGAGAGATCAACAGCAGAGCCTCCGATATTCTTTTAAGTGGATCGGTGTCGCACTCTAAGCCTCTGTATTACGCCTGTACTACGCAAATCACCATACAGTGTTTGACGGAGGGTGAATTCCTCTTCGCCGGCTGGAGTGGCCGAGCGGTTCTAGGCGCCTCAGTCTGGAACCACGAGACCGCTTTCGAATCCTGCCTAGGGCATGGATGTGTGTGGTGTCCTTAGGTTAGTTAGGTTTAAGTATTTCTAAGTTCTAGGGGGCTGATGACCTCCACTATTGAGTCCCATAGTGCTCAGAGCCATCCTCAGGATTCGTCGAACTATCCTACCCGCAGGGCTAGGTTTACCTGGTCGTTCTAAGTTAAAACACTCCGACCAGAAACTGTTAGAAAGTTGCAGGCTTATGATCCACGAGCCACGTTCCACGATCTCTGATACTAGATCGTGAAATTAATCGATATCAGATACCTCCGTCTGCTTAGGTGCATTAAATTTATTAATTTTTAGAATTGCCTAGCAATCTTGCTACCTAGCGCCAATAATTGCAAGTCTCTTTGTATTTCGTATCAAGTTTCTAAATATGTCACTTTCCTGTCCGCAACTTGCTTTCCGTGGCTATAGTAATCCTGCCGTAATTTTTCATTTCAGACACGCTGACTGCAGCCCTGCATGCTGCCCCCTAGCAGCCATTGCCGGTGCCGACGTCTTGGCGCATGGATCTTCCGACAACCGTGTCATGGAGATCGTCCCCTGTCCGCCTATGCAGCCGCTGTCTCAGTTGCTGCATCCGTCACCAGTCGCTGCGACTGCACTTATAGACATCGAGCGCGCATCAGCTGTACAGTCTTCTTCGTCCGAAAGAGCGCCAATACTGTACCCACCTGTGCCACTGGATGGACGTCCGACCTCCTGTTTGTCGGCAGATTGTATGGTGGCTCGCAAATCGAATGTCGGGACGCAGGGTGGTCGGCTCCATCTGCCATCCCACCTGAGCCGACTCACCACCAGCCCACGGCATCGACCTTGACCTCGTCATCACCCGCACACGTTCAATGCAATGACGGCCTCCACTTTTGGAGGGTGCAATTCGACATCGACGGCGTCTCCATGACTAGGTGGTGGGACGGAGTGAGGGGGGGGGGAGGGGGCAACCCATGCATAGAAGCCTCCAGGGACGTTAAATTCACACGACCTCACCGCTTTCGTCTCTGATTGGCTGGCACTACTTTTTAAGCATCCGCACTCAGAGCTTCGTCCCTTCACTAAAGTTTCAGCCTCTTACGAAAGTCAGAACGGAAGACTGCAATGAGGAAATTACATCGATTTTGCACGACGCTAGACGCTGGTTACCAGTGACTATGCTCTTATCTCAGCATTTAAGACTATTGCGCCGTGTCGAAATATCGATGTTGGTCTAGAGTAGTTTCTCGCCTATTTTTCAGAGACACAAGCTAAGCAGGTGCTCTGAGTAATCAATGTCGGGGTGTTGTAGAAAGGCTTCAGAGGGAGCCGAGTTGGAGAGCGCAGTTTTGGACACAGCGGGGAACATGAGCGTGGCGTGCCTGTCTGCAAGTCATCAAGAGAGAGCGAATCGAGCCGAGCAGTTCGGCACCGCCGGGCACTGACACCAGCAGCAAGAGGAGCGGTGGACTCTGTAGTTGGTGGCGAGGCGGACATCACGGGGGCAGAAATTGTTCCCCGAGCCCTGAGGTTTTAATTTTTTCCCTTTAACACTCTGCTGACGCCAATAACTACTTCGATTGCCGATATCGATCTCTAGGGTCTTTGGTCAATACGTGTGTTGTTGGTTTCGTGGCCCTGGTACTGACAGTTAGCTGGAGGTGCGTGGCCGGCAAGTGGTTGCTTTTTGGGGACTACAGCTATCCGGTCCGGACCTAGAGAAGCTGCGAGTGGTTAAATGGTCGGAGACAAACCCTCCCGCTTCGATTAAGGATCGATAGCGGCATGCTGCGGGAAGAGCAACCTGGTCGGCCTGTTTTCGGCCTACTCTACAAGCATAAATTTTACGGCGCCTCGAAGACGGCCTGTACAGATTGGAAGCAATAACATCTGAGCTCGTAATCTTGGAAATCATGGTCCTTCACACCTTAATGGTGCTAAGTGCTGCATTGAATGTTTGAGAACTGGTTATTATAAGGCCATGCCTGTGTTAATGTGGAATTGAACCTGTTATATTAATGCGCTTCCGGGTGACTGTGTGTATGATCATCGGTCAATGTAAGTGAAGGTAATTTGTTGTTACAGGCTATATGCCATGGATGTCTACGAGTATTCTGTGTTATAAAGTGACTTGATGAAATTAAATTTTTACCATAATCTGTGTCAGGGGCAAGGCACCACACAATTTGTACATGAGTATGCCCTAGTCATTGCATTAGTAGTCGCTGATTTTTGGCTTGTAATTTACAAGTAATTTTGAGGAGTGTTAAGCTTGTAACTCGTATGTGTAGCAGCTTCCGAAACAAGTTAAAATCTCCTAAATCTTAGGCATTCTCGTCTGTAGTCTCGTTTGGGCAGATTACTTTTCCCTTCTGACGTGTGTTGGTATCGTAGGTTTGGCAGCCGAAGACACGTTCCTGTTCGCTGGGCCCATAGCAGGGACATTTCTTTCTGCTGGGCGCCGCTTCCGTCGTCGCACGAGGTCTAGGTTGGCCTGCAATCTGATGCCTCTACCAACCGCATCGTGTTGGCTCAAATTGACGAAAGTTGATCGTTTGATACGTGTCACGTCAGAGTGCCACCAGTTAATCGGGAACTATTAATCTATCCTGTTTGGTGAATTCAATAAGCTCATGAGGTTTGAAGCGTGTTCTGCAAGCCCAAAGTTACTCCTCACTGGCCCTGCTCTATAACTACTCGTTTAAACCTTGCAACATTATTACTACTTCTGGAATGTATTAAGTTTTAAGGCCGTTTACTTATGAAAATGAACTTTTGAGGTTTTCCTTTTACCCACAGTCGTTAGCTAAACCTACTCATCGTGAAACTTGCCTGCTTGCTGCCTGTTGGCTGTGATAGCCGCCTGCTGTATTTGCCAGCTTATTCGTATTTTGGGATAGTGTATATACATTTAAGGGTCATTGTCAAAGTTTCTGCTGGTGTGTGCCAGTTGGGAGTCACATTTAAATTGCGTATCCTCCAAGATTATCTGGCATTTTGGGCGATTGTATATTTATTTTAGACTCACACTCAATATCTCTGCTTGTGTGTACCAGTTGGAAGTCGCTTTTAAATTGCATGTCCTCCCACCTTATCTAGCATTTTGGGGAATTGTATGTGTGATTAAACTTCATTTGCTTTGTTTCTTCTGCTGTTTACCAGCTGGGTTCAAATGGCTCTGAGCACTATGAGACTTAACATCTGAGATCATCAGTACACTAGAACTTAGAACTACTTAAACGTAAATAACCTAAGGACATCACACACATCCATGCCCGAGACTGGATTCGAACCTGCGACCGTAGCGATCGCGCGGTTCCAGACTGAAGTGCCTAGAACCGCTTGGTCATACCGGCCGGCCTTACCAGCTAGGAGTCATATTTAAATTGCATGCTTTCCCAACTTTGTTTGTATTTTGGGGGATTGTGCATTTTACGGCTAAAGAGATTTTATTAAGGCTTATAAATTGTCAATACAGCCACAGTCAATGGTGTGACTTGTTGGGCTTTTTCCAGTTGTTTAACATGTTAAGCAAGTTCGCGAATTGTTAGTACATTTAGTTTTTTGATAAAACTCACGTTGTAGAACCCGCTTGCAGCCATGCCTCGTTGGTGTGACTTCTTACTTGTATTTGGGGACTACATGTTCCTGGTTTTAAGCCCTGTTCCAGATTATATTAATTATTTAAGTTTGTTATTAATGAATTGATCCTGTTTAAGCTCCTTAAATTGGTGTGAGCGTTTTATTCATTTTGACAACGTCTTTAAATTGTAATTATAATAATGTTGTTAAACGATAAAATGTATTCTTTGAACAAGAAATGACGAAATATGTGGGTACACTTTTCATGTGTTTTTCCATAAATTTATCCCAACCCTTGTTGTGAGGCATCATATCCGTTAGTTGCTTCGCGTATATCCTTTATCAAAATGTGTGCACTGCCAAGGCATCAGTGACGACAGAGGAACGTGCAGTTGATGTTTGACTGTGTGCTAATACAAACGATACGTGAATCTGAGAAATAGGCAGATTTAATAACCAGTGAAGTGACGTCTTTGCTATGTGATTGTGCTCCAGAATATAATTAAAATATATTACAGTTCTTTCAAATAAAGGTAGAATCTGACTGTCAAGAAAGTGGGACTCTTGCCCTACTGCACATGACGTTTGCTTATTTGATACACTATGTTTACTTTTGCTGTCTTGTTCGTGTAAAGTCACAGAGAAGTTCTCAGAAACAGACCAGTCAAAGGGGTGGGTAGTGCTTGAGAAGTAAATTGCTTTTAATTGTCAAGTTTAAATTTTGGGTGTGTATTTTATATGTTTTTTTAAATGATTGTATACGTTTCCTAATAACAACAAAAGCTTTATAAATTCTTTCTCGTTCTGTAAAACTACTGTGTTCACAGCGTAGTTGTGCAAAGCTCAGTGTAAAAGACTAATAAGAGGGTTGACAGCCTATGAAGTTTTTATTTTTTACTTCCTGGTTGTCTACCTAAAGTTACTTAAGTACACAATATTTCGAGAATTAATCTTTTTGCTAAGAACTGAGTGATACGATAGAGCAGGATACCACTGAGCAGAAATGTTCGATTATTGTTTGGGCTTCTGATGTCAAATAAATGTTTTTAAAAGTTTCTCTTGGCATTCATCACTCCTCCAGTTCATTCTGAGCCGTGGCGCCATATTTTACTTCGCTTGGGTCTTGTCTGGCACCACTTGCTCGAGTTTGCTATCGATTTACTATTTGTTCAGTAAGCATCTTTGGTCGAACTCGGCCTAGGAGGAAGTGCTGGCCGTGTGGTGTGTCTCTAGCTGGGAATAGAGTGGGTCTGAGACAGTGGAGTTGCACGGTTAGAGGACGAGTTGTTTGTGACATCGAGTTCCTATGTGAGAGCTGAGTTGTGCTGTTTGAGCCAAATTGCTCTGCGAAAGCCGCATCTAACCCATACAGGAAATTGGCTGCTGGACACGTTGTTTGCGAGGTGTGTCGGTCGGTTGGTGGGGTCTGCCTTCGTCGCGTCCGCAAACTAGTGCAAGCCCCTGGCTGTGGAAATTGGCAACATTGTGACCGTCCGATCTTCGGTTAGTGACACCACAATTCATCGGGTTGTGTTGACTGCCGCTTCACGCTACTCGCAGCCTGGTTCGTATGCTCCACACTGGACCGATCAGTCGGACGGTGCATCCGACTGTTTGGTTAAAAATTACCATCTCAAGGCACCTCTTGCATCCATGCCGCGCCGACACCTTGCAAAAGATGAGCATTAAGTATCGCCTCATTTGACTGTATTTCTCTAAACTGTGGTCTTAGGGTTTACATCGAAAATTTCGCCTGAACTTTTACGTAGCCGACCCTTTCTTAATGATATTATTAAAAGCATGTTATACTGCTCTAAACTGTGACCTTAAGATTTACACTGTCTGCCCCTGGTAGCTACGTGGTCAGCGCGACGGAATATCCTACCTAACGGTCCGGGTTCGATTCCCAGCTGGGTCGGAGATTTTCTCCACTCAGGGACTGCGTGTTGTGTTGTCCTTATCATCATCATCGGTCTACCCGACGGGAGGCCCTAGCCACACGGAATTTCCAATTCCAAGATTTACACTGGAAATTTCACCGGAACTTTCACATATCTGGCCATTCTCTTATTTTTATTATTAAAAGCATACTATATTTCGTTTAAAATGTGGCCTTAGGATTTAAATTGCAGTATTTATTTCTTTGATTTTAAGTTAAATTTTAACTTATCAATAAATTATTATCTGTATGAAATAATAACCAGTTGATTTGTGGGCTCGGTCCTTCTGGTTTACCGTAACTCCTGATTGTCCAGTTCACATTCCACTTTCCTAATTCCGTGTCCTGCCATTGTTCAAATATTTGTTTCGATCAGGAACATTATTCTCACTGTATATAGCCAGAAACACGAAAAAAGCTTCATCTGTCCGAAGTTATGTCTCAGTTATTAAGTGAACATATTGTAAATAAACTTATTAGTGTCTTATCTACATGTGGACTTCTGAGTATCCGCACCGGCTACCTCAGACACCGGCACACCACCTCGGTCCACAGGGTGTATGACTATAGCCCTGACCAACATATTATCGAGAAAATACCTGGTGGTGGGCCGCCGAGAGACAGCCGTGCTACCTCTCTGCAGCTACTACGATTGACGAATTCTCATCAAAACTCCTTTCAATTCTACGTACAGCCGAGATGGTGCCACTGGTGAGCCAGAGATGGCAGCTTTATGTACTAAATTTCGCACAATATGTACGCCGAAATCACCTCAGATTTAATCATGCATTCCTCATATCACGGTATGCTTTATTTGGAGAGTAAGTAAAATTTTGTTATTTGCTCTCCTAGTTGATTTTGCACTTCTAACAACCAGTAGTGTGGCGTATGATCACTATTAGGAGGACTAATCCGATCAGTCGCGAAATGGCAACCACCATGAAATTCAAAAATACTTTATTTGGAACAGTTAGTTAACTTTCCAGCTGCTGCTCTACATGTCGCCGCTCCGACTTAGACATTTGTAAAAGAGTTGTACCACCTTTCCAATAGCCTCGTCATAGAAAGCAGCAGCCTGAGCTTTCCGCCAAACCTCTGTGCTGGTCCACAGCTCGTTGCCTGTGCCAAAATGTTGTCTTCATAGACAGCGGTTTTTGTGAGCAGTGACGAAACCTAGAGGGAGCCAATTACGGGCTGTATTGTGGGTGATCAAACATTTCCATCAAAAAGGCTGTAAGTAGGCTGTTTAGGTTTTTATGTTGGTAACGCCACGTAGCGCTCTGTATGAAAATCACTGACTGCGCTGTGTGCAGTCTGGTTGGCATTGAGAGAATATTCGCTATTGTAGTGTTGGGCAGTTGGATGTGAACAGCGCGTAGCGTTGGGCACTTGGAGGTGAGCCGCCAGCAGTGGCGGATGTGGAGAGAGAGATGCCAGAGTTTTGAGAGCTTACTATAAGTGGACGATCTGGACGTGTGTCCGCCAGAAAAGAGGAAATTTGTAAAGATTGATGTCATGAATTGATAGATATATATACATGATGACTTTTAAACACTGCCGGCCGCTGTGGTCTCGCGGTTCTAGGCGCTCAGTCCGGAACCGCGCGACTGCTACGGTCGCAGGTTCGAATCCTGCCTCGGGCATGGATATGTGTGATGTCCTTAGGTTAGTTAGGTTTAAGTGGTTCTAAGTTCTAGGGGACTGATGACCACAGATGTTAAGTCCCATAGTGCTCAGAGCCACTTTTGAACACTATTAAGGTAAATACATTGTTTGATCTCAATCAAAATCTATCATTTGCTAACTATGCCTATCAGTAGTTAGTGCCTTCAGTAGTTAGAATATTTTATTTAGCTGGCAGTATTGGCGCTCGCTATATTGCAGTAGTTCGAGTAACGAAGATTTTTGTGAGGCAAGTGATTCATGAAAGATATAGGTTACTGTCAGTTAGGGTTCAAATGTCTCTCAGCACTATGCGACTTAACTTCTGATGTCATCAGTCGCCTAGAACTTAGAGCTAATTAAACCTAACTAACCTAAAGACGTCACACACATCCATGCTCGAGGCAGGATTCGAACCTGTGACCGTAGCGGTCGCTCGGTTCCAGACTGTAGTCAGGGCCATTCTTTTGTAGGGATTTTTGAAAGACAGATTGCGTTGCGCTAAAAAAATATTATTATTGTGTGTCAGTTTAGTGATGATCAGAATAAGTAAAGAGAGTACTGTCTGAGTACGTTGAGTTTTACTCAGCTGTTTCTGTATCAAATAACGTAAGAGTTTTTCCAGCACTGTCATTCATAGTTTTTCAAAGGGGACGTTTCAAGGCTGCAGGAGCACCTTCGTTGGCCCTGCAGTGTGTAACCTAGAACTGTAATGAAGAATGAAACGCATGACAGTTATTTTATGTGGTTTGCATGACGCCAGGTGAAATCTCTGAGCATGCCCTCATATTTGGCGGGAGACACTGCGAGACATCTTGATTACGTGAGGTCCGACGCCCCTGAGAGGTGTCTACGCTCTGGTAACCCAATAACGTAACACTTAGTGTACGTTTATAAACAAAAACAGGAGAAAAAGTAATGTAACATTGTCTGATAGAAATGTAAAGCCAACTGGAACAATATGTAATATTAAACGAAATATAAAGTAACCTAAACCCTGGGATGATCGAAGGATCTACTGCCCAACCCCCTCCTCACACGGAAATAAAGAGGAAATTACACCGTCACCCTTTACACCTAGTCCAGCCACGAGGTGTGACACATCACTTTTTTGTCAGCTGTGCATTTTTACTTTACATGATCGATGGACATACTAGAGGCGCTGCCCAGCAGATCTGTGCAAAGCTTTTTCGGATATTAACTGTGGTTTTCATTTCGCGCCCGTTCGGACCTTAATACTGAACAGCCCTCGTATTTCGTGTGCTCCCACACTGTGGCCGACGACTGTCATATATGGATCTGGTGACGGTTATCACAGTGGCAGAGATAATGATGGTGATGCCTAAAATGACAACAACGACTACAAAGCGACGGCTTCAATGTGGATCGAAAAGCGCACGCACGTACATTTGTTGCTGGAAGAACAGTGACAGATTAGCTGGCGTGGGAGGGGGAAGGGGGCATCCGGAGCGATAGTGGAGTGGTGGGTGGAGGGATCGCAAGCGACAGTAGGGTGGGGGAGAGGGGCAGTGTCAGCAGCAACAGCAGCAGCCTCCGAGGCAAGCCAAACAACGCGCTGCGCGCCAGATGACGGGTCATTACAGGTAAACGCCGAGCACGGGCCGGGCCGGGCAGGTGGAAGCGTGCCGTGAGCGCACACAGCACACAGTCACGACGCCATCAGCTGTAATTAGCCACCGGCGAAGGCAGGCAGGCAGCCACCTGCAGCGCCGCCACACGTGACACTATTCGCTGTTTCCTGTAGCTGCCGGGATGCCCGCGGAATGTCAATAGCGAGGGCCCCGCCGGAGCAGCGGCCCCGCCGGCGCGACGCGTCAGTCACTCGCAGGTGCGACCCGAGCCGCGACCACCCTCGCGCGCCACGCCGTTCACCTCCCCGTAAATTGCTACGCCGGTGACGTATTTTATTTACCTAATAAACTGCCGCGACGTGTTTCGAGAGCAAGCTGTCCGTTTAAGGCGTGCTTCCAAAACTGTTCTCGTGTACTAATTGTGGTGTTCTCCTTTTTTCGGAGCTTCGGTCCATTTTTGTTGCACTATATATTCCGCTTACGCGCTCGTAAAAATAATGAAACGCAAATGGGAACAAGCAGGATGCTTGAGTGCACTGAATTCTAAAACGTTTTCGTAAGAAGGCTGGACACGGGCGATCTCGTGACAGTTATTTACAAAAACAAAATGGTAGGAAATAACAGCAAACGTCGCGAGGCTATTGCAGGCGGAGGCACTTAATCACAAACCTTGTGGCGAGAAAGAAAAAAAAATACAGGGCAGTATAAACTATGATGTAAGGTTTCGATCAGCGAATGTTATGTGATTCATTAGTCGAGAGAGAACATTCTGCTATAATTGCACACTGCGGGAAAAAATAATTACACCCTTTTATAAATTCCCAATTGACTCAAGATTTATTGTTGCAACAGTGCATATGGAGTACACGAAGCGATTACTCTTACAGTAGCACAACCTGTTCTGAGGTGCCAGATATCGACCCTTGCTGACACACCAGTATTAATATACGCTGTAGCCCCCTTGGCGGCAACGTAGGCGCTGACTACGGCATCCAGCCGATGGTACAGATGGCGAATACTGTCCTGGGATACGTTATGCCACGCCTGCACGAACTGCTCACTTAGTTCTGTAGTAATTGTTGCTTGACGAGTCGCATGCGTTACTTCTCGTCTCATCATATCCCACATGTACTCGATCGGAGACAAGTCCAGAGATCATTTTGGTAAGGGAAGGTGCTACACGTCTTGCAGGCAAAGTTGAGTTTGCCTGTTCCTGTTGCAAGAGTGGCAAATAAACGGGAGTGGCAAATAAACGGGTCTAACAACATCCTACAGGTACCCAGAACTGGTTAACGTCCCCTCAAGAAATACCAAAGATGAACGAGAGCTGCAGACTATCGCACCCCAGACCATAAGGCCTGGCGTGGAGCCAACGTGTCTTGGACGAATGCACTCTATGAGGTGGCGCTCACCAGGTCTACGACGTAGACCTAATGATCATCACTTCCTACGACGTACGCGTGAACAACCATCACTTGAATGAGGCAGAATCGGCTTTCATTGATGAAGAGCACAGCGCGCCATTCCACCTTCGAGTGATCCTCTGACGGCTAAGGCGTGATTGGCAGACAGGCTAGAGATGTGCGTGCCCGTAGTCCCATTGCTAAAAACCTGCTCGTGTTGACACGCCAAAGCTCACAAGCCCTTTTATCTGTGGTAGCTGTACTATCTGCCACCGCTGCCTTTTCAATTCGACGATCTTGTCGTGCGTCTGTAATGCGTGGTTGTTCAGAACCTCGCCTATGGGCGTGAGAATGCTCAGGTTGCACAACTGACGCAGCGCGTCCAACTTGTATGCCAGTTCTCTGAAAGATCCATCCCGCCACTCACAAGAAGACTATTTCATCCCTTTCAAACTCGCATGCTGGCTGTAGGAAGCACGAGTGCGTCTCTGTGGCAGAGTTCCTTGATTGCTTCGCACGTCTGCACGACATTGAGCCTTCAGGCTGTGAACATTCCATATTAAAGAATAGACACAGATGGCGCTATGGCTGTTGGTGGACAACATAGAAACCACTATCAGTACATCTACTATCCCCCAGGTGGCATACGCTGTCACCGGATCAAAACTGTCTTCATCTTTCCAGATGTACTCATTTTTTTCGGCTTTGTATATTTTTTAACAATCGATATACAAGGTGTAATTGTTTACAACGTACCACAGTGATGTAAAAGAAGTCGAGACAAACAATTTGATATGGGACACATGTGGCCTATCAAGTCGGGAAACAACCCCTAATCGGCCTAGCCGGCCGCTGGTGGTCGAGCGGTTTTAGGCGCTTCAGTCTGGAACCGCGCGACCGCTACGGTCGCAGGTTCGAATCCTGCCTCGGGCATGGATATGTGTGATGTCATTAGGTAAGTTAGGTTTAAGCACTTCTGAGTTCTAGGGGACTGATGACCTCAGAAGTTAAGTCCCATAGTGCTCAGAGCCATTTGAATCATTTCACCCAAGGAACCATAGATTGAAAAGCTCACGTTCTTACACATGTCTTACAGAGAGCACAAGCTACAGCAATACCTGCAGCACGCGACGCACCTAAGCACCGTGGTCAGCACTATTAACAAGACTAGAAAAAGTCACTCGTGACGGAAGTCTATATTACCAAAAATCAAAGACGGTACAGGAAAGAGAAATTAGACATTCACATTACTGCGACGCTAAAACACGGTACAAAGAGGAACTACATGAGAACGGGAAAGACCAGACTGACACATGTGTTGGGACAAACTTACAGAACAACATCTGGGGGTAGCCGTTTTAACTGTAGACTGAATGCATCAAGCTTCCTGTGTAACACCAATACCGATTGTAAGTAGTTTATAAAAAGTAATTCTGTGTATGTGACTATGAAGTAGTTGTTCTTTACTGATTAAGTTCATTGAGCTGTGAAAGGAAAATTGCTATGTGTAATACATGTAATATAAAAACTTAACAGTGTGTTTAAATAATGAAAATTTATAAAATATGCCCTTTTATAAAAGAGAAATTGCATGTAGAAAACTGGTTCGGGAAATTGTATGATGTAACTTAAAGACGTAGGGAACCCCCTCCGCTATGGAGGGGGCTTGGCGCGTGGGAAAAGATGGCTCTGGCGGTCAATCTGGGCCGCAAGAGAGAGAACATATTACGCATTCAGTGGCCACCTGTTGTACAGATAACACCACGGGTGCCAAGTGAAGTATTCAGGAACCGATTTATGATGGAATGGCCTCGGATGTGGTTTCGGTTGTAAAATAGTGCTCTCGAATTTTGGAAAGGCTCTAAAATGATTAATACGTCACCAAGAAGATTTGAATAGAGCATTAAACCGCCAGTGGTGAGACCAGGTAGCCGCCACGCGCTTGCCACCACTACTGCGCCACTGCTTCACCAACTTTGGAAATCAGATATGTATACCAGTATGAACCAGTATGCTTGTGTGTGAGTGTTTTTCAATAATAATTTAAATGATAAAAATTCGTGTTTGAACTTTGAAATTGTCCTGTTCATGAAACCAAGCAGTGTCCTGTCCTAAACGTGCTAAAGACCGAGTATCCTGTTTATGAAGAACCGCTAACGTGTTTCTATTTGAATGTGCCTAAGTTTCGGTGTTAAAGCATACAAATGTTGCTAGTTAAATTACTTATTTCACAGGTAAAGAATAGAGTCACATAATTTGGAACTTACAAAACACTTTATTTTGCTTTGAATTGTTTCTACTTTGAATGTGCCAAAGTTTTAGTGCTAAAGGGCATAAAAGTTGTTAGGTAAAATCACTTGCTTCACAAGTAATGAAAGAGGCGCACAAATTTGAACCTACTTGGAACTAAACTTTACCTTGTATTTATTTCTGAAGTTAATTAAGAATATTGTTAGTGTAAACTGCTATAAAGCACTGAAAGATTAGTAATCTCAAGTGGGATTGGAAATCAGTATTAATTTGATGCAAATTGTTTATGAAATGTGTGCATAGTTTGCTTATAAATGAAGTGACTGTTTATGGGTCCCCACTTTAATTTATTCAAGTATGAGAAAGTTAATCTAAATAGTAGTTTTACTAACAAAATATGAAACATTTCCACAGTAGAGTTAATATAAAAAGTCTATGAACAGTGTCATTTAATAGCATTTGTGATGTTTGGGTGTTAGTTAAATCAGGACTCTGTTCATGCGCAATTTTGGTCTTGTGACACCTTTGATAACATTGGGTACTGAATCGGATAATGGTTGAGATGATTATTATTATTAATAGATGTATAGGGTCATTTGTCTTTCTGTGACTGCCAACTAGGCAAATGATAACTAGTGCTATCTACTGTTCAGTTTGTCTGGTAATTATGTGTGTTCGTTGCACTTTACAAAGAAAGAAGTATCGAAAGCTTCCTTTCGTAAAATTATAGTTAAATTCTTTGAACTTAATATTCAAAATTATTAAGCCTAATTAGCCTGGGGACCGAATATTCATTCTTTTATGTGAATTTAATTACTTTCTTTACTTCCAAAAATAAAGACTTACAGTTTTTCTACTAATTGCAATTTGTACAAAATCATAGTTCGATACCCTCTGCCCACAAGGTCAACACCGTCAAACTATGTGCAAAGTTCCTTCCAGAGCGAAACGCTAGTTGCAATGAAGTGTTATACTTAAGGTTATACACGACTTGCATTTGCGCTATAGCTGCAGTATTATCGACACTGAAGAAACCCACAAGAGGCTGGAGATGCACAGCACAGTACCTCCCCAACAAACTACTTCATGACGATGATCACACTCAGGACAACCAACTTCACACTACTTTTCGCAGGCTACTTTATGACAAGTACGAAAATGAAGGCATCACCATCCCCTGTGATCGCGGAAAAGTAGCATTGGCATTACATAAAATAGAGAGGAAAAAGGTCCTTGGCCCTGATGGCATCAAACAAGCTGCTCCACATGTTGCACCATACCTGACGGACGTAATGAATGGTGCTCTACGAAAAGGACGAATAACGAATACATGGAAGACGGTAAATGCAGTTATAATCAAGAAAGCAGAGGACGAATAACGAGGTGAATATTCCGCTGGCTCTAAACAACAGCCTTAGAAGTTATTACCAAAAAATGATAGTGGAATGCAAAACTGGTCGCCGAAAGGCTATAAAGAGGTCGTCCACAAGAATCCATACGCGGGCCGATTTTGTGGGACATAGTCATAGAACCAATACTGAATGCAGTAGAAGACAACCACATGGCTATCATGGGGGCTGCGAACGCTGTTGGCCTTATGGTAATGGTATCTGTAAACTCCAGGTCCCAACTAGAGAGTAAATCCACGCAGCTCCCCGTGGTCACTGGTGAATTGTTCAAGAACAACAAACTCACAATAGCAACTAACAAAACTGTTTACCTACTTATACGAGGCACACTGAAAAGTAAACAACGTATATCTAAAAAGAAAAGCTATGCCAAGATACCTCGCTATGTGTATTGACGAACATTTACGCTTTAACGGACATGCCAGACTAACAATTAACAAAGCGACAGAACTCACGCATAAATTTGCAAGACTGATACAAACTGTCCCTACAGACATTGAGGACATAATGCACAGCACTCTTTGAGTCAATAACTTGTTCTGTGGATAGTGCTTGGGCACATCGATTATTCTTAGGTACGCTTAAAAACATTGTGAGGCGTGGCCGGAGGAGTGTTCTATTCAGAACCTCGATTGAGTGGAAGTGTATGGTACTGGTAGTTTACCCTACATACATTGCAATATACAACAGAGCAGCGGCCCACTGGTTGAAGAGGGGAAGACGCAACAAAATAAGAGGGATAAAACATGACCGACAAACGGAAATTAAACAAGTGGAGAACTGATACATGTCAGGTAGACTGGGACACAAATAATAACTTTCTTTCCCAATATCCGAGAGTGGATGAATTTTAAGTATATAAATCCAACATGGCTTGGTGTTCTTTCTTACGTGTCAAGGCCCGTATCCTGTGCATCTCCAGAGGTTTGGTCTAAAACGGGCCCACATTTGTACCAGTGGCGAGAATGGCACACCTGAACACTTAGGCTCATCTGCGATGCCCTCGAACATATACGACCGAATTTAGTGAACCAGAACATAGGACAGGTAACACGCAGACAAGATGACTGGAACTCTATAAACAGTATCGCAGGCGAAGTATCGAGAGCACTAAATGAGGCATACAATCAGGAGAGACCATACGCTAGAATAAGACAGGTTTCACTTCCGACAGATTAGCAGTGCATAGTAAACGACACAGATACAAATATAAATACCTCAGCAGTTTGGTCCCTAAGGAATTCACACACATTTGAACACGCTAACATAGCAAAGGTATGGTAAGCTTCTCTAACACTATCCCAAAATGTAGCCCTCTATGTAGGTGGTTGCTGCACTATGTCATAGCTTGTAGCACTATCTACAGATGTGATGTTTCTTCTTCTTTCTTTGCATCATGTGTGAATGGCTCGAAGTTTAATTGAACCACGCACCTGATGCAGCTGGCGATGACCTATTAAATCAACTTCCAATCTCCACTGTTACCTTAAGTTCGGAAAAATATCGTGACCTAATCAACCAACACATTATTAATTATTACCACAGTCAAGACGACAAATGTGTCCATACACATCGAAGGTGTGATGCCCGTTTATGTAAATAATGCAGTTACGCGCATGCGCACGCAGTGCCAACTGCTGCAAGCAAACACATGAAGTGTTTTTGAGTTACCTTACTTGTGGAAGCAAACGTCAATAAAAGTCTCAGTTATGTCTCATGTTATTACATATCATTGTCTGTTCGGCCTTCCTTACTGAAGTCCATGCCAGCTCCTTCACTTTCTTTCCTCTATCGTCCCATCAGGAAATACAAAAAGATGCATCTTAATGCAACGTACGACTGCGCCTTAACCATTTTCGGTTTTTTATTAATTTTTATTTTCGTTTCCTATTCTCCATTATTTTATTTTAATTTTTTACCTTTTTTTAAAGGAGGAATGATACGTTTTCTTTTGTGTGTGTGTGTGCGTGTGTGTGTGTGTGTGTGTGTGTGTGTGTGTGTAAGAGGCCTAATACATCTTAGCTTCTGGAGGCATAAATTACTGGTTTACTATGGCACAATAGTGGGTGATCTAAGGTGGGTACGATGTAGTAAAATATGCTGTAAACCAAACACGGAATAACAACGTAATGAGAAAGTGAACCAGAACAAACTGTGGGGGGGAAGGGGGAGAGAGAGGAAGTGCATAGCACCAGATCGGAAGGCAGTTGCTGTATTAATGTGTTTCTCTCTCGAAGGGTACAAACTGTCACACGCTTAAAAGTCGTCTATGTCATCAATAAAAGCTGGAGGCTAATAGTTGCCTCCCTAAAAAAGCGGTAACAAGAAAACTATATTAGCTGTTCGGGGATACACTTCCCACAGTTACTGTGAAGTGGCAGATTATTAGGGAAAAACCAGTCTGCCTGCCTCTTCAGTAAATTCGCGACACAGTGATCAGCGTAGACAAAGTTTCTTGAATTCCCTTATAAATTTCAGGTAACAAGCTACCTTTGAGAAGAGGATGAAATACATGACAGCCATTGGATTAAACCAACTGCAGAATACAGAGAGATGATTGAGTACAAAGAAGTCGCTTTAAAGCAGGTAACTGCTGTTGCTAGATGCAACGAGAACTCTTATAGCTCGTTTTCTCGACGGCCCAATCGATTGTTCGTGTGAAATTTTGTCCTCTGTGCCCTGTGAACTGCTCCTGGGAAGCTGTGTTATCTGCGTATCCGCATTCCACTTGGTTATGACTGTATAGCAGATGTAAGGTAAAGTTCCGTATTCTGGCCCTCGGTTGACCAAGCGGGCCCGATCGATCGCTGTGTCATCCTGTGTCAGTCGTGTAATCGGATGTGGTGTGGAGAATCATGTGGTCAGGATAGAAAATGGTTCAAATGGCTCTGAGCACTATGGGACTTAACTTCTGAGGTCATCAGTCCCCTAGAACTTAGAACTACTCAAACCTAACTAACCTAAGGACATCACACACGTCCATGCCCGAGGCAGGATTCGAACCTGCGACCGTAGCGGTCGCGAGGTTCCAGCCTGTAGCGCCTAGAACCGCTCGGCCACCGTGGCCGGCGGTCAGGATAGAGTTCTCCCGGGCATCGTCAGGTTTCTTTACCTAGGAACCGCTACTAATCGATCGAGTAGCTGCTCTGTCAGGCTCATGTGACTTACATATAGTAAAATGGGTCATTAGATCTCTATGGTTTGTAAAAAAAAATGTTGGCAGTAATTTCAATAAGATAAATCTTTCTGTTTCTAGCGGTAAAGACTGTGCCCGTATCGAGAGAATAAGACTTATTTTACTGTACCTTAGCTGCAGTAAATACCGTTCGTGATTTCGAGTATGGAAGTAGCGATGTGGAAGATGAAATTGCTGTGGACTTTTATGAAGAATTTTGACCTAAGTGCTGCGGAGTCAATCAACGTTAGTCAGCTACAGAAATAAATAATTCCACGAAAGACGACTCCTTACTTCGCACTGCAGGGTCATTACAACAGTGATATATTACACATTCACAATCGGTCAGATGACAACCGTTGAGGTCTCATTGCTAACGAATGTTTGGAGACGTTTCGTAGCCTGCGAGGACATAATCTCTTTTCTTAAAAAAAAAAATGAGAAGTATCGTCATGAGAGGTAACTGTAAATAATAATTGTAGACACAGCTGTCAATTCCTTTTAAAAGCATGGACTATTGCAGCATTTAAAAAGAACAGTGCAAATATGAACGTCTTACAGAGTTGCTCTTCCTCATCACGAAAGCTCAGCGCAGAAAATTAGATAAAAATTTGATGACATCTGCAGACCATAACGGAAGGGTAATTTCGCAAGTGTGCATTATGAAGGAATGAACGAGAAGCGGGCGGCAAGTAGAAGCAAATAGAGCTTTTTGTGGCTGCAATATTTCGAGGTCGTTGGCCAAAGATGCCCCTCCGCAGAGGTTATCTTATTTAAATTTCTCATTTTAGCTTACTACAAAAAATAAACTACGTCAAATACTCGTATTAAACTGTTTTGTCAGTGTACTTCACGAAACAATTATAACAAATGGTTCAAATGGCTCTGAGCACTATGGGACTTAATATCTATGGGCATCAGTCCCCTAGAACATAGGACTACTTAAACCTAGCTAACGTAAGGACATTACACAACACCCAGTCATCACGGAGCAGAGAAAATCCCTGACCCCGCCGGGAATCGAACCCGGGAACCCGGGCGTGGGAAGCGAGAACGCTACCGCACGACCACGAGCTGCGGACAATTATAACAACATACGTTAATGTAAGCTTTTGTTTCTTTTGATTGTCACATTTACGGTTAAATAGTTTTATACATAGTGTAATATTATAGAAAATGCTGACGCCAACTCAGCACACAAAATGAGAGGATTGGCCAGCAGTGTAATAACTCAAAAAATTATCGCATCTATCATCATCATCGTCACGAATTGTAATCATCATGAATGGCCACGCTGTTTCGCTTTTGTGTGGCACACACATGGAGATCGTTGAGGAGGTCCTAAGGGTCATTTCCCTAAGATATTCTTCGGTACTTCACGAGTACTTCCTGTTGTCTGAAAGACAGACCAGAACCTTGAAATTATAATTCGGGACACTCCTGCAGCATTACGTTACATCACGCTGTGACTGATCAAACTTCGTCACATTACTTTTTCGTCTTGGGACAGATTCCAGTATATCACGCCGCGAAAGTAGTTGAACTGCCTTACCTCGTATACAATAGAACAAGAACGACTACAAAAGAAAGCCTGTTGTAGTGACAAAGCACATCTATTTTTTTTCTTTTTTTTTGTATGTTCTTATGTCTCGCAGTCGGTGACTACCAGAATTTTTTCAGTTTCTTAACAAGTGGGATGATTGTGTCCTTGTGTCCTGTAGGCTCCGTATTACAAAAATGTGGTCTAAATACTGCAACATAATAAATATGCTTGATGTTTTGCAAGCATCATTTCATAAGTGTAAAGTCTAGTCTTACAGAGTCAGTCGCGTTTGGGTGACGCATAAGGCACGTGAGTGACCTGGTATTTAGGTCGTCAGAGATGACAAAAGAAAATCGGAACTTGCTCTTGAAGATACCAGTGACTTCTATGATTCACGACAACCAATTACGGTAGTGGCAATATGCTTTGTCGCTGTGTATTTGAAGTAGGGACTGTGATCCTTCGAGGCGAATAAGTTGAGGCAACCCTTCTTTCCACTATGCATGCTAGGTTTAGATTATATGACATGAAATTTCGTTTGTTAAGAAGTTAATCTAATAATAACTCAGTCTAAAATTCATATAAAAACTTAAGACATAATCTTTAAGATGAGTGTAGTTTACGACATTTCAAAATGCGAATACAGTATGGGGCAACGTGCAAACACAGTAATGCAACATGTTGGCAAATTTAATCGTGTCTGGTTAAACATGAAAGGTTTTTGCACATGTACATATGTACGGGCAGAAATACGATAGCGCTTTTTTTCAAATAGAAGTCCGGGTGGATGAGTGGGGCGACGAAAGTCTTAAAAATGAAGACTCTGTGCATGCTGCAAGTGTAAAATGCACAGCTACACACAATTCTACTGCGTACTTCGCGACAGAGAATACAAAACAACACGAAGTATATGAACAGTATCTGTTTTCACAACCGGAAAGGGAACTGTTCTGCAAAGAAGGTTCAAGATATGGCCAAAAGACGTTTCCCTCTTAGCTATCGTATGGCACTGTTCTGAACATTCAGCATTATTTTAACAAAAAAGAGAAAGCAGCTAGGTACATCTCGTCCGAGACACAAATTGTATCTAACAAAGCCTGTGGGCATTTCATAATGCGATTTTGACAAGGAAACCCTCACTGAATTCCACGAGCTGTTGGAATCAGTACTGCAACACTTGAACTGGTCTTCAGAGGCGAGAGGATATTCTACGTTGAAGAGACTGGTTCTCCCACTCGAATTATTGTTACTAAAGGCCAAAAGGACATTGTTAGCTTGAGACGTAAGGAAAGAGAGAAAGTGTGTCTGCAGTGATCTGTAATGCTGCAGAAATATTCATTGATCCATTCATTGTGTAGAATGGAATCAAGCTAAAAGTTTACTTCTATAGTCGATTCCTCACTGGATCCGCTTTTCATATGACAAAATCAAACTATATCAACGAAGATGCATTTATGAATGAAATACACACAACGCTGGTGTAATAACCTACAATATTAGTAATTTGTTACACGAGCCGGCTTTTGGCTATGGCACCATCATCAGATCCAAAGATACATTTCGTGCATTGCCTTCGAATTTCAAGTCAGTGGGACCACAAGTGATTTTGATGGACAGTCACACGACACACAGAAAAAAGTCTAGTTTTTTTGAATATTGGTACCTCCCCAGCCACACGTAATCCAACCTTTGTACAAGGCAATTTCCTAGCCGCTAAGCACGTTCTATAACTAAGCGTGCAATCAAGAAGTTTTCAACCACCTACACCAGGCGATAACGAAAATGCAATTTGCTTTTCTCTTGAAAGTAACCCGGAGAAGATCAACTGAAATACCAGGTGTTATAGCAGGTTTCAGAGGGCAGCGCTTCTCCTGGGCTGCTGACCGTATCGGATGGTCGCTAGACTGGAAAACCGTGGCGTATTCAGACAAGTTCTTATTTAAGTGGCTAGGAGTTGATATTCCGAGAGTGGCGCAGACCGCACGAAGCCATGGACCCAAGTTGTCAACAAGGCACTGTACAAGCTGGCGGTGGCTCCAAAAGCTGTGTTTACATGGAATGAACTGTGTCCTCTGGTTCAACTGAAACGATCATTGACTGGAAATTGTTATTTTCGGCTACTTGGAGACTTCATGTTCCCAAAAAACGGTAGAATTTTTATGAATGACAATGTGCCATGTCACGTAGCCACAATTTTTCGCGATTGGCTTGAAGGACATTCTGTACAATTCGAGCGAAAGATTTGGTCGCCCGGATCGCCCGTCATGAATCCCATCGAACAATTATGAGACATAACCGTTCATGCACAAAATTCTACTCCGGCAACACTTTCGCAATTTTGGAAGGTACAGAGGCAGGAAGCTCAATATATCTGCAGTTGACTCCGAGCAACTTGTTGAGACCATACGACGCCGAGTTGCTACACTACGCCGGGTAAAAGGAGGTCCGACCCGATATTTCCAGGTATCCCATGATTTTTGTCACCTCAGTGTACTTGCGAGGAAATGAGAGGAGCCCGTGGCAAGGCGAAGCATTGAATCGGCCTGAGAGACAAGCTGGGTGGTGTAACCAAAAGCGCTCTTGTGGCGGAGACAACGATCAATTTCGACTTAGCCACTGGCGTTATTAATTTGTCATATGTAACAATTCCAAACGTGACGCACGGGATTAATGTCGGGGCCTTGGATAGGACCACCTAGAAAATAAACGTTATCCTCTTCGAACTACATTATAATAGTCTTTGATTTTTTTTATATAAACTGAAAGACAGGGACAGCGTTTCAATCAACCACCGGAAGTACGAAATTGTCACAAACACATGACGGACAGGATTAATATCGCGGCTTTAGTCTGAGATTCTTCGAACTTAAGTACAATGGTCTTTGGTTTTCTGATATAGAAAAGGACTTCTTCTTCTTCTAAATTTCATGGATTAGGCATTCTTGTCCATTCCGGCTTCACAATTGTCTCCAGCGTGTACTCGGTCGTCCGTTTTTTCAAGCTCTCGGCATATAACTCAACGCTGCCCTTGGAGATCTAGTATTTTCCGTTCTCTGAATATGTTCGATCCAATTTTGTTATTTAATGTTTAATTATGTACTGATTTTATATTTAATTCTTTCCTAATACCTCCGTTTCACCTCCTACCTATTCTCGCTTGTTGTTTAATCGTCCTTAAGAAAATCTCATTTCTACCTACTGTATTGATCACTGCCATAAAGCAACGTGAGTAAAGCCATTTATTTCTAAAATTTCCTTTTTGTTTCTTTCCTAAGTTTAATAATGAAAACTTGAAACTGCCCCACAAACAGCCTGAAATCTGCTAACTTTTTGCTCAGTGTTTAGTCACTATAAAACCTTGTCTCACAACCAAGGTATTAAAAAATTTCGATAACTTCTCTTAAAATGATTTCTAATACAGTTTTTGATGTGACTGGTTCTTTTCCTCTAAAGGTTACAATTTTCGTTTTATTAACTGAGATTTTAAAACTGTAAGGCTTGCATATATTATTTAAAAGAAACAAGAACATCTGTTATTCTATTTATTTTTCTTGAATTATTATTTGATCGTTCGCAAATTAAATAGTGTTTCAGTAGACACTGTATATATATATATATATATATATATATATATATATATATATATATAAATCAGAAATTATGTGAATAGGCCACACTTGTCTGGTGTGTAGAACTATTAATTTTATAATAAATAATAAACATGGTAATTAAAAGAATGAACAGATTCTATATATATATATATATATATATATATATATATATATATATATATATATATATATATATAATCTGTTCATCCTTTTAAGAATTCTATTCTATTTATTATTCTATTCTATTTATTATAAAATTAATAGTTCTACACAGTTTCCTAATTACCAAAATCAGATGTGGTAGATATCCCTCATTTTCGAATATCTGCCATAATTTTATTAAGTTTATGCTGTCAAACGCCTTCTTAAAATGTATAAAAAGGAAATATGTTTACAAATTGTTTTCTCTTCTTTGTTCTATTATATGTGTAATGGTGCACACATTATCTACGCACGATCTCTCTTTCCTAAACCCACCTCGTTCTTCTCGTAATTCACCATTTGCAATAGTTTTTTCTCTGTTATTTATTATTGTAGTATACACTTTATTTCTGAATTCGTGAAATTAACTCCTCTTTAATTTTAACAGTATTTGCAATTTCCTCTTTTGGATAAAATTTTAACTAGATCTGTTCACCAAGAGGAAGGTATTAGGTAGTTTTCCCAGCATTTTTTATTTGGGTGTAAAATTTCTAACATTCATATTATATCACTATGTTTAATAAGTTCCATATTCACTCCATCTAATCCAGATGCATCATATTTATTACAGATCTTAATATTACATCTAATTTTTGTGACGTTATAGGGTCTTCTGCTGGAAACTTATTTCCGCGGGACCTGTCTATTTCTGTTTCATTCATTTGCTCATTGTGTCATAATTGTTTACAGTGTTTTATACGTTGTTGTTCACTTACAGCTTTGATCTTGCACTTTCTTTTTCTGATTTACGTATCTGTTTAATTAGCTCTATATCTAAATAGCTGTCTCCCATCTGCATCACGCTCCACCTAATAAACTTCTCTGTGCTTCTTCGTTGGCCTTTCTGATTATTTTCTTGGTAATTGTACTTTCATCTTTATACACTTCGTAGGATACATCTTTTGATTTTGACAATGTGCCTTGTGTGCTTTCGGTTTTTTGCTAAGTTGTTTGTTTTACCTTTTTGTCTCATATTCTAAAAAAGCTCTTATTATTTATCTTCCTCTTCTTTGTTAAAGCTACATTTGCCATTTTATGAATTGCCTGTGTTATATTTCCCCATTCCTTATTTACATCTTCATTTGCTGGTGATTTTGTTAGATAATTTGTCTGTTTTCATAAACAGTTCTTAAAATTTCTTCCTATAAGAGATACACCTTATATACGTCGTCATGTCCTCGACTGTGTTTTGGGTCATTTTCTCCTGATATTGCAAAAATACCTATATTCACATTTATGTTGACCAAATATAACGCACCAAGTTCACATAAAGACACGCTTCAAAGCATCAAACTTCGCTTCTGCTAAGACGTAGGTCTACTCACGGAAATGTACGTTTTTTATCTTCAATGATCACATATCGACACCTGACCGTTGCACCATGTTTTATCGCTCTGTATCTGTTGATGGCGTTACTGTATTTGTCGTTGAAATTATTTCTCCAACCTGCTGAAACATGCTGTTCAATTATTGTAGAAACTATATGCTTCCTCATTGGAGAAAATAAAAATTCACAATGCCATAAAGGTCCAATACTATAGGGAACGTAATAAAGCTTCTATTTTTTATTATTATTTTACTTTAATGAACGCGTGTCCAAACCTAACATTTCGTCTAACTTATAACAAGAGAACACATAATTTGAAAATTATACGACAATACGGAGAAAATTTCATACCTCAACAGCAAAGGTCTGGTTTTTTAGATAAAAATACCACTTACTTATCCTCGCACTCCGCTTTTACATCCACGTTGTCGGACATTTTTGCAGAGAGAAAATGCCACCCACGAAGTGCGACTTTAGAACATCTTCAAAATATCCATCTATCACTGCCGTAGCCTTTACATTTTCTGTTACAATTTCTTTTTTTCTGGGGGATATGGTGGACATCTGAGCATTTGGTAAATAGCGAAGATGGCGCAATGCGTAACTCAAACCAAGGCCTGATTGCCTTTATAGACGGGTGTATTATCCTAATAAAAAAATTATGCTGTTTTCTCCAGGTCCTTCTTCTTATACAGTACTTCAGAAACTTGCGTAATATTCGTCAGGCCCGAATATACCAAGGTAATCACTAACAAGAACTTTTTGTAGCATTCCTTAAAACAGACCATAATCTTCCAAGCACGTAAAATCATCTTCTTTCTGATATTAGGGCACAGGTAACTACTCACTACTTTGTGTGCTGTATTATTTCTAGTTTGTTTGTTTATTGTATTACATCTTTTTGAAATACTATATGTAGATATTTTACGTGCGTGCGTGCGTGTGTGTGTGTGTGTGTGTGTGTGTGTGTGTGTGTGGTTAGTGTAGTGTAATTTTTGCGTTGTATGGTTATACGACGGACGGGTCACCATTGACAGTGCCACATGCCCTCACTTCATGAGACACTGTGGAGAGGTTTGGTACTTAAAAATGGACAGTGGCGCAAAGCCTGTGATCAGGAACCTTACGCCACCACTTATCCCCCAATTACCGACCAAATACTGCATTGCTCTTGGTGTGAACTGATGTATCCACGTATTATCAGCGCTAGCAAATGGGCTGCAACGAATTAGTCATATATTTTTAAAAGATCTTGACAAATTCTTTTCCGCACGTTTGTTCTTTGTCAGCGTTCAACAAATACATGGTGAGTCACCAGGTTTTCCCACCGGTTTCTGGAGGGTATTCCTTAGGTTATTTGGAACAAAAAATGTAAATAAAGTAATGGGATCAGTTACATAATTAAGAAACTACAGTAACTGAAAACACGGGATTATGGCAGAAAAAACTTTTATTATAGGATTTCACTATAATAAATGCACATAATAATTAATTTCAACAATTTGGTAGCAATCTCTTGCATTCAGAGTGGATTTAAAGCAAGTGTCCAAAATTTCCTCCCTGTATTTGAAAGCAAAGATTCGCACGGAAACGAACCGCGCGAGTAGGATTTCGTAATTTCACATGCTCGTTCCTTATTGATGTTGCGGCATCGAAAATGCGTTGTATCAGTTCTTCTCGTGTTTCTACCTTAACTTCGTACACGATGTCTTTCATCCACGCCACGATGCAGTAATCAAGGCGTGTTACATCTGGGGATCTGGCAGGCCAGTTGATAGGGCCCCCGCGACCTATCCATCGATGTGGGAATTGCTGATTAAGGTAAACTGTTGCAACATGGTGGAAGCGTGCAGGTGCGCCGTCATCTTGGACGTACATGTGGCGTCTTTTTTCCAGAGCAAGCTGCGTAAGTCTCCTCGTAAGGAATCTGCGTTGAAATTGAGATACTACCATCTCTTGTAACGGTTGCCTCATCACTGAACATTATGAAGCGACTGAGCTGCCGATGTCAATTTAACCAGTTACAAAAGTGCAAATGGTTGGCACAATAGTGTGGCTGTAAATAGCGAACTTTCTAAACATGAAAATATACAGTCCATTCTCATGATGAATCCTTCATACCTTAGATTTTTAAAAGTTCAATCCGGTAACTAGGCATCTTGTACTTGAACGAGGACTACGCTCTACTGAATTAAGAATGTTTTCCTCTTCTTGAATGTCACGATGTCTTTCTGGGTGAATACGAATACTGGGAAGAGTACCAGTTTCTAGCAATGTTCGATATGTTCCAGCGTAAGTTGTTTGGCACTCGGAATCCTACGATCAGGACACCGACGGTGATATTCGGCAACAGTAGCTTTCGCATCACCGTCACAGAAGCCCAAAATGTACACCACCTCTCCATACATCTGCGGTGAAGACTTGCATGGTATCGCAAGGTGTACTGTACACAGGAGACAATAACAGTAAACAGTGACTGCAGTATCAACAACGTGCTTGTTATGCAAACGTACTCACTGCTCTTGTCTGCCTAAGACTGATCGTGTGTCCTGTGAACACAAGTGTAGCGCTCCATACACCGTGGCATGTTCGGGAACTCTGTTGTAGCTCCTTAATTGTGGATCTGATCACATTACTGTATTTACACTTTTTGTTCCAAATAACCTAAGGAATAACCTCCAGCAACCGGGAAAAGAACCTCGTGACTCAACCTGTATGGCGCACATATGGTACAAAACCTTCTCGTAGTTCACTCTTAATCTAAATTCATCGTCCTCGTTCTCTGTTTGCCTGCGTCATGAGGTATATCTTATGCCTTTAACCACTAGTTATACATAATTTTATTGCGCACTATATCTTTTTCAGTCGCGGTCGTAATTTTGAAAAGTTCTTCAAGTGGATCAACTTCTGTAATTACGAACCGACGGTTTCACAAAGAGAACACCGCGCCCAGACAAGAGCTCCAGTACTCACGAGCGGTCGGTGCTTTGCGGTACCTCACGTGCCTAAGAATGACGTCACGTGGTGCTGTGGGCTTTCCGATAGCTCGCGGCGGTTAGGAGGAGGTGCACATGAGCTATGAAATGACGAGAAACTCCTCAGTAACTTTGTTAAGAAACCACACTGATCAACCAGTGGCATAAATGGAACAAGGATAAGCACTGTGGTGGAATATGTTGCTCTTGGGAATGAACATAGAATGAGAGTAAGCACTTGAGATGGCTACATTTGAAATAAGAGTTGGATCTAGTAACGAAGTACAAGAAACTATAAATTTGTGCTGAGAAGTTAACTGCGCACACATATAAGCATGCCAGCATATTTAGGAACAAGACAAATACACAACCTAAGAGGAGGTTGCGACTACGAGTTGTTAGTTATCGATTCGGATCTTTCTGTGTAGATTAATGTAGCTGTTTCCTTTCTGTGTTATAGATGAGTGGCACTAAGCAGATATATTACATAGAAGCTGAAGTAAAAACATAATTTTTATTGACTAACATCTAATACGTGGCATAAATTTAAATAACAATAAGAATCCACGGCGTTAGGATCACTGATTTACGTCAAACTTTTACACTTTCAATAGCCCATTAGGATAACAGAATGTGGAAGTAATAAGACTTACTACCGTGACGTACGCACCCTATTTTGAGAACTCTGTAAATTGTGTTTCTTACTTACATATCGATGTGCATATATCACACAGAGCAAAACAACGTAGCTGAGTAGTCTTTGACTATTGCTACAATATCTTTCTGTTGCTACACCGCCTCTGCCTGAGAGCGCTAGCAGAGTACACCCATTCTAAGCTGAGCAGCGTTGAGAAGCAGACGTATTTGTAAGACTGTTCAAAAAATTATCTTTGTAAATGCGGTATGAGATTTATGGAATAGGAATATGAATATTTTTGATGTAATTGTGGAGAGAGAAGCCAAGGAGATGAATTGAGTGTTTTTCTGGGATATTTAGAAACTGAATTAAGCACACAAGCGCGTAGCATTGTCTTGTGTCATTGAGATCTTAGTAGGTTGTGGTAGACATGGGTCAGCTGAACTGCAAAATGCTAGTGTCAATAGTCAATAAAAGATATGGCAGTGGATATGGCTATTACGTCCTTAAGCAGTACTGCCTCTATAAATCATGTGAATGGTCAGTTACTGACAGAATGTAGCGTAATTGTTGGAAGTAGGGAGGAGTCCCAAGATGTCAAAGTGCACAAGTTGGAAACATCCTTTTGGGACTTCAAAGTGGCCCAGAGGCAGTTGCACATGATGTAAACTTGGGACACTTGCATGAGTCCTAAACCTCTAATCCTTCTTCACATTAGGCCATAGGAAATGGTACATCACCAGATGTATAGTCACACTTAGGCCAGAGTGTGCCAAGTTATGTAACTAGTCAAAGATGATACAGTGGAATAGACAGAGTACAAGAATTATGAAGTGTCACAGAGGATTGGACAGGTCGTACCAGAGGTAGGCTGAAGTTTGATCTGCAGGTTCATGGATGAGTTGTGGAAAACAGCCTATAATTACTAATCTTGCTGTTGCACATCAACAAAATGTTCATAGACAGTTTGGGATGACATTGCATTGATTCATGAGAAGTAACCTGACATAGTGAACTGATTGCTCTCATAGGAAGATGAAATATCCCATGCTTAAAGTAATTTCTTAGTCTTGATATGTAAATACAATTGTGAACATTCGGTTGATTATTGAAGGATTACATGTTAATATAGAGTTTCAACCGAATTTTGTCAGAAGTCGTTTCTTACTAACTAAATTTCCAACCTTATTCAGTTTATGATGTACTTACACACATTGCACTTCATGGTGAGGGCAATTTTCAGTCGTAGTTTTTTAATGTTGCTTTGTTGCTGTATGCTGTGCGCTGCTTTCGAGAAATCTGCAAAATTGTTTGTCAAGACACGAGGCAAGTGAAAATACCATTCAGGGCGAGGAATTTCTTTGCAAGTTCAATTCAGAATTTATTTCAGAAGTCAGGTTACATTCAGGGTAGCACTGTATTTTTATAGAAACAGTTAACTTCATTTTGTAGACAGTGTTGAGCAATTCATATTAAGTCTTTGTATAGTTCAGTATAGTCAGAGTTTTGCACAGTACACTAGAGTAAGTTAGGATTTAGTTTGTTTTGTCATATTTCTTGAGAGGCTCTAGTAGACAATTTTAGGAAGATTCACTCAGGCAGAGAGAGGAAGACAAGTTATAAACTTATGCTATTTAGACGGTTACGAGAAAATCGTGTCCGCAGCTCGTGGTCGTGCGGTAGCGTTCTCGCTTCCCGCACCCGGGTTCCCGGGTTCGATTCCCGGCGGGGTCAGGGATTTTCTGTGCCTCGTGATGACTGGGTGTTGTGTGATGTCCTTAAGTTAGTTAGGTTTAAGTATTTCTAAGTTCTAGGGGAATGATGACCATAGATGTTAAGTCCCATAGTGCTCAGAGCCATTTGAACCATTTTGAGAAAATCGCGAAGAAGTTTTACAAGTCAGCGATGCAAGTTACTGGTGCGTTGTGATCGTGAGCATAAGCTGGCGGCGGTTATGTGTTTAGCGTTCAAAGTCCGTAAACGTTTCATCGCTGGATCGCGTCTCTCACTTTTTTTCTTTAAATTATTTTTTTCTACACTAGTCATTATTTCGTATGTATTTCATATTAAATTTTATAATGAAAAGATACGTGTATTTGCATGAACTTTTATTTAATTTCTTGTGTTATTTTGCAATTTACAATTTTTTTCATTCGGCAAATATGATACTACTTTTATTTCTGTAGGCAAGTTAAAGACTTTATCAAGCGCCTTCAAAACCTGTCCATATTTGATTGACAACGGATGAGAAATTTCTTGACATCAAGAGGCTATTAAAATACATCACAGTTTTCATCACCGATAGTTACGAAAATGTTTGATTACGATCGTTTGCATCCAAATTGTCGGAAGAAAGAGAAATTTTTGAAAATGTCACCGAGATTTGTTTTTCCTTACAATCTCTGAAGATTCCTTGTGCATGGTGGAAAATTGCATAACTTCCATGTAGTAGAGGTCGTTTTAATTTATGTTTTCGGCGTCTGTATGAAAAATAACATCCTGCAACTTATAATGTCGAAAGCACATACAGCGGTTCGTCGTAAGTCACCCTCACATTCTGTCGTATTGTAACTCATTGTATTATTGGACGAAGTTATTTAATTCTTTATTTATCGATGTTTGACTTGGGCTTGCCAAGATTTTGGGTTAGAACAGTGCTACGTGGTCGAGCGTTATCCTGTTGGAAGACACCCCCTGGAATACTATTCATCAATAGCAGCACAACAGGTCGAACTAGAATGGCGTACAAATTTGCAGTCAGTGAGCGTGGCATACCCACGAGAGTACTCCCGCTGTCATACGGTCTCACCACAGATTGTAACTGCAGGCGTATGTCCAGTGTGGCTAAAAAAATGGCTCAGAGCACTATGGGACTTAACATCGGAGGTCATCAGCCCTCTAGAACTTAGAACTAGTTAAACCTAACTAACCTAAGGACATCACACACATCCATGCCCGAGGCAGGATTCGAACCTGCGACCGTAGCGGTCACGTGGTTCCAGACTGAAGCGCCTAGAACCGCTCGGCCACACTATAATAACTGCACATAATAATTAATTTCAACAATTTCTAATCCAAACTGAAGCGCCTAGAACCGCTCTTCCACACCGGCCGGCTGTCCAGTGTGACTAGCACGCAGACAGGCTGTTTACAGGCACTCAACTGGGCTCCTAACCAACACGTGGCCATCGCTGGCACCGAGTCAGAACCAGGTCTCATCAGAAAACACAACATACTTCGACGCTGCCCTCCAATGGGCTCTCGCTTGACACCACTGAAGTAGCAAATGGCGATGGTTTTGGGTCAGTGGAATGCATGCTACAGGGTGTCTGGCCCGGAACTGTCCTTCAAGTAACCGACTGTAGTGCCAACTGCTGTTCAAATTGCTACTGAAGATGCAGGACGTTGCGTCTGAGTCCCTCACCGAACACGACGATCGTACCTCTCGCTAGTGCCCCGTGGCCGTCCGGAGCCCGATCATCTTGTGACAGGACATTCTCGTGACCACCGCTGCAAGCTATCATGTACAGTGGACACATTCCTGCAAAGCATTTTTGCGATACAGTAGAAGGAACGTCCAGTTTCTCGCAGCCCCATTACACGACCTCGTTCAAGCTGAGTGAGATGTTGCGGAGTGCATCCTGCATTTGACTTAACAGTTGAAAGTCGGAAGGTGCAAGATTCGGGCTGTAGGATAGATGAGGAAGAACAGTCTAGTGAAGTTTTATGAACGCCTTTCGAGTGCGCAGGATCTGCCTTTTCATGGAGAAGGAGAAGTTCACTTGCATTTTGGGTGTGGCAACAAACACGCCACAGTCGGTTCTTCAGTTTTCTGAGGGTAAAACAAAGCACTTCAGAGTCGATAGTAGAACCATGATGGAGGACACCAAACAGAATAACACCTTCAGAGTCTCAGGAAACCGTCGCCATTACTTTAGCGGCTACGTATGCTGCTTTGAACTTCTTCTTCGGCGGAGAGGAGGTGTGGCCTCTCTCCATGGATTGCCATTTTGTTTACGGCTGGAAATGATGAACCCATTTTCATCGCCTGTGACGGTATTCTACAAAAAATTTTCACGATTAGCCTCGTAACGCGCAAGAAAATCCGCTCAGGTGGTCCTTCCTTGCTCTTTATGGTCTTCTGCTAGGAGGCCAGTGTCCCAGGGGGCACTCCAACTGCTGCACGACTGTGTCAGCCTATCACGTTCAGTACTGCAACGAGGTCTTTGACTGTGACCCGTTGATCACCTCGAATGAGAGTGTCCGCACGTTCCAACATCGCAGGAGTAACGTCTATGTGCAGCCTGCCGCCGACGGCGGGTCAGACAGATTTGTGCGACATTGTTGCGATGATGATGCACGCCTCGCCCACCGATGCTACAGCCATGTCTCCGTAGACATTCTGCGAACGCGTGTGAATACCTGCGAAGCTCTGGTTTTCCACCAAAATAAAATCATTGACAGCTCTCTGGTTTTCAACCGAAATTGACAGGGAAAAAAGTAATGCAATGCTTATCAAACGCCCTTCATAGTATCTCATCCTCAGATAATGGCTGACGCATTTTACTACTGTTCACGTCAGGAAGAAATATATGAGGCAAGGAAAACATACGTTACTGGAAAGCACAAATTTAATGTTCACTGCAGTCTCTGAATTCTGGTATAAAGAATGTATGACGTTGCTCCGTGGTCAGTTTACAAACTGTGCTGACCCTGCTTACACTGCAGCGGTCCGCCGACAAATTACCGCAACTTTTGTGTTTAGGCAGTAAGCGAATCGTCGCCCTCTTAGTCATCTGGGGCGTTTCCTGGTACAGGTACGGACATGCTCCAGGTACGGAATATCCTCTTGATGCTGCTGATTTATGAATTCTACTCATTCACAGCTAGCTCGAAACCTCTCCTCTCCCATGGCGTTCGATTTCTTGCACCACAACAACAAACAGTGACTGACAACTCGCCAAATTTTCTGTTTCCGTATTATCATGACAAGAAAACACATAGGTACAAATAAAATGTAAATACTGCAATTTACCACATAGTATTTAATATACCTTCCCGAGTAGCCAACAGATGATTTCAAGGGCTTGTCAGGTGTCATAAACACACGTTTCGTAAAGGTAAAAAGAAATATTAAGTATTTGCGAAGCCATAACATTAAAGACTGAGTTATCAGTAAGGTGCAAGCTCTGTAGTTAACAACAGTAAGTTTGTAATCCTACACATAAGTATGACCATGTCTAAATTGAGTCATCTATTTCTTAACTATTCAGAATGGTGTAAACCCTTAACAGACCTTAGCCATCTGTGAACAAATTTCCAGCGGAAAGAATTTTGACGACACGGAAATCCAGTTTATAGATTGAAACAATTGCTTTAAAAATTGCGTTATTTTCAGTGTCTCTATTTAACGGTCTACTATGCAATGTTCTTCAGCTGTATGAAATACAAGAAATGTATTCACATCTGCGAATAGGACAGGAATCCAGCTGTACAATACATTGGCGACATATGAAAATTTGTTCTGCACCGAGACTTGGAACCATATTTCCCGAGTCAGGCGAGCAGTCGCCTTAACAACTTCGGCCATCCGAAGACTCTTGTACACCCGACCCTAATCTCCTTACGTCCCCTTGTGATTCCTGCCCAGGAAGGGAGTTACGTATTATTTTCACGACCTTTGCTTGTAAATGTGAATACTTGTTCCTTCAGACGTACATAGTAGACCGTTAAACACAGACACTGCAAATGCTATTTAGATGCCTACCTAAAGGCCACACCAATAATAAGTAAGTCTCTCCCCGTGCGGCAATCACAGAGGTCGTGTGAGTGCAGAACGTGAACACATGGTGATATAAGGTGGTTTGGTGCTCGCATAGCCAAAGTGGTAAAGGACCGTTCGCATAATGCAGGAAATCTGGATTCGATTCCCGTTGTGGCACAAATTTCACTTGTCTCAAATAAATTATTCCGCTGCTGTCCCATGTTAATCGCTATGGCAAATAATTTTCTTGCTTTAAAAGACTTGTATAAATAGGTGTACTTCACAGATAAAATTGACGCTTGACTCATGTTATCGTATAACATACATCAGTACAACAACAACAATACAGCCTACAGGGTTTATGAAAAAGAATCATCCGACTTAAAAAAAATCAAAAATGTTATGTTACTTGAGATATGTCTGTCAACAACGTACTGTTCGATAGAGCAGATACTCAAGTCTTACCTCGTTCCCGTTGGGTAGCAACAGAGTGCCCCCACTTCAGTTCTAGTAAAAATGATGTCGGGACAACCGAAGACGTTTTGTGTCCTACGTTTTGCGCACTGCGGGTCAGTAATAGCTGTTCAGAACTACTTTCGTATTAAGTATGAAGTGGATCCTCATACAGCACAGTGCATTAGATGATGGTATGGTTAATTCTGAGAAACAGGTTGTTTGTGGAAAGGCAAATCGCCGGGCCATCCCCGAGTGTCTGACACAGACGTCGAACGCATCCGCTGTAGTTCGCAAGAAGTCCACACAATCCGTTCGCCGTGCGGCGCGACAGTTCACCATGCCCCCGATGTCCGTCTGACGTGTGTTGCGTCGACTTTTACACATGAAACCATACAAAATTCAGCTACTGCATACTCTTCGTGAAGGTGACAAACGACAACTTGTGGAGTTCTGTAATTTTGTTCCTGCCAAGATGGAGGATGACAGTTTTCTTACACGCCTAGTATTTATTGACGAGGCAACATTCCATTTAAATGGAAAGATGAAACGTCACAATGTGAGAATATGGCGTACGGACCATCAGATGAAGCTGTACAGCATGAGAGGGACTCTCCAAAATTTTATGTGTTTTGTGCAGGTTCAGGGGAAAAGGTATGTGGCCCATTTTTCTTTGCCCAAAACACTATTACAGCACATATCTCGATATGCTTGAGAACTTTTTCTCCCACAGTTAGACTGACTCGAACGACATCATTTACCAGCATGACGGGGCAGCGCCACACAGGTATCTGGAAGTAAAGGAATTTTTAAATCAAAGGATTACTGGACAATGGATCTGTCGCACTGGACAAAATGATTCAGCTTTACACTACTGGCCTATAAGATCACCGGACCTGACTGTATGTGATTATTTCCTGTGGGGGGGGGGGGGGTTTATAAAAGACTCTGTTTATACGCCTTCGTTGCCAACAACTTGGAATGAATGCTTAACAGCAGCTGTGGAAGCTGTCACTCAAGACATGCTCTCTGCAATATAGGAAAAATCTGAAGGGGGGTGCATATTGAACACGTATGAAAATGGATGAAAATAACTTTTTCAGTTTCCCGTTCATCAAAAAACATATTTATTAGTTTTAGGAATACAGACGTGCCAAATCGGATGTTTCTTTTTAATACATCCTGTATTTTCAGTCTTATCAACGCCTTCTCTGCGCTAGGTAGACAAATGTTATCTTCTATCTCGTTCACGTTTGCTATAAATAATTATCTATTTTATTGATTACACTGCACATGAAAACAGCCAAGATAGGTACTCAGAAATATATGATCCTAAAATAAGAGAATAATTAGCAAGTGCAGGTTATTGTAAACTTTAAATACCAGAAACAAGATCGTTACTGTGTCAAATTGTAGATAATTGTACATAAAACGAAGTTACATGCAATTTACTTTTTGATTAATATGCAAATTGTCTGATGATCTGCAGCTGTGGGTGGTGGACGATTATCACGAATGGGGTATATTGCAGTTACGATGCTTGGCGCGCGAAACAGCAGCTTGCTTGTACCTACTACGATGTGACGGTCTTCTACATAATTTATAAACAGTGATGCTTTGAATATTGCAGTAGGACTACATTCTAATTATTCTGAGCCTCTTGCAAAATAAAATTATACAGCGGCCGCCAAGTACTGATAATTGGCCTGCAATGTTATTACCTATGTTGTCGGTTTATTTTCCTCTTGTACATCATTCGTTAAACTGGTTTCTTTATGACGGACGTGGCTGGCTTTCTATTAATCGTCAAATAAATACCCGTATCGATCAAGTTCTGGCAAGAGAATTTTTTTTTTCATTTATGGGCCCATCAGCGATGAAGGAACTGGCGCAGCAACTATAATTCACCGAGGTACTCGTCTCATTTAGATTACACGTCTAATTCCATAAACCATGTCAATATTTTTCTTCTCAAAATGTGACGTACTTTCGAAACGAGGTTCTGAAAGACATCTATTTCACTTTATTTATACACACTATATGTTTCATTAATGAATTTGAGCACAAAAATAGTCAAAGCAGGTACTGAAGAAGGGTACTAGTAAAACTTGGACGGACACTTGAATAAGAGATGCAACCAGCGGCAGCATACCAAACCACGAATGCTTCCCAAGTGACAGGTTCAATGTTCCTATTTATCATTCGCCTTAGGGTCAGGCTGATGGCAGCTGATACTCGTCGAAAGCTAAAAGAAAAGGCCTAGTAATTTATTACGGTATGGGGCAATGTGTGTCCTCTTTTCCATATTTTTACCCTTCGCGTTTTCTGACTGACCATCATTCACACATACATCATCTCATAGCGAGAATAAATTATCGTAATCTGTTTTTCTAATTGTGGATGTCTTAACGTAGATTTACGCTTAAGACAATCGTACTGTACATAAGAGATCCTTTTGTTCCGCAGGTTCGAATCCTGCCTCGGGTATGGATGTGTGTGATGTCCTTAGGTGAGTTAGGTTTAAGTAGTTCTAAATTCTAGGGGATTGATGACCTCAGATGTTAAGTCCCACAGTCCTCAGAGCCATTTGAACCATTTTTCTTCAGCCGGTAGGAGCTAACCTTGAAACTGAAATTTAATTTGTCTATGTCGCAGCTGAGCTGAAGAAAGTGTTAGCTGGTTGGTTGGTTGGTTGTTTGGAGAAGGAGGTTCAAATGGCTCTGAGCACTATGGGACTTAACAGCTATGGTCATCAGTCCCCTATAACTTAGAACTACTTAAACCTAACTAACCTAAGGACAGCACACAACACCCAGTCATCACGAGGCAGAGAAAATCCCTGATCCCGCCGGGAATCGAACCCGGGAACCCGAGCGTGTGGGGAAGGAGACCAGACAGCGTGGTCATCGGTCTCATCGGATTAGGGAAGGAAGTCGGCCGTGCCCTTTCCCAGGAACCATCCCGGTATTTGCCTGGAGTGATTTAGGGAAATCACGGAAAACCTAAATCAGGATGGCCGGACGCGGGATTGAACCGTCGTCCTCCCGAATGCGAGTCCAGTGTCTAACCACTGCGCCACCTCGCTCGGTAAAGTGTTAGCTCAACATGTAAGTATTGCCTTTTCTTGAATATGTTCTCAATTGAATCTGGTTCTCGCTATGAGCAGTGATCAGAACCGCAACTAATATCAATTTTTTTTATTGATTAGTCTAATTATTTTGGTTCGAAAAAATTAAACTCCACAATTATAGCTTTCAATGAAATTCTTTACCTCGCCGTTAAACCAAGTAATTTTTTCACCTCTCTGAATTTAATAAATATTAATAATGGGATAGCCGTTATATAAGTGAAACCACTAATTATTACTATTGTTGCTATTATTACTTCTTTTGTAACTCATTTGAATCATTGATTTGGGGAGAAACGAAATTTATAGCAAACAATTCGACTAAAAAAAGAACTCAGTTGACTTAATACGTTCTCTGCCGTCAAGCAATTGTGAATTTGGTATTAGGTGGTAAAAGTTGTAGAGAGAGACCAAGGGAGGAACGCACAGGATAGCCTAGTGTTGACTCTCAACAACAACAACATCAGTTAAGGTCTGAAAAATCTCCTGAAGGAAACATAAATTCCTTTAATTATTACGACATACATGTAATCCTCAAACTAATTTTGAAATTTTCAACAGTGGGTAGCATTTTGCGTGGCTCTCTCGCGAGAGAAATGGTCTCTATGGAAAACAGTTTACTCTTTAAAGAAATTAAGATAAGTCTTCATTAAATATTTTAATGAGTGTAGCTCTAAGATCTTCCACTAAGTCTTCATCTTACTCGTTGAAAATGACAAAACGCCCATGCCCTAAGTCCCGAATCGATGCTTTTGCTGCGCGGTTTATACTGTGGTTCAGGCATCATGTATGTTTGGCTAAATTTTTGGCTGTCGTGTTGAGTGGGTTTCTGCGTTGAGCAGTTGCTTTTCTAACTGTTAATTAAGTTGTTTGCTGTGTGTACCGGTACCTTCCTAGTAGTAGTTCGTGAACGATGAGGTTGCTAATGATGTTAAAACTGTGAGAGTTGATGTTCTGCATAAACCTTTGCTCTACTGAGGAAACGGTGTAATTACGGACTGAAGTGATTGCGGCTAAGTCTGTAATTCTCACCGCCACCGACGGTGAGGTTGTGTGTTACTTATCACTAAGCGATGTCGTTGGTATAGAGTGTTTATACAGCCTGAGCACTGGGTAAAGCCGGCTGGAGTGGCCGTGCGGTTCTAGGCGCTACAGTCTGGAACCGCGTGACCGCTACGGTCGCAGGTTCGAATCCTGCCTCGGGCATGGATGGGTGTGATGTGCTTAGGTTAGTTAGGTTTAAATAGTTCTAAGTTCTAGGGGACTGATGACCACAGCAGTTAAGTCCTATAGTGCTCAGAACCATTTGAACCACTGGGTAAGCACCTCACCTCACAACGTTTGAACAGGTGGTGTAATAGGGCTACAAGAAGCTCGATGTTCCTTCTGCGATATTGCAGAAAGACTTGGCTGGACCGTAGCCACTGTACATGGCTGCCGACGGCGGTGGTCACGAGAATGTACGGTCTTGAGAAGAAGAGGCTCGAAACGGCCCTGCGGCACTACTGAGAGGATCGGTCATTGTGTTCGGCGTGGGACACTGGCGCATCTACTGCATCTGTTGCAGCAATCTGAGCAGCAGCTGGCACCACTATGACACAACGAACAGTTACAAATCTTTACTTAAAGGACAGCTCATTCCAATGACCCCAAACCATAACCATTTGCAACTTTAGAGGTGCCAAGCGAAGCTCATTGAACATCAGGGTGGGGGTCTGTTGTATTTACTGATGGAAGCTGGTTCTGCCACGGTGCCAGTGATGGTCGTGTGTTGGTTAGGAGGACAGTCTACGGGCTGCCACCAATCTGCGTGTTAACGTACTGGACCAACACCTGAAGTTATGATCTGGTGCAGCGTTTTGTATGACAGCAGGAGCACTCCCATGGCTATCCCACGCACGCTCACTGCAAACTTGTGAGTCAATCTGATGATTCGACCTCTTGTGATGCCATTCATGAACAAGATTCTAGAGGGTGTTTCCCAAGACGATAACGCTCGCCCACATGCCTCTGTTGTAACTATATTCTACAGTGTGTCCAAATGTTGCCTTAGCCTGTTCGATCACTAGATCTGTCTCCAGTCTAGCACGTGTGGGACATCATCAGACGACAGCTCCAGCATCATCCACAAACAGCATCAACCGTCCCTGTATTGACAGACCAAGTGCAAAAGACATGGAATTCTTTTCTACAAACTGACATCCAGCACCTGTATACTGTAACACATGCACGTTTGCATACTTACATTCAGCATTCTGCGGTTACACCTGTAACTGATGTACCAGCATTTCACATTTGCAATAGCATATCTCGCGCTTACATTACCCTGTGATCTTGCAATGTTAATCACTTAAATATCTTTTCCAAGACGAATGTATTCCCGAAATTACTTTACATTAATTATACATTAATGTTCCGATTTTTTCCATGAATGTATTGGTGGGCATTATAAGATCATCGAACAGATGTGAATTTCAGTTTCCAGAGCAACGCATAGATAGAGATAATGATGATGCTAACTAATGGTTATTTGTTTTATCACTTACTTGTATTCTTCTTCACCAAATTTCTGCTATTAATGGTAAAATAGGGATGCATCTACTCTCCTTATACTGTCAATATTTCTTAAAAATTTGTCCAATGGCTCAAAAAATTAGCCTTTTACGTACCGAATGAAGTCTGATTTATTGTTACGGACAACGCTAAATGAGAATAAATGTGGCTGCTGAGATGATCAGTAACCGTACTTTCAATTGTGAAAACATTGTCCTCTTTTGAATGTAAAATTAAGGTGGTTGTGTGATCCAGTGATTTAAAATATGATCCAGTGTATATTATGATTACCCAAAAGACTCAATCACGTGAACAAATTATCTCAACTCTCCCGACTATTAACCAGAAATCAATCATACACCCCATTCGCTGTTACAGGAATTTTACTTGACTTAGTTGTAGATCAACAAGGTATTGCAGAACGTTATAACTATATCCCCTCATGGTGGTTAACTCTAATGATGATACGATATGTGTGCAGAACACATAGCTGAATTTAGCTAGAATGCTTATTTTCCAGAGACTTCTTTGAGAAACAACCATATCCACAGGTAATTGCTAACAATACAGACAAAATGGGCTTCAACTGAGTGGGTCTGTGTATGGAGTTGGTTTAGTCGAACTGCTCAATCATAAATGGCCGACTATCATCCAACCGTTATCTGATTGCCGTTTGGATCAGTGACTGAACAGGTTAGATCAAAAATACACACACTACCTTACAGCGTAGCACCAGAGCTGGTACAAGTCACCTGCTCGTCGGTGTGCCGGAACTCCCCACATTAACAAACTGGCACTGAGCTGAGTCACTCTCCGTGATCTGCTGTCTGCAGTATGCTGCTGCTGGTGTGCCACTGAAACTGCTCCGTGTCCACCTGGTGGGACGCGGTCAATTGCAGTGTCCTCACATGGACTTGTGTACCCGCTTTCAGATAAGAATTCATGATCATATCTCCCGACTCTGTATTCCAACTTTGCATGTGCACAGTATGGCACAATACCACTGGCTTCCCCACTCACTGTCAGCTACACACACAATGTACAGGTTGCTGTGCTCCCACAAGAATCAAACAACTAGTATCTTAATAACATTAATCGTCTTCCAAAGATAAGGATGACTTGCCTCAGATGCACCGCCTCCATTACTCAACACCATTTTCCCGCCGTATGCACACTTCGCAATCGCTTCTCTTTACACCGACCACTAATTACTATTGCCTTTAAAGGAATCCGTCTTCTCTCTTTTCCGTATTTCTGCACTTTCTTTGTTCACATACCAATAGAGGTATTAGGTGTTTGATTCCAACCAACGAGGAGATTTCCCTCCGACACAACTTCCCACCAAAAAGAGCACGTCTCTTCCCAAATCCAATCACAACAAAATATCATCCACAACACTCACATGCAAGGAAATTCAGGCTCTGACACTACTAGTTAGTATAAAGAAAGATGTTATTATCAAGTTGTTGATCAAGTATATTCACAGCTCCAATGGTAGTTCCATGATCAATAGATTAATAAAAACATTACATGAGCAAACTAAATAAAAAATATTAAATAAATAGAAACTCATCAGCCAAAAAGCCTGACATCTTTCAAACTCCGGCCGGTATGGCCGAGCGGTTCTAGGCGCTTCAGTCTGGAACCGCGCGAACGCTACGGCCGCAGGTTCGAATCCATGCCTCGGGCATGGATGTGTGTGATGTCCTTAGGTTAGTTAGGTTTAAGTGGTTCCAAGTTTTAGGGGACTGATGACCTCAGATGTTAGGTCCCATAGTGCTCAGAGCCATTTGAACCATCTTTCAAACTCGGTAGTAGCCATGTTTACAGTTGTTGATTTGGTTATACATAATAAAGTGCCAGTTTTCTGGTTCTTTAGTGAACATATGTATAAACCACAGCGAAGATATGGGGTGAAATAGGGAAATCCATGAGATGAATGTCTTGATAAAGGGTAGCTCATTATTACGCCGAGTCTTTGAACGAGTATCTCGAAAACGGCGAAGCTGGCCGAATGTTCACTTGCCGCTGTCGTGAGCATCTACTGAAAGAGGCAGAAGGACAGTGAAACAACCACTTGGTGCTAGATGGTTGAACGTCCACGACTCTTCACAGAACGTGGGTTTCGGAGGCTTTGTTCTGTAAAGTAGGACATGGTGGTCTGTGCATCTCTGCCGATAGAGTACAGTATTGGACCACGCAAAAGTGTTTCGGAACACGCTGTTCATCGTGCATCATTGCATATGTAGCTCCGCAGCAGATCACCCCTACGTGTTCCCATGTTAATCCAATGACATCCACAATTACGATTTCAGTGGTCACGTTGCCATCAGGATTCGACCGTCGATCAATGGAAACGTGTAGGCTCTTCGGGTACATAACATTTTTGCTTCACTGGGTCGATGATCGTCTCCACAAAAGTGCAGCGCCTCAGCGACGCAGGCTGTTCGGAGCAGTATTGTACTATGACTGTGGGAAACATTCTCCTGTGCTTCTATGAGATCTCTGGTAGTTATCGAAGACACGCTGACAGCTGCAAACCACTTTCATACCTTCGTGCTTGATGTCCTCCCCGATGGCGATGTTATCTTTCAGCAGTGTAGTTGTCCGTGTCTAGGAGCCAGAAACTTGACACAGTGGTCTGAAGAGCATTATAGTGAATCGACGATGAAGTCTCGGCGACCAAATTCGCCTGATGTTAATACTATGGAATACATCACCACGTACGCGTATCAGCGGCCCGTTATTTAAGCGAATTATGTGACCTGTTCGTAGACTTCCAATGCCGCATACCTGCACAAACCCACCTGTGAACTGCCGGATCCCTGATACGCAGAATAAGTGATGCACTACGTTCCAAAGACGGTCAAACAAGCTGTTAAGCAGATGGTCATAATGTTTTGGCTCATCACTGTCTGAGTTCAGAGACTGTGAAAGGCTATTTGAGAGGGTGTAACCAAACTTATTACGGATAGCGCTGGAAAATATTGGACTCGGAGCGCACTTGATATCAGCTATTCAGTTCCTGTACTTGATAAAGAATAATCCTCTGAAACGTGAATCAATGTTAGCAAACATTTACCGAGGAGTTAGACAAGTATGGCCACTCAAACATTTGCGTGTTTATATTGACTCGGGTATGGAAATTGGCTTAAAACAGCAGAAAATGTAAACGTTATGACTTCACTGTTTACCGATGGCAAAGTAACAATAGGTAAAGCAGAAAATTAAATACAGACGGCTGGACCTTAAGGAAGACAAGTTGCTAAATATAAGTAAAGTAATGGCATATAGAGGATTAGCATCAGTAAGAGTAAAAATTGTAATCACTGCGCAAATAATCGAATAAAAATATTATTATAAATCTATGGGTAACTATGTATAAGATACTGACAGGAATTTTCAAAGATTTGTGCACATCTGTGGCACAATGCGACAAACATACAGACGCAACGACTCAAGTGAAAATCTGCCAAAATTACCAAAATTTGTAGCTCTTTCATCATTGTTGTACGTATGGGGTTAAACTGGACAAATTGAGTCGTTTGCAGTGAAGTTTCTCGGCTATGTAATGGGATACTCGCTCTTACATCATGATGAATTAGGTATGGAGTCAGTTATGATATTATAAAGAAGTAAGGAACAAATTGAAGGGCTCATGTTCAACCTGTGGAACAAAACAGAATCACTAAGATTGCTTTGTAATATAATCCCAAACAAAAAATGAAACGTGATCACCCTCTCAAAAGATTGCGTGACTAGTTATGAGGCAGAACCGCCCAATAAATTTATTCCATGAGACTGACCATGATGATGATGATGATAATTTTGGTTATGATGTAACGACAAAATCTTCACAATTAAATAACTGATTTAAAAAAACGGTGAAGCTGTCATCTCCCCAAAGGTTGATTTGAATGCGAGATTGGTTTACAAGCTACGGTTCTATTGGTAGTGGCCTTCCTTCGGCGTTCTGAACGATTTATCTGGCCAATTACAGAAACCCAGCAATACAACCACGATGTACTTCGGCACTTTTCACATTAAAAGACATTTCGAGATATGAAATACATAGAAAAGGAAGTACTGACGCTCTGCTAGTGGAGTTTTTTTTTCTTTTAAAAAAATCAGCAGAATGGTTTGATGCGGCCCTCCAAAAATTTCTGTGCCAGCCTCTTCATCTCAGAGTAGGAGATGCAGACTACGTCCTCAGTTATTGGCTGGATGTATTCCAGTCCCTCCCTTCCTCTACAGCTTTAACTATCAACAGCACCCTCTAGTACCGTAGAAATTATTCCGTTATGTCTTTAACACATGTCCTATCATTCTGCCCTTTTTTGTGTTTCCCATATATTCATTTCCTCGCCGATTCTCCGGAGAAACCCCTCATTCCTTACCTTATCAGCCCACCAAATTTTCAACATTCTTCTGTAGCACCACACTTCAAAGGCTTCGATGCTCTTCCAGTTTTCCCACTGTCCATGTTTCACAACCATACAATGCTGTGCTCCACACGTAAATTTTCAGAAATTTCTTCCTGAAATTGAGGCAGATGTTTGACACTAGGTGACTTCTCTTGGGAAGGAACGTCGTTTTTACCAGTGCTTATCTGCTTTTCAGCTCATCCTTGCTCCATCCGTCATGATTTATTTTGCTGCCTAGGCAGCAGAATTGCTTAACTTCCTCTGCTTTGTGCTCCCCAATTCTGAAGTTAAAATTTCGACCGTTCTCATTTCTTCTGTTTCTTATTAGTTTAGTCTTTCTTCGATCTTCTCTCAGTTTCATTTTCTGTGCTCATTAGATTGTTCATTCCATTGAGCACATCCTGCAGTTCTTCTTCACTTTCACTGAGGATAGCAAAGACATCAGCGAATCTTATTATTGATGTACTTTCACACTGAATTTTGATCCCACCCTCGAACCTTTCTTTTATTTCCATCATTGCTTCTTCGATGTACAGACTTAAGATTAGGACGGGAAGATTACATCCCCGTCTTACACCCTTCTTAATAAGAGCACTTCGTTCGTGTTGTTCTACTTTTTCTCAGAACAGCGAACATCTAGCAACATTTTACACTGTCGAACGTTTTCTTCAGGTCGATAAATACTATGACCAGGCTTAAGATAGCACGACAGTTAGCATCTACCGGGGCTGCCTGTTGGTGAGCTGACGTAAGCAGGTAATGGCACATCGGCAATCAAGAGACGAGCAGTCACTCAGCTGCGGCGTCGACTGCGACAGGGCGACGTGCGTGACTACGACCGTGAGACTCGTGTCGCTGTGGTGGGAGGACCCACGAAGATGGCAGCAGCACAGTGAGGACCTGGCAGCAGGGCCAGACACTGGAAGCGATGCCATCTATTAGCAGCAGCAGTTGGTCACTTATCTTGACTCCTAGGCTCCAACCGAACAGCACTGTGTTTCAAAGAATTCTCCTGTCCTTGATCTTTCTCCATGGTGTAATGGTTCAAATGGCTCTGAGCACTATGGGAGTTAAATTCTACGGTCATCAGTCCTCTAGAACTTAGAACTACTTAAACCTAACTAACCCAAGGAGCCCGCACCTCGTGGTCGTGCGGTAGCGTTCTCGCTTCCCACGCCCGGGTTCCCGGGTTCGATTCCCGGCGGGGTCAGGGATTTTCTCTGCCTCGTGATGGCTGGGTGTTGTGTGCTGTCCTTAGGTTAGTTAGGTTTAAGTAGTTTTAAGTTCTAGGGGACTTATGACCACAGCAGTTGAGTCCCATAGTGCTCAGAGCCATTTGAACCATTTTTTAACCCAAGGACATCACACACATCCATGCCCGAGGTAGGATTCGAACCTGCGACCGCAGCAGCCGCGCGGTTCCAGACTGTAGCGCCTTTAACCGCTTGGCCACCACGGCCGGCTCTCCATGGTGTACCATAGGGTGTAATGGAGCGGGGTCTGGGTTATTAAAATGCAGAATAGCAACTCAAAACATCTGTCAATTAAACACACACAATCCACCACAAAAATCATTAAGGAACAAAGCCTATAAGCGTAGGAATACAGTAGAACAATATACATAAATACAACAATGCACTGCGTAGACACAGAATGCCTCCACAGGATACAAGAACCACTCAGTTAAAGGTTATATAAGAAAATAAATAGTAAACAATATTGGCACTGACCGAGAGAAAAGGCTACAATTCTTATAACTAACTTGCACCTGTGGCTATTAACTCCATTCCAGTCCCGCATCAGATATAAATTTTATAACCCAGGTTCAGCTCTTCAGAAAACTTTAACAAATCCACAAACTCTGTAAAACAATGATTATATACAAGAGAATATGCCTTAAAACAAAACTCACTTGGATGAAGTTTCAACATTTTACCATTGTATCTCAAGAAATGAAATTCAGGTAACTTATCGTTATATTAATATCATGAGGAGATACAATTACATTCTAGAAACCCAAAGCAACTTCTTATGTATAAGATAACGTATAGGACCGAACTAATAACAGCAGATTAAAACTGTGTGCCGCACCGAGACTCGAACGCAGAAGGGCTTCTGTGAAGTTTGGAAGGTAGGAGGTGAGATACTGGCGGAATTAAAGCTGTTAGGACAGGGCGTGAGTCGCGCTTGGGTAACTCAGTTGGTAGAGCACTTGCCCGCGAAAGGCATAGGTCTCGAGTGCGAGTCTCGGTCCGGCACACTGTTTTAATCTGCCAGGAAGTTTCATATCAGCGCACACTCCGCTGTAGAGTGAAAATTTCATTCTAGCTATGAGATACTTCGTAAGTATAATTCATAAAATTTTTACGTCACATTACCTGCCACCGCTGTGTTGCAGGACATTAAATCAGTTTAATACAGCAAGTACCATGTTAAAACTTGTGTCATGATACCATTTCTTACAATTGGTCCATACAGCACTAACTCATAGTACACACAGTGGAAGTAACTTCACAGACACAAGCCCCAGTTCCTAGCTAGTAATGCCAGTAACAGCATTAACGAACCAAAGGTCCCGCCTTCGAGTTAGAACAGATTTCCTTATTTAAGCCGAATCATACGAGTTTCAGATACCAAAACAGCCAGTACGAAATCCATAATCTTGGAGGGAGTGTACAGTCGAACACAGATTAGATTCAACAAGCCACTTTAGTTAACGAAAGCACTACCACTTGTATTTCACATTCCTTTGAATACCTTGTATCCTTTCACAACAGATTTTCCCGTGCTGGAAGTTCAGGTGTACTTATATAGGACTCCCAAGGAGTCGTACGTATGTACAGTTCGTACAGTGCTGCACGCTAATCCACTACAAACGCAACCGAACAATGTTCTGCAGAAAACATGGCCAAGATTCAGGCCAGTACCACGACATACTTCCCGTAGCTCCGTCAGCTAACCACAGCCGGCAGCTGTCAAGTACTGCCGATATCATCCTATCGCAGGCTCACAACAGACTGAACCCACCCCTCATACCTCTCCCCGGATTCTACACAGTAACAGCTTACATGTGCCGCCACTGCACAGAGCCAAACATTCTCATGACAATCAGCATGTGTCGCCAACTGGCACAATAGCTCACTGGCACTGATTTTCCAGTCAACTTGAACGACCTCCAGTCAGTAGGGTGCAGCGTGACACACGCTCTACATTTTGTTTACGCGGTAATCAAATATCCCAAGAAAAACGTTGCGATTGGAATTTCCATTTTTGGTTGCCACGTTTTCCCAATCACGGCCAAGTTCCCATAGTTTCACGTCTTTGGTGTAGCTGTTTCGCACTACTTTGGTCGTTTTCCATTTACATGTACATGATTACTCTGCAAATCACTATTAAGTGCCTGGCAGAGGATTCATCGAATCACCTTCAAGCTACTTCTCTACCGTTCCACTCTCGAACTGCGCGCGGGAGAGACGAACATGGAGAGACGAACATGTAAATCTTCTCGTGAGGGTTCTAACTGTTCTTATTTTATTCCGACAGTAATTTTTTCCTATGCAGATAGGCGTCAACAAAAATTTCCTTACGCTGAGCAAATATTAGGGAAAAAAAACCTGCCGCCACGGAAAACGCTTTTGCTTTAATGATTGCCAACCCAATTGGTGTATGCTGTCCGTGGCACTCTCTCCCCTATTTCACGATGTTCAAGGAAATTTTTCGATGTGCTCCATCAAATACTACCTTCTCTTGACTTAGCTGCATAATCACCTGCCCATTATCTACAACTGATGGATGGATTATTTATAGTGTGAACAACAGTTATGGAGTCATATCACTCGTCAATATTATAGCTAATAAAAGAAAGCAGTTCATTCCTTAAATTACCAAAATATACACATATTTATACCCTCGGAGAATTGTTAGAACAGGTGAAAATTTGAGGTTGTTGGCAGAACCGATGGTGGAAGGTATGTTTGTAAATGAGTGATTAAAAGGAATAACTAGATGTTAAGACACTAGGGAATAATTTCCAGTGGCCTAGAAGGAGCAGTATGGAGTATAGATATTGTGAGAAAACAGAGCTTGAAATACATGCATCAAGTAATTGATGATACTGAGTGTAAATACTACTCGGAAATGAAGATGTTAGGAGTGAAGGTCTTAGTGGCTCCCACTGAACCAGAGTTCTGATGGCAACATATGTAGTTTCTATTGAAGAATTATAAATAATAGCTATACATGTTAGTCGGACGGAAGGCAAAACATTAATGTTAGTGTCATCAGATGGCAAGCGCTATATATTTATTCTCCTAAGGCAAGCATGAGGTAACAAACATACGTCTATCATGTCTTATTCGAATAATCAAGAAAATGTGTGTTATTGGGTGACGACAGCTCCAAAGAGGCGAGCCGATTTCATGTGCTGAAATGGTTTGAGCAAGAATTTTCTGGACTGGAAGAGGGATTCTTTTCACTAACTGCCATGCGAATCTTCTGGAACAATCAAACAAAAAAAAAAAAAAAAAAAAAAAAAAAACACCAAACCTGGGAAGGATATCTTGTTTCACCATACCATTGAATCTTTGTCAATGGTTATACTGTGGAATGATCCCACAGTTATCAAAACTTTTTGTTTGACACCTTTTAAGATAACAATTAGGTAGGTACTTCAGCAAGGAAGTCACACATGTCGTCCCATGCTAAAACCACTGGACAACAGCAATGGTGCAGTGTCAGAAGAAAGTACATGTTCCACGTTTCCTGCAGACAGAGTTCTGCTGTGGTACAGATAACAGGCACATCACAGCATACGAGTGAAATTACACACTGCTTCCTGTGAAATTCTGGTTGTCTATGAACCAAATGCAAAGTCGAGTCTAGCTGTCTTGAAATCGTAAGAACAATTTGATCAAAGCAGAACAGACGCCGCTGATTCTCGTCTGAAAGGAAGTCCATCGTCATCGACCACAGACCAAGATGGCCAACCAACCGAGGACTCGATTCGCAGGAATTGTTGACCACCTATCGCAGACATTAGCAGAAACACTGCCCATTAGATAGTGCTCATTCGAGCGTCCTAGATCGTCTGTAGTATCGGAAATTGTGCCCACACTGGGTTCCGCGACCATAATTATGCGCACACAATGGCGTACTGTTTATGGTGCCTCCGAACTTCCTTGAGAGCTACTCAACTGAAGGCAATGATTTATAAGGACGCGTCATTATTGGGGATGAGACATACGCCCATCATTTTCCATTTTCAACAGAGAGAGCGTATATAAAACGGAGACACACCTCCTCGCCTCTGCGGAAGAAAAGTAAAGTAGCATCATAAGCTTGGAAGGACATGGTCATCTTTTTCTTCTACTGCGAATGAGTTGTGTGCGCAGAGTTTATGACAAAGACCACAAACATTAATGCTGATTCGTACTGTGCAACAGTGACATCGCTGTCCAACGACATAAAGAACAAGACGCACGGAATCTTAAAGAACGGCATTGTTCTTCTGCACGACAATCCAACGCCGCTTGAAGCACACACTATACAAACTTTATTTTAGTGTTTTGATTGGAGGTTTGAACATATCTACCGTATATCCCAGATCTTTCACCATGCATGGTATAGCAGCTAATAAAAGTTACTTGTTTCAAAATTAATTCGCTGACTGCGAATTCTTTGACATCAGCTGTATTAGGTAGAGACCTATGACCAAATAGTGACAGATTTTTGTAGGTCAGAATTAATGTCAATATTTGGTAGTAGATCTATACCCAGTACAGCTGATGTCAAGGAATTCGCAGATAGCGAATTAATTTCGAAATATATGTAACATACTTTTTGAAATTCCTTCGTATAATTTAAAGTCTGCGATAGCAATCAGGGACGCATTCCATGTTGGATTTACACTGAATTAAACGGATCCACCTCGAAGGGAAGCATCTCAGAATGTAAGTTGATTATCTTCTCTTTCATCACTTTTCTTGTTAGGCCAATTGTGGCCTTCTACAATTCTCATCTTTTTCTCGGTCTTCCTGGATCTCCTTTACCTTTTGTTTTAAAATTCTTTATCTGACGTGGTAGTTTCCCTGGAGCGAATCTTTATAGATGCTCATTCCCTTTCTTTTTGATTTCGTCCAGTCTCTCTTTCACATTCCAAATTTTTAACTTCATTCGACTATCTTCATTACGTATTTTACCTATTTTTTCACCCTCTCTGTTCTGTTTCCTGTCTTTTATTCAATACCCACGATTCACTTCCATATAACTGGGTTGGATGTGCGACTGTTTCATAAAATTTCGTTCGTGTTTCTTTTCGTGTTTTACGCTTCCCCATGAACCATGGACCTTGCCGTTGGTGGGGACGCTTGCGTGCCTCAGCGATACAGATAGCCCTACCGTAGGTGCAACCACAACGGAGGGTTATCTGTTGAGAGGCCAGACAAACGTGTGGTTCCTGAAGAGGGGCAGCAGCCTTTTCAGTAGTTGCAGGGGCAACAGTCTGGATGACTGACTGATCTGGCCTTGTAACACTAACCAAAACGGCCTTGCTGTGCTGGTACTGCGAACGGCTGAAAGCAAGGGGAAACTACAGCCGTAATTTTTCCCGAGGGCATGCAGCTTTACTGTATGGTTAAATGATGATGGCGTCCTCTTGGGTAAAATAATCCGGAGGTAAAATAGTCCCCCATTCGGATCTCCGGGCGGGGGCTACTCAAGAGGATGTCATCAGGAGAAAGAAAAAATGCGTTCTACGGATCGGAGCGTGGAATGTCAGATCTCTTAATTGGGCAGGTAGGTTAGAAAATTTAAAAATGGAAATGGATAGGTTAAAGTTAGATATAGTGGGATTTAGTGAAGTTCGGTGGCAGGAGGAACAAGACTTCTGGTCAGGTGACTACAGGGCTATAAACACAAAATCAGATAGGGGTAATGCAGGAGTAGGTTTAATTATGAATAGGAAAATAGGAATGCGGGTAAGCTACTACAAACAGCATAGTGAACGCATTATTGCGGAAAGGACACGAAGCCCACGCCTACCACAGTAGTACAAGTTTATATGCCAACTGGCTCTGCAGATGACGAAGAAATTGAAGAAATGTATGATGAAATAAAAGAAATTATTCAGATAGTGAAGGGAGACGAAAATTTAATAACTATGGGTGACTGGAATTCGTCAGTAGGAAAAGGGAGAGAAGGAAACGTAGTAGGTGAATATGGATTGGGGGTAAGAAATGAAAGAGGAAGGCGTCTGGTAGAATTTTGCACAGAGCACAACTTAATCATAGCTAACACTTGGTTCAAGAATCATAAAAGAAGGTTGTATACATGGAAGAAGCCTGGAGATACTGACAGGTTTCAGATAGATTATATAATGGTAAGACAGAGATTTAGGAACCAGGTTTTAAATTGTAAGACATTTCCAGGGGCAGATGTGGACTCTGACCACAATCTACTGGTTATGAACTGTAGATTAACACTGAAGACACTGCAAAAAGGTGGGAATTTAAGGAGATGGAGCCTGGATAAACTGAAAGAACCAGAGGTTGTACAGAGTTTCAGGGAGTGCATAATGGAACAATTGACAAGGAGGGAGGAAAGAAATACAGTAGAGGAAGAATGGGTAGCACTGAGGGATGAAGAGTGAAGGCAGCAGAGGATCAAGTAGGTAAAAAGAAGAGGGCTAGTAGAAATCCTTGGGTAACAGAAGAAATATTGAATTTGATTGATGAAAGGAGAAAATATAAATATGCAGTAAATTAAGCAGGCAAAAACGAATACAAACATCTCAAAAATGAGATCAACAGGGAGTGCAAAATGGCTAAGCAGGGATGGCTAGAGGACAAAAGTAAGGATGTAGAGGCTTATCTCACTAGGGGTAAAATAGATACTGCCTACAGGAAAATTAAAGAGACATTTGGAGAAAAGAGAACCACTTGTATGAATATCAAGAGCTCACATGGAAACTCAGTTCTAAGCAAAGAAGGGAAAGCAGAAAGGTGGAAGGAGTATATAGAGGGTCTATACAAGGGCGATGTACTTGAGGACAATATTATGGAAATGGAAGAGGATGTAGATGAAAATGAATTGGGAGATATGATACTGCGTGAAGAGTTTGACAGAGCATTAAATGACCTGAGACGAAACAAGGCCCCGGGAGTAGACCACATTCCATTAGAACTACTGACAGCCTTGGGAGAGCCAGTCCTGACAAAACTCTACCATCTGGTGAGCAAGATGTATGAGACAGGCGAAATACCCTCAGACTTCAATAATAATATAATAATTCCAATCCCAAATAAAGTAGGTGTTGACAGATGTGAAAATTACCGAACTATCAGTTTAATAAGTCACGGCTGCAAAATACTAACGCGAATTCTTTACAGACGAATGGAATAACTAGTAGAAGCCGACCTCGGGGAAGATCAGTTTGGATTCCGTAGAAATGTTGGAACACGTGAGGCAATACTGAACCTACGACTTATCTTATAAGATAGATCAAGGAATGGCAAACCTACGTTTCTAGCATTTGTAGACTTAGAGAAAGCTTTTGACAATGTTGACTGGAATACTCTCTTTCAAATTCTGAAGGTGACAGGGGTAAAATACAGGGAGCGAAAAGCTATTTACAATTTGTTCAGAAACCAGAGGGCAGTTATAAGAGTCGAGGGACATGAAAGGGAAGCAGTAGTTGGGAAGGGAGTGAGACAGGTTTGTAGCCTCTCCCCGACGTTATTGAATCTCTATATTGAACAAGGAGTGAAGGAAACAATAGAAATATTTGGAGTAGGTATTAAAATCCATGGAGAAGAAATAAAAACTTTGAGGTTCGCCGATGACATTGTAATTCTGTCAGAGACAGCAAAGGACTTGGAAGAGCAGTTGAACGGAATGGACAGTGTCTTGAAAGGAGGGTATAAGATGAACATCAACAAAAGCAAAACAAGGATAATGGAATGTAGTCGAATTAAGTCGGGTGATGCTGAACGAATTAGATTAGGAAATGAGACACTTAAAGTAGTAAAGGAGTTTTGCTATTTGGGGAGCAAAATAACTGATGATGGTCGAAGTAGAGAGGATATAAAATGTAGACTGGCAATGGCAAGGAAAGCATTTCTGAAGAAGGGAAATTTGTTAACATCTAGTATAGATTTAAGTGTCAGGAAGTCGTTTCTGAAAGTATTAGTATGGAGTGTAGCCATGTATGGAAGTGAAACATGGACGATAAATAGTTTGTACAAGAAGAGAATAGAAGCTTTCGAAATGTGGTGCTACAGAAGAATGCTTAAGGTTAGATGGGTAGATCACATAACTAATGGGGAAGTACTGAATAGGGTTGGGGAGAAGAGAAGTTTGTGGCACAACTTGACTAGAAGAAGGAACCGGTTGGTAGGACATGTTCTGAGGCATCAAGGGATCACCAATGTAGTATTGGAGGGCAGCGTGGAGGGTAAAAATCGTAGAGGGAGACCAAGAGATGAATACACTAAGCAGATTCAGAAGGATGTAGGTTGCAGTAGGTACTGGGGGATTAAGAAGCTTGCACAGGAGAGAGTGGCATGGAGGCCTGCATCAAACCAGTCTCAGGACTGAAGACCACAACAACAACACGCTTCAGTGACCTAATACATGACCTACAGATAAGTCCAAATTTATTCAACTTAATCTGCATATCTTCTTCGTATTGGTAAGATATTTTACATCCGATATAGGTATAACATTACACCTGTTCAAGCGTTTTTTAGTAGCTACTATCCTAGTTGTCACTTAATCTTTTCCACAAAGCCCTTCTATATTCAATTTACTAGAAATTACTTTCTTATTATGTTCAGTAGTTATTTTGTTTACCTCATAAATTCCTTTCTATTCACCATCTTCTCTTGGAAAATCAGTTTAAGATAATCAGCTTATAGCAGGGATTTTGCCTTTACTTACTTGTTTAGTTGTACGTCACTGGTTCAAATGGCTCTGAGCACTATGGGACTTAACAGCTGAGGTCATCTGTCCCCTAGAACTTAGAACTATTTAAACCTAACTAACCTAAGGACATCACACACATCCATGCTCGAGGCAGGATTCGAACCCAGGACCCTAGCAATCTGTACCCTAATTATTATCCAAGAATTCTATCTTCGAACTGCATCGTAAATGTAAATACAGAACAGCCTTCATTAACCCTTTACTTACTTACATAGGTTCACCGAGCGAGGTGGCGTAGTGGTTAGACACTGGACTCGCATTCGGGAGGACGACGGTTCAATCCCGCGTCCGGCCATCCTGATTTAAGTTCTCCGTGATTTCCCTAAATCATTCTAGGCAAATGCCGGGATGGTTCCTTTGAAAGGGCACGGCCGGCTTCCTTCCCCGTCCTTCCCTAATCCGATGAGACCGATGACCTCGCTGTCTGGTCTCCTTCCCCAAACAACCCAACCCCAACTTATGCAGGTTCTGTATGGGGAATGTGCAAAAATAAAGAAACACAAGCCATTTCCATACCTAAGACAGCCTACTGAAACTGTTGGCATCAAAACAGCTTCCAGTCGTCTCGGAATGAACAAATACAGATCCTTTATGGTTTTCAAGACAATCTTATACAAATTCTCCCTGCAAAATAGCATGAAGTTTAGGTAACGATGATGGAGGTCGACAGGATTCAGAATATAACATTTTTACATCTGGTGACTGTGGTAGCCAGGGGAGATACGACGATTCATCCCCGTGCTCACAAAACCAGTCTTGGTCGGTGAGGGCTGTGTTAACAGGGGCCCTGACGTTTGGAATACAGCATCACCACGGGGGAACAAGCATTGTACCATGAGATGGACATAATCAGTCAAAATGATGACATAGACCTTGGTAGTAATGCGACATTGTAGAGTAACCAAAGGGTCCATGGAATATAACGAAATGCCTCCCAAACTGTCACCGAACCCACGCCATGTTTCATTCTCGGCAACACTCTGCATCATAAGCTTGGGACCGTTTACGCCAGACGTAAACTCGGTCATAAGCTGTAAACGGTGTGAAACGCGAATCAACCGACCAAGTGAATCTCTTCTGTTGTTCCACAGTGCATGTTTTATGGCTTCACCCCACGATTTCCTATTATGGGAACTTGCGTCACTAAGGTGCGTTTTTGGTACTCCAGCTCACCCTGAATTTCCTAAAAAGGCTCTGAGCACTATGGGACTCAACTGCTGTGGTCATAAGTCCCCTAGAACTTAGAACTACGTAAACCTAACTAACCTAAGGACATCACACACATCCATGCCCGAGGCAGGATTCGAACCTGCGACCGTAGCGGTCGTGCGGTTCCAGACTGTAGCGCCTTTAACCGCTCGGCCACTCCGGCCGGCTGAATTTCCTAGCTTATGGAGTTTCGTTCATGCTGTTTTGGTACTGACAGCGTTAGTGAGTGCAGAAGTCACTTCTGCAGTGACTTTTGCATCTATTATCCACTTATTTTTGTCACCGTCCTCTTCAGTGACCGTCTGTCACGATAACTAAACACACACGTATGTCCGCGTGTTACTTACGGGATGATGCTTTTCCGCTTTCCGAGTATTCAGTATAGATCTTCGGTACGGGGCCCCTTGAAATACCAAACACTTTGGCTAACTGGGTTACCATACAAGCACCAACTATTTACCCATGATCAAATTCACTTAGCTCAGACGTTATGCGCTCACAATCACACAGAACACTGTCCTAACCACGACTGACACGTTCAACGTGTAAGGATATTGCAAAGGCTCCGTTCGTGGCTAAATACAACAGCATAAACAGTAAGATTGTTAGCATCTGCATTTATGTTCAAGCATGCATTTCTCGTGGTGTTTCTACATTTTTGTTCAATCCCTGTATACTCTGTCCCTTCTGTATCTAAGATTACTGATATTTCTTTACGTAGGCTTTAGATACCTGTCGTAAATAAGCTGCAAAGGGTACCCTGTATGCTCTGCAACTCTCTTCCAACCACATTGTCGAAAGCCTCCTCAAAAAACTATGAAAGAAATATGCATCTTTAACGTAAGCTGTCATAGAATAAACTGCATCAGTCGTTGATCTTTCCCTTGTAAATCCGACCTTTTCGTCCACTAGTAAATATTCTGTTATTGTTTAGAGTCTTGTGTTTAAACTTCTTGCTGATGTTTATAGGCTGTGTCAAGCCAGCTTATCCCTTCGTTGTTTTCACACATATATTCTCTTGGTCATTTCTTGTATTTCGATGTTTCTTTTCCCTTTCTTCAAATTTCGTGGTACATCGTTTTCCCTCTAACACGTGTTTAAGTCCATTCTCAAGGTGAAATACGCCACTTCTGTACTTTGGCCAACAGTAGTCTATCAGTAGTTTCAAAGCCATTTCACAGTCTTGCAAAAAAGTTGAAGTCTTGCAACAACAGAGTAATAGTTGTTGTTGTTTTGTGGGAGGAGACCAGGCCGCGAGGTCATCGGTCTCATCGGTTTACGGAAGGATGGGGAAGTAAGTCGGCCGTGCCCATTAAAAGGAACCACCCCAGCATTTGCGTGGAGCGATTTGGGGAAATCACGGAAAACCTAAATCAGGATGGCCAGACGCGGGATTGACCCGTCGTCCTCCCCAATGCGAGTCCAGTGTGCTAGCCACTGCGCCACCTCACTCGGTCTTTCAACAACAGACCTGGATTTTATTATTCCAATAATATATTAAAATTTCATTCAACGGTAAAGACGAGTTGCAGTCCTTGGTAGAAAGTGGTGTATATGGGATCACTTGCAGGCAAAATGGAAAAGTGTATACTGGTCAGTCAGTCAGAGCTGTCGTGATTAGGCTGCGTGTTAAGGAAGAAAGATTTGACCTTTGTTCATCATATTTTAGCAGAAAACCAATCTAATGCGAAGTTTTTGTTAAAGAAAAGCAAAAAGATGACCATACTAGAAATAATGGATATCAATAAACACATAACACAAAAGGCCTCGCATTCGGGAGGACAACGGTTCAATCCCGCTTCCGGCCATCCTGATTTAGGTTTTCCGCGATTTCCCTAAATTGCTTCAGGCAAATGAAGGGATGGTTCCTTTCAAAGGGCAAGGCCGACTTCCGTCCCCGTCCTTCCCTCATCCGATGAGACCGATGACCGCGCAGTTTGGTCTCTTCCCCTCAAACAAAACGAACCAACCAACACAAAAGGCCAGCCCAGAATTAAATGATCACACTCAGTTTTCATTTTCCCCTGTCTTAAATTAAGTTTTCGTTACAAATATTAGATTCAGACTGTAAATACACTTCATTTCTCATCATTTGTTACTTGTATCGCCACATAAAATCTTTGTTTACCCCTTTATTTAGTTAATGTAATTATTGTAATATGTTCCTAACTAAACACTTTGTGGTTTTTGTGTCTTCTGTGCAAACAATATCTGTGTAAGTGGCACGTCATGTCTATCGGTGTTTGCGACATTCAGTTGTTATCTCAGGATAACCTAAGAGGCAGAAAGCCGGTCCGTGACCAAATAAATATAATTTTGCAGAACATTAGGAAGTATTTTCCTTTCTAATATTAAAATTCAGTCCTTCACAGTCGAGCGGAGTCGGTATAGTATCGGTGAAACAGTTTTGAAACGGGAACCTCATGTGTAGATCTAGACAGCTCGGCGTGTCGCCGACGGTTACGTGAGAGTGTGAAGCACAGCACTCCTGCTGCTGGCTGGTTGGTGGCCGGCAGCGGCGGCGGCGGCGGCGGCGGCGGCGGCGGCGCGACCCGCGGCGGAGGCGGGTAATGCGCGCGCGGCCGGCGCCAGATTACAGGCCCGGCGACGGCCCGCGGCTCCTACGTGACACCTGCCGACGCCGGGCCCGGCCGCAGCTCATCACAACCGAGGCGTCCCTCTGCCTGCCTCCGCTGGCCAGCTCCTCTCCGCTCTAGTCCTACTGGAAGGCCTCTGCGTTACTGAATGCCACAAACCACGCAGTTTCAATTACAAGACCTGTGTATGTAAATACCGAAACAAAACAAGCAATCTACCAACAACATGAAAGTCATGTCCAGCTTTTATTGTCGTTAGTCTTCTGAACGGCTTTCTCTGGCCAGTCACGAATTCCTCTCTTGCGCGTACGTCTTCATTTCAGACCACCAGTGCATCCAACTTTATCAGTTACTAGATTTTTACTCACTGCTTTGCCTGTGTATGCGTTTAACACCAATATCGAACATATCTTCTCCTCGTTCCCCCTCTCTATGTCCACCTCATCCTCCCACCTCTGTCTTTGACTCCTACTTCTCATCTCATTGTCCTTCCCTCCATCCCCTGTATCAGTCTAAATCTTCCTCCCCGCTCCATATACCCTCCCCTTCTCTCTCTTTTACCACCTCCTTCCTCTTCTTTTTCCGTGTGCCCACTACTCTATCTGCCTCATGCATCCCCTCAGCCCCTCTGTCCATTTCCTGCACCTTCTCGCTCTGTCCATCCTCTTCTCTGCCCGTCTCAACCTGTCCCCAGCCGTAATCTTTGGCATGTGTAGCCCCTGCAATCACTTCAATAAGTCTAACACTACTCTCAAAACACATCTGTCATGCAGGGCAGGATGACATCAGAGGAATGAAAATCATATATTTTCCCCTCAAAAGAAACATCTGTAGTAAGAATGAAAATCCATGGAGAAGGAATAAAAACTTCGAGGTTTGCCGACGACATTGTAATTCTGTCAGAGACAACAAAGGACCTGGAAGAGCAGCTGAACGGAGTGGACAATATCTTGAATGGAGGATACAAGATGAACATCAACAAAATAAAAACGAGGATAATGGAATGTAGTAGAATTAGATCAGGTGATGCTCAGGGTATTCGATTAGAAAATCAGACACTTAAAGTAATAAATGAGTTTTGTTATTTGGGGAGCAAAATAACTGATGATGGTCGAAGTAGAGAGGATATAAAATGTAGACTGGTAATGGCAAGGAAAGTGTTTCTGAAGAAGAGAAATTTGTTAACATCGAGTATAGATTTAAGTGTCAGGAAGTCGTTCTCAAAGTATTTGTATGGAGTGGAGCCGTGTATCGAAGTGAAACATGGACGACAAACAGTTTAGACAGGAAGAGAATAAAATCTTTCGAAATGTGGTGCTACAGAAGAATGCTGAAGATTAGATGGGTGGATCACGTAACTGATGAGGAGGTACTGAATAGAATTGGGGAGAAGAGGAAATTGTGGCACAACTGGACTAGAAGAAGGGATCAGTTGGTAGAACATGTTCTGAGGCATCAAGGGATCACCAATTTAGTACAGGAGGGCAGTGTGGAGGGTAAAAATCGTAGAGGGAGACCAAGGGATGACTACACTAAGCAGATTCAGAAGGCTGTAAGTTGCAGTTGGTACTTAAAGATGAAGAAGCTTGCACAGGATAGGGTAGCATGGAAAGCTGCATCAAACCAGTCTCAGGACTGAAGACCACAACAACAACAGACCGCTGACATACAGGCTGCCATAAAAAACAGGTCAATTAAGCAAGCCTAAACTAATCCAATATATCTGTCATGCAGGGAAGCCTACGACTAGGGGCCCAGACAACAGCCCGCATCTCGTGGTCGTGCGGTAGCGTTCTCGCTTCCCACGCCCGGGTTCCCGGGTTCGATTCTCGGCGGGGTCAGGGATTTTCTCTGCCTCGTGATGGCTGGGTGTTGTGTGATGTCCTTAGGTTAGTTAGGTTTAAGTAGTTCTAAGTTCTAGGGGACTTATGACCATAGATGTTAAGTCCCATAGTGCTCAGAGCCATTTGAACCATTTGAACCCAGACAACAGTTTATTGTTCCTGACATGAAAGTTGCCCTGCAGAGCAGGTTGATTTAGCAGGCCAATACTATTCGAGAGGAGGAGGAGACTAGTGTCGAATGTCCCGTCGACAGCGAGATCCTTAGAGGTGGAGCACAAGCTTAGATTAGGGAACGATGGAGAAGAATATTAGCTGTGCCCTTTTGAAGCAACTATCCAGGCAATTTAAGGAAATCGTAAAGAACTAAACTCTACAAGATAGGCCATGAAGGCTCAAAGGTACCGATCGGCCGCTGTGTCATTCTCAGCCCACAGCCATCACTGGATGCTGATATGGAGGGGCATGTGGTCAGCTTACCTCTCTCCAGGCTGTATGTCAATTTATGAGACTGGAGCCGATAGTACTTCCCACCAGTGCTCGGCAGACCAGATTGTCACCCATCCAAGTACTAACCAAGCCCAGCAGCCTTTAACTTCGTTGGGAAATTGTGTTATGACTGGGAAAATGGTGTTATGACTGTGGCAAGGTCCTTGGTTGTAAGATAATCACGGAAAACGTAAATCTGGATGGCTGGACAGGAGTTAGAACTGTCATCCTCCCGAATATTAATAGAGTGTGCTAACCACTGGAGTACCGTGTTCACTGCTGATTCTGTTCCCACACAAAATGTCTGCCATAAAGGGAAGGCACTGGGGGGAAAAATTTACCCGTATCTCCGAACTTATCTGAGCTAGGAGGCTATAAAATCCATAGTGTTAATACTTATGAGGCCCGCTGGTTCTGCACAAATTTTGGTTGAAATCGATTCAGGGGTTTTCGAGGAGATCTCGGATATAGACACATGCGCTCTTTTAAAAAAAACTTATGTGAATGCAGTTCGGTGACGTTGTCGACAACCACTGGTATTTCGACAGGAGCACACCCCGCCATTTTTAAGACATATCTGCAGCAAGTAACTGGTGTGCAAGGAAGTTTAAAACTTCGCTTTTGAGAGAAACTCTGGAAAGATAATACTCACACATACTGTAAACACTAGGGCCAACACAGACCAAAGATGACCAACGTAAGAAGTTATCTTTCGGGAGTTCCTCTGAAAACGTGGATTTTAAATTCCCTTATGCCGTGCCTACTTGCTTCATTTATGTCTTGAAATTGGCGGGTTGTTCTCCTGTCGAAAAGTCGCGGTTTTCGACGATTTGACCCTGTTGCAATCCTGTAAATTATTTGAACATTGTATATGACGGGAGACGTCGAACATGCACTCTGATTTATTTATACGACAGACTATTCGGAAATATTCCGATCTGTGTCTTTTACTATTGATTTTGCCCTCTGCAGCTCCCTTTAGTACCATTCAAGCTATTCTCCAGTGCCTCCAATGCCCTTCTTCTTAACTGTTTTCCACAAATTATTTTTCTCACCGACTCTGCAGAGAACCCATCTTTTCTTATTAATATACTTGATTTCCAGCATCTTTTTGTAGCATCAGTGACGAATATTCCGCTCCTCTTCTTCTTCGGCTTTTCCACAGTTGTGATTCATTTCCACACAGAGCCGTGCTCCAGGCGCACTTCTCTCAGAATTTATCTCTCAAATTGAGGCCTATATTTGAGATTACTTACTAGTCTCGGTCTAATTCCCCGTTTGCTTCATTCCTCATGAGTTATTTTATTTCCAACGTAGCACAATTTTTTCACTTTGTGTACTAGAGGGAACGAAATTTTGATGTTAATCGTTTTGTTAACATCATTTCTTCTGCTTTGTCTTACTCCCATCTTTCTTTGGTCCATTCTCAGTTCATATCATGTACAATGTCATAGTGAAGGACAAGACAGTGCTCTATTCAGGGCACGTGACGCAGCTAACTAATTCAGAATTTCGCCTTACTGGCTGTTTCCCCAACAGCGATCCAGTTGTCCGGGCAATGATCAGCCTTCACGATGTTTCGACGGCACCAAAGTATGCGACATTACTTGTCTTCGACATTTTTGTGGCATATGTACCCCAGGCCAACTGAGCAGGTGACTGACATGGCAGGGCTGTTCATCGTTGTCCGCTTTTTGCAGTCACGCTACACTACATCTGGTTATGGATAACACCAAAAATCTATCACAATATTTTGCTGCCTTCAACGTCTTTGCCACTACCCACTTCCATTACAGACTCCGCTACAGTTAAGTAGATTAATGTAAGCAACAGGTGCTATAATTATTCCTCACTTTCACAGAGTTTAGCACTATCAGTGAATCTTGTCAATGATATATTTTCACCTTAAATTTTAATCCTACTTTTAAAACTCTTTTATTTCCTTCACTGCTTCTTGCCTGTACACGGTGATCAATATATAGTTTTAATCTTAGCACTTCTCTACTGCTTTTCCTTTCTACATAATGATTTTTTGAAAATTTCAGACATCTTGCGCTATTTTTTATAGTCTAACACATTGTCTAAACCGACAAACCATGTGGAGATACCGCCTTTCATTGTAAGTCTTGCTTCCAATGTAAAGTGAAACGTCAGAACTATCCCTCTTCCTCCTTTATCAGTAAAAAAGCCTAACTGACTGTCGTCTAACGTCTCCTCAATTTTCTTTTCAATTCTTCTATACCGGAAGAGTCAATCACTTAAAGCTTGCACCCTTTTTATTTCGTAAACGGTTCAAATCGAAAAGATCGTCTTCCACACATGATTCCGAACAGAGAGGCACGTAACTTCGTTGTAGGGTATTGCTCTTAACTGTTTAACAGCCGATATGTTGAAGGAAGTATGATGTCGGTTTAAAAGAAATAATGTATATTTGAACGACATTCAGAAGCTCTAAAAAATATGAGTACAATGATAGAATCTTAGTGTTGGTGTTCAATCATTTCGCAAAAGTATCCGGCAAATATGATGACGTTGAAATGCAAGGCGGCCGGATTTGACTAGTGCGGTGCAAACACTGCCCAACGGGGCTCTAATTCCGGGTTCCATAGTTATGAGCAACAAGAGGATAAGCCTACACTACTAAGATATATTCAGGATTTTGTGGGTATTCTTCGGAAATCCAATGGTGCATCTTTAGTAGCATTGATTGTACACACTTATATAACAGTTGTATTTCAACTTCCTCCACAGATTATGCAGGGTCGTTATCTATGACTTCAACCTTGTTTGATCGTAAATCTTCTAAAGCGCTTTCCTACTACTACCTTAATACTAGACGCTTTATGTGTTCGAAAACGCCACGTCATCTTTTACGTCGCAAGATAGTTTCTCCCACCTGGTAGAGGTCCACAACGTACGCTTTGTACTCAGTCCTCTCGCATTTCATTTCACCCAGTGTTAAGCCAACATTTCTATACGATGAATCTGTTCTTCAAATTACCGTTTCCATTTCAATTGATTCCCGTTTTCCTTGCAACTATTTGGCTTACGAATACGCCCATCCCATAACTGACTCATTTTGTTGTATTCTTTACAACCCTATCATTTTAAAAAGTTGTTTTCTTCCCTCAAGCAATTGACATATTCGCTCTGTACCAAAGGTGTCTTAGCAGTTAGTTTACTTGTCCAAGCTACGTGGCCGTAGTTCGACACGAACTCTACAGCTTCACCCACAGTTTTAACACGCCGCTGGAGCCTTCGATGGGATGTTAACCTGTCTGCATCGACAGTTAAAGTTTCGGCTATGGGCTGGTATCGACTTCCACTGTCCAGAAACCAATTGGACTACAATGATCACGTACAGGCTATGACACCTTGGTGAAAAGCAAAAAGTAATGTTTCGAGACAAGTCCCACTTCAACCTCTTTTGCAATAATGATCTAAATACTTGTTAGAAGCTAAAGTGGAGGTCGCAGTTTAGCAGTGTTGTTGAACACTTCAGCGGTTGAATACCAAATGCGACTGTGTGGTGCTCCGTTGGATGAAACGAGGGAGCTCTACTCCAGTATCTCGAGAGCACTCTCTACACTGAAACGGGTCTATTACAACGGTTTCATACAGTGGGTGCATTACCTGCAGATGACTTTGTGGTGTCACCGCCAGACTCACACTTGCTAGGTGGTAGCCTTTAAATCGGCCGCGGTCCGTTAGTATACGTCGGACCCGCGTATCGCCACTGTCAGTGATTGCAGACCGAGCGCCGCCACACGGCAGGTCTAGAGATACGTCCTAGCACTCGCCCCAGTTGTACAGCCGACTTTGCTAGCGAAGCTACACTGACAAATACGCTCTCATTTGCCGAGACGATAGATAGCATAGCCTTCAGCTACGTCATTTGCTACGACCTAGCAAGGCGCCATTACCAGTTTATATTGAGATTGTTATTAATGTACCGTCAAGAGCGATGTACACCAATTATGGATTAAAGTTAAGTATTCCAGCAGCAACGTACCTTATTGGCTATATTAATTACATTGTCCTGTTCCAGACCTCACGCCAGTCTGCGTGAGCGTAAACGCGTGTATTTTGGCCTCCTCTAGCAACACGGTGTTTGCTATTCTGCCAACACATCAGACTTAACAGATTACTTGTGTATTATAGTAACATACCTTTGGAAGAGTTATGTCTCATTGTGCAGCTGGACTTAGTTTGAAACTTTCGCGGCTAACTGTATCACGTGCCACAATGTGATAGTTCTGCCAATTTGAGACGGTACGCCACAAGTTCTGAGGTACTTCTTTGCTTATCGCCGTCACCTTTCTTCTCCTAGTGCTCTGGCGCGGCCGGGTGTGCTCTCACACTGGCTGCGGTGGCATTGGCTGTGTAAGTAGGCTGTGTAGGTTTTCTTATTGGTAACGCCACGTAGCGCTCTGTATGAAAATTACTGGCTGTGCTGTGTGCAGTCTGTGGCTAGTTTGCATTGTTGTCTGCCATTGTAGTGTTGGGCAGCTGGATGTGAACAGCGTAGCGTTGCGCAGTTGGAGGTGAGCCGCCAGCAGTGGTGGATGTGGGGACAGAGATGGCGGAGTTTTGAAATTTGTAATACTGGATATCATGAACTGCTATGTATATTATGATTTTTCAACACTATTAAGGTAAATACATTGTTTTTCCTCTAAAAAAAACTTTTTTTCTCTAAAAAAAATTTTGTTTGTTTGTTCTCTAAAAAAAATTCTTATCTCTAAAAAAAATTCTTTTTAGAGAACAAACAATGTATTTACCTTAATAGTGTTGAAAAATCATAATATACATAGCAGTTCATAATATCCAGTATTACAAATTTCAAAACTCCGCCATCTCTGTCCCCACATCCACCACTGCTGGCGGCTCACCTCCAACTGCGCAACGCTGCCCAACACCACAATGGCAGACAACAATGCAAACTAGCCACAGACTGCACACAGCACAGCCAGTAATTTTCATACAGAGCGCTACGTGGCGTTACCAATAAGAAAACCTACACAGCCTACTTACAGCTGTTGTAATTACGCAAACAATCAGCATAATTTTTGGAGACAGGTATCCGGATTTCATGTTATGTCATATTTTTGAGTAGTCGTTTTTCGTTTGTTGTGTAATGCCAGGAAGAATTATTGAGCGCTTTATTCTGATCCAATCTGCCACCAAGAAACATAATGGAACAGTATAGACATGATTATCTACATTTATCCACTGCCGACTTTTATTGTAATTTTCATTGGTGCGTGTATGTTAGCTCTCTTTGCCTCTGTATAATTCGACTCGAGTTGTGTGAGAGACTTGATTCTTTCTGCAGTGCCCTCCTGCGTTGTGTTGAATGGGATCCAAGCCACCCGCTTGTCCAGGAAATTTCAGATGCTTGCGCCTCCTGTTGCTTCCTCATGGCCGCCAAGTGTGATAGTGAAGCCATCAGAGTCGAATTACTAAATGTTTTCCGTCCCCTTAAAATACAAAAAGATAAAGCAAATTAACTTCTACTGTGAATTTTGGTGTCACAATTGCCTCCATTAAGTGGAAGATACGTCTGGAGTAGCCAGTGATGTGTTCCGCTTCGAAATGAGACCCACCGACCAGCGAAGACTTCGCCGGAGACGTGCCGGACAGCGGTGGGGTGCACTACGACTGTCGCGTGCTATACGGCCCCGCAAAACAAGAGTGAAGCTTTGGGGTGCCGTTGCTTTCCCGTTTCTTTTTATATCTGGGCCTCTTCGGTTGTCATCTGCGGAAACCTTGCAGCACAGCGGTACTTTGAAGACGTTCTAGTCGTGTTTTGCAGCCACTCATGTCAAGCAGTTCTGTGCTTCCATTTCAGCAAGATAATGTCCGGACGCACATGGCGAAAGTTTTTACTGCTTGCTTGGTGTTGCCAAACTATACTTTGGACAGCCAGATCGCTGGATCTCTCCCCAACTAATGACGTTTGGAGCATTGCGTGCAGGGCCCTCCAACCATTTCTGGATTTTGGCAGTATAACGCGCAAATTGGACAGAATTTGGTACGATATCCCTCAGGAGCACATCCAACAACTCTGTCAATTAAAGCTAAGCCTAATAACTACTTGCATAAGGGCCAGCGGTAGACCAACGCGTTATCGACTTGCTCAATTTGTAAAACATCTTTCTCTTGAATAAATCATCGTCGGCCGTTGCGGCCGAGCGGTTCTAGGCGCTTCAGTCTGGAACCGCGCGACCGCTACGATCGCAGGTTCGAATCCTGCCTCGGGCATGCAGGTGTGTCATGTCCTTAGGTTAGTTAGGTTTAAGTGGTTCTAAGTTCTAGGGGACTAATGACCTCAGATTTTAAGTCCCATAGTGTTCAGAGACAGTTTTGAATAAATCATCTAATTTTTCTGGAACTGTAATCATTTATTTCCTGCGTACTCGTATATACATCACATTTACAGTTTTCCGTCCCATTCTGATAATTCCTTCGTGGTGTATCACTTTTATTCTCTCAGAATGTAATTTCCCCTGATTTGTTCAAAATCCGAATTAAAAGATTTGGCGTGTTTTTGCAAACTCGTAGCCGCCCATAGGCTTAGGACACACTCTCTGATGGGCTCATTATAGATGTGCGGATAATAGGTCTACTGAAGAATCTCTTTACTCTCGTTGTGCACGTGATATCGCTGCGTGAATTTGTTCCTGTGATTTTTCCTCCTCAATTCTTGTATCGATGGGCCATGTATATTTACAGCTATCTGGAGCAAAGGCTATCTGGTTTGTGGTACGTTCCATCTCAATTGCAAGTGACATCTATAGGAGCCGTATTCCTTTGTACCGTCGATCTATTGTCCAGTTCGTGCAAGTATACATCGTATGCATAATCGAAGTTATTAAAGACGAAGTTCAGTGTTTGCAAAACTTCTTTTAATTGTGATGTCATGTGAAATATTATACTATTCCTGGGGGGCGTCTGCTCACTTGTTAATGACAACTCTTCAGGAATTGAAATTTGTTGTCAGTAAAATACGCCAATGCTATGGAAGTCACTTGCTTAAGCCATATGTTTCTACCGGTAAATGTAAAGCTATGTTAACCACTCGTGATTTCCCTGTGTTATCATTTGTGTACCCTCGCAGTAAATAGGAGTGTTGCAGGCATGGTGCGTAAAAGTTTGGTCATAGCTAAATTTCATTAGGGACAGCAAACATGATAAGGTTGATGAGAGAAAGGTAATAAGAATGCTCAGTCATAGGCATGGCTTTCATCGAATCAGGCAGAGAGTGAGCAAAAGCAAGATTGTTAATTTTCACCTGGTACGGAGATACAGCTTTCAACTGAGGGTTCCTGTCAAAATTTTAAATCGTGCTTGAAACATTCATCTGGCGATCCCTGCCTGGGATTGCTTCATGTGATAAGCCACGTTTAGGAACCTTTCAATGTCGGGAATGTTCTAGTAGCTGAGACATTGCCAGAAGGGCATATTGGTTGGGAGAAGGTAAGGTAAGGATTGTTCTACCACCTTATTTGAAATAGTTTTCTTCCTCGATACCCATTTGTCGTTCCATGTGGTGTACAACATCTGTTGAAAAAGTTCCGAGACTAATCCTATTACTGGCATATAAGTAGAATTAATGCAGTAACTACGGTGGCTGCATGAATTAACAACCAGTCAGTTGTGAGCAGGCAGCGTTAAGTAGTATAAACGCATCTCTAGTGTGTCAACGTTGTTGGCTCACAAATCGTAATGGAGTAACATCTCTAAATTACCATCTGTTGAAGACATTCTCCATACTTTTTGAACAAGGGAAAAGTTTATGCAAAGTTGGTACCGCACGCCTGTAGCGACATGAATGAAATGCAAAATTCGGAAGATTCTTTTCTGAAAAAAATCATCGCAGATGACGAGACATGATGTTATAAATGCAAACCTATCAGAAAACGGCAAAGTGCAGAAATTCACATTAAGGGTAAAGACTCTGATGACATAAAAGGCATTGAAGCCAATGTGAAGTGCAAGTTGAACAGCATCTCGAAGGAGGACTTTTTTGACAGTTTCACACAATAGTATTAACGTTCTGTGCATTCTGCTCAAATGAATGGTGACTATGTAAAAAAAAACTGAAGCATTAAAATAATTTCATAACGTTTCTCAATTTTGTATTAATCCAGTCTCAGATTTCCTTTTTAGATGAGTGGGTATATGCGGGAGGTGGATAAAAATATGGAAATACAGCGCTAAATGCATGCTTCATCATAAATTTAGATGCTGGCCAAGACTTCAGGTTACGTTGTTGTATTTGCCCGCGAATGGCACTTGTGCAATGTACTCAATATGTCGCATGTGTCAGTCGTGATCCGAACGGTGTTTTGTCAAGTTGTGAATCCATTATGTGGGACCTAAGTAAATTCAACGTGGGCAAATTGTTGGTATATGGTGGATGCTTCCTTAACTAAGGTAGGCGAAATGTTTGGTGTTCCAACAGGGTCCTTATCGAAGATTTATTCCGCATATGGGGAAAGCGGACAAACATAATTCGCTAAATCACAACGCGGATGAAAGTGTGTGTTGAGTGGTCCTGACAGATTGTCATTGAAAAGGATTGTGACGAAAAAAAGATGGCGACAGCTGCAATAGTCATTATGAAAATGCATGCCGCGCTCGCGAACTCTAGCAGCACCTAAATAATACGAAGCGTGCTCCATACGCAGGGTACTGCAGGACGTGCTGAAATTCCAAAACCACATTCCAAAACCACACATCAGTGATACAAAGGCCTCAAACGGGAAAACATGTTGCCAAAGCCGTAAAAACTTGACCATCGAGGAATGGAAGAAACTCATTTGGTCGGATGAGTCTTGTTTCATACTTTCTTCAACTTCTGGACGAGTTTGTTTCTAGCGGACGATGTCGCAAGCCTACAATGCTTGCTGTCAAAAGTCATACTTCGCGGTAGTTTGGTGATGATATGGACAGCCGTATAGTGATATTCCATGGGTCCCATGATTACTCTGTAAGGTTGTTTTACTACCAAGGATTATGAACAATTTGGCTGATAAGGTCCATCCCGTGATACAGCGTTTGTTTCCTATTGGTGATGCTGTATTCCAGGACGAGAGCGCCCCTGTTCATATAGATCGCATTGTCCAGGATTGGTTTTGATAGCACGAGGATGAATTATTTCATGTGGCGTGGCCACTAGAGTCACCAGATCTGAGAACATTGAGCCTTTCTGTCCACCCCCATCATCATTAGCTGAACTTGCCGCTATTTTACAGGGAGAATGAAATTCGACTCCATTGAAAACCATGTAGAAAAATCATGCAGAACCCGTATTTTCCATTCCGAGACGACTGGAAGATGTTTTCAATGTTTTCCTGCACGGCATCAGGCATGGTAACGTGTTGTGATTTTGTGTTCCCATATTTTCGGCCGCCCCCTGTAAGTTGGGCCTCTCTGTTGATTTTAGGTGACATTAATGGGTGTCTGTTCTGTCTGGTGTGAAGTTTATGATGTATGGCGAAGAGAGAATTTGAAACCTGGTGCCAGTGCATTTTTCAGTATCACGAACAGAACCACGACGAGTAACACTCCATCTTTCAGACAGGTCTCACTGCAAGAGACATTTCGGAGAGGTTTGTAATTTAATCCAGAACGTTGGCGTTCAGTCTGGTGAACAAGAATGTCAGGCCATAACAATCACGCTAATAACAGTGGTGAAAATTTCTTCCGTCACAACAAGTTACCGCTGAGCCGTACGCCACAGAAAAGGCGTGTGTTAGTGACCTCTGCTACCGAGTCGGCTTGTCTGCTCACAATAAATATCATTTTTCAGCAGGACAATGCTCAGTCATATATGGCGACGAAGGTGAAGCACCTTCTTCGACGACCAACGGGCTGCAGAACCATATTGTGTACCTTAAGCTCGAAATTCAGGAAATACCTCTTGTGTGAAACACAATTTGCTCTATTCGCGTAGCCGGCCGCTGTGGCCAAGTGGTTCTAGGCGCTTCAGTCTGGAACCACGAGAACACTACGCTTCAGTCTGGAACCACGAGAACACTACTGTCGCAGGTTCGAATCCTGCCTCGGGCATGGATGTGTGTGATGTCCTTACGTTAGTTAGGTTTAAGTAGTTCTGAGTTCTAGGGTACTGATGACCTGAGATGTTAAGTCCTATAGTGCTCAGAGCCATTCGAACCATCTGTATTCGCACACAACATCCAACATACAGTAAACGCAGGTGAATGATAGATTCTATCTTCCCAGCTTTCCTTGAGCTGTTCCGTGAAATTCGACAAAAAATTAACAGTGGCTGCTGCTACACTCTGACGAAGAGTTTAGCGACCAGTTATTTCTGAGCCACGTTCTTTTGATGACGTGTTAACTGAAAATTGACGACAGGTACATTTGCATCACATACACTGTGTAAACCTAGCGCAATGAGTAATGGAGGATACTTTGGAGCGATATTAACAATTTTCTGCTCTATTACGCACACGTGCTTACATGTCAGGACTCATGAACTTTAAATTACGACATTCACGTAATTCATCAGTCGGTAGGAACATTGAAGAACTGCTCTACTAACATTATGAAGATATAGCGCTGGAACGGTTGAATAGAGTGCAAAATATCTCGAAGAATCTAGGACTTGTTTTTAACACTTTACTCACTTACTCTTCCCCTACATACAAGATACGGCGTAGAAGCGCACATCCTTCAGAATTTCTTTCAGCGTAATCATGATACATAGGTGGCAGGAGAAGAAGCAACCCCTATTCGTTAGCATTTTAACAACAGTTACTCAAAAGCTTGTTTACTCGCCTCTGGACGCTGGACGACGACTTTAAGCTGTTTTGCTGAGCACATACAGCGCGCCCTAATTGTCTTAAGATGCGTGCTCTGAATGATTTAATATACCGTACTCAGGGTCTTCCGTACTAGTCGGGGCAAGTGGAGTTAAATCTTTCACGTTTTTAACATTAAACGTTTATATGACTGGTTTATGTACCAAAGTGGCGAAGAACTTCCATTTTAATCACAATCACTGGTATCTTACGATAACTTGAAACTCAGTACCTTAGTTACTCTGTTTCTCTATTATTTACGATAGATTGCTTTCAGCCAGCCATTGTTCTTCCCACTTGTCATTAAAGATGTCTTTCGCTTGAAAGGTCTATGCCGAAAATATCCTACCATATGTAACAGATTTTCAAGTCTTATGTAACGTCCGTCAAAAGTAACATCTCGTACATTTATTCGTGCTGTAAACTACAATGTCACAGCTGGCATCACTTTCCCGACCTTCATGTTGAGGAGAAAGGTGGTAATCTGCAATTATATCTTCTTACCTTTCAGGCTTGAACTTATAATCGAATTTTACTTTTAATTTTTCCTTCTTATTTTTTGTTTTACTGATATATAGACCACTTACTCCATCTTTGTACTTGAACATTACCTTTTTCGGAACTAGCAGTGCTGTTCTCTATTTTGTATGTGCAATGTAACAGAATTTCTCTTCATCTGTAAATATCGCAACACTGTTCTAAAAGTTTTCTTCCATTACAAGATAAAGTGGTAAATATCTTAGAACACCGGTATCAGTCGGTATGGGTACATCTGTAAACGTTTCCAATGCACCTGGCGCACGGTCACCCTCGAGTTTTGCAGCTTCTGAACGCCCTCCGAACAGATTTCTCCTGCGAACGTTGAAAAGCCAACCGTACCAGTTCTGTGACGGTTCACTTGTTTCAGATCATCCAGTACGATGCTTCCCGCCAACTCTTCCTGTCTGCATAAAATTCCTGTGCCACCGGCATATCAAAGTCCGCGACGGTGGGTGCTTGATATGCCGTATCTGGAAGTTCCTTTGCATTTCCGCACCCGGCTTGGTCTGAATAAACCAATCCATACACTAAATCTTTCCTTGAACCGTTGTCATTAAGCTTCACCCACAACAACCTGTAACACACATAAACATAAGTTTGTGAGTTTCTCTGTCGCATAAGCCAAACATGGTGTGAATATGTTAGTTAATTTGGGTGCTTCTGTATACTGAAGTTGTGGCGTACTTTCTAAGATACTCTGTGTATAGGAGCTAATACACAGTGTAATAAAAATGAAAAAAGAACAAAACATAAGTTTTTGGTCTGTTACAAGACTGTTTAAAAACTAAATGTTTATAAACATTTACTTTTATTGAAAATTATCTTACTAACTAGGTATTCTACTGGAGAATTTTCAGATCAAGAAAGTAGTTACTAATACAATTTATTCCTCATGACTCCTAATATTTGTGATGAATTACTTCGGGTCACAGATGGTAGTGATTGAGAGAACTCCGATCGCACAACCGTATGTCGCTGACACTTGCGTCCTCTTGTGTTACCTCTCATGCAACAGGACTATCCTCAGCCATACATGTCAAATGTGTCTGCGAATTGCCCATGCGTGTTGAGGTACTCCCTTGACGAGCAAGATCCCAACATTGTACACAATACAAAATAAGTTGGACCAGTTGGAATATCAACTCCGTCCCAGTAATATCCAGGACTTGTTACAGCAGTTGTGAGACAGATCCGATCAAGGAAGGATGCAACAGCTTTCTGATGCCCTTCCCAATCAAATAAGTGCATTAACCTAGGCCACATGGGCTCCAACGTCACACAGGTAAGTAGGTTCATAAAACTGAACTCCGTCCGAACAGGCCTCGGAACACACGACGGTATCGACCGATAGGCGTCACTGGATGCGAATATGGAGGGGCGCGTGGTCAGCACACGGCCGTTGTCAGTTTTCGAGACCGAGGCCGCTAGTTTTCAGTCATGACCTCACTAGGACTGAGAGCACCTCTCTTGCCAGCAGCGCTCGGCAGACTCGTTGGAATAAATTCACAAAACCCTCAACCCGTGTTCATTCCATTTCCAGCTTGCCTCAGGATAGGCTAAAGAGGATATAGCAAAATAATGTGGACACCTCTACTTACTTGCGTTTGTTAATGAACGGTTTCACCCCCATTTGCCCATAATACAGCTGCGATTCTTCTTAGAATATTGGCATGTAATGAATGTATAGTCTCCAGTGGAATGTTGTGCCAGTCTTCGATCAGATCGTCTTCTAACTCTTGTAGTGACCACGGAGGCGGATATCTGCTCCGGAGTCTACGCTCCAATACAGCCCACAAGGGTTCGATAATGTTCAATTCCAGGGACTATGCTGGCCAAGGAAGATGCTGCAACTCAGTTGCACGCTCCTCCTACCACGATTGTACTGTCATGGCTGTGTGAATGGGTGCATTGTCGTCCTGAAGTATGGCATCATTATTGACGAACAACATTTGAATCATGGGGTGCACCTGATCACCTAAAATGTTCACATAACATTTGGCTGTAGCATGGCCTTTGAGAGTAATGATGAGACTAGTAGAATACCATAATATGGCTGGCCATACCATCACATTTCTACCTCCATGCTTAACCGTTGGAATCAAGCAATCAGGATTATAGACTTCTTTTGGCGTTTTCCAGACGTAAACCCTGCCCGATGTTAGAAAGAATTGTAAGTAGGCTGTTTAGGTTGTTATATTGGTAACGCCACGTAGCGCTCTGTAAAGATCTATGGAATGAAGTTTTGGGTTGGACTGCAGTACCAAATGTTGCACTGAAAACAAACCCTGTCCTTTCCTTTTGTGTTATCCCACTATGTGTTTGTGTACCCTTGTGTATTTGTTTTCTTCCTGTCTCTGTGTAGTTTCATAGAATTTTTTCTTCTTCTAATACTAAGCTACATTCACTATGATGAGGAATACTGTTATCCTCAAATATAATTGGCATTAATAATATGTTATTTACCTTGTAAATATGCTTAGACATTATTTATTCTGTTTTGTTTTAATGCTCATGTGTGAAGGTGATGATTCAAAAGTTATTCTGATCTTTTATGTATTTACTCATGTCATAATTCCTGTAACACTGATGTATATGTTATTTCTATTCTTTTGTAAAGCCTGTATTATTACAAATGTTATCTGTATTGTTATGTTTTTAATGATATATTTTGTACCTTTGTAATTGTATTCTCATGTTATAATATTGTAATTGACACCAGTTCATCAAATTAAGTAACTTGTAAGTTACATTTCACTGCGCACATTTCTGTTGGTTATAGTATATGGACAATATGTGAGAAATAGGGATTGTTGGTGTTTGCACGTGTGTTAATAATTCAGCAAGGGACTGGATAACAGCATTGCAGGTTCTAAGGACAATTCCAAAAACTTTGTGTGTGCACAAGTGGTGGTTATGGACTTGCTATATTCTCCGCAAGACTCTTCGATGGTGATTGTGCACCTGCACAGTCGCAACAGATGGCTGCTGGCCATCTCTACAAGGACTACAGTGGGTCCGCACCTTTCATGACCCACCAATACCATTATTTCTACAAGGACTGCCGTGGGTCAGCACCTTTGATGACCCACCAATACCATTATTTCTACAAGGACTGCAGTGGGTCTGCACCTCTGGTGGCCCACCAATACCATACTCTCTACCAGGACAACAGTGGGTCTGCTCTGTGATGACCTACCTACCAATATTCATCAACTTCGACTGACTCTGCGGTGGGTTTGCTCTGTTGTGGCCCATTACCTGTCTGCATGTCAAGAGTCAGCACTGTCTTTCCGTTGGAAGGACAACACTACTTCTTCAAGACTGCATGGAAATCCACTACTTCTGTGTGCAATTTCTTTTACTAATGAGACTTTGTGAAAATAAACTGTAATTACTATTATGATGAATGATCAGGACTATCTTTATGGACTGTGAGAAAATTTTAGCTTTTGACCAACATTGTATAAATAAGTGTGTGCATTTGATTTCTTTGTTATTGTAATTACGATTATGAAAACTTTTAACAAACATGTATTGCCCAGTGCCCAAAACAATTTGTAAAATTTTTTGTGGGGAGCATGGGGGCTATGTAAGTAGGCTGTTTAGGTTGTTATATTGGTAACGCCACGTAGCGCTCTGTATGTAAATCACTGGTTGTGCTGTGTGCAGTCTGTGGCTAGTTTGCATTGTTGTCTGCCATTGTAGTGTTGGGCAGCTGGATGTGAACAGCGCGTAGCGTTGCACAGTTGAAGGTGAGCCGCCAGCAGTGGTGGATGTGGGGAGAGAAATGGCGGAGTTTTGAAATGTGTAAAAATGGATGTCATAAACTGCTATGTATATTATGCTTTTTCAACACTATTAAGGTAAATGCATTGTTTGTTCTCTATTAACATCTTTCAATTGCTAACTATACCTACCAGTAGTTAGTGCCTTCCGTAGTTTGAATCTTTTATTTAGCTGGCAGTAGTGGCGCTCGCTGTATTGCAGTAGTTCGAGTAACCAAGATTTTTGTGAGATAAGTGATTTGTGAAAGGTACAGGTTAATGTGAGTCAGGGCCATTCCTTTGTAGGGATTTCTGAAAGTCAGATTGCGTTGCGCTAAAAAATATTGTGTGTCAGTTTAAGCACAGTCATGTATAATTGTTCAAAGGGTACGTTTCAGAATGAAAACGGTGACTCGTTGGACCATTCGACATGTTTCCACTGATCAGCCGTCCAGGATTTATGCTCCTGAGACCGTGTTTTACGCTTCTTTACGTTGATTATCATCACTAATGCTTTCGGTATAGCATCTCGTCCATGAATATCCACTTTATGGAGTTCTTGGCGGACGGTGTCGATAGATACATAGTCTCGAATATGGCTATTGAGCTCTGCAATGAATTTAGCCGCAGTAGTTTCGTGTTGCTGTGACACAATTTCAGTGAGCGTACGACAATCTCTGTCATTTAGTTTTGGTTTGCGCCCACAATTACGTTTACACGCTGATGTCTTTCCATGTTTTGTGTGGTCTGTCATGCCTGTTAAAGCACTTGATCTTCAAACATTCAGTAAGTGGGCTGTCTCGGTTGCTCCAGCTAAACGGGTCACCACGATCTGCTCTCTTTGGAACTCGGTTAGGTCTTTCATTGCCCGCCGACTTCCGAAGTGTGCACCACTCGCAACATCCTGCACTGATTCCTGGTCCGCACTGGACATGCGCACTCCAGCACGATACGCGCCTTACTTGCATTGTTGACCTTCAAACACAACCACCCCATTATTACCACTGTTCACATTATTTTGCCTATCCCCTATACAACGGGTTTATGATGACACCCTTGCCAGCAGAATCAGTACATACATCCAAGCCAGAGCAACGTCAGATAATTGGGCTCATACTGCTACATTATTTACAAATTTGACTGGACATTGTAATCACTGAAATAACATCACACAGCCTTTCAGTCGGTGTTCATTCTGTTTGCTTCTCCTCTTCTGGATAGTTCACTATTTTCGTGCCCCAGTACATTTACCGAGACATTGCTTGATAATGCCTAGGTTAATAGCTAAATACTAAAAAAAGTAGTTATTTCAAATTAAAATAGCATACGCAGAAAAATGATGTCCCTCAATACAGTATCCAATAAATTTTGAAATCTTCGAGTTGATTTCCCTTATGAGCTGGGATGCACAACAAGGAAGTTGGACGTCAAATTTAAACATTTAAACCAAAAACGACAAAATCTGAATCTAAATACAGCATTTAGTCTCAGATGGGAGACTACCTGGAGCTGAGAACCAGTTGTGCTAGAATTACAGTTCGGTTTTTAAACAAAGAGATTCAGCCCAGCCGAAAGATGCCCTTTGATCGAACCTCCGCGCTGCTCAACTCTACGCCGCCACCCACGTGATTTACTGGCGCTTTCGGTGTAGCGACGTAGTTTGCGACAGTCGTTACTCGTCAGCACTACTGACGCTGTGAACTTTTCGGCACCTTTAAGTCACCACAGTCATACAGCGGTCGCGAAAGCTTTTTCGCGGGAAAAGCGAGAATAGAAGCCACAAGAATTTTTTTGTCTACCTCCTCCCTCTCTTTTTTTTATGTCAGCTTTCACGTCTTTGTTTCCCTGATTACGGAGTGCGGAACCGAGTGCCAAAATTGCGGAGCGCGGAGCACGACCCGGAAACCTTTTGGGCTGTAGCGCGCCGCTGTTACGGTGCGTTGACACGTGTGCACCGCCCGCGCGCCTCGTGAGCGCAATCTGGCGGCATTACTGTTTTCAAATCCCGCTTTCTCGAAAGGCAGCGGCGGCGGCGGCGGCGGCGGCGGCGGCGGTGGCGGCGGTGGCGGCGGCGGTGGCGGTGGCGAGAATCTCATTAAAACCGGCGTCTGCGGCTTTCTTCCCCGACCGCCATCTCTGCGGCAGCTTCCTCCCCACATGTGGCGGGTGCGGTGGAGGCGGCGGGACGTGTCTGCTTTTTGTTTCTCGAGTTAATAAACACACCAGGCGTAATACCGCGTTTTAAAGGAGGACGTAATGGGAAAGGCGCGGTTTCAATGGATGTGAAATGAAGGTTTGTGAAAAATCGTGATTGTCGTTGATTGCGTTCTCTGGCTGGCGTCGTCCCCCTTGCCTCCCCCTATCTCCCTCCATCTCGCGCTCTACCCGGACGGAAGCGGCGTGAATGCCCACGTGCGGCCGAGATTGAGTTGGTGCCGACTGGCTTCCTTTTGTTGCGGGCGGGGTGCTAAGAGAGCATTATCTGCGGCCGCGTCCGTGACACACGGCCGCCGGAGACTTACGGCGTCGCCACCAGGAATCAGGAGGAAACAACTCCAAAACCAGAATCTGTTTTACATCGAAAATTCTGGTTCGTGGATAGATGTTTCCAGTTTCTATTTGGGCTTGATACTTGTATGTAAAATGCAGCTTCCGACGATTTCCTAAGCCACCGTGCCAGTGGTTATTTCTATTCCATCTACTCAACATTGGCATGTGATCTGCAGAGTGAATGAAACGGTATTGACAGAGGAGGTACTGTTCATACGGAGGTTTAATTTTCAGTAAAGGTGTACTGACGAGCTCAATGTAGAAGTTGCCAAGATCGCACCACAACCTGAGTTGTTTGAGACATTCATCAAATGCGTCCACAGTGTTTCAAGAAGAATCATTGGAAGACGTTCTAGAATAACTCATGTACCAGGACCGACTGACGATAGCAAAAAACTGATGGCCAGTACAAAGATCTTTTTGAGACAAATCCATTTACTGATGACACTCTCCAGGCTGGTGAGGCACTCTTGTACCATATCTCAGCGAATTGTATAGCTAATTGGACCACGCTGGTATAGAATCTGGTCGTGAAAGTAAATAGCAGGCGGGCCAGGGATCTGAAAAACCTTAGCAGTGACCAGAAGACATATAAAGTACACAGGAGTATCCAGAATGAGATTTTCACTCTGCAGCGAAGTGTGCGCTGATATGAAACTTCCTGGCGGATTAAAACTGTGTGCCGGACCGCGACTCGAACTGGGGACCTTTGCCTTTAGCGGGCAAATGCTCTACCATTTGAGCTACCCAAGCACGACTCACCCCCCGTCCTCACAGCTTTACTTCTGCCAGTACCTCGTCACCTACCTTCCAAACTTTACAAACCTCTCCTGCCAACCTTGCAGAACTAGCACTCCTGAAAGAAAGGATATTGCGGAGACGTGGCTTAGCCACAGCCTAGGGGATGTTTCCAGAATGAGATTTTCACTCTGCAGTGGAGTATGCGTGATATGAAACTTCCTGGCGGGTTAAAACTGTGTGCCGGACCGAGACTCGAACTCAGGACCTTTGCCTTTCGCGGTCGTGTTCTACCATCTGAGCTACCCAAGCACGACTCGCGCTCTGTCCTCACAGCTTTACTTCTGCCATTACCTCGTATCCTACCTTCCAAACTTTACAGAAGCTCTCCTGCGAACCTTGCATAACTAGCACTCCTATAAGAAAGGATTTTGCGGAGCTGTGAGGACGGGGCGTGAGTCGTGCTTGAGTAGCTCAGATGGTAGAGCACTTGCCCGCGAAAGGCAAAGGTCCCGAGTTCGAGTCACGGTCCAGCACATAGTTTTAATCTGCCAGGAAGTTCCATACACAGGAGTAATTGGAGAAAACCCCAGGATGTGAAAAAAATCACCAGCGAAAGCTCTTCTCCTTGAATGATCTGTAATCCACCGCCTCCACAATGAAACTGAATAAAGCTTCTACTATCGACGACCTCGGAGCAGAACAGATCGAGAAGTCTATTCGTCCAAAGGCCATAACTGATTTAAGTTGATGGATGAATGCTCTGGAAAATCATTCACAGGACAGAGGACGGTTTCGAACGGGGTAAGATAACGAACCGCCTTTTTTACCTTAAAAGCTGCCTACGACAGGTGCTGAAGAAATTTGCAAGCTCAATGGAAATTGCAGACTAACATCCCTCAAAGACACTCTCCTGCAAAATGTACAGTTTGCTCGCTCCTGCGCTTTTTAACATTTACACTAACGGTCAGCCCATTGCAGAACACTCCAGGCATTTATCTATGCTGACGATACTGCCCGAAGGAAGACATTTGAAGAGGTAGAAAAAAGCTGACTTCATCACTGGATACGTTTGGCATTTGCTTTGTGGTCAATCATCTAAAACCATATCCCAGGAAGACTCGGGTGTGTGCATTTCACTTACGGAATACAGAAGTTCGGTGCGGATAGGACGTCACATGGAAAGGCAAACAACTCTGACATTTTCCAACACCTGTATGTCGAGATGCTACTCTTAACCGTATAGTGACCTTCAAAAATCTTTGCCATAACACTTGGCTGGAGATCACTGCAAGGGCCAACGTTTTGAGGAAGCTCACAGCTACCAACTTGGAAGCTGGTTCTCATGTGCTGAGACCTTCTGCTCTTGCTTTCTGTGTCAGCTGCAAAGCAGATCGTACCTGACTGTATGGCATCTACTGACTCAGCACTGCATTCTTTGAGACTGTCAGAATCCTGTATGGTACACGATCGTTGCAATAGCCCTCTCCCCATCGCACACCCTCCACTGTCAGAAGGGCCTTCGCTGCCGATGTGGAGAGGGTAAAAGTAAATCTGTACGTTCCGTCATCCACTGTTTGATCATCAGCCTGTAGTCTCTCGACTGAATTCTAGAAATTGGGTCATCGCTAGGAAACAACCACTAAAGAAGTGTAACCACCCCACCGGGTGGAAGAGTAAGGTGTCGCCAGATACCATTGCAGAGTTAGACAAGGAAACGATCTTCCCCACCCTGTTTGGAGATGACTCGGCCGTCTTATAGCGGACTACGTCCGTTGCAACACCAATATGCAAAAATGGGGTACTCTTCCAGTCGACGAAGAGTGTCCTGCGAATGCGGAACAACGCAGGCTCTGGGCTTCTTGCTCACACAGCGTCTACTGGAACTAACTTGCACAACACAGGGCTTGATTGAGGTAAATTACAATGCTATTGGAGTTGCTGAGTTCTGGAAACACTGACCGAACACGGAAATGAATGATCTGTAATGAAAAATAAAAGAAAAAAAGAACAGAAAAAGAAACACAGAAACAGCGCGATCAGGCCCTGAAAACCATGCGATACTCGATGGAGCGCCGCGTGATCCTCAGTCATGTGGAGTGGGCAGGCTTGGAGTTAACACACCGCACTCCCCGGCGGTTGCATCGTTTCGACCGTGGAGCCGCTGCCTCTCAGTAAGATAGCTCCTCAAGTGGCAACACGAGGCTGAGTGCAGCCACGTCCAGTCTTTCCGCCAAGGAAAGTACCGGGAATCGAACTCGAGTCCCCCAAATGAGGATCTGTCGCGTTGACTCGTAGGTTGTAGAGGCGGATCATGAGCGATTTGTATGCAGGTTTATTCAGTTGTCCGAATTATTTTGTGAAGTGGAGACATAACTTAATCACGGAACTTGAAAGTTTTATGTATGTTGCCAGTTGTATGCTGAAACTGTAACTGAATTTCTCGCTGACAATCTGAAAATTGACCTCTAACTTCCAATTACACATACTGATCTAGAATCGGCGCAGCTACCCTACTTTTGAACACGAACTTATTCATGCAAGTTAAGTTTTAGGAATTCGATTTTAGTTAATCTGAAATGCAGATAACTGTCTGTAAATTTGATTGCATAAAAGAATCATTCACAAGAATACTCAAAATAACTAACTGTCACGTAATTAAAATGTGCTCTGTTACAAAAAATGCATCTATTCAATGTCCAAGAAATTTCACTGACTGGAAACTGTTACAAATATTCTATCAAAATATTCGCTTCGGCCCTACAACAATTTTTTACGTCGGACAGATAAATTGCCTCTGCTCGGGCGACACTGCAAATATGATGATCTGAAATAAATCACTGCACAGCAGTTTTTCTATTCATTCTTATTTCTTTTAAATCGCTGCTTTACCACATTACTTTCTGATTCTCTTTTCAAAATTATTAATTACTTTTCACACAATACTACAATGTGCGACAATGCTAATTTTACCAAACACATTTTTGGTTGAACAGTGAGGATACGCTTTGTGAAATACTTACAAGTGAAAAAAATGAAGTACTTTAAAATTATATTTGTTTCATTTAATAAACAAAAGTAAACTCAAATTAATATGAACAATCAGCACTGTCTTTCTTGCATTATCATACACCATAATTTCTGCTTCTACAAATTATTTCGACCACCAAATTTGTCTTGGATTTCCAATTTAATGTCAATTAACTAATCCAAATGGGAAAGGCTAATTAGAATACTGAACACATGATTGATACTTTTCCGTCATTACCAAAACTTAGGTATTAATAGACACAATGAAACTCGTGCACAACAATAATTACTGAAATCGCTCTTGCTGCTAACAAACTCAGAGTAAACTACCTTTTCCTGAGTGGTGTCTTCAAATAGAAATATCATGTGCTGCTGATTATGCAATGATACAATAATATGACACAAAGGATTCGAGTGTCACCTAAGTGCTTGCCCGCGCTCCATTAAATAATGCAACTTCTAGATACTAAAGAAAAGACCAATAAAAAGGTGTTAGCATGTGGACGTAATGTTCTGTTCCAGTCTCTTCTGTACCTAAGGTCCATCACCGTTCCCTTTCGATCCCTACGTAATTCGGTGCTCTCCGATACACACGATCGAACAGCGGAGGAGTGGTACTCAAGCGTGAACTTTAGGTTACAATATCTCCGGATGTAATTAACATTTTACAATGCAACAAACGGCACTGATTACGTATTTGTTTATATGTTCAGATGTGCTAACAAAACTAACGGGGTTTCATTTTAAAAAACGTAGGTTTGTGTTAAAAAACATACTTCCGTGCATTTTTTTATGGTTTGTATTAACCAATTACACTCGCCCCTCTCCTCACGTTCCGTCTATGGAATCGATTCGTCAGTATTTGATGTGGTTTACGAAATATATCCAGCGGTAATGTTAGGTGACTCACCCTGTATATATATATATATATATGTGTGTGTGTGTGCGTGTGATACCGCACAGTATTATCAAGAAAGACAAACGGTCTTGGGAGTGACAGCAGGTGGGCGAAGAATGTGGAATTTCCCTCCACGGATGACATAGTTCATTTATTGCGGAATGGAAACAGCTCCTACAAATGCTACAGAAGTTGGAAACTGCTTAATAAGATTAAGCTACATTCAGCGAATAATCAAGGACGTTGCGTGTAAGTGGCAGTGTGACATGCGGGAGAGGGCACAGGAGAGATAGTCATAACGGGCTGCATCAGACCTATTATACAGCTGATGGACCTTATAATAAGGCACTGTGGTTGGCCAAGAATATGGACGCACTACGAGGAATGCATGCTTGACACAAATGCAGATGCTGGCCAAGCTTGCAGGTTGCGCTGTTATACCTGAGCGGCACCTGTGCGATGTCTTGCATACATTGTAAGTGCCAGTCATGGTCAGATCAGGGCCCTGTCTGGATATATGTGTATTAGGTTGCAAATAAGTGTATTCGAATGTGGGCGAATTATTGGTGCTCATGTGGTGGCAGCTTCCGTAGCCAAGGTAGCCGAGGCATCGTGTCCAAGATTTATATCGCATAGCAGGAAAGGAACAAAAGCAAAACGAGGATAATGGAATGTAGTTGAAGTAAGTCGGGTGATGCTGAGGGAAGTAGATTAGGAAATCAGACGCTTAAAGTAGTAGATGAGTTTTGTTATTTGGGGAGCAAAATAACTGATGATGGTCGAAGTAGACAGGATATAAAATGTAAACTGGCAATGGCAAGGAAAGCGTTTATGAAGAAGAGAAATTTGTTAACATCGAGTATAGATTTCAGTGTCAGGAAGCCGTTTCTGAAAGTATTTGTATGGAGTGTAGCCATGTATCGAAGTGAAACATGGACGATAAATAGTTTGGACAAGAAGAGAATAGAAGCTTTCGAAATGTGGTGCTATAGAAAAATGCTGATGGTTAGATGGGTAGATCACGTAACTAATGAGGAGGTATTGAATGGAATTAGGGAGAAGAGAAATTTGTGGCACAACTTTACTAGAAGAAGGGATACGTTGGTAGGACATGTTCTGAGGCATCAAGCAATCACCAATTTAGTATTGGAGGGCAGCGTGGAGGGTAAAAATAGTAGAGGAAGGCCAAGAGATGAATACACTAAGCAGATTCAGAAGGATGTAGGTTGCAGTAATTACTGGGAGATGAAGAAGCTTGCAGTTGATAGAGTAGCATCAAACCAGTCGCTGGACTGAAGACCACAACAACAACAGAAGGAAAGGGGAAAAATATTCTCTAAGCGTTAACGCAGACGAAAGTGTGTGTTGACTGATCGTGAGAATTTTGACTATAAACAAGAAGACGACACAGAGTTAAAAAAAAAGTCATGTGATAATTCCCAATATCGTGTCGGACCTTCTTCTGGCCGGCGTGGTGCAGCAACTCGACGTGGCATGGACTCAACAAGATGTTGGAAGTCGGCAACAGAAATATTAAACCATGCTGTCTCTATAGCCGTTCGTAATTGCGAAAGTGTTGCCGGTGCAATATTTTGTGCACGAACTGATGTCTAGATTACGTCCATAAATGTTTGATGGAATCATGGCGGACAATCTGTGTTGCCAAATCACTCCCACGAATTGTCCATAACGTTGTTCAAGCCAGTCGCGAAAATTGTGGCCCCTTGACATTGTACATTGTCACCATAAAAATTCCATCGTTGTTTGATAACACGAAGTTTACGAATGCTGCAAACGGACTTTAAAGTAGCCGAACATTTCCATTTACAGTCAATTACAGTTTCAGTTGGACCAAAGTACTCACTCCATTTCACGTAAACATCCCATACCATTATGCAGCCACCACCAGCATGCACAGTGTCTTGTTGATAACTTGGATTCATGGCTTCGTGGGATCTGCGCCACATTCTAACGCTACGATCAGCTCTTCCCAACTGAAATGGGGACTCATCTGATCAGGTCACGGTTTTCCAGCCGCCTAGGGTTCAAACGATTTGGCTTTAAGCCCAGAAGAGACGCTACAGGCGATGTCGTGCTGTTAGCAAAGCCACGTGCGTCGGTCGTCTGCTGCCACAGCAAATTAACGCAGAAGTGCGTCGCACTGTCCTAACACATACGTCTGTCTTACGTCGCACATTGAATTGTGCTGTCATTTCACGCTGTGATGCTTTTTTGTTAGCACTGATATCGCAAACACTGCTGCTCTCAGTCGTTAAGTGAAGGCTGCCAGCCACGCCGTAGTCCATGGTGAGAAATAATGCCTGAAATTTGGAATTCTCGACACATCCTTCACACTGTGACTCTCGGAATACTAAATTCCTTAACACTTTACGAAATGGAGTGCTCCATGCGTCTAGCTCCAATTCCTATTCCGCGTTCAAAGTCGGTCAATTCCCGTTGTGGGCCATAATCACCCAGGAAACCATTTCACATGAGTACAAATGCCAGGCTCGGCGATGTACTGTCCGTTTATTCCTTACGTATTGTGTGCGCGGCAACTGCCTTGCCGCAGTGGATACACCGGTTCCCGTGAGATCACCGAAGTTAAGCGCTGTCGGGCGTGCTCGGCCCTTGGATGGGTGACCATCCAGGCCGCCATGCGCTGTTGCCATTTTTCGGGCTGCACTCAGCCTAGTGATGCCAACTGAGGCGCTACTAGACCGAATAGTAGCGGCTTCGGTCAAGAATATCATCATAACGACCTGGAGAGCTGTGTGCTGACCCTATGCCCCTCCTATCCGCATCCTCGTCAGAGGATGACACGGCGGTCGGATGGTCCCGGTAGGCCACTCGTAGCCTGACGACGGAGTGCTTTATTGTGTGCGCGATACTACTGCCACCTGTATACGTGAATATCGCTGTCCTATGACTTCTGTCATCTCACTGTGCAGCTCTTAAAGCGACTGCAGAAGTTATGTAGCACTTGCGAACACTGTGAGCATCAAAATAACACGAGGGAACGGCAGGGCGAACTGGAATTTTGAAGATAGTCGCACTGACGGAAATGCCCGTACCAGGAAGACATGGTGCTACAAAACCTGGACTGTGAAATAATGGAAAAAAGTCATTTGGCTGGATGTGTCGAGATTACGTATCAAGAGTGAAACATGGCAGGGTTTTGGTGACGTCTTGCGCAACCATATCGTGATATCCCACGGGACTCATGGACTCTTGGTTACTCTGTAAGTTCGCTTTACGGACAAGAATTTTTGTGGCCTTCCCATGATATAATATTTGTTCCCCAATGTTCCAACACAACAGCGCCCCTGTTTACACAAAGCGTATCGCCCAGGACTGGTTCTGTAAGTACGAAGATGAATTGTCAGAGCCGACCGGGGTGGCCGAGCGGTTCTAGGCGCTACAATTTGTTCTAGGGGACTGATGACCTCAGAAGTTAAGTCCCATAGTGCTCAGAGCCATGAATTGTCAGATCTCCCCTGACCATCAAAGTCACAAGAGATCAATGCTATTGACCCTTCTGGCCTACTTTGGAGAGGAGGTTGCTCGATCGCTGTCCATATCCATGATCGTTATCTGAACTTGCCACTACTTTGCATTCAGAATAAATTAGGACCCCTACTTTTCCGTTCCAAGACGAATGAAAACTGTTTAAATGCCAACGGATTTCCTACTTTCCAGGAGCGGTAAAATTATGTGATTTTGTTGTTCCCATATTTTTGTCTAATTACCATAGGGCGAGCTGTTTGAGATTTGGAGAGTTGTAGACCCCAATTATCTTCAGCCTGATATCGGTGTAAGTAGACCAATATGGCAATGTGAGAGCAATCTCCAATGGACAACACTCGTAACAGCAGCAGCCGAGGTACAGACTGGACCGGGACCGGAGTCTGCACGCGACGCACGTGTACCGGCGGTGCTTCCCGAGGCTCTGCTCGCAGTAACGGCAGGGCCGTATCGGCCGTTAGGGGCGGCTAAGTGCCGCGAGTTAGGGCCGCAGCACTGGTTACGAGGAGCCGGCCGGCGCCTTGGCCAGAACCTTGCGAGCCGGCCCTCAAGTATTCATGCCCGGCCCGAGTCGTCGCGCGCAATAACCGCGCGGTCAGCGCCGACGTCCGTCGCCGCTGTCTTGCAGCCTCCTATGGGAGGCGATTTGCCCTCCCTCCGCACCACCACCACCACCTCCAAGTCTGATCAATCTTGTATTGTCTTATCCGCCGCGACACTAAGCCGCGAGGAATTTTGCTATAAATCCGGCCCGTGACCCGAGATCACCTTACTTCCATCATATGTCCAGCGCGTCAGGGGAACGGCACCAGTCGTTCCGGTGGCAGGATTGCGTACTCAGCAGTAACCGTCGCGGCACTCTAATCTCAGACGAGATGGCACTCTGAGGATACCGAAGATCGCTGTCATTACCTCCTCTCGCCCACCAGCGTTCAGTACACAGTACCAGTCTACTGAGACTACGGAAGTACGTATTACTGTTGAAAAGCGCTTTACGTATTACCAGGTTAGAAATGACGCAAGATGTACACTTTGCAAGTCTTTCTTTCATGTAAATACCCTAAAGTAATTGTTGATTATGGCCAATCTTTATATCAGCATAATACACCGCTGGAATTTATTGCTTTTCAGGAGACAAAAATACTTTATTAAGGAAAGATGAAAGGGAGAGAGAGAGAGAGAGGAGAAGAAGAAGAAGAAGAAAATTGACCGTAAAAGTAAAAAATGGTTCAAGTGGCTCTGAGCACTATCGGACCTAACATTTCAGGCCATCAGTCCCCTAGAACTTTCAACTACTTTAACCTAACCAACCTAAGGACATCACACACATCCATGCCCGAGGCAGGATTCGAACCTGGGACCGTAGCGATCACGCTGTTCCTGACTGAAGCGTCTAGAACCGCTCGTCCGCAGCGGTCGGCATAAAAGGAAAAATTTCATATTCGTTTTCTGGTTCACCGCACAGTTTTAACCTGCCAGAAAATTTTAAAAAAAAAAGAAACAAAAACTCAGAATATTTGTTGTTCTTTAGAGTTGGTCACAGTTTTTATTCATAAAAATGTGAATAAATTCTCTGTCGTACGAAATTGTTCAGATTGTTAACGTTAACTGTTGAGTTATATCGACCCGCCAGGGAAGCCGAGAGCGCTAATGCGCTGCTTCCTGGACTCGGGTAGCCGCGCCGGCCCCGGATCGAATCCGCGCGGCGGGTTAACGACGAGGGCCGGTATGCCGGCCAGCCTGGATGTGGTTTTTAGGCAGTTTTCCACATCCCGCTAGGTGAATACCGGGCTGGTACCAAGTTCCGCCTCAGTTACACTACGCACAGACATTTCAAAACGTTCGCGCTATTTCATGACTTACACTATACGCAGACAGCTGGGGTACACTACTTACGTCCCGGGGGGTTCGGGGTGGCGGCAGCAAGGGCATATGGCCACCCTCTGCTATTAACACTGCGAAATCCGTACTAACAAAGCCGACCCCACGTTGGAGCGTGACAAAGGCCCCGAGAAATAAAGAAAGAAACTGTTGAGTTATATCATTTGACATCTTTCTCAGGTGAAATGTGGAGAAGCGTGGGACATATGCTATTTAGGAGAAGTTACTGAAATCTATCGTTCTCAATAACGTCATTTTGCTACACAAGGATGTTGAATTCTGTCCTAGTGGACGTTGTAATCTTACCCTCCCACACATCACGATTATATTTCTCTTTTTTTTTTTTTTTGCAAAAGTTTCAAAAGCTTTGTAAGGGGTAATATGTAAAAAAGAAGAACTTTTTACATATCTAGATTATCTCGTTGTTGTTGACGATGGCTCAGTCTTGTATAGGAGTACATTCTTGCGGCTGAAAATTTCCATTTCTTAGGTTCTTGATGACTAAATAACTAATGAAGATTTGTCTGTATTATTCTTGAATTTTATCCTTTGTCACTTGTTTCAACATCACACCGTTATTACATTTTTCACATTGAAAAGAAATAATTTTACATTGTTGGTGACAAACTTAGAGAACGTCTACTTCCACCAGAGGCATGCCCCTCCACTATTAACACTCTGTAGTTCACACAATTTCCAAAGAGTTTATAAAGCAAAAGAGTTTACAAAATTTCTCGAGAGGAGAAGAATATTTACTAATTATATCATTATTTCATAAATAAATCCAGAAACAAATTTAATAATTAGCGTTAGAATGCGCAGTTAATATGACAGAAATTTTGTAATTTCAACTGTAATACACATCGATTTTAATACATCAATTTCTTTTTTATATATTTTAGCCTGAAATATAATACATTGTACACATAATCATATGATTCGTTTAGTGAAAGAGCTGAGATAACCTTAACCTATGCAAGGATCGATAGTATACATGGTATCGGTTATCTTCATCAAAAAAAGGGTGACTCGTTACAAGGTCCTCCGCATCGGCATGTTTCAAGAAAGGAAACATGGTCCAAATAGGCTGTAATACACTATTGTCCGTGCTGTTTAGCTAATTTTGACTGTTAGTCGTTTTCAAGCACTTGTCAAAAGCCTCAAGCTTTACATCACATTTCACTAACCAGCTAGCACATACTGTATGTGAAAGCACAAATGCAATCCAATAGTGCACTGAATTAAGGAAACACAATTGTTAACGTATATTTAAAAAGGGACTTAAATCCGCAATCAGGACTTGCGATGCCGACAGGCCGCTGTGTCATCCTCTGGCGTGGGGCGTCCTTGGCATGCGGTACGGAGGGCCACAGGGACAGTACACCTCTCGCACGGCCGCTGCCCTTTTCCAGTACCTTGGAGCCGCTACTTCTAATTCACGTAGCACCTCACTTAGCATCATGAGCTAAAATATGTGCCGTTCCAGTCTCTCCAACACAGAAAATCCCTGGAAGTGCCGGGAACTGAACCCTAGTCTTCTGCTTGACTGTCGGAGACACAGATCACTCAGCCAACGAGAGGGTCTCCCAACGTAAATCTCTTCGTACAAATAAAATATTTTGGGTCTAGGGAAGAGCAAAATCGTGTGACATTTGAGAGAGACAGGATCAGATGGTAGATGGAAATATATTCCAAAGAACCCTACAGAAAGTCACAAAAACATCCGAGCATCTATTAGTGAGCATTGACATGGGGTGTGTTCACCCTTCACCTTCAAGACTGCTTCAGCTCTGCTGGGGACACTTTCAAGGACGTTTCTGAATATCTGTGGATGAATCGCAGCCAGTTCTTCAAGTCCTAAATCGACGTTGTAACGCATTCAGGACGTGTTCCATCGGATTCAGGTTGAGACTCTGGGCAGATTAGTCCATTTCAGGAATATTCTTGTGCACAGACCGTAGCACCCCAGACGCTACTTTATGAATGAGTGCAAAGTCCTGCAGGTATTATCATCATTTCAGATCCATTCCTCTACTGTAGACAGTACACAATGCTATTTTTTCACATATTTCCATATTTAGCGTTTTATTAAGTGCAATAAGGGGATCACATCTTAACCGCGAAAGCTGTCTCCATACCGTAACACCACGTCTTCCGTACTTCACTGTTGGCACTCCACATGATGGTAAGTAACGCCCTCCAGGCGTCCGCCAAACGCAAACACAACCATCGCATCCCCGAGGATATAGCGCAGTTTATCATTCCAAATCAGCATTTCCAGTCATATGTCCCCAAATGGCGAAGCTCTTTGGACCACCTCATACGTTGCCTAACACTGATTAGAAAAAAGTGTGGCTTGTGAGGAGATGTTCGACCGTAGTTAGGTGGGCTATTGGTAGCACTTTGGAACTCGCAAGCACAAAATTTCCAGCGTCTCAAAATCTGACTTCTAGCTACCGATGAATGTGGTGATGACCTATCACGACGCCATTTTCATGTCTGTCGTAGGCTTGGCAATAAATGTCTAGGAGCACAAACTTCATTTCGATTGGAACAGGCAAATCCTGTGACGTGCACAGAGGAGTGTGTATGGCAGCACTTCAACAGATGTTTACTGTCTAATTAATTGTGAAAATGTTGATGTTACAAGGCCAGATCAGTTAATCATCCAGACTGCTGCCTCTCTTCAGGGACACATATGTAATTAAAGTTCTTGAAAACTGTATCAACTTTTATATTCATTTGAAACTTCGCAAATTAGCCCACCACCAATAAGAAATTCTGCAAAATGAAAACTTGTATTGCAACAGAAATTAAAGAAGCTTTCAAGCGACAAACATCTACATGTAATAAAGCTGGTTTCTGAAATACCATTTTTCGAAAATAATCTGTACGGAGCGTGCTTTCGAACAAACCTAGTTGATACATCTCAATACTCATTATTATTCGAGTTACTTATTTTGCTAATATTTGTTTTACTTTTCAAATTGTTATTTTACGTTTATGTTTTCAACATCAACGAAATTTCTTAAGATACATGACGGAGAACACAAATGACACAAAATTCTGCAGGATTTCAAATTTTTGCGGGTAATTCTCTAAATATCCTGATTTGAACAGACATATTTCTTTACATTGATAAGCCTAGTCGAAAAGAATTGGCTACATACTAGTAGCTGCATCTCGATAATATTGTTTCTCAAGTCGAAATGGTCATCGTAATCGTTCAGTAGAACTGGATCTAAAATCTTCTTAAAAAGGTCTTCCAACATCGAATGCCACATATGGCCGACGAATGTACCTGTCCATGGAGCCTTTTGGGATCGTTAGATGAACAGTATCTCTGCTCTCAGGTACGATGCTCTAAACGGTTCTTTCGCAATAACGAGAACAATAATCTAACGGTATTATAGATTTGTCTCCCTCCCAGGGAAAGAAAACATCTTCCAAACATCTTTTGACCTGGTCAGTCGGATTTCGATGATGTCGCAAGCACATTTGGGCCTTCAAAAACAGGTACTCGAATACTCACCAGCAGTATCTTTTAAAACTTTGAAAAGATGAGTGGACATTGAGAAAAACCGGTTTGAGAGACAAGAAACGACAAGAAACGTGGCCGCGCGGGATTAGCCGAGCGGTCTAGGGCGCTGCAGTCATGAACTGTGCGGTTGGTCCCGGCGGAGGTTCGAGTCCTCCCTCGGGCATGGGTGTGTGTGTTTGTCCTTAGGATAATTTAGGTTAAGTAGTGTGTAAGCTTAGGGACTGATGACCTTAGCAGTTAAGTCCCATAAGATTTCACAGACATTTGAACATTTTGACAAGAAACTTGTACATCTGTTGATCCCAAAAGACTTAACGGCACAAGTACGACCATGGGGCATACACGTCTTTCGAAGTTGGAAAAAGTTTGTGAGAATATTTTCTGATCTAATTCCACTGAATGAGTATGATGTCAATCTCCACTTGAGAAACAACAAAATCGAGATGCAGTCACTATAACATAATCAGCTCTCTACGCCATGGCTTACCAGTGAACTAAAATATGCATTTTGCAAATGACGATATTTAGAGGATCACTCGTAACAATTCGAAATCCTGAGTTTTGTTTTATATTGTGTTCTCCGTTGTGTACGTTGTGTGAAGAAATTTCGTTCATTTTATGTGCATGGTGTAAAAAATGTGTAATCATTGCTTTGCAGATTATCATTACTGTAATGATTTTGTACCATTATGAAAAGGTAAACTAAAAACAAAATAAAAGAACATGAATGGAAAACGTAAGTTAACAATTAAAAATGGAAATCAAATACAAGTAAAATAAATAACTAGACTAAAAAATGAATAATAATATATTTTAAATAAGGAAGCTGAAAGTATTTCTACAGCATACTGTGTACAGATTATTTTCCAAAAATAGTAGTTTATGCACCAATTTCATCACACATGAACGCATGTGGCTTGAAAGCTTCCTTAACTGATGTTGTAAAAAATGTTTTTATTTTTCAAAATACATTATTTGTGTGCGATATTTCGCAAAATTTCAATTTATCATAAGAGATGATCATACAGTTTTCAAGAGCGTTAAATACATATCAACTTTGATAAGAAAAACAATTAAATATCATCGTTTCGAAGATATTCCCATTAAATCTAATATGACAAATTACCTTTCGAAGTGTATTTTACCCCTTAAAAGTTAAATTTGGCATAAACCAAAAATTTTGCTCCCCCCCCCCCCTGCACACCCGTCAAGTTTCATCAAGATCATTTTATTTACAATTGGGAATGTTCCCTTGTGAGATACGAGCCGCAAATTGGAAATAATTTACGGGAATTGTGTCATGAGAGTTGGCATGTGGTGGCACGTACTTCCGGAAACCTACGTAGTATTTGTTGAATCCCTGCTGCTATTATGTATGTTCTCATAATCTTTCTGCTGATTAGTGTATGTTTACTTACAAATTACGTACAATGTTTGTAGCCACGTTAACAAATGCAGCCAGTACATTTCATTCATCAAAGCCTGACAACCTTACACATGACAACATTAAAGCTGATAACATTAAAGTTTTATGTAGGGTTACCACAAAAAAAGTAATCAAGTTCATTTCTGAATCTCAAATCTACTCCTCCAGCTATCCCTTCCAAATACGCCGCCGCTGAGAGGAATCGAAGTACCGACTCCCTGCTTCCTTTTCACAGTTAATCTATGAATCTGGACCTTAGTCTAGTTTTTGAAATTATGGTACCGTTTCTCCTTACAGTCTTCACTTTGAAGAGACTGAACGAAATGGCAAAGTTGTTAAAAAAGTGGACTTCATTCCATTCAGTATTAAACTTTTTGTACTTTCCCTAAATTGATTAACGATAACTCTGGGTTGGTTCCTTGGAAAAAACACACTGGCGATTTTGTATCATGTCCAAACTCTTACCCCATCTACCTTGAACCCTGCTGCCGACGGAAGATCAAACGTTGACTCCCCCCTTCCCCACGAACATCCCTCGCTTTCCAATCCCTTAGTCGACACAGCAGTCCCTATCCTAACGTTTCTAATTCCTAGATCGATATCAAGGTTCGACAGCTGTCAACATGTCGCCTATTAGTCAAACTGCTCAGCACTGTTGTTCCATAAAATAATTTTCAGTACAATATTGCGATGTTTCCTAACGGCTACTTGTATATTTACGCCTCTAAACAGCATCCCACATGAGCAAAGAAGTTGCGTCCTTACCTGCGGTTACTCGTACTTTAGGTACGTGGGCTATGCACTACTCTGTTTAAAAAAAAAAGAGCTCGTTGTAATCGTAGAGTCGAGCAGCGCAAGTCTGCTTTCATGCCCCCATAGCTAATTCGCTGCAAATAATAGTCTGTGGCTGTGATCGTGCAGTCAAATAGTTTATGGACTGGCTAAAATTGCAAGTTAATAGAATACACAGAAATGCAAAACAAAAGTGAAATGAATAATTTAATAACAAGAGTTCTAGTGTAACTTCTGTAATTGATGTAGACAACAGTGAATTATGGTGAATAATTTTTATCTCAAATAAGCGGGAAGTGGTCCTACGATATGCAGTTAAAATACAGGCAGAAAATACTCTTCTCAAATGCAGTAAAAGTACGCTGAGAGTGTTACGAGAATGCAAGCGAAATACCGAAACTAAATTTCCATCATAAAATACGTAAAAAATAATCCATTACACGATCACAATACACGAAATCTGCACCAGCTCGAAACAGTTCAGAGTTCAGCATGATAATTCACAAACTGACATGCGCTATACGGAGAATACTAACTCATACTCTGTCCATCCTCAGTTCCGTGATACAAGAGGAAAGAGTCCTAAAGTGGAGCGCTTCAAACCTCTCGAAATATAAAGTCCTTTCAGAAGTTACTGCTTGGTATCGGCCATTCATCGCCCAGGATCAATCACCTATACGACTGCATCACGTACGTTACGGTAGGCAGGTCTGCCTTCTTCCAGCATTCGACATAAAGCGCGCAGAATCACTCCCTTGAGCTCTTATATCTAAAAGTGTCCCTCTCCACTTGACTTCCGGAGTGTTCCATTGTTGTCTGCTTTCCAGTTGGCTTAAGGCCGTCCGCACCAAAAATACATCGTTCTTAAATTCTATAGACGTCATTCGACTCAACTTGACAACTTTCCAGGGTAAACTACCGTACTACAACAATATTTAAACAAAGAAACTCTAGAAACCTTCGGCCACAGTCGTATCATTGACAGTAAATTTTAATAAAGATTTGTCCATAAGTAAATAAACCAGTATTCTTGCACTAGCACTCACGACAAATCACAACTGATTGACGGTAAATAATTTTCAGACAGTTATTTAGCCCTGCTTGTCAGAAGTATCTTTTAGTACTCTTTCATAATGGTGGTGTCAGCTGATACATATTACTGAACACTTCTTAAATTACAATGGTTTTGTATTATCAAATATGATTGATATTTAAATAAAGTCACTGGCAAAATAGTAAACCATTCATTAAATGAATACACTAGTATGGCAAAAGATAGGGTATTCATGCTGTATTCATTTACTGGGTAATTGTCGTGGATGCAGTGTTCTGACAAACCTTTGCATAGTGAAAAGATACAAAAAAGGTTATAAATCAAGAAATAAAACAGACACAGACATGTAGCTTTCAGAGATGATAACTATAGTGCAAAGCTACCATCTGAGATATTGAAATCGCATGAAGCGTTTATAAGTTGTCAATTCTGAGGTTCATTGTCAAAATGTTTATCCACTGTGAAATATTAGCTTCTTTTAAAGACACTGAAAAAATATATACACTCCTGGAAATTGAAATAAGAACACCGTGAATTCATTGTCCCAGGAAGGGGAAACTTTATTGACACATTCCTGGGGTCAGATACATCACATGATCACACTGACAGAACCACAGGCACATAGACACAGGCAACAGAGCATGCACAATGTCGGCACTAGTACAGTGTATATCCACCTTTCGCAGCAATGCAGGCTGCTATTCTCCCATGGAGACGATCGTAGAGATGCTGGATGTAGTCCTGTGGAACGGCTTGCCATGCCATTTCCACCTGGCGCCTCAGTTGGACCAGCGTTCGTGCTGGACGTGCAGACCGCGTGAGACGACGCTTCATCCAGTCCCAAACATGCTCAATGTGGGGACAGATCCGGAGATCTTGCTGGCCAGGGTAGTTGACTTACACCTTCTAGAGCACGTTGGGTGGCACGGGATACATGCGGACGTGCATTGTCCTGTTGGAACAGCAAGTTCCCTTGCCGGTCTAGGAATGGTAGAACGATGGGTTCGATGACGGTTTGGATGTACCGTGCACTATTCAGTGTCCCCTCGACGATCACCAGTGGTGTAGGGCCAGTGTAGGAGATCGCTCCCTACACCATGATGCCGGGTGTTGGCCCTGTGTGCCTCGGTCGTATGCAGTCCTGATTGTGGCGCTCACCTGCACGGCGCCAAACACGCATACGACCATCATTGGCACCAAGGCAGAAGCGACTCTCATCGCTGAAGACGACACGTCTCCATTCGTCCCTCCATTCACGCCTGTCGCGACACCACTGGAGGCGGGCTGCACGATGTTGGGGCGTGAGCGGAAGACGGCCTAACGGTGTGCGGGACCGTAGCCCAGCTTCATGGAGTCGGTTGCGAATGGTCCTCGCCGATACCCCAGGAGCAACAGTGTCCCTAATTTGCTGGGAAGTGGCGGTGCGGTCCCCTACGGCACTGCGTAGGATCCTACGGTCTTGGCGTGCATCCGTGCGTCGCTGCGGTCCGGTCCCAGGTCGACGGGCACGTGTACCTTCCGCCGACCACTGGCGACAACATCGATGTACTGTGGAGACCTCACTCCCCACGTGTTGAGCAATTCGGCGGTACGTCCACCCGGCCTCCCGCATGCCCACTATACGCCCTCGCTCAAAGTCCGTCAACTGCACATACGGTTCACGTCCACGCTGTCGCGGCATGCTACCAGTGTTAAAGACTGCGATGGAGCTCCGTATGCCACGGCAAACTGGCTGACACTGACGGCGACGGTGCACAAATGCTGCGCAGCTAGCGCCATTCGACGGCCAACACCGCGGTTCCTGGTGTGTCCGCTGTGCCGTGCGTGTGATCATTGCTTGTACAGCCCTCTCGCAGTGTCCGGAGCAAGTATGGTGGGTCTGACACACCGGTGTCAATGTGTTCTTTTTTCCATTTCCAGGAGTGTATAAGTCAATGGATGCACCTCATTTTTCTGAGATCGCACGTGTGTTCAGATTTGCTTTAATACTTGACTGCGAATTATTAAAGATTCTCAAAGAGTTGTAAGAAGCCATCTTTCAGCGTATCTGACACTCCACCATTTTTGGTGCATCTGCTGTACAAAGGCCATGCGAGCAATAGCCGTCCAAATACCCAGCTCTGGGACGGCGACGCTGCTCGTCTCTGTACCTGTACTCGGTCGTAGCGGTCGCCTGGTCGGACGATCAATGGTGCACTCTGGTCACCGGGCCCGCTAGCGTTCAGCCCACAATCTCACCTCCCCACATACCACCTACAATGGCCCAAATCGCTCGCCTACGTACACGTAACGTTGCAATATCTTGAAAAGCTACCACTGAATATTTGAAACTCCTTTGACATTTCAGCACAGCCAGAAACTTCTGCAAGAGTACTCTGCGAGTCGAGACGTTCATCTCAAATACTCACGCAGTTAAGAAAATACATCCTCCACCGTTAATTTTTGATGGAGGGGGATTACTGTGCTTGAAGAATCTCGGAGGTACTTTCTCAAGCTATCCACCAAAGGCAACGACGGTCTCAGAAATTCAATTACCTCCCAGCTGAAATAAGCTTTCGCCAACGGCCTTGCCGCAGTGATAACACCGATTCCCGTCAGATCACGAAGTTAAGCGCTGTGGGGCTTGACTAGATCTTGGGTGGGTCACCGTCCGGGTCTGTCGAGTACTCAGCCCTTGTGAGAATGGGCTACTTGATTGAGAAGAAGCGGCATTGGTCACAAAAACTGACAACGGCCGGGAGAGTGATGGACTGACCACATGCCCCTACCCCCTGCGTATCCACATCCGGAGACGCCTAAGTGCTGAGGATGACAAGAGGCCTGTTTGGAGCCAGTGATTCACTTTTTTTTTTTTTTTTTTTTGCGGTAAACTTTCATGCGACAAGTTACTTATCTCAAACTCAGAATCACAGTGAGAGAAGTAATGAAAGAGGTTATGACACGATGCACACGATGCAGTACATTGTAGCATCAGCAGATTTAACTTGTTATTCGAGTCCTTGGCCTCAGCTGGGAGCAGCAAGACTGGCGCTCCGTGGGTCCGAAGATTAGAGTATCCGGTGGGTGGTGGAGGATAGCGCGATGCGCTGGCTCCCAGTTGTCGGCTGCAGAAGGACACGGGCCACAGCCAGCGGGAATCGAGGTCTGACAGAGGGGGCGGAGGCGGTGGCGGACAATAGCTAGTCAGCGGCGTGCGTGATGATGCATGCAGCCGCCCGGCCACGCACTCGCCGCGGATTCCCGCGCCAACTAAGAGGAATTACGCGGCCGCATTACAGAAGAGGAGAGCGTCCGATCGATAGCGGAGGACGAAGAGGAGAAGAGAGGCGCCACGTGAGTGCGAGGGCCAAGAAGGCGTCCGCGTCGCTGGAGGGCGCACACACGGGCACTGGAAATCACCTCAGGGGCCCTGTCTCCATCTGGACTCTCCAGATCACGCATTTGGGAACTGAGCACATAGCTGCACGCATTCAGCCCACCTTATTTACATTAGAAAGCAATTAAGCAGGTGCTGGATACATGGTGTTGCTAAACGCTCACTTCAACTTGGTAACTGTACTGCATTTGTGACAGTTCCGTGCGAATGTATAGGAATCCATGGAATCTATCTTCCACCCCACCCTCAGACTGGCAAGAAGGCACACGTACATTAATTCCAGTAAACAAAAGGCGGTGTCGTACCATATGGTTTCGTTATATAGTCAGCTTGGGACTCACAATATTATCCCGGCATATTTGAATCAAAGCAATAACGAGATGTGCTTCAGAATTAGTAAAAGAGCGAAGGGTGATCTTTTGAAGCCACCGAGGGTTTACGGAATTACGTATAATGACCGTCTTTACAAATATATCGGCCAGACGTGTAGAACATTTGAAGTGAAATTTTGGGAACATTCATCTGGCTCGGGCTCTAACTCAGCTCTGGATACCCAGATTACCGAGACGGGCCACTCTGTTACTAAGATTTCGTACAACCTACCACAGTTGCCTGGGGCAAGAACTAGAAATCTACCTTGCCTTTAAGCACTCTCCTAATACTCTCCACACCCATGTGGAACTGCAACTTTAATCTGTCATAACTAATTTCGATTATCTCAATGGACAGCCTGTGTGCATTGCCTCCTTCGTTGTCTCTCATCCCCTCCCCCCCACCCCACCCCTCCTTTGGGTCTTTTCATGTTCTGAAATTTTATTGGTACCTGATCTTTTAATTTCTTCATAGAGTTTCAACATTTTTAATAGTTTCCCCACGGTACGCCAGTTATGCCCTCCCGTTGTGTCCAATTTATATTTTACAGTTTCTGTTGCAATATTTGATTTTGTAATCTTGTGTGCTCCCGATTCTCAATATTTTTCTCTTCCGCACATGGTATGTCATACAAATTCAGTTTTATTACTAGTACATTCTTGTTGAAAAGTTTAAAAAAGGATAAATTAAAAAGTTCACAAATAGGAAAATGTATTGATATAATAAGGAAAAATGCATATACACAATTTTGTTTAAGCTTATTGCTGACTTAAATAATGATAGTAAATAAGATACATAATAGGTTGTAAATTAAAATTAAAAGTGTATTTAATGAAAGAAACGAGAGATGGAAATTTGACTTAGATATGATGTGACAATTCGTCTCTTTACACCATCTGCGCGTATGGTTAAGTCTGTTACTTCTGTTGTCTTAACATTGGTAATCCTTAATTTAATGTATTGATTAGTTAGATTGAGTTTCCGAACTTAAGCTAACGGTGGAGATTGAGAGTTGATTTAAAAAGTTATAGCAGCAGAAAAATGGTATAACAGGAGTAGGATTCGTTATGAATAGGAAGGTAGGGCAGAGAGTGTGCTACTGTGAACAGTTCACTGACAGGGTTGTTCTTACCAGAACCGACAGCAAACAAACAAAGACAACGATAGTTCAGGTATACAAGACGACGTCGCAAGCTGAAGATGAAGAGATAGAGAAAGTGTATGAGGATATTGAAAAAATGGTTCAAATGGCTCTGAGCACTATGAGACTTAACAGCTGTGGTCATCAGTCCCCTAGAACTTAGAACTACTTAAACCTAACTAACCTAAGGACATCACACACATCCACGCCCGAGGCAGGATTCGAACCTGCGACCGTAGCAGTCGCGCGGTTCCGGACTGCGCGCCGAGAACCGCGAGACCACCGCGGCCGGCTGAGGATATTGAAAGGGTAATACAGTATGTAAGGGGGAATGGAAATCCAATAGTCATGGGGGATTGGAATGCAGTTCTAGGGGAATGAGTAGAAGAAAAGGTTACAGGAAAATATGGGCTTGGCATGAGGAATGAGAGAGGAGAAAGATTAATTGAGTTTGTAACAAGTTTCAGCTAGTAATAGCGAATACCCTGTTCAAGAATCACAATAAAAGGAGGTATACTTGCAAAATGGCGGGAGATACGGGAAGATTTCAGTTAGATTACATCGTGGTCAGACAGAGATTCCGAAATTAGATACTGGATTATAAGGAGTACCCAGGAGCAAATATAGACTCAGATCACAATATAGCAGTGATGAAGAGTAGTCCGAAGTTTAAGACATTAGTCAGGAAGAATCAAAACGCAAAGAAGTAGCATAAGGAAGTATTAAGGAACGGTGAGATACACTTGAAGTTCTCTAAGGCTATAGATACAGCAAAGTAGGCAGTAAAGTTGAAGAGGAATGGACATTTATAAAAAGGGTTATCACAGAAGTTGGAAAGGTAAACATAGGTACAAAGGAGATAACTGCGAAGAAACCATGGGTAGCAGAAGCAATACTTCAGTTGATTGATGAAAGAAGGAAATACAAAAATGCTCCGCGAAACTAAGGAATACAGAAATACAAGTCGGTGAGGAATGATATAAATAGAAAGTGGAGGGAAGCTAAGACGAAATGGCTGCAGGAAAAATGTGAAGACGTCGGAAAAGAAATGATTGTCAGAAAGACAAACTCAGCATACAGGAAAGTCAAAGCAACCTTCGGTGACATTAAAGCAAGGGTGCTAACATTAAAGAGTGCAACAGGAATCCCACTGTTAAATGCAGGCGGGAGAGTGGATAGGTGAAATAAATGCATTGAAAACCTCTATGATGGGAAAGATTTGTCTGATGTTGCAGAAGTCGATTTAAAACAGATAGGGGATCCAGCATTTGAATCAGAATTTAAAAGAGCTTTGGAGGACTTAAGTTCAAATACGGCAGAATGGATAGATAACATTCCATCAGAAGTTCTAAAATCATTGGGGGAAGTGGCAACAAAACGACTATTCACGTTGGTGTGTAGAATATATGAGTCTGACGACATACCATCTGACTTTCGGAAAGGCATCATCCGCACAGTTCCGAAGGCTGCAAGAGCTGGCAAGTGCGAGAATTATCGCACAATCAGCTTAACAGCTCATGCATCCAAGTTGCTTACAAGAATTATATACAAAAGAATGGAAAAGAAAATTGAGGATGCGCTAGATGACGATCAGTTTGGCTTTAGGAAAAGTGAAGGCACGAGAGAGGCAATTCTGACGTTGCGGTTAATAATGGAAGCAAGACTAAAGAAAAATCAAGACACGTTCACAGGATTTGTCGACCTGGATAAATCGTTCGAAAATGTAAAATGGTGCAAGATGTTCGAAATTCCAAAAAAAGTAGGGGTAAGCTACAGGGAGAGGAGAAGAGGAGAAGAATTCGTGGCGGGCCGCATCAATCCGGTCAGAAGAACGACGAAAAAAAAAAAAAGAATGTCAGCTGCATCATGTATGAGGGCACGATAAAACTTGGAGCCAGCCACACCTGATGCAGCGAAAGAAGAAGAAATGTCGCAACTTCAGATAGTGTTACATCTTATGAAATGGTATAACAAACAGCTACACAGAGAGTTTTTTCAGACTGATTCGATTTAGTGTTTTACATTTTTCGCTTACTTTTGCTACGTTTGTTTGTTTATCTCGTCTTCACTTCCTGTGTGTGATTCAGCATCCGATTCCGAGTATGTGCTTGTGTCCGTGTCGTTTATTATGTACTGCTGATCTTTGCAACGTGGAGCTTATCTTATTTTAGGGTATGGAGTCTCCTGTTTGTATGACGCAAACAGAGCTCGCGATATTTCGCCTGCGATGTTGCTTATATAGTTCCAGTCATCTTGTCTGCGTATTAACTGTCCTATGTCCTGGTTTCCTAAGCTCGGTCTTACGTTTCTAGGGCATCGCAGATGAGCAGTATGTTCCATTCTCGGCACCTGTGGAGATGCACGGGATACTGGCCATGCGGTTCTAGGCGCTTTAGTCTGGAACCGCGCGATCGCTACGGTCGCAGGTTCGAATCCTACCTCTGGCATTGATGTGTGTGATGTGCTTGGGTTAGTTGGGTTTAAGTAGCTCTAGGGGACTGATGACCTCAGATGTTAAGTTCCATAGTGCTGCGAGCCATTTGAACCATTTTTGATACTGGCCATGGCCCGTGGGAAAGTGCACCATCCCGCGTGTTGGGTTTATGTACTTCAAATTTATCCGCTCCCGTATACTGGGCAAGGAAGAGTAGACTTGTCTTCCTTTATTAGTTGCGTCTTACTCCGTCTGCCACGTATCATTTCTCCACTTGTTCATTTTCCGCTTGTCGGTTATTTCTTGTCCAGTTACTTCTCTTATTTTTTCGCGTCTTCCCCTCTTCAGCCAGTATGCAGCTGCTCTGTGGCGAGTTGTATTGTCCATAATGAAAACCCCCAGTACCACGCACAGTGCCTCAGTCGGGGTCATGTCGAAAGCCCCCGAGATTTTGAGTAGAAGACTCCTCTGGCGGCACCTCACAATGGTTTTACTCGTATCTAAGAATAATCGATATGCCCAAGCACTAGCCGCAAAACAAGTTATTGACTCAAAGAGTTCTGTGTAATACTGTCTGAAGGGGTAACCTGTATCTTATAGTGTTCAGTTTTGCAAGTTTATGCTTTGTTAGTTGTCAATCTGATATCTTCGTTAAGTGCAAATGTTCGTCAATATAAATGACAAGGTATCTTGCCACAGGTTTCCTTTTTATAGATATGTTGTTCAACTTTATAACTGTATTTTTTTCAGCGTGTAAAAAGTTTTGTTTGCTGCTATTGTGAGTTCGTTGTTCGTGCACCATTCAACGATGTACACGAGTTGCCGCATGGTGTTACTCTCTAATTGGGACCTGGAGTTTGCAGATACCATCATAATAAGGTCATTAGCGTACGCAATCATCCCGTTAGCCATGTCGTTGTTTTTGAATTCATTCAGTAGTGGTTCTATAGCTAAGTCCCAGAAAATCTGTCCGCATATGGATTCTTGCAGACAACCTTTTGTTACCGCCTTTGTACCCTTCTGGCGACTAGTCTTCCATTCCTCTATCCTGTTTTTACAGCAATCTCTAAGGCTGTTGTATAGACTCAGTGTAACATTCATCTTGAAACGTCCCCTTAGAAAAATTATACAAGACTGTGCTTAAACTGACACACATTATTTTTAACGCAACGCAATCTGACTTTCAAAAATCCCTACAAAAGAATGGCCCTGACTAACATTAACCTATACCTTACACAAATCACTTACCTCACCAAAAATCTTCGTTACTCGAACTACTGCAATACAGCGAGCGCCACTACTGCCAGCTAAATAAAAGATTCAAACTACTGAAGGCACTAACTACTAGTAGGCATAGTTAGCAAATGAAAGATTTTAATAGAGAACAAACAATGTATTTACCTTAATAGTGTTGAAAAATCATAATATACATAGCAGTTCATGACATCCAGTCTTACAAATTTCAAAACTTCGCCATTTCTCTCCCCACATCCACCACTGCTGGCGGCTCACCTCCAACTGCGCAACGCTACGCGCTGTTAACATCCAGCTGCCCAACACTACAATGGCAGACAACAATGCAAACTAGCGACAGACTGCACACAGCACAGCCAGTGATTTTCATACAGAGCGCTACGTGGCGTTACCAATAAGAAAACCTAAACATCCTACTTACATAGCCCCCATGCTCCCCACAAAAAAATTTACAAATTGTTTTGCGCAGTGGCCAATAATGATTTGATAAAATTTTTCATAATTACAATAACAAAGAAATCAAATGCACCCACTTATCAATACAATGTTGGTCAAAAGCTAAAATTTTCTCATAGTCCATAAAGACAGTCTTGATTATTCATCACAGTAAAATAGCAGTGTTTTTCTCAAAGTCTGAGCAATAAAAGAAAATGCACACGGAAATATTGGATTTCCATGCAGTCTTGAAGAAGTAGTGTTGTCCTTCCAACGGAAAGGCAGTGCTGACTCTTGACCTGCAGACAGGTATTTGCCATGTATTGTCTTTGTCATTTCTGTGGCCCAATTTACAGCGTCGTCTATGGATTTATGTGGTCGAAAACCAAACTGATATGGGCTGCGGCAAATATGGACATTTATCGCTAATGTCTTTCTTAGTCTTGTTAATAGTGCTGACCTTGCTGCCCTTCGTTTGCGTGCTGAAGGTATTGCTGTAGCTTGTGCTCTCTGTAAGGCTGTAAGAAGTTGAACTACGTCATCTATGCTTCCTTGGGTGCTACAAACAGGAAACTGTTCAGTCACTTGCCCTAGTTTTTGCCAGTTTGCTTTGCGCAGCAGCAACCTTAGGTGTTACAATGTGTCTGTGACTGTGTCTGTGTATGTTTTAGTGTATCTAATGACTCCGTTGTGATTACTAAGTATTCTCTTATCGATCACCTGCCACTTCCCTAGCCGCATTAATGATGCGCAGTTTGCCAGAGAGTAGTCTATGTTGCTGTCTACTCTACTGTATCCTTGGGAAGTTGGCGGCTGGTCAGGTTTGTTTAAAACCAAAAGATTACGTTCGTTTATAATGCTTACTATTATTTGTCCTCTGGTGACCGATCCGTCAGAGTGCCAGAGGGTTCATCTGGCATTTATGTCTGTTAAGATAAGTATTTTCTGCCATTTGAAAATCGAGCAATATCTTTTATTACTTCAGCAAAAGGCTTTATATCAAATGAGTACTGGTCGTAGATTGACTAGATGACCCATGTTCCCCTGTCTAAAGTTATTTCGACTGTAACCGTGTGTTGTGTGCAATATTGCGTTTTTTGTGTTACTGTAATGTTACTGTTTACTACTACAATTGCAGCTTGGCCTTGTTCGTGCTTGTTATTTGCAGGTACTGCCTCAGAAGGCTTGGAATTCTTCCATCTCGAGTGTACGGTTCTTGCAGACACAAAATGTGCCTACCAAGCTCAGCGACCACCGTCGTGTTACTCATAAAGTTTAGCTGCAATGCTTTCATTATGTAAATTTAGTAAAAACAAAGAACTTCGGCCCGCTCTGGGTGTAATCGAGGTATGCACGTCCACGCCCCCCCCCCCCCCCTACCAGATCCTTGTATACATTGTCAAGGTTAAGTAAGGTCTTCATTTCTTTGTTCACATGACTTACGTAAAAGATTACAAGTTTCGAGTTTATTGTTGGTAGGTTTTCGTTTCGTGTAATCATTCTGTGTGTTTGTTTAGGGGTGGGGTAGCTTATAGTGTCGCCCAATGGGTGATTCAGTCTTTTTGTCAGTTTTAGTGCAGTTCGAAACTTCTTTCTTTTTCATTCGACTTAGTCACAAGTTCTCTTCGATTTCATCGTAGTCTATTTTGTTTCTTACTTCATGGTTTTGTAACTCTGATTGATGTACTGGGCAGTGGTGTTTATCTCTTGGTGTAGTTTCCGGTTTTGGATAATCCTATGTCTCGTCAGTTGTTCTGATTTTTCAGTGTAAACTTTTTGTGCGTTCATATTGTTTTTAGTATCCATATGGTGCGTGATCACATTTGTTGTTTTAAGTTTTCTGTTAGCGACTTTTTCTCATTGATAACTTTTTCTTGCAACTGAGTTGCCTTTTTGTGCGTATTGACACATTAGACGAAACGTATAGCTTGCATGTATGGTTTTCATTTTGATGTCTCCTATTCATGTTTTTTTTGAAGTTGTTTCATTATACGGCGAACTCTCCTCTGACGAGGAAAGAATTCATTTACGTTTATGATATTTTGGTGTGTCGAGATGTACTGGTTTTATCAAAAAAATGGTTCAAATGGCTCTGAGCACTATGGGACTTAATATCTATGGTCATCAGTCCCCTAGAGCTTAGAACTACTTAAACCTAACTAACCTAAGAACATCACACAACACCCAGTCATCACGATGCAGAGTACTGGTTTTATCCCTGTATCGGAATCTGCTTGGGCTTTACCGTGTCTCGGACGGCTGTTGTCATTGTTACGTACTTTTGTTAAGTGTGGGTGTGTTGTGTTTAACAACTGCGTTATGATCCTGATCTTGGTGAGCGTGATAATATCTTGGATGTTTATCTTCGTCTTTATGTACTTCTGTTGCGTGTAGTGTATTGCTTTTAATGTCTTCTTCACTCAGGGCTTCCTCTTCCAGTTCTTCTAGTCTTAAGACAGGTCACTGTTTGAAGTGTTGTCCACTAGAAAAGTTCGTGTTTCACGTGCCTCGCCACAGTGTAGTCAATGGACCAGTAGAAACTTGCATCGCCAACGTAATGTGTTAGGCTAAAATATTTTTCTTGCACAATGTTGCACTGTTGAGGGAATTCATGTCGGTTTTTTACTCAACGTGAAATTTGTCCTTGTTGCAAGCATCTTACAGAATAGCTCCAACTCACCATTTCCCTGTCAAGATGGCATTCCACTTCTCTCGTAACACCTGCATTCCACCTATCAATTCCTTACTAGATAAACGTCTTTCTACGTATAACATCCTCTCAGATACTTCCCAAGTCCAAATCCCTACCCACAGTTAGCAGGAGCTGCCTTCATATAATCCTCACAAAAACGCGAAAGAACGTCACCGAACCACTATTCTATCACAACTGTCACCTATTTTATCTCCTAAACTTTTTCATATTCTAACTAATATGTGGAGAATCTCTAGGGAATGAATAGTAGATTTAAAAAGAAGCAAAAATTTCAGATACACATTTCGTGGATTTTTGGTATTTTAGTAGTTACAGACACTTTTTGTAGTTACGCATTTGTCTCGTTCCTGCCTTTTATTTTCAAATTTCCAGCTTGGTTCTGCAAGTATTTTTTTCTTTTAAAATTTATTTTGGGTAATGTTACGTCAAAGCCTTCATACGTTTATCTTAGTAAATTAACGGAACCTTTTAGTGTAACGGGAGTAGCTCATATTTGATTTGTCTCACGCTATAAGAATAGACAGCGAAAGATCATTCTCAGAACGGCTGTGACGTAAACAAGGGTACGGTTAAATGGGGGGGGGGGGTTTGTCCCCGAAGGTGTCAGTGCTGGAACCGTTTCTTTTTTTTTGAGGGGGGTGCGGTGTTTAAAGAAGACTATACAAGAGTTGCTAGGAATACTGAAGTTCTTCGCCAGCGTGGTCAAGAAGGATTTCAGCAGGAGAATAGAGCGAGTAAGGAAATTCATAATGCAGCGTTTGGAAGCTTGTGTTAGAGCTAGTTGAAGACTTTTTGAGCATTTCAAATGGTTCAAATGGCTCTGAGCACTATGCGACTTAACTTCTGAGGTCATCAGTCGCCTAGAACTTAGAACTAATTAAACCTATCTAACCTAAGGACATCACACACATCCATGCCCGAGGCAGGATTCGAACCTGCGACCGTAGCGGTCGCTCGGTTCCAGACTGTAGAGCCCAGAACCGCACGGCCACCCCAGCCGGCTTGAGCATTTCATTTAGTCCTCTAAATATAGCATTTGAAAAGAAAATGTTGTTAACTAGAAAATACAAAAGACAGAAACGAAAGAAATACGTAACGACAAAAAAGTGTCTCTAGCCGAGAATATAAAAAGTTGACCATATTTATAATGAAATTTTTTGCTTCTTAATAAGTTCTGTACCCACACTCCAGAGGTTTCCCACATACTATTTAACACCCCGTATATTGCAGTGGCTGAAGGGCCAAGATTTAGCCACTGCCAGCGCGTCATCATTAAGGGGAATGTAAATAACTGTAAAGTAAAAAAAGGATGGGAGTGTTATCTCCATATTTTAATTTTATTGTTTAATGTGCGTCTCATATTTTGACCGTTATGAAGCCGTTCCCAGCTAACAGTAAGCTCAGGAGCAATTGAACTAGTAGCGTTATAAGTAAGGAGGAGGTTCGCTACAGAATCTGCGAAGAGAAGAACATATGGAAAACGTTGATAAGAACATGGTTTTTGAGGGAGTTGGTGCTGGGAAAATAGAGATTGGAATTTATCCAATAAATAATTGAGGAAGTGGCTGTGAGTGCTACTGTGACGTGAACAGGTCGTCAAAAGAGAGGATTCTTGGTTACGAGTCAGAAGACAGATAAAAAATAATTTTAAAAAAAATTGTAGCTTGTATGTGCCGATGCCGGTGCCGATGCCAATGACGTTGATGCCTCATTAAGTAGATTCTATGATCTACTAACAGCGTCGGAGAGCTGTTCCGATTCTTGAGAGCCCAATCGTTGCCCCTAGAGACAGCAGTTGGTCGCAACTTCGTCAGAGGCAGCGTGCTCAATGAGATCGGAGAAGGAATGGTTACAAATTCAGTTTTCCTTCGGATGCTGTACATCTCTCTCTTACAGAAGGCTAGCTAAATCTCCATTTGTCAAGCACGACGCTCATTCATTGCGCCTTTATGGAACTAGGTATCGTTCTTACAAAACTGACACTTCACCTATTGGAAGCATGTAACCTTTTTAAGTCTTAGTATAATACTTTATAAATTGACGATCACTTATACAGTGTCAACATTAATAAAATGGACCAACTGCAGGGACGGTTTTCTGACTGGAAATGGACTAAAACAGGTCCTGTGGACATGTTTTCGCAAATGAATTGTTGCCACAGTAGATGGCACTTACGAATAACAGTTCCTCTGATAATGTGCCATGTGTTCCTTATGTGTTTCAGGTTGTGTGAGTGACGCATCTTACTGTAAGCAGCAGAATGATCCGATATTAATATCGGGAACAATCCGAGACGGTGCTTGTGTATGCCCAAGCAGGTGGAAACGGTCTGGACGCAGCAGGGCTATTCCAAAACAAGTACCCTCACAGACCCCAACCACATCATACAACATTTCAAGCCCTTTTTGGGAATTTGTATGATCCTGAGTACTGTCAGACAAACGAACGTGGAGCGAGGTGGCGGACTGTGCGTACACCAGGACCGAGTTCTGCAGGGTGCTGAGTCGAACCCTAGTACAAGTTCCAGGCCAGTGGGTCCCAACATGGTGTAAGCAAAAGTACAATTATGTGTATCCTTTATGACAACTGCTACTATCCCAGTCACCCTCATCCCCATGGAGGCCACTTCGAACATCTGCTTCAGGACGATTTATTGCCTTTGCATACACGCCGTTCCTTTCCGGACATATGTTCACATGTTTCCCTCCATTTATAGTCAGGAATCCGTACCTGCAGTTTTCGATTTTATTAATGTTCACCCTATATACATAAGAAATAACCACATTACCGGTTGCGGAAAGTAGCAGCCATCTCCAGCTGTGCTTAAGGTACTGAAAAGCTTCGACAATATTTATAGATAAATATACACTCCTGGAAATTGAAATAAGAACACCGTGAATTCATTGTCCCAGGAAGGGGAAACTTTATTGACACATTCCTGGGGTCAGATACATCACATGATCACACTGACAGAACCACAGGCACATAGACACAGGCAACAGAGCATGCACAATGTCGGCACTAGTACAGTGTATATCCACCTTTCGCAGCAATGCAGGCTGCTATTCTCCCATGGAGACGATCGTAGTGATGCTGGATGTAGTCCTGTGGAATGGCTTGCCATGCCATTTCCACCTGGCGCCTCAGTTGGACCAGCGTTCGTGCTGGACGTGCAGACCGCGTGAGACGACGCTTCATCCAGTCCCAAACATGCTCAATGGGGGACAGATCCGGAGATATTGCTGGCCAGGGTAGTTGACTTACACCTTCTAGAGCACGTTGGGTGGCACGGGATACATGCGGACGTGCATTGTCCTGTTGGAACAGCAAGTTCCCTTGCCGGTCTAGGAATGGTAGAACGATGGGTTCGATGACGGTTTGGATGTACCGTGCACTATTCAGTGTCCCCTCGACGATCACCAGTGGTGTACGGCCAGTGTAGGAGATCGCTCCCCACACCATGATGCCGGGTGTTGGCCCTGTGTGCCTCGGTCGTATGCAGTCCTGATTGTGGCGCTCACCTGCACGGCGCCAAACACGCATACGACCATCATTGGCACCAAGGCAGAAGCGACTCTCATCGCTGAAGACAACACGTCTCCATTCGTCCCTCCATTCACGCCTGTCGCGACACCACTGGAGGCCGGCTGTACGATGTTGGGGCGTGAGCGGAAGACGGCCTAACGGTGAGCGGGACCGTAGCCCAGCTTCATGGAGACGGTTGCGAATGGTCCTCGCCGATACCCCAGGAGCAACAGTGTCCCTAATTTGCTGGGAAGTGGCGGTGCGGTCCCCTACGGCACTGCGTAGGATCCTACGGTCTTGGCGTGCATCCGTGCGTCGCTGCGGTCCGGTCCCAGTTCGACGGGCACGTGCACCTTCCGCCGACCACTGGCGACAACATCGATGTACTGTGGAGACCTCACGCCCCACGTGTTGAGCAATTCAGCGGTACGTCCACCCGGCCTCCCGCATGCCCACTATACGCCCTCGCTCAAAGTCCGTCAACATCACATACAGTTCACGACCACGCTGTCGCGGCATGCTACCAGTGTTAAAGACTGCGATGGAGCTCCGTATGCCACGGCAAACTGGCTGACACTGACGGCGGCGGTGCACAAATGCTGCGCAGCTAGCGCCATTCGACGGCCAACACCGCGGTTCCTGGTGTGTCCGCTGTGCCGTGCGTGTGATCATTGCTTGTACAGCCCTCTCGCAGTGTCCGGAGCAAGTATGGTGGGTCTGACACACCGGTGTCAATGTGTTCTTTTTTTCCATTTCCAGGAGTGTAGTTATGCACTTTGAATCCATCATGTTCTCTGTTACTGACCGTACCATGTAGATGAGGTCGATAACGAACAGGGGGAGCCAGCTTAAAGTAATGTACGTAGAAAATTGTGCTGTGTGATTACACCGTGGTTTGATTCAATACCGATAAATCGCTCTGGTTGGCTGCATCACTGGCAGTGGAGGAGTCAGAGCGATTTTCCGCCGCCAGAGAGAAGCGCTGAGACGATGAAGTTGATTTAAGCGAGACCGCAGGGACGGTTGTTCTGTGATCGGGTGTCTAGTTGTTTGTGTGGCGACGGTAGGTAATAAGCGGCGTGACGCCGTGGCCGAAAAGATCGTTGGCTCGCTTCTGCATCTGGAATGTCAGTCAGAGCGGGTTACGTGATGTGCTGTGTTGGCCGGATCAGTAGAGACTGCCCGATGTAGAAGTTGTTTAGATCTGTTTCTTGGGTTCCTAATTGTATTTGGATCATTCTGAAGAAACCTGTGTCCACTGTGGTGCCGGCTTGGTTTCCTGTCAAAGTACTGAACACGAGGGCGACAGGCGGATACGTTCAACCGATTGCAGCCATTGATCGGGCGCTTGTTGACCTACGTTCCTACTTCCTGGGAATAATGGTGAGCATTCAACTACAGTCCCAGCTGCAATGCGTGGACAGTCTATTCTCTTTCTTGCCATCTGTGTTATCAAAAATGTTCAAATGTGTGTGAAATCCTATGGGACTTAACTGCTAAGATCATCAAACCCTAAGCTTACACACTACTTAACCTAAGTTATCATAAGGACAAACACAGACACCCATGCCCCAGGGAGGACGTGAACCTCCGCCGGGACCAGCCGCACAGTCCATGACTGCAGCGCCTCAGACCGCTCGGCTAATCCCGCGCGGCTCTGTGTTATCAGTCGTGGTTTAGTAAACTCCTGAAGTGATCTCATTCAAGTAATTTTACTGTGCTCATTTGGCTATTAAACTGGTGGCGTGGAAGCCTCTGGACTTGGTTTAGCCACGCTGTCTGGCGTTGTCTAAATTTAACATTACGTACCGTGATTTCAGCGTACGACTCGCTTTTTCCAAAATGCCTCCATTGTCTTTTCGTATAAAGTTTTCTAAATTTGTCAACTAGTAATTTAAATGTTACAGGGTATCTTGAGTACACATATTACCAGTTTGTTGAAATTATCTTGAGTAAAGGGAATGGCTAATACTAAAATGCTTGCTTTCTCTGTTAACGGTATTAAAGTGACTCTGGCCAACCAGGTTGAGTGCGGTTCATAAACAAAAGGGAGAAGTTGTTTTGGCCCTACATGGGCACCTTGTCTGCACGACCAACTGATTGTATTTTATGTAAATTTGTCATCAGCCTACTTACTTCAATTGCTTATTTTTCCTGATTACGTGCGATGTGTTTTACTTGCCAAAGGATGTCGGATGGTAATTGCCTGTTAATCATTTCTGTAGGTTTTTGAAGGCTAAATTTGGAATGTATTGTTAAACGCCACGTTGTTGATCTTTTGAAATCACTGTGTTAAGACTTGGATTTAATGCCAAGCTTTCGGAATATTTTTGTTTCAGTTCTTTTCATAAATTTTTTCCATAAGTGTTATTTTATAGGTTTTGTAATTTTCACCCCCAGTTGCCTCGCTTCCAAAAGAAAAAGTCGCTATTGAATTAAATCCTGGAGGTAACTGCTCAAATATTTTACATCTTTTTGATATGGCAATAAAGTGGTTCATCTTTTATTAAATTTTTTAATATCACTCAGTGTCAGCTCCCCACCATATTTCAAAGATTTTATCAGAAGCAGACTTTGTCCGACATTGGGATAGGTGGTGACACACGTATTTTTCATTTCTTTCGTTGTAAATTTCAATACAATTTATATGGAACACGGAAATGTGACGTTGTTGAATGGAAAAATTAAGCTGGACCGTACTTCAGTTGTTTTCAGAGTGAAATAAGCTAATAAACAGTATTAGAATGATGTGTACGAGGTGTGGATGATTAAGCGTATTTGACCGGAACAGACAGTGGAATTGAATCTCAGGAGTTCGGACTATCTGTAAAAATGCCGTCGGAATGCACTGTACTCGAGATTTGCTCGGACCCAGCCGTTCCGCCCTCAGAAACCTGTGCCGTATAACGGCGACATACGCGTAAACTTAGTGCGACGCCGACGGCTCCTTGATCGCCAGCCAGGGGCAGGGCCTAAGTGGCGGGCGACCTCCTCTCCGTCCTCTGATGATTGCGAGGGTGTGCCGGCCTGTCAGCATCACTTATTTAAGGCGGCATCGATTTTTATGTGCGGCCGCGCTCAGCCCATTACGCGGTGCGGTTAATACGCTGCACGCGCACCAACAACCCCCTCCCTCGCACCGTCCCTCTTCCTTTCGGAAGAGCCGACGTCTTCCGGACAGTTCCTGCAGGAGCTTAACGCACCGCGCCAGCTCCAGGCCACAGAGGGCGAAAATTTTCGGTTTTCCTTTTTATATTAATGAGGAGGGTTCCTCGGCTTTGAGATTCATCAGTATGGAGGCTCAGGCACAAGGAGCTTAGAAAATTTGCCCCTTTCATCATATTAAAAAGGAGAGTGAGTTTTGCACGCTGTGTTTGTTACGACGTATCAGTCATGCTCCTCTTATCTTCTGTACAGGTTTCTTTACTTCGTCTTTAAATTAATGTATGCTTCTGTTCGCATCCTACGTAGTAGGAAATGAAGTTGGTCATCGTAGGTAGTTGACCGCAATATTGTTCGTCATTTTCGATTAGCGCACTACTGGACTAGCAGGGGTATCATAAAGAAACCCGTCACCATAGGAATGAAATACTGGAAGGAACACATACACACAAACACACACACATGCATACACTGTTGTTGTTGTCTTCAGTGCAGAGACGTGTTTGATGCAGCTCTCCATGCTACTCTATCCTGTGCAGCGTTCTTCATCTCCCAGTAGTGTATTCATCTCTTGGTCTCCCTATACGATTTTTACTCTCCACGCTACCCTCCAATACTAAATTGGTAATCTATTGATGCCTCAGAACATGTCCTACCAACCGATCCCTTCATCTAGTCAAGGTGTGCCAGAAATTTCTCTTCTCCCTAATTCTATTCAGTACCTCCTCATTAGTTATGTGATCTACCCATCTAATCTTCAGCATTCTTCTGTAGCACCACATTGCGAAAGCTTCTATTCTCTTCTTGTCCAAACTATTTATCGCCCACGTTTCACTTCCATACATGGCCACGCTCAATACAAATGCTTTCAGAAACGACTTCCTGACACTTAAATCAATACTCGACACACACACACTATGTTATTAGAAGTATCCGGACAACACCGAAAACATACGTTTTTCATATTAGGTTCACTGTGCCGCCACATACTGCAAGGACTCCATATCAGCGACCTCGGTAGTCATTAGACATCGTGAGACAATTCACCGACCTCGAACGTGGTTAGGTGACTGGGTGTCACTTGTGTCATACGTCTGTACGCGACATTTCCACACTCTTAAACATTCCTAGGTCCACTGTTTCCGATATGATAGTGAGGTGGAAACGTGAAGGGACACGTACAGCACAAAAGTGTACAGGCCGACCTCGTCTGTTCACTGATAGAGACCGCCGAAATTGGAGGAGGATAGTAATGTGTAATAGGCAGACATCTACCCAGGCCATCATACAGGAATTCCAAACTGCATCGGGATTTACTGCAGGTACTGTGACAGCTAGGTGGGAGGTGAGAAAACTTGGATTTCATGATCGAGTGGCTGCTCATAAGCCACACATGAAGCCGGTAAATGCCAAACGACGCCTCGCTTGGTGTAAGGAGCGTAAAAATTGGGCGATTGGAAAAACGTTGTGTGGAGTGACGAATCACGGTACACAATGTGGCGATCCGATGAAAAGGTGTGGGTATGGTGAATTCCCGGTGAACGTCATCTGCCAGCGTGTGTAGTACCAAAAGTAAAATTTGGGGGCGATGGTGTTATGGTGTCGTCGTGTTTTTCATGTAGGGGGCTTGCACCTATTGTTGTTTTGCGTGGCACTATCACAGCACAGACATACATTGATGTTTTAAGCACCTTCTTGCTTCCTACTGTTGAAGAGCAATTCGGGGATGGTAATTACATCTTTCAACACGATCGAGCACCTGTTCATAATGCACGGCCTGTGGTGGAATGGTTACACGACAATAACGTGCCTGTAATGGACTACCCTGCACAGAGTCCTGACCTGAATCCTAATGAACACCTTTGGGATGTTTTGGAACGCCGACTTCGTGCCAGACCTTACCGACAGACATACTTCTCCTCAGAGCAGCACTCCGTGAATAATGGGCTGCCATTGCCCAAGAAACCTCCGAGCACCTGATTGAACGTATGCCTGCGAGAATGGAAGCTGTCATCAAAGCTAAGGGTTGGCCAACACCATACTGAATTCCAGCATTATCGATGGAAGGCACCACGAACTTGTAAGTTATTTTCAGCCAGGTGTCCGCAAACTTTTGATCACATAGTGTATGTATACATGTCTTCCACGTGTGTTCCTCTGTCTGTATGTAATGGCTTAAGTCAGAGCCTAATGTAGGGTGTTTGACACGGTTTTCACTTATCGCTTCACGACCAAGGTGTATGTTTATAATTAATTATTCATGGTAATGATGTGTGTGAAATATATTTATTTATTGATTCATTTATTTAAATGGCGTTTGGAGTGACATCTCATGGCAGCAATGGTAACTACGAGCTGGTCGGCTAGGGAGTAGGCGGTATCTGGCTGGAAATACAGTGAAGTAACAGTCGGCGCAATTTCAGAGAGCAGTGAAGTTTAACAACTATCTATGTGTATTATAAATTAAAGTCCAACAGCTCTTTTGAGCTTTATGAACCCAAAGATAGTCTAAAAACATTTACATCTTGACAAAAAAAGCCAAAATAGTGCTAATCCATAATAGTGATACCCGTGCCTGGGCGGGTCGCTAGTGTATACCCTCCACAGCATGGTGTGGCGTCTGGGTGTTACTCAGATTCAGGAGTTCCATGACTTGCACTTGCACTGGACTAACATTACACTCGGTCATACGGTTGAACAGCGAGGACAGTAATGGCAGAAAACTATTGAACTGGTTAATTATCTTCCTCCCTCCCTCCCTCCCTCCTTCCCTCTCTCCCTCCTCTATCCTTCCTCCTCCCTCTGTGACACACACGTCACGCACACACACGTACACACACATACGCAGTCACTCGTACACATACGCATAAGGCTGTTACTGAAACTGACAACTACTGCTACACCCTACCTTCTTAAAGAGACACTTAGGCTGGCAAAATATGAGAGTAAATGATATCAGCTTTCCTACAGTGTAAAGGTAACTACCTAAAAAAATGGAGAGAGTGAAAGTTTGTCGACGATACCGCTCCACAAAACAACTGTTAAGTTGCCATCAGCAGCACGTCTCCCGTCATAAGGTAATTTAGCGAACGGATGACTAGCATCTGTTCACTAACCCCTCCTCTCCTCAGAGGATTTGGAAGTTACTTAAAACGGATTTACCGATACTCTCTAATCAAACCAAACTACATGACTGATGATGAAAATAGAGAACAGAGTTTTTACAATCATAATTTAATGAGGAAGGGAACAGTGAAATAAATAAAAGAAATGTATAATCTAGGAAGGGAGATTATAAAATATGTAGAAGTAAGAAAAACAACAGAAGCAAATCGTTGTAACTTGACGATTTCTTACATCGACTGTATGAACGCAGCTGAGAATTATAAAAGTATACATCCTGAACAGAGTACCGAAAAACAAGCCAGACGTGAACACTGGAAACAAAGGGACTAAAGTTCGAAGCGTCTGACGTGTCTTCTTACAAAATGATAAATTTAATCGAGAATTACGTGAATGGGAATTGCACACACTATGGAAACTGCTTGCAAATCTCTTAAAGTCCGGCGTTCGGGGAATATATTTTTCTGGCTCGACCAAGAAGACTTTTACTAAATATTTGGAGATACAAATTGCTAGATGCCCAGAAAAAAAGAACACTACTAGTTCCGTACTGTGGCAGGATGAGACAGTGAGCTGTCGAATCAAGTCCTTGAGCTAAGAAAAGTGAGTGACAGTAATTTCATTGGAAGAATTATTTACCCGTTCTTATCTCCGTGAAATCTGCGTATCCTCCGAGGACACCCATGAATTAACTGATTACTGTAATTGCACAACTACAGGCTAAGAGTGCTCTTCGTGTGGCCAGCCGATGTGGCGCTACAGTCTGGAACCGCGTGACCGCTACGGTCGCAGCTTCGAATCCTGCCTCGGGCATGGATGTAGGTGATGTCCTTAGGTTAGTTAGGTTTAAGTAGTTCTAAGTTCTACGGGACTGATGACCTCAGAAGTTAAGTCCCATAGTGCTCAGAGCCATTTGAACCATTTGAACCTCTACGTGTGAAAACAAACCAAAACTCAAGTTTTCAGGTGACCGAATATCAGTCGCAGAGCTTCTGGTGATCGACGAGATCTGCGGAGACCAACCGTAGGACTTCTGTTAATTCTCTCCACATTTGTAAGCTTTTCACAATACTCATAATTCCCGACATCATCGTATAATTATTGAATATACACGAAACAAAGATGCTATCTAGTTTATTAATAATACAAGCACATAAATAAAGCATGTTAATAATACTTTAATAATTTTAAATAAAGTCGCCTGGCACTTGACGCACTTTACGTTGCTTATATGTGACAGGATCTGTAAATCGTAGTTTAGTGTTTTATTGTGTTACTTTATTACTGTATATTGTCACATCATTATTGTATTTTAATACATGTGTTGTAATTTGTATCATGTTGATTGAGTAGAACTGTATAGACAGCAGAGCTTTGCTCTACTGGTCCACGGTGCAATTAAGCAGTATTCAGAGAAGCTCAGGATTTGATAATGGGCCTCACTTGCCTGCACCACCGTTTTCTTTGTAAAGAATCTTCAACAGCAGCAGAAAAAATTAGATTTACAGTTTCTCTATCCAACTGCTAGAGTCTTGAAAGTAATTTTTAGGTAGTACTAGTGATTCTTTTCAATTTTTTTAAATTCTGAATACAGAGATTTTAATAACTGTGTTTGATTTAAGTGGGTGTATCTGCAGTAGGCGCATTTCCTGTGAGATTATTAGTATGCAGTCAAGACCAAATAATGTTTCAAAATGCATTGCGAACAGGAATCCAATGTTCTCTGTGTTATGAAGATAGATGAAGTGGAACAGCCTGCGGTATTAAATCAAACAGTTTCACATGGCATGGTAGAAATACTGTATCGGTTAAGACTTTTGTAGTTGACAGTTGTCAATGTAGCTACGCAGCAAGTGGAGATGCTGTTGCAGACTTAGAATCTTCCAACAAAGCAACATTTGGAATATGCTAGTATCGAAGTGAAATATGTTGCACAGAAACTATCCGATATTTCTAGAGAGATAGCTCAACTTTGGAAAACACAAGAACTGTTTCCCGTGTAGTTACCAAAAGTTAATCTAGAAGTTTAGGACTTAATACGGAAGTAGAGACAAATGTAGACCATTTGGCAGAAACAGTAATTATTAAGAGCTTTAGATAACGTTATGGAACAAAAGTTTCATGAACAACAGGAAAAATCTCAAGTAAGCTAGGTAATTAGACTCAAGAAAGGAACAACAAGTAATTGATTGCGTGAACAAGAGTCTCAGAGAGGCTGTTGAATACCTTTTGGCGGTTTACCAGTTTAAAATCAACTGAAAGAAGATTTTCAAGGAGAACGTGACCAGAAAGGCTCCGACTTTTTTCCAGTGAAAAACCAAAATTACACCATTTGCCGAAGCTTGCTCGGAAGATCTACAAAAGGTTTAGGTGGCTATTAGAGAATGTCGTACCGCAGTTCAAGAGGAACACAGGCAACAGATTTGAGGCCGTGAATCAATCTCTGCCAACTGATAGGTCTCTGTTTGGACAGGGGACATCAGCTGGTCAAGTAATTGCCTATGAAATTCGCCAATAGCAAACAAGTCTTCGAATGAAGCACTTGGGATACGGTTTTGAATTCACGACACCCAGGAATATATGGCACTGTATAACAATATAGTTTATTATTTTAGAGATGCGTATGGGGCCTGAAGATGACACAGTGGAATACCGAAATGTGCGACTGGTCCTGGAGGAGGTTCGAGTCCTTCCTCTATCATGGGTGTGAGTGTTTGTCCTAAGGATAATTTAGGTTAAGTAGTGTGTAAGCTTAGGGACCGATAACCTTAGCAGTTAAGCCCAATAAGATTTCACACACATTTGAACATTTTTTGAATATCGAAACTCGTAGTTAGAATAAAATAAAAACAAATTATCACCTCAATTACACGGCTGTGGTGAATTTCGTTGTAGTTAACTGATATATCCGTAGCAATAACCAAGACAATGGTTTTGATAACGCACGTACAAGTGCTTCACCAGTGATTGTCCACGTGAACATGATGAAGGAGGAAGAATTATTGAAGTACCGTCAGTTACAACCATTTTCGCCAGACAATAAGACATTTAATCGAGTAGTATTTCGTAGAAGATTTAGTGTTGTACCACTCAGGTCATGGACTGAGCAGCAGATCAACCACGTCTCAGGATACATCCAAGCAGACCGATCCATCTGGGCAATCGATGTGTTGTATGTACGTCAAACATATGAAGATTTCGAGAACGCTTTGAAGTGGAATGATCATATAAAATTAATTGTTGGTAAGGTGGATGCCAGGCTGAGATTCATTGGGAGAGTCCTTAGAAAACGTAGTCCATCAACAAAGGAGGTCGCTTACAAAACACTCGTTCGACCTATACTTGAGTATTGCTCATCAGTGTGGGATCCATACCAGGTCGGGTTGACAGAGGAGGTAGAGAAGATCCAAAGAAGAGCGGCGCGTTTCGTCACAGGGTCATTTGAGAAGCGTGATAGCGTTAGGGAGATGTTTAGCAAACTCAAGTGGCAGACTCTGCAAGAGAGGCGCTCTGCATCGCGGTGTAGCTTGCTGTCCAGGTTTCGAGAGGGTGCGTTTCTGGATGAGATATCGAATATATTGCTTCCCCCTACCTATACCTCCCGAGGAGATCACGAATGTAAAATTAGAGAGATTCGAGCGCGCACGGCGGCTTTCCGGCAGTCGTTCTTCCCGCGAACCATACGCGACTGGAACAGGAAAGGGAGATAATGACAGTGCCATGTAAAGTGCCTCCGCCACACACCGTTGGGTGACTTGCGGAGTATAAATGTAGATGTAGATGTAGACACCTTATATTTGTCTAAATGTACTCATGAACCAATTAAAAAGTAAGTTTTCAGTCCATAAGCCTCCAGATTTAGGACAGGAGATTTGATAATATATTTTGAACAATACCTCAATGAAGCTAAATTCTGGATAAACCCATCATCTATCTGGAAATCTTGCAAAATTTGAAGGTGAAGTTACTAGTCGAAATCCGAGAGAAAATTATACACGTTTTGGAAGGTAATTTAGAGGAATTCACATCCATCTTTGACTCTATTGACATAGACCAAGAAGATTTGTGGTCGAGAAGAAACAAAGGCAAATTTCATGTGCAAGCTGCGAACGACTACAATGGTGACGCAAATAATAATAATCACGAAGCCCAAGGAACAAATACAAGTCGTCCAGTATCTCTGGATGCTAATAACAATGAACAGTGCAACCAAAGGTCAAGTGGTAGTGGGAAGAACTTCAATCAGAATAAAAACAAACAATGTAAATATGAGCGTAAGTATAATTATGGCTCTAACTCCAATAGTAATCATCAACAATAGAATCAAAATTCGATAGAGCCACAGCTCTGCAAGATCATAGGAGTAACCGAACCGCGATCACGGAATATACTGATGCGAGTTTAAGACACGAAATTCAGCAGTGAGATATGCATTCCTCATCATAAATAAATTAATTACAGGCTGTATTCTTTGGATATAAGCCATCGAAGAGAAGGACTTCCGTTAGAGCCAAGTCAGCATCTGCGTCAAAGAAGCTGTAGCCCATGTAGACCTGATGGAAAGAAGTTAACCACAGTCGATATTGCCGAGGGCCAGGAATACAATTATTAGTAAAAAAAACTTGCATGCCCGCAGGTGCTAAGCAGAGAATTGCTTGGACTATCCAAGCAAGTGCACCACAAGTCAATGGAATTAGAACTTCTTACACCAGAAAAAACGGGACAAATGGCTGAACTCCCTAACGATTACTGTTGAGTGTCAATGAACGAACCCAGTATTATATGTGGATTTACATGCAACTAAAAAGTATTCCTTCATTTTACATATACTGAAGTTTCAATCTGACTCCTTGGAAACATTTACAATCCAATAGGCCCAATGAAGTAATATGATAGGAAGACAAAATTCACACACCACTTTAAATATGTCTGGAAAGGCAAGATGAAAGAAGAATAATTATGACAAGGATAAGAAGAGAATACAGAATTTAAAAATTGCAGAAAAGGGCTATCGGTACACATCTAGAATCTTCATCATTACATGAACGGAACAGAAAGTGACAGTCGTTGTACGTCAGTCCCTTGAAATTCTGCAAATACCATATCCATGGTCACATCGTTCAGTGTACCCTGGAAAAAAGGGTGAAAGAGTTATACCCTAACCAGGGTATCAAGAAGTATTATTCTTAATGAGCAGACAATTGTGTGTCTGTCTTTCATGAATGTATTTTGAATAACACTAATGTTCATGAGGATTAGCAAGAGTAATGGAAAAACCTGACTCTTACAGGTAAAATTTGTTGTCCTAATGTAAATATGAAAATAAGTTGTTTTACCTTACGTCTTCAGTTTATTACTGTTAAAGATGAAAGAATAACATGAATTTTAGATATATCTTTTCTTTGAGTTTTCACAGCAGTGATTGTCTGTAGTCTTAATGAGTAATTTGTCCATTCTAAAGTTATATTTTGTATTATTTTCTTATAAATGTGCTACTAATATTTCCTTACAGATAGTATATAAACAGTTGATAATGTCTATGTACTGATTTGTTGAAATAGAGTGATTTTCTAATCTCTAGGAAGATATGTAAAACTGTTTCATACTAATAGTGGACCTACCTATAAAAGATTAAGACGTTTCAAACTATTAATTTCTTTATTTGCCACAATCGTCTTTGAACTGAAATAAATTATTGATTCTCAATTGAGACTAATCTGTAGGCAACGTCACACGTGATCTGACAATTTAAATATGTAGTTGATGAGAGCATTTAGCATTTAGAATACTCCCTCCTGGATTTGAATTCACATGTCTATTGGAAGATATAATCAGCTGATACTGGTATTGGGTTCTGATGTTACTATCTTATGTTCTGCATTGAAAGTGTGCCGGCCGCTGTGGCCGAGCGTTTCTAGGCGCTTCAGTCTGGAACTGCGTGACGCTACGGTCGCAGGTTCGAATCCTGCTTCGGACATGGAGGTGTGTGATGTCCTTAGGTTAGTGAGGTTTAAGTAGTTTTAAGTTCTACGGGACTGATGACATTGTCCCATAGCGCTCAGAGCCATTTGAACCATCTGAAATGAAAGTGTACGTTCTATCTTGTGAGTATTTGTCCTAGTGTAACTGATATTGCTGAACTAACTAGTCCTCATTTGAATCTACAGCAAGTTGAAAGCTATGCTGTAGCTAATATCCAGTGGTTAATGAGTAAAGAAACTAATCTCCAAACAAGAGGTATGCAAGCGGACTGGTCTCAAGAATACATAGAATATGTATAGATCAAATAACACCAAATGTTGATTTCAGCTCGTTATCGCTCTCATGTCCATGCTACCTTCCACTTCAACAGAATTATACAAATTATAATCTCTCTGCAGTTGTTGACAGTAGCACCTTGGAGGCACATTGTCGAAATTTCTTTTATGTGGAAGATTACATCCCTGAGGCGGCATTTTGTTACATTGCTTATTCTCCAGACATATACGATAGATTTCGGAATTCAGTTTCTATCATCGAAAGTATCAGGGAAGCAGAGCGCATCTATACTGTTTCATGAAGCACACTGAGGCAGAGAAAGTTATGTGATAGTGATATGCATATATACAGATGATGGTAGTATTGCTTACACAAGGTATGTAAGGCCAGGGTGTAGGCAGAACTGTCATTTAAAGTCAGGTGATTCGTGTGGAAAGGTTTCTCACGTACTTGCGGCCGCATGACGCGAATTACTAGACTTAGATCGCGGAAAGGTAGTTGGAGCTAGATGCATGTGACTTTCCATTTCGAAAATCGTCAGGGAATTCAGTATTCTGAAATCCACAAAGTCAAGAATGTGCAGAGCATACTAAACTTCAGGTATTGCCTGTTACCCCCGACAGTACAGTGTCCGATGGCTTTCACTTAACGACCGAGAGCTGTGGCGTTTGCATAGAGTTGTCAGTGCTAACAGAAAAGCAACGTTACATGAAATCGATGAGGGATGTACGACAAAAATATCCGTTAGGACAGTGCGGCGAAATTTGATGTCAGTGAGCTATGGCAGCAGTTGCCCGAATATAGTGTCTTTGCTAACAGCACAACGTCGCCTGCAGAGCCACTCCTGGGATAGCGATCATATCGGTTGGACCCTAAATTATGGGAAACGGTGAACTTAACAGATGAGTCCCGATTTCAGATGGCGAGAGTTGACGGTAGCTTTCGAGTGTGGCCCAAATCCCGAGAAGCCATGGACCCACGTTGTCAACAAGGCACTGTGCAAACTGGTGGTGATTCCATGACGACGTGGTCGGTGTTTACCAGTAATGGACTGGGTCCTCTGGTCCAACTCAAGCGATCGTTGACTCGAAATGGTTATGTTCGGCTGCATGGGGACCATTTGTAGCCATTTATGGACGTCATGTTCCCAAACAACGATGGATTTTTTATGGATGACAATGCGCTATGTCACTGAGCCACAATTGTTCGCTATTTGTTGGAAGAACATTCTGGACGATTCGAGCGAATGATTTCGCCAAGTAGATCTCCCGACATGAATCCCATCGAACATTTATGGAACATAATCGAGAGGCCACAAATTCCTGCACCAACAACACTAACGCAGTCGTGCACGGCAGTAGAATCAGCATGGCTCAGTTGTTCTGCAGTGGACTTAGCAACGACTCGTTGAGTCCATGGCAAGCAGAGTTGCTATTTTATATGGGCATAAAGGCGATCAGAGACGATATTAGGAGTTATCCCATGACTTTTGTGACCTTAGTGTACATCCATACGCGTATTGTAGATAAGCACCGGTACTTTGCCATACTACTTCACCACGTAGATAAAACAGCCTGTTATAGGCTGTCTAAACATGGACGTATTACACTGAATCGACGTAGAAGTGGTTGGTTTCTCACATACATGTGACTATGGAATGTGTGTTCCAAACTTGATCATGCTTGTTTTATGAACAGTGGCCATCAACAATGTACAATATGAGGCCGTCTAAAATCTCCCACATAATAAGATTAACTTCACTGCGCTTAGAGGCGCTTAAACACTCTTCCCAAGTCCCATGAATGGAACGAGAAGAAGCCCTAATAAGTGGTTCACTAGGATGTAGCCTCTGCTATGTATTTCACTGTGGTTATCAAACCACACATGTAAATCACATAATAGTTTCCCATTACGACGTGTAAGTTTGAAATTTGGCTCAAAGGTGCCTACAGCCGTCAAATGCGATGATGCAAAAGCTTGATGCTCTGCGACGGTACCCTCATGGTCGGCTACTCTTCAAACAAGCAAGGTGTCGACACACGCAAAAATAGACCAGAACTATAGTCGAGCGAAGTGTGGGTAAGTAGACACATGAGGACACACAATGCTGTGAACTCAATTCGAGGACCGGCCATTTACTTGGATCGAGGTGACGGACGAAGAAATATTTATTCGCGCCACGACCGTTCGGAATTTCGAGTATCGCATGGTACTGAACACACACTTCTACGTTACGTAAAAGAGACAACCCTCCTGCGGTGGCCTGGAATCGAACCCGGATCAATTGCTTCGGAATTTGAGCTGTAAGGTGGATTAATGTCACATTGGCATCAAATTCCATCACGATTTTGCACAAAGCCATTGCAGACGCGTCACACGATGGGGACGTCATTACACCTGATGTTATACACATTTCACCCCATCTTTTGATCCTTCTGCGACTCCCAGCAGTTTCATTATGGGTGACCGAGGAAAACACTGCAGACACACGGCCTCTCAGAACCAACACGACAAAGCCTTAGTGATGGCATAAATGGCGACAATGAAACCATTTCTTCCCTTGGGGTGACGATTCCCACACATTCCAGGGTCGAAAAAGACAGTTTGCAGTGGGATGAGCAACAGGACGATATTCCTAGTAACCTAAGAGAACACGCGGACAATTCAACCCTTTTCTACATACCGAATGTGATCTAAGTCCTTTGGACTGTAGCGTGCCAGCAACTTTTGCTCTGGTGCACAAAGTGGAAGCAATAGGGACCAATCAAAATCATTCGACGAAATTTGAACTTGACCGGAAGTAGCAAAGGGTGCTTATGCTTTTTCAGCCGTCCCGTTCCGAGCCATCTTGTGGCGTTATCACGAGTAAGTGCGACATTGACATGTGTGTGTGAATAAAACGGTCAAGGGTCCCTCTAAGATCCTCATTTCGCCAACAACTAGGTGCCACCCGCGCACCTCTGCAATCACGCTACTCGCTAAAGAGGGCAGATCAAGTTCGGTGTGGTTGTAAGCCCACGGTATCTTTAGAGACGGGTTCAGGCGTCCGCATAGTATGTCAAAGGTTTGCAGAAACGTTATTGGTTTGTACATCAGACTGCAAATTGTCGTCTTCCACAGCGACTTGTGTGGGAGTAGTGTTGTCCTTCCAACGGAAAGACAATGCTGACTCTTGACATGCAGACAGATAATTGGCCACAACAGAGCAAACCCACAGCAGAGTCAGTCGAAGTTTTGAAGAATGTTCCAACAATGCCAACCAGCCACAGACTGCATTCAGCACAGCCAGTGATTTTCATACAGAGCGCTACGTGACGTTACCAACATAAAAACCTAAACAGCCTACTTACAACATGTGTCGACATTTTGCTGTTTGAAGCGTCGCTGAGCCCGAGGGCGACGTCGCAGCCGTACCTTTACTGAGGAAGGTTGTATTCACTTTTAAGCCAAATTTCAAACATCTGCGTCCCAGTGGGAGACAAAATGACCATTTAATTGTGTTGCGCGGTGCAGATGTAATCGTTCCGAGCTATTTACAGAAATAAGTGTTTAGTATCTGAGGTGACGTCCGCCTCGGTATCTTTTGATCGACGAGGAGATACACTACACACCTACATCTACATCTACATTTATACTCCGCAAGCCACCCAGCGGTGTGTGGCAGAGGGCACGTAAAGTCTGTCATCACCTCCCATTCCTGTTCAAGTCGCGTATGGTTCGCGGAAAGAACGACTGCCGGAAAGCCTCCGTGCTCGCTCGAATCTCTCTAATTTTCCATTCGTGATCTCCTCGGGAGGTATAAGTAGGGGGAAGCAATATTTTCGATACTTCATCCAAAGGCGCACCGTCTCGAAAGCTGGACAGCAAGCTACACCGCGATGCAGAGCGCCTCTCTTGCAGAGTCTGCCACTCGAGTTTGCTAAACATCTTCGTAACGCTGTCACGATTACCAAATAACCCTGTGACGAAACGCGCCGCTCTTCTCTGGATCTTCTCTACCTCCTCTGTCAACCCGACCTGGTACGGATCCCACACTGATGAGCAATACTCAAGTATAGGTCGAACGAGTGTTTTGTAAGCGACCTCCTTTGTTGATGGAATACATTTTCTAAGGACTCTCCCAATGAATCTCAACCTGGCACCCGCCTTACCAATAGTTAATTTTATATGATCATTCCACTTCAAATCGTTCCGCACGTATACTCCCAGATATTTTACAGAACTAACTGCTACCAGTGTTTGTTCCGCTATCATATAATCATACAATAAAGGATCCTTCTTTCTATGTATTCGCAATACATTACATTCGTGTATGTATACATTCGTCTATGTATACATTCGTCTATGTATACATGGAAGAAGCCAGGAGATACTGACAGGTTTCAGATAGATTATATGATAGTAAGACAGAGATTTAGGAACCAGGTTTTAAATTGTAAGACATTTCCAGGGGCATATGTGGACTTTGACCACAGTCTATTGGTTATTAACTGTAGATTATAACTGATGAAACTACAAAAAGGTGGTAATTTAAGGAGATGGGACCTGGATAGTGTAACGACGCAAGTTTTGTATAAATGATTTTCTTTTCACATATGACCATGTGCAGACTTCGTCACCTACGTCAGTTACAACACACTTCAAAATTATTTAAATTCTTTTTAAATTTTCTCTGAATGGTTCTTGAACGAAACTGTAAAACATCATCATTTGAGTCGTATGCGCAGAATTACGTCACTCAGTCCAATTTGTTTGTGCAAACTTTTTCCAATTTAGATGTCGTTTTGTTTCTTCTCAGAAACTATATTAATGCAAGTTATCTGATTTAAATATTACAACCACATTGAATAAACTTTCCAGATTCAAACTCGCGATGAACGTTGTCACAATTAATAATCTTGTCAAATAAATTAGTAATTCATTAACATAATTCTTCATAAATAAATTCTCGGAACGCGTATTTAAACTTTGGTGGCATCCACTGGTTTATTATCTTCCTACATATAGACGCGAACCTGAGCCTTGACAAGATAGGACTGACCATTTACAACATGATTAAACTTTCTATAGTATCATTACAAATTCTAATTTTTCCAGTTTTTAGAAGCACGACGCAACAACTCGGTTTCAGGATCTTCTGTTGCTCTCTGGCTGTCGACCTGCAACGTATAGTGGCCAGCAATTTTCTCTCTGGTCCCGGCAGTGAAGATGCGGTCTCCGTTCGTTGCGCCGCCCTCTCCGTATATGAAACATAAAAAATTAAACACAAAACTTTAGACAATTCACAACTATTACAAATATTACAAAAATACATTAAAAAAACTAAATTAACTTATATTCACCTGCAAACTGGGCTGACACTGGTGGATGGGTGACGCTTCAATTTCGCGTCCCACTACAATAAACTGACTAAACCAGAGGTTGTACAGAGTTTCAAGGAGAGCGTAAGGGAACAATTAACAAGGAGGGGGGAAAGAAATACAGTAGAAGAAGAATGGGCCACTTTGAGGGATGAAGTAGTGAAGGCAGCAGAGGATCAAGTAGGTAAAAAGACGAGAGCTAGTAGAGATCCTTGGGTAACAGAAGAAATATTGAATTCTATTGATGAAAGGAGAAAATATAAAACATGCAGTAATTGAAGCAGTCAAAAAGGAACACATACGTCTCAAAAATGAGATCGACAGGAAGTGCCAAATGGCTAAGCAGGGATGGCTAGAGGACAAATGTAAGCATGTAGAGGCTTATATCACTAGGGATAAGACAGATACTGCCTACAGGAAAACTAAAGAGACCTTTGGAGAAATGAGAACCACTTGCATAAATATCAAGAGCTCAGATGGAAACCCAGTTCTAAGCAAAGAAGGGAAAGCAGAAAGGTGGAAGGAGTATATAGCAGGTCTATACAAGGGTGATGTTCTTGAGGGCAACATTATGGAAATGGAAATGGATGTAGACGAAGATGAAATGGGACAGGGCACTGAAACACCTGAGTAAATAGAGGGTCTATACAAGGGCGATGTACTTGAGGACAATATTACGGAAATGGAAGAGGATGTAGATGAAGATGAACTGGGAGATATGATACTGCATGAAGAGTTTGACAGAGCATTAAATGACCTGAGACGAAACAAGGCCCCGGGAGTAAACAACATTCCATTAGAACTACTGACAGCCCTGGGAGAGCCAGTCCTGACAAAACTCTACCATCTGGTGAGCAAGATGTATTGAGACAGGCGAAATACCCTCAGACTTCAAGAAGAATAGAATAATTCCAATCCCAAAGGAAGCAGGTGTTGACAGATGTGAAAATTACCGAACTATCAGTTTAATAAGTCACGGCTGCAAAATACTAACGCGAATTCTTTACAGACGAATCGAAAAACTAGTAGAAGCCGACCTCGGGGAAGATCAGTTTGGATTGCGTAGAAACGTTGGAGCACGTGAGGCAATACTGACCCTGCGACTTATCTTAGAAGCATGATTAAGGAAAGGCAAACCTACGTTTCTAGCATTTGTAGACTTAGAGAAAGCTTTTGACAATGTTGACTGGAATACACTCTTTCAAATTCTGAAGGTGGCAGGGGTAAAATACAGGGAGCGAAAATTTGTACAGAAACCAGATTGCAGTTATAAGAGTCGAGGGACACGAAAGGGAAGCGGTGGTTGGGAAGGGAGTGAGACAGTTATAGCCTCTCCCCGATGTAATTCAATCTCTATATTGAGCAAGCAGTGAAGGAAACAGAAGAAAAATTCGGAGTAGGTATTAAAATCCATGGAGAAGAAATAAAAACTTTGAGGTTCGCCGATGACATTGTAATTCTGTCAGATACAGCAAAGGACTTGGAAGAGCAGTTAAATGGAATGGACAGCGTCTTGAAAGGAGGGTATAAGATGAACATCAACAAAATCGAAACAAGGATAATGGAATGTAGTCGAATTAAGTCGGGTGATGCTGAAGGAATTAGATTAGGAAATGAAACACTTAAAGTAGTAAAGGTGTTTTGCTATTTGGGGAGCAAAATAACTGACGATGGTCGAAGTAGAGAGGATATAAAATATAGACTGGCAATGGCAAGGAAAGCATTTCTTAAGAAGAGAAATTTGTTAATATCGAGTATTGATTTAAGTGTCAGGAAGTCGTTTCTGAAAGTATTTGTATGGAGTGTAGCCATGTATGGAAGTGAAACATGGACGATAAATAGTTTGGACAAAAAGAGAATAGAAGCTTTCGAAATGTGGTGCTACAGAAGAACGCTTAAGATTAGATGGGTAGATCACGTAAGTAATTAGGAAGTACTGAATAGGATTGGGGAGAAGAAAAGTTTGTGGCACAACTTGACTAGAAGAAGGGATCGGTTGGTAGGACATGTTCTGAGGCATCAAGGGATCACCAGTTTAGTATTGGAGGGCAGCGTGGGGGGTAAAAATCGTAGAGGGAGACCAAGAGATGAATACACTAAGCAGATTCTGAAGGATGTAGATTGCAGTAGGGAGATGAAGAAGCTTGCACAGGATTGAGTAGCATGGAGGGCTGCGTCAAACCAGTCTCAGGACTGAAGATCACAACCACAACAACATGTTAAGGGTCAGTTGCCACTCCCTGCAGATCTTCCTGCATTTCTCTGCAATTTTCCAATGCTGCAACTTCTCTGTATACTAGGAGAGGGTGGGGTTTCCACGCGAGGGCACTTGGGGCAGTTGCGAGCGGCAGTGCGCCGGCGGCCGCGGCTGCGCCTTGCGGCGAGTGGCGGGCTAACTTATTTTGGGTGGACGCAGGAGTTGGGCAAGTGGCGCCCGCCGGAAGACGCGCGCCGCCCGCCCGCCGCGGGTCCACCTGGCCCGGCCGGCAAACTCAGTTAGGCGACGGCAAGACTGCTGATAGTTAGCTCGCCCGCCCGACTTGACCATCAAACACTTTGTCAGAGGGCTTCTTGCGCTAATTGCGTCAGCGGCCAGTTTCCTGCTCAAACACACTAACCTCGTTACGGACACGTATCGAGTTAACGCAGTTTGCATACACTTATTTGGAAACAGCGGCCAAGATCGCTTGCGACGCGCTTGCTGGACTTTGGGTCGGTAGGGAAGGGGTGGCGAGGTGAGGTGGGGGGGGGGCTTCCTCGCATAGGAGATCGCAGCCGGCGAGTGCTCGCACCGCTCCAACCCCTCATCCATCATCCTCCTCTTCACCCCTCCCCCTCCCCCCCTCCTTCAACATCGTACTACCGCTCTATATGCATTTTCATACCGACGGTCCTTCACAGCCACAATTAAAAGCTACCAAGTACTGTTGCACGCCATGTACGTGAACTTATTCTTTGTTATTTTAAGAATCGAATTCTTACGGATAAATCAGCTTCAAAAGTCCGATTACAAATTGGCTCATGCATTAAATGTTTGGCGTTATGCTTGTAAGTGAGAAAAAGATTACAAAGGTTTGAAATTATGTGCTCTCATTATCAAACACAGGATGAGTATAGTATGGGTAATTTACAGAGATGCTCTCTATCAAAACTACTGTTCGGTCGTAAATGAATGTTAAATGAATGTGTGAGATGAAAATTGGGAGCCGACGACTTCTCTTTTTTGTTTGTTTGTTTGTTTGTTTTCCAGAATACTAGAATCGCACATCGTTCAGTGTTACAACATTTTCTATTTTATTACCTTATAATATATAAACTGCTTTTTATAACTAACAAAAATTAGTTGGTCGCGTAACTTCTCTTTTATGCAATCAAAGTAATTAACTTTCATGCAAGTGTAGTTTACATGCACAAACATAAGAAATCTGTGTTTTTATTGTAGTTCTTTGTTCTCAATAGAACGTTCTTCGTATCAGAGGCAAGAGTTTCCTGTTGTTATTGATACTTGCGGATGTTATTTATGAACAAGGGAAGTCCTTTTTTATATAACATCGACGAAGTTTTGAGGCGATGAACTATATGCTTTTGTTTCGTAGTTTTTTTTTTAAGTCTACCTCCTTTTTGCCTTTTACAGCGTTATATGATGAATCTCTATTGTTGTATTTTTACTACAACATCCCTCTGTTTCACGCTAAAGATAAACAGTTTTCGAATAAAACCTAAATTTTCCTATAAGGGCTGTTTATTTTAAGTAACAAACGGGAGAATAGTATGTAGTACAAAAATGTTCCATAGGTTATATGGACGGCTCTTTATATATTCTCACTCACCCTAATCAGGAGAAAGAAAACTGGCGTCCTACGGATCGGAGCGTGGAATGTCAGATCCCTTAATCGGGCAGGTAGGTTAGAAAATTTAAAAAGGGAAATGGATAGGTTAAAATTAGATATAGTGGGAATTAGTGAAGTTCGGTGGCAGGAGGAACAAGACTTTTGGTCAGGTGATTACAGGGCTATAAATACAAAATCAAATAGGGGTAATGCAGGAGTAGGTTTAATAATGAATAAAAAAATAGGAGTGCGGGTTAGCTACTACAAACAGCATAGTGAACGCATTATTGTGGCCAAGATAGACACAAAGCCCATGCCTACTACAGTAGTACAAGTTTATATGCCAACTACCTCTGCAGATGATGAAGAAATAGATGAAATGTATGACGAGATAAAAGAAATTATTCAGGTAGTGAAAGGAGACGAAAATTTAATAGTCATGGGTGACTGGAATTCGTCAGTAGGAAAAGGGAGAGAAGGAAACATAGTAGGTGAATATGGATTGGGGGGAAGGAATGAAAGAGGAAGCCGCCTTGTAGAATTTTGCACAGAGCATAACTTAATCATAGCCAACACTTGGTTCAAGAATCATAAAAGAAGGTTGTATACCTGGAAGAATCCTGGAGATACTAGTAGGTATCAGATAGATTATATAATGGTAAGACAGAGATTTAGGAACCAGGTTTTAAATTGTAAGACATTTCCTGGGGCAGATGTGGATTCTGACCACAATCTATTGGTTATGAACTGCAGATTGAAACTGAAGAAACTGCAAAAAGGTGGGAATTTAAGGAGATGGGACCTGGATAAACTGAAAAAACCAGAGGTTGTAGAGAGTTTCAGGGAGAGCATAAGGGAACAATTGACAGGAATGGGGGAAAGAAATACAGTAGAAGAAGAATGGGTAGCTCTGAGGGATGAAGTAGTGAAGGCAGCAGAGGATCAAGTAGGTAAAAAGACGAGGGCTAATAGAAATCCTTGGGTAACAGAAGAAATATTGAATTTAATTGATGAAAGGAGAAAATATAAAAATGCAGTAAATGAAGCAGGCAAAAAGGAATACAGACGTCTCAAAAATGATATCGACAGGAAGTGCAAAATGGCTAAGCAGGGATGGCTAGAGGACAAATGTAAGGATGTAGAGGCGTGTCTCACTAGGGGTAAGATAGATACTGCCTACAGGAAAATTAAAGAGACCTTTGGAGAGAAGAGAACCACTTGTATGAATATCAAGAGCTCAGATGGCAACCCAGTTCTAAGCAAAGAAGGGAAGGCAGAAAGGTGGAAGGAGTATATAGAGGGTTTATACAAGGGCGATGTACTTGAGGACAATATTATGGAAATGGAAGAGGATGTAGATGAAGACGAAATGGGAGATACGATACTGCGTGAAGAGTTTGACAGAACACTGAAAGACCTAAGTCGAAACAAGGCCCCGGGAGTAGACAACATTCCATTTGAACTACTGATGGCCTCGGGAGAGCCAGTCATGACAAAACTCTACCATCTGGTGAGCACGATGTATGAGACAGGCGAAATACCCTCAGACTTCAAGAAGAATATAATAATTCCAATCCCAAAGAAAGCAGGTGTTGACAGATGTGAAAATTACCGAACTATCAGTTTAATAAGTCACAGCTGCAAAATACTAACGCGAATTCTTTACAGACGAATGGAAAAACTGGTAGAAGCCGACCTCGGGGAAGATCAGTTTGGATTCCGTAGAAATGTTGGAACACGTGAGGCAATACTGACCTTACGACTTATCTTAGAAGAAAGATTAAGAAAAGGCAAACCTACGTTTCTAGCATTTGTAGACTTAGAGAAAGCTTTTGACAATGTTAACTGGAATACTCTCTTTCAAATTCTGAAGGTGGCAGGGGTAAAATACAGGGAGCGAAAGGCTATTTACAGTTTGTACAGAAACCAGATGGCAGTTATAAGAGTCGAGGGGCATGAAAGGGAAGCAGTGGTTGGGAAAGGAGTAAGACAGGGTTGTAGCCTCTCCCCGATGTTATTCAATCTGTATATTGAGCAAGCAGTAAAGGAAACAAAAGAAAAATTCGGAGTAGGTATTAAAATTCATGGAGAAGAAGTAAAAACTTTGAGGTTCGCCGATGACATTGTAATTCTGTCAGAGACAGCAAAGGACTTGGAAGAGCAGTTGAACGGAATGGACAGTGTCTTGAAAGGAGGATATAAGATGAACATCAACAAAAGCAAAACGAGGATAATGGAATGTAGTCGAATTAAGTCGGGTGATGCGGAGGGAATTAGATTAGGAAATGAGACACTTAAAGTAGTAAAGGAGCTTTGCTATTTAGGGAGTAAAATAACCGATGATGGTCGAAGTAGAGAGGATATAAAATATAGACTGGCAATGGCAAGGAAAGCATTTCTCAAGAAGAGAAATTTGTTAATATCGAGTATTGATTTAAGTGTCAGGAAGTCGTTTCTGAAAGTATTTGTATGGAATGTAGCCATGTATGGAAGTGAAACATGGACGATAACTAGTTTGGACAAGAAGAGAATAGAAGCTTTCGAAATGTGGTGCTACAGAAGAATGCTGAAAATAAGGTGGGTAGATCACGTAACTAATGAGGAGGTATTGAATAGGATTGGGGAGAAGAGAAGTTTGTGGCACAACTTGACTAGAAGAAGGGATCGGTTGGTAGGACATGTTTTGAGGCATCAAGGGATCACAAATTTAGCATTGGAGGGCAGTGTGGAGGGTAAAAATCGTAGAGGGAGACCAAGAGATGAATACACTAAGCAGATTCAGAAGGATGTAGGTTGCAGTAGATACTGGGAGATGAAGAAGCTTGCACAGGATAGAGTAGCATGGAGAGCTGCATCAAACCAGTCTCAGGACCGAAGACCACAACAACAACAACACCCTAGACGGCTTCACCGCTTACGATTTCTAGGGGAATCTGGTAAGACACTTATTGTATATCCTAACAAAGCGACAGAAATGAGGTAACGGCCAATAGGTATGCAACACATCGAATGTACAGGTAACGCAGTTGCAATCTTAACTGACCAATGGTACTAGTTAAACAAGTATAGTCTACGCTTACTTACATAGCCTACGGTAGTTTTACAACTCCTAGTAATTTACGCTCCATTATAAGCAAAAGTTAGGTCTTCAGGGGTATCAACATTTATGACGTCATATCTCCTGACATCTCTGTCGTACAGTGGTATACTTTGGCAGGTACATTCAGTCATACATGTCTGCGCATACCGAATCAAGTTACCAGTAAATAAGTAATAAATTGAAACGTCATATCTGTTGTTGAAGTTTTCTTCCAGGAACAGCGAAAATATAGGAAGTGGTTTACTTTTTTTTTTCCTTTCACCGTTTTGTTAGGAGATGGGTGTAAACGAGAAAACGTTTAGGAAAGGTTTAAAATTATGTGTTAAGTTTGTCGGAAGTCAGTAAGTGCTCTCATTCATAGACTGGACGAATATAAACTGAGTAATTTGCGCACTGTGGCTTATGCTTGCTCAAGACAAATACACAGCTTTTAATTGTAATACTTGACTTACTATGTTAAAACTGTAATATAAGATTATTTCTGTTAATAACTAGATTATGACAGCATTTTCTTGTTTTTAGATGTGAGCAGCAATTTTATGAAATACCGAAAACCAAATTTTTGTTGCCCCTGGGTGGCGTTAGATCGCCACCTTGCAACTGGGACAATGACTCGGGTTAGACATTTGGTAATACAGATGAACAACGAAAATAATCTGTGTTCCGAATGGTTCTGTCCTCCTACGATTTTGAAATTCTGCCACCAGCCGTGTACGACGCTGCTGGCGGCTGTTTTCACGATCTGAGGCATGCAGCGGCCACAGACGATTTCTTGCACGTGACAGCGAGCAGTGCGGTACGGAAACAGCCAGCAATTGGGGACCGCCTGTTAAGCTCGTATAGCGGAGAATCTGTGAAAAAGAATAGAAGTTAGGAACGCTATAAAATTCAGGGTAAATTGATAACAATGATAAATTCGGTAATGATATCGCCTCCTCTGTGAAAGCGACAAATGATCACATGACGAAGTGAATAGAATGAAAAGTCTTCTGAGCACGTAATATGGACTGTGAGCAAACGAAAGAAAGGTGAAAGTATTACAAAGCAACGGCGCTGAGGCTAACGACAAAATCGATATTGGGGATCACATGGCAGGAAAAATATAGGAATTATGGCACGCTGGAAACAAAATTTTAGATGACAGACGAAATAAGGAGGATAAAGGACACTATCACAGCCAAAGAGACCATTTCTTCCCTATAGTATTCTACAATTACTAAACTTGAAAAGGACACTACCACAGCCAAAGAGATCATTTCTTCCCTATAGTATTCTACAATTACTAAATTTGAAAAGGAAATTTCTACGAGTATGTGTCAGGAACGCAGAGTGATACGAAAATGAATCACTGAGTGTTCCTAAACCGGAAAAAGACAGTCAAAAAATTTGAGGTGTACTATTACAAATGAATGCTAACAATTAAATTGACTGAAGAAACAGGAAATAAGTTGGCTGTTCGCTGTATCGACGAGAAAGAAATTTGCAGAAAACACTAGAAGACGGTGCATGACGACAGGTTTATGGACATTTTTCTAACGAGTGACACATGACAAGCTTTTATTGTTGGGTTTTGTGTATGTGTGTGTGTGTGTGTGTGTGTGTGTGTGTGTGTGTGTGTGTGTGTGTGTGTTTCACACAAGAAGTCTTACAAAATATATTTTATATTTTCAGTCAGCCAGTTTTGTAATATCCTTATTCATTTCCGCTTCAGACCGCGATGTGATGCAGTATAAAATAGTTTTCTTGGGTTTTGTCATGATCACCATCCTCGTCATCTGGAAGATTGGGCATATTCTAAGAAATCAACGCATAACTTTCATGGCACTATATGGAACCGTAGAGCTCAAAAAGGCAGTCAGTGAAAACAGAGATAGGATCATATAGAAGAAATAACTAAAGACACTGGTTGCCAGAAATACTCTGAGATGAATACATTTGGACGACTTGAGAAATCCTCCTGGGCCTACCCACAACAATCAAAGGACAAATGATCTGAAGAAAGGAGAGATTAATTTTACACTCCTGATAATGTTTTTCAGAAAATACTAACACTTAAATATAAATTTAAAATCAATGCTACGTACAGCGTAAAGAAAAAGAGAAAGTAATAAAATAACAACTCTGTATTACGCTATGTTAAAAATAGCAGATCATCCCGTTTACTCAATAATAAAGAGAATTTTTAAGATACCACCAACATCAATGACTGAATATGAGCTTAGGTAATGCCGGGAAAGGTCATTGTAGATAGTAGTGTGGCATCAGGCATTTTTTGCAGTTCTGCGTAGTCCCCTGTGGGTAGTAACTCTCTTCTCTTTACTATTTTCTCCCGCACTGCCAACTGACTACTTTTATCTTGCCTGCTAAATCATCGTTATCTAACCATGTTGGCCATCTGAACTGTCTGGGTGCTGTGGCCATCTTAGTTTTGTTTATTTGGTGGGAAATATCGAATTAGTAAAGTAAATTTTTAAAAATGTTGGTGAGAACCTTTGCAATCAATCATAAATTTCTGTTATTTTAATAAACTTGTATCTGACCTACCACTCAAAACAATTAGTCGATTATGTAGTGAACAGCTGATAGCACCACTAAGTCCTTTGTAGCATCTCCTTAACTTATCGCCGCAAATTGATTTTTGTACATAATAACAGCTTAAATCCCGAGAAACTGATATGAACGTCAGTTACTGCATTTTTGTCCTCGCAATTAAAAACAGTGACCATAATATTTTTAGAACGCTGAAGACAGTTAGTGCTCATCCTAGTAAACATTTTATTACTCCATCTGCAGACCAGTGACATACATAGTTATCTCTGGAACAGGATCAGTTTGCGATAATTTCGCTGGACTTAACCATAGAATAAATACCTCTGGACTGAACAAAGCGTACGGCGTACGTAGCAAACATCAAACAGAAAAACGTTGATGTCATACTGCTCTTTACTGTTTACGCTAAAATCGAAAGTTTCATTATTACACGACTATGTTCTGTTTTCATACAAAAATTTCTTAGTAACAGCAGCGTTACTGAATTGTTGCTACTGAGGGTGCAAATCAGACTTCGCCAAAGGAGGAAGAGTTTTCATAGGTAACTGAAACTAACTTCTAATAATAGTAACCATAATAGTAAGAGGCGCTTTACGTGTTGCTTAATATTGAGATACAGTGTAAAGTTTCTATAAAATAGTTCCGGGAGGGCCAATATGTGTGACTATAGGGCCGTATACTTCCGAGACAAGTTCTGGATCAATTCTGTAGTGTGGTTGAATGCTGACACTCAGTCCATGAATGCGTTACTCATAATAAGAAACTTTTATCTTCAGGAAAACTTACGGATATGACGTTTGAGTCACTACCTCCCGGTTACGTAAATCTGTAACCTATTTTGCTTATTTTAAGATAGACAAAACAGGAACCTGTACTACCTGTAACCATGATGGGGAAAAATAGCATATGCGATTAATATTTTTTGTTTCCCTAGGGATGAACAAAAATAAAAAAAGGGTATTTGAAACTTAAATGAAGTATTTCAATGAGAGGCGAATAAACAGATTTCTTTAGGTCATAGCTCCACATTGAGTATCTTTCTGGGAATATTCACTTTGCGTCCTAGGAAGACATTTCGCAGTGCCACCGAAGAGCAGTTCATGAAAACAGGGACTCGGAAATATGATCAAATACAGTTCAAAAACTAAATGGAGATATCTTCTGAACAGCAGGTTGCAAGGCATCCCAGATATGCTCAATAATGTTTATTTCTAGGGAGTCTGGTGGCCAGCGGAAGTGCCTGAACTCAGAAGAGCGTTCCTGGAGCCACTCTGTAGCAATTCTGGACGTGTGGGGCTTCGCGTTGTCCTGCTGGAATCACCCAAGTCTTTGGGCATGCACAATGGATATGAATGGATGCAAATGATCAGACAGGAAGCTTACGTACGTGTCACCTTTCAGATTCGTATCTAGACGTATCAGGGTCCCACATCACTCCAACAGCGGACGCCACACACCGTTACAGAGCCTCCACGAGCTTGAATAGTTCTCTGCTGACATGTAGGGTCCATGGATTTGATACAATTTCAAACGAAACTCTTCCGACCAGGCAACATGCTTCCAATCATCAACAGTCCAATGTCGTTGGCGATAGACCCAGGCGAGGCGTAAAGCTTTGAGTCGTGCAGTCATCAAGGGTACAAGAGCGCCTCCGGCTCCGAAAGCCCGTATCGATGATGTTTCGTTGAATGTTTCGCACACTAGCACTTGTTGATGGTGCCCCTTTGCGGAGGGGTTGCACTTCTGTCACGTTGGCCGATTCTCTTTGGTCGTCATTGGTCTTGTTCTTGCAGGACCTTTTCCCTGCCGCAGCGATGTCGGAGATTAATTTTTTACCGAATACCTGACTTTCACGGTACAATCTTGAAATGGTCGCCCGGGAAAATCCCCACTTCATCGCTATCTCAGAGATGCTGTGTCCTATCGCTCGTGGGACGACTATAACACCATGTTCAATTTAACTTAAATCTTGATGACCTGTCGTCAACTCGGCTACCATAGCAGCAGTAACCGATCTAACAACTGCGTCAGGCACTTGTTGCCTCATGCAGGCGTTGCCGACCGCAACGTTGTATTCTACCTGTTTACGTATCTCTGTATTTGAGTACGGATGCCTACATCAGTTTCTTTGGCGCTTCAGTGTATTTGATCCGTCAAGGGGTGAGCATGGCTGTGTGTCCTGGGCCTGTACTAGGCTCGCGAGCTGCGAGGCAGGCAGGCTGGATAACTTACAGGCTGGCGGGGGTTAGCTACAGCCTGGCGTTGAGGTGAAACTGAAGCGAGCGGGCCGGCGGTGATGGGTCAGTAGCCCCTCCGCTCGGGATGGCCAGAAGGACCACAGTTCCTGGCTCGGCTTCTGCCACTGCTTTTGACATAAATATGTTTACTTCCTCTAGTGCCATCTGTACAGATGTGGCAAGAAGAAATATAAATCTGGTCGTCTGTTTCAATGGCCCACTGGGATCAACTCGACATGGAGTCGTCACTCGTATTGAAGAAGGTGGGTGTTCCATTAGAAAGGCTGAGAAGAGGTATAATGTGCCACATATCTCTGCAACGAATTGGCAGAGGAACTACCTTGAAATAGCCACTACCAACAGAGCTCCTCGCTCAAGCAGGAAGAGAGTGAGCTCACAGCTGGAAGACAGGGTGCTAATATCTAAGAGCAGTGAAAATCCCCTTCTCAACGTGAAGCAGTTGCGGCAGGAGACCAACTCCCCCGACTCCTGTGACACTATTTCCTGAAGATCACCATGAAACAATAGCTCAGTGAATACAATGTCTTATACCGGGTAGCATTTGTGAAGCTCTGTCTGAGTGCGTCGTGGAAAAACGTCATTTTAGCTGACGAGAAGTGTTTTCCACCATTAACGATGCTCCAAGAGTCATTCACAGGCCGTAAGGGACTCGCCATCGACGCGAATATGTAACCATAATGAGAAGAAATGGGCGGCTATCCGTTTGCTCCTGGGGATGAATTTCTGCGAGGGGAGCAGAAATTTTTCACACTATAGAAGGAACCCTCAACAACGAGCAGTACGCCAACATATTGGAAAATGTGATGTTCCTGTCACCGTATGCCGTACGGAGAAGGGAACTTCACACTACTAGAGAACCATTCTTCAGTTCACAAATCTGTATTCGTTCAGCAGCAGCTCTCCAGAATTGGTGTCAACGTGATGGACTGGCCATCATGGGCCATCATCGACGCGAATATGTAACCATGATGTGAAGAAATGGTCTGAGGTCACCAGAAAGTTGACAGAGAAATGGCCACGAAACTAGCCAACTACAGATGGCGCTCTTTGGGCCTGCATTCTTCCTTCTTCATGCTGTTATGTCTGACGGCTTACAGATCCATGGTAGAAGTACAAAATAATGATGTATTCTGAATAAAATATTAGAGTCATTAAACATTTTGTTATGCCGCTTTTTTCTTTATTTTTCCTCATTTAGAGCAAGTGGAAGATCACTTGGCATCAGATAAAATAAAATTTCAGTTATCTTTCCTCTGAGTTGCCTTTTTAATTAAAGTGTTTTCTTTTGATTATACAGCTTATTAAATATTCTATTTTTATGTCATTTATACTCTGTCTAGATACTTACAAAATAATCAGTTTAGTTGGTCGCTTTAAAAGTATTTTGTGTTATTTCAAATACACCTGTCTCTTCCCCTCCATCCATTAACACACACTCCGTCCTCCAAAAATGATGCTAACGATTTCGTCTTTCATTTATTCGCAGCTAATTTATCCTCCATTCTATCTCTCTCTCTCCCTCTCTCTCTCTCTCTCTCTCTCTCTCTCTCTCTCGCCTCTCTTACATTATCACTTCAGTTGCTCTTCTACTCCATTTTTCCAAAACGTTTTAAACAAATCTGGTGGTTTCCTTTGAAACTATATATTCTCGTTTAATTTCTTCTATCTTTACTGCCCTCTGTCGCTCCTCTCAAAACCTATGAAACCACATTCTTTTGCATGCCCTTACCTGTAATCCATTCTTCGTCCTGCTAACATTCAAACACTGCGTCCTTCTGCGTGGGGTAGCCGTGCGGTCTAGGGCGCCTTGCCACCAGTCGCACGGCTCCCCCCTTCTTCCCCCTCCCCCACCACCCTCACCCCCCCCCCCGCACCCCGGTCGGAGGTTGGGTGTATGTGTGTTGTCGCTAGCGTAAGTTGCTTTAAGTTAGATTAAGTAGTGTGTAAGCCTAGGGACCGATGCCCATAACAGTTTGGTCCCATAGAACTTAGCACAAATTTCCAAAATTTCACTCCTTCCTTTTTTCTCTGTCCTAAGATAAAACGAACTGTGGCATCTATCTGTGTAGGGAAAACTTTGCAAGCTTTTCACTCTTTTGTTTTGCAGCCCTGGTCTCCTGTCCACTCTTAAACCCCTCCCTCGTTCCTGCTGCCGCTCCTTTCACATCTGCATCCACACGTACATGAATACTACGCAGTCCACAATTAAGTGCTTGGAAGCATTATTTCTCAGTCATTCCACTCTCTAAAACCGCGTGGAAAAAATGAACAACTAAACCTTACCGTGCAAGCACTGATGTCTCTCATAACAATGGTTGCGTCTCCTATGTATGATGGGATAAACAAAATATCGTTGCATTCAGCAGAGAAGGTTGGCGGTTGGAATTTAGTGAAAACGCCTCGCCGCAATGTAAAACGCCTATTTTTAAATGATTTCCATCTTAACTCAATTACCACATCCGTGACACAATCTCCCCTATTTCGTGATAATACAAAACAAACTGTCCTCCTTTGAAATTTTCGATGTCTTCCATCAGTCCGATCTCGTAGGGATCCCTTACCACACATGAATGCTCAATAAGTTGGCGAACAGGAGTGTTGCAGGCGCTCGCTTTAACTGATTTGCTGCCTCTTCTACGTATTCTGAAAATAAAACGAGATCTATAGGTTTCCTTTCCCACAATATATTCCATACGACGGTTCCAATTTAACCTGTTCATGATCGTAGCTCCTACATATTTCGCTGAATTGACAACCATTAAATGTGACTAATTTATCATGTAAGCAAACTATTTTAACGAGATTATTTCGCAGTTCATGTGGAGAACCTCACACATTTTAATGTTTAGGGTCAATTGTCACGTTTTGTAAGGTAAACATGTGTTTTCAACATCATTTTACAACTTGGCATTGCTCTTTTGAGGACTTTACCAGATTTCAGCATTACCTACAACAAATGTAAGGCAAATGTTCTGATTGTCTGCTAAATAGTTTATATACACTCCTGGAAATTGAAATAAGAACACCGTGAATTCATTGTCCCAGGAAGGGGAAACTTTATTGACACATTCCTGGGGTCAGATACATCACATGATCACACTGACAGAACCACAGGCACATAGGCACAGGCAACAGAGCATGCACAATGTCGGCACTAGTACAGTGTATATCCACCTTTCGCAGCAATGCAGGCTGCTATTCTCCCATGGAGACGATCGTAGAGATGCTGGATGTAGTCCTGTGGAACGGCTTGCCATGCCATTTCCACCTGGCGCCTCAGTTGGACCAGCGTTCGTGCTGGACGTGCAGACCGCGTGAGACGACGCTTCATCCAGTCCCAAACATGCTCAATGGGGGACAGATCCGGAGATCTTGCTGGCCAGGGTAGTTGACTTACACCTTCTAGAGCACGTTGGGTGGCACGGGATACATGCGGACGTGCATTGTCCTGTTGGAACAGCAAGTTCCCTTACCGGTCTAGGAATGGTAGAACGATGGGTTCGATGATGGTTTGGATGTACCGTGCACTATTCAGTGTCCCCTCGACGATCACCAGTGGTGTACGGCCAGTGTAGGAGATCGCTCCCCACACCATGATGCCGGGTGTTGGCCCTGTGTGCCTCGGTCGTATGCAGTCCTGATTGTGGCGCTCACCTGCACGGCGCCAAACCCACATACGACCATCATTGGCACCAAGGCAGAAGCGACTCTCATCGCTGAAGACGACATGTCTCCATTCGTCCCTCCATTCACGCCTGTCGCGACACCACTGGAGGCGGGCTGCACGATGTTGGGGCGTGAGCGGAAGACGGCCTAACGGTGTGCGGGACCGTAGCCCAGCTTCATGGAGACGGTTGCGAATGGTCCTCGCCGATACCCCAGGAGCAACAGTGTCCCTAATTTGCTGGGAAGTGGCGGTGCGGTCCCCTGCGGCACTGCGTAGGATCCTACGGTCTTGGCGTGCATCCGTGCGTCGCTGCGGTCCGGTCCCAGGTCGACGGGCACGTGCACCTTCCGCCGACCACTGGCGACAACATCGATGTACTGTGGATACCTCACGCCCCACGTGTTGAGCAATTCGGTGGTACGTCCACCCGGCCTCCCGCATGCCCACTATACGCCCTCGCTCAAAGTCCGTCAACTGCACATACGGTTCACGTCCACGCTGTCGCGGCATGCTACCAGTGTTAAAGACTGCGATGGAGCTCCGTATGCCACGGCAAACTGGCTAACACTGACGGCGGCGGTGCACAAATGCTGCGCAGCTAGCGCCATTCGACGGCCAACACCGCGGTTCCTGGTGTGTCCGCTGTGCCGTGCGTGTGATCATTGCTTGTACAGCCCTCTCGCAGTGTCCGGAGCAAGTATGGTGGGTCTGACACACCGGTGTCAATGTGTTCTGGTTTCCGTTTCCAGGAGTGTATATTACAAATGTGAGAAGGTCTACATCACTTCACTTGCGGAATCACACTCATCAATTCTGTTTCACTGGTCGACAACCCGTCAGTTACTGCGAACTGTGACCTTTCAGACAAGAAATCACGAATTCAGTCTACAAATGAGAATAGTCCATAGCGAAGCAATGTGGTTGGAAGGCGCTTATGAGGAACGATATCAAAAGCCATTTTGAAACTCTGTAAGTATGGAATGAGTGTGAGAGCCCTTATGCACAGTACGTCAGGCACTTCACGGGGCCACCTGTGTCTCACAAGAGTGATACATTGCAAATCATCGCTGGTTTGATGTCAATAGGTATTATATTTCGGGGTATTTCATAACGCAGCAACACAATATTTGTTCACCTGTCCTGCTCCATGTCATTGTCAATGAAATGGATCTGTAACTCACTGGATCACGTTTATTTTCTTTCGTATGTATTGCGGAGGTCTGTGCAACTTCCCATTCTCACTCACCATAAATACTAGAATACCCCTTACGACAGAGTTGAATAGGTAATTAGCCCACTCAAGAAAGACATTGCCTATAAAAACATAATCGTTCTGCCATGACTGTGAGAGTTTCATGACAACACAGTGTAATATGTCTGGTAACGCTTTACTTTCTGGAATGACAGAGAATTGTCTTGGAAGGTTCACTTAATATATTCGTGGTATGCCAATAAAAGATTCTTATGAATTCCACTTAGGTATGTCATCGACTTATGAAATATATGTTGCAGACAGGGGACATTACTTTCACGCAGCAACTACAGATAGTCTCATTGCCTACAATGTGAATTACTTCGATCAGTAATCACAAGGGCAATGATTAGGCTGTGAACGCTGCTTGTTCCATGAAAATGTCGACGCACTATAAAGAGAAAGAAGCAGTAGCTCTTAGTTCTAAACTGATGCGAGAGTAACAAGAAGAACATTTTACCTCCTCCGTGATCGAGCTCTATATCAAACTCAGAACGATATCTTTAAAAATTTTGTCGTCGTAAGACTTCTCCCTGCGTTCAGGATCCGGTAGATCTAGAGGTAAGAAACATAAAACACTGTGGAACTGCTACTGATAATACACAAATCTGCTAATGAAATCGTATCACTGAATTCTCTGTTAACTGTAGTTTATTCGGCAACTACTCTCACAGCAACGTATTTGTATTTACGTTGTAGTCCTGTAAAGCGACATGAATATGACAAAAGACATCTCGTTGTATGGTATTATGATGAGACACCAGTTGTATAACTGAAGTGCACATTAAGAGCGTTTCCCGTTAAGTTATTGAACAAAATAGACACAAATATCAGAGAAATTGTCAACAATATATTCTATCTCGTTTTCTAAAACCATCTAATGTTGTAGAGGTAGTTTTTCAAATCCGTTCATTTAGCGACTTTCTGAGTTAAGCCACATTAAAGAGCAATCGCCAAAATAAAACAAATAAAAATAAACAAAAGAAAACAGAAACTAACTTTCTTCGTGGATGATCAGTCAGGGAGAAGAAAGGTAAGCACGTGTTGGTGCCAGATTAGAAGACGTGCAGTAGGCATGTTTGCCAACGAAGGTCCTTGGTGCTGTCTACCAGGTCACATTTGTTACACGTTTCGTGACTGGTTTAAAGGGAAGAAAATCGACTTAGATAACTTGTATTATGCCGTTATTCATATCAGAACTGAATTAGCGTTAAATTACCTGTGATTCAAAAACTAATGGATTAAATATGTATAAGGACTGCAGCTGCTGTGTGTGGATGCAGGGGGAATTGGCTGCAGTCCATGAACAGCTGCGAGCTGCTTTGGGCACGGTCGACGGGCTTCAGGCTGCTGCCCGGACTGTGGTGGTGTTGGGGCGTCTGAGGCGAATGCTATGGGTGTCTCGTCAGAGATGAAGGCATGAACAACTTCGTCGCCTGCGACTCTTGATGACACTGCGTCCTCCGGTGCGCACCTCTCGGTTGGTCGACATTTACCTGACGATGATTGGCGAACAGTCGTGGGGTCAAGAATCTGTGGTCGGATCGCGAAACGGCTGTCCCCTTACGTCTCAAAAAAGAAAAGGTCTGAGGTGTTGCCAGCTGTTGAACTGCTGAAAGTACATATGATCCAGTACGGGATACCTAGCATTTTAGAACTGTGGCCTATCTTCCTAAGTGCTTTGGACAAGGTGAATGATGGAGTAGCTCAAAAAAAAAGCGATCATGTCGGGAAAGAAGGCATCCGCTCTGTTTGCCTGGCGAAGATTGTCGTCAGAGATGTGGGGCAGACTCAGCTGGCAGCAATTGAGCGCACTTTGTGCATCCGCCTGCAAATCGTAGCTGATGCAGGCATAGTTTTTGCCTGAGTTCAGAGGCCATCCTCGGCTCCTACAGGCACCTGACTGATTTTGTGAAGACAGCCAGCCTCGCCCGCTGGTTGATAGAAGAGCTATCGTTTTGCAGCGTCATTCCCAGAACCAATCGTGGTCCTCTGGTTTGGAGCAAAGTGAAGCGTCGAAACCAGAAGCTCAGACGATTATGCAACGCTATCGGATGCCAGTTTCTCGACTTCTACTATTGGTTGGAGATTTGCAGGCGTCCCCTTAACGGGTGATGCGTGCGCTACATGCAGCAAGTGGCTACTAGAGTAGCGGAGTAAGTGTGGCATGCAGATTTGGATTTCTAGGATAGAGTAATCCGTCCGCAGGCTCGATAAAATGTGTCCTGATCCTAGACAAGGTAAAATTCGTTACATCAGATAGGAGAAAAAATATCAACACAGTATGAGAGGTGGCATGAGCCCCCTCTCATATTTCTATCTTACGATTTTCCTCTCTAATTGCATGCAGTGAAAAGTCGCTATTCCTTCACACGCGGACTTCCCACGCAGCGTCTCTCGTCACCCAGGTGGTCCGGTGACAGGCGGGCTCTGCTGATCTGGAAAGCGTTAAGCCGACGGGTGTGAGGAAGTCGAGTGAATGCTTTGCAGACGCCGACATTGTCAAAAGACACGCCCGGAGGGGTCTGAAGTAGCGGCTGGGCTAGAGGTTCCGTTACTTAAACTTAGCGAAAACACTTTCTGGCGGGATACCAGCGAGGCGTGGGAATGACTTGTGTACCCAGGCAGCTGTGGCGGGAAAATTCCCGCGCTTTCTGCAAAATAGTAGCTGTGATTGGCTTGCTCAGGGCATAGCTCCGTGACGTAGCAGAATCAGCACAGAAATTGGCGCCAAGAATTTCCATTGGTGGAATAGTAGTGCTCCGGCAATAGAGTGGAATTTTCCGCCGGTTTTCGAGTTGCTGATTGGAACGTTTAACCACGGCCACTGTCGTGGGGGCGGGAATGTTGTGTGTTCGGCCTGTACGGGTGCTCGGGGTAGTCGGCTCTCGCCTTTCGGTCGAGGACGTTGAAGCAACCAGCCATCGCCTCTGGTACGCCAGATCGTGTTCTGGCAGATAAGAAGACAGTTTGGTAATGTATGTCTGCAGCTCCGGCAGATAGGGATTTTCCTAGGTGATAATCAGAGCTCATCAGAGCGCGCCTGTTCGTCTTTTTCTAACTTTGTTCTGTCTTGAGTAGCAGCAATTAATGTTCGGTTAGCTGTGTGTCTCTCTTAAGATTTGAGTGGCAAGGAATTGGCTCCACATACCACTTCGTCTTAAACCTCACAATCTAGTTTAGGGACAACTTCACCTTCATAGCTTTTGTTTGAGTAGCCAATTTGATGTATTATAAATGTTTCATGTGTTTTTGTTTATTATTTTGTGTTTAGTCTTAATAAATCATATTGTTATTTTGGACAGAACTTTCATTCTGTTAATCGGTAGAGCAACCCATCATTTCTCACTACTTTAATGAAACCTTCCTTTATTTAACTTATTTATCAAATTAAATTATTGCAGGTGCCAAACTCTTTTCTACTCCACTTGCAGTGTTGATTACAGTCAGTTCGCGTATATTTTTTAATCCATGTGCAACAGCAAAAGTCGGAGTTAGAATAGGGGGGGGGGGCTTAGAGCATCATTTACGTGTGCAGATTCTAGAAGAATTTAGTGTTAAATACACTGCTTGCCCCGGCACCTCGCAAGTATTAGTTAACTGCAGAAGGATCTAAGGGAAAGATACCGGAACTAACCTCTTTTATAAACGGTAACAATGCCCTCATAGTACTAGGGACGGAGAGATCTCTGAAGCCTGATGTCAATTGTAATGTAATTCTAAATTCCAATTGGAACTTACATCGCAAAGATAAATTGAAAGAGCCGCGCGGAGTGGCCGGTCACGGATTGCGCGGCCCCTACCGCCGGATGTTCGAGCCCTCCCTCGGAATGGGTGTGTGTGTGTCTTGTTCTTAACATAAGTTGATTTAAGTTAGTTTATGTAGTGTGTAAGTCTAGGGACAGAGGACCTCAGCAGTTTGGTCCCTTAGGATTGCGCGGCCCCTCCCGCCGGATGTTCGAGTCCTCCCTCGGGCATGGGTGTGTGTGTGTCTTGTTCTTAGCGTAAGTTGGTTTAAGTTAGTTTATGTAGTGTGTAAGTCTAGGGACCGAGGACCTCAGCAGTTTGGTCCCTTATGAATTCACACACATTTGAACATAGATTGAACGCTGGTAGTGAACGCGTGTCTATAGCCTTAAAATATTCGATAATATCTAGTAAGGTAGAATACATTCCAAAAGCGAAATAATTGTGGGAACACAAGTATTAAAGGTGGATAAAACATTGTGAGCGGATGCTTTTGGAGACACCCTGCCTCATGAGCAGTAGTGGCGGAACACTTGAGGGGAAACTTGCAGAATATTTCACATAAATTCCCTGGTCGTGTTGCTGTATTAACTGGACACTTCAAATTAACAGTTGTAATTTGGGCGGGTCAAATGATCAAGGTGGATATTAGGGACAGGGAATCGTGTGAAACAGTTCGAACGCGTTTTCCGAAAATTACCTTGAGTAGTTTGTAAGAGGACCGACTAGTGTTTTAGATCTATAGATCACAAACATACTCGAACTTTTCGATGTAGTCAGCTTAGAACAGCAATTAGCCATCATAAAACGGCTACATCATCAGTGAATACGGCTGCAAATAGGAGTACAAAGAAAGACAGGAAGATCTTTCTGCTTAAGAAAAGTGGCAAAAAACAGATTCCAGATCACCCGACTAGTCAGCATGGAAATTTCATGTACAGCACTAACAACGTTGATTATCAGAGGGCAAAATTCATCAGCGTTCTATGGGCCGAGCAAAGTTGTGGGGGATGGGAAGGAACCGCCGTGATTCGATAGCCACTTTAGAAAGCAGCTGCGGTAAGAAAGAGAGCTTCACTGCAAATTTAAACGTAGCCAATGTCTCACAAATAAATGACAACTAAACGAAGCCAAAGTCAGCATAAGTAGAGACATGTGAGAAGCGCTCAACAGACTCGGAATCACAATTCTGTCTGCTGACTTGATAAAAAACCTAAGAAGTTCTGGTTTACGTTAAACCAGTAAACGGATTGAAGCCATCTGTCCGACACTCTGTGATAATAATGGCACTGAAACGGAGGATGACACAGAAAAGCCCAAAATATTAAACGCCTTTTTCCAAAACTGTTTCACAGAGGAAGCTCACACTGTAGTACCTCTAAAATTGTCACACAAACGATAGAATGGCTGGTATCGGAATAAATGACCATGGAAATAAAAGCAACTGAAGTCATTCAACAGAGAGAAGGCCACTGAAGCTGACGGAATAACAGTACTATTATCCCTGGATTGCGCTACTTTTCTAGCAGCATTATACAATACGTTTTTGTAGCAGCGAAGCGTTCGCGAAGGGAAAGCTAAGGCATTCCCATGTTGTAGAATGATTGTCGAATAGACGAACAATGCTATTGGCCTATAACTCTGACGTAGGTCAGTCATAGATTTTTGGAACATCTTTTATGCCCGTGTGCTACGACATTACTGAAGACCGAAAATCTCGTCTGTAGGAATCAACATGTATTCCGAGAACTACGATCGTGTGAGACCCAACTTGCTTTGTGCGTCCACGAGATCCTGAAGGAGATAGACACCAACGCCCGGCTAGATGCCTCATTCGTTCGCTTCCCTAAGACATTCAATAGAGTTCCTTACTGCCACCTAATGAACAAACTACGAGCATACGGAATATCAGCCCAGCTGTGTGATTTGATTGAAGGGTTTCTAACAAACAGAACACAGCATGTCATTCTCAGTAGAGAGAAGTTTTCAGGTGTAAAAGTGACTTCGGGCGTAACCCAAGAAGGTTTTATAGGTCCGTTAGCTGTCTCAATATACATATAAATGACATAGCAGACAGCAATGGAAGTTCCGTGGGGCTTTTTGCGGAGGATGCTGTTATATACAGAGAAACTGTAACGCTAGAAAATTTTAGCGAAATGCAAGAAGACAAATAGACGATTGACGGTTGGTGCAGGTAGTGGAAATTGACCCTCAACCTAAACAAATGTAACGTACTGCGTGTATATGGACAGAAAGACCCCTTATTGTATGACTGTACGGCAGTTACTTCGACAAAACATCTAGGACTATGCATATCGAGTGATTTAAAGTGGAACGACCACATAAAACTAACCGCAAGAAAGTAAGATGCCAGACTGCGATTCATGTGAAGTATCCTCAGGAAATGTATTCTACCAACAAAGGAAGTAGCTTACAGAACTCTCGTTCGACCAATAGTTGTCCTCAGGAAATGTAGTCTACCAACAGAGGAGGTAGCTTACAGAACTCTCGTTCGACCAGTACTTGAATATTGCTCATCAGTATGGGATCTGTACCAGATAGAATCGGTAGAGGAAATAGAGTAGACACAAAGAAGAACATCACGTTTCATTACTGCTTCATTAAGTAAGCAAGAAAGCGCCACAAAGATGATTAACCAACTCTTGGTAGCCGCTTCAAGAGAAGCGTTCTGCGTGACAGTGTGGTTCACTGTTGAAGTTACGAGTCGTACTTTCCTAGAAGAGTCAACAAATTAACTCTTTCTTCTACGTATATCTCGCGAAAAGACCGTGAAGATAAAATCTGAGATATTCGCGCCCACACGGAGGATTACTGGCAATCGATCTTCCCGCGCAAATAATTTGGACTGCAACAGGAAAGAGGGGGGGGGGGGGGGTGACAGTGGTACACAAAATACCCCCGACACACTCCGCAAGTTGGCTTGTGGGATACAGAATATATAGGTCCTAGTTGTCTGACTAGTTCTCACTGACATGACAGTGCATACAACGTTATTTTTTAACGTTTGCTGCTTTTTGTTGTGTCAACTGCAGTTTTAGAAGAACATTTACTGGATGTCCACGCGATCTGTAGCTCCCTGGAGCGAGCGGAAATGGACCAGGTTAGCATACAGGATTTGCATTCGAGAGACGGTGGTTCGGATCAACGTTCAGACATCCATTTCAGTATTTTCATGGATTCCTTAATTTGCGTAAGGAATTCTGGAATATTTCCCCGAAAAGGTCTCAGTTGATTTACTCTCCCAATCTTTCCTTAATCTGAGGTTGTGATTCGTCGTCGACCGGTTGTTGATTTGTAACTTTCCTTCATTTTGAGAGATATAATGACACAAAATACATCATTCTACAACATGCAAGGAAAAAATTCCAGTCACTATGAAGTAACAGTTTTAGAACAAATTCATATGACACTCAAAAATGTGAAGTATGATTAGAGTTGCAGTTCGCTGTGAGAGGTAGATGGTCGCCAGAGCGCATTAGTATTTTTCGTGTTTAGTGTTGTCACCATGCACGGTAATGTACGGAAGAGGCGTCATATGTTGAGCGATGACTACAGAGGACACGGAGATACCGTAAATTCGTGTGAGACACCATTATCAGCACCTGAAATAATTTAGAAGGGGCCTCTTTGTGGATCTCTCTATGTCCAGCTTGTCGAATCACGCAATATCCAAATTTGTGGGGCACCACGATGCGACTGCGGGGCGATTTTGGACTGCGTGGGAACGTGATGGTAAACACAGTCGTCGTCAAGGTTCTTGTCAACCATGTCTGACCATCGAAATAACCCATTCACATCTGTGCCTGCCATTTGAAAATAAGTAGTGGAATTCCTGCCACATTCTGTGCCATCCCCCATAATTAATTGGAGGGTAGCAGGAGTCGTACTAGAGAATTACGTCTCAAGTGTACGCTGCCGTTAACACTATAACACAAACGTCTGTGTTTAGGGTCGTGCCGTAACTGGGAGGCATGAACTGCCTTTGAATGGTGTCGCACTGTGTTCAGAAATGAATTGTAGTTCTGCTCTGTCACAGATGACCACTGACGGCGAATATCGCAACGACCTGGGCAGACGTTCTATAATTTTTTTGTCATCAGTCTTCTCAGTCTTTTAACTGATTTGATGCAGCTCGCCACGAATTCCTCTCCTGTCTCAACCTCTTCATCTCAGAGTAGCAATTGCAAAATACGTCTTCAATTATTTGCTGGATGTGTCCCAATTTCTGTCTTCCTCTACAGTTTTTACCCTTTACAGCACTCTCTAGTACAATGGATGGCTTTTTCTGATATCTTAACAGATGTCCTACCACCCTGTCCTTTCTTCTTGACGGTATCCCTTTCCCCGCCGATTCTGCAGCGAACCTCCTCATTCATTACCTTGTCAGTCTACCTAATTTTCAACTTTCTTTTGTAGAATCACTTCTCAAATGCTTCGATTCTATCTGGTTTTTTCCACAGTCCATGTTTGACTACCATACAATGCTGTGCTCCAAACATACAATGGACAACATAAAAAGTGGGCCAGCCCTTAATACCAATGTATAGGCAAATCTGCCCCCCATGAACCATGGACCTTGCCGTTGGTGGGGAGGCTTGCGTGCCTCAGCGATACAGATGGCCGTACCGTAGGTGCAACCACAACGGAGGGGTATCTGTTGAGAGGCCAGACAAACGTGTGGTTCCTGAAGAGGGGCAGCAGCCTTTTCAGTAGTTGCAGGGGCAACAGTCTGGATGATTGACTGATCTGGCCTTGTAACATTAACCAAAACGGCCTTGCTGTGCTGGTACTGCGAACGGCTGAAAGCAAGGGGAAACTACGGCCGTAATTTTTCCCGAGGACATGCAGCTCTACTGTATGATTAAATGATGATGACGTCCTCTTGGGTAAAATACTCCAGAGGTAAAATAGTCCCCCATTCGGATCTCCGGGCGGGGACTACTCAAGAGGATGTCATCAGGAGAAAGAAAACTGGCGTTCTACGGATCGGAGCGTGGAATGTCAGATCCCTTAATTGGGCAGGTAGGTTAGAAAATTTAAAAAGGGAAATGGATAGGTTAAAGTTAGATATAGTGGGAATTAGTGAAGTTCGGTGGCAGGAGGAACAAGACTTCTGGTCAGGTGACTACAGGGTTGTAAACACAAAATCAGATAGGGGTAATGCAGGAGTAGGTTTAATAATGAATAGGAAAATAGGAATGCGGGTAAGCTACTACAAACAACATAGTGAACGCATTATTGTGGAAAGGACACGAAGCCCACGCCTACCACAGTAGTACAAGTTTATATGCCAACTGGCTCTGCAGATGACGAAGAAATTGAAGAAATGTATGATGAAATAAAAGAAATTATTCAGATAGTGAAGGGAGACGAAAATTTAATAATTATGGGTGACTGGAATTCGTCAGTAGGAAAAGGGAGAGAAGGAAACGTAGTAGGTGAATATGGATTGGGAGTAAGAAATGAAAGAGGAAGGCGTCTGGTAGAAATTTGCACAGAGCACAACTTAATCATAGCTAACACTTGGTTCAAGAATCATAAAAGAAGGTTGTATACATGGAAGAAGCCTGGAGATACTGACAGGTTCCAGATAGATTATATAATGGTAAGACAGAGATTTAGGAACCAGGTTTTAAATTGTAAGACATTTCCAGGGGCAGATGTGGACTCTGACCACAATCTACTGGTTATGAACTGTAGATTAAAACTGAAGAGACTGCAAAAAGGTGGGAATTTAAGGAGATGGGACCTGGATAAACTGAAAGAACCAGAGGTTGTACAGAGTTTCAGGGAGTGCATAAGGGAACAATTGACAAGGAGGGAGGAAAGAAATACAGTAGAGGAAAAATGGGTAGCACTGAGGGATGAAGTAGTGAAGGCAGCAGAGGATCAAGTAGGTAAAAAGACGAGGGCTAGTAGAAATCCTTGGGTAACAGAAGAAATATTGAATTTAATTGATGAAAGGAGAAAATATAAATATGCAGTAAATAAAGCAGGCAAAAACGAATGCAAACATCTCAAAAATGAGATCAACAGGAAGTGCAAAATGGCTAAGCAGGGATGGCTAGAGGACAAATGTAAGGATGTAGAGGCTTATCTCACTAGGGGTAAAATAGATACTGCCTACAGGAAAATCAAAGAGACATTTGGAGAAAAGAGAACCACTTGTATGAATATCAAGAGCTCACATGGAAACTCAGTTCTAAGCAAAGAAGGGAAAGCAGAAAGGTGGAAGGAGTATATAGAGCGTCAATACAAGGGCGATGTACTTGAGGACAATATTATGGAAATGGAAGAGGATGTAGATGAAGACGAAATGGGAGATAAGATACTGCGTGAAGAGTTTGACAGAGCACTGAAAGACCTGAGTCGAAACAAGGCCCCGGGAGTAGACAACATTCCATTAGAACTACTGATGGCCTCGGGAGAGCCAGTCATGACAAAACTCTACCATCTGGTGAGCACGATGTATGAGACAGGCGAAATACCCTCAGACTTCAAGAAGAATATAATAATTCCAATCCCAAAGAAAGCAGGTGTTGACAGATGTGAAAATTACCGAACTATCAGTTTGATAAGTCACAGCTGCAAAATACTAACGCGAATTCTTTACAGACGAATGGAAAAACTGGTAGAAGCCGACCTCGGGGAAGATCAGTTTGGATTCCGTAGAAATGTTGGAACACGTGAGGCAATACTGACCTTACGACTTATCTTAGAAGAAAGATTAAGAAAAGGCAAACCTACGTTTCTAGCATTTGTAGACTTAGAGAAAGCTTTTGACAATGTTAACTGGAATACTCTCTTTCAAATTCTGAAGGTGGCAGGGGTAAAATACAGGGAGCGAAAGGCTATTTACAGTTTGTATAGAAACCAGATGGCAGTTATGAGTTGAGGGGCATGAAAGGGAAGCAGTGGTTGGGAAAGGAGTAAGACAGGGTTGTAGCCTCTCCCCGATGTTATTCAATCTGTATATTGAGCAAGCAGTAAAGGAAACAAAAGAAAAATTCGGAGTAGGTATTAAAATTCATGGAGAAGAAGTAAAAACTTTGAGGTTCGCCGATGACATTGTAAGAGACAGCAAAGGACTTGGAAGAGCAGTTGAACGGAATGGACAGTGTCTTGAAAGGAGGATATAAGATGAACATCAACAAAAGCAAAACGAGGATAATGGAATGTAGTCAAATTAAGTCGGGTGATGCTGAGGGAATTAGATTAGGAAATGAGACACTTAAAGTAGTAAAGGAGTTTTGCTGTTTAGGGAGTAAAATAACCGATGATGGTCGAAGTAGAGAGGATATAAAATGTAGACTGGCAATGGCAAAGAAAGCGTTTCTCAAGAAGAGGAATTTATTAACATCGAGTATAGATTTAAGTGTCAGAAAGTCGTTTCTGAAAGTATTTGTATGGAGTGTAGCCATGTATGGAAGTGAAACATGGACGATAACTAGTTTGGACAAGAAGAGAATACAAGCTTTCGAAATGAGGAGGTATTGAATAGGATTGGGGAGAAGAGAAGTTTGTGGCACAACTTGACTAAAAGAAGGGGTCGGTTGGTAGGACATGTTTTGAGGCATCAAGGGATCACAAATTTAGCATTGGAGGGCAGTGTGGAGGGTAAAAATCGTAGAGGGAGACCAAGAGATGAATACACTAAGCAGATTCAGAAGGATGTAGGTTGCAGTAGATACTGGGAGATGAAGAAGCTTGCACAGGATAGAGTAGCATGGAGATCTGCGTCAAACCAGTCTCAGGACTGAAGACCACAACAACAACAGGCAAATCTGACTGTATGCAACCAGCATATCTTAGCTGTATTGCAGGTCTTCTACAACCTCTGTATTATAGTAGTTTAACTATACACAATGGGTACAATGCTGTTCTTTATGGTAGTCAGTCCATATCTAAACCAATACTGTCATACAACAAATGTTAGAAAACATATTATTATAGATGATACCGTCCCTAAGGGTTGTAAATTAAACTTTATTACAAAGTGTGCCACTACAGATGTTTTATCATAGTCATTACATGACATGACGAGTTTTTATTCAGGATCCAAATATGAACCCATTGTTAACCAAACAAAGCTTATGTGCCTGATCGAGACTTTACTAGGCACAGAGAGGTGTAAAATATCGAAGTTGTCACCAGTATTTCTTTACAAGGCTGAATGTCCAAACCTGGAAATAAATGACTTGCATTGCCCCTGAGAAGTAAACGCGAAAGGTTTGTAACAAAGTGCAACACACAAATATGAAGCGCCATGGAGTAAAGTTGTTGTAATAGACGGGAGTAGAACCCAATACCCAAATGAATTGTTAACTAAGCACAACCAATGTCAGATGTTCACCAATAGCATGATGCTGGATCCTGAAACGACAAAACAAATGATTTTTGCTGGGCAAGAATTCGAAACCAGCACTTTCAGAAGTTCTCTCATAGCTGCGAATAGACATGAAATACTTATTGTTTCTTCACCATTAGAGAGATGTGCACATGTTCAGCTGCAGGTAATACAACGAGTAGATCTATCCTGCACGGGATTCCAACCCTGCGCATATCGGCGTTGTTGTCAGCTATCAAATTCCCTTTCACTAGCAGTTAGGGTCGCACTTTTTTCAGAGACCTGGAGGAGTTTGGAGTCTTGAGTTAACAACGAAATGATGGGATCATGTCATCTCAGAGGGTTCAAATCCAGAGAAAAATGAGGATCGGAGTTTGAATCCCAGTCCAGAGCCACTGTTTTCATAATCTCAAGGTCACTTAAAATAAGAAAGGAAGCTTCTATGACCTTTCATGAAGATTGTTCGTGAACTAAAGCAATATTACTGGTGGAAGAAAGCTTACTAGCGGCAGAGATTCTTCAAAGCAACGACTTCCGTCTCTGACAGCCAAAACCATTCCAATTATGTTCTAGCCAGTAGCGAATAGACATGTTTAATGTTGCTCTGGAGCCACGACACAGTCCTGCTTTCTTTCGTGACCCCTCTAGACTTGTTATGCTGCCACACCACTAAGAACATATCAAAAAGATTAAAATAGATCCAATTGAATCCGGCCTCAGTTACTGCATAAGGACAGGCAAACATTATTCAATGGTGATGTAATTAGTGTAGTGTGATATCTATGTAATCAGAAACTAGCAGCAAAGGAGAGAAGAGGCTGTCACTGTAACACATCCTGTGGGCATACTGTGGACCAGATTTCACGCTCGACAGTCTGTTACTCCTCAGTCTTAACTCTCACTTCTAGATCAAGAGAAAGGAAAAGACAGTTATGAATACAATAAATAACATAGTATTCTATTGTTAATTTTTTTTGACATGTGTCTATGAATCTTAACATTTCTCAGAATATTTCTTGGATATTCAGTCTTACAAGTGTTTACACTTCAAGAACTATCAAGGACAGACCCCAGAGGTGGAATCGACATTTTGGAACCATCTATATGGTGGTGTAGGTTAGTTCATCAAAGTAGACCCTCGTTTGAGAGTAAATGATGAAAAAGAATGTCACGTCATTTCTAGAGATTTAAATTAGTAGTCATGCAGAGCAGTGTTTAAGTGTAGTGATCAAGAGAGGTTCTTGGCGTGCAGAATGTTTCTTTCTTGTTAAGGCCTTGAAATTTTATTTTTAAACGTTTACTGAGATGCCTTTGATTATTATTATTATTCAGTTAATTGGTTTAAATGTTTTTTTTTATTTCACATCCAGTCCATATCATTTTCAGTATTGTATTAGCGTTTTCATTTGGTCTTACTTTTCCTTTCTATCATTCTTCTTTTTCGTTTGGTATCTGTGCCTATGTATTTTAATAATTTTTATTTGTTAACTTCGATTTAATTTCTTCCGTTTCATCATTTTACATTTTCGTCCACGTTGTTGTATTCATTATTTCTATTCCTCATTCGCCTTAAATTTCGTTTTATTTATATTCCCTTTTTTCGTTTAAATCTTCGTCTAATTTGCTTTGTCCATAGTGGAACAAGAATTTATGTTTTGAATTATTGTCTGACCATTGCTACTGAAAAAAAGTTCATCATGTAACGGGCAATACATTTTTGACAAAATTACACGACCAATATAAATATGTTAATTCATCGTTTTTTAACGTTTAATTATTATCACAGATAAACGAAAATAAAATCACACGCATGAAGATTTTAAATAAAAAATAGTAGGAAGAAAAAGAAATACCACATAAAAAAACTCAGTACAATGATAAACATGTCAGACAAACAAAAATAATTAAAATCACAAACCTAAATATTCCCAATCAAAAAAGAAAACAAGTGCATATAAAAACACAAGAGCACATTAAAAAAAGTCAATATTATGATGAAACTGACTTTGTAAAGGATTACTAATAAAACAATTAGATTTAAGTCAATTAACAAAGTAAAAATAATTGTCATAGTCATTTGATACAGATTTTGAAGTAAAAATTGAAAGCGCGTAATGAGATTCGAACTCACAACATAATGCACATCAGGAATCTATTTTAACCAGTACGCTACACAACTTCTCAGCATCATACCTCTAGAAAATTACATGAAACTTTTTTTATTGATTAGTTGAGACGAGGGCCCTCTATAACGAATAGATCCCATGGGCAATTGCTGGGATCCCAACCTACGCCACCATATAGGTACTATAAATGGTTTCGAAAAGTTTATCCAATCACTGGGGACCTCTCCAAACGTGATGGTGCAATGATAAGAGACTGGACACGCATTACCAGGGCTGGGGTTCTAATCAGCTGTTTGGCCATCTAAATTTGGTTTTCCCTTGTTTCCATAATCGCTTAAGTAGAACGCCACGATGATTCCTTTGGAAAGGGACAATTTTCTTCCCCATCGTTTTACAATCCAGTCAGCTGCTCCGTATCTATATAGCAAGCTTAGAAGGGCGTCAAACCGAAGATTTCCGATCTTACTCAGAAGGATTATTACCTCTGAAATTCACGAGTGACAGTATCAAATTAATCAAATCAAACATGGGCAGCAAAATTTTGATTGAACGTAAATGCTAGGTCAGGCTTGTAATTTGTAGAACGAGAGCTTTGTTTCAAACATTTCATACCGGTCTCATTGGTGAATTAGTTTAAGAGGAAGAAGCGTACCGTACTTACATTGAACCGGGGAAAACGCGTTCTTCTGCAGTGCAGTAAAGTACGTAAGCTTCTTAAATGATTTTACGATCATAGCGGATTACAACCATCTAAATCGCTTAACGAGTAAGTTTACTTACAAAGACGTTTCGGTCGCTGCCATCATCAGATGAAAATTTGTTACGCTCCACTTATACTCTCTTCTTTTATATCCTCTGAATTATTAATTTAGAACGAAAGAGGGAGTATCAAAAACGAATTTGTTGCTCAGTGATACGAAAAAGGGAGACTTGTGAAGAAATTCCGTTTACTAATCTGTGCGTTAACGTTGTTTCTTATTACTGGTTGGCAAAGAAAATGAACTGTCTCCCATCATCGCAAACCGTGGAACTGAGAATCCGGAAAACTGATGTGGATGCTTAAGAAGCTGTGAATAATCGGCGCAAAATACGATGAAACACCCTCCACATTCCCAGCTGTTTTAGAATAAAGAAAATTAACAGTAGAATGCAATAGAATCTGTAGCTGATGTGTATTCGAACATACCGTGGAACTGAGAATCCGTAAAACTGATTTGGATGCTTTAGAAGCTGTGAATAATCGGCGCAGAATAGAATGAAACAACCTCCGCATTCCCAGCTGTTTTAGAATAAAGAAAATTAACAGTAAAATGCAATAGAATCTGTAGCTGATGTGTATTCGAACAGAACTGACGACGTTTGGTTGTGTCTTGCTTGGTGTATTGATGTACCGGTTTATATTGTGAAAAGAGATTTGGTAATGTTTTACAGGAAGGCTCATTGGTTGTAGTTTTACTGGAAAACAAAAAAATTATCTTCATTCAGCATTTGTATTTTAAAGAATGTAGGTGAACCGACGCGAAAAGTGTCTGAGAAACGTCATATTACTGCCTTGAGCTTCTGGCAAAATACTTCATTTACACAACCGGTTTCCATCGTCTTACCATAAAAAGGTTCATAAAAGTATTCACAGTGTCATGTTAGGCAAAATATAAAACCTAGATTGACGACGTGTATTAGATTACGATATGACAAACGCATGTTATTCATGATTTTGTCACCTAACGATAATGATTTTCTATTTCTCCTAACATGAGGCTGTGAATACTTTTATGAACCTGATGATGCAAACTGGTTGTATAGTTGGGTTGTTTGGGGAAGGAGACCAGACAGCAAGGTCATCGGTCTCATCGGATTAGGGAAGGACGGGGAAGGAAGTCGGCCGTGCCCATTCAAAGGAACTATCCTGACATTTGCCTGGAGCGATTTAGGGAAATCACGGAAAACCAAAATCAAGATGGCCGGACGCAGGATTGAACCGTCGTCCTCCCGAATGCGAGTCCAGTGTGCTAGCGACTGCGCCACCTCACCCGATGAAACTGGTTGTATAAATATTTTACCAGCACCTCAAGGCGGTAAATGACATTTTTCTTATATACATGAAAATATATTTAGAAAAGTGTACTTTGAACTTTAGTTTCCTGTAGATGTATATAAGGTCATAGAACTAAATCCTTAATCGACATGTTCGGGACACGACAGTTGCTTAGGAATTTCAACTTTTAATTCAATTGCTTTGTAGGAGGCTCCTCAATGAGGCTTATTTAGGGCACGACTAACGAGAGGACTTTTAGTCAGGCCATTAGAAAGCGAAGGTTTATCGAAGCTGATTTTATAGACAGCTTTATATTTTATTCCGAACTTTAGCGGTTGGGGTCAAGGCTGTCTATTGCACAGCGACAGAAAGCTGAACGCATTTTTACAATTTAGTTTCGATCTTTTAATGGCAGAAGTCGAAATGTCATATATTCAGCGATATAAGCCTTTTTATTCACAAAAAAGTATGAATTTAGTCGTATCAGAAAACAGTATATGGTTGTGAGCGGGAGGTATATAGCGTTCTCTCTCCACAGGCGATACTTCCCCTCCGAACCTCCACTTCGTATCCCCGCGGCTAGCGAAATAGGCAGGGTCGCGCGAAATAGTCGCCAAATGAGGGGCGCTACGGCGTGCATTGCCACGCCCCCTGGGCTGGACGTCGGCCAACCCCACCGCGGGCCGCGCCCCGTCCTGCCCCCTAGTGGGAGGCCGCCGTTCGAACCCCGCCGCCACCACTTCGTCCGTGCCTGCCCTTCCCCACCACGCCGGTGTGTGATCGTCCGAGTCGGCGAGTGTGTGTGTGTGTGTGTGTGTGTGCGTGCGACGCGGGGCAGCGCCGTGTGGGGGTCGTAATTTATGTGTGCCGTATCGAGGTGTGCATCACAATAGAGCGAGCGTGATCTCGGCAGACGTTAACAGATCGCAGCCATTTGCTTGTGCAATGCATCAATACGCGAGCGTGACCGACCGGCTACACTTCCAGAACAAAAGCGGCCTGGGAAAAGCGGCGGGCCGCTGTTCTTTTTGGTTCCGGGTCAGAAGATGTGCAGCGGCCCGCAGTCGTGGCGGGCGGCGGGGGTGGGAGGCGGGGGGGACGGCGGCCGCTCCGACACGTGTTAGGGGGAGGTGGAGGCACGGGGGGCAGAGGGGGCGGAAGGCACGCAATGAGTCGCGGCACTGCCATTAGGGTGGCGGACGGCCGCTCTTCACATGAACGCCATTACACGGCAGCATTCTGCCCAGAGAGGGCAGGAATGCAGCAGGACCACGCACTATAGCATACGCACGCCGCCATGGTAGCCCACCACCTTCGGGAATTTTACGCACAGACGATTCGATTTCTATCACGTGTGGATGCAGACGAATGTCCATATACCGGGGTAGCTCTACGACGACTGTTCATCAGACACAATGGTATCGTCGGGACTGTCCTAGCAAAGTCTGATAGGGTCGTTCTGTGTAAACATGAATGATCTGATGGATAAATTGACCAACACTATCCGACCGTTTTGCTGATAACGTTGTAGTTTACAGGGAATTATCGTCTTTCAGTGACTATAGATGGACATGGGATGACAGAATTTCTAGAATGAAATTTTCACTCTACTGCGGAGTGTGCGCTGATATGAAATGCGCTGATATGAAACTTCCTGGCAGATTAAAACTGTGTGCCGGACCGAGACTCAAACTCGGGACCGAGTTCCAGTCTCGGTCCGGCACAAAGTTTTAATCTGCCAGGAAGTTTGACAGAATTTCTGGTTGCTGAGATGAATGGCAGCTTGTTTTAAATGTAGAAAAATGTAAGTTAATGAAGAGGCGCACGAAAAACAATCCCTAATGTTCGAATACGGTATTAGTGGTGTACTACCTGACACAGACACATCGATTAACCACTAAAGGGGAACCAAAAGTAACATTGCTACTAAAACATTGTAAATTGTACTAATCCAAAGTCATTCAAAGGAAATCATAATTAATAGGTTATGCATTAGTTCAATACAGTTATTAGATCTCCAGTGGTACATTACACATAAAATTAAGCAGTAAAGTCCTGTTTTGTACCCTATAGCAAATCTAAATTTTACTGGGGTTTAGTAGTCTAGGTTAAATATCTAGAAAAGCGATATGAAATAGAAAGAGAACTTTAGACGGTAGTAGGGAAGGCGAGTAGTCGATTTAGGCTTATGGGGAGAATTTTGGGAAAGTGTAGCTCACCTATAAAAGAGACCACGTGTAAAAGACTGATGCGACCCATACTCGAGTTCCAGTGCTTGGAAACTCCACCAGATCGGATTAATGGAAGACATAGACGGAACTCAGAGGCGTGCTGCTTGAATTGTTACCGGCGCTTTCGAACAGCACATGAATACTAGGCAGAGGTTTCGTCAATTTGAATAGGAGTTCGTGAACAAAAGACGAGGATCTTTTAAGGAAACATTATTGCGAGCATTTAGAGAACCGACAATTTTAGCAGACTACTGAACGATTCTGGTGCCGACAACTTCCATTTGCTTATGGACTGCGAAGAAAAGATAGAGAAACTAAGACTAATACGGAGGCATATAAATAGTCGTTTTTCTCTCGCTTCCTTTGCGAGTGGAAAAGGAAAGGAAATGACTAGTAGCAGTAAAAATTACCCTCCATCATGCACCATACCGTAATTAACGGAGTATGTACGTGGATGTAGATGTAGCGGCTTCACTGCTCATATCGTTAAGGATTCTGTATGCATTTTCTGCTGCACAGCTTGTATGTACCGTCAACTAAACGTTTTCCACATGGGCTACCTTTGACAGTTTCCCAACATTATTATATATGGCCTTCTGCCAAGTTCCTGACAAATAATATAGGCACCACCGACTGAAATACACAAAGAAGAAATTTAAAAATGGCCAGTTTACGCATTTTCAAAGGTGTCACATGTTTACACGTTTTTATCGGTTTTTTTACTGGAGGAGATAATTTTTTGCTAATCTACAACAGTGTTTCACTCTGGTCATTAATTCACATAGGGGTAAAAACTACCTTCAGATTAACAAAGCTCACAGTTGTTATTTCAGAATGAATTTTACGTGTATGTATGCCGCATACAGGTCCCATAATATCACTCGGCAATGTTACGCCAGAAAACTTGGGGTAAGCAGGGCGACTTTAGCAACCTAGAATTTCGTAATATTCACAACTTTTATGTGCTTTTCTCCAGGCCGTGCAGTTTTCATGTCCTTTTTTAAAAAATAAATAAACGGCTGATGTACGTAATAGTCGGCTTAGAAACATTGAGTAAAAGGAGCTCCATTCGAGGATTATACTACACTGAACAATAATAAGTAAGGCAAGTCTTTATCGGGTCAATGGAGACAGAGGATTCAAGGTTTCATATCTCCGCACCTGACAGAGGCAAATTTTTTTTCTACACAAACATGCCTCGTGAAGGTTTCCTCAGTGTGCAAGTCACTGTGTTTGTAATTTACCCTACTTACAATGAAATCTAGGAATTTTTTTTCAAAAAATTTTTTGAATTTTATAGTATGTAAATTTAAAGTGGCCTTTTTTAACATTCTCCTTATTTATATAGACATATCAATTCAAGAAAGAGTTTCCATATTTCGAAAAATATTTTCACTCCTATCTTTTGCTGATATTCATTTGTGTTAACTTAGCTGGACTGTTCATGAGGTAAGTTTGAAATCGCTGCCTTGAAATATTTTTAACACATAAATGTTTCCTTCATTTGCAATTTCCGAAGACTGTGCAACTACAAAGCATAGGTTTATCATAAAGAGCTTTCTTTAAATTAAGAAAGTATTTAATAGGAAAAAATTAAGAAGTTATCCATGTTTATAGTGTACTGTAAAAAGAGTTTCTTAATATATCATCGTCATTAATTATTTTTTACACTTGTCTGGACGTAATTTCGACTGTTATGTCGCCATGCATAACGACAAATACTCCTATCGCATCCATCTGATAACGGCAGCTTTTCTTCCCTAGAGTCATCAGTCTTCTGACTGGTTTCTTTAGTCCCGCCACAAATTCCTTTCCTGTGCCATTGTCCTCATCTCAAAGTGGCAACTGCAACCTACGATCTTAATTATTTGCTGGATGTATTCCAATCTCTGTCTTCCTCTTCCTCTGCAGCTTTTACCCACTCGAGCTGCTATTTCTTTTCTCGCCGATTCTGTAGAGAACCTCCTCATACATTAACGTAGGTACGAAATACAAGAAGACATATCACCATAGAGAACATATTCCAGACGGGGATTTACAGAGAAGTATATCAGCTTTTACAGATAGTATGATAATACTATGCGAGGATGCACGGCTATTTCATGGTAAATGTCCAAGTGATTGAACAAAACTGCATGTATAGCGGATGCTTAAGATTGGTTGCGGAAAAACAGTCCTATCGGAATAGAAACTTTGGTGGATTTATAAAAGTCTTTTTTACTGCTCTTCTCTTCAGTATAATGCAGTTTTTGATTACCAGCCATATAAAATACATACTAAAAGTTTACTCTACCCTGTGATCTAGTAACACTTGCCGAAGGCTTTGAAACAATGAACAATAATCTTCATTTTGTTTCGTATGCATTCTCCAATTATTATGCTGACAATCAAATCAAAGCCAGGGAAACTCAGATACGGTTTTTGTATGTCCATACATTTGACTGGAGGTCTTGGTGGCCACGGCCGTTCACTATTGTAAGAAAATGAGGCGCCTACAGCCGTCATAGTGATCTTATTTATTATGTAACTACCAGTTTCTGCGCTTCAATGCGCCATCTTCAGGCCTTTTTTGATACTCAACGGGTTTTCACGATTCATATATACGCTTCATGAGTAACTGGTTTATGCAGACTGTCTGTAACTGTGATGGCGCATGGAAGCTCTGAAACTGGTAGCTACACACCAAATAAGATCATAAGGACGGCTGTAGGCATTTCAATTTCTTACAACGGTAACATCAGTCTGTCTGGAAACTTCACGAGAGAACGACCCATATTTCACCGTATTTCTGACTGGCGCTTAAATAGGTTCGTCGTAAATTATTTTTTTTCTGGTAAAGCTGTGGATCGAACTGAGGAGCTAGTGATGGCGATTTTCTAAAGAGTGGTTAAATTTGTTTGCGTAGATCAAAATCTTTTGGTTCTGAAGCTTACGATTGTGCGGCATCAGTTTCGTCTAGTTGGCATACGCTACGGTCGCAGGTTCGAATCCTGCCTCGGGCATGGATGTTTGTGATGTCCTTAGGTTAGTTAGGTTTAACTAGTTCTAAGTTCTAGGGGACTAATGACCTCAGCAGTTGAGTCCCATAGTGATCAGAGCCATTTGAACCATTTTTTTTCTAGTTGGCATAGTTAGGTATTCTGTCAGCTGGCGTACCTATGACCACTTGTGCTACACCTATAACAATTAAAGCCTCCACTACTACTCATTAAAAAAGAAACAATAACTTTAAAAATTGAATAAATACTCATCATCCCAGAAGCAGCTCGTCCTTTCCCCTTGACGTGCAATTACATGGGCGAGAAATAAGCATTACCTTTATTCTAATAGACAGTTCCATCAAAGAGATAATCGTGACTCAAAGGATCAATAAGAAGAAAAAGTCATGTACAATCAAAGTAGCACCATAGCTGAGATTCAAGAAGTCTAAGGAAGAAATAAGTCCCAGGGAACGCCAATTTGGAGTTTCTTCTACGGATTCTGATGACGGCGTGTCAGATATTGGCTATGCCGGAAATGGCAACAGCTTAGCCTTCGTTAATGATAGTTCAGAGGCTGAAGAACCTTTCCATGGAGAAGAGTTTCGCACTCAGTCTCTTGCCTACACGACAGGGAGGTTTTCATTCGAGAGATCCCACGAATCCTGGAGAACCTCAACAAGATGCTTACAGGTCACATCGAACAAGACCAGCAAGGAATCCCCCACGATATCTGATCATTCTAAATTCCACGTAAATGACGGTGTTAGCTAAGTTCCATGCTAGAGGCCTAGTAAAATTGTCGAAACCGATGGCAACGAGAATCACCAGTCCTCCATCGTCAAAAAGGGGAAAACTGAGCATTGTCATATGTACATGACTCAGTTTGATATGACCGAAGTAAAATTGTGGGGAAATTGAAACTCTCTCTCAAATAAGAAACTCCCAACTCCTACGTTTGTGGGTAATTTAACATATTGAGCTAATTGTACTTGAACAACTACATGTAACTATAACAATAAACGAAATTTGCTTTTCTTGAAGGATTCATTGTTTGTTCACACATTTAAGTTCGTATTGTTGTTTATACTTATACGCAGAATTTATATTTATTCAATTGTTATTTATTCACAAGGAATTTAGTTTTTAAACAATTTACTATCTGAGAAGTAAATTACCTGAAGTTTTGATAAAATAACTAGTTTATCCTCGAAAATTGCTATGTTTTGCCAAGGTTTAAGCATGTCAGTTTATGCCAACTCGCCGCTAAGGTATGCCAGGTGACCCACACATGGGGTTTGTTGTTTGGTTGACATCGTTGCAAGCTTTCAGAAAAAGTATTTTTGCGTTTAGCTAGACACGTATTTAATTAATGAGTTCTGCATGATTTTATAGACAATAAGTCGAGTTATCCACCGCATTCACCAACGTCTCAAGTATTTCACAAAAAATACAAAAATTAGAAACCAAAATCTACGCTAACTAGCCCCGACCTTCCCCATTGTTCATTCCAAAGGCAATGTAGTATCACCGTATATTCTACTCAAGTGCGTAGGAAATATAGTTTTGTGGGTTCTGGACGGGTTGGTAAAATGTAGAAATCACTGCTCTAAGTAAGACACTGCCCTGAAAGGTACGATACAGCTATGGTGTGACGAATACACCTGTTCCGTGTGTCACAGACTCCCTCACGTCCGAAAACACCTGTAGTCTGAATAACATCATTATTAATCATTCTGCGTTGGAAACATACATCAAAGCACCAACTAGTTAAATGTTCACACGTCAGCCCGAACATGTGGAGTGCATCTTTCTACAACCAACGGGACCTTGTACGTGCCATTCTCTGCTAGCCAATGTAGCCAGACATACAGAGGTTGGCCGAACATTCTTTCAGCGCCCCATTCGCAAATTGAAGAGAAGAAGGTAAATGATAGTGGCACATGAAATACCCTCCGCTAAACATGGCTTGAAGGGTGGCGTAGATTTGAGGTAGCACCAGAGCTGGAACAACATTTCTTTACCATAATTCCTTTTGCGATCATTATAACTAAGATCATAACTAGTTCATAAAACTCCCTAGTAGCCTTGAGCTATTATGTTAACTGGTATATTTCGCCAGTAACATTGCGCAAACGCTTGGTTTCTGTAAATGACAGGTAAAAAATGTATTAATATGACCCTATAAAATACATAAACTATGTTCCCAAAGGCTAGGCTTCTGGATCTATTCGTCTCTTGACGAGACTGTTGTTTAAAGTGTTTTCAATATTCTGACGTCTTACGCCCTGTTTACCTGTGACTTTCCCTGTTGCTAATTTTCGTATCGCAACTTCACTGTATCACATTAAAAATATAAATCCTAAAATATAAAAAATATATGGTGTTAATTCAATGGAACATCTGCACAGAACGTTTCGTTATCCTAGTTCTAGTCACAATAACGTAGCAGCGGCAGGGAAACATACTCACGGTTGGACAAATTAATGTATTAGGCCATACCATGTAGAATGTGTTGGACCACGCGAGGCAGTATTGACGCTACGAATTATCTTAGGTGACAGATTAGAGAACTGCAAACCTACGTTTGTATCATTTGTGGATTTGTATAGTGTTGACAAGAATTCACTCTTTAAACTTATGAAGGCAACAGGGTAATGTAAAGGAAGTGAAAGGTTTCTTACAACTTGTACAGAAAGCAGACGGAAAGATAGGGGTGCAGTGGTTGAGAATGTAGTGTAACAGGATTGTAGCTTATCCTCGATGTTATTCAATCTGTGCACTGAGCAGACAACAAAGGAAACCAAAGAAAAACTTGGACAAGGAATAAAAATTCTGGGAGAAGAAGTGAAAACTTTGAAGTTTCCCGACAAGGTAGTAATTCGACCAGAAACAACAAAAATCTTGGAAGTGCAGTTGAACAGAATGTATAGTGTCTTGAAAGGAGGATGTACGATGAACATTATCAAAAGCAAATGAAGGATAATTGAATGTAGCCTAATTAATTCAGGCGAAGCTCTGGAAAATATATTATGAAATGAGACGCTAAAAGTAGTAGATAAGTTTTGCTGCTTGGGCACTAAAATAACTTATGATATCCGAAGTACAAAATGGTTCAAATGGCTCTGAGGACTATGGGACTCAACATCTGAGGTCATCAGTCCCCTAGAACGTAGAACTACTTAAACCGAACTAATCTAAGGACATCACACACATCCATGCCCGAGGCAGGATTCGAACCTGCGAACGTAGCTGTCGCGCGGTTCCAGACTGAAGCGCCTAGAACAGCTCGGCCACCGCGGCCGGCTTATCCAAAGTACAAAGGATATAAAATGTACAAAGTAAAACATTTATGACGAAAGAAAATTTTTTATCTTCGAATGTGAATTTATGTGTTAGGGACCCTTTTCTGAAGACATTTGGAGAGTAACCTTGTACGAAGCGAAATGTGGACGATAACCAGTTCAGACAAGAAGAGAATGGAAGTTTTTGAAATGAGATGCTGCACAATAATGCTGAAGATTAGATGGCAATATCGTGTAATTAATGAGGTGGTGCTGAATAGGACTGGGGAGGAAAGAAATTTGAGGCCTAACTTGACTAAAACAAGTGAATTGTTGATATCACACATTCTGAGATATCAAGGAACCGTCAATTTAGTATTGGAGGGAAGTGTGGGGATTATAAATTTTAGAGAGAAAGCAAGAGATAAATATAGTAAACAGGTTCAACAGGATTTAGGTGGCAATAGTTACACAGAGATGAAGAAGCTAACTCAGGATACAGTAGCATGGTGTGCTCCATCTAACCACTCTTCGAACTGGTGACCATAATAACAACGACAGTAATGATTTACACACCATCTTCAACTCAATTCAAATAACTCATTGTAGTCGACAACTTACAAACAATCAAATGAAGAGAAAGGAAATTAAAAAAAAAAAAAACATTAAAATTTGTTTATAATGTCGACGTGTAGCTACTGATTTTTACATACAGAGTGTGCAACCAGACGTTGTGCCATATCACGAATATTGTTGCAGTTTCAGACGAGCATGTGCTTCTTACGTTTCGTATCCACCGAGCTTCATCCCGCGAGTGTGCCAAACCAGATGGCTCGATCGCAAAACGGAAGCGGCTCCATTATTTAAGAAAACCGGACTCGTAATTGCATCAGTCTGTTCATTTTTCACAAATAAGTTTTCATGAGATTCTGAGCCAGTCGTAATTATTGCTTATATGGAAACTTGCAGTATCGACAGCTTACCTCGGACATCCACGTGGTGTATTAAATAACACTAAAATTTGTGTAATAACAGCCTAATGGTCTTCATTATTTCCTGTAATATGAAAATAAGTACAGTTTGTTATTCGAGGAGAAAAAAATCTGTTACGTTCATATGGGTGTCAAAGATTTGATGATTTGGTACTTTTTTTTCACTGCCCAAAAATCACCGAAAATCGAATTATCGGGAATAGGTTAATTTCTGGACGTCATTATTGGATTCAGGAAAGGTGGCTTCTTTATTATACAGCTCATTCCTCCTCCCGTAGCCCTGTAAGGCAAACCAGCTAAGTGCCTAAAATATTTCACTGTAATTTTAAGTGATGCCATATAGATATGAAGCCCTCGTTTGTTTTCTCAACTGACTCTTCTGAGAGGAAATGGGAATGCAGCACGTTTAAATGTTTTGTTGGTAAAAAAGCGCTGTTGGAAGAAAGCGCGAAGACCATTCATCATTGTCATAAAGGTGTTGAAATCGTAAACTAAACTAACTAAACATTGATCACACATTAGGCTTTTGGCGTGTTCCGACTGGGCGACTGCTGCATACGAGGTAGTACGAGGAGCGACCTACGACCACGGGACATGTTATCAGCACGTCGTTAATCACTCCAGGCGTGATTGCCAGTAGATGAAACCTGATGACGCTGCTGCTTTTTTATTCAAGCAGCTTCTCATTTGTTGTCACGAGGTTGATTTGACCCCGTTCCAGACCTCTCTACATCATCAAAGAATCCGAGGAGGTAAGAGGAATCAAACCCGGATCCTTCCGCAACGAAGGCAGCGACACTGACTGTCGGACTACGGAGGCAGTTAACGCGAACTGTTGATGGTGCTCTGTTAAATTATTTGCTTACACTCCTGCACCCATTACAAGAGCGTAAAGACGATAGAATTGAAAAATATGGTTTGGGGACAATTACACATCCGGCCCCTAGCCTATCACGGACTACCTCGACTCAGTGGTGTACATTACCCAGATCACTTGTGTCGATAATCATCAAAACAAATTCAGTGCATAAGCGCAAGAAATGAAAGGCAAATAAAAGACAAGTTGAGGCAAAAGTGTCATTTATTTTATTTTATTTAGCGTGTGGCTCATAACATCACAGTAAAAATTAGAGAAACAGTACGATTAAAAAAAAAATCACATATGTATAAACAGAGCAATAAATAACAGTTTGTATATAAGGACACCGCCAATTCTACATTTACACTCACAGAAGAGCAATCACAAGCAGACGTCCAGCTTAGATAATAAATAGTCGATTGCCTCTTGGGTCGCCATTAGGAAATCCTGCGGGTCACCCTCGTATGCCCTTAGTGGGCATTCCTGCACGATGTGTTTGACCGTCTGTCTCTCAGCGCCACAGTCGCAAGCGGCCGAAGGAAGTTTACCCCATCTGTGTAAGGAGTCGGCGCATCTCCCACAGTTGGTTCTGATGCGATTAAGAGTTGACCAAACTTTGCGAGGGCAATCAAATCCTTTTGGTTTACTAAAGATGCATGGCATACTGTGGCAGTTTACTGCTGTTCTGCTCTCCCATTCCTCTTTCCATCGGTCATTTATTTTGAAGTTGGTTTGGTGCAGAGCCTGTGCGGTCTTTAGTGGAGGATGCCTAGACCGGAGTCGGCTTCCTTGGATGTCGTGAGTATCTTCATGGATTTGTAATTGAGGGTTGGTGATAATTTTTTGAAATTCTCTAACCAGAGCATGTTCACGGCGCAGCCGTCTAGATAGACTTGTAGTTCTCTGTTGGCCATTTTGTTGTTCAAATGGAAGGCAGATACTTCCGTCTTTGTAGCACTAGGTTGTAGCCTCCATTTTCTAAAGTACTCGCTGAGAATCCCTAGGTCACTCGTAAGGATATCTTCGGCAGTTTCTATATTTCTCTGGGCTGTTGCTAGAGCCCAGTCGTCAGCATAACCAAATTTGCGCGATCTGGTTGCAGGCATGTCAGCGATGTAAAGGCTGAAAAGAAGGGGCGCAAGGACAGAGCCTTGTGGGAGTCCATTATTCAGTTTCATCTGTTTACTTCTCTCATTCCCCATTTTTACTTGGAAGGTTCTATTTGACAACATATCATCAATGAGTTTGGTTATCTTCTTGCAGGGGACGGCACAGATTAATTTGTACATGAGCCCCTGTTTCCAGACTGTATCGTAGGCTGCTGTTAGGTCTATGAATGCTGCAGCTACTTTAAGTTTCTTCTGGAACCCCGCCTCTATATATGTTGTCAGTGATAGGACTTGGTCTGTACAGCAGCGATATGGACGGAATCCTGCTTGTTCGATAGGGATTTTTTTGAGTATAGTCTGACCTATTCTGTTGAGGAGCAGTCTTTCTAGTAATTTATAGACCATACTGAGAAGGACCATGGGGCGGTAACTCTCTGGTCTATCGCCTGGTTTACTAGGTTTCAGGACTGCGATGATCTTTGCTCGTTTAAGTGAGGGAGGAATGTTACCCACTTGGAGAATGTCCGTAAAGAACTTAGCCAGCCATTGTTTTGTGTAGGCTACGACATGTATGAGGAACTCAGGGTGGATACCATCGAAACCCGGAGCTTTGCCTGATTTAACCTTCTTCTGGGCATTGGTAACCTCCTCGATGCGAATATCTGATGAATATTCTGAGTCCATTGCACGGGTCCATTTTAATGTTTAAGTCTCCTTTACGATACCCTTATTCTACGTATACTGATCTGGCCGTAGATTATGTAGCACAATGTGGCTGGCATCTGTTACAGAATTTGTGTACGTTCAGAAACTATAAGTGCAAAAGTTAAGGAGAGATTCCACCACGCACAAATTTAACTTTGGAATCACGAAAGCAACGTTTTAATATTGCGCTTTAATAAAATGTTCCAGTTGCAAAAAGTTTTAGGTTTAAATTTAATAATGAGACCGGAAGAATCGAGCCGGCCTGGGTGGCCTAGCGGTCCTAGGCGCTACAGTCTGGAGCCGCGTGACCGCTACGGTCGCAGGTTTGAATCCTGCCTCGGGCATGGATGTGTGTGATGTCCTTAGGTTAGTTAGGTTTAAGTAATTCTAAGTTCTAGGGGACTAATGACGTCAGATATTAAGTCCCATAGTGCTCAGAGCCATTTAAACCATTTTTTGGAAGTATCGAATTTTAACGGCCTGGGACAGAATGAACTCAATTCTAGTTTTCTATATCGACACATTTTTGTGCAGCCATACCAACTCGACTGCTGAGTTCGTAGGTCTGTGACTGCATGTGGCGCTATGTTACATCCCACGGACTTGTGAATGTTTCAATTCATGGACATTTCATACCTTTCTCTCTCTCTCTTCTAGCCAATAAAATAGGTTTCATGTTCCGACTGATATATTTAGATTCATACATTAACTATAGACGGCTGTGTTCTTCAGAGTCCACTGCAATTGCTCTGCAGTATAAAACTGAATGTAGTATTTGCTAGTTACGACGGGTCTGTTGTGCAGCAAATGGACTGAGCTCTCTTGACGGAACTGTTGACTGGTGAAGGACATACGTACGCTAATATCGTGTTTATGTTGCTCTAAGAAACAGCACATCAGGGTATTGGATCCAAGTCCAAAGCAAAGTTAATTTGCAGTTTAGTAAATCGGCAATCATTGCTAAGAACTCTAGAGAATTGCCGGCCGGGGTGGCCGAGCGGTTCTAGGCGCTACAGTCTGGAACCGCACGACAGCTACGGTCGCAGGTTCGAATCCTGCCTCGGGCATGGATGTGTGTGATGTCCTTAGCTTAGTTAGGTTTAAGTAGTTCTGAGTTCTAGGGGACTGATGACCTCAGAAGTTAAGTCCCATAGTGCTCAGAGCCAATCTAGAGAATTGTGTAATGAATGAAAGTCCTGTACCCAGACAACGCTCTTGCGTTCTCCCCCCCTCCCTCCCCCCTCCCTGCGAACGCCTATGTACAACATAGTAAATGGTACACCTAATGTACTGAAACAGTATTATAATGTACTGAATTAATATAGCATTTCTTGTTAAGTTATATCATGATCGAAACTGGAGCCGACTTAGAGGGGACCTAATCATAAATTTGCTTCTCATATACGTTTGTGTAATGAGTAAAAATTCCTGTTCCCAGCTACCTCTCTTGCGCTGCCCCTTCCCTCCCCTCACCCTGCTGACTCAAATGTACAACAGTACAGTAAATAGGACATGTACTGAAACAGTATTATAATGTGCTGAAACAATACAGTGTTATGTCACTGGTGAAATTTGAGCCGACTTAGAGGGGGTCAGATCACCGAAGTTAAGCCCTGTCGGGCTGGGCCAGCACTTGGATGGCTGACCATCCGGTCTGCCGAGCGCAGTTGGCAAGCGGGCTGCATACAACCCTTGTGAGGTAAACTGAGGGGCTACTTGATTTACAAGTAACGGCTCCGGTCTCGTAAACTGACATATGACTGGAAGAGCGGCGTGCTGACCACACGCCCCACCATATCCTCATCCAGTGACGCCTGTGGGCTGAGAATGGCACGGCGGCCGGTCGGTACCGCTGGACCTTCGTGGCCTGTTCGGACGGAGTTTTAGTTTTAGATGGGGACATAATCGAAAGTTTACCTTTCATATGCATTTGTACTAACTAGGATCAAAACTCTACCTGCATTAGATTTCCTGATTAATTACAATACTTCCATGTGCCCAAAAACCCTAAATGGTCTATAGCTGCTTGAAAACTTCAGTATTTGTTTTAAGCCGTTTGTCGTTGATGGGCAGACTAGCGCTAAATTAAGAAGGAAAGAATTTGCCCCAGACAGCAATTAAATGGTCTTAATTTTTATACCACTACTGATTTCGTGGGTTCTAGCCTCATACTACAGACTACAGACTACAGACAGCATACTAAGGTCTGAATTTGATCAGGCACTACAGGCACTTAAGCACGGAAAAGCACCAGGAATTGACTCATTGCCTGCAGAAATTATCAAAGCAGCTGGAACAGAAATAAAAGATAAATTGTATAAATTAATCTGCCAAATATATGATACTGGAGAACTGCCTGAGGACTTCAAAAAGTGTATTATTGTTCCATTCCCAAAGAAAATGCCAGCAAAATCGTGTGCACAATACAGAACCTTCAGCCTAACATCACATGCATCAAAAATTTTGACGACCATCCTCCTCAGAAGAATTGAAGGGAACGTGGAATGCATGCTCACAGAAGACCAGTTTGGCTTTAGAAGAGGGAGAGGTACGCGAGAAGCCATTATGGCCCTAAGGCTCATAATAGAAAAAAGAATGGAAAAAGGAAAGGACACCTACATAGCATTTATTGACCTCTAAAAAGCATTTGATAAGGTTGAATGGAAAAAGCTATTCCAGATATTGAGGGAAACTGGAGCTAAGTATAAGGACAGGAGAACGATATGGAACATATACAAAGAAGAGGTGGCAATAGTGAGATGTGGGGAACATCAACAACAAGCAAAAGTTAAACAGGGTGTGAGACAGGGATGTGCACTCTCCCCTGTCCTCTTTAATATGTACATACAGAAAGCAATGGACGAGGTCAGAGAAAAGTTAGGACAAGCTAATGGAATCAGGATCCAGGGAAAAATAGTTGATATGCTGCGTTTTGCGGAAGACATTGCTGTCCTAGCGGAAAATGAGGAAAAATTACAAGTAGTGTTGGAGGAAATGGAAAACACTCTTGCTACACGGTACAACATGAAAATTAATAAGTCAAAAACAAAAATCTTAGTTGCAAGCAAACAAAATAATCAAGCAATTACGAATATAAGGCTGAATGGAGAGAAGCTGAAAGAAATACAAGACTTTGTCTACTTGGGAAGCAGAATAACATCAGATGGTCGTAGTAGGAAAGATGTAATAAGTAGAATAAATCAGGCAAAGATTGCATTCTATAAAAGGAAAGGACTCCTCACATCAAATATCATAAGTCTGTCGTTAAGGAAGCGGTTAATAAAGACCTTTGTTGGGAGTGTGCTTCTCTACGGCAGCGATACCTGGACACTTGGAGAGAACGAAAGAAGAAGGATTGAAGGATTCGAAATGTGGTGTCTGCGAAGGATGTTAAAAATTCCATGGACGGCCAGGATGACAAATGAAGAAGTCCTGCAGAGAGCGGAGGAAGTTCCAGTTCTTTGGAAGACGGTCAAGAAGAGGAGAGATATATGGATGGGACACATTCTGAGACATGAAAGTCTTCTCCACATTATAACGGAAGGCCTTGTGGAGGGCAAAAGGGCAAGAGGCAGACCTAGAAGAAAGTACATAAGCCAGATAATGCAGGACCTAGGATGCGGAAGTTTCACGAAATTGAAGAGGCTGGCCGACAATCGCACTGAATGGAGAGCTGCTGCAAATCAATCTTAGGATTGGCAACTTAAGAAGAAGAAGCCTCATCATCATTTACACCCGATATATGCACGTAGAATCAATGTGCAATATGTTAATCTTAGGTGGATGTTTTGGTAACATCAATTGACCCTAAATAACTCGCACTGTTAGAACAATGTCCTACACTACCACTCACGAAGCGAGATCAGTAGCCAGTAGCAGCCCCGAAGTGGATAATGATGCAGTAAATTGAAGATCATTTAACTGTAGTTTAAAGTACATTCTTTTCTCCTTCCCCCCGAGCTTCAAACTCTGTTATAAAATATCAGCAATAGTTGGTAAATAGCCAGGAATGGTTTCAGCTACTATTTTACGTCGACGGCAATAAATTAAGCCCTGCGGTTATCGTGGTTACCCTGAACCCGAAACAGCTGGAGCGATCCGAGGAGTTGGGAGGAGAAAGGCGAGTCGCCGTGTGGGGAGGGCCACAGATACGGAGCGAAAGCCCCGCGCAGCTTCGCGTTATGTAAAGTGCCGGCTGGCACCCTTTATGACCTCAACCTTTCACGTTTTTGTGAGGCAGACCCGTTTTGTAGCTACATACTGGGCAGCGATCGTGATTAAATAGCCGGTATCCCGCACGCCGGCTGTTAACAGAAAGGTGATCTGATACGGCGGGAGCCGTGATGACGGCTGTGTTCACAAGTGCTCGCGGCTTTACGACTCGCTTTATTTACTCGGGCATTAACGGGCCTCAGATCAAGGGTCACGTGTTTTCTGCTTTCATGCGAAACCTTTACATTAACCTCGTTGCCATTACGACACAGATCTGCCCACAAATCCATTTCTCGTCTCCTGTGAAAGTGCACTTTTAAGGTGAATGCGATAGTACGCAAGTTCAGAAAAAATTAAAACTCGTTGTGGGATTTATCCCAGTAATGACCAATGGTATTTGAGCTATTTGTGCCCTCTGTAAGTTCCCACACCCAATGCGGAAGCGCCAAGATAGAGTGCACCTGTTCTTTGACACGCGGGGAACGAGTTTCGGACTCCTGTGCGGCCGTCCGGACTTAGGCTTTACGTCGTTTCTCTAGACCGCTTTGAAAAGACAGCTGTCATTACCTGCCACTATTCTTCTGAGGCTCTCGACAAGACACGAAATCTCTAACTTCCCTATTTCAAAGTCTGCTGATGTTCGGTTAATTATTTTTAAAGGGGGCACAGCGACATAAAATGAAGTTGTATTTAATGCAGCTTTAGTCCTTCTCCAACTCATTAAGGCAAGTACCCAAACCTTTCCTTCAGCTGAGGTCGGTTATAACACGAACTTTCTCTGTCGGTACTTGTTGACGACACGGTATTTCAAAACATAGCCTAAAGTTAAAACCCTAAGATGTCATCCTTTACAAAACAAGAAAACAGAAAAATGTTCATCAGAGTAACCTGTGATTTATCAATCACGTATCTGCATCTTATTTCGAATACTCAAAATATTTCAGTGTTTTCAATATAGTTGCCACAGTCCTCATCATGATGACAGTAAACAAGGTTAATTACAGACCCATTTCCATGAATTTTGATACTTGGATGGAAGGCTAAATTTATTGTCTTCGATTTATTCGGTATTTGCAGCTAAACCTATCACCAGCTTCTCCTAGCTGCTTAAGTAGTGTTTGTAGATATATATATGTTGTGCAGGTTTCCTACATGTAATTTCTAAAGAGCACCTTTTTCAACCACTTTTCTTTTAACGGTATTGTTCCTAATCTGTTTCAGTTATACTACCAGCCATTATCCACGACAGTTTTTAAGAACCGATGCGTCACACTCCTAACAAATTTGGTCTTTCCTACCCTAGGCCGAATGTAAGAGAAACTACTAACGTATCGATTCGATAGTACATAATGGTATCCTACCAATGGCGCGTTGTGAGCTTTACTGTTGTACAGGAACCAGAAGTTATCACTCTCATACATGATGTGGCGTACTCACTCAATGTTGACTATACAGAAGCTTATGACAGATTCTTTGACTCTGATGTCATCATAGACGCAAAAAATGTCATTGTGGAATATCTATTCTATAATCGTCGAAGAAATCCTTCCACAGTTTGAAGAGCGAGAAGACGTAACCAGGATAATTTTCGTGTTTCCGTTTTACACGTTAAGCCAATCCATCAATAGTTCATTCAGAAATGACGGATTTCTTCATCATTGACCAAATTGAACTTCGTCTGTATGATCTTCTAGTAGACTTTTTTTTTCTTTTTTAATTAATACTTTCAATAGTCACCCACTTTTACTGGAAAATAAATGCGAACGCTCTGTTTTTGCTTCCAAAATACACCATCGTGGCTCGATGTTTATTGTTGTAATGCTACATGCGTTAGTAACACAAACACACAAATAAAGAAAAATACAATGAAATAAGGAGATAAAATAAGTAACACCGAATCATTTCCATTTTATTTGCGTTAATTTTACAAAACTTTCTAAACTCAGTTTCCTGAAAGCTTTTCTTTATTTCCACGTGAATAGCCTCGGGCCATCCGCCCATCTTCACATGATTTGTTACGGTTACAGAAAAACGTGTTGAATATTGACTTGAAAGTTCAGTGTCATACCCTGTAACTGTAACAAATGATCTGAAGATGGACAACTGTCATCTAGTCCGAAACAGATCATGTGGAAATAAAAGAAAGTGTTCTTGAGACTGAGTTTGGACAGTTTTGTGTAAGTGACAATCGCATATAATCTCTGATGACGAATACGTTTAGTTTTGGTATGCTCATTTTTTGTAGTCCTCTCCACCTTACACAGTTCATACACACGCCATTTATTCGCAGACGAAGCAACCATCTTCACATAGCAACAATATTTGCGTAGTACACGTAAAAAATAGCAGCCACACCTCACTGTTCCAATATTGGTCATCAGAGGTAATTTTCTGGAAGCCTTCTAAGTGTATATACCTCAGACATCATGAATATGACTCAGTTTTTAACGCAGACAAACGTCATGAGTAACAGCATATCACACTAACAGAAGAAACGCATAGTAGTTACATGACTATACTCATCAGCAGCACATTTTTACAGAGTTAGCTATTTTGTGTGTCCAATTTGAATATGCTGCCATCTCTCAAGCACCCACGGCGAACATCTGAGGAGAAGTTTTAGCTCTATTAATGTGATACTGATGTATCTTCTGGGATAATACGCTGAAAAATGTGTCTAATACCAAACTTCATTTCCGTGGATGTATTGGTGCCAAAAAATTAGTCAGTATAGAGAGTTCGATGCCTCTTCTGCCATTATCGCTGATCGTCTAAAGAGTAAGTAAGAAAAAGGATCCTCGTCAGTTATACATGAACGGATGCGGAAAGGTGTACTAGCTACTATGAATCGTAAACATCACAGATCGAACTATTGATTAATACAGTTTTATGCTGTTAATTCTCTGCGATGTGTTGAAACCGCTGAGGGGAGTCGAGAGATGCATTTATTTTACGTTTATTTAAACGTAATTATGTGCAGTTTGGACGAATAAAAACAGGGTTATGTTATAGCGCAGCGTGTAGCCATAAAAATTATTACATAGTGGTGTTAATTTAACGCGCGGAATTAACTGTTATTATTCTGAAGCGTGCTCTGGAGACCCCCACGTGTGACCGAAATGTGCTCCACACGCCTAAAGCCGCGGGCGACTCATAACAATTTTCGTAACGATCAGTTGCCGGACGCAATAATGGCCGCTTACCGGATAACCTTTATCTGATAATCGCGACTGGAAGACAGATATTGCCGCCATCTGACCACAGACGCGTAGTGTGTGTAAAGAGCCTAATTGGACCACTTTTGCAACACTCAAGATGTTCCAACAATGTCGACATTTACAAATTGCATGAAAAGAACGATCTAAAAGTCTCACGTAACTTTTTTTTCTTGAATTTGTGACTACATAGCCGTCAGTTTGAAGAGAGGTAATAGTCTGTGTTACAGCTCCGATCGTTGGTGAATATATTTTAGTGCAGAATTTGAGTGTTATTAGGTGTATGTAATAACATCGTAGCTCTGCTCAAGAAGTAATATTTATTTCAGGAGTGCTATCAGTCAATCTGAAGCAGCAGTTTATTCCAATAAATTTCTCAAAACAGTATTTACTCCCAAGTATTCTCTACCTAAGTGGATACTGAGAGCGTTTTTTTGGCATTATGACACCACCAACAGTCAGTCTACGGATCGGAGCGTGGAATGTCAGATCCCTTAATCAGGCAGGTAGGTTAGAAAATTTAAAAAGGGAAATGCATATGTTGAAGTTAGATATAGTGGGAATTAGTGAAGTTCGGTGACAGGAGGAAGAAGACTTTTAATAAGGTGAATACAGGGTTATAAATACAAAATCAAATAGGGGTAATGCAGGAGAAGGTTTAATATGAATAAAAAAATAGGAGTGCGGGTAAGCTACTACCAACAGCATAGTGAAGGCATTATTGTGGCCAAGATTGACACGAAGCCCATGCCTACTACAGTAGTACTAGTTTATATGCCAACTAGCTCTGCAGATGATGAAGAAATTGATGAAATGTATGATGAGATAAAAGAAATTATTCAGGTAGTGAAGGGAGACGAAAATTTAATAGTCATGGGTGACTGGAATCAAGGGAGAGAAGGAAACATAGTAGGTGAATATGGATTGGGGGTAAGAAATGAAAGAGGAAGCCGCCTGGTAGAATTTAGCACGGAGCATAACTTAATCATAGCGAACACTTGGTTAAAGAATCATAAAAGAAGGTTGTATACATGGAAGAAGCCTGGAGATACTGACACGTTTCAGGTAGATTATATAATGGTAAGACAGAGATTTAGGAACCAGGTTTTAAACTGTAAGACATTTCCAGGGGCAGATGTGGACTCTGGCCACAATCTATTGGTTATGAAATGTAGATTAAAACTGAAGAAACTGCAAAAAGGTGGGAATTTAAGGGGATAGGACCTGGATAAACTGAAAGAACCAGAAGTTGTACAGAGTTTCAGGAAGAGCATAAGGGAACAATTGACAGGAATGGGGGAAAGAAATACAGTAGACGAAGAATGGGTAGCTCTGGGGGATGAGGTAGTGAAGGCAGCAGAGGATCAAGTAGGTAAAAAGACGAGGGCTAGCAGAAATCCTTGGGTAACAGAAGAAATATTGAATTTAATTGACGAAAGGAGAAAATATAAAAACGCAGTAAATAAGCAGGCAAAAGGGAATACTAACGTCTCAAAAATGAGATCGACAGGAAGTGCAAAATGGCTAAGCAGGGATGGCTAGAGGACAAATGTAAGGATGTAGACGCTTATCTCACTAGGGGTAAGATAGACACTGCCTACACGAAAATTAAAGAGACCCTTGGAGAAAAGAGAGCCACTTGTATGAATATCAAGAGCTCAGTTGGAAACCCAGTTCTAAGCAAAGAAGGGAAAGCAGAAAGGTGGAAGTCGTATATAGAGGGTCTATACAAGGGCGATGTACTTGAGGACAATATTATGGAAATTGAAGAGGATGTAGATGAAAATGAATAGGGAGATATGATACTGCATGAAGAGTTTGACAGACCACTGAAAGACCTGAGTCGAAAAAAGGCCCCGGGCGTAGACAACATTCCATTGGAACTATTGACGGCATTGGGAGAGCCAGTCTGACAAAACTCTACCATCTGGTGAGCAAGATGTATGAGACAGGCGAAATACCCTCAGACTTCAAGAAGAATATAATAATTCCAATCCAAAGAAAGCAGGTGTGGACAGATGTGAAAATTACCGAACTATCAGTTTAATAAGTCACAGGTGCAAAATACTAACACGAATTCTTTACAGATGAATCGAAAAACTGATAGAGCCGACCTCGGGGGAGATCAGTATTGATTCCGTAGAAATACTGGAACACGTGAGACAATACTGACCCTACGACTTATCTTAGAAGAAAGATTAAGGAAAGGTAAACGTACGTTTCTAGCATTTGTAGACTTAGAGAAACCTTTTGACAATGCTGACCGGAATACTCTCTTTCAAATTCTAAAGGTGGCAGGGGTAAAATACAGGGAGCGAAAGGCTATTTAAATTTGTACAGAAACCAGATGGCAGTTATAAAAGTCAAGGGGCATGGAGACCAAGAGATGAATACACCAAGCAGATTCAGAAGGATGTAGGTTGCAGTAAGTACTGGGAGATAAAGAAGCTTGCACAGGATACAGTAGCATGGAGAGCTCCATCAAACCAGTCTCAGGACTGAGGACAACAACAACAACAACAACAATAGTCATTCGCATGCCATTGTAAAGACCTACATAACTCGTAACGCTTTCCTAATGACGTCATTATTGCTTGCAGATCTTCACGTGGTGTGTCACCCGTTGAATCTACAACTAGTCCATAGTATTTTCCTATTTGAATGTCGCCAACTATTTTACTCAATGAGGACCACGAATTCTTCACAGTTAGTATTGGACAAATATAACGAATGGCACGCTCTTGGATGTGCTGTTTCGAAAATGGATCAAAATGAACAATTACTTCAAAGGAACCTAAATATTTATCGTTATTTAGGACTCCTAAAATCTCATTGTCGCCATGAAAAGTTCTCTAATTGCCAAATGTTTAACGACTTATTCCCCACGTCGGAGCCCTTCTTGTCAATAAATTTCCTCTGCTTCAATCGTATGATGCAGTATACTGTCGATACGACGACTCTCTTTCCTCGATCGCAGAAGCCACGTCACTGAATTTTTGGGATGTTAAGAGCTGTTCTCATGAAAGGTCACTTTTTCTTCTTCTTTCTTCCAGTCACATAATCCACAAGTTGAAAATGAAGCACGAATATTGACTATGTTCTGCTACCACTAAGTAATGAACAGAAAATACGAAATACATTTCCTGCAGATTCGGAATAAAAAAAGAAAAAACAGCCAGTTTCTTTCGTTTCTCTCTGCATTTATCAGTTTTCTGAAGGACAAGTTTCTTGATGCCTACCGGTTTCGTGATTTATAGACGAGCTCACATTTACTTAGTCTAACTTACAATAGCCTAAACCTTTCGCTAATCACGGATGCACGATTTCGTTCTTTACACTTTTCCATTTCGCCGGATCTTTCTCCATTGTTGGGGACTTAAACACTCCTCAGAAGATGTAGGCGCAGGTGCAGGAGGTTCTGGTTCAGTAATACTTCACTAACTATTTTTCTGGTTTCCCGATACGCGATGTAAATCTTTGATTCAGTGCCTCCTCACTCACTAACCACTCGGCTACCTTGGTTACTGAAGTATCCACTGTACGAGGACCAACAATTTACCTACGTTCAAGTTCACTTAGCTCCGACATAATGCACTCACAACTACACAGAACACTGCTCTGATAACGACTGATATTTGCAACGTATACAGGGCATTGCATGTGTGGCGTTCGTGTTCAAATACAACAGTGTTACCTGGAGGCTTGACTAGCATCTGTATCTATGTTCAAGTATGCATTTCTCGCGGTGTATCCACATTTTTATCAAGCAACTGTATGTACTCCACAAGCCACTTTTCAGTGCATGGCGAAGAGTGTTTTGTAACAGTATTCCTTTCGTGTATTGAGTGAGAGTAAATTACTGTCTACATTTCTCTGTACGAGCCCTAATCTCACTTATTCACACGATTCCCGCGCGATATATGCAATAGTGGTAGCGAAATTGTCTCACAGCATTCTTCGAATGACAATTCACCAAATTGATAGAACAGATTTTAGCGACATTTCATTTCCAATGTTCCCTGAGAATCTTCACTTTTTTATACGCATCTCCAAAAACGTGCTGTAATTACTTCCTACTACTTTACTATCGTCTGACACATATATGGCTCAGACACTGAATCTCTATAAGGCTAGAAAGATTACCCATTTCCAATTGAAATCCGCTCATCTAACGTCTTCCAGTGCAAAAAAAAAAAAAAAATAAATAAATAAATAAATAAATAAAAATAAAAAAATAAAAAAAATTACATGACCGTTTTGCTTGCTTGATGTCAAATATTTAACACATTACCTCATTTGTCATCAGTTATTTGATTTGATTTTATAGATGGGAGTTAGATTCTTTAAAGAATCGGTGGTGTGGGGGTACTTGTGGAATATACCACGTGTATAAATATGTAATTAATGTTGTTTAAGCAAGTGAGAACACAGGAAGATATCATCAAACACTTATAATAAGATAGTCGCAGCTAGTTGCAGCAAAGTAGGAGCTTTTTGGCACTCCGTCACTAATATTATGAGCTGCTCTGTCGCTCTGTTATAGACATCATCTTTTATTTATCCATGTTCAAGCAAGTGGAAAATTTGTTCAAGTCTCTCTGCATTTCTTTCCGACAGTCCATGGACGAATCTCTCCTGTAAATTACAACATAGCGAATAATCTAGTACTGTTGTTAAACTGGAATATTGATCATATATTTCGGAAAGATTAAATATATCATTAGGATGTAATGAGGCTTATCCGTTGCAACTTTAGTTTTCGTCGTTTGGCGTCCGGTATCACGAACTAGGCTAATCGCGTATTCGCGAAGATATTCAGTATGATCGCCCCGTTTATTAGGGGCGATATGGTACAGTGTCGAAGGTTTCCGAAAATCTAGGAAGCGTTCTATTGCAGAACTCAGACGAGTTAAACTTTCCGTTCATTTTATAATGGAGTTTCTTTAGAGCACATATGTTCAAACACAGCTGCGGATTTTATTAGAATATGAGTTCTACTTCGGATGTGTAAATCTATTTAAAAGTCATCATCGATACTTCTCACTTCATCAGTTAATTTTACATCTCATCTGCCACAAAGAGGATATCAGTTGTTTAATAGTTAGGTTATTAATCTAATCTAATCTCTTTATCTTTCTTCGCAATGTATGGAAAATTACGTGGGTCAGTGAGCATTCTGGAGTGTCTTTCCTAGTGACAATGTAGCATTTCTTGCGTCGTTTTCCTATAAGTATTTCGTAGCCTTCCGGTTTAGTAACAAATGCGTTTCTCATAATCGCCCAACTGCTTGACACTATCGTTTATTTTGACTTAGTCTGCACATCGGACACTTTGCATCGCCAATCGTCGATGGTTATTGATATTCAGTATTTATTTTTTAGTGACAAGATTTTTCAGATGCGAAAAGTAAATGCATTACCTGTTTTCTTTCTCGATACTAATAAGCGACAATACATCAAGAAAAAATTGTTTCCGAGGCGAAAATCTCAGCACATTTCTTCTTGTGTTCCGAGATTTCTGTTTATTGTTATTATTTGCTGCAACTGTTTCTCATTTGATAGTTCAAATTATGCTATACTTATGAGTGCCTCTGAGTATATTCGGGATAAAGACGTAAAACTAGCAAGCAAAAGAAAAGGTCACAATTCCTGCAACTTATTCCATTACAGAAGGTGGGTTAAGACTGGTCATACACAGGGTTGTCAGCATTGCCTGAAAAGGATGTAAGGGTATCGCAGGGTAGGTTGTGCAGAGAAATAACTGAAATAACTGTTTGTTGCGCCCTTTCTGAGTTATTTATCATTAAAGTTAGCCAGTCAGGTCGTAATGCGTGAAAATTCAAGCTGCTTGTCGCAAAACAGTGTCGCAAAATGTGTTCTTCGTTAGGTTTCCTCAGACTGAACAAATTAGCTTTTCTCCATTTAGCTTAAATTTATCACTTCCGGAAAAGGCATATTTACACTGGTAACGAGCATTTCAACAAGTGGTAACTGACGGACTCAGTGATGTCTATGTATTACCGTCTTTAGGAGCGTGCATCTGATTGAATTTGCGCTCGCAACGACCTGCTTGGCTAACTTCAGTGCTAGGTAACTCGGAAGCAGCGCAACATACCGAAATACTTCTGTAGTAACTGTTTCTAAGCACAATCTTATCTGCAGCAATTATACAAGCTTTTCAGACTTTTACGATCACCCTGTGTTTGGAACAAGGAAGAAGTTGTGTGGGCGTTAGCTTCTGACGCCAAGGGGCAAGGTGATTTAAAGAATACACAGGCCAAAGATGTAATATTTTTTACACTGGAAGTGCGAATTTAAAAACGCCTTCACTCACGACTTTTCGTGTTTTATTAAATGCACTATGTAAAAATGTTTCAAATGGCTCTGAGCACTATGAGACTTAACATCTGAGGTCATCAGTGCCCTAGAACTTATGACTACTTAAACCTAACTAACCTGAAGACATCACACACATCCATGCCCGAGGCAGTATTCGAGCCTGCGACCGCAGTGGGTGCGCGGTTCCAGACTGAAGCGCCTAGAACCTCTCGGTCACATCGGCCGGTTAAATGCACCATGTATTTCGGTGTAATTTTGTCTTAATACGAGATTTTTTTTCTTGACTGAGGTGAAATACATATTCCTGTCACGAAAAGGTTTGATGTTAGGTTACGAATTTCGTAACTGAGACTCAGAAAATATGTGCGAAATACTGATAAAAAACCAACAGCGTAAACTTACCACATAATCCAAGAAAAGTGCGTTTAACTTTTATCGGCATCGTACATTCTTTTCACCATCCTACTCGTACATATCAGTTCATTCAAGAGGAACATTTATATGCACATGTTTGTAAACACTTCACAGATGTTTTTGTGCATGATGTGATCAAAGATCAATCTATTCGTAGTTCCACAGATCTATTTATTAATCAGTTTACATATTGTAACGTCTCTTAGCAAAAGACATATTATGTAAAAAAGAGAAAGTATTATGTGTCATGTTCTGTTCTTGTATAAAATTATGTACTGTTTTATTTTTTATTTATTTTAGATAATATCTGTGTCGGCGAGTACTGAAACCGCCACAGACGATACTTATTAAATATCAAACAAAGATGAGAATATGTGAGTAGTATAAATAATACAGAACGAACATTAATTTCTCTGTCGTCTTCTTGGAGTTACGTGACTAGGATAGCCTGTGACGTTATATTGTACGCTAGCGTAGGATTCTTTTGTCAAGATTGTAAGAGGGACGCCATTAGCCTTGGAAAGGTGTGTAATTAATTGAATTGTTTAAATGTTTTGAATAGAGTTACTCAGTGAAACATTGCATTATGATTTGTAATAAGCTTGCCTGGTATTTTATCCCATCCCTTTAAGACATTTTCAGTTATTTAAATATTATTCGTGGTGCAGAGCTGCGCTCCGAACGAACGAGCCGCTGCCGCGGCGCATTCAAATTGCACTAAATGAAAACTACCATACCGCAAAGAAGCGGGCAGGTAAGAGTGAAGTAAAATTATTTCTTTCAGCTTTCGGAATTGCAGAGGAGAGCAGCAGATTTTACGATGTGCTTTACAGGTTGACGCGGGCTGCTGATAATATTTTACTTACAGTGCAAAAAGATAACTTACCTTCATAACATAAAAGAAATCTTGCTGTGCGTAGTTCTGGTCTGGCAACCTTATAGTTCTGGTCTGGCAACCTTATAGCAAAAACATCTTTTTTCTCCGATAATAGTCTCAGGTTCTCGTGTTAGTCGTGGTACTTGTTGTTGTTTTACTGTTAACAAAAATCCACTGCAAAATTTTGATGTTGAACAATCATTGCGTACTGTAACATCAGTATTGATAACGAAGTAATTTTCATTAACCTTTTCAATAACTATAAAGTAAGGAAGATATGTTGAACTTTATGGCGAGTTACAGTAACGAAAAAATGTTCCTTTAATAGAAAGCCAGATCCAGAACAACAAGAACATAATATATTTTGTTTTGTTGAAAATTAATGATCCAAAAAAAGTCATAGCACAGCATCACTAAAAGGTATTTCGGGGCTCTTTTCGTAGTAACATATTTTATCTCATATGAAAGGTCTCTGTTGGATTCCTTTCATGTTAATTTCTTAAATCTGTTGTCATTTACGGCATAAATTCCTCTTCTAAATTTACTGTGGTGTTTCTGACTATCTGGGCGGAGACTGAGCAGTGAAACGTGTTACTTTTACACATAAACAAGAACGATCTGTCACACTACTACACTTTAAAACACAGTTTATATGTAATTCATGTCACACAATCTCATACGGAACCTACATCCGCTTTCTTTTATATACTGTATACGATAAGATACTGTCATCCCCCTTCCCTTCTGTGTGAGAGGATGAATGAGCAAATGTATTTCTAGTTGCATGCTTGAGGGTAGCAGACAAGCCTGTCTGCTAGAGAACAGTAGGACCAACGTCGGAACAGGTAGCTACGCTTTCTAAAAGCAAAGAGGTTTCTATCCTTAGTATGGTCCTGTCCGTCCCTTGACAAGTCTAGAACAAAGTGTTTGCAGTCCATACCAATTAAACCTGACAGCAGTCCATACCAATTAAACCTGACAACAGACAGCGACGAAAGTCAGTGAAGGCACATACCTGGGCGGCATACCCAATGTTAAAGAGAAAGATAAACGCTAAAGGAACTTAAATGGAAGCAGTTGTAAGAAAGGCGACTTTATCCTCACGCAAATCAGTTGAGTAAATTTAGAGAACCGAAATTCGAGATAGGAAGCGTAAGCAATTCTTCTATCCCCACAGTTTATCTAATATAAGAATCATACAAATAGGTGCTTAATTTTCTCTATGTTACACTAGAAAAGGACTTAAATTCGGAATCGCAATATTGGATTTTAAAAAGAAATTATTTTAATAGTCGAAGAAGCCACGATGGCTTCTGACGTGATAAGAGCTGATAGGGAGAATTCAGACGCATCCATAAAACTATTTCTGCCTTGCTCACTTATAATATGGAATGGAAAAGAGAACCTATGTGAGGGATCAGAATTTATCCTCATTCCTCATCATGAAATATTTTTAGATTTTTCCTTCTGTATCGAAATTATTGTGTAAATTTGTACTCAGCAACGGATCTGAATATAGTTCTTATTTCTTTCAACCATGAGTCGAGCCATCAAGCATTTTGTGGACTGGCCTAGCTGCAGCATCCACACATGGAATACATATTTATGGTTCGTGTAACTGTCGCCGAACTTCACATTTCGTTTAATACGGATATTAGAATAATGTGGTAACAGCATGTACTGAACGCTGAAGTGGTAAGGCTGCTAGCTCATATGATACAAGCTCTATATTTTCATTCGATGTGTCATACTTATTATCCGTACAATGGTCATTTTCCAGTTCGAGAAGTCGGTATGTTACGTCAGAGAGGTTCTGATCACAAGCTCTGTGATCTTTGGCTGTCAGTAGCATTGTCGTTCCCAGTAGTATTCTGCGAGCAGGAAGTGAGTGAGTCAAGTGTTAGTCGTGCTACTGCGGAGTCTGAATATTACTAACAGACGACAGAGATACAAATGTAGATGATATTGAATTTTGTAACATGATTTGGTAAACATTGATCTGAGAATTGAGAAAATATTCTGGTAATGTTGTTGGTGCATTGCTTAATTGCACATAACTTATGATGTGTTTCAAAATAGGAAGTTTTTAGTGCAATTTTTATTTGTTCGCTCCTGTCTGTTAGCTCGATTACCGAGACGTGATTAAGTAAAAGTTACCGACTCACATAACTTGCACTCAGAGCTGTAGATGCACCACGCCATTACCATTTCAGTACTTAAACTCATAGAAGAGTAATATATTTCTGTACAAGTGATTTTTATAAAGTGATGATAACTTTTAATGTATCGAGGTTCAGTAACGCTTCTGAATGCTAGTGCCTTTTACAAAATTTAGTAGATGCAGTATCCTCCACCGTCTCCTCTCGAAAATTTGGTTCTGAAACCGTGTCTCGTCGCATTGCACTCTACAGAACACTGTGGCTAAAGCTAAAGCATGACATGCCGAGAATAGTTGCGTGTCCTTGCACTGTACTGCACAAGGCTTTCTTTCCTTTTAGCCGGATTGTTGCTGCGTTGTACTTTTATGTCCAACACTACGGGCAGTACCAGGTTTCCGTTGCCGCAGGTAAGCCATGAAAATTTGTTACGGCTTGTTTTACATCATAGTCATGACAACAACAAAAAAAAATTGTTCAAATGGCTTTGAGCACTATGGGACTTAACTGCTGTGGTCATCAGTCCCCTAGAACTTAGAACTACTTAAACCTAACTAACCTAAGGACATCACACACATCCATGCCCGAGGCAGGATTCGAACCTGCGACCGTAGCGGTCACGCGGTTCCAGACTGCAGCGCCTAGAACCGCACGGCCACTCCTGCCGGCGACAACAATATCATTCGTAGTTAGGTACTGCATTTCAAAATTAATATCGGGTTCAGATTAGGTAATGTTGAGTCAGATTACGTTTATTTATTAGACAGACTTTCTCTCACAGTGCCGTGTTGCATTTGCGTGTGTATTATCTAGTGTTTGGTATGTTATTTAGTGAGTTTTCTCACATAAAAATGGTTCAAATGGCTCTGAGCACTATGGGACTTAACAGCTGAGGTCATCAGTCCCCTAGAACTTAGATCTACTTAAAGCTAACTAACCTAAGGACATCACACACATCCATGCCCGAGGCAGGATTCGAATCTGCGACCGTAGCTGTCGCTCACGTCAAATTTCAGAGTATTGTCACATAAATATTTTTGGTTATTTATTCTTTCAAAATTTGTTTTGTACTTTCAAGAAGTGTTTCATGCTGCTATTCTTGTGTGTAGACATTTTAACTCACGTATTGTGACGTCACGTATAGCTGCCCTGTCTACTGCGCTGCACAATTCAGAATTTCACAGGACAGTTTCTTTAGCAAACAGTTTTAGGTTACCTGATTATTTTTTGTAAAGGGTCCTTCAGATACATTTACACAGTTTCAGATAGTTTTGTGACGCAGTTTATTATACAGCAGCAAGTAACTGCACCCCTTACATTGTTCAAGACTACAACACAGACACATGCGAAGTTAAAGCTAGAAAACCAGTTCGTCTCACTCCTCATTTAGTTCACAGCATTCATATTATTATTATTTTATTTTGGTTCAGAAAAGATGCAAAGTATCCGTTTTAAGTTCATAAGAACAACTGCCATCTTTACTAACGGAACACACAAAATTTAACAACAGCAGTTGTAAGTAGGCTGTTTATGTTTTCTTATTGGCAACGTTACATAGCGCTCTGTATGAAAATCACTGGCTGTGCTGTGTGCAGTCTGTGGCTAGTTTGCATTGTTGTCTGCCATTGTAGTGTTGGGCAGCGGCAGCTGGATGTGAACAGCGCGTAGCATTGCGCAGTTGGAGGTGAGCCGCCAGCAGTGGTGGATGTGGGGAGAGAGATGGCGGAGTTTGGAAATTTGTAAGACTGGATGTCATGAACATGTATATTATGGTTTTTCAATACTATTAAAGTAAATACATTGTTTGTTCTCTATTAAAATCTTTCATTTGCTAACTATGCCTATCAGTAGTTAGTGCCTTCCGTAGTTTGAATCTTTTATTTAGCTGGCAGTAGTGGCGCTCGCTGATTTGCAGTAGTTCGAGTAACGAAGATTTTTGGTGAGGTATGTGATTTGTGAAAGGTATAGGTTAATGTTAGTCAAGGCTATTCTTTTGTAGGGATTTTTGAAAGTCAGATTGCGTTGCGCTAAAAATATTGTGTGTCAGGTTAAGCACAGTCATGTACAATTGTTCAAAGGGGACGTTTCATCCTGGCAGGGTCGCCGTATGAAACGTCCCCTTTGAACAATTGTACATGACTGTGCGTAACCTGAGACACAATATTTTTAGCGCAACGCAATCTGACTTTCAAAAATCCCTACAAAAGAATAGCCCTAACATTAACCTATACCTTTCACAAATCACTTACCTCACCAAAAATCTTCGTTACTCGAACTACTGCAAAACAGCGAGCGCCACTACTGCCAGCTAAATAAAAGATTCAAACTACGGAAGGCACTGACTACTGATAGGCATAGTTAGCAAATGAAAGATATTAATAGAGAACAAACAATGTATTTACCTTGATATTCATAATTGACATCCAGTATTACAAATTATCAAAACTCCGCCATCTCTCTCCCCACATCCACCACTGCTGGCGGCTCACCTCCAACTGCGCAACGCTACGCGCTGTTCACATCCAGCTGCCGCTGCCCAACACTACAATGGCAGACAACAATGCAAACTAGCCACAGACTGAACACAGCACAGCCAGTGATTTTCATACAGAGCGCTATGTAACGTTGCCAATAAGAAAACATAAACAGCCTACTTACACAGTTATTAGTCTGAACTGGTCATCTTAAATTCTCATGAACAACTGCCACCTTTGTTAATAGAAGAAACAATATCTAATATAAATAACTATCAGTGACACCACTCATGGACGGTTCAGACACTGTATACTTAGTGGTCATTCTCAGAGGCTCCGTGTGATTGTCAGGCAACGTTTATCCACATTTAGAGGGAGATGGCATTCATTACGAGAATATTGGTAACCTGCCATTGTAGCAGCAGTAACGGATCTACCAACTGCGCCAGACACTTGTTGTCATATATAGGCGTTGTCTACCGCAGCGCCGTATTCTGCCTGTTTACATATCTCTCTATTTGAATACGCGTGCCAATACCAGTTTCTTTGGAGCTTCCAACTCTTTCTGCAGTCTAACGACGACAATTTCTTAACATACAACAGCAATGTAAGTCGTCATTTTTTGCTTCTTTTATTTAATAAATAAATAAAAGAGGCGAAACGCAAATGGCAATAAACAGACTGCCTTCAGTTAGTTGCATCGACAGTACACACCTCCACGAATTTAAAGCAACTAAGGGAAAGACGGAAAACGGAAAAAAATTATGATAATGCAGCCATGTCAGACATTTCCCGTCAATCTATACAATAGCGCCACTGATGATGCTTCGCAAATAAAAGAAGGAAACTCGTATGGCAATAAACAAACTGCCTTCAATTAGTTGCACAGGCGGTACATACCTCCAAGAGCACTGCAAGTGTTAAAGTGCTGCTGATCTCATCTGAAACATCTTTTGTGTATACTGATATTATTAGAGATCCGGTTGAGTTTCCATAAGGCACACCCAGACACGTAGGGCTACTTTCGTTTCAATGGAACATTCGCCGTCCTGTATGACACACTGGATTCTGTTTGTCAAACCGCGTTCCGATCAAATAGTTGCGGAGATAAGATCCACATGACTGTAACGTCACTTCGCTAGGCGAAAAAATAAAGCACAGTGAATTCTCTCAAAATCGTAATTTACGATGTTGTTAGAAGCAGATAAGCCGAAAGATAAAACAGTGATCGGAAAAGACGATGGCTATTCACCGACCGCGATTGCGGTGAGTATTGCGTTGTGGGAGCGGGCGGCTGGTTAAGCGAACCGCCGGCAGCGGCGCGCGGGCGCGCGCTCGTATTTCACGGTGGGGCCTCCGAGCTGTCCGGCGATATATCAGCTGCCGCCACTGACCTACCAGCACGGGGGCCGGACACCGGCCGCGTCGCCAGCACCTGTTGCAGCCGGGCCAGTGTGTGCCGCCTTTTCCTCCAGTCCGGCCATGTATTATTAATGACACGGGACACGCGGCGACAGGGCGGCTACCAAACCACTTGTCCGCGGCGATCACGACAACTTGCTTGTACTGATTTGACAAAGATCTGGAAGGGAAGTGCCTCTGGTCTTGGTGGAGCAATCACCCTGTCCGTCATCAAGATTGATTTAAGGCCACCTCTGACAACACTAACTGACAAAATAGTTCTTTTTTTCTTTAACTGGCATGAAAACAACAAACTTTTATGTTTTCGGGTGTCCTGATAAAGAAAAAGTTAATAAAAATTCAAGGTTAGTGAGACGCCCGCTAAACCCGCAGAGCAGAACAGTTGATTAGGATCGTGGAAAGCCGGTTGGAGTGGCCGAGCGGTTCTAGGCGCTACAGTCTGGAACCGCGCGACCGCTACGGTCGCAAGTTCGAATCCTGCCGCGGGCATGGATGTGTGTCAAGTCCTTAGGTTAGTTAGGTTTAAGTAGTTCTAAGTTCTAGGGGACTGATGACCACAGCAGTTAAGTCCCATAGTGCTCAGAGCCATTTTTTTTTTTTTTTTTTGATCGTGGAAAGGGCCAAATAAGGTGTCGGTCAGGTTCACTCAAAATTGTAATTTGTTGTAATTTAATAACACGTTTAAACCAAAACGGCACATAGCCGAACCTTTAGAACTACGAGTTTCAAAAAAGGCAATTATTTCACGGCTGTAGGCCTCCAAACAAGAAATCTTAAAACTCAACAAAATAAAATAGCAGTTAAAATAGCAAATAAAATAATTAAAATATATATGGTATCACTCTTAGGCTGGCAAGCCTCAAGGCAAAAATAGATAGAACAAACACATGCAAGATGCAATAAATCGGCTGAGAGCGACAGTTAAATCTGAAATCTTTAAAGTACATTTCCATAATCTTTAAAGCAGAAGGCCGCAATGTTTTTGCTTAAAGGGTAATTTCAAGAATAAGGTTCTAAGCGGCTTAAGCCCCCACAATTGATTTTCCAAAATTCAAAAATACATAATGTCCAGTAAAAAGAAGAATCATTAAATCATTGGCTATGATAGATTATAAACAGACAATTAAACACCGGTGAGAAGGACAATAAAGACAACGGCACTCAGAAGCCTCCAGGGAGGTCGGTCTGCCCTGTCTCACTCAGGTGAGACAGGTCGGGAGCCCAACTACACTTGATCCGTCAGAACCTAACCAGGGGACAGCCTCGGACCGACCAACACAATGACTTGCTTGCCACCAATCAATACATGAGAACTGAAACACAAAAGGTTACGAACGTGATTATCTACAATGCAATATGTATTAACTGTGAAAACTACACTCCATGTTGGACAGCGACAACAGGTCAGAAAGGCCACTGCCTGAAATTAAGTTAGTGGCCAGGGCAAAAACCTAGAACACAAACGGCCACAAGGCAGAAAATTCCGCTGGTGGACTCGAATTGTAGTCAACCAATATAGTTAATTGCACCGCATGGTGACTAAATTTCAGCAGTAGAAACACTCTGTGTTGCTCAAAGCAAAACCTCCCTGACAGCGGACCACCGAAACGAACCACCACAACATGAATGGACGTGGCTTGGGTAGTTGAAACCACTACTCAACTTTGACGTCCTGGGTCGGCGAACCACGAAGCTCGTAGCGATCGGACAACTCCACACACGCTCCGACACTGCGCAGGGACCACTAGCGGACCCAGCTGACTGCACCCCGCGGAGATAACTTCCCTCGTCCGCAACAACCGACCGACTCCGCTCAGAATGCCGACAACATCTAAAATATTCGTTAGTGGACATAACAACTACACACACAACCTGACAAACACTCGCATGAAGACCTGAACGATAACAAACAGTAGCTAAGCACGCACGAAGACAAATCGGGAGTCGATGCACACACACACAGCCCACTCATGAACGATTGGCGAGCCAAAACGCGTAGTCCGGTAGAACGGCCGACCGACGATCCACCAAGACTGCGGCCCAGCTCAAATGATGTGTACCGGCAATGGTCGGGCGAGCCATGTCGACGCAGACATCACTGCTCCAACCCGACTGCACTAGTGCCGCATTGCAACCCCCCAACTTGCAAGTCCGGACTGCGCTCCAGACGCGTTCCAACCGACTGGCAGCCCGAAATCGCAACCCGAATTGCTTACTACAGACAACCACCGGGAAGTAATAGTAGTTGAGCAAAGATACTACGAGAGGGGATATATCGATACGCGCTGCTAATGCCACTCACGGTCAGGCAAAGCAGCAACTCAGTGACAGTAGTAATTTACATTAACATAGTGAGGTGGAAGTACCTTAAAAGCAGGGCGTAAAATACATGATGGCGGGAACACGAGCCACGCTCGGCTCAATTAGCCCTCGTTTTGAAATCATGATAACTTTACCTTAAGTTTATGCATATACACTCAAGCACCGAAGAAACTGTTATACTCACGCGTAATCAAATATGTAAATAGGCGGAATACGGCGCTGCGGTAGGCAACGCCTATATAAAACAATAAGTGCCTGGCGCAGTTGTTAGATGGGTTACTGTTGCTACAATGACAGGTTATCAATATTTAAGTACGTTTGAACATGATCTTATAGTTGGCGCACGACCGATGGGACACACCATTTCCGAGGTAGCTATGAAGTGGGACCAATTCACGAGTCTTTCGTGGATATCAGGATTCCGGTAAAACTTCAAATCTCCGACATCGATGCGGCCAGAAAAATATCCTACAAGAACGGGACCAACGACACCTGAGGAGAATCGTTCAAGGAGACAGAAGTGTAACGCTTTCGCAAATTGCTACAAATTTCAATGCTGGTCTGTCAACAAGTGTCAGCGTGGGAACCATTCATCGAAACATCATCGATATGGGCTTTCGGAGCAGAAGGCCCACGTGTGTACCTTTGATGACTGCACGACACAAAGCTTTACAACTCGCATGCGGCATTAGCCTGGTGATGACTGGAAACATGTTGGCTGGTCGGACGAGTCTTGTTTCAAATTGTATCGTGCGAATGGGCGTTTACGGGTATGGAGAGAACCTAATGACTCGACGCATCCTACATGTCAGTAGGGGGCTGTTCAAGATGGTGAAGGCTCTTTAATGGTGTGGGTTGGAGTGATATGGGGTATGGGATATGTAATGAGCAGTTGGAGTGATATGGGATCCCTAATACGTCTAGACAGGTGACACGTACGTAAGTATCTTCTCTGAACACCTGCATCCTTTCATGTCCATTGTACATTCCGACGGACTTGGGCAATTTCAGCAGGACAGTGCGACATCCCACACGTTAAGAATTGTTACAGAGTGGCCACCAGACTCCCCATACATGAACGTTATTTAGCATATCTGGGACACCTTTCAACGGGCTGTTCAGAAGAGATCTCCATCGCCTCGTCCTCTTACGGATTTATGGACGGCCCTACAGGATTTATGGTGTCAGATTCCTCCAGCACTGCTTCACACATCAGCCGAGTCCATGACCCGACGTGCTCCAGTACTTCTGCGTTCTCGCAGGGGCTCTAAGCGACATTAGGTAGCTGTACCAGTTTCTTTGGCTCTTCATTGTATTTACCTTAGTGTTATCCCTGGAAGAAAGGTCACTTTGTCAGTCGTTTGTAATTTTCTGTTGCGATTCCCTGATTAGTGTCCAGCAGTAATCGGCTAGCATTGATACACTTCACTTTCCCTGGTATCTCATTTCCATGTACGAAATCTGCAAGTGGAAGCGTTCTCTGTGCTCGCCGGTTACAGCATCACAGTTGACGTTTAAGAAAGCCAAATGGAAATCTAGAAAATGTGACTTTAAGGACATGTTGCTCTAAAGTCTATTGTAGCAATGCAGATTTGCGCAAAATCCCTATACTTTTCTGATCACTTGTTTTCTAAAAAGTTTTTTGACACCTGGATAGAGGAATCCTAGTCTAACTTTTCATCACCTGTCGGAATGGTATTGAAATGCTCATCTTTATACAGTTTACATTTATGTGAACCCACGAAAATCCTCTAAAGACGTGGAGATTTCTCGCGCAAATAGAGAAATGCTTCCCCTGTTTTGTCCATGACCTTAACTAAGTGACTCATTAGGTCCAGTTTTGTATGAAGGGCAGAGAGAATTATGTTGCTGGATTCGACAAGTTCTCCGTGCATAACATTGTGAGATTCTGTTTCAAGTGATTCATGTTTAGGCCAATTTTGCTTTATATAATGAAGTGCTTAGGCAGGCTATCTTGAGGCACAGGAGACAACATAATTTGGTGTAGATGTATTGTCGGCAAAGTTATGTGCCTATATCTTTCAGATCCCCGGAAATCTCTCATTTAAACTTGTCATAGTTCAATCACAGTAGCGACTGTTTCGTATTATCACGTAAGGCGCATACCAAATCGGAATCAATGGTAACACATTGTCACTAAATAGCAGCACAAACTTGAGACTAACTCCGGAGGAATCGGTGAACAACATACATTGATTACTTTTATAGTCAATGTCCTTGGCTGCCATTAGAAATAGGATATGGGGGTTACGGTGTGCAACCACATTTACCGTCTTATCAAGATAATTCTATTATGTTAGTCTTGACGCCAACGCTTAGCTTTACCTTTCAGCAGTTCCATATCTCTCACCACGTAATTAATCTCACATTGTATTATTTTGTGACTCTCTGTACACATAAAACGAGATTCATCTGAATGAGCACCTGCTGCCATTCGGTGAATGTTCTGGTCCGGTATTTTCGTGCAAATTCCATCCTTCGTCGCCGATGATCATCAGTCAGCATGTGTACGTGAACGAGGCGTCTGCTGCGGAGGAACGCTGAACAGTTGATGACGAGACACTGTTGGTAGCCTCTTGGTTCATCTGTGCGGCCAGCTGCTCAACAGTTTGATATCTGTTCGCCTGTACGTATTTCCGCAGCCGGCGTCCACCTCTGCCATTTACGGCCCGTGGTTCACCACAGTTACCTCGGCGCCGTTTTTGGATAGCGCCATTTTTCCATGCGCGGTATACTTCAACCATAGCGGCATGCGAATGTTTTACTAACTTAGCCGTTTCGGAAATGATTCCACCCTTTGCCGGCAAGCCAGTGATCATGCGCTGTTTTCAACGTTCCCCCCAAATGCTTTATATACCCGCCACTGCTAGTGGTACCACCTCAGTCTGTAAGGGGCTATTGCACATGGTAGCATTATGTGACAGGACCGAATACAATGGCACAATATGAGATTCGTCCTATTTCAGAACGCTCACTCTTCTACATGAATAATGGTATAGGCCTAAGGTTGGAATCGATGTTAACTTGGGCATAGGAGTATAAAGCTTTTGTTTTAAAAAGAAACTCCTTATCTCAGAAGGGTACACTTGCATGCAGCTCCTAGGGAGCTTGTTACAATTACATTTAGGATCATAGTTTTCATTTACGTTCAACAAACATTCGAATTACAGATCACAAATATTCAATTACGTTTAGGGTCAAAGTTTTCATTCATTTTTCACAAATATTCAATGTTCCCTTCAGTGGACGAGTGACAAATCCAAATGATACTCGTAGACTTTTCCCATATTTTGGCAGCATGTCAAGCAGCTAATGCATTCAGTGCTGTTGCTATGCAGCGACACAGTTGAACTAAAATTATTTTGGAAGTGGAAACACGTAGACATGATCTATCGCGAATGGTCGTCCCCGCTTCCAAAGAGTCACGCAACGTGAAATCAGGCAACTCTGGAGATCAATGGTATAACTTTAAATTAGCAGAACTTTTATGATGTAAGAGGTGCAGTGTCCCACTCTCGATGAAAATCACGACTCACAGTTGTATCTGAATATTGAACCTACCGAAATGGAGAGCAAAAAACTACCTTGTGCTGTGGCATGATCGCCTTCTGAACTACGCGCACAATGGGGAATTAGCGAACGATAAACTATTTGCATCAAAGCGTCCCCTACCACCAGCTACATGACCGGGCAACTTACAATCAGTCTGCCGCTCGTGGTCTCGCGGTAGCGTTCTCGCTTCCCGAGCACGGGGTCCCGGGTTCGATTCCCGGCGGGGTCAGGGATTTTCACCTGCCTCGAGATGACTGGGTGTTTGTGTTGTCTTCATCTTTTCGTCATCATCCAGGAAAGTGGCGAAATTGGACTGAGCAAAGGTTGGGAAATTGTACGGGCGCTGATAACCACGCAGTTGAGCGCCCCACAAACCAAACATCATCATCATCGTCATCTTACAATCAGAACAGACCCCATGTTCTTATCTTCGACCAAATATGTTTGAAACAGCCAGTATACAGAGGATGTACCAAGGGGAATGGTCAATATTTAGGTATATAACAAGAACAATCATTCGAAACATGAAAGTCTAGTCAACACGGACTCCCGCATTCGTTGAACGTTAGCAAAGTAAAAATGTATGTGTATTTAAGGCTACAGTAGATATCTCAATAAAGTAGCGCGAAACGCATCCTGTGTAATGAAGACTGCATTTATTCTCTTGGACATACGCATACATAACACAAATGCATTAACAGAACTAGAAACTGAGGAAGTCAGACTGACAACAGTAAATCTAGCTGCTGACGTTATTTAAACAAAGAACTACAACAATATGGGACTGTGGGTCAGACTTGTTGAAAACACTTTTGTTTCTTATTTATTTGTTCCCAAAAACGTTTCACTGACAATATCGCCACCGTAAGTGGTATCTTCATTTCTGAAACATTCAAAATATCCTCTGGTTACACGTTAGAAAACATTTTTACATTTGTTCTGTTTGGATCCAAATATTGTGTTCTCTGAATATTTTCATAATACCGTATTTACTGTAAGTCACAGCATGGACTTTACTTCCGTTACCATTATTTCCGATACATTTCCTGCGTTTTTGTTGACGTTTCTTCCGCCTATACACGTCATCTGCAACAGTATGGGTGGTTGTTTACAAACAAATACGAAAAAGTGAACGTTTATAGTATTCGTCAGATAATACTATCAGGATTGCGGTAGTCTTAACGATATAGTTTTGGTGTGCACTAGGTTGTTACGTAGTTTCTCATGTTCTCCTTCTATGGTCGGCTGGATTTGCTTTAAAACATAGAAAAAAAAACTTTTGCGCCTAGGTCGTAATCGAAAGCAGTACGCCATCTAGCTGTTTGCGCGTATCGCGAGAATATATCGCATATTGCGAGAAAGATTTGAAAGTTGTTACGGGGGTTCTGACGACTAGTGTTCCTTAGTTATGTGTCTGTGTGTGATGGGGAAGTAATTACGTGTGTATGTAATTGTGTGTGTGTGCGTGTGTGTGCGTGCGTGAGTGCGTGCATGCGTGCGTGGGTCCTGTTCTGTATCCAGAGTCAGTTCGCTAAGAAAAGTAAATAGTGTGTTGTTTGCGAAGTATTGTGTTTTCGTTTATTACGTTTTTCCCTTCCACTACAGTCTTTTGTATGTAATAATTTTCTTCTCTCACTAGTTTTCGGCATAAATTGTTGCTGTGTTTCAGAATTTGTATGTCAGTTTCGATATTAGTGGGGTGGTGGTTTTTATTATTAGATGTTGTGCGAAAGTGGAATATCTGTTGTCCCTGTTCAGAGCTCTCATGTGCTCTGTGTCCCTTGTTCTGAAGTTTCTACTTGCGTCTGCTATGTATTGGGCTTGCAGGAGTTCCATTTGAGTTGGTATATTCCTGCATTGCTAGATTTGTATGGGGTTATTTTGGCGATCTTAGCTTTTGTTGAACTGTGTTGTTTATTCTGAATGTTATTGGGATCCCTTGCTTTTTCAATATGTTTCCCATCCTGTGTGCTACTTTATTACTGTATGTTAGCGCATACCACCTGTTTCTTTTTCCTAATGTGGTATGGTCTGCTGTGTTGTCTGTGTGTTCTGCCTCTGCGCTTTAAGACCCTTTGGTTGTGCTCTTGAATGGAAGGCCGCTATTAATATCTTTCATTTTTATCTTGTTTTTGAGCTTTTTATGGTGTCAGCTTTGTATTTATTTTCAACTACAGTTTTTCTATTATATTTAATTCCTGTTTATAGTTATCTCGTTTAAGAGGTGCTCCGTTTCTCTTGTGGAATTCAGCATATGTATGAGAAGTCAAGTGGTTGGAAGAGCTATAGATATCCTTGTAGATGTGGGTTTTCTGTACGTGGCAAAATTCATGTTGTTCGTTGTTTCTTGTAATTGTTAGATCCAGGAAAATTTAGTTTTCTTCCATTTCCACTGTCAATTGAATTTGTGGTTGTACTTTGTTGATATCTCTATGTATTCCACTTCGTGTTTCATGTGTGAGACAGATTATGTCATCCACATATCGGTATCAGCACATCATTTTGTACCCGTGTTGTTCTACAATGTTATTGAACGTTGTGTTCTCTATATGATCCAAGGAAATGTTGGCTAGAGTTCTACTAATACGGAGCCCCATGGTTACCCCCACTTGCTGCAATAAAACTACGTTTTCCTCATACTTGTGTCCTCGAATTACACTGCTAACGATTAAAATTGTAACACCATGAAGAAATATTGCTAGTTTGGCCGTGCACGATCGCACAGTCAAGTCATGTACCTTGAGCTAGAAACATCGTCTTATTTGCAGCAATCCAAGTATCCTCACGGACACTGTGGTGTCGTCTGGTACACTACGGGCTGGCAGTAGGTAGACCATTGATACAGCTTACCTTGACGAGCCAGGACAGAGATGCGCATCAACAGTCAGTCGTAGGCCCAGTAACAACACTCAGACACGGAGTGCCACAACGTCTTCTTTTCATTGGAGCCCGGTTCGGCACACAGCATCAAGATAAACGTATGGGTGCGTGTAGGCTCTGAGGAACTAGATTACATTTCTTACAGTCATAGTGGCCGGGCACCTGGGGTAATGGTTTCAGGTGCCACTGGACACGCAAAATAATAATCTATGTTTCGCGTAGCCCCCATGAACCATGGACCTTGCCGTTGGTGGGGAGGCTTGCGTGCCTCAACGATACAGATAGCCGTACCGTAGGTGCAACCACAACGGAGGGGTATCTGTTGAGAGGTCAGACAAACGTGTGGTTCCTGAAGAGGGGCAGCAGCCTTTTCAGTAGTTGCAGGGGCAACAGTCTGGATGATTGACTGATCTGGCCTTGTAACACTAATCAAAACGGCCTTGCTGTGCTGGTACTGCGAATGGCTGAAAGCAAGGGGAAACTGCAGCCGTAATTTTTCCCGAGGGCATGTAGCTTTACTGTATCATTAAATGATGATGGCGTCCTCTTGGGTAAAATATTCCGGAGGTAAAATACTCCCCCATTCGGAACTCCGGGCGGGGACTATTCAAGAGGATGTCGTTATCAGGAGAAATAAAACTGGCGTACTACGGGTCGGAGCGTGGAATGTCAGATCCCTTAATCGGGCAGGTAGGCTAGAAAATTTAAAAAGGGAAATGGATAGGTTAAAGTTAGATATAGTGGGAATTAGTGAAGTTCGGTGGCAGGAGGAACAATACTTTTGGTCAGATGAATACAGAGTTATAAATACAAAATCAAATAGGGGTTATGCAGGAGTAGGTTTAATAATGAATAAAAAATAGGAGTGAGTGAAAGCTACTACAAACAGCACAGTGAACGCATTATTGTGGCCAAGATAGACACGAAGCCCAAACCTACTACAGTAGTACAAGTTTATATGCCAACTAGCTCTGCAGATGAAGAAATTGATGAAATGTATGATGAGATAAAAGAAATTATTCAGGTAGTGAAGGGAGACGAAAATTAAATAGTCATGGGTGACTGGAATTCGGCTGTAGGAAAACGAAGAGAAGGAAACGTAGTAGGTGAACATGGATTGGGGGTAAGAAATGAAACAGCATGCCACCTGGTAGAATTTTGCACAGAGCATAACTTAACCATAGCTACACTTGGTTCAAGAATCATGAAAGAAGGTTGTATACATGGAAGAACCCTGGAGATACTAAAAGGTTTCAGACAGATTATATAATGGCAAGACAGAGATTTAAAAACCAGATTTTAAATTGTAAGACATTTCCAGGAGCAGATGTGGACTCTGACCACAATCTATTCAAATGATTCAAAGGGCTCTGAGCACTAAGGGACTTAACATCTGAGGTCATCAGTCCCCTAGAACTTAGAACTACTTAAACCTAACTAACCTAAGGAGATCACACACATCCATGCCCGAGGCAGGATTCGAACCTGCGACGGTAGCAGTCGCGCGGTTCCGGACTACAGCGCCTAGAACTGCTTGGCCACCGCGGCCGGCCACAATCTATTGGTTATGAACTGTAGATTAAAACTGAAGAAACTGCAAAAAGGTGGGAATTTAAGGAGATGGGACCTGGATAAACTGAAAGAACCAAAGGTTGTAGCGAGTTTCAGGGAGAGCATAAGGGAAGAATTGACAGTAATGGGGGAAAGAAATACAGTAGAGGAAATATGGATAGCTTTGAGGAATGAAATAGTGAAGGTAGCAGAGGATCAAGTAGGTAAAAAGACGAGGGCTAGTAGAAATCCTTGGGTAACAGAAGAGATACTGAATTTAATTGATGAGAGGAGAAAATACAAAAATGTAGTAAGTGAAAGAGGCAACAAGGAACACAAACGTCTCAAAAATGAGATCGACAGGAAGTGCAAAATGGCTAAGCAGGGATGGCTAGAGGACAAATGTGAGGACGTAGAGGCTTATCTCACTAGGGGTAAGATAGATACTGCCTACAGGAAAATTAAAGGGACCTTTGGAGAAAAGAGAACCACTTGCATGAATATCCAGAGCTCAGTTGGAAACCCAGTTCTAAGCACAGAATCGAAAGCAGAAAGATGGAAGGAGTATATAGCGGGTCTATACAGGCGCGAAGTTCTTGAGGATAATATTATGGAAATGGAACAGGAGGTAGATGAAGATGAAATGGGAGATATGATACTGCATGAAGAGTTTGACAGAGCACTGAAAGACCTGAGTCGAAACAAGGCCCCGGGAGTAGACAATATTCCATTAGAACTACTGACAGCCTTGGGTGAGCCAATCCTGACAAAACTCTACCATCTGATGAGCATGATGTATGAGACAGGCGAAATACCCTCAGACTTCAAGAAGAATATAATAATTCCAATCCCAAAGAAAGGAGGTGTTGACAGATGTGAAAATTACCAAACTACCAGTTTAATAAGCCACAGCTGCAAAATACTAACGCGAATTCTTTACAGACGAATGGAAAAACTGGTAGGAGCCGACCTCGGGGAAGAGCAGTTTTGATTCCGTAGAAATGTTGGAACACGTGAGGCAATACGGACCTTATGACTTATCTTAGAAGAAACATTAAGGAAAGAGAAACCTACGTTTCTAGCATTTGTAGACTTAGAGAAAGCTTTTGACAATGTTGACTGGAATACTCTCTTTCAAATTCTAAAGGTGGCAGGGGTAAAATACAGGGAGCGAAAGGCTATTTACAATTTGTACAGAAATCAGATGGTAGTTATAAGAGTCGAGGGACATGAAAGGGAAGCAGTGGTTGGGAAGGGAGTGAGACAGGGTTGTAGCCTCTCCCCGATGCTATTTAGTCTGTATACCGAGCGAGCAGTAAAGGAAACATAAGAAAAGTTCGGAGTAGGTATTAAAATCCATGGAGAAGAAATAAAAACTTTGAGATTCGCCGATGACATTGTAATTCTGTCAGAGACAGCAAAGGACTTGGAAGAGCAGTTGAACGGAATGGACAGTGTCTTGAAAGGAGGGTATAAGATGAACATCAACAAAAGCAAAACGAGTATAATGGAATGTAGTCGAATTAAGTCGGGTGATGATGAGGGAATTAGATTAGGAAATGAGACACTGAAAGTAGTAAATGAGTTTTGCTATTTGGGGAGCAAAATAATAGATGATGGTCGAAGTAGAGAGGATATAAAATGTAGACTGGCAATGGCAAGGAAAGCGTTTCTGAAGAAGAGAAATTTGTTAACATCGAGTTTTGATTTAAGTGTCAGGAAGTCGTTCTGAAAGTATTTGTATGGAGTGTAGCCATGTATGGAAGTGAAACATGGACGATAAATAGTTTAGACAAGAAGAGAATAGAAGCTTTCGAAACGTGTTGCTACAGAAGAATGCTGAAGATTAGATGAGTAGATCACATAACTAACGAGGAGGTATTGAATAGAATTGGGGAGAAGAGGAGTTTGTGGGACAATTTGACTAGAAGAAGGGATCGGTTGGTCGGACATGTTCTGAGGCATCAAGGGATCACCAATTTAGTACTGGAGCGCAGCGTGGAGGGTAAAAATCGTAGAGGGAGGCCAAGAGATGGATACACTAAGCAGATTCAGAAGGATGTAGGTTGCAGTAGTTACCGGGAGATGAAGAAGCTTGTACAGGATAGAGTAGCATGGAGAGCTGCATCAAACCAGTCTCAGGACTGAAGACCACAACAACAACAACAACAACAACAGTTTGGACACCAGCCATTATCTAAGACCGGTAGCTATCCGCTATCTTCGAGGTCTTCGTTACGCAATTTTCCGTCAAGCTATCGCAAAATTGTATGTTGTCCGTGCTGTCCTGGCTCGCGTCGATACAGTGAGAGTTCGGCTGTTGCCCTGGCCAGCGCATTCTCCATACCTCTCGCCCACTGGAAACATACCGCAAAAACGCCTCCTAATGCGTGTTGGACGTTCTTTTTCCAGCCGTAGTGGAGCAACTAGACGTGGCATGGTCTCAAAAAGTCGCTGGAAGTCCATTGCAGAAATACAGAGTCATGCTGCCTCTATAGCCGTCCATAAATCCCGACAGTATTTCCGGTGTAGGATTTTGTGCATGAAATGCCCTCTCATTTATGCCCCATAAATGTTCAGTGGAATATACCTTCGACGAGGTGGATGACCATAACATTCACTCGAACTGCCCAAAAGGTTCTTCAAGCCCAATGACATGACACAATTTCTTTCATAAGAATTCCATCGTTGTTTGGGAACATGAAGTCCATGAATGTTTGCAAATGGTCTCCCATCAGCTCAACCTAGCCATTTACAGTCAATGATCGGTTCACTTGAACCAGAGGACCCAATCTAATCGATGTAAATGCAGTCTCACCAGGAGTTTGCATAGTTCCTTGTCGACAACTTGGGTCCATGGATTCATGGAGTCCTCGCCACACTCGAACCCTACTATCAGCTTTTACCAACTGAAATCGCAACTCATGTGACCAAGGTACGATTTTCCAGTCGTCTAGGATCCAACCGGTATGGTCACGAGTCCAAGAGAGGCGCTGTAGGCGATGTCGCGCAGTTAGCAAAGCCACTAGCTTCGGTCGTCTGCTAACATAGTCTATTAAAGCCAAATTTCACCACACTCTCCTTAAGGGTAAGTTCGTCGTACATTGATTTCTATAGTTTCTTCCACGCAGTGGTGCTTGTCTGTAAGCACTGACGATTCTACGCAAACGCCTCTGTTCTCGGCCGTTAAGTGTAGGTCGTCGGCCACTGCGTTGTCTTTGGAAAGATACTCTCGACACGGTGGATCTCACGGTACTAAAGTCCCTAACGATTTCCGAAATTCAATATCCCATGCGTTTAACTCCAGCCACCATTCCGCATTGAAAGGTAGTTAATTCTCGTCGAGCGGCCATAATCACGAATCATCTCATTACAAATGACAGCTCCGCCAGGCACTGCCCTTTCATTCTTTGTGTACGCGATACTACCGCCATCTGCATATTTTTATATCGCTGTCCCATGAATTGTCACCTCAATGTGTAAGCGTAATAAGATTTCGTTTTTCGTTACCATTCCTGGTATTGCAATTCTGATGACCAGCAGTGTATTTTATTGTGTCATGTCTTCTCTCTCGACAATGTGCAGCTCCGTCTTACGGTGCTAAAATGATAATCGGGAAATTCCCGGCTAACGACGCCTAGTCGAAAGGCGAGCCACCTGCTGCGTGGGAGACAATCGGGGCCCACTACGGCGTGTGTGGCCGGCCTCTTGTCGCGTGACGTATGGCCCATTGTGGCAGGCGCTTGTCCGCTATCCGTCACCCTCGGGCACGACGGCGTTCGCGGTGCCGGGTCAGAGGTTCGCCGGCAGGCAACGCCTCCAGCGGCCGGCGTCCTAACGTCAGACGCGTGCTGATGGAACGAGATACGGCTTGCAGCGGGGGTGCCACAACATTAGTCTCGAGACCTTCTGCGCTTGTGTGTGCCCATGCTCTTCTGCCTGCGTGATCTATATCCGTACTCTGTAAACCACTGTGAAGTGCACAGCAAAGGGTACTTCCCAATGTATCACTTTTTAGGGTTAATTCCTGTTCCATTGGCGTACGGAGCACGGGAAGAAGGATCGCTTAAACGCTTCTGCGAGCGCTGTAATTTGTCTACTCTTGGTGTTGTATAGCTAGAGAAGGCCGAAATGCACGCGTTAAACTCAAGCAGCCTGGCGTGAGGTCTGAAACAGTATACGTAATGAATGCTATAAAGAAAAGTACGTAGCTTCTGGAATACTTAACTTTAATCCACATTTGTAGAACATTGGTCTTGATGATACAGAAGTATTATAGAAATTGAATACGGCGCCTTGCTATTTCGTAGCAACTGTAGCTGAAGGCTATGCTAACTATCGTCTCGGCAAATGAGAGCGTAATTCTCAGTGAACCATGGCTAGCAACGTCGGCTGTACAACTGGGCGAGTGCTAGTACGTCTCTCTAGACCTTCCGTGTGGTGGCGCTCGGTCTGCAATTACTGACAGTGGCGACACGCGGGTCCGTCGTATACTAGCGGACCGCGGACGATTTAAAAGCTACCACCTAGCAAGTGTGGTGTCTGGCGGTGACACCACACTTGGCTTTACTGTTTCAGCGTGAGCGATATGTAGGAGACTGTTTTATATTCCTAGACTGCTCATTTAATACTGATTCTTGAATCTTTGTAACGCTTCCGCCGTGTGTTTGATGCATAACTTCAGCGTCACTCTGTTCTGGTTTTACAGCAATTCCGCGACGCTCTGTGAACATTCGAGATGCTGTGCTTCTTTGAGTCCTATGTGGTATGGGTCCGGCACACTACATCAGTATTGCAAGGTAATAAGCACAAGTCATTTGTAAGCAATCACCTTTGTAAAATGACTGCACTTTTCCCGTATCCTATGTACCTATGAGTTACAATCTGCCTCACCTACGACGAGTCTACGTCATCACCCCATTTTATATATCCTCAAACTGTCATAATCAGGTGTTTGTGTGAATTGACTGATTCCAGTCGTCATTACTTGACACTGTACTCATAGGGTTACTACGTTTCTGTGTTTTGTGTAGGGCACACTTTTACACTTCTGAACATTTGAATCAAGTTCCTAACCATTCAACCACTTCGAAATCTCATCAAGATCAGGAAAAAATCTGTGCATTTTTTGTTGATACTTTTCCCAGAGAACTGTGTCATCTGTAAAAAAAGTCTAAGGTTACTCTTAATGTTGTTTGCCAAGTCATGAATACACAGGTGGTTACAAAGAGGACTTAACAACTTTAAAAATACACATACATTTTTTCAAAGAAGATATAGAGCTGGATTTAGTGTTGTTTTGTAGGGAAACACATCACGTTTTTCTACCTTAAACTAAAGATGTTGTATATGCCTTCCGTTGGTTGTCCTGTACACATCCCATCGGAAGTAAGTTTCTTCCCAAACTCGTTGTAGCATTGCAGGTGTAACTTGCTCAGTGGCGGAGTAAATTTTTGCGCTAAGAACTGGTAGAGAAGCCGGCACAGGACGTACAAACACGATATCCTTGATGAATCCCCATTTAAAATATCGGGTGGTGTCAGGTCTGGGGAACGTGGGGCCAGTCAATTGCCGCATTACAGCCAATCCATTGATCTGGAAAGCAGTCACTAGGAAAATTCTGGGCGTCATCCAGGTAATAGGATGGTGCACCATCTTGTAAAAAGCAAACATTTTGTTTCTGATCATCCTCATCGATCTGTGGTATCAAAATTGTTGTAAAATATCTAGGTACAGTATCCCGCTGATGGTTCTCTCACGAAAAAAAGGGGATGTACACTTTGTTCTTGCTCAATGCACAAAAAAGTTCGATTTAGGGCTATCACGAACATGTTGCGATGTTTGATGTGGATTTTTACTGCCCCAAATTTCACAGTTGTGTTTGTTAACCTTGCCACTTAAGTGAAAAGTCGATTCGTCAGAAAAGATGATTTTGTCCGAAAAATGTTCATCCTCAAGTAGTCGATTTAACATATCCGCACAGAAGTTCTTGCGAACAATTTTATCAGTGTCTTTTATCGCTTGTACGTTCGTCAATCTGTACTGTCCCAAATGAAAACTGTTTCTCGACAAACGCCAAAAAGTCGTACGTAGGATTTGCTGTTTTCGAGATGCACGCGGGGTCGATTTCGGAGGGCTGATGACAAAAGTTCGTCTCACTCGCTCAACGACGTCTTCAGATGTGCCTGGACGACCTGATGATTTCCAGAGTCTTACCGAGCACCCTGTTTCTACAAAACATTTATGCCACTCATAAACTGTAGGCCTACTAGGAGGATCTTTAGCGTACTTGGTACGGAAATTACGCTGAACTGTTGTCGCCGACTTCGATTCTTCAAAACAAAAGACACAGCTAGCACGCCCGAGTCCAGCGAAGGCAGCCATCTTTAACGCAACTTCCGCTAGCGCTGCTTACGGTGCAATTCGGCACTAGCGAACTACGCGAGACAAAACCTGAAATATTTTCCCACAAATTGACACTACAGTCACATCTGTAGGTACTATTAATTAATTTATATGGATTTTCAGATTTGTAAAGTCCTTTTTGAAACGCCCTACACTAGCAAACCAGTGACGCTTTGCAATTGCTACATAAGTACAGTGAGGGGGTATAATTCCTAATGAGAGGTATCCCTGGGAATTGTGTCAAGCTGAGGAACTCGGCCCCTCGTTGCGACTTCCCTCCCTTTGAAGGCTGCAACTAGATTTTGTAATAAATCATATCTGCATGTACATCTACATCTACATCTACATCTATACTCTTCAAACCATCGTGAAGTATGACCCATTGTACCAGTTATAAGGGTTTCTTCCCGTTCCATTCCCGTATGGAGCGCGGGAAGAATGAATATTTGAATGCCTCTGTGCATGCTGTAATATTCTAATCTAACTCTCACGAATCCTATGTGAGCAATAAGCAGAAGGTTGTAGTATATTCCTAGAGTCATCATTTAGAGCCTGTTCTTAAAACTTCGTTAGAAGAATTTCTTGGGATAGTTGACGTCTATCTTCAAGAATCTGTCTTTGACTCTCTCCTTTGTATCAAACAAACGTGTTACCATTTATGGTGCTCTTCTCTGAATATGTTCAATATCCGCTGTCAGTGCTATGTGGTACGGGACCCACACACTTAAGCAATACTCTAGAACCAGCCGCACGACTTATTGGTAAGCATTCTCCTTTGTAGACTGAGTGCACTTAGACCAGTATTCTACCAATAAACCGAAGTCTACCGCCTGCCCTACCAGCGAGTGAGCCTATGAGATCACTCCGTTTCGTATCCCTTCAAAGTGTTACACCCAGGTATTTGTATGAGTTGACCAATTCCAACAGTGGCTCTGAGCACTATGGGACTTAACAGCTATGGTCATCAACTACTAGAACTTAGAACTACTTAAGCCTAACTAACCTAAGGACAGAACACAACACCCAGGCATCACGAGGCAATCCCTGACCCCGCCGGGAATCGAACCCGGGAACCCGGGCGCGGGAAGCGAGAACGCTACCGCACGACCACGAGCTGCGGCCCAATTCCAACAGTGACTTATTAATATTATAGTCGTAGGATACTACGGGGTTTGGAACTTAAATAATGGCAACCAATTATTCGCAAGCGATACAAAAGAGTTACATGTTTGCACCTGTTACTGTCCTTCAAAGTAGTCGCCAGCGTTGTGTAGAACCCGTTGCCAGCGATGTATACCATTAGCAGAGGCTATTCTGTTAATGGTGAGAATGGAGCCGTCTACTGCTTATCGAATCTCTGGAGCAGTTTTGAAGTGAATGCCACAAAGTGGTTCCTTCATCTTTGGAATCAAATCAAAGTCACAAGGACTAAAGTCCGGGGAATATGGTGGATGGTACAGTACTTCCCAGTCCCACCGACTGAACAGAACAGCCACAGCTTGCGCTGTATGCGCCCGCGAATTGTTGCGCCACTGTTCTGTACGGCCATGCTGATTCCTCGCACGCCTCTTGAAGACTTGGATGACACAGTCGTGCTGTATGACCTCTGACACATTCAATCTTGACCCAGCTCCGTTATTCCTGTTCCGAAAACATAGTGACACAGTTACGTTAGACCGCTCGATCACAAGTTACCGTGTTCCGCTCGACTGTGCGCACGCCGGTGACGTGGGACGGGCGAGTGCATTTTCTCGGAGGTAAGGTAGGTATTTCAACAAAATGTGCTATCAGAGACAATAGTAGATTTCGTTGCACAGCAGTGTTGCCACTATTTAAGTTGCAACCTACGTATGTTTTTTCGTTTTGTGAAGTGCACAGTTTTACATTTCTGGACATTTAAAGCAAGTTGCTAATCTTCGCACCACTTTGAAATCTTATCAAGACCTGACTGAATATTTATGCAGCTTCTTTCAGACAGTACTTTATTATAGACAGCTGGTTAATTTGCAAAATGTCTGAGGTTACTGTTAATATTGTCTGCAAGGTTATTAATATACAACATGAGCAGCAAGGTTCCCAACATAGTTCTCTCGGGCGCACCCAGATTACTTCTACATTTGACGATGAATCTCCACCCAATATTATATGCTGCGTCCTCCCTACCAAAAAGTCCTCAATCCTGTCACAAATTTCACTTAATACCCCATATGACTGTACTTTTGACAATAAGCGTAGGTGTGATACTGAGTCAAATGTTTTTCGGAAATGAAGAAATACTGCACCCCCCTGACGGTGTTCATCCAAAGCTTTCAGTATATCACATGATAAAAGTGCGAGTTGGGTTCCACATGATCGATTATCTCGGAATCAGTGCTGGTTAGCATGGAGGATATCATTTTGTTCGAGATACTTCATTATGTTTGAGTGGAGAAAATGTTCTAAGATTCTGCAAAAAATCGACGTCAAGGATACTGGACGGCATTTCTGTGGATCACTTCTACTGCCCTTCCTGTAAGAGGGTTTAACCTCTGCTTTTCTCCTAGAACTGGGCACAGTTTTTTGCTGGAGGGATCTACGATAGATTATAGATCGGAGAGGGGCTAACACAGCCGAAAATTAAGTACAGAATTTGATATGGATTCCACCGGAACCTGGCACGTTGTTCAATCTTAATTATTTCAGCTGTTTCTCGACACAACTGACACTAATACTTATTTCAGTCGTCTTTTCAGTGGTACAAGGATTAAATTGGAGCAGTTCTCCTGGGTTTTCCTTTGTAATGGAACATTTCAAAAAGGAGTTAAGCATTTGAGCTTTTGCTTTGCTACCCTCAATTTCAGTTCCTGTCTCACTCGCTAGAAACCGGACACCAACTTCGGTGCCACTAACAGCCTTTACATACGACCAGAATTTCTTTGTGTGTTTGTAGAAGATTATTTGATAATATTCTGCTACGGCGGTCACTGAAAGCTTTATGCATTGCTCTCTTGACAGCGAAACGCGTCCATCTATAGCCCTACATTTTGTTTTACACCTGTTATGCAGTTATCTTTGTTTCTTTAGAAATTTCTTTACAGTGATTGTATAGCATGGGCGATCCTACCCATTATGAACTGCTCTGTTGGGTACATATCTATCAAGTGTATGGTCCACAATTCCTTTAAACTTGAGAACCACATCATGGTGACTGATACCAGTTTCCATGTGGACATCACCAAAAAGGTCAGATCTATTCGTTACCACTAAATCCAACATATTTCCATCCTGAGAGGGGTTCCGAACTATCTGTTGTGAGCAGATTTCAGGGAAGGCATTTAGTACTGTTTCACAGAATACTTTTCACGCGCACCCCTAACAAAACTGTAATTTCCCATATTTATTGTTGGTTGATTAAAGTTATACTGCGATCGGGGAACTTACGTACAAGTGAACAGAGGTTTTCTCTAAAGTTTTCGTTTGCATCAGGAGAAGCATCTGGAGGGCTATAGAAGAATCCAATTATCATTTTATGCCCACCACTGATACCGAGTCTTGCCCAGACAGTCTCACATGTAGCTTCAATTCTATCTCGGTGAATTTCAGTTTCTTGTCTACTGCGACAAATACGCCACCTCCGTTTCCCATTTGCCTATCCTTTCACACACATACATTTTCCCCCCAAAACCTCATTGCTGTCAATTTCAGGTTTCAACCAGCTTTCTGTACCTAATATTGTGTGAGCTACACTGTCTTACAGGAGCTCTCCAAACTCATGCATTTTGTTCGGCAGTTAACCATTAGAATTTTAATATTCTCACCTGTGGGAGGCATTCCTTTCGATCTCACGCTGATACTTCTGAGTTTCCTACAGCTGTTCTGCAATGGATGAAGATTCGCCTAATTTAAAAAAAATATCCTTGTGTCCGCCTCACACACAGTCAACTACCTCAGTAGAGCCTATCTAGGGTGACTCTACAGTTCTCACTCCTAAGGCGCAAGTCCAGAAAAGGCAGCCTAGCCTGTCACAGAACCTTCGGAGTCTCTGGTTCAGTCCTGGGTTCGACCCACGAAAGCCCCCCCCCCTCCCCACACACACACACACACACACACACACTTAATCCTGGGCAGGCCGCGGTGGTCTAGTGGTTCTAGGCGCTCAGTCCGGAACCGCGGGACTGCTACGGTCGCAGGTTCGAATCCTGCCTCGGGCATGGATGTGTGTGATGTCCTTAGGTTAGTTAGGTTTAAGTAGTTCTAAGTTCTACGGGACTGACGACCACAGATGTTAAGTCCCATAGTGCTCAGAGCCAACTTAATTCTGGCGAAAATCCTGCTCCCGGCTTCGTTGAAACTCCGTGCGCAAGGCTGGTCCTCTCAACCTTCTCTGCCAGTCGCTGGAGTGAGACAAGTATGATCTCGGAGCCCAGACAACTGGCATCAGTTGTTCCAACGTGCGCCATAATCTGCAGTTATTGGATTCTGTTCCCTAAATATGGTTTAAATGGCTCTGAGCACTACGGGAATTAACATCGTCATCAGTCCCATAGAACTTAGAACTACTTAAACCTAAATAACCTAAGGACATCACACACATCCATGTCCGAGGCAGGATTCGAACCTGCGACCGTAGCGGTCGCGCAGTTCCAGACTGTAGCGCCTAGAACCGCTCGGCCACCCAGGCCGGCTCAACTACAACAGCTGGGCATTTAACCATCAGAGTAACTCTTTCTCCCAGTTGTATTGTTTCTCCGTTTAAAAAAAGTACACGGCCATGTAGTTCTGTATTCTTCCTCGCAGCCAGTTTTAAAAGAAAACGTGTACATTGCTGTTTCAATAAATGTCTAGCTTACGTCCGTCCGAATATTTAATAGAGTATTGTGTAGGAATCTGAACTAAATCAGTCATGAACTTTTCGAGATTTTACGAAGCATTTCGTCTCTATATATCAGTACAGATGAACAGTGAATATTACTGAATAATATTTCTTTTAAGTCATAGTTGCAAGATACTGGCTCGAATTATTTACAGAAGAAAGGAAAAACCGGTAAAACCAATCTCGGAGAAGATCAGTTTGGGTTTCGATGAAATGGGGAAACACGCGAGGCAGTACTGACTTTACTACTTATCCTAGAAGATAGGTTAAGGAAAGACAAACGTAGTTTAAAGCATATGTGAACTGAGAGAAAGATACTGATGTTTAATCGCGTACACTGTTTGAAATTCTGAAGGTAGGGGTATACAGCAGGGGAAGCGAAGGGTTATTCACCGCTTTTACAGAAACCAGATGGTAATCACCAGTGTAGACGGGATGAAAGTGAAGCTGCAGTTATCAAGGGAGTGAGACATGGTCGTAGCCTATCGCTTATGTTATTCAGAATGTACAATGACATATCTGTGGAGGAACGCGAGGATATGTTTGGAAAGGAAATTAAATTTCAGGAAGAAGAACTAAAAACAATGAGGTTTTCCGATTACATTTTAACTGTGTGAAATACAGGAAAGAACTTGGAAATGCAGCTGAACGGACAGGACAGTGTCTTGACAGGAGGATGTAAGCTGAATAGCAACAAAACCATAACAGAGGTATGGGAATATAGTCGAATGAAATCAGGCGATGCTGAGGGAATTCGATTACAAAGTGAGAAACTAAATGTAGTAAATGAGTTTCGCAATATAAGCAGCTAAATAACTGATGATGGCTGCACTAAATAGCATATACAATGTAAACTGGTAATTCTACATCTACATCTACCGGGTGATCAAAAAGTCAGTAATTTGAAAACTGAATAAATCACGGAATAATGTAGATAGAGATGTACAAATTGACACACATGCTTGGAATGACATAGGGTTTTATTAAAACCAAAAAAAATACAAAAGCTCAAAAAATGTCCGACAGATAGCGCTTCATCTGATCAGAATAGCAATTACTAGCATAATAAAGTAAGACAAAGCAAAGATGATGTTCTTTACAGGAAAAGCTCAATATGTCCACCATCATTCCTCAACAATAGCTGTAGTTGAGGAACCATGTTGTGAACATCACTGTAAAGCATGCCCGGAGTTACGGTGAGGCATTGGCGTCGGATGTTGTCTTTCAGCATCCCTAGAGATGTTGGTTGATCACGATACACGTGCGACTTCAGGTAACCCCAAAGCTAATAATCGCAGGGAAGCCAAGCATCACGAAAGTGGATGAGCACACGATCATCACCAAACAACGCGCACAAGAGATACTTCACGTGTCTAGCAATATGGGTTGGAGCGCCATCCTGCATAAACATCGTACGTTCCAGCAGGTGTTTATCAGCCAGGCTGAGGATGATGCGATTCTGTAACACATCGGCGTACCTCTCACCCGTCACGATAGCAGTTACAAAACCAGAATCACGCATTTTCTCAAAGAAAAAAAGCCCGATAACGGTAGATGTGGTAAACTCAACCCATACCGTGATTTTCTCGTTGTGCAATGGAGTTTCCACGACAGTTCTAGGATTTTCGGTAGCCCAAATTCTGCAGTTGTGGGCGTTAACAGACCCTCGGAGCATGAAATGAGATTCATCGGTCCACAACACGTTACTCAACCAATCGTCATCTTCTACCATCTTTTGAAACGCCCACACTGCAAATGTCCTCCGCTTCCCTAAATCGCCAGGTAACAGTTTATGATGCCGATGGATTATGTACGGATAGCATCGGAGGGTATGCCTCAGTGCCAACCAAACAGTAGTGTATGGAATGCTGATGCGACGTGCGACTGCACGAGCGCTGACTTCCCCATGCATAAATGAAACTGCTAAAGTCTCTATTTCTTCCTGAACTGTCTCAGCAGCATTACACCTTGTGCTCGGTCGACTACTACAGGGTCTTTAGTCTAAACAACCCGTGGCTTCGAACTTAGAAATCAGTCTCGCCACAGCTGCATTTGTCAACGGACCTTTACCCGTTCGAATCCCCTTCCTATGGCGATAGGATCGTAACACTGAACTAGCACATTCCCCATTCTGATAATACAGATTCACTAAAAGCGCCTTTTCAGGTAACGTCAACATGCTGCGACTGCTGGTGCAACTGATTCCCTCTCTCATTACACCTCCTTTTATACATGATTGTCATGTGCAGTCACTGACGTTTTGCTGTCTAGCGCCATCTGTCGGACATTTTGAGAACTTCGTTTCTTTTTTTTTTTTGTTCTAATAAAACCCCATGTCATTCCAAGCATGTGTGTTAATTTTTACCTCTCTATCTACATTATTCCGTGGTTTATTAAGTTTTCAAATTTATACTGACTTTTTGATCACCCGGTACATCTACATGGATACTCTGCAAATCACATATAAATTCCTGGCAGAGGGTTCATCGAACCACCTTCACAATTCTCTATTATTCCAATCTCGTATAGCGCGCGGAAAGAATGAACACCTATATCTTTCCGTACGAATTCTGATTTCCCTTATTTTATCTTTGTGATCGTTCCTCCCTATGTAAGTTGATGTCAACAAAATATTTTCACATTCGGAATGGAAAGTTGGTGATTGAAATTTCGTCCTAAGATTCCATCGCAATGAAAAACGCCTTTCTTTTAATGATGTCCATCCCAAATCCTGTATCTTTTCTGTGACACACTCTCCCATATTTCGCGATAATACAAAACGTGCTGCCTTTCTTTGAACTTTTTCGATGTACTCAGTCAGTCCTATCTGGTAAAGATACCGCACCCCGCAACAGTATTCTAAAAGAGGACGGACAAGCGTAGTGTAGGCAGTATCCTTAGTAGGTCTGTTACATTTTCTAAGTGTCCTTCCAATGAAACGCAGTCTTTGGTTAGCCTTCCGCACAACATTTTCTGTGTGTTCCTTCCAAATTAAATTGTTCGTAATTGTAATACCTAGGTATTTACTTGAATTTGCGGATTTTCGATTAGACTGATTTATCGTGTAACCGAAGTTTAACGAAATACTTTTATCACTCATGTGGATGACCTCACACTTTTCGTTATTTAAGGTCAACTGCCACTTTTCGCACCATTCCGATATTTCTTCTAAATCGTTTTGCAATTTGTTTTGATCTTCTGATGACTTTATTAGCCGATAAACGACAGCGTCATCTGCAAACAACCGAAGACGGCTGCTCAAATTGTCTCCTAAATCGTTTATATAGATAAGGAACAGCAAAGAGCCTATAACACTACCTTGGGGAACGCCAGATATCACTTTTATTCGATGACTTTCCGTCAATTACAACGAACTGTGACCTCTCTGACAGGAAATCACAGGTCCAGTCACATAACTGTGGCGATATTCCATAAGCACGCAATTTCAATACGAGCCGCTTGTGTGGTACGGTGTCAAAAGCCTTCCGGAAATCCAGAAATACGGAATCGATCTGAAATCCCTGGTCAATAGCACTCAGAACTTCATGTGAATAAAGAGATAGTTGTGTGTCACAGGAACGATGTTTTCTAAACCCATGTTGACTGTGTGTCAATAGACAGTTTTCTTCGAGGTAATTCATTACGTTCGAACATAATATATCTTCTAAAATCCTGCTGCATATCGACGTTAACGATATGGGCCTGTAAGTTATTGGATTACTCCTACTACCTTTTTTGAATATTGGTGTGACCTGTGCAACTTTCCAGTCTTTGGATACGGATCTTTCGTCGATCGAACGGTTGTATATGATTGTTAAGTATGGAGCTAATGCATCAGCATACTCCGAAAGGAACCTAATTGGTATACAGTCTGGAGCAGAAGACTTGCTTTTATTGGTTGTATATGATTGTTAAGTATGGAGCTAATGCATCAGCATACTCCGAAAGGAACCTAATTGGTATACAGTCTGGAGCAGAAGACTTGCTTTTATTGATTTAAGTTGCTTCACTACTCCGAGGATATTTATTTCTACGTTACTCATGTTTGCAGCTGTTCTCAATTATAATTCAGGAATATTTACTTCGTCTTCTTTTGTGAAGGCATTTCGGAGGGCTGTGTTAAGTAACTCTGCTTTGGCAGCACTGTCTTCGATAGTATCTCCATTGCTATCGCTCAGAGAAGGCATTGATTGTTTCTTGCCGCTAACACACTTCACATACAACCAGAATCGCTTTGGATTTTCTGCCAGGTTTCGAGACAAAGTTTCGTTGTGGAAACTGTTATAAGCATCTCGCATTGAAGACCGCGCTAAATTTCGAGCTTCTGTAAAAGATCGCCAATGTTGGGGATTTTGCGTCCGTTTAAATTTGGCATGTTTGTTTCGTTGTTTCTGCAACACTTAAATTGCAAGGAATCTGTTTCTGAAGAGGACACCGAATATAAACTTAGGTTTTAGGAAGTGGTTTGTGACGGTATTTGTCTGGGGTGTAGCCTTGAATGGAAGTGAAACGTGGACGATAATATTCGTACAAGGAAAGAACAGAAGGTTTTGAAATGCGATGCTACAGAGGAATGGTGAAGATAAATGGATAGACTGCGTAACTAATGAGGAAATCCAGAACAGAACTGAGAAAAAAAAAAAAGAATCCACAGCACTACATGCCTAAGGAAAGTTCGATTGATAAGACATTTTCTGAGACATCAACGATTTGTCAATTTGCGTGGAGTATAAGAACTGTAGAAGAGAAGAGGTAAATACAGTAACAAAGTTCAAGTGGATGTGGGTTGCCTTAGTTGTGCAATGATGAATGAGGTTAGGGTAGTGTGGAGAGCTGCATCAAATCAGTCTTCGGACTGAAAACCACAGCAACAATAATCAGTAAGGGTCTGAACACTTCTGCGGCGTGCCTTAAGATTTTTCTGCGTCTGTCGATAACTCTTCGTCCTAGAGGTGTTGCTTCCTTCATGCCAAGAATCTTCAACCCATGCACAGACGTAGTTTGATACCCCACTCAGTCGTACTTTTGTTAATGAGCGTTGGAATGTTACTTCGTTAAATGGTTTTAGGAAGCCGATAAATACTTCATAAACTGATTGCTTCGATCCATGGGTGTCGGGATGTCACGTGAGAAAACTGTGAGTTGGATTAAAACTTTCCCGAATTATAGACTGTACGTTAGAAGATAGGCGGAACACTCTGAGCTGAAATATTGTGTCAGAAACAACGTTGTTATTTTTGAGAAAGAACTTCATCTTAGTTACGCAACTGAGATGTTCGCCGTTAATATGGAGCTACTAGTGAATCGTGTAAACGTTTTGTAGCATTGACTGGAAGAGTAACTGATGTTAAAAAAATTTTCGGTGTTGGTACCGCATCGAGGAGAAGCACCAGTAGAAGCCTGAGTTGGACACCCGGTACCAGTGCCTACCTACAAACAATTCTGGAGCTCGAATTACTGAATGGTGAGAAAGTCGTAATGCAAGAAGTAAAGAGAGCGACAGTAGCAATGAAAAATGAGACTACAGTAGATACAATTACGATACAAGGTGAAACAAGAGATTGAATCGAGAAGCAATGAGAGTAATATCGAGGTTGTGTAACAAAATGAAGAAAAGTGGTGAATGGTGAGAGTACTGTTTCACAATGGTAGTGATTCCAGCACCAGGGGAAAAGGGAACCAAAGAACGCAGTGAATCGTTACACTTCTTTCACATCCAGCCAAGCTATGTTAAAAATCGCGTGTAGAAGACTGTAAAGTTAGGGAAGGACAACATGACTTAGGTGCAGCAGGATTTTGTGATAGAAGGAAATTAGGATTCTCGTGAATTTTTGGAGAAAGGAACTTTGTTTACGTTCAGTCTGATTTTAGAAAGATCATTAGGATTCCTGTAAATTTTTGGAGAAAGTTTTATTGAAAAAAGAACAATTACATGTGTTTTATAGACCAGGAAAAGGCACATAGAGGGAAGAGGTGGAGCAGTGAACTGGAGAAACTAGCTACTTATAAATACGTTACATATCAATCAAAAAGCGGCAGTGAGAGTGAAAGGACAAAATAGGCTACCAGCAAGACTGTGTGTCTCTTACCGTTTTAAGTCTTTACCGAGGTAATACGAGTGAACAATGTCCACTAGACGATTCTGGTGTAAAATTGGAGAAAGAAGTTAGCAGATGACATGGTTCTTATATCAGCGAAAAGAAAGAGAAAGAGGTGTAGGGAACAGTGGAAAGAGGTACGGAATGAAAATCAATCAATGGCAGAATGGCAGTAGTAAGAAATAGAAGGTGAAACTATAGCTGTATGTAGAAACATTAGAACATGTGCAAAGCTTTAAACAGCTAGAAAGCAGAACACAAAGCAACTGAAAGTGCAGAACAGAAATTAAAACCCAGATGATAACGGAAAAAGTGATAGTTTATAAGAAAGAAGGGTTTTTGTAAGATTGTGATCAGAGATATAAGGAAAAGACTGATAAAGTGTTTTGTATCGAATGTTCTTGCGTACGGTGCTGAACTGTGGACACTGAGGAATTTAAACAGAGCAAGGATGGACAGTTTTGAGATGTGGTGTAGAAAGAATGTGTTATTTGAGTAGGGTGAAAATTGAGGAGTCACTGAGAAGAGTAGGATAGCAGAGGCAAATACTGAGTATAGGTATAAAGCTGATTGTGATACATATGCAAAAAGAATGCAGAAACAAGGAAGGTCTTACAATACACACTTCAACAAAAAGTTTTGCATCACCCCGGTTCCCAGATCTCCTGAAGATAGACGTTGACTGTGGGTATTGTGTCACAGACAAAGCCCATTTGACTGTTCAGAGATGACACTAAATCCGCCCAAAGATGTAAAGAACCATGGATGATCAGCGCCTATTAGGTGGAGTGGGTCGACAGCCAATCAGTTCCAGTCCTTCCACCAAGAGGGAGGTACACGGCCCGTGATGTCTGTAGTTCAACCATGCCTAGACGGTGAATACCGCTGGTCGATTGCATCCGCATTGTTACTCTGTGCCAGGAAGAGCTCTCAACAACGGAAGTGTCCAGGCGTCTCGGAGTGAGCCAAAACGATGTTTTTCGGACATGGAGGAGATACAGAGAGACAGGAACTGTCGATGATATGCCTCGCTGAGGCCGCCCAAGGGCCACTACTGCAGTGGATGACAGCTAGCTACGGATTATGGCTCGGAGGATCCCTGACAGCAACGCCACCTTGTTGAATAATGCTTTTCGTGCAGCCACATGATGCGCAACTTCATTCCCGACGTCCATGGCGAGATCTATCTTTGCAATAATGACACTATGCAGCGCGGTACAGATGGACCCAATAACATGCCGAATGGACCGCTCATGACTGACATCACGTTATCTTCACCGATGAGTGTCGCATATGCCGTCAGCCAGACAGGCAACCCGGTCAGGCTGAACGCCTTAGACACAGTTTACAGCGGGTTCACCAAGGTAGAGGTTCCCTTCAGTTTTGGAGTGGTTTTATGTGGGGCCGACGTACGCCGCTGGTGGTCTTATATAAGTTGCAGTAACGGCTGTACGATACTCGAATGCCATCCTTCGACCAATAGTGCAACCATATCAGCAGCATATTGGCGAGGCATTCGTCTTCATGGACGATGATTCACGCCCCCATTGTGCACATCTTGTGAATGACTTTCTTCAGGATAACGACATCGCTCGACTAGAGTGACCAGCATGTTCTCCAGACATGAACCCTATCTATCATGCCTGGGATAGATTGAAAAGGGCTGTTTATGGACGACGAGACCCACCAACCACTGTGATGGATCTACGCCACATGGCCATTGAGCATTGAGGAGTGGGACAACCTAGAGCAACAGTACCTTGATGAACTTGTGGATAGTATGCCACGACGAGTACAGACATGCATCAATGCAAGAGGACGTGCTACTGCGTATTAGAGGTACCGATATGTACAGCAATCTGGACCACCACCTCTGAAGGTCTCGCTGTATAGTGGTTCAACAAGCAATGTGTGGTTTACATGAGCAATAAAAAGGGCGGAAATGATGTTTATGTTGACCTCTATTCCAATTTTCTTTACAGGTTCCAGAACTCTCTGAGCCGAGGTGATGCAAAACTTTTTTTGACGTGTGTAGTATGTGGAAGGGAAGAGAAAACATGGAAGGTAGACACTTCAGATCCCGGACGATGTGGTCAATGACAGCACTCACATCAGTATGCTATGATGACCCAAAGGGCCCGTTAACATTATAAAAATGTATGGTAATGATTAGCCAAAACCGTGATATCACTGACAACGAACTTGAAAGTCCACTTTTTTACCAAATTAAAATCTGGATGTGATTTCATAGTATGATCAATTACCGAAGTAAATTGTCTCCAAGAGAGCGTATCAACTGCAAACTAAATAAAAATAAAAATAAAAATGTTTCTTAAATGTCGGTCTGACTTGATATTCTGATAGGCGATAGCGTACTTTTCGCGTATTTTTGTTTGAGCTGTTGTCCGCAGCAGTAGATTCTTCAGCGAATACAACAATATTAACTCAAGGCTTCATGGATGTAAAAAACACCAGTGATTCCCAATGGCAGTACAGTTCGGTAAAACGCAATGACAATATGAGAAACGTTGTAACAGACCCTTTGCAACTGATGAGAATAGGTTCCAAAAGCCGGTAACGGTTTTTGGTGAAAATACTGCAGAGGAACTGTCTATTCAGCGGGAATACGCACCCAGTATTTAACTGGTGTTTTAGCAGGCTCCTTGATGTGCCAAGACAGTGTCCCTTTTAATCAGCGCCACCAATTTATTTGTATTTCTATAATGAGCGGAGCATCCTTCGGGAAGGACGCGCCAGGCCAGGCAGGGACACGCCAGTCGCCGTCTCAGTGCGGCGTCGCTCTCGAACGGCCCTCGAGCCGAGTCGCAGGGCGCAGGCTTTGAAGATAAACGAGTAGAAACACTCGAGCGCGCGTCCAATTGCTTCTGTTTTATCGCCTGGAAATGACCCGTTACTTTTAATGAGTAATTAACGCCTCGTTACACGAATATGTGCTCGCGTAATGTAATTAATTGCTCGCTAATGATTCATTAACAAATGTACCGTTCGCGTCGTCTGAGCTTCTCAGGGCCTGGTGATTCGTTTCCGACGAGACAACGCGCCGATGCGCTACAAACGTCCAACGTTGCTCTACACTGCAATGCTGATGCCCGTGGCTTCGTGTCGCCATAGGCTGAAGGAATACGCTAATGAACATACCGGCATGGGACTGCCTTCCAATTGTACCTTTGCTCGAAATGTCGACTAGATTTATAGAATTCCCTTCCCTTTCATTTCAAAACATACCCACAACGAGAAATCTTTCAAAAAGGACTAGTACGTGAGCTTAGACAGTATCAGGAGAATAAATTTGTCATACTACTGTTCAGGATCTGTTAGATTGTTAGATGGCTGTCACTTTGGCTTTACGGAAGGTAAAGGCTCAGATGATGAAGTCATGGCCTAGAATCGCGTCTTTGACCAGCTTTTTAAAAAATAAAAAATAAAAAAATCTCTGCCCTGTCTAATTTATGAGTAAAAATCATGAGCAATGACGATCGAAGTCTTCGACAAGATGTCACACTCGTTCTGCCAACAGCCATGTCAAAGGGTCAAAGCGGGGGGAGCGGGGGTTGGAGCAGACAAAGATTCAGGGCTCTCTGATACCCTTGGGATGTTGGGATGGGAAACTGCACCTAAAAGGTGAAAAAATCAGCAATAATCACTGCCATGATGCTGCAGAAAGGAATGTCAACCACAGGACAAATGGCCTGTGAACTGTAAATTTCTCTTGATACTGTCTGCATTCGCAAAAGATTTCGGACCAATTCCCCATTCGGATCTCTGGGAGAGACCTGCAAAAGGTAGGTGACCCTGAGATGAAGATTTTATAGTCAACTAAAGGGTAACAGTCTACAAATCGTGTCGTGGAATGTCAGAAGTCTGAATATGGTAAGGAAGCTAGAAAATTTGGAAAGGGAAAGGCTAAGGCTTCATCCAGATAGAGTGAGGTTCAGTGAAGTGAAATGGAAAGAAGACAAGGATTTCTGGTCAGAAAAATGTAGGGTAATATCAACAGCAACTGAAAATGGAACAACGAGAGTAGGATTCGTTATAAATAGGAAAGTAGGACAGAGGGTGAGCTGCTGTGAACAGTTCAGTGACAGGGCTCTTTTCATCAGATTCATCAGAAAACCAACACCGATAACGGTAGTTCAGGTAAAAATGCCGATCTCGCAAGCGGAATATGAAGAGATAGAGAATGTGTATGAATGTATGATACGGTTGAATTAGTACTTAAGGGAAATGAAAAACTAATAATCATTGGAGATTGGAAAGCGGTTGCAGTGGAAGGAACAAAGAAAATGGTTACGGGAGGATATAGGCTAGGCAATAGGAATAAGAGAAAAGAAATAGTAATTTCTGCAATAAATTTCAGATTTTAACTGTGAATACTGTTCACGAATAGAAAAGGAGTAGGTATATTTGGAAACGAGTGGAATACACGGTAAGGTCCCAGATACACTGCATCATAGACAGAGATTTCGGGATCAGATACTGCATTGCGACCTGTGCCCAGGAGCAGATATAGGCTTAGATCAAAATTTAGTAATGATGAAGAATCAATTGTACATTAAGAAACTAATCCGGATGAAATACTGTTGAAGGAAGAGGATACGGAAGTACTGAGGAATGATGATACGCGTTTCTCGTTCCCTAAGGATGTGCAAACTGAGATGAGGAATATCACAGGAGGCAGTTCAGGTGCGGAGGAGTGGACATATTTAGAAAGAGTAATTACAAGTGTTGCAAAGACAAACATACGTACTAGAAAGGTAACTCCAAAGAAAGCTTGGGTAACAGAAGAAATACTTCAACTGATCGACGAAGGATGAACTATAAAAATGTTCAGAGAAAGACGGAAATACAGTAATGTAAATCACTTAGGAATTAAATAAATAGTAAGTCAAGACATTCAAGGCGAAATGGTGCGGAAAAATGTGAAGAAATCTAAAACAAAATGATCGCCATGAAGACTGAATCATCATACAGAAAAGTAAAATCATCCTCCAGTGAAATTAAAAGCAAGGATGAAGAATACATTGAAGGTCTGTATCAGGGAGGAGGTGGGGAGTTCTGGAAGACGTGAAATCAAATAAATCAGAAGGGGTATAAAAAAGATGCGCTCGGATTAAAAAGGGAGTAAGACAGGAATGCTGTCTGTCTTCCCTACTGTTCAGTCCACAAATCGAAGAAGCAATCACAGAAATAAAAAGGAGGTTCAAGAGTGGCATTAAAATTCATGGTGCAATGATATCAATGAGAAGATTTACTAATTACAAAGGTATGACGGGATCATTTGCATGGAATCAACAGTCTAATGAGAACAGAATATTGATTGAAAGTAAACAGAAGTAAAGAGAAGCAGCAGAAATATGGACAGGGAGAAACTTAACATCAAAGTTAGGGATCACGAGGAGGACGATGTTAAGGAATCCTGCTACACAGGCAGAAAAACTAGCCATGATGAACGGTGCAAGGAGGGCTTAAAAAGCAGACTAGTACTGGGAAAAAGGGTATTCCTGGCCAGGAGAAGTGAACTGGTATCAAAAATAGGTCTTAATATGCGGAAGAAATTTAAAATATACGTATGGAGCAAAGCATTGTGTGGAAGCGAATCATGGACAGTGAAAAACTCGAAACAGAACAACTGAAGCGTCTGTGATGTTTTGCTAGAGAAGGGTGCGGAAACCTTGGACTGTGAGGAAATGAGGTAGTCCTGTACATTCTACAGAATAGGTGAGGAAAGGAACATGTGGAAAACATGGACTAGAGACAGGATGATGAGACATGTGTAAGTTATGAGGAAATCATTTTTATGATACTAGAGAGAACTGCAGATGGCACAATGTAGAGCAAGAAAAATATTGCAATAAAACAAATGGTGAGGTCGAGGGGTATAAGCGATACACTGAGATGATGACGTAGGCATAGAAGATGAATTCGAGGCGAGCCACAGCATACCAGTCAGACGACTGACGATAGAAACGAGATTATCTCATTAATACAAATATGCCTGTTCTATGTCCGAAGGAAGACTACGAATTCCGTGTTAACAACAATTTATTTTTTACTTTACTTATTTTTATCTTCTGATCTTGAATCACCAAGTTTTGAACGATTTAGGATTCACACGCAGTCCTTGTTTAGGCCAGGCCTTGTTACAAAGTAAGTCATCACTTTGCCCGCCTAGTTGGCCGTGCGGTCTAAGGCACGGCTTTCCGGAGTGGCAAGGAGCGCCTGGTCCCCGGCACGAATTCACCCGGCGGATTTGTGTCGAGGTCCGGTGAACCGGCCAGTCTGTGGATGGTTCTTAGGCGGTTTTCCATATCCTTCGGCGAATGCGGGCTGGTTCCCCTTATTCCACCTCAGCTACACTATGTCGGCGATTGCTGCGCAAACAAATTCTCCACGTACGCGTACACCACCATTACTCTACCACGCAAACATAGGGGTTACACTCGTCTGATGTGAGACGTTCCCTGGGGGTCCACCAGGGGCCGAACCGCACAATAACCCTGGGTTCGGCGTGGGGCGGCGGAGGGGTGAAGTGGACTGCGGTAGTCGTCATGGGGTTGTGGACCACTGCGGCAGCGGCGGGGACGGAGCCTCTCCGTCGTTTCTGAGTCCCCGGTTAACATACAATACCATACAAGTCATCACTTTAGGAACTAAGTTTGTTCCGCATGTGACAGGATCTTAACAACAAGAAGTTCCTGCTCTTGTGTTAGCAGCACCGAAACTGATCCTATTGGCTTAGGCTCTTAGATTTAGAATGTTGGCATGCTACTGTGCGTCGGTCGGATTGCCAGTGTACCGGATACCAATTCCAAGTTCTTGGGACGACAGTATTCCTGCCCAGTTGAAATAATGTTGGGAGCAGCAGACTGAGGGTTCAAATGACTCAGATGTCTCTGAGCACTATGGGACTTAACGTCTGAGGTCATCAGTCCCCTATAACTTAGAACTACTTAAACCTAAATAATCTAAGGACCCCACACACATCCGTGCCCGAGGCAATATTCGAATCTGCGACCGTAGCGGTCGCGCGGTTCCAGACTGAAGAGTCTAGAACTGCTCGACCACAACGACTGGCGTGGACTGAGGAAACTCGGGCAAGAGTAGAGGAACTCGCAACTACTTCCGAACTCTCAACATCCTTCGTGAAATTTTGTTCAATAGACACTAACATGGACACTAGAAACCCAGCTGCTTCTGCTAAATTTATTCAGAAATAGTAAGCTGAAGGTGAAGGGACGAAGAAAGTACGTGAGGATGTTGAAAGGGTAACACAGTACGTAAGAGGAAATGAAAATCTAATGGTCATGGGTGACAGGAATGCAGTTGTACGGGAAGGAGTAGAAGAAACTGTTACAGCAGAATATGGACATGGGACAAGGAATGAGAGAGGAAAAAGACTAATTGAGTTATGTAATAAATTTCAGCTATTAATAGCGAGTGCTCTCTCAAGAATCACTAGAGGACGAGGTATACTTGGAAAAGACCGGGAGATATGGGAAAATTTCAGTTAGATTACATCCCGCTCAGGCAGAGATTCCAAAATCAGATACTGGATTGTAAGGCATACCCAGGAGCAGATAAATACGCAGATCACAATTTAGTAGCAGTGAAGAGTAAGCTGAAGTTTGGGAGAATAGTCAGGAAGAATAAATACGCAAAGATGTGGAATACGGAAGTTGTTGTTGTTATGGTCTTCAGTCCTGAGACTGGTTTGATGCAGCTCTCCATGCTACTCTATCCTGTGCAAGCTTCTTCATCTCCCAGTACCTACTGCAACCTACATCCTTCTGAATCTGCTTAGTGTATTCATCTCTTGGCCTCCCCCTACGATTTTTACCTTCCACGCTGCCCTCCAATACTAAATTGGTGATCCCTTGATGCCTCAGAACATCTCCTACCAACCGATCCCTTCTTCTGGTCAAGTTGTGCCACAAACTTCTCTTCTCCCCAATCCTATTCAATACTTCCTCATTAGTTATGTGATCTACCCATCTAATCTTCAGCATTCTTCTGTAGCACCACATTTCGAAAGCTTCTATTCTCTTCTTGTCCAAACTATTTACCGTCCATGTTTCACTTCCATACATGGCTACACTCCATACAAATACTTTCAGAAATGACTTCCTGACACTTAAATCTATACTCGATGTTAACAAATTTCTCTTCTTCAGAAACGCTTTCCTTGCCATTGCCAGTCTACATTTTATATCCTCTCTACTTCGACCATCATCAGTTATTTTGCTCCCCAAATAGCAAAACTCCTTTACTGCTTTAAGTGTCTCATTTCCTAATCTAATACCCTCAACATCACCCGACTTAATTCGACTACATTCCATTATCCTCGTTTTGCTTTTGTTGATGTTCATCTTATATCCTCCCTTCAAGACACCATCCATTCCATTCAACTGTTCTTCCAAGTCCTTTGCTGTCTCTGACAGAATTACAATGTTATCGGCGAACCTCAACGTTTTTATTTCTTCTCCATGGATTTTAATACCTACTACGAATTTTTCTTTTGTTTCCTTTACTGCTTGCTCAATATACAGATTGAATAACATCGGGGAGAGGCTACAACCCTGTCTTACTCCCTTTTTAACCACTGCTTCCCTTTCATGTCCCTCGACTCTTATACCTGCCATCTGGTTTCTGTACAAATTGTAAATAGCCTTTCGCTCGCTGTATTTTACCCCTGCCACCTTTAGAATTTGAAAGAGAGTATTCCAGCCAACATTGTCAAAAGCTTTCTCTAAGTCTACAAATGCTAGAAACGTAGGTTTGCCTTTCCTTAATCTTTCTTCTAAGATAAGTCGTAAGGTCAGTATTGCCTCACGTGTTCCAACATCTCTACGGAATCCAAACTGATCTTCCCCGACGTCGGCTTCTACCAGTTTTTCCATTCGTCTGTAAAGAATTCGTGTTAGTATTTTGCAGCTGTGGCTTATTAAACTGATTGTTCGGTAATTTTCACATCTGTCAACACCTGCTTTCTTTGGGATTGGAATTATTATATTCTTCTTGAAGTCTGAGGGTATTTCGCCTGTTTCATACATCTTGCTCACCAGATGGTAGAGATTTGTCAGGACTGGCTCTCCCAAGGCTGTCAGTAGTTCCAATGGAATGTTGTCTACTCCGGAGGCCTTGTTTCGACTCAGGTCTTTCAGTGCTCTGTCAAACTCTTCACGCAGTATCGTATCTCCCACTTCGTCTTCATCTACATCCTCTTCCATTTCCATAATGTTGTCCTCAAGTTCATCGCCCTTGTATAGACCCTCTATATACTCCTTCCACCTTTCTTCTTTCCCTTCTTTGCTTAGAACTGGGTTTCCATCTGAGCTCTTGATGTTCATACAAGTGGTTCTCTTATCTCCAAAGGTCTCTTTAATTTTCCTGTAGGCAGTATCTATCTTACCCCTAGTGAGATAAGCCTCTACATCCTTACATTTGTCCTCTAGCCATCCCTGCTTAGCCATTTTGCACTTCCTGTCGATCTCATTTTTGAGACTTTTGTATTCCTTTTTGCCTGCTTCACTTACTGCATTTTTATATTTTCTCCTTTCATCAATTAACTTCAATATTTCTTCTGTTACCCAAGGATTTCTACTAGCCCTCGTCTTTTTACCTACTTGATCCTCTGCTGCCTTCACTACTTCATCCCTCAAAGCTACCCATTCTTCTTCTACTGTATTTCTTTCCCCCATTCCTGTCAATTGTTCCCTTATGCTCTCCCTGAAACACTGTACAACCTCTGGTTCTTTCAGTTTATCCAGGTCCCATCTCCTTAAATTCCCACCTTTTTGCAGTTTCTTCAGTTTTAATCTACAGGTCATAACCAATAGATTGTGGTCAGAGTCCACATCTGCCCCTGGAAATGTCTTACAATTTAAAACCTGGTTCCTAAATCTCTGTCTTACCATTATATAATCTATCTGATACCTTCTCGTATCTCCAGGGTTCTTCCATGTATACAAACTTCTATCATGATTCTTAAACCAAGTGTTAGCTATGATTAAGTTGTGCTCTGTGCAAAATTCTACCAGGCGGCTTCCTCTTTCATTTCTTAGCCCCAATCCATATTCACCTACTACGTTTCCTTCTCTCCCTTTTCCTACACTCGAATTCCAGTCACCCATGACTATTAAATATTCGTCTCCCTTCACTATCTGAATAATTTCTTTTATTTCATCATACATTTCTTCAATTTCTTCGTCATCTGCAGAGCTAGTTGGCATATAAACTTGTACTACTGTAGTAGGTGTGGGCTTCGTATCTGTCTTGGCCACAATAATGCGTTCACTATGCTGTTTGTAGTAGCTTACCCGCACTCCTATTTTCCTATTCATTATTAAACCTACTCCTGCATTACCCCTATTTGACTTTGTGTTTATAACCCTGTAGTCACCTGACCAGAAGTCTTGTTCCTCCTGCCACCGAACTTCACTAATTCCCACTATATCAAACTTTAACCTATCCATTTCCCTTTTTAAATTTTCTAACCTACCTGCCCGATTAAGGGATCTGACATTCCACGCTCCGATCCGTAGAACGCCAGTTTTCTTTCTCCTGATAACGACATCCTCTTGAGTAGTCCCCGCCCGGAGCTCCGAATGGGGGACTATTTTACCTCCGGAATATTTTACCCAAGAGGACGCCATCATCATTTAATCATACAGTAAAGCTGCATGCCCTCGGGAAAAATTACGGCCGTAGTTTCCCCTTGCTTTCAGCCGTTCGCAGTACCAGCACAGCTAGGCCGTTTTGGTTATTGTTACAAGGCCAGATCAGTCAATCATCCAGACTGTTGCCCTTGCAACTACTGAAAAGGCTGCTGCCCCTCTTCAGGAACCACACGTTTGTCTGGCCTCTCAACAGATACCCCTCCGTTGTGGTTGTACCTACGGTACGGCTATCTGCATCGCTGAGGCACGCAAGCCTCCCCACCAACGGCAAGGTCCATGGTTCATGGGGGGGGGGGGGATACGGAAGTATTAAGGAATAAAGACATACAACAGAAGTTCTCTAAGGCTATAGATACAGCAATAAGGAATGCTCAATAGGCAGTACAGTCGAAGAAAAATGGACAGCTGTAAAAGGGGGATCACAGAGGTTGGAAAGAAAATCATAGGTTGCGAAGAAACCATGCGTAACGGAAGAAATACTTCAATTGATCGATGATAGAAGGAAGTACAAAAATGCTCAGGGAAATTCAGATATACAGAAACACAAGACGTTGAGGAATGAAATAAATAGGAAGTTCAGGGAAGCTAAGACGAAATGGCCGCAGGGAAAAATGGGAAGAAATAGAAAAAGAAATGATTGTCGGAAGGACAGACACAGCTTATAGGATAGTCAACATAATTTTCGGTTAAATTAAAAGCAAGTTTGATAACATTAAAAGTGCAATGAGAACTCCGCTATTAAATGCAGAGGAGAGAGCGGATAGGTGGAAATAGTACATTGAAGGCGTCTATGAGGGGGAAGATTTGTCTGATGTGATAGAAGAATAAACAGGGATCGATTTAGAAGAGAAAGGGGATCCAGCATTAGAATTTAAGAGACCTTTGGAGGACTTGAGATCAAATAAGGCAGAAGGGATGGTTAAAATTCCATTAGAATTTCTCAAATCATTGGGGAAGTGGCAAAAAAACGACTATTCACGCTGGTGTGTAGAATGTATGAGTCTGGCGACATACCATCTGTTTTGAAAATATCATCCACACAACTCCGAAGACTGCAAGAGCTTACAAGTGCAAGAATTATCGCACAATCAGCTTAACAGCTCATGCATCCAAGTTGCTGACAAGAATAATGTACAGAAGAAATAAAAAGAAAATTTAGGATGTGTTAGGTGACCATCAGCTTGGCTTTAAATTTGGAAATTTGTGGTAAGGTCTTATGGGACCAAACTGCTGAGGTCATCGGCCCCTAAGCTTACCACTACTTACGCTAAGGACAACACAAACACACCCATGCTCGAGAGAGGAACATTCATAGCATCTGTCGAACTGTAAAAAAGCATTCGACAATATAAAGTGGTTCAAGACGTTCGAAATTCTGTCAAAAATAGGGGTTAGAGTTGGGAGAGACGGGTAATATACAATATATACAAGAGCCAAAGGGGGAATAATAAGAGTGGACAAGGAAAGATGTGCTCGGATTAAAAAGGGTGTGAGACAGGTATGTAGTTTTCTCTCCTTCTATTCAATCTTTAAATCGAAGAGCAATGATGGAAATGAAAGAAAGTTACAGGAGTGGGATTAAAATACAAGGTGGAAATGATATCAATGATGCGATTCGCTGATGACGTTGGTATCCTGAGTGGATGTGAAAGTGAAAGTGAAGCAGCAAATGACGGACGGAGCAATGAGGATACAAAAAGCAGAAAGGGGCATTCCTGAAAAAGAGATGTCTACTAGTATCAAACATAGGCCGTAATTTGAGGAAGAAATTACTGAGAATGTACGCTTGGAGCAAGTGTTGTATGGTAGTGATACATGGATTGCGAATCCGGAACAGAAGAGAATCGAGGCATTTGAGAAGTGGTGCTACAAACTAATGTTGAAAATTAGGTTGACTCATAAGATAGGAAATAAGGATGTTCGGCTCAGAATCGAAGAGGAAACTAATATGTTGAAGACGCTGACAAGGAGAGGGGACAGGATAATAGGACATCTGTTAAGACATCAGGGAAAGACTTCCCTTGTTCTAGAGGGAGCTATAAAGGGCAAAAGTGGTACAGGAAAACAGAGATTAGAATACATCCAGAAAACCAGCAAATAACTCAGAAAGCAGGTTGCAAGTGCTACTTTGAGATGAAGAGATTGAGAAAGGAGTGGAATTCGTGGCGGACCGCATCAAACCAGACAAAATAAAGATAAAAAAAAAATCTGTAGGATATTATGACACCGAAAGAGGACTACTTGAAATAGAAGACGAGTTAAATAACATTAAAAGGATGGTAATAGAGTTCAAAGAAATGGTGTGGAAACTTTATAACCAAACAATTGGTAATAGAATTTCAGTTTTAGGACGGGAGGAAAAGAGAGGGAGGAAACTCAGGGGTAGACTTTATACTAGATAATAAAATGATAGAGACTTCTCTTGCTGATATTGGAAAATAACAAAAGATATTCCATGTAAATAATCCTGATGATGAGATAGGAAACGTATACGAAGAGCTTCAAAAACGAATAACTGACACCAAGTCTCACTAAAAGACGAGAACGGAGGACTTGCAGAGCAGAAAATAGTAAGATAAAGGTTTGACTTCCAGTCGGCAACTGAGTCATCGGAAATGGATCAGAAAATCGGTCCGTGGCTATGCCCCTTCAACGGAATCTTCATATCATTTGTCTTTATTCCAAATATAACGAGGAACCAAAGAAACTGATATACCTGCCTAATATCATGTAGAGCCACCGCGAGCACCTAGAAGTGCCGCAACAAGACGTGGCGTGAATTCGACTAATGTCTGAAGTAGCACTGGAGTAAATGGACACCGAATTCTACAGTGCTGTCCGTAAATCCGTAGGAGTATAAGGGGGTAGAGATCTATTCTGAGCAGTACGTACGTTGCAAACATCACAGATATGCTCATTACTGTTCATGTCTGGGGAGTTTTGTGGCCAGAGGGACTGTTTAAACTCAGAGGAGTGTTCCTGAAGCCACTCTGTAGCAATTCTGCACGTGTGGGGTGTCAGATTGCAATGCTGGAATTTCCCAAGTCCGTCGGAGTGCACAATGGATAAGAATGGATGCAGTTGATCAGACAGGATGCTTACATCCGTGTTAACTGTCAGACCCGTATCTAGACATATCAGGGGCCCCATAATATTCCAACTGCACACGCACCACACCTCCCGCTTGAACAGTCCCGTGCTGACATGCAGGGTGCATGGATTCATGAGCTTCTCTCCATACCCGTTAACGTCCATTCATTCGATACAATTTGAAACGAGGCTCGTGCGACCAGGCAACATGTTTCCAGTCATCAACAGTCCAATGTCAGTATTGATTGGCCCACGTGAGGCGTAAAGCTTTGTGTCTTGCAGTCATCAAGGGTACACGAGTGGGTCTTCGGCTCCGCAAGCCCATATCGATTATGTTTCGTTGAATGGTTTGCACGCTGACACTTGCTGATGGCCCAACATTGAAATGTGGAGCAAATTACGGAAGCGTTGCACTTATGTCACGTTGAACGAATCTCTTCAGGTGTCGTTGGTCCCGTTCCTGCATGATCTTTTTCCGGTCGCAGCGATGTCGGAGATGTGATGTTTTACGGGATTCCTGATATTCACGGTACATTCGTGAAATGGTCGTAGGGGAAAATCCCCTTGTTCCCTTATATAGGCGTTGCTGGCCACAGTGCCGTATCATGCCTATTTAGATATCGCTGTATTTGAATGCGCATGTCTATATCGGTTCCTTTGGCGCTTACATTTGCGCAATTGCTGCTGCAGCCATGATTCAGTTTCTAACGTTTGTACCTCCCCTGATATCCATGACCGATACCAAATACATCGATGTATCTCGTAAACTTGTAATGACAGGTAATAAGGCTTCTGAAGAAGGCCAATTTATATGGGTTGAAACGTAGGTCAAGAGCTTTTGACTGCTACCTTCACCAACTGGTGGCTGATTTTATTCCATTTGCACAGTTTCTGCATCAGCCATGCTTAAGATTGTGAGGTTTGTACCTGCCCAGGCACCCGAGGCTGCTACCAGATACATTGATGTAACTTATAAAATTTTATAAGCAGGTAATAAGATTCTGAATAAAGCACACTTATACGGGTAGCAACCTAGGTCAAGAGCTTTTTACAACTACCTTCCGGAGCTGATGGCTGTTTTTATTTCACATATTGTTATGTCAAGATTGGGCAGATGATTGCAAACGTTTATAGAAATAGAGACAGACAGGTTGTGTTAAGCGAAAAATAAGAAAGAAATCCCCAGTGAAAGACAACCGTTAAGGGTAATACCTGTGTCAACATAGCTTGAAAGTAGAAAATCATTAATTAGTGTTTATAATTAAGCTCTTCGTAAAAATTGAGACGATATCCATATAATGGAATCCAATCTTAACTGAAAATAACGACACTGAGGATCGATTTCTGCCAGCACGCCAGAGACAGCAATGAACATCGATCAAGGAAACAACGACAATCAACGAATTTCAAGATCACCTAAGTTTCGAGTAAGTATCTGACCGAATGCCGCACGCGGGTAAATAAATGCACGCTCGTGAATCCGTATAACCAAATAAACAATGTTTTAGTTGGTGATTTAGGAACGCTTTCCTAGTTCATGCTATTCACATTCCGTCGAATTCCCTAGCCTTGTCATGCTGGCCAGTAATCAACTAGTACTTGTCATAGCTTCATTGGACCTCAGCTTTTCTTTGGTTCATTATCGCCTTGATTTTCTGTTCCCGAATGGCCGTTTCTAAGAATTCACAAGGAATATCATATACTGTTTTCAGCTTACCTGTGGCTGCAGAATTAGTAAGCAGTTGACCAATTGGCCATTAGAGAAAAAGTTCCTTCAGATCCACTCGGTATCCACGTAGCTCCAACTGGTAATTTTATTGTTTACAGATACAGAAAAGCTTTCAATCTCCTCTCTTCAGTATTGTTCTGTTTTACAAGTTCAGATCCATGTCGTCTCATGATAACGAAATTCGAAGCCGACTTCCACTTGAAAATTGGTTACACGTTTCAATTCAGTCACACAATGTTTTCTTTCACTATTAAAAAGAGTGAAGGTACATACCCTAGAATTAATTTACTTTTAACCACAGTAACAGCGTAGGAATGCTGAACTAAAACCTTAAAAATAGCTGTAAATTAAAGTATTTTACGTGTTATAATACGGTAAGTAGAGATACTGATGTGGATTAATGCCATGGTTAGACCTGTGGCCGTGAGTTACTTGAAAACGTGAGTCGATAAAATTGTTTTTCCCTCATTCTTCGAGAGAGAAGATGGAAAATCAACAGACAAGAATCATTGTTCCAGTTCAAGCACGAATAGTTCGATTCCCGTTATTTTAAGTGATTTACTACTTTTTTCATATTCAAACAGTGTTATTATTACCTAAGAAAACACACAACCTCCATTTGCGAACAAAGCTGTGAAATGAAAGCAAAATATGTGATTATTCCATACATACTGTAAGTGGAAAGTTTTTGTGTGGGTATGTTTGTTACCCTTCACACTGAAATATCTGGACGAATATGGGAGAAATATGGCGAAGAATTAGATTGTACCCCGAATTAATACATAGGATACTTTTAAAAGTAGGTAGTACAGAATATTTATTGGTTCAAATGGCTCTCAGCACTATGGGACTTAACATCTGAGGTCATCAGTCCCCTAGAACTTAGAACTACTTAAACCTAACTAACCTAAGGACATCACACACATGCATGCCCGAGGTATGATTCGAACCTGCGACCGTAGCGTTCACGCGGCTCCAAACTGAAGCTCCTAGAACCGCTCGGCCACACCGGCCGGCAATATTGATTGATTAGAAGAATATAACGCTTATGGTCGAAGAATAAAAACTTTCAGGAAAAAGTATTTATTTAGCCTTTGGCTTTTCTACTGTACCATATGTTGAGCAAGTTGCGGCAAACACGGAAGCTATCGCAGCAAGAGAGAATGACCGATTGACCAAGTCTGCAAGCGAAGCATAAGGAGATCATGGAAGGCAGAGTGTCATAAATAAGATTAGGTGCAATGCAACTAAGTATTTAGGTGCCGAACCTATAGAAAAGAGTCTCTGAAAGGTGAAGCACTGAAAATCTGAAGTCTTTCGTTAAGGGTGGGATATTCATGCTGGCGCTTCCAGTTCTCTCTGTTGCTGTAGGGATAATATCATAGCCATTCCACCGCAACAGAGCGCACTGGAAGCTCCTACATAAATGTCTCACCCTTAACAAACGTCTAATTGCTAAGTGCTGATTTGCCACTGCCCAGTAAGTAGTCTCAGTTTTTGGGTCAGTTGCAGCTATCCAGTGAGAGGGTGTCTTCGATCATTTATGGAACCACAACCACAACCGTAGTCTCAGCCTTTGGGTCAGTTGCAACTATCCAGTGAGAGGGTGTCTTCGAACCTCTATGGAACCACGAGTTCAGCTGGATGGAAGCTGCTGCTGCCAGCAGCAACGCCAGCTTCCGAGGCAACACTGGGCTGCGGAGTCGACCGTCAACCTGCAGGCCTGCTGGCAGACTGACCTGCATGACCCTCTGGACGTTGTCAATCATCCGTCTTCCAGTGGGGGCAGAGGCACTGCTGCCGCTCATCTCGTTCCTGTGACTGCCGGCTCCTGTCTCCGAAACAGGGGCCAAGCCGACACCCGCGAGCCAGCGAGTACTTCAGGTGGACCTGGGAGGGAGGGGGGGGGGGGGGGGAGACTCCTGAGTGCAAACCTTCGAAGTCAGTGAGTGCACTTTGGAGATCGATACCTAGAGCTGAACACCGCTGGAGTTCACGGGTCTATGGCTACCCGTGACGTAACAGCCGCGATCTAACGCCTCGCTAGTCGAGCGCACGCTGGCCACCTGCTGCTGATGAAGCGCTGCTCCGCCTGCCCGGCTGTGACTCGGCGCTTTGGACGACAATCCTGTATTACTGCCTAATCAGTATGTTATTGCCAGCGACGTTTCCTTGTAGCTCTCGAGCGTAGCTTGGTCCTCATCACTTGACACTCTCCTGACGACTGAGGACTCTGGAACAGGAGTCCTAATGCTGATGTCAGCAAGTGCTTGCTTGTGACAGAGGAGCCGCACCCATGCATCTAGGACAACAGCAGCCGACCATCTACGCAACTCAAACGTGAGGTCAAGAACTATGAGTTGTACTACGTAACAATGTGGTGTGACGAACTTCATATTTGTTTGTTTTGTTCAAGCCTTGTCTCAGTTCCATGGGAACACAAGAGAACTTTACTCAGAGCTAGTGAGGTGTCAGTACTATAATTTGTCTGCTCTCGACTTACCACGTGTTCAAGCTGTGTGAGCTACCTGTAGTATGTGTGGAAGGATTGGTCATAAAGGACACCAGTGTGCAGAATCTCGTTGGACTATGATACAACATAAAGATTACGTATGGTTAAATTCCTTTCTTTTTGCCTGTTATGAGTGCAGTTTCTTTCTTTTCTGGTATAACGACAGATGGAGTTTACGTAAATGCCAGACACATGAGGACAATTCTGAATGAAACTGCGGAAACATTGATGGGACAGTAAGCCGCATTGTTACAATTCCCAATGCAACAGAGACAAGATAACGCAGCATCGTGTAGGAGAACAGAGTAATGGGAGGCCGTTGGAGGCTTAATTCAGGATGAAATAGAACTATACTAAGAACATCCATCCATTCCATTGATCCTTCTGTAGATAACCTCATAGCGCCATTTTCAGGGAAATCATCTGAGGGTGTATCTCCTTTTATTGGTGATGTAAAGGCTGCCGCGAAATTGGGAAGACAGTCGGAAGAAACGTCCTTGAATACGGCTGGATTAAGGTTGGTGGGTGACCAGGAGACCTTCAGTAAGACCGAAACATTTGGTGAATTGACTAACGGTCTAATACAGCGCTATAGGAAGCATAACAGCAAAAGGTTCCCTAGGGAAAAACTCAATGGACTATCTCAGCAGAAGTATGACGAATCAGTGTAATCAGTCTCTGGCGGGATTAGGAATCAGAACTCGAAACGTTTGAACTAACGCAGAATGGGGGACCGATAGAGTGAATCTGCATGAGACAGAGTATAGGTTTCCGGAAGTATTTCTGATGGAAGGTTATAATGGAAAGGCCAAGTGATTTATTTGCTGCAATTAGGATTGCTATGAAATTGGAGGAGATCGACATTGCTACACGAAGAAAGGGTGATCGCGGTGTTTTTTCTTCCGAGTGAAGTGTTTTAGATGTGGGTGCATGAGCCACATCAGGATACAGTATCCTTAGCCTGAACGTTATGAATATGGGGAGGTGGCCCATAAAGCTTATGATTGTCGGAAGAAAGCATGGGACAAGCTATGGCCTACTGATCGGTAGTTAAACGGGAACAGAGGTGCCTCGTCCGTCGGGCGGCATTCTCAGTAGAACACGAGAATGCCGAAAGGTATGCAGAGACGGAATGTTGGTTGCTAGATATACTAAATGGCAGAGAACCTAAATTTCACGTTTCATTAGCCAGTAAGGATCTCCTGAACAGAAAGAGACTGCTGTCGCCACGGTATAGGTTATGCAGAGTAGATGATAATGACGTGAAGTCACTGGGGCCAACGCTGTTCGGTTTGAATGTGGGAAATAAGTGTTTCTGAGAGCATGTGGTGTTGTGCTATCTTGGGACGACTTTCTTGCTAAACACCACGCAAAAATTGACCTCTTGCAGCATACAATTCAACGTGGTGTGGCATTGTTTCAGCTTGGGGCAACAGCCACTGGAAACTAACAAACAAATGGAAAAGTTACACCGTTTTCTATACAGGGATATAGTATGCATCAGTGAGTTGGATGGAGATTTTATGGTTCCAATCAGTGTTGATAAAATTGGGAGATACGAGGTGAGTCTGCCGAAGGGTTCACTAAATGTTAATTTGGATGTTTTGAGGGAAGATGACACGGATAGGTCAAGTGAAGTCCTCTGCCGCTAGCAAACGGTCACTGTACCTGCATTATGTGAAAAATTGAAGCTTTTACGGGGAAACGATAGAGAAGCAATGGAAGCTTTAATACTTCAGTTCTTGAATTTGTTTAATCCATGTGGTCCGTTACCAGCAACATCACTCGCACAACACAAAGTACGAACAGGGAGTAATTCTCCAGCGTACAAGAGCCCATATCGAGTTCCAAAGTACATGCCACTGATAATGGAAGAATTTCTCGGCAAGCAGCAAGCTGACTGTGTCACTGAGTATAGTGATATTCCCTGCAGGGAACCTGTAATTTTAGTCCTGAAACTGCCACCGGATGGCGCTAAGGAATACAGATTTTGCTGTGACTACCGATATCTCAATGCACAAACGAGCACCCATGCTTATCCGATACCAAACATATCACAGACTCTCGCCAACTTGGGTCAGTATGTCAGGCGGCGTTCGGTACTTTAAAGCGATCGCTGATATTGGGACCAGTTTTGATGCTCCCCGATTTTGAGAAAGAATTTATTATGTTTTGTGATACAAGTAATATGGCTCTTGGGGGTGTCCTAGGTCAGAATATAGATGGCAAACAGCGTCCCGTAGCGTATGCATCCCAACACTTGAACAAGGTAAAACAAAATTATTTCACGACTGAGAAGGAGATGCTGGCAGAAATCTAGTGCATTACGTACTTCTGCTGTTATTTATATGGCCAAAAGTTTAAGGTAGTATCGGATCACGCTGCTCTCAATTGGTTATTAGGATTGAGGAACCCTTGCAGCAGATTAACAAGGTGGACACTGCGTTTGCGTGAATTTGATTACGAGATAATACATAAGCCAAGGAAAAGGAGTGCTAACGCCAGCAGTTTGAGTAGAAAAATTGTGGGTCTACAAATAATGGTCAGGAGTGTTGCCGAGTGACAAAAGGCTCAAGCTGATGACGCTGACTGTCAACAGTTAAAGATTCAACGCCAGTTCGTGATACACGACGGTTTGCTGTGCGGAATAACAAAGTGTGAATTACGAGTGGTAGTATCTGCAACTTTTTAGAACAAAGTCTTGGCACTAGCATATTGATAGTATGTTATCAGGACATGGTGGGCAGAGAGCACTTAGCACCTGATAGAATAACTGCCGAAAAAGTTTGGTGAGATAATAGAAAACGTGATGTAGAGCAATATGTCAGGAACTGCGAACCTTGTGAGCAACGATCTGATTTTATCCACCGACTAATTCCTTTATAATGTCTACCAGAAGAATGTAAACCATTTCAAATGCTTGGGATGGATATTTTAGGTTAATTTAATAAAACACCGGCAGGAAATAAGTACGTATTGACTATAATTGATCGTTTCTCACTTTAAATTCCTGACCAAGAAGCGACTACAGTTGGCCAAGCGTTAGTAAAAAGTTGGTTGCTTGCATTTGACATTCTGGAAACGTTAATTACAGACTAGGGTACCAGTTTCATGTCCGTACTTACCTAGCAATTTTCGAATCCTCCGGACTAGCTAGCTGTGAAAAAGCCCCTTCCACCCTCAAGCCAATGGGAGGACAGAGAGAACTCATCGCACGATTTTGAAGATATTTAGCTACCATGTATGCAGTAATCATGAAAATTGTACGTATATTTAAATTTTGTAGCCGACACATAAATTCTTAAGACAATACGGCTACTAGTGTTTTTCCATAGAGGGTGTGAGAGAAAACTGTCGTCACCTTTGGAAGTGATTAAGCCAAAGCTTGGATCTGACGTCGAACCAGTAAAAAAGTTTGATAACAAGTTACGAGAGGTTTGGCAATAAGTAAAATGTGCCTTACAATTAATATAACGGACAGGACGACGAGTAGGGAGGTTTCTGCAATACAGCGTTGGCCACTGGGTATTAGTGGCGAATCCCTATCGCCGAAAGGTAAAACAAAGAAATTGCTGACCCGACACAACTAATCAAACGAAGTAGTGAATATGACGTCACTTGTAAATTTTAAAATATAGATAATTTCTGTGATGACGCATACGAGTGGATGGTGAGCTTCAGCTTTAAAATTTATTTATAAACAACTTTTTAACCGCGAGTAACACTAATGCCAGTGTATAACAAATCAAATAGCTCTGAGCACTATGGGGCTTAACATCTGAGGTCATCAGTCCCCTAGAACTTAGAACTACTTGAACCTAACTAACCTAAGGACAGCACACACATCTATGCCCGAGGCGGGATTCGAACGTGCGACCGTAGCGGTCGCGCGGTTCCAGACTGAAGCGCGTAGAACCGCTTGGCCACACCAGCCGGCAGTGTATAACATCTTCATTATACAGGGTGAGTCACCTAACGTTACCGCTGGATATATTTCGTAAACCACATCAAATACTGACGAACCGATTCCACAGACCGAACGTCAACCTCTGGACTTCTTTCTGTGGGGCACGTTAAAGGAGAATGTGTACCGTGATGTGCCTACAACCCCAGAGGATATGAAACAACGTATTGTGGCAGCCTGCGGCGACATTACACCAGATGTACTGCGGCGTGTACGACATTCATTACGCCAGAGATTGCAGTTGTGTGCAGCAAATGATGGCCACCACATTGAACATCTATTGGGCTGAAATGTCGGGACACACACTATTCCACTCCGTATTTGAAAACGGAAACCACGTGTGTACGTGTACCTCACCCTTCATGGTAATGTACATGTGCGTCAGTGAAAAAGACCAATAAAAAGGTGTTAGAATGTGTACGTAATGTGCTGTTCCAGTCTCTTCTGTACCTAAGGTCCATCACCGTTCCCTTTGGATCCCTACGTAATTCGGTGCTCTCCGATACACACGATCGAACAGAGGAGGAGTGGTACTCAAGCGTCAACTTTAGGTTACAATATCTCCGGATGTAATTAACATTTTACAATGCAACAAACAGCACTGATTACGTATTTGTTTATATGTTCAGATGTGCTAACAAAACTAATGGGGTTCCATTTAAAAAAAACGTAGGTTTGTGTTAAAAAACATACTTCCGTGCATTTTTGTATGGTTTGTATTAACCAATTACACTAGCCCCTCTTCTCACGTTCGGTCTGTGGAATCGATTCGTCAGTATTTGATGTGGTTTACGAAATATATCCAGCGGTAATGTTAGGTGACTCAGCCTGTATATCCAAGAAACTTTTATGGCATGAAAATCGAGTTCCTACTTCAAAGGTCAGATCTATAATCAATATATTCCTCAATATTTTCAGAAACTAACTATCTAATGGACTCAAAGAGCATCGAGATATTTCATCCTGAGCCCTGCTGTTTAATCATAATGTAACTATTCTTGTAAGATCAGTAAAGGGCAAAAGCCTTTGAGCAAAAATTCCGCCGAGTAGATATGCACATCACACTCTACTTCAATTGTATTTCACATCGAATGAAACCGCGGGCCACAAATCGACCGAAGCCGTGTGCGAGGAGTGAAAGCCTACGGCACACTGTGACTCCGCACCTCTTCCTCAGCTGGAGTCCTCATGCTTATTCAAGAAGTTTCGTACCGCTTGGGGGCCCCTCTTAATTTTCTTGCAACGCACGCGTGATGTTCTCCCGCGGTGTTTTTAAAAGGGCCGGCTAAGGCGCCGAGGAGTGGCACGAGCAAAGGCTCCCTCCCTTCCCTCGGCAGCGACGGAAGTGCAAAGCCCCGGCGCCGCCTCCTGCTCGAAAATGCAAATAACCGTCCTTGTATCGATTCCTGGGGAAAACACTGTCTCGCCCTAAATGAAAACGAATGGTCCTCTGAATTAAGAGCGGGGAAGGACTCAGCAGATGATCCAGCGCAGGAGCTGCGCCTTCCACAAAATCACGCCGCTTCTCCAGTACAGAGCTGCCTTTCACCGCAGCACTAAAGGCTGAACCTCTTCCGACATGACGTTAATGGCAGTAAAAAGAAAACATGGCACACTGCGGCAGCGATAACCATGTGTCGCAGACACTTGCAACATCTTAGGTACTGGGAAAGGCGAATGTCTGTTACACGCCCGTGGCACGGCGGCAGCACAGAGCCGTCCTGAGCGACTTATCTGAGAAGCCAGATTTCAACACATGTCAATCTCTTGCTAATGTTGTTCACGCCAACGCTGAACGTCGTCGTTGCAGTTGAAAGGTAATAATAGAATAAGATGTAAGTTTTAATAGTTTTAGAGTTTGGATCCACAACATGTACAGAATTAATAAATGTAATCTTAAAAGGAAATACGCAGACCGATTCACTGACATGGCCAAGCCCGAACGGCTTAGGAGAGAAACTTGAAATTTGGACATAAATCGTTATTAAAGGAATACTAAAGCCTTGGTATTTGACTTCTCGCTTAGAAATAAAGAAATGCATGTGTTAGTGTTTTTGGTAATTCAACTCGTAACGGGGTTAAATAAGGGATGGAAATTTTTACGAATATACTTCGTGGTATTGAAACGTAAAGTGTGTTGGTCCTATACTTAATGCATCATTTAAGAGTGGATTTTTCGAAATTCCATGCCTAAAGAGATGAAACAGGGAATAATAAATGTAAGATAAATTAAAAAAAGAAGTAAAGAAAATTTTTAAAAAAGTCGGTTTTCAGCATTTTTGGAAATTCGACCCCTAAGGGGGTGAAATAGTGGGTGAAAACTTTTACGAAAATATTTCATTACGAAAGCAGAACAACCTCCTGGTCCGAACTGCATTCGGAAAAGACCACGCTTCTAAAGTCTTAATTAGGGTGAAAAGTTTAGAAGTTGTTGCAATTTGTGAACTGAATCAAAGAAAGCTATTTAACAGTCACCACAACAAATCTACTTTTTCAATATTGCGTAGCAATCCAGACGTATCTTCAGTACATTAATTTTTCAGTAGATCATACTTATGTTTATAAAATTATACTTGTTGTAATTACTACGCAAAACGAATCACTACTGATGGCGAAGCAACAGCGTTTATTTGCCATTACATGTACAGGAATATCCGTTTCAGATGACAGAATTCAATATCTGATGGAAGACCGGCGCTTATAGCTACAGAACCACGTATCCGATTTGTTTCTTCTTCTTCTTCTTCTTTTTTTAATTCGCTATACGCACTTAAATTAAACCGGTTGGAACACTTCATTATGCAAAGACTGGCAGTCATGTAAAAAGTTTAATAACCTCTTCTATAGTGCATAGATTTCACATCAGCAATGGGCACAACAATATAAAAATTCGATAAAAGAAAAACAAACAAAAATCTGTGCCGAACATACAGTGTACGCTAACGAAGCAGCGGGCGCTAAACTAGTAATCATATTATAAGCTATACATCTCATGACGTTAAAACTTATACTGAGGCCAATAACTGGGATATTCCAGACGGCTTACGATACAAAATTCTTATGCATAAATACACTGAAATATTACAAAGTATTTATTATTTATGACTAAGTAATTATTTGATAACACTTCAAATACGTGATTTTATGTACGTTCAGAAACGCTCAGACTGCAAGGAGGGTTGCTAATGTAATGACTAAGTGCTTTACTTTATGGTTATTAAATGTCAGACGTATAGCCATTAATGTTAAGTAATAACGCTTTAATCAAAAATACTGTCTGAAGTTACGACGGCTATCTTACCACTATCCATATGTTTTTAATCATGTGTCTGCAATAATCGCACGTATTAGCAGGTGGGCGTTCTTCTGCCTCATTAGACATCTTCATTACATGGTTTGCTACACATCGTCATATTAAATAACCAACTGCAAGGCTGATGAATAACCAGCACTCAAGTGTCACGTGACAGTCGCACACAGTCGTCATACCTCTACCTATGTGGCCATTTTAAACTGATCATCACGTCACAAATATGTACGTAAAGTCAAACTAACGTTTTCAATTGCAAACAAAGTATTTCATGTGCCCCCAAACGTCCCGACGTTGATTTATCAGTAAACAGTGTACTTCCGTACTCAGTCACATTACAAAGATCTCGAAGAATGTTCTAATAACAATTACATACGGAAATGTACTGTTTACTTCTAAATCAGTGTCAAAGTGGCTGACTCATATGTGCACAGCTAGAAGTGTAATTTGGACTTGCGTACAATTTTTCAGTTACTTGTAGCCATTGGTATTCGTAAAGGTTGAAATTAACAGGTTGTGTGAGATGTATTGGTTTTCATCTAATAACCAAAGCCAAATACAAGAATATAATAGTACTGAATGTAAATTGTTTCCTGATCATATTTAAAGACAAGTGACAGATCTATTTCACAAAACTCTCTGTTGCTACGTCACGACATACTTCAGTAGAAATTCGATATAAAGACGATTTTCACCATCTTCGTCATCGGAATGTGACATGTGGGGAGGCAAGTGAGACTTCTTAAACGAAATAAAATGTCAATAATCCTCGTGTGCAGTTGGTAATACTGTATGTAATAGCCCGCACCAGGTGTGGCACTGCCCTTGATGAATGATTGCGACTGCGCCATAATGCATCACTAAAAAAACTACGGAAAATTATAACACATTCAGTACAGACCTATGTGAAAGTATGTGATTTCGGATTGGACATAATTTTATGAAGTATTTTTTGAGTCCATCCACTTACATTTCTGGATTTGAATGTTAATGCTGACGAAAACTAACTGAAACGAAATTTGCAGAGGATGTAGGTTTTCGAATTAAAGTATCAACCTAAAATCTTTTTAAAATATCTTATTGTCTTCAACATTAATGACAAAAATTTAATTTTGTGTTACAAAACATAGAAATAGGGAACAGAGTCTCGGAATTTCAAATTTTAACAAAGAAATTAATAAAACTGCAAGAACCTTGGAAATTGTAACTATAAAAGTTTAAGGTACAGTGAGATTCTATCGTATTGGAAATGACAGGCTGTATTTTACTATTTACAGTTATGAAAGTAGAGCGTCACTGAAAAGTAACCCTTCACCAAAAATAAGAAGTCGTGTATAAAAATCTCGAAGGAGCAAGAGAGGATCGAGAACATTTTTCTACGCAAGTAAATCATTTGCTCTCCCCTCTCCAACCCTCTCCCCGTTTCTCTCGTACATTTTTATCCTTGTCAGTTTATCAAATGACTCTGAGTACAATGGGACTTAACATCTGAGGTCATCAGTCCCCTAGACTTAGAACTACTTAAACCTAACTGACCTAAGGACATCACACACATTCATGCCCGAGGCAAGATTCGAACCTGCGACCATAGCAGCAGCGCGGTTCCTGACTAAGAGCCTAGAACCGCTCGTCCACAGCGGCCGGCTTGTCAGTTTCTGACGCTATTTGTGATAAGCACTATTTACAAATCTCACGAGTTGGCACGCCTGGAGCCCCAGACGGCTGCTACTGTTGTGTAGTATACTGTAGATAACTGTACAGAAATCTTACAGTTGTATCGCCCAGGCGGCTTGGGCCACTTGTGCCTTAAAATGGCCCTGCAAATGGCAAGCTGTAAGCGAATTAAGAAGACACTGGAGGCATTTAGTAGCCACCGTCTGGGTTGCTCTGAACTTAAAGAGCCGTATGAGTCCATCACTGTTTCTAGAACCAGTGCAGAGACGCGGACCCGTCTCCGTTAGCAACCAGAGTGGGTCAGTCACGTTTAGCGAGTGGAAGAGTTTACGTGAGCTTGGTGGCTAGTACGAAGTGTCGTATCGCAGAAAACATATTTACTGAATTATAAGAAATCAGAATCTGATATGTTGAGTGCAAATATCCGTATGACACAGTAAAATCATTTCCAGTTGACTGGATCACACATTTTAGAAACTTTGTTTTTTTGTGTGTGTACGCCTGGGTGACACAGTGTGTGACAGTTGGAATTTTACGAGAAATATCCAATTTGTGAACAGCAAACTTGTAATGAAATTGCCTGCAGATAGTTTTCGAGTCATTCTCTGGAACTGAAGAGCTTTCACAGACTTTCAGATGCAACAGGCACAGCCGGCCGCGGTGGTCTCGCGGTTCTAGGCGCTCAGTCAGGAACCGTGCGACTGCTACGGTCGCAGGTTCGAATCCTGCCTCGGGCATGGATGTGTGTGATGTCCTTAGGTTAGTTAGCTTTAAGTAGTTCTAAGTTCTAGGGGACTGATGACCTAAGATGTTAAGTCCCATAGTGCTCAGACCCATTTTTTTTTATTTTTTTTTTTTTTTGCAACAGGCACAAGGTACCGTTAGGAAAAATCGTTAAATGGCCTTAATATGTCTGTTTGCGTGGCCATCTTATGCAGTATTAGTCATATATCAAATAATACGTATAACAATGAAAAATTGTTTTTACCTATAAATGTAGAAACGTTTGTAATGTTCTCAAATCCAAAGTAAATAGTTCCATTAAAACAACATTATGGCTTCAATAGCTCAGGAGACTATCTGCTAAGGAAGACCATCTTCTTCAAAATTTTAAAGAATATAGGACTCTACGAAGACCTTTCATTGTCCAACGGATGCACATGAAGAAAACGTATTTGTAAGGTCGAAATACAAAGAGGGGACGATGTAGAGGATACTAAACTACTGTATATTGGGACTGACGTTCTCAAGACGTTGTCCAAAGTTAAAACAAACAACATTATACATTGAACAGCTCATCGTGACGTTGGATGCCGCATGGTGGCGTTGTGGGCACATGGCGCTTTAACAAAAGTATGTAAGCGGAGCAGACGTAGATGGGGACTCACCCTGGCGAAGATACGGGCTGAAAATGGGGAAATCCATTGAGATAAAATCTGAAAAAGGCAGATTATTATCATGCAGAGACTGTGAACGGGTATCTCGAAAACGGCGAAGCTGGTCGAATGTTCACGTGCTAGTGTTGTATCTACGAAAAGAGGCAGAAGGACTGAGAAACGTGGGGTTCGAAGGTTTGTCTGGTTTGCAAAGTAGGACAAATGGTGATGTGTGGCATCTCTGTCGGAAGAGCACAATGCTAGTACACGCAGAAGTGTTTCGGAGCGCACCGGTCATTCTACATTGTTCAACATGGAGCCCCGTGGCAGACCGACCTACGTGTTCACATGTTGGCCCAACGACAAGGTCAATTACAATTACTGTCGGTACGGGAGCATCGGGATTCGACCGTCGATCAATGGAAACTTGTCGGCTATTTGGGTGAATTACATTTTTGCTACACTAGTTCGATGGTCGTCTCTAAAAACGGCACTATCGAGGCGAACGACGACTCGAAAAGTGCAGCGCTCCCCGGACGCAGGCTGTTGGGAGCAGTGTTATGCTGTGGGAGATATCCACCTGGAGCTGTGTTAGTAATCTAAGACACGCTGACAGCTGCATCCTTTCACGCTTGATATCTTCCCCAACGGCGAAGTCATCTTTCAGCAGTATAATTAATTATCCGAGTCTCGGAACCAAATGCATATCGCAGTGGCTTGAGAACCATTCTGATCGTGTGTAAATTATGCTAGGGACAAGAAACAATCAACGCCTTGTCTGCGCGATAACAATTGAAGTACTATCGACGACAGTTCTGTAAAAGCAGAGTTACTAAACACACCCTTCCGATATTCCTTCACCAAAAAAGACGGAGTAATTAATCCAGAATTTGATTCAAAAGCAGCTGCCAACATGAGTAACTGAGAAGAAGATGTCCTCGGAGTAGTGGAGCAACTTAAATCACTTCATAAAAAGCCAGTCCTCTGGTCCAGACTGTATACCAACAGCTCCGTACTTAACAATCACATACAACCTGTGGCTCGACGGAAGATCCGTATCCAAAGACTGGAATGCTGCCCAAGTCTCACCAATATTCAAGAAAGGTAGAGGAGTAATCCACTAAATTAAAGGCCCATACCGTTAATGTCGATCTGCAGCAGAATTTTGGAACATATATTGTGTTCGAACATTATGGATTACCTCGAAGAGAACGACCTATTGACACACATTCAACACGGATTTAGATTATATCGTTCTTGTGAAACACAACTAGCTCTTTACACACCGGAAGAGCTAAGTGCTATTGACAAGGGATTTCATATACCCTATTGATTCTATATTTCTAGATTTCCAGAAGGCTTTTGACATTGTAGCACACACTCGGGTTGTAATAATATAGCGTGCTTATGGATTATCATCTCAGTTATGTGCCTGGATCCGTGATTTCCTGTCAGAGAGGTCACAGTTCGTAATAACTGTCGGAAAGTCGCCGAGTAAAACAGAAACTGTTTCTGGCGTTCCCCGAGGTAATGTTACAGGCCTTCGGCAGTTCCTTATCTATATAATCGATTTAGGGGACAATCTGAGCAACCCTCTTAGGTTGTTTGCAGATGATGCTGTCCTTTATCGTCTAGTCAAGTCAACAGATTGCAAAATGATTTACAAAACATGTCTGTATGGTGCGAAAACTGGCAATTGACGCTAATTAATGAAAAGTGTTAGGTCATCCACATGAGTACTGCAAGGAATCCGTTAAACTTCGGCTACACGATAAATCAGTCAAATCTAAAGGCCATGTTGAACTGAATACGCAGGAATTGCAATTACGAACAGCTTAAACTGGAAAGAACATATACAAAATGTTGTAGGAAAGGCAAAAAAATACTGAGTTTTATTGTCAGAACACACAGAAAATGTAACAGATCTACGAAGGAGACCATCTACACGGCGCTTGTCCGTCGTCTTTTGGACTGCTGAGCAGTCTGGGGTCTTTACCAGATATGATTGACTGGGTACATCGAGAAGGTTCAAAGGAGAGCAGCACTCTTTGTACTATCGCGAAAAAGGGAGAGTCACTGACGTGACACAGGATTTGGGGTCGACATAATTAAAACAAAGGCGTTTTTCGTTGTGGTGGAGTCGTCTCACAAAATTTTAATGACTATCTTTCTCCTCGGTATGTGAAAATATTTTGTTGACGCCGATCTGCATAGCGAGAAATGATTATCATAACGAAATAAAGGAAATTAGAGGTCGCACGGAAAGGTATAGGTATTCGTTTCTTCCGCACGCTATTATAGAGAATTCTTGTGAAGGTGGTACGATGAACCCTCTCACAGGCACTTACGTGTGATTTGCAGATTATCCATGTACGTTTAGATGTATATCTAGATTATAGTGAACTCACGATGATGTCTCGTCGACCAACCTCTCTTGCTGTAAATCCTATGGAACTCACGATGCTCGCAATTGAGTGCCATCACCGCGAACGCAAATCAGCGGCCCGTTATTTACGCGAACTACATGACCTGTAGCCGGTCGCTCTAGGCCCTTCAGTCCGGAACCGCGCTGCTGCTACGGTCGCAGATTCGAAACCTGCCTCTGGCGTGGATGTGTGTGATTTCCTTAGGTTAGTTAGGTTTAAGTAGTTCTAAGTTCTAGGGGACTGATGACCTCAGATGTTACGTCCCATAGTGCTTAAAGCCATTTGAACCATTTGAACATGACCTGTGAGCAAATGTCTTATGCCATATACCTCCATATGCCTACCAACAAACTGTCGGATCCCTGATACGCAGAATCAGTGATGTAATTCGTTCGAAAGATGGATAAACAAGCTGTTAAGCGAGTGGTTATTTGTTTTTGGCTCATCAGTGTACGAACAAAATTAGTTCAGAAAGATTTAGAATATCTAAACAATTCCTGTAAAATGTACAACGAAGGTAGGAACGGAACTTTCGTTAGTGTGTCCGGCACTCTCCCGTCATTAGCAGGCCAGTAATTGAGTTAAAGTGGGGATGGAAAGAACGAAAGAATGAACAGCCTGCAGAAGACAGCACGCACGAGTTCCTGACAACATGATCCATTGAATCCCTGAAAGAAATTAACACTCCTCTTAGATAGAAATGTTATGAACAATAACCGCATAACAAAATATTCACCTCTTTCGTGATAAATATGAATACTCATGACCTGACCTACAGGGGCAGTGTATATCTGCTTAGGCATGGGATGAAATGACGGAGCCCTCGCTGAGATAGTCTTGGTCTCCGTATTTAGTTCGTTCTTCATTTCATTGCACCAGAATACTTTAGGCAAATCATAGTAAGTGTTATTTCCATATATAGAGACATTCTCAAGGATTCACAAATACAATATACAGACTTACAGAATTCCATTTGCCAGAGTTACTTCATTGCCTTCGTAGATAAATAAAATTATTATGCGGCAAACCCTTTTAAGACCTGAAGATCCTTGTTGTTTTCAAATACGTAATTATAAATGCATCTGATGAGATATCGCAGTGTACAGTGAATGGTTCACTTATGATACTCACGTGCAGTTGCTTCCTGTGTGTGTTACTGTGCTTACAACGCTGTAACTAATTTTGGTAGATCATCATCATCATCCATCGATGGAACCAGAACTAAATCCTTTATGCAAAACATAACGATATCTGTCTAACGAACAGTTGATCTTTGAGAGACGTAACGAGAAGCAAAAGGTTTTCAGTATTTAAGAATGACCTTTGATTTATAACTTGAAGGTCCGGCCCCTTCCTCTCCCCTTCCTACTTATTGTATCTCGTCGTAGTAAGAGGGACTTGCATAGTTAAATAATTCTGACAGCTAGGCTGGTGGTAACTTTGGTACTTGCCGTGTCTCATAAGCTGGGTAAGTCAAAGATAATGATCAAGGCTAAATGGGGTACCCTGGTCTTCCATGTTCGATGTTGGGCGTGGGGCCAACTCCCTCACACCGATAAAGTTATGGAACATCAAGAAATAGCCACGCATTCGGTATGCAACTACAATGGAAAAGACTGCATAAATAATCTTTTGATATCACAGAACAATCACAGACTGAAGTGTGGCACTTGGAATGTAAGATGACACTACGCACCTGGAGCGGTGATGATGCTGGAAGAAGAAGTGAATAGGTACAGGCTGGACATAGTGGCACTGCAACACATGAGGTGTCCGAGAGAAGGGATACATAAAATTAAGTTCTATGGCTACTTTTGTAATGGTAAGAAACAAGGTTTCGCAGTGCTCAACAGAATAAGAGGTAGTATCATGTCAATGAAAGAATGTGCAGGAAAGAAAATGTAAGAAAGTTTTGCCGTCTAATTGTGATGTCATGTCATGCACCTACAAAAGATAAAGACGATAGTGAAAAAGACAGTTGCTGCAAAGCCCTGTAGTAAGTACATGAAAATGAATCATCGTGTAATATAAAGGTGTTAATAGGTGATACCAATACCAGTGTAGGAAAAGAGGCCTACACTGGGTCCCATAGCCCACATGATTACTTCGATAATCACGAAATGAGACTAGTTAATCTGGAAACTTAAAGAACCTAAGGATTATAAGCGTCTACTTTCCTCACAAAAACATTTGTAAGGTAACTTGGAAATCACCCGACTAAAACCCTCAGACCCAAATACGCCACACACTATTGAACGCTAGGCACAGAAGTGTTACTGAGAATATAAAATTTCAAAAACGTTCAGAAATAAGATGACACAACTATGTTGTACTGACATTTAGTTGTGAACGGATAGAACGAAGTAATTTCAGGAGAAGAGAAGAGGACAAGAAAATAAAAGCATATCTACTAAAACAGCATCATATCAGTGATGGCCATGAAACTGACCTGTGAAGCAGGTTTCTTGCCCTGAAAGACGTGGGAGATGATGTAGAGAAGTCGTGGTCCACGCTCAAGATCGCAGTCGAACACGCTGCAGACGAATTGCTGAAACTGTTGGAGAGAAGAAAGAGGAGGAGCAGAAGATGGTTTAATGATAGATGCAGAGATGTAGTCAACAAAAGAAAAGCGGCTAAAGTGCTATGGGTGACGAACGAAACAGATGAAAGAAAAATGTTGGGATACATGGAAGCAGCTACGGAAACGAGACAAATCTACCGAACAAAAAAGTGAGGATATGTAAGCAGAACGACAACACTCGCAGAAAAGAATGGAACGGTAAGAATACAAGAGATATTTACAGGGCAGTCAGGTTCTTCAAGAAAGGATATAGCGCAAGGATTGGCGTGATCAAAGGTCAGATAGCACAAATTATAAAAGATAATCCGAAAGTTATGAAGGAATTGAAAAACCATTTCGAAAATCTTGTGAATGTGGACGACACTAACAACAGAGTTGTGACAGCAGCATCGAAAGGATAATAATAAGAAGAATTGTACAGAGAAAACAGAGTGATAATACCAACAGCGAAGTATTACCTGCCGAGCATGGAACAGGTGGGAGCAATAAAAATGCTGAAGAAGGGAAAGGCACCAGGAATAAACGTCATACCTGCACAGATGCTGCAAGAGAGAAGCGATATCCTACAACAGAGAATATACGAGCCTATCTCTTTGATTTGGAACTGAAGCGGTATATCATCTGCGCTTACATAAGATATGAGATCCACTGACATGCAGCAACTATAAAGGAATTAGCTTACTACGTACAGCTTAGAGGATTCTGAGTATGTTGTTGCTGAAGTTGCTAACGTGAAACGTCGAGTCGACACTTGGCTTCCCACATGCAGCGTTTAGAAAGGGAAAATCAACCATAGACCATCTACATACAATAAGGCAAGTGCAATCAAAGAGCGGGGAATTTTGCAGAGAAGTTCATTGTCTATTTGTGGATTCCAAAAACCACACGACAGTGTGAACAGATAGGCAATATGTCAAAAACTCGAATGGGCACAGGTTCATAAAAAACTAATAAAACTAACAAAGGCATGTATACATGAGACAACATGCACGTTGAAAGTGAACAGAAGTTCAAGCTGAGGACTGGGGCGCGACAGGGAGATTACTTCTCCATTCTCTGTTTAATCTGATTCTGGAAAGAACACTGAGAAAAATAACAGTCAGGAGGCCGGAATTCAGCTGCATAGAAGGATCAACACCCTGGCCTATGCGGATGATGTTTTAGTAGGACACAATGAAAAAGATGAGGCTCAGATGGCAAGTGCGTTAAAGGAAGAGGCAATGAGAGCAGCCTTTAGGATTAATATGGATAGGAACAAATACCTCTTAGTAGGAAGAGAGAACGATGACAGACCTTTAGATGTGGACACTAAAATCTTTGAAAGGTTAGAAGAGTTGAACTATCTTGGGGCAGTACTCAATGAAAGGAATGAGGCAGACCAGGAAATAATGTCAAGAATTCAAGCGGGGAAGAGGTCAAAGTTAGCAGTCGGAAAGCTGCTGAAGTCCCGGCGTCTATCAAGATCCGTGAAGATTAGCATCTACAGGACAGTGAGACAGCCTGTCGTCGTATGCAGAGCAGAGATCTGGACTCTGACACAAAAAAAAGAAAACTCCAGGCATTTAAGAATGCTCTTCTGAAACAGATATTTGGACCAGTGAAGGATGAAGACATCTGGAGAAAAAAGAAAAACCGCGAATCACAGGAGCTGTACAGATCGCTGGATATTGTGACTGTGAGCAAAAAGAGGTAAGGCAATGGGATGAGAATGTAGTGCGTCGAGGAGGACAGTCACCAGGTAAGTGGTGGAAGAAGACCACAGCTGAGATGGACTGACATGATCAGAGAGGAAATGAGTAAAGCGGGACTAGTTGGCGAAGAATAAATGGACAGAAGAAGATTTAGGAAGCTGACTGGTGAGACCAAGGATCGACTGCGGATTTTGTGGCCAATAAAGTAAGTTGAACGAGGGTGTAAGTCATAGGAAAAAGTCTCGTACGTAGGAAGGGAAATTAAGTGTAATAGCTGAAGCAAGGAAACAACAGAAGTGGACTGGCTCGGGCTAAAAATGCTTTCTTCAATAACAGAGCGCTTCTGATTTTATAAATTGCTATTGAGATTAGGAAGATGCTCGTGAACGTGTACGTCTGGAGCACAGCATTGTGTGGTTAGGAAACATAGACCATCAGAAGTCCAGAGTGGAAGAAAGTGCAAGCATTCGAAATATCGTCTTGCTCGGAATCCGATAGAAATTAAGAGGACAGTCAAAGTTCAAAATTAAGGAGTACAAAACTACTCAAACAAAGAGTTCATGGTAGAACCTCACCAAAAGGAGGAACAATGTAACGAGAACTATGCTGAAGTATTCTTGCGCTGGAAGATCAGTACATAAGAAAATTGATATATGTAGGCCACAATTAGAATACATAAGACAGATCACAGAAAATTTTGAGTGTAATAGTTAGGTAGTTAGGTCTCTTGCGGACGTGCCCAAAAACCTAACCCCTGTATCAAATGTACCGTCCACCCATTGACTGTGTATCACTAAACAATCATTAATATGTAAATTTAAACTGTTACATCCTTAAGTCTACAGATTCCCGATGCACCCAAGTCCGATTTGTGGCTGACGCTAAATACAAGAAATACATCGAGATTATGTCACGAAAGTAGAACTAAAAAGTTCCTCACATAATTGCATTACTTAAACAACTCAGCAAAAATACTTAATGTTGTTCAATACCACTCAAATTGACATCACAGTAATAATCAAAGGAAATGTAATACCTAAGACTGCACAGATTTTGAAAGTTTAAAATTTTCATTTGAAGTTTTTCATGGAACCAGTTTTCATTAAATTGTCGATTCATTTCATTACTGATTAATATCATTACTTATTAATACGTTGTCTGTTTGAGAGGAACTGAACAACATTTCCTATTTTTGCTGAGTTTTTGAAGTTACGCAGTTATATGAGCAACTGCTATCATTGGTCATATGGACGAACTTTAAGTGCCGGCCGCGGTGGTCTTGCAGTTCTAGGCGCTGCAGTCCGGAACCGCGGGACTGCTACGGTCGCAGGTTCGAATCCTGCCTCGGGCATGGATGTGTGTGATGTCCTTAGGATAGTTATGTTTAAGTAGTTCTAAGTTCTAGGGGACTGATTACCTAAGATGTTAAGCCCCATAGTGCTCAGAGCCATTTGAACCATTTTTGAACTTTAAGTTTCGTGACATAATCTCAATGTATTCCAGGTCTGTAGCACCAGCCACAAACCGGACAAGGGCACATCGAGAATCTGTAGACCGAAAGATGTAACAGTTAAAGTTTACATATTTATGATTGGATAATGTCATAAATATCATAAAAGAAGGTTGTATACCTGGAAGAATCCTGGAGATACTAAAAGGTATCAGATAGATTATATAATCGTAAGACAGAGATTTAGGAACCAGGTTTTAAATTGTAAGACATTTCCAGGGGTAGATGTGGATTCTGACCACAATCTATTGGTTATGAACTGCAGATTGAAACTGAAGAAACTGCAAGAAGGTGAGAATTTAAGGAGATGGGACCTGGATCAACTGAAAGAACCAGAGGTTGTACAGAGTTTCAGGGAGAGCATAAGGGAACAATTGACAGGAATGGGGGAAAGAAATACAGTAGAAGAAGAATGGGTAGCTCTGAGGGATGAAGTAGTGAAGGCAGCAGACGATCAAGTGGGTAAAAAGACGAGGGCTAATAGAAATCCTTGGGTATCAGAAGAAATATTGAATTTAATTGATGAAAGGAGAAAATATAAAAATGCAGTAAATGAAGCAGGCAAAAAGCAGTACAAACGTCTCAAAAATGATATCGACAGGAAATGCAAAATGGCTAAGCAGAGGACAAATGTAAGGATGTAGAGGCTTGTCTCACTAGGGGTAAGATAGATACTGCCTACAGGAAAATTAAAGAGACCTTTGGAGAATGGAGAACCACTTGTATGAATATCAAGAGCTCAGATGGAAACCCAGTTCTAAGCAAAGAAGGGAAGGCAGAAAGGTGGAAGGAGTATATAGAGGGTTTATACAAGGGCGATGTACTTGAGGACAATATTATCGAAATGGAAGAGGATGTAGTTGAAGACGAAATGGGAGATAAGATACTGCGTGAAAAGTTTGACAGAGCACTGAAAGACCTGAGTCAAAACAAGGCCCCGGGAGTAGACAACATTCCATTAGAACTACTGACAGCCTTGGGAGAGCCAGTCACGACAAAACTCTACCATCTGGTGAGCAAGATGTATGAGACAGGCGAAATAGCCTCAGACTTCAAGAAGAATATAATAATTCCAATCCCAAAGATAGCAGGTGCTGACAGATATGAAAACTACCAAACAATCAGTTTAATATACCACGGCTACAAAATACTAAAGCGAATTCTTTACAGGCGAATGGAAAAACTGGTAGAAAGCGACCTCGGGGAAGATCAGTTTCGATTCCGTAGAAATATTGGAACACGTGAGGCAATACTGACCCTACGACTTATCTCAGAAGCTAGATTAAGGAAAGGCAAACCTACGTTTCTAGCATTTGTAGGCTTAGAGAAAGCTTTTGACAATGTTGACTGGAAAACTCTCTTTCAAATTCTGAAGGCGGCATGGGTAAAATACAGGGAGCGAAAGGCTATTTACAATTTGTACAGAAACCAGATGGCAGTTATAAGAGTCGAGGGGCATGAAAGGGAAGCAGTCGTTGGGAAGGGAGTGAGACAGGGTTGTAGCCTCTCCCCGATGTTATTCAATCTGTATATTGAGCAAGCAGTAAAGGAAACAAAAGAAAAATTCGGAGTAGGTATTAAAATTCATGGAGAAGGAGTAAAAACTTTGAGGTTCGCCGATGACATTGTAATTCTGTCAGAGACAGCAAGGGACTTGGAAGAGCAGTTGAACCGAATGGACAGTGTCTTGAAAGGAGGATATAAGATGAACATCAACAAAAGCAAAACGAGGATAATGGAATGTAGTCAAGTTAAGTCGGGTGAGGCTGAGGGAATTAGATTAGGAAATGAGACACTTAAAGTAGTAAAGGAGTTTTGCTATTTGGGGAGTAAAATAACTGACGATGGTCGAAGTAGAGAGGATATAAAATGTAGACTGGCAATGGCAAGGAAAGCGTTTCTGAAGAAGAGAAATTTGTTATCATCGAGTATAGATTTAAGTGTCAGGAAGTCGTTTCTGAAAGTATTTGTATGGAGTGTAGCCATGTTTGGAAGTGAAACATGGACGATAACTACACTCCTGGAAATGGAAAAAAGAACACATTGACACCGGTGTGTCAGACCCACCATACTTGCTCCGGACACTGCGAGAGGTCTGTACAAGCAATGATCACACGCACGGCACAGCGGACACACCAGGAACCGCGGTGTTGGCCGTCGAATGGCGCTAGCTGCGCAGCATTTGTGCACCGCCGCCGTCAGTGTCAGCCAGTTTGCCGTGGCATACGGAGCTCCATCGCAGTCTTTAACACTGGTAGCATGCCGCGACAGCGTGGACGTGAACCGTATGTGCAGTTGACGGACTTTGAGCGAGGGCGTATAGTGGGCATGCGGGAGGCCGGGTGGACGTACCGCCGAATTGCTCAACACGTGGGCGTGAGGTCTCCACAGTACATCGATGTTGTCGCCAGTGGTCGGCGGAAGGTGCACGTGCCCGTCGACCTGGGACCGGACCGCAGCGACGCACGGATGCACGCCATGACCGTAGGATCCTACGCAGTGCCGTAGGGGACCGCAGCAAATTAGGGACACTGTTGCTCCTGGGGTATCGGCGAGGACCATTCGCAACCGTCTCCATGAAGCTGGGCTACGGTCCCGCACACCGTTAGGCCGTCTTCCGCTCACGCCCCAACATCGTGCAGCCCGCCTCCAGTGGTGTCGCGACAGGCGTGAATGGAGGGACGAATGGAGACGTGTCGTCTTCAGCGATGAGAGTCGCTTCTGCCTTGGTGCCAATGACGGTCGTATGCGTGTTTGGCGCCGTGCAGGTGAGCGCCACAATCAGGACTGCATACGACCGAGGCACACAGGGCCAACACCCGGCATCATGGTGTGGGGAGCGATCTCCTACACTGGCCGTACACCACTGGTGATCGTCGAGGGGACACTGAATAGTGCACGGTACATCCAAACCGTCATCGAACCCATCGTTCTACCATTCCTAGACCGACAAGGGAACTTGCTGTTCCAACAGAACAATGCACGTCCGCATGTATCCCGTGCCATCCAACGTGCTCTAGAAGGTGTAAGTCAACTACCCTGGCCAGCAAGATCTCCGGATCTGTCCCCCATTGAGCATGTTTGGGACTGGATGAAGCGTCGTCTCACGCGGTCTGCACGTCCAGCACGAACGCTGGTCCAACTGAGGCGCCAGGTGGAAATGGCATGGCAAGCCGTTCCACAGGACTACATCCAGCATCTCTACGATCGTCTCCATGGGAGAATAGCAGCCTGCATTGCTGCGAAAGGTGGTTATACACTGTACTAGTGCCGACATTGTGTGCCTGTGGTTCTGTCAGTGTGATCATGTGATGTATCTGACCCCAGGAATGTGTCAATAAAGTTTCCCCTTCCTGGGACAATGAATTCACGGTGTTCTTATTTCAATTTCCAGGAGTGTAGTTTGGACAAGAAGAGAAAAGAAGCTTTCGAAATGTGGTGCTACAGAAGAATGCTGAAGATAAGATGGGTAGATCACGTTACTGATGAGGAGGTATTGAATAGGATTGGGGAGAAGAGAAGTTTGTGGCACAACTTGACTAGAAGAAGGGATCCGTTGGTAGGACATGTTTTGAGGCATCAAGGGATCTCAAATTTAGCATTGGAGGGCAGCGTGGAGGGTAAAAATCGTAGAGGGAGACCAAGAGATGAATACACTAAGCAGATTCAGAAGGATGTAGGTTGCAGTAGGTACTGGGAGATGAAGAAGCTTGCACAGGATAGAGTAGCGTGGAGAGCTGCATCAAACCAGTCTCAGGACTGAAGACCACAACAACAACAACAACAATGTCATATAATCTCTGGATGGGTGGTCCTTTTACTTTTATTTACTATTAGTACAAGATAACAGAACGAGCAGAACGGCGCCAAAGTAATCTGCTGACATCCGAAAATAAAGACTTCGGCAGCCGGCATCAATTAAAATTCATTTGCTTTTAGCATCTAGCGACATATTGTGAAAATGGCAACAGCGCCACTGAAGGAGAGTTACTAAACACGGCTTTCCGCAATTCCTTCACAAAAGATGACGAAGTAAATATTCCAGAATTCGAACCAAGAACAACTGCCAACATGAGAAACATAGTAGAAGATATCCTTGATGCAACGAAGCAGCTTAAAACACTTAAGAAAGGAAAGGCCTCTAGTCTAGATTCTATACCAATCAGGTTCATGTCAGGGTATGCTGCATAATTATCTGTCATGTAACTAAAGACTTGGAAACTGCACAGGTCACACCAATACCAAAGAAGGGAAATGGGAGTAAACCACTGAATTACAAACCCGTATCACAAACGTCGATTTGCAATAGGATTTTGGAACTGTTCTCGAATGTTGTGAATCCCGTCGAACTTGTGAAACACAACTAGTTCCTTATTCTCCCAAAGTAATGAGTGCTATCGACAGGGTACGTCAAACTCATTCCTTTTTTTTTTTTTTTTTTTTTTTTTTTTTTTGTATTTCCAGAAGGCTTTTCACGCCGTTCCTCACAAGCGACTTCTAATTAAATTCCTTGCCTATGGGGGAAAGTCTCAGTAGTGTGAATGGATTCGTGATTCCTGTCAGAAAGGTCATAGTTTATAATAACTGACGACAAGTAATCGAGTAAAACAGAAGTAAAATCTGGAATTCCCCAAGGAACTATTAGATATAGGCCCTCTATTGTTCCTGATCTACATAACTGGTTTAGTAGAGAGCCTGAGTAGTCCTCTTACGTTGTCTGCAGATGACGCTATATGCTATGATTCACCGTCATGTGAAGCAGAAGATGATCAAAAGAAATTGTAAAATGATTTAAACAAGATATCTGTATGGCACAAAAACAGGCAAGTGTGAAGTCATCCACACGAGCACTAAAAATACTCCGCTAAATTTCAGTTACACGATAAATCACACAAATCTAAAGGTTGTAAACTCAACTAAATACTTGGGGATTACAGTACGAATATCTTAAAATGGAACGATCACCTAGAAACAAACCAAAGAATGCGATTTATTGGCAGAACACTTCGAAAATGTAACAAGTCTACTAAAGAGACTGCTTACGCTAAGCTTGCCGCCCTCTTTTGGAGTATTGCTGTGCATTGTGGGATCCGCATCAGAGAGGATTGATGGAGGACATCGAAAAAGTTCAAAGAAGGAAGTTCGTTTCGTATTATCGCGAAATAGGGGGGAATTGCCACGGATATGGTGCACGAATTAAGGTTTCTGTCCATAAAAAAAGGCTTTTTTTCTGCGGCACGACCTTCTCATGAAATTTCATTCATCGACTTTCTAACAATACCACCACTTGCAAAGTAGGTTAGGAATCACATTAATAATGTTGCTCACACAGCATATGTTCGCTTTACCGTGCAACCACAAAGTTATTGACTGTTGATGTTATCGTGAGAATGGAAATAATGAAGTCACTGTAAAAAAGTCATTAATTTTGGCACTTTTCTTGAATGGATTCCCACGTAGATTTCGTCGAAGTTGTTATGGCTCATCTTGTTGATTCTAGGGTGATTCCACTTTGTCTGCTAGAAGGTCCAGATCTGTATTTTAGCAATATTTGAAGAGCTAACAAATGCGTTTTTCAGGAAATTCTGAATGATCAAACAATCCCAGAGGAGAACAATGGTATGGTAGAAATAATTTTTGACTTGGTGTTCACGATCCACATTTTTATTAAACTTCTTGCAAATTCACGTATACTTCTTCTTAATTGTCACATCATGAAGAAAACAGTTTTGAATCAGTCTTCATATATTTAATTTCCACTTTAACCAAACACAAGACTTGACTGTTCTTTTACAAAGCGAAATAACAACTTAACTTCTGCAATGTGAAAACAATGACTGCTCTGTGCGCATTCGCGCCAAAACGGTTAAGGTAAGTCAAAGATTGTGACAGTCTCACAGAAATGAATACACACAAGAACTATACCACTGTAATATATCGATACATCGGAGTAACTATACATTAATAAAACCAAATGTGAATATTGTCACAAAAATATGTCTGTTACTTCACAGAAAAGTAGTACGATATTACTGGTATCGAGAACTGGGTTTGAGTGCCATAGTGGTCACGTAAATAAAGAACCATTACAACTTTCTCCTCAGAGTGTCAAAGAGTATTTTGTTGGCACCCATCTGCATAGGGATAAATGATCATCATAATGAAATAAGAGAAATCGGAGCTCGCACGGAATTATTTAAGAGCTGGTTTTTCCCCCGCGCTGTTAAAAAGTGGAATGGTAGATAAACAGCTCAAAGGTGGCTCCATGAACCCTCTGACAGGCAACTGTGAATTGTAGAATAATCGTGTAGATGTAGATGCAGAAGTTACCAAACATGAGTCGACAAAGGGCAGTCATCTTCGGGATGACATAAAAAGCATTATGGAAGCTGGAACGTTGACATTTACTTTGTCATTATGTACAGTATAATTCCACACAAGTACAGGCTGCCGCAGTGCTTGGTTACCAGAGGCACATTTCGTTTCCACGAGCGGCAGTCGGGCATCCTTGGCACGCAGCGAGCGAGAATGCCTGTCCAACTCGGCAAACAGATATGCGGACGCAAAGGATATCGAGGGTCCCCGCGGGTTTGCGGCTTCACCGCAGTCTTAGCAGGGGGACGGCGCAAAGACGGCGCGCGGCCGTCATCTTGGAACTGTCAGCGGCCGTCAGATTAATAAGGGTTAGCCGCCCACCCCGCCCCCCAGCGACCGCTCCTCCACTTGTCGATAGGAACGGGCGAGGCCCGGCGGTCCGCAGATGTTGACTGAGGCACTATCTGGCCGGGCCGCGCGGAACATGTAAATACACCGGCATTGTCCTCTCGTCCCTGGCTCTCGCACTTGGGCCATCTCCTTGGAGGAGTGCGGTGCGGTGCGGTGCGGAATGCGAGAGAGAAGCGACGGCCGAGGAGGCGGTGGAGAAGACGATGGAGGAGGAGGTGGAGGAGGCGAGGCTGGACCAATTAATACATCTGGCCGAGATGAAGCACCCCACCCCACCTCGGGCAAACCCACTTGCGCATCCCCCTTCCCCCCCCCCCCCACCACTAGCGACCACCCCGCTACCCCCCTGAGGACCGCCGCCACAGCCCTTCGTCCCAGGACCGGCCCAAGGTGCTGGTCATGTCGGGGAAATCGATAAACACTGTGCATGTGGGCAAGGCGGGGTGGAAGCGCGGGAGGGAACGCACCTCCGCCTCCGGAGAAGGAGCAGGGGAGGCAAGGATTGCTTGAGGAAGTTGCTTGCTTAAGTCAGCCGGGCGGTGGCCGCCGCGCCGTGCCGGTGCGATAGCCGCGCGCCTCCGCCACCCCCGCGCCGTGCCTGCCGCTGCCGGCCGCTACCACTGCTCCAGGCCGCACACCGCTCTGGCCGGACAGCAGCCCAGGGACAAACCTGTCCACTTGAAGAACCAACAGCACTACACTTTCCTGTCGATTTCTCTTTTGCGGCCAGAGAACTACTTCAGTCCTGTCACATCTGGAACAAAATATTTTGCAGTGTAAACGAACATTCATTGCACTCTAACAGACATAGTGAATTTACGCCCAGGAAAGGTCCATTAAAGGTTCACCACGTAGAATATCCGATGGTAAATATGTGGCGTCTCACTCTACACTAAGTTGACAAAAGTCATGAGAAACCTCCTGTTATCGTGGATAACTCCCTTTTGCTCGGCGTAGTGCACAAGCTCGACATAATTTAGCCATGTTGTCGCTACTCTTTTGTGGTGTACATAGTTCCGCGTAGTCAGCGCGTACACAACTTTCCCAATAGAGCGCGCCCCGCTAAGCACAACAGCGCAGGCGCAGCGCTCGTCCGTCTCCTCACTACGAGATGGCGCTGTCTTAGAGACGGACCAAATTCTGCTTCCTCCGATCCGCGTATTAATATGTAACGCAGCCAACGAGATTGCTGCTAACGTAGAACCTTTTCTCCTCGCGGATCACACTCGCGCAGTGATACCTGAACGCTCGAGGTATTATAACGAGTGTACAGACCTCCGATTAGTCAGTCTGCATCAGTATGCATTTGTCTGTACCAGTCTATAGCCAAGTTGCAGTCTGCGCCTAATAAGATTATAATATTCCTGTACATAGTCATGAAGATAAATGAATAGACACTTTGTCAAGTATCAGAGATATGTAAGAATAAGATTAACGTACCAAGACCAAAGGAACTTCAGATTGCCAATTGTAAACAGCATCCAAAATCAAGTTACGTACTATCTATGCTTTTTATTATTTTATTAAATGTGTTTGAAAATTAATAAAGTTCTGTTTAAAGTTGGTCACCATCTATCTGATACTCTAAGCGTGCAAGTGGCATTTCTATCGTCTGACCTAACGGCAGAAGATAAACGCGCCACGATAAGACCATGAGACATATTGCTGACACTCGCCTACTTCGTTAGAGCGACAAGTCAAATAATCTGATGGTGTGGGTACCGAAGGTCTTACAGTACGCACATCAGATTTTTTTTTTTTTTGTCATCTGCCTTCGACTGCTAATAAATGTCCTGCCGTGAATTACTCACCTGCACCAACCTCTTCTTCTCAGAGTAGCACTTGCAACCTACATACTCAGTTATTTGCTGGGTATATATTCTAATCTATGTCTTCCTCTACAATTTTTACCCTTTACAACTCCATCTGGTACCATGGAAGTAATTCCCAGATGTCTTAAGAGATTTCCTATCATCCCATCCCTTCTTCTTGTCAGCGTTTCCGAGTTAATCCTTTTCTGTACAGAATCTCCTCATTCCTTACCTTACCAGTCCACTTAATTTCCAACATTCGTCTGTAGCACCAAATCTCTTCTGCCCCGATTTTACCAGTCCATGTTTCACAATGGTCTCCTCGAAACGTAGTTTCTCAGAAATTTCTTCCTCAAATTAAGGCTTATGTTTGATACTGTAGACTTCTCTTGACCAGGAATGACAGTGATGTTCTACCATCCAGTTTTTCTGCCATCTGTGATTTACTTCCACATCATACTGTGCTTCAATCGTATACTTTCGTAAGTTTATTCCTCATATTAAGGCCTAAACTTCTTAGCAGTAGACTTCTCTTGGGCAGGAATGCCCTCTTTGCCACTGATTGTCTGCTTTGGATGTTCTATTTGTTCCGTCCGTCATGGGTTATTTTTCTGTCTGGGTAGTTTAATTCTTTAATTTAATCTGCTTCGTGACCATCCATCAGGATGTTGAGTTTCTCGCTGTTCTCATTTTTCTTACTTGTCATTAATTTCGTCTTTCATACATTTACTTTCAGTTCATATTCAGTACTTACTAGATTGTTCATTCAGTTCAGCGGACCCTATAATTACTCTTCACTTTCACTGAGGATAGCAATGTCATAATCGAATCGTATCATTGATATCCCTTCACCTTGAATTTTAAATCTGTTCGTGAATCTTTATTTCATTTCTACCACTTCCTCTTCGATGTACAGATGGAACAGTAAGGGAACACCCTATCCAATCCGAGCACTTCGTTCTTGGTCCTCCACTCTTATTATTCCCTCTTGGCTCTTGTACGAAATGTATATTACCCGTTTCTCCCTATGGCTTATGCCTATTTTTCGCAGAACTTCGAACATCTTGCACCATTTGACATTTTGATCGCTTTTTCGAATTCGGCAAGTCCTTCAGTCTTGTTTCTATTATCAACCGCTACGTCAGAACTGCCTCTCTGCTGCCTCTTTCCTAAAGATCAACTGATCGCCATTTAACACATCGTCAATTTTCTTTGCTATTCTTCTGCATATAATTCTGGTCAGCAATTTGGATGTACGATTTGTTAAGCAGATTGTGCGATAATTCTCGCACTTGTAAGTTCTTGCAGTCTTCGGAATTGCGTGGATGATATTTTTCAGAAAGTCAAATGGTAAATCGCCATACTCCTACATTCCACACATCAACATGGACAGTCGTTTTATTGCCCCCCCAATGGTTTTAGAAATTCTGACGGAGTTTTCTGCTCCTTCGGCCACATTTTATCTTAAGCTCTTTTAAATTATGGTTCTAAAACCTGATCCCATAACCCTTCTATATCGACTCTCGTTTCTTCTTCTCTCTCCCTCAGACAGGTCTTCTCCTTCATAGAGACCTTTCAATGTACTCTTTCCACCTATCCGACCGCTGCTCTGCATTTAACGGTGGAATTCCCAATGCACTCTTAATGTTACCACCCTTGCCTTTAATTTCACCGAAAGTGGTTTTGTCTTTACAGTAAGCTAAGCCAGTGCTTCCAACAATCATTTACTTTTCGGTTTCTTCACATTTTTCATGCAGCCATTTCGCATTAACTTCCTTGCACTTCTTGTTTCATTCCAAAACCAACCACCATTACAACAGATGATAGTTAGTTTTCCCGTGAAACTGTAAAGTGCTTACAAATTTTCGTTTTAATTTGTAGCAAGCTGTTTTCTCTTATTGACCATTATGTCGCCATTATATGCTACCCTTCACAAATCAACCCATGAGGTTGACTTGTATTTAACGATAATGTATAGTGGTGACAACTACTGCATAACTAAACTGTAGTGAGTATCGTTTAACGGGAGTATGCAGCCAGCGACACACAGGGCTACGAGCGCACCAGACCGGGCGGCCTCTGCTCGTCCTCCACACGGCGCCTCCTTCGACCACAGCCTGCTCGCTCCGTACATTCACACTCGAGCAGGTGCGCTCGAGCGATTATGCGCGAGAAAAATGGCCAGTTTGCAGACCTCTAATTTGGACCCTCGGCAGGCGGGCTATTCTGACGGAGAAGCATGCATAAAGACAACACACACACCTAAAAAACTAGCACCACGAGACAACCAAATACGAACAACGTCAGGAGGTATCTATGACAGCACTCTTGTATTCCATTTGTGCCTTGACACTGACAGTCTTCATCTGGCGAAACATTGGCGGCCGTACATGTTTCACTGTTGCATAAGTTGTTTGAAGACCGTATCTCAGTGGCATCAAGTGAAACAGCTGAAAATGCCTTCAAGTCTGTTCTAAGCAAAGTCCGAGTCCAAAACACAAACACACACACACACACACACACACACACACACACACACATAGACAGACACACGCGCGCGCGCGCGCGTATCACATTGTTCAGCAAAAAGTGGTGATGTGGCAGACTCTGTTTCCCAGTTTTGCACTAAGATGTGCAGCTGCTAGCAATTAAAATCCAGTTTGATCTTCAGGCTTTCTGTGGATCACGCCTTCGTTGCAGAAGCAAGTAAGCAAAATTCATTTTCATCAAAGACTTCTATTGGTGACTCGTTTAGGAAAGTGACAAAAAGGCAGAAAACACTGCCCTTCTGTCTTCATTTGCTTAAAACATATATAACTCCACTATCACCTCTATGACTGGTTTGTTGGTAACAGCCATCACGCTGTAACTCTGTTTACAAGTAGAATGAGTGATGTAAAAGCAGAAATGAGTCTGTAGATCTGGAACCGGGCGACCGCTACGGTCGCAGGTTCGAATCCTGCCTCGGGCATGGATGTGTGTGATGTCCTTAGGTTATTTAGGTTTAATTAGTTCTAAGTTATAGGCGATGACCTCAGAAGTTAAGTCGCATAGTGCTCAGAGCCATTTGAACCATTTTTTTGAGTCTGTAGAATATGAGAAACATTCGTAACGTCCTTTAATCTCAAAAACAGAAGAAAACATCCTGAAAATGGAAAAAATTGTTCGTTCAAACAGACGATTTACTGTTCGAGAGCTTAGCGAAGAACTTGGCATCTAACAGTATTCCTCGCCGTTGTCATTCACGCGTTAGTCAATGTGGACGTCAAAAACCATCTCTATTACTGTTAGAGAGGGCGCTAAATTCCACTGCTGGTTATGTTCAGGCAGTGCTTGGTACACACGAAAACTTCATGAATGATATGAGTTTTCATATGAGCCAAAGAACTCCGCATCTAACTGGTTGTCGAAATTGAAAACATTTCTTAACAACAGCTAAGGTGGCATCCTAATATACGAGGTATGATACAGAATTAAGGTGAATTTTTTTTAGCAGCAACTGCAACTAGTTTATATAATTTGACTCGTAACTAATCCGTTGAGACAGGCAGTGTCAAGTTGGAACACGTTCTGACTTGTCAGTCAGCGTCCAGAGAAGCTAAAGCGTGTTTTTGTTGACATGTCTGTCGCGCATAACGGATTTCGGTCAACTTAGTTTTTCAGTTATCGGAAAAGTGCCAAGTAAACTCATAATGATGAATTTGGTGTTGGCGATAACGCTGTAACTCTGAAGACTGTGTACGAGTGGTATGAGTGATTTAAAAGCGGAAATGAGTCTGCAGAAGACGAGAAACGTTCGGAGCTTTCCTTCACCTAGAAAACAGAAGAAAACATTCAAAAGGTGAAAAATGTTGTTCGTTCAAACAGACGATTTACTATTCAAGAGCTTACCGAAGAATTTAGCGTGTCGTACAGACCCGTGAAAAATATTTTACTCATAATTTGTAAACGAGACGAGTGAGTGCGGTATTTGTTCCTAGACTTTAGACTGATGAAGTGAAGGAAAATTATTTGTTTGTCTGCACAGTGCTGAAGGATCACCTTCATTCATATCCGGACTTGATGTGCTAAATTGTAACTGGAGATGAATCTTGGATGTACAGCTACGACCCTGAGACGAAGTAATGAATCCATTCATCATAACAATCAACATCATTTACACATATCTTTCATACTCACTAGTATAGTTTATAAAAAGTTATTGCAGTAGGAGCACTAAAAAATGAAATGTATAAATTCTGTCAAAAACTGAATTAGCTGTTGAGGTCAATGAAGTGAAGAAATTAACGAAGAAAGTAATCAGATAATGGAAACCAACAGTTATTAAACTTCAAACAGGTGGTCTACGACGGCAGTCTGAAAAGTTTACGACCTAGGAAATAAGATAGTATTTCTTCAAATTTATTTTTATTCTTCAATAAAATTTCCTTTGTTTATACACTTCTCCCAGCGATGTTCCGCCCTCTGTAACGTCTTTTTCTGCAAAATTGTTGTTTACGAATGCGATGGCCTGTTCATTCTACGGAAATTTCTGTCCTCCAATGTCAGCTTGTAGCTGAGCTAGGTCTAGTGGGTAAGAACGTTGATCAAACAACTGAAACTGCAATTTGTGGAATGTCGCCATGGCAACCGCTGAAGCGTGAGACGGTGCAGAGTGAATGTTCATGGTACCCAGCGTGTGGTTAGCTTTCTCACTCTTAATCTTCTGTCAATACATGAGAAACAGGTTCTTTATATATGCTCATAGCCTCAGCTATCTATCTCACCTTAATTCGACGGCTCTCTAGTATCATTTGGTAAACTTGAACACTGTTGTCGTCACTGGTTGCAAGTTTCAACCGTCCCGAACGTTCATCGTCACCGAAGCTGGTACGGCCACGTTTAAATTCACTGCCCAAAATTTTAAGGTAGTAAATTTTGGTACACAGTCCCCGCAACAGCGTCCCACTCGTGCCTGATTTCCTTAAGCGTACTGCCTTTTTAAAACAAAAATTGCAGCTCTATACTCGATTTTGTCCATTTTCACAAAAACACGAACATAGATTCACTAAAACGACTATCAAACAACAACTTCGCTTCCATAATGTCCTAAATGTTGGTTGGTTTGTAGATTTATTTGGAGGAGGGGACCAAACAGTGGGGTCATCGGTCCCTTAGGTTTAGGGAGGGATGGGGAATGAAGTCGGCCTTGCCCTTTCAAAGGAACCATCCCGGTATTTGTCTGAGGTGATTTAGATGATGATGTTTGGTTTGTGGGGCGCTCAACAGCGTGGTTATCAGCGCCAGGTGATTTAGGGAACTTACGAAAAAACCTAAATCAGGATGGCCGGACTCGGATTTGACCGTCGTCCTCCCGAATGCGAGTCCAATGTGCTAACCACTGCGTCTCCTCGCGCGGTGAAATTTTGATGAGTGCCGTACCAGGCACGCACAAACAAATTCTCCAACTTTTGTTGACTAATGCTGCTGTCTTCATGTTCAGTCGGATACTTTGCAGACTACCATAACTTTCGCTTCATAAATGATTCACAAATGTGTTCTTTTGCATGGGATTAGACGCGAAGTGCAGCCATCTATTCTCCCTGTTAGTCAATGCTGCAGAGTTTTCCAATTATAAAATTTCAGCTGTCCGCGTCACAGTCACTTTTCGATTCCGCGATTGTAGAAATCATGTAGTTTTGAGGCGGAGAACTCGTTCCACGTTCGGAGCGCATTCTCATCCGGATACGATGCTCCTTGAAGGTATTTTGATAGAGAGAGGAAAAGGTGAGAATTTGATGGCATAAGATGAGCTGAAGAAGGTGGGTGCGGAATGGCTTCCCAACCCAACTCCTGTACACTGCCTTTGTCAGGCTAGCAGAATGCAGGCGGGCGTTATCGTGGAGTAATATCCATTCACATAGTCTTCCTTGCCGTTGTCCTCGGACTACGTCTGCAAGACGTCTCAATTCTTGACAGTAAATGTCAGTAGTGGTAGTTACACCGCAGGGAAGCAATTCGTAGAACAACACACACACGCTTTTCCAACAGATGTGCAGTACTGTTGTTGTTGTTATGGTCTTCAGTCCTGAGACTGGTTTGATGCAACTCTCCATGCTACTCTATCCTGTGCAAGCTTCTTCATCTCCCAGTACCTACTGCAACCTACATCCTTCTGAATCTGCTTAGTGTATTCATCTCTTGGTCTCCCCCTACGATTTTTACCCTCCACGCTGCCCTCCAATACTAAATTGGTGATCCCTTGATGCCTCAGAACATGTCCTACCAACCGATCCCTTCTTCTGGTCAAGTTGTGCCACAAACTTCTCTTCTCCCCAATCCTATTCAACACCTCCTCATTAGTTATGTGATCTACCCATCTAATCTTCAGCATTCTTCTGTAGCACCACATTTCGAAAGCTTCTATTCTCTTCTTGTCTAAACTATTTATCGTCCATGTTTCACTTCCATACATGGCTGCACTCCATACCAGTACTTTCAGAAACGACTTCCTAACACTTAGATCTATACTCGATGTTAACAAATTTCTCTTCTTCAGAAACGCTTTCCTTGCCATTGCCAGTCTACATTTTATATCCTCTCTACTTCGACCATCATCAGCTATTTTGCTCCCCAAATAGCAAAACTCCTTTACTACTTTAAGTGTCCCATTTCCTAATCTAATACCCTCAACATCACCCGACTTAATTCGACTACATTCCATTATCCTCGTTTTGCTTTTGTTGATGTTCATCTTATATCCTCCCTTCAAGACACCATCCATTCCATTCAACTGCTCTTCCAAGTCCTTTGCTGTCTCTGACAGAATTACAATGTCATCGGCGAACCTCAACGTTTTTATTTCTTCTCCATGGATTTTAATACCTACTCCGAATTTTTCTTCCTTAGGTTAAGATAAAGACACCACTTCTCGTCACCAGTATTGATACAGGACTGGAATGTCGGTATTGTTCACGAGCCAACTGATGACGAGCAAGCCGAGAAGCACCGTCGATTTTTGTAATTTTGGCTTAGAGCATGCGGTATTGATACACCACATTATTAAACCTTAACCACTGCATACAAACATCGCACGATGGTGGAATGATCGCAGGTCATCATATTTGCCAGTTCTCGAGTACACATCAATCATTATTGGTTAAAGCGTTTAAACGATCTTCATCAAATCCCGAAAGTCTTAGGACTGTGAAGGGTCACTGATGTCAAAACGATACTCCTTAAAGCGAGAAAACCATTTTCTTGCCGTGCTCTGTCCAATGGTGCTATCCCCACACACGGAGCAAAAGCTTCTGGCTGCCTCCGCTGCTGCCTCCCCTCTCAAACAGAAGAATATGTCGTAAAAGTTGCGATTTCTCCACTTAACACTCCATTATCTAGCATCCGCAGTTTTACTCGCTATCTCCAAATGACAAAACGACAATATGTAAACTCAAATAGCAACAGTGAACCACAAATATAAAATGACAGTCTATAAACAAACCCATAGCAACCGTAATAGGAACACGGAAAATAAAAACGCTTCGTACTTACGCATGAACCTAATGCTTTTAATTAGTAATCGTATGCTGCAATCAACAACAAATAATTCAAATACACGGAAATCATATTTACTGAAAATATTGAAGGAAGAGTGACCGTAATCACTGTGATGGACAATACAGGAGTCAATGAAGCTCTGATGCTCAGAACGATATAATCGATTCATAGGATCCCACATCATTCTGTCCTCTTCATCCCGTTAGTAGAAAACTGGTAATACAAGACCTCCACGCTCATAAAAATGTACAGGAACGGCCTTCGAGTAAAGTCAATTCCAGGAAGCGATTGGTACGGACAAACCAATTGACAGTCGCGTTACAGAGGTTATAGTCCTCGGCGGTCTGTTCGGAGAAAGCTGGCTACAATACTTTCCAACCTGAAGCTATTCGGGCACTCTTTCGACCCCAATGAATATGTCACCCAAAACTCCGCTGAGGATAAATCCTGAGAGCCTTCTCAGTCACAGCTCTGACCTTGTCATAAATGGTAACAGAGAACAACTCACATGCTGACGGAAAAACCAACTCGCAGCACTTACAAGGAGTTGTGCAATATAAACGAAAGTTGATAGACGCGTTTTTGCATGTGAAAGATAAAATCTGCTCAAATTTCGCGCCAGTCGTATAAGACTGGCACGTTTGCTTTAAATAATAGCCCTAACAGTCGCGAGAGTTGGTTATCTTTGAGATTAGACGTGGTGAGTTGATGATAGTCAGGGATACCTTTAAGGCGATAAAGACGGCATTATCAACACACTGCTGATCTCTAACATCGATCAGTTGTAGAATTTTGGGACACGTATTATGTTCGAGTATGATGACTTTTCTGGAGACTAGAAATCTACTTTATAGGAATCAGCATGGGTTTCGAAAAAGACGATCGTGTGAAACCCAGCTCGCGCTATTCCTCCACGAGACTCAAAGGGCCATAGACACGGGTTCCCAGGTAGATGAAGCGTTTCTTGACTTCCGCAAGGAGTTCGATACAGTTCGCCATTTCATTCATTTAATGAACAAAGTAAGAGCATATGGACTATCAGACCAATTGTGTGATTGGATTGAAGAGTTCCTAGATAATAGAACGCAGCATGTCATTCTCAATGGAGAGAAGTCTTCCGAAGTAAGAGTGATTTCAGGTGTGCCGCAGCGTCGTAGGACCGTTGCTATTAACAATATACATAAATGACCTGGTGGATAACATCGGTAGTTCACTGAGGCTTGATGCTGTAGTATAGCGAGAGGTTGTAACAATGGAAAATTGTAGTGAAATACAAGAGGATCTGCAACGAATTGACGCATGGTGCCGGGAATGGCAAATGAATCTCAATGTAGACAACTGTAATGTGCGGCGAATACATAGAAAGAAAGATCCCTTATCATTTAGCTACAATATAACAGTTCAGCAACTGGAAGCAGTTAATTCCATAAATTATCTGGAAGTAGGCATTAGGAGTGATTTAAAATGGAGTGATCATATAAAGTTGATCGTCGGTAAAGCAGATGCCAGACTGAGATTCATTGGAAGAATCCTAAGAAAATGCAATCCGAAAACAAAGGAGGTAGGTTACAGTACACTTGTTCGCCCACTGCTTGAATATTGCTCACCAGAGTGGCATACGTACCAAGTGGGGTTGATAGAGGATATAGAGAAGATCCAACGGAGAGCAGCGCGCTTCGTTACATAATCATTTATTAATTACGAAAGCGTTACAGAGATTATAGATAAACTCCAGTGGAAGACTTTACAGGAGCGACGCTCAGTAGCTCGGTACGGGCTTTTGTTGAAGTTTCGAGAACATACCTTCAGCGAGGAGTCAGGCAGTATATTGCTCCCTCCTACGTATGTCTCGCGAAGAGACCATGAGGATAAAATCAGAGAGATTAGAGCCCACACAGAGTCATACCGACAATCTTTCTTTCCACGAACAATACTTGAGTGGAATAGAAGGGAGAACCGATGGAGGTACTCAAAGTACCCTCCGCCACACACCGTCAGGTGGCTTGCGGAGTATGAATGTAGATGTAGATGTAGAACGAAATCATGTAAGAGGTAAACGAGAAGCTGCATGTTCGTTCTGCGATACTGCAGGCATGTAGCCACTGTACATGACTGCTGGTAGCGGCGGTCACGAGAATGTACGGCCGCAGGATGAACGGATTCCGGACGGTCATGTGGCACTACCAAGAGAGAAGACCATTGTGGTCGGCGTATGGCTCTGGTACACCGTACTGCAATTTCAGCAGCAGTTAGCACAACAGTGACACAACGAACTGTTACAAATCGGTTACTTCAAGGACAACTCCGAGCCAGACGCCCTGTAGTGTACATTATACTGACCTCAAATCACCGCCATTTGCGACTTCAGTGGCGTCAAGAAAGAGTTCATTGAAGGGTAGGGTGATAGTCTGTTGTGTTTCCTAATTAAATCTGGTTCTGCTTCGGTGCCATTGATGTCCATGAGAAGGCACTATAATTGCAAATTTGTACGTCAGTCTGCTGGTTCAACCTGTTTTGCTGTCAATCGTGAACAGTATTCCATGCAGTGTTTTCCAACAGGATAACGTCCGCCCACTTACCACCGCTGTAACTCAACATGCTGTAAAAAGTGTAGACCATTAACTTGGCCTGCTCGATCGCCAGATCTGTCTTCAATCGAGGACATATGACATCTCCTCGGACGACAACACCAGCGTCATCCACAAACTGCATTAAGCGTTCTGCACTGACCAACCAAATGCAACGACTTGGAACTCCATCCTACACACTGACATCTGGCACCTGTACAAAACAATTCAGGCACGTTTGCATACTTGCATCCAGTATTCTGGTGGATAAATCGGTTACTAATGTAACTGCATTTCAAATTTGCCATGGATTATCTCACGCTTACATTAACCTATTATCCCACAAAGGTAACCACTCCATACACACACACACACACACACACACACACACACACACACACACAACCTCCCCAGCCCACTGTGCTAGGACAGCATCAGAAATCGCAGATTTAAGGAAGAAACCTGTGGGTATTAGTCATATAATGCCTACTGAGGGTACTTCTGTGTAAGACACAGCCAGCCTTAGTCATAGAGAGATCCTGCTAACTGTAAACCATGGAAAACATTACTGCGGCTTGCATTTTCATACGAAATTCAAACAGGACCAGCATACCAATTTCAGAGAAATGTATGCCATTAATTCGTATGGGCCAGACATTAAAATTGATATCACCACCCTACTGTGGAAATACCTTTATACTCCCACACCGTACAGTTACTGTTAGCATGCGAATTAGGTTACGCTCTATACCATCAACTCGTTGTTGTTGTTGTGGTCTTCAGTCCTGAGACTGGTCTGATGCAGCTCTCCATGCTAATCTATCATGTGCAAGCTTCTTCATCTCCCAGTACCTACTGAAACCTACATCCTTCTGCATCTGTTTAGTGTATTCATCTCTTGGTCTCCCTCTACGATTTTTACCCTCGACGCTGCCCTCCAATACTAAATTGGTGATCCCTTGATGCCTCAGAACATGTCCTACTAACCGATCCCTTCTTTGTGTCAAGTTGTGCCACAAACTTCTCTTCTCCACAATCCTATTCAGTACCTCCTCATTAGATATATGATCTACCCATCTAATCTTCAGCATTCTTCTGTAGCACCACATTTCGAAAGCTTCTATTCTCTTCTTGTCCAAACTAGTTATCGTCCATGTTTTACTTCCATACATGGCTACACTCCATACAAATACTTTCAGAAAAGACTTCCTGACACTTAAATCTATACTCGATGTTAACAAATTTCTCTTCTTCAGAAACGCTTTACTTGCCATTGCCAGTTTATATTTTATATCCTCTCTACTTCTACCATCATCAGTTATTTTGCTCCCCAAATAGCAAAACTCATTTACTACTTTCATTGTCTCATTTCCTAATCTAATTCCCTCATCAGCACCCGACTTAATTCGACTACATTCCATTATCCTCGGTTTGCTTTTGTTGATGTTCATCTTATACCCTCCTTTCAAGACACTGTCCATTTCGTTCAACTGCTCTTCCAAGTCCTTTGGTGTCTCTGACAGAATTACAATGTCATCGGCGAATCTCAAAGTTTTTATTTCTTCTCCATGGAATTTAATACCTACTCCGAACTTTTCATTTGTTTCCTTTACTGCTTGCTCAATATACAGATTGAATAGCATCGGGGAGAGGCTACAACCCTGTCTCACTCCCTTCCCAACCACTGCTTCCCTTTCATGTCCCACGACTCTTATAACTACCATCTGATTTCTGTACAAATTGTAAATAGCCTTTCCCTCCCTGTATTTTACCCCTGCCACCTTCAGAATTTCAAAGACAGTATTCCAGTCAACATTGTCAAAAGCTTTCTCTAAGCCTACAAATGCTAGAAACGTAGGTTTACCTTTCCTTAATCTAGCTTCTGAGATATGTCGTAGGGTCAGTATTGCCTCACGTGTTCCAATATTTCTACGGAATCGAAACTGATCTTCCTCGAGGTCGGCTTCTACCAGTTTTTCCATTCGCCTATAAAGAATTCGCGTTAGTATTTTGCAGCCGTGGTTTATTAAACTGATTGTTCGGTAATTTTCATATTTGTCAGCACCTGCTTTCTTTGGGATTGGAATTATTATGTTCTTCTTGAAGTCTGAGGGTATTTCGCCTGTCTCATACATCTTGCTCACCAGATGGTAGAGTTTTGTCAGGACTGGCCTCCCAAGGCCGTCAGTAGTTCTAATGGAATGTTGTCTACTCCCGGGGCCTGGTTTCGACACAGGTCCTTCAGTGCTCTGTCAAACTCTTCACGCAGTATCGTATCTCCTATTTCATCTTCATCTACATCCTCTTCCATTTCCATAATATTGTCCTCAAGTACATCGCCCGTGTATAGGCCCTCTATATTCTCCTTCCACCTTTCTGCTTTCCGTTCTTTGCTTAGAACTGGGTTTCCATCTAAGCTCTTGATATTCATACAAGCGGTTCTCTTTTCTCCAAAGGTCTCTTTAATTTTCCTGTAGGCAGTATCTATCTTACCCCTAGTGAGATAAGCCTCTACGTCCTCACATTTGCCTTCTAGCCATCCCTGCCTAGCCATTTTGCACTTCCTGTCGATCTCATTTTTGAGACGTTTGTATTCCTTTTTGCCTGCTTCATTTACTGCATTTTTATATTTTCTCCTTTCATCGATAAAATTCAATATTTCTTCTGTTACCGAAGAATTTCTACTAGCCCTCGTCTCTCTACCTACTTGATCCTCTGCTGCCCTCACTACTTCATCTCTCAAAGCTACCCGTATTTCTTCTTCTACTGTATTTCTTTCCCCCATTCCTGTCAATTGTTCCCTTATGCTCTCCCTGAAACTCTGTACAACCTCTGGTTCTTTCAGTTTATCCAGGTCTCATCTCCTTAAATTCCCACCATCCACTCAGCAATCGAAATACTTCTTCCGGTGACACAAGATACGTGACGTGGACTAGTTCGTCTTGTTGTCCCAATTAGAGTAGACGGCTCTAGAAGTGTGATACGATTCCAATGACAACAATTTAGAGTGGCGACCTCACAGAAGGATGGATGGCGCAGGATAAAGCTCGGCTAATATAACACAGGGCAATCAGCTCATAATTCTCATCGACGTCTCCCTTATTCTGATGTTTCTCCCTCACAGGAATGACTGTTTGTGGAACTCAAGTTAAAATACATAATAATGAGCCTTACCATTATGACCACTGCTTACCGCGAGACGTAATGCAGGCTCGTGGTGCAACAGTCACGTAACGGGGTAAGGAGAGTATCTACCTCGTGCAGAGACGAAGAGAGATTCATTCTAGCAACGATATATGCCACAAATCCACTAACATGAGTGACACCGACAAAGGAAAGATTCTTAATACCCGGCGCCTGGGAAGGAGCATCTCCGAAGCGGAGAAGCTGGTCGGCTGTTCACTTGCTAAAGTGGTTGAAGGATGGTGAAACCACAGGGGCGTGGGAAAGCGTTGGACATCCAATGATGGAAATAAAGGGAATGTTCAGGTGTGAGATTAAAATTCTGGTTCCGAATATCAGTGACAACATTCACTTATGACACTGCTGTTACTTGAAGGGCAAAAAAAATACTGTACCCACTGAAGGAAAAAAATAGTCTAATGATCATAGAATATGGATGGAAGGTAAGTAACGAGTAGTAACAGAAATGATTGTGATACACTTAACATCAAAGTTAGGGACCAAGCTGTGGACAAAATGACAGAATTCAGGTACATGGAACAGAAAAATAACAAAACAAAAAAAAAAAAACATTACAGACCAGGCAAAGAGGATATAAAAAATTAACACGGACAAAGAATGGGTACTTATTCAAAAGAAATCTCCTCAAGCTCGGTCTTAATATGAGGAACATATTTCCGATAACGTACATTTGGTGCATAACATTGTATGGAAGTGAATCATGACCTGTGGAGAAATCGGAAACGATGAGAATCGAAGATGAAGGACCATCGAAATTGGATGAACTGGTGAATCACGAAATGAAGAGATTCTCCGCAGAATAGACGTGGAGAAGAACATGTGGAAGACTATAACAAGAAGAAGGATGATCGGACATATCTTAAGACATGAAGGACTTAGGTAGCTGTGCATGACAAAAGCGTTGAGAAAGAAAGAAATTGGAACACATCCAATAAATAATTGAAGACACTGGCAAATGCTATGATCAGATGAAGAAGTTAGCACAGGGGAGCAAGTCGTCATAGGCCGCGGCATACCACTCAGAAGATTTGTGATGGATATAAAAAAAAGTTTAAATAAAATGTATTCGAATAGAGGGTGTCAGGAGGAAATTTATATGCCTTGAGAGATGATAGTGATTCTGAACAGAAAACTTCATACGAACACATGTCCTGGTCTCAACAGTTTCCAAGGAAACTAATGAAAACGAATGTTTTGTTCAGCTATGTATATTTCCTCACAAAAGATGTTCAAGAAGTCCGCCAAGTGCTATGCATTTTGCAGCTCTTGTAGACAGATGCTATGCTGCTGGTGTGAGGTCGTTCGTACGGTCCTTTACCTGAAGTCCCTCCTTTACCTCCAATCTATACTTTTGGATTCTTAAGTCAACCGCACGAACAGTAATGTAATGGAGTAAGTAATAAAATGTAAGTAATCGAATGAAGTAAGTGAAATGCGCACTAAAATGGTCAGTAAAGATATCATTAACTAGCCCAATGTCACTTTGGTTGTATTCGCATCTGACTCCTGGTGAAGAAGGATAGGGGACTGAACTCTGTGATTTTCAAACCTGCATGTCGGACACAATTAAGAAAAGAACTTATGTTCATTTGAAGTTTTTTGTTCAGAATCATCAATGCTATGCCCATCAAAGCAGCCACATTTCATTAAAAACTGCAGGAAAAAAAACACGATGAAGCTGCTGTCCCAATTTCGACAAACACTCTTCTTTGCGAACCTGTAACTATATTCCAATGCCGTAAGGTGACTGGACCAAACCACGATGGCACAGCAAAAAATACCACTGTCCAGAATCGCCTTTCTCCGGAGCGATTCGAAGATGAGAACTTCCCATCTCGGATGTGTTGTGATTTTTCACTGATTTATTTACCGTACCACACACGATCCCTAAAAACAGTAGAGGAAACGTGGCCACTCACAGTTAACAAAGTAAATGTTGACGTTCTGAGAAAGTAGATGTCGACGTTGTTCGGTTGGTGCTACACTAATGTTGACGGTCATCTGGAAGAAATATGAGTAAAATACCTCTTAGAATACCTGTGAGGCACTGGAGTGTTGTATTCATGAATTTGCTTTTGACAAGTCGCAAGATATTAGAGGTATTATCAGAGCATGTATCCTGGTCACGTAAGATTCAGTCTGGAGCTGGCACCATTGATCGACGTTTCCTTGTAGCATAGAGTGCCTCGCTTACGTCACAGTTGATAGAGACTACCATAAAAGGCATCTTAGAGAAAATTATTAACTCTCTGAGTCATATCTCGCAATAGTTCGTAATTGTTAGTCATACCTGCAGGATAAGGAACGATTTCCTAGGGATATGAAAACTTCCTTCCGAAACTAAAAAATAGCTCAGATATCATAGCAGTGACATAATATCGAAGTCATCATTTACAGGATTAGATGAACAGGTATTTTCTTAATAACGACGTTTCACTTTCAAACGCCTTTAGTTTTTGTTATTATTATTATTATTATTATTATTATTATTATTACTATTTTTTGGTTTCATCAGTCTTCTGACGGGTTTGATGCGGCCCGCCACGGATTCCACTCCTGTGCCAATCTCTTAATCTCAGAGTAGCACTTCCAACCCTTGTCCTCAATTATTTGCTGGATGTGTTCCAATCACTGTCTTCCTCTACACTTTTTTGCCCTCTACAGCTTCCTGTAGTACCATAGAAGTAATTTCCTGATGTCTTACCAGATGTCCTATCATCCTGTCCCTTCTGCTTGTCAGTGTCTTCCCCATATTCCTTTCCTCGCCGATTCTGCGCAGAAGCTGCTCGTTCCTTACCTTATCATTCCACCTAATTTTCAACATTCGTCTGTAGCACCACATCTCAAATGCTTCGATTCTCTTCTGTTCCGGTTTTCCCACAGTCCATGTTTCACTACCGTACACTGCTGTACTCCAGACGTACATTGTCAGAAATTTTTTTCCAAAATTAAGGCCTATGCTTCATACTAGTAGACTTCTCTTAACCAGGAATGTCCTTTTTGCCAGTGCTAGTCTGCCTTTGATGTCAACCTTGCTCAGTCCGTCGTTGGTATTTTGCTAACTAGGTAGCAGAATTCCTTAACTTCATCTACTTCGTGACCATAAATCCTAATGTTAAGTTTCTCACTGTTGTCATTGCTCTTATTTCTCAAGAGTTTAGTCTTTCTTCGATTTAATCTCAATTCACATTCTGTACTCATTTTATTGTTCAGCCTATTATGTGATTCTTCTTCACTTTCACTGAGGATAGCAATGTCATCGGCAAATCGTATAGTTGGTGTCCTTCGACCTTGAATTTTAATTCCACTCCGGAACTTTTCTTTATTTCCATCAGTGCTTCTTTGATGTACAGATTGAGCAGTAGGCGAGAAACACTATATCCCTCTCTTACACCCTACTTAAACCGTGAGCTTCGTTCTTGGTCGTCCAATTTATTATCCGCTCTTGGCTTTTGTACATATTATATATTACCCGTCTCTCCCTACACTTTATCCCTGCTTTTCTCAGAATTTCGAATATCGTGCACGATTTGACATTGTCGAACGCCTTTTCCAGATTGACGAAACCTATGAACGTGTCTTGATTTTTCTTTAGACATGCTTCCATTACCAACCTAAATGTCAGAATTGCCTCTCTGCTTCCTTTACCTTTTCTAAAGCCAAACTGATCGCCGTCTAACACTCCCTAAATTTTCTTTTCCATTGGTCTGTATATTATTCTTGACAGTAACTTGGATGCATGGGCTGTTCAGCTGATTGTGCGATAATTCTCGCACTTGTCAGCTCTTGCAATGTTCGGAATTGTGCGGATAATATTTTTCCGAAAGTCAGATGGTATGTCAAAACACTATCCACCAAAATGGGGCGGTTTAGTATTTCTCCGCTGATTTCTGTCTACTTAGTGAATCTACGCAACATCGCTTCGATTAACTTTGTCAAATTCAGTGGTGTTCTATGCTAACCGCTTCGCCTTTGTCTTCTGGCAGGGAAGTAATGCTTTTGCCAGAGTTTATGGTGTGTTTAGCGCAAATCTGGAGAACTGCGCCAGCCCTCGCCATTCAGACGAGTATATTAATGCCGAACTGATGTCCCAGATCTTGGAAGAACTACTTATTATCCCTAATACGGAGGTCCTACTTTTTATCTGTAGAATGTGGGCAATGTAATTACAATAGAGTTCCGGTGATTTACCGTAGATTGTGTCAGTCTGTTTGACGACCTAGTTTCATCATCTTCAGCGGTAATGAGGATACATTACATCTTCGTAACGGTCTTCCATGGACAGATATAGAAAAGTGTGCAAACTCATGTGAAATTTTTATCTTTCGCGGCTGAGTCAGAATTCGCCAAGTGACGTAGTGAGTCTGCTGGCGGCGGCGATGGCGGCCAACTTGTCTCCGATGCGGCTCGTTACGCTTATTGATTATTGCCTATGGGGCGGCGGCTTCTTTCACGCACTGCCGAGCCCACAAATGTTGATTACTTGCAGGGCTAAAGACTACAACTTAGCTCTCCTCGCCTCTAAGTCGTTCAAAGTATATATTCAGACTCTTCTCCGAAAATGACTCCATCTCGCTAGTGTCAAGAACACCTATTGAAATTCAGTTTCAGGAAGTGTTTAATGGTACTGGTACTATGAGAAGTACTGGTAAGATCGATCCATATATAAACACAGAAAATAATTTCTATGATATAATGTATCCTGTAACTGTCACTTGTTATTAATTAGGACGACGCGTTTCGGCTGCATAATGCCATCAACACATGCATTTACAGCTACTTTTACAGAGTAATAGAAGTGAAGAAATGTTAGTTTCCTTTACTGTGTGTGCCATTGAGGTTATGTGTAGAAAAAGACTCCTGTTCGGTTAGATATATGTATTACACTGTGTACATTACGTCATAAACATGGTTAGTTAGTAAAGTGCTTTTGCTTACATTGTTGTTGATAATTTCCTTTTCTGGCACACTGAGCACAGTAACAAAAACATTACAACTTAATACTTTCACAATCATTATTTTACATCAATGCAAAGAGTCTTAAAAGCTAAGATAAATTACTTTCTGTGGTTAAAATAGCAGTATAGAGTGAAGATGAAACATTTGTATCTGGATATACTTATATCATGGACGGTATGAGATGAGTAGTTGGAAAAGACAAGTTTTTTGTGATTGCCACCAAATACGTAAGTAAATTCAATAACAAAACAACTAATCATGTCGATCACATAATGTTCACACTATAACATACACTACTGGCCATTAAAATTGCTACACCACGAAGATGACGTGCTACGGACGCGAAATTTAACCGATACGAAGAAGATGCTGTGAAATGCAAATGATTAGCTTTCGAGAGCATTTACACAAGGTTGGCGCCGGTGGCGACAACTAAAACGTGCTGACATGAGGAAAGTTTCCAACCGATTTCTCATACACAAATAGCAGTTTACCGGCGTTGCCTGGTGAAACATTGTTGTGATGCCTCGTGTAAGGAGGAGAAATGCGTACCATCACGTTTCCCACTTTGATAAAGGTCGGATTGTAGCCTATCGCGATTGCGATTTATCGTATCGCGACATTGCTGCTCGCGTTGGTCGAGATCCAATGACTGTTACACAATATGGAATCGGTGGCTTCAGGAGGGTAATACGGAACGCAGTCTAGATGGCAGGCATCTTATCCGAATGGCTGTAACGGATCGTGCAGCCACGTCTCGATCCCTGAGTCAATAGATGGGGCCGTTTGCAAGACAACAACCATCTGCACGAAAAGTTCGACGACGTTTGCAGCAACATGGACTATCAGCTCCCAGACCATGGCTGCGGTTACCCTTGACACTGCATCACAGACAGGAGCGCCTGCGATGGTGTACTCAACGACGAACCAGGGTGCACGAATGGCAAAACGTCATTTTTTCGGATGAATCCAGGTTCTGTTTACAGCATCATCATCGTCGCCTCCGTGTTCGTCGACATCGCTGTGAACGCATATTGGAAGCGTGTATTCGTCGTCGCCATACTGGCGTATCACCCGGCGTGATGGTATGGGGTGCCATCGGTTACACGTCTCGGTCACCTCTTGTTCGCATTAACGGCACTTTAAACAGTGGACGTTACATTTCAGATGTGTTACCACCCGTGGCTCTACCCTTCATTCGATCCTTTTGAAACCCTACATATCAGGAGGGTAATATACGACCGCATGTTGCAGGTGCTGTAAGGGCCTTTCTGGGTACAGCAAATGTTCGACTGCTGCCCTGGCCAGCACATTCTCCAGATCTCTCACCAACTGAAAACGTCTGGTCAATGGTGGCCGAGCAACTGGCTCGTCACAATACGCCAGTCATTACTCTTGATGAACCTTGGTATCGTGTTGAAGCTGCATGGGCAGCAGTATCTGTACACGCCATCGAAGCTCTGTTTGACTCAATGCCCCGGCGTATCAAGGCCATCATTATGAGCAGAAGTTGTTCTGGGTACTAATTTCTCAGGATCTATGCACCCAAATGGCGTGAAAATGTAATCACGCGTCAGTTCTATTATAATATATCTGTCCAATGAATACCTGTTTACCATCTGCATTTCTTCTTGGTGTAGCAATTTTAATGGCCAGCAGTGTATTTATGTTCCCGACCCAACAAAAATGTATGTAAATGCAATAACAAAATAACTAATCATACCTATCACATAATGTACATACTACAACATATTTATCTTCCTGAACAGGCGTCTTTTTCGATATCTAACTTCACTGATACACAGAGAAAAGAAAACTAACCTTACTTCATATTAATTACAGCGTAAAAGTACAGTCGCAGCCCTCAAATAATATACATATAACGCGAGTACATTTAAAGTAAATAGAAAATAATAATACATAGATACTAGGATGTTTGAGAATCACCTAATTGAGTTGGCAAATGGCAGACAACGCCATTCAAATGAACAACGCTGTCCCTTAAAACTGAAAAATAGTAATAATTTATGAACATTCTAAAAATTACGACAGGAATAATTCTGGAAATCAAAAAGCAAATTCAGTAAAAGTAGCACTCTACAGAACCGGAGGTGCTGAAAGCTACTTGTCGCTTTGTTCAGAACCGAAAGACATTTGACTTTATGAGGTTGACAAGAGGATAGCTGGTGCAGCTTTTAAGAGCCGCGTAGCGTAATTTACGTGTACTGCGACTGCGTACGTCTATAGATATCACAGACTTGGTTCTCTTGCCGATGCAATAGAAGAAGAGTTCATCCTACAACACGTCTACGCTGGACATACAGGGCTCTGCTCGCTCTGAAAATCTACAGCGAAACTCATCAGTGAAGAGATGGGTCTTGTACTGAAGCACAACCGTGCGTTTATGTCTACAGTCCGCAGCTCGTGGTCTAGTGGGTGGAGTTGCTGCCTCTAGATCTGTGCCCGGGGACTATGTGTTCGTGTTGTCCTCATCTTTTCATCATCATTCGTGAAAGTGGCTAGATTGGACTGTGTAAAGTTTGGGACTTCGTACGGGCGCCGATTACCGCGTAGTTGAGCGCCCCACAAACCAACCATCATCATCATCATCATCATCATCATCATCATCATCCACGTAAGGACCGGTGAGTGATACGCATGGGGTCAGTGCAGTCGCTTTATGAAGCTTTCTGTGCACTCTATGACTTTACCTTTCTGCCGAAAAACAGAAAATCAACCAAGATTCTTACGATAATAAAGGAAGTTTATAATTCTATCAAGAGTGCAATTCAAGAACAATAGCAAAATGTGTAGCCATAAATAATCGAACAATATGTTCAGTAAAAAAAGACAAACGTAAATATTATTATTGCTATTATTGTCCTAGAAGAAGAGCAAGTTATCTCACAGAATATCTTTCACAACACTTGGCTGCAAATGACCATTGATAAACTCTTGATAAATAAAGATCCCGTCTCGGTTCTGCCACGGAGCTTTACAGAGTAGATGGAGCGACTTCTACTTCCAGTGTTTCTGAAGTGAGAAAAATTTTCGAAAGATAAAACCATACCATTGAAAGATTGTTTTAGATTTTCGTAATGATATTAAAGTAAAGGAAACAAAACAAAAATTAGGAGTAGGTATTAAAATCCATGGAGAAGAAATAAAAACTTTGAGGTTCGCCGATGACATTGTAATTCTGTCAGAGACAGCAAAGGACTTGGAAGAGCAGTTGAAGGGAATGGATGGTGTCTTGAAGGGAGGATATAAGATGAACATCAACAAAAGCAAAACGAGGATAATGGAATGTAGTCGAATTAAGTTGGGTGATGTTGAGGGTATTAGATTAGGAAATGAGACACTGAAAGTAGTAAAGGAGTTTTGTTATTTGGGGAGCAAAATAACTGATGATGGTCGAAGTAGAGAGGATATAAAATGTAGACTGGCAATGGCAAGGAAAGCGTTTCTGAAGAAGAGAAATTTGTTAACTTCGAGTATAGATTTAAGTGTCAGGAAGTCATTTCTGAAAGTATTTGTATGGAGTGTAGCCATGTATGGAAGTGAAACATGGACGGTAAATAGTTTGGACAAGAAGAGAATAGAAGCTTTTGAAATGTGGTGCTATAGAGGAATGCTGAAGATTAGATGTGTAGATCACATAACTAATGAGGAAGTATTGAATAGGATTGGGGAGAAGAGAAGTTTGTGGTACAACTTGACCAGAAGAAGGGATCGGTTGGTAGGACATGTTCTGAGGCATCAAGGGATCACCAATTTAGTATTGGAGGGCAGCGTGGAGGGTAAAAATCATAGGGGGAGGCCAAGAGATGAATACACTAAGCAGATTCAGAAGGATGTAGGTTGCAGGAGGTACTGGGAGATGAAGAAGCTTGCACAGGATGGAGTAGCGTGGAGAGCTGCATCAAACCAGTCTCAGGACTGAAGACCACAACAACAACAAATGATATTAAGCTTCTTTTTGACTAAAAGTACGTAGTGACGTGTTTAAAGGTTTGATTCTTGTGGACAGTACTGCCAAAATAGCTGAAATATGAATGTTTTGATAACGTTCGGCGGACGTACCAGTCAATTTGTAGCCTAAGAAGCAGTCTTGACATTTATCGGAGCTGCATGGGGGAAACTTGTGTACGCTTTAAGTGGAAGGATGGACTCTGCATTTGTACCTTGCAATTTTCCTGTAAAAATTCACAGCTTTAAGTTTCACCTTTACTACAGCTTCATATCTCTTGGCAGAAGTTATTTGTGTTGCACTTACTGTCAGATTCAAATAGATCTAAGCACTATGGGACCTGAGGTCATCAGTCCCTAGACTTAGAACTACTTAAACGTAACTAACCAAAGGACACCACACACATCCATGCCCGAGGCAGGATTCGAACCTGCGACCGTAGCAGCGCGGTTCCGGACTGAACCTGTCAGATTAAAATTGTGTGCCAGACCAGAACAAACGTGAGAGACTCTGCCTTTTGAGTGCGCAGCTCTCTTCGACTGAGCTAGCCCACCTTAAAATTGAAAACTGTCTGGATTTTTTTACTTTATGAGTTAGAAATCCATCTGCACGTCATTGTGAACTGTCGCCACTGGAATGAACGTTTCACAAATAAGTTGTTCTAAGAACGAGGTTTCTACTTTGAAAGGTATGCTTTAGTCCTTCTGTGGCGTTTGCAAACGAGGACAAAGGTAGTAGTGGTACAAACTGGCAGGCAGTCCATGGGCCTTTCCTTTATAGATTAGATGGCAGCACGAAGCTTCTCTATCTCGAGAAGCTTCATAAAAGTACATATTCCAACGTGTAGTGGAAGAAAAGTTCCCGATATTTAGAGCTTTTGTTGATGCCTGAAACTTGGAAATGCACCACTCAAACTCATTTCGTAACACTGGATAACTGAGTAAAGTAGCTGCTTTTTCTGGCAATATCTTAATATTCTCCGAAACATTCTTTCTTAATATGTCATCCGTATAACCCCTGTTCCTATCAATAGATTTGTATTAATAATTTTTTATTTTGTGTTTGCTTGGAATACCGAAGCCACGTTAAATTTTTGGCTTTACATATGCTGCAAGATTATTTTATTTCATTTATTCACTGACTTTTTTCCTAACCTTTCCTTCACTGCTGACAAAAAAAATGAAGTATGCCGAAGAAGAGGAAGAAACAAAACGAAATTGTATGTGATCTTTAAGTGATTACAAAATCGGGTCTAATTTACAAAGAACTGAACGGTATGAGCCCACTTATATGACGACGCATTCAGCCTGGTTTAGACACATCCTCTGATTCGGTTGTGAATGGTATCATAAAGGCGTTACCATACATGATCATCAGAAATAACCGTGTTTAAAAAAAGGAAAAATTATACTACGAAATGCCACAGACAATTATTTGCATAATGGTCAGCCATTGCGTTAATAATTACAAAGAAATACAAGAACGAAGCACACAACAGTGGGACTACCTAGTGACTTCATACACAAACATCAAAAAAGGTTTGGCTTAACCCTGGTGCCCAGAACTCCTGAATCGAAGCTTTTCAGTTGGTCATTTACTGGTTCCCCCGCTACCACTACTCTGCAAAGTGCTGCTACCTGCTGAGTTTTTCAGTAGTTTATCTCTGACAGGTGCTGGAAAACTCCTGCCATCATGGAATACTCAGTATCCTTTACGCAAATGAAATACGAGCCGGCTACGACCCATTTACAACGATTACAGGAATTAACCCATCATCTCCAGGCTGGAGAATGACCCCTGCCACAGGATACCGCAAACAGACTCTGGCGTCCACAGCAATGAAGACGATTATGTGGTACTTGCGACGAGGAATGATGCGTTACAAAAGTTGCGATATGCAGCAGAACTGATGGTAATGGTACAGCTGATATTTGTGATTTTGTGATTCCTCGTAAAGAAAGGAGGATGTAATTGCATCTCTGTACTCTTCTTCATTTGTTTTTCTTTGTACCTTTCACTTCCTATTTCCCTTCCACGTTCACTTTTTTCTTTCCCGATCAAATTAATATCCTGCCAACATGTAGTTTACTTAAGTCGGAAACTACAGCGCTCTGTTTCTTTTTACAATTTTGTATGATACCTATAGTCCAGATCTTAATTTTGTTTTAGCTATTTCAGATCTGTAACGCGTTAGTTGCTTATCTGTCTGGCTAACTTATTTGCAATTAACCATAGGTCTACGTATTTCGTCAATTATGAGATTGCTTATTTTGCTTCACTATGGTTCCATTAATTCATAGTGTTACAAATTTTGAGTCGGTAATATATAACGTTAGGCATTGTCGTGAGTACAGTTCTAATAATGAAACCTGCTGTCATAGCGACTCTTTAGTCTGTCCAGGATAACTCACTGGCGTGAAAACTTGTAACCGCGCTAGGTGCTTGCGCATCGTCGTCGGCTTCGGTAATTCCATGGTATATTACACGATGCCAAATGTTAGCCCAGTTCTGTGCCACTGAGTTGGTTAAATGCACTCGTCCACGAACTTCTCTATTCTTCCAACCTCTTACACCATACTTTCTCAAATATTTGTTGGGTGGTTTCCCCTACAGTTCATAGTCTTGGCAGCTCCCTCCAGTACCGCGTGAATTATTTCTCGATGTCTCAACACAGGTCCCATTATCAGTGTTATTCATCCACTAATTGAGAATGAGAGCAAAAACTATCGAAATACTTAACACTTAACTTAAAAAAAATTTCTTGTTGACAGCCCTTAAAAAACGATGAAAGTTTATCGCTGTTTGCGTACTAAAAATTCAGTATCAGGAATGATGATTTAATTTATTACTTCTTTACTAACTATATTCACAACACACTTTGCACACAGTTTCTACACATGTCACTCAACGTACCTGCAAAATTGTATCATTGTACGACAGATAGTTCAGGGGATATGACTTCATGAACATCGGATTTGGTGAAAAACTTGCATTTCCTTAAAATGGCACGTAAATTATCCAAAATATATCTATGCAATGTTTTAAATAAGAGCACTTAGTGACTTCCAACAGACTTCTAGCATAATTCCAAACCTATTACTAACTTTTTCTCACTTACACGTATCAAGTCAAATGTTTAACAAATTTCCTAATTTTTCTTCGGACGATTGAAGCAGTTTTGTTTATGGGAGATCGATACTTTAAAGAATCATGGGTTTACTGTTTCAACACTATTTTTTATATCATCCTTCTTGCTTTGTCCTTCACGAGCTGTTTTTTCCAATGTAGTGGAATTCCTTCACTTCGTCTGGTCCGCAGCTCGTGATTTAGTGGCCAGTGTTGCTGCCTCTGGATCGCGAGGACCCAGGTTAGATTCCCGGCCGGGATGGGGACTTTCTCCGCCCAGGGACTGGGTGTTTGTGCTGTCCACATCATTTCATCATCATTCATGGAAATGGCGAGATTGGACAGAGTAAAGATTGGGAATCTGTACGGGCGCTGATAACCGCGCATTGAGCGCCCCACAAACCAAACATCGTCATCTTCGTCTGGTACCGTCTGGTACATTTTTGGCAACTTTGATGTTAAGTTTGCCACAAATCTCATTTTTGCTACTCCTCACCAGCATTACTTTCGTTCATTTCCGGTTTACTCTCAGTCTACCTTGTGTGCTCATTAGACTGGTTATTCTGCTCAACAGGTCCTGCAAATCTCCCTCAGTTTCGCTGAGGACAGCAGTGAATCTCATGATTGATATCCTTTCACCTTGAATTTTACTCCACTTGTGAACCGTTACCATATTACCGTCATTGATTCTGCGATGGAAGTACGTAGGAGTGAAAGACTGCATCCATTTTACAATTGACACAATTCGTCCTTGATCTTCAAAGCTTATTGTCCTTCATTCTTGTACATAATGTACACATTGGGCAAAATAAAAGTGGCCTGGAAAAGGTAAGCCATGCAACTTAGTCACCTATATACAGGGCGGATGATGTAAGTTGGGTGGTCTATCTTAAACATCTGCACAGAGGGCAGATAATGTGAATTGGGTTGCCTACCGTAATATACATGAAATATTTTCCAAGCCAGTTATATTTTAGACACCTGTTTATCGCCTGTATTTCCCTGTAACTTACTTCAATTTTCTTCAGAACTTCGAACGTCTTGCACAGTTTTGGCGAACGCTTTTCCGAGGTCGACAAATCCTATGAACTTGTCGGCATTTTTCCTAAGTCTTGCTTCTATTATCAATCACAACCTCAGAAATGACCCTCTGGTGCCTTTACCTTTATGAAAGAAAAGCCCTGACTTACAATTGTGTCACTGATATGTAATGACATACATTGATTGCATTTCTCTTGAGTCGCTTGCAGACCAAGCTTGGAGAATATCCATCACTTGTTGATTTATGTCCAGAAAATAGTAATCTGGTCATTTTATAAATACGTTTTTAATTCTACACCCGACGCGGAGCTGTAAATAGCGCTGTTGTGTCACAACGTAGCGTAAACATAATCTAGTATTAGTAAATTCATATGGTTGTATCTAAAGAAATCAGTAGGATGTTGCTGTTTGCCGTAATGAGAGTAGGCTCCTCCTATTACCCTAATACAAATTTGTCAAACATTCGAATCCCGGCCTTGACACAAATTATCGTTCCTTGATTCAGTCTGCATATAACGTTAAGGGGAACAAATCTCGTCCCTGCTTCTACTTACATCCCCCAAGGAATTTCTGGTTTCCACAGTTGGTAAGAAATATTTAACTGCGCATGCAAGCATCACCTCAATCCACAGTATTGTTGTGAGAGCCTCCTGTGTGCAGCACGTTTAGCGTCCATCTATGAGGGAATTCATCTTCTTACATTTAGGTGAGTTAGAGCAGTAGTCAAATCCCTAGTGTGTTCAAATACTGCGTTTTATTTCAGTCCTGTGTTGTAGTTTTGGGGTGTACTCGCTATTGTCAACGGTCTGGCTTATGTTGCTCTAGCGGCCATTTTAGTAAATGCCTGTCTCTTGCAATTCCGATTTTAACCCCGGGGACGAAGTTCGGAACTACTATTGCAGTTCATTTTATTTGCTATTTACAAACATGATTTTTGTTTTTCTATTGAAAAAGGCAGTCAGTCAGAAATGGATTCGTTGCACAAAATGCTTGGTTTGTTACCACGGAACGTATTCTTCATCTACCCAGACACACAAATTGAAATGCAACACACGTTTAGAAGACTGAAAGTAACTTGAAACGATTGTTTCATGACTTTAAAGTGATTTGTAATGATGAAAGCGCCTGGCAATGTAACAATGAAAAAATACATTTAAATTGATTGTATTTTTGGATACTTGTATTTTGTTTCTGCAGCGCTAATGTTTAAGTTAAATACTGAATTCAGTGTGTTATAGTATAACAATTTAGTTGTAAGTTCCCTAAAAGTGGGGATAAATTCATGAATATGTACTGATCAGCCAGAACATGTAACCACTCACCTTCTATCGATATAAACCCGTCCAGGCAGTAGCAGCGTCACCTGGAGAGTAATGACTGCTAGTCAGACACGAGCACTGTACACGTAGAATCAGTGAGCGTACTGTCAGAGGGCAGATTGTGGGCCCGGAGGCCCTGCACAGGCATTTCGGAAACTGAAAGACCTGTCGGGTGTTCGAGGAGTGATGTGGTGAGTGTCTGCAACACGTGGCGTAACCAGAGTGAAACCACGTCCACGCGTCGTGAAACTGAGCGACCACCGTTCATAGCAGATGTCGGACGTTGCAGGCTGCGCAGACTGGCAAAACAGGACATGCGGTGAACTGTGGCAGAACTAACATCATACACTCCTGGAAATTGAAATAAGAACACCGTGAATTCATTGTCCCAGGAAGGGGAAACTTTATTGACACATTCCTGGGGTCAGATACATCACATGATCACACTGACAGAACCACAGGCACATAGACACAGGCAACAGAGCATGCACAATGTCGGCACTAGTACAGTGTATATCCACCTTTCGCAGCAATGCAGGCTGCTATTCTCCCATGGAGACGATCGTAGAGATGCTGGATGTAGTCCTGTGGAACGGCTTGCCATGCCATTTCCACCTGGCGCCTCAGTTGGACCAGCGTTCGTGCTGGACGTGCAGACCGCGTGAGACGACGCTTCATCCAGTCCCAAACATGCTCAATGGGGGACAGATCCGGAGATCTTGCTGGCCAGGGTAGTTGACTTACACCTTCTAGAGCACGTTGCGTGGCTCGGGATACATGCGGACGTGCATTGTCCTGTTGGAACAGCAAGTTCCCTTGCCGGTCTAGGAATGGTAGAACGATGGGTTCGATGACGGTTTGGATGTACCGTGCACTATTCAGTGTCCCCTCGACGATCACCAGTGGTGTACGGCCAGTGTAGGAGATCGCTCCCCACACCATGATGCCGGGTGTTGGCCCTGTGTGCCTCGGTCGTATGCAGTCCTGATTGTGGCGCTCACCTGCACGGCGCCAAACACGCATACGACCATCATTGGCACCAAGGCAGAAGCGACTCTCATCGCTGAAGACGACACGTCTCCATTCGTCCCTCCATTCACGCCTGTCGCGACACCACTGGAGGCGGGCTGCACGATGTTGGGGCGTGAGCGGAAGACGGCCTAACGGTGTGCGGGACCGTAGCCCAGCTTCATGGAGACGGTTGCGAATGGTCCTCGCCGATACCCCAGGAGCAACAGTGTCCCTAATTTGCTGGGAAGTGGCGGTGCGGTCCCCTACGGCACTGCGTAGGATCCTACGGTCTTGGCGTGCATCCGTGCGTCGCTGCGGTCCGGTCCCAGGTCGACGGGCACGTGGACCTTCCGCCGACCACTGGCGACAACATCGATGTACTGAGGAGACCTCACGCCCCACATGTTGAGCAATTCGGCGGTACGTCCACCCGGCCTCCCGCATGCCACGTCCACGCTGTCGCGGCATGCTACCAGTGTTAAAGACTGCGATGGAGCTCCGTATGCCACGGCAAACTGGCTGACACTGACGGCGGCGGTGCACAAATGCTGCGGAGCTAGCGTCATTCGACGGCCAACACCGCGGTTCCTGGTGTGTCCGCTGTGCCGTGCGTGTGATCATTGCTTGTACAGCCCTCTCGCAGTGTCCGGAGCAAGTATGGTGGGTCTGACACACCGGTGTCAATGTGTTCTTTTTTCCATTTCCATGAGTGTATTTTAATACTGACAGGGTACAAGTTTGTCTGAACGCAGAGCACCGAACACTCCTAACGACGAGCCCCGGCAGCCGATGACCCACGTAAGTGCCAATGTTAACACCACAACATCGCCAGCTACGACTGGAATGGACTGTGACTATCGGCACTGGACTTGGGTGCAGCAGTAGAGCGTTGCACGGTGTGATGAGTCCCGATACCTTCTTCACCATGCCAATGGGAGAGCGCGAGTCTGGCATCTTCCACGGGAACAGCTCCTTGACATCTGTATTGCGGTAAGGAGGCAAACTGGCAGTGGCTCCATTATGCTCTGGGGAATACTCACGTGGGCACCCTCGTGTCCAGTTGAGCACCTACAAGGCACCACGACGGCCTAGGACTATCGTGCAGTAGTAACACCCTTCATGACGATCATGTTTCCCGACAGCAGTAGCATTATTCAACAAGACAATGCAACATGTCACAAGACCAGGAGTGTGATGGAGTGGTTCGAGGAACACAGCGGCGAGATTCAATCTGTGCGCTGGCTCCTCAGTCTCCAGATCTGAACGCGATCGAATACATCTGGGATGTTACTGAACGTGGCGTCAGAGCTCTTCACCACACTCCCCGGAATTCATGGTAATTAGATGATATATTAGAACAAATAAGCCCTCGGTCACAAATATTAAGTCAAAATTGACCAGGTTTCGACGCTACTATGAGCGTCGTCTTCAGAATTAGGCTAACTGTTCTAAAACATATTAAGTACATAATACATTAATAAAATTAAAGTTTGTACTGACTGGAAAAAGATGCAGTACTTACAAGTCACATATTAAAAAAGATCTAAGCCGGAAAGGCGACGTCATGAATAGTTGTAAGTAAGATGGCAAGGGTTGCAACCCTTGTTCACTAAAGTACGAGCAGCCCTTAGCGGTTCGCCATCTTACTTACAACTATTCATGACGTCGCCTTTCCAGCTTAGATCTTTTTTAATATGTGACTTGTAAGTACTGCATCTTTTTCCAGTCAGTACAAACTTTAATTTCATTAATGTATTATATACTTTGTATTATATATTTAATATGTTTTAGAACAGTTAGTCTAATTCGGAAGACGACGCTCCTAGTAGCGTCGAATCCTGGTCAATTTTGACTTAATATTTGTGACCGAGGGCTTATTTGTTCTAATATAATTCTGACACAGTCACTGAACCTTAGCAGCTATCTTCAAAGTAAGTAGGTGATTTGTGTGTACAGTAGTGGTAGCAGCGCCCTCCAGCGACCTGCAAACGCCTCTTTCCTCCCCTCCCACGTCGCGTCGCCGCTGTTATCCGTGCCGAACGTGGACATATGGGCTGTTAAGTAGGTGGTCATAATGTTTTGGCTGATTAATGGAGTCTCTTCCATAACCTTTTAGGGCTATACAGGTACTAACCTGCTGAATTGAAGAAATTAGCGCCGCCTACATTATACAGCACGAAAGTATCGTGCTGGACTCTTTCTAAATAGTAACGTGCGTAGCGGTCACTGCCATTTTGTTTTAATTGTTTACATGTGGTGACATCGTTGTGTTAACTGATGTGAGCTAGGACAGGGAAGTGGCTTTCCACAGTGTTAATGTCCTCGGAAGTGGGAAGTTCGTGCTGTATTTTCAATCGCTGCGGACAGCTGTTTTGTACAAGACCGAGATGACGAGGCTCGGCGGGCCTGCAGTGACAGACGGCAACACGAGGGAGTGGCAAAATAGAAAAAAAAAAAGAAAAAAAAGCGGGCCTCGTTGTATCGGGTTGCAGCGACGTGCATCGATCCCCGGGGTTGGCGGGCGCTAACTAAGCTCTCCTCTCCTCTCCCCTGCCGTACTCTCTCCCCCCTCCCACCCCCGCCTCGGTCCCATCTCCGTCCCAGTCGCTCGGCTTCTCTCTCGCGCGACCTCCGGCCTGCTCTCGTCGGGTCATGCACCATAATTGTCCTCTTCACGCCCGCCGCCGCGCCCCGCGCCCACCCTCGCGCGCCCTGCGCTGCACTTGTTTCCTTCCTTTTTCACTCCTTTTTTTCGCGTGCTCTCTCCGAGGTCTGTGACCCAGTAAATGTACCGAGCGTGCGTCACGCATGTCGCAAGGACGCGCGCGCTGTTGCGATGCTCCCTGGCGCTTTGCCGAAGCCCAACCCGCCACCTTCTCAGTCATCATAGTAACTGCCTCTTACGAATTAATTTCTCTAATGAATTTCACTTCTACTTGATATCGATTTTTTATTTCTCTTTCGTCAGTCATCTACCATGCCCACCATTACACGTGAGTGACATGATCGCGTTTTCTTCCGTATGTATGTAAACAAAGTACCACTTGAATGGTCCGCCATAACGAAAGTAGGTTTCCAGTAAGAAATGCTATCCAATCGGGTGGTGAATTTCAGGATGATTGATTCAAGAACTGGAGAAACCTAACATATTGAAGAGCCAAAGAAACAGGTACACCTGTGTAATATCGTGTAGGACCCCCGCAAGCACGCAGAAGTGGTGCAGCACGATGTGCAATGGACTCAACTAATGTCTGAAGTAGTGCTGCAGAGAACTGACACCATGGATCCTGCAGGACTGTCCATAAATCCGTAACAGTACGAGGAGGGAGGGAGGTGGGGGGGGGGGAGAGATCTCTGCTGAACACCACGTTGAAAGGCATCCCAGATATGCTCAATGATGTTCATGTCTGGGGAGTTTGGTGGCCAGCGGAAGTGTTTAAACTCAGAAGAGTGTTCCTAGAGTCACTCTGTAGCAATTCTGGACGTGTGGGGTAACGTCTTGTAATACTGGAATTGCCCAGGTCCGTCGGACATGAATGGATGAAGGTTAACAGACAGATGCTTACGTACGAGTCACCTGTCAGAGCCGTATCTAGGTGAATCAGGAGTCCCATTGTAAGATTGTAACTTTAATTTTGGTATGCTGTAGTGTAATATTGTTACTTTAATTTTGTATGCTGATATCGGTGCTAATTGACAATGAAAGTGGGTTAAAAGCCGTGATCTGTCTGGGGACGTTAACCGTGGATTACTGGGCAACTGTTTCATCAGATATTTAGTCTAGGTTTACCAAGCAGACTAACATTAATGATAATCTTTTAATAGTCATACAAAACCGGTAAAATATATATATAAAAAAGGAGAATTTAAATAAAAAGAAAGAAATCAGTTTATATTTGGAAATTTATTTTAAGATTGTTCATTGAAATTTCAGCATACTATACGTGAGTTATAACTGAGCTGGTGCCTTATTTACGATTGAAAAGAATGTGAGATTGTAATCTTACGGAACACATAAAATATGGACCCAAGATTTGGAAAACTGCATACAACACTCCATTCATAAAATAACACACGAAGAACATTGAAACATAAGCAAGAAGAAATTAACCACAACCAACAGATTCAGTTTTTACCCAAAGAAATTACGTTCATACCACAATCCTGTCCGTCATGTAATTACCACACACTGGTATACTAAATTCATATTAACTCTTTGTGAAGTCTTCGCAAAAAGAATAGCTGAGGGCTACTTTGATGATTACACCACATGCTCCACGTGGTCAACTTGGTTTACACAAAGCGTACAACTCCACAATAATTTTGATAATTAAAATACATTAGATCGAAAAGCAATTGACAAAAGAAAAACCTTGAACTGGTTACTAACGTCTTACTATTAACCTGATGGGTCAAACAGTTATATAAGCACGTGGTACTGGTCTCGCAAAGTACACCCCACGTGGGTTGAACATAAAGAAAAGCATAAAGAAAAGTTGCTATATTAAAAAAATATTCTCAAGACGAGACGTTATAATCTCACGCACATTCGGATTTAAGATTGATGAACTTAGTTAGAGTTACTGATCAACACGTGGTTCCACTTTACTCACAAAGTAGTAACAAAGCAACTACCGAAAAATAATCTGAACTTCACACGATAATTACACTGCGCTGCAATTTAAGATAACATCGGATATTTTAGACCTAAACCCAAAATAAAAGTGATTAAATTTTCAGTTAGGCTGAACTTAAGAAATCCATTGTCCTACGGACTTAACAGACACGCGCTTAGCCGGAGATCTTACCACTTCAGACGCTCGCCACGGCCACCCTGCAACAGCCCTACTGCCGAGTGTGCTTCCTGAGGGTGGGTCACAAAGACCAACGGAAGTGGCCAGAGGGGCAGCTTCCTATACCAACATGACAACGGACGGACAGGACCATACTAAGGATAGAAACCTCTTTGCTTTTAGGAAGCGTAGCTACCTGTTCCGACGTTGGTCCTACTGTTCTCTAGCAGACAGCCTTGTCTGCTACCCTCAAGCATGCAACTAGAAATACATATGCTCATTCATCCTCTCACACAAAAGGGAAGGGGGATGACAGTATCTTATCATATACAGTATATAAAAGAAAGCGGATGTAGGTTCCGTATGAGACTGTGTGACATGAATTACATATAAGAATTACATATAAACTGTGCTTTAAAGTGTAGTAGTGTGACAGATCTTTCTTGTTTATGTGTAAAAGTAACACGTTCCACTGCTCAGTCTCCTCCCAGATAGTCAGAAACGCCACAGTACATTTAGAAGAGGAATTTATTCCATAAATGGCAACAGATTTAAGAAATTAAACATGAAAGGAATCCAACAGAGACCTTTCACCATATCACTCCAGCTGAACACGCACTGCATCATTACAGAGCCTCCACCATCTTGAACAGCCCCTGATGACATGCAGGGTCCATGGATTCCGTACACGTCCATCTGCTCGATACAATTTTAAACGAGACTCGTCCGACCAGGCAACATGTTTCCAGTCAACAGCCCAAAGTCGGAGTTGATGGCACAGGTGAGGCGTAGATCTTGCTGTCGTGGAGGCATCTAGGGTACACAAGTAGGCCTTTGGCTCCGAAAGTCCTTATCGCTAATTTCTTTAAAGTCAGTACCCCCATGAGACTGTTGTTTATTTCCAGTGTTACATTTACACTTACACGATCATGATTTCGGCTTCAAAGTGCCATTATCAAGTGTTCTAAGTGTTAAACATTGCCTAAAATGGCATACTGCCGTTTTATGACATTATGAAAAACTTATTACTTATCGCTAATGTTTCGTTGAATGGTTCGCACGCTGACGCTTTTTGAAGGCACAGCACTGAAATCTACAGCAATTTTCGGAAGTGTTGCACTTCAGTCACGTTGAACGTTTCTTTTCAGTCGTTGTTGGTCCCGTTCTTGTAATATCTTTTTCCGGTCGCATCGATGTCGGAGATTTGATGTTTTACCGGATTCCTGATATCCACGGTACACTCGTGAAACGGTCGTACGGGAAAATCTCAACTTCGCTACCTCTAAGATGCTGTGTTCTATCAGTCGTGCACCGACTATAACAGCACGTTCGAAGTAATTAAATCTTGATAACATGCCAGTGTAGCAGTAGTAACCGATATAACAACTGCGCCAGACGCTTGTTGTCTTATATAGGCGTTGCGAACCGCAGCGCGGTATTCTGCCTGTTCACTTAACTCCGTATTTGAAAAAGCATTCCTATACCAGTTTCTCAGACGTTTCTGTGTAATTCTTAAATCAAAGTACATACCGTACACCAATTATGTGGTCCCATTACAGGATTATCAGCACTATGTGAGCAAAAGTATACGGTGACTAAGATGTGATAAGGGAATGATCGTCCGCAGCTCGTGGTCGTGCAGTAGCGTTCTCGCTTCCCACACCCGGGTTCCCGGGTTCGATTCCCGGCGGAGTCAGGGATTTTCTCTGCCTCGTGATGACTGGGTGTTCTGTGATGTCCTTAGGTTAGTTAGGTTTAAGTAGTTCTAAGATCTAGGGGACTGATGACCATAGATGTTAAGTTCCATAGTGCTCAGAGCCATTTGAGGGAATGATCGTTAATATCACGAGCTGTGGACGTCCTTACACAAAAGGAGGTGGGAAGTATTGTGTCGTTAGTAGAGAAGAATTAATAGCAGAATGCGTCAGTCAGGAGAGCTCAGTATCATCGAACGTGGACCTATAGTTAATTGGATGTCACTTGAGTAAGAACTCTATCACGGACATTTCAGTCCTTCTAGGTTACCAAAGTAGGCTGTCAGTGACGTGGTTGTGCAGTGAAAATGCGAAGGAACAATCACAGCTAAACAAAACCCAGACACCTCAAATGTGCTGATGGACATAGAGGGTCGAGTATAGTGGAGACCGGTTGTAAAATGTGGCATTAAAAGGACGGAATCACTCGTGGGTTCCAAACTGCTACCACCAATCTAGATAGCACGATAGTTTTACGAAAGGTGTTAATGAGAATAGGGTAAATTTGTCGAGCAGCTTCTCATGGGGTAAACACGATAATGACGCTTGAGGTGGTTTAAATAGTGACCATGGATGATCGGAAGTTACAAGTGATTAAGCATGCTGTGACTCTTTGGCAATTCAATAAAAGTGTTTTGGATTTGGCGAATGCCTGGAGAACATTAGCTGTCATCTCATGGAGTGTCAACACTGAAGTGTGCGGTTGGGGATGGGTTGGGTTGGTTGGGGGAGGAGACCAAACAGCGAGGTCATCGGTCTCATCGGATGAGGGAAGGAAGTCGGCCGTGCCCTTTCGAAGGAACCATGCCGGCATTTGCCCGGAACGATTTAGGGAAATCACGGAAAACCCAATTCTGGATGGCCGGACGCGGGATAGTACCGTCGCCCTCCCGAAGGCGAGTGCAGTGTGCTAACCACCGCACGACCTCTCTCGGTGTGTGGTAAGCTATGATATGGTATGGGGGTGTACTTCGTGGCTAAGGTGAGGTCTCTGTATTCTGCTGAAGAAAAGGCTAAATGCAGAAGGATATGAATACATTTTACAGCATTTTATACTGAGTATAGTAAAATTTCGAGACGATTATTTTCTCAGCATGACAGTGCGCCTGCCTGGACATAAAGCAGCATCTGTGAGGCGTGGACAGTAACATTAGAAATGGACTCGTTTTCGAAGAGTTCTGATTTGAATCCAACGGGGATTGCTGGGGCTGAGACAGAACGTGAACTTCGCTTTAGACCTCAGCGGCCAACGAGACTACCATGTTGGCTTCTGTTGACTTGCAACAAGTGGCCACGAAAGCTGAACAATTTTTTGTGACCAACTTCCCCAGTTTCAGTTGTTGAGGAAGAATAGGTTGCCATTCTTTCATTCTGATACCTTGTAGAAAGTTTCCCAGCACAGTTCAAGCCGTCATAAAGGTGAAGGGTGGACGCACCACATAGTAATTTCCATTAATAGGTGTCATTATACTTTTGATCAGATACTAGTTTTGTGGTGGCGAACGAATGACTAAAATGATATAATATGAGTGTGTTTCTATTTACATGTCATTTCAGCCAAATCTCTGGTATAGGCACTACACATTATTCAGTTTCACAACTGCAATTCTTGAAAAAGGAAGGCATATCATTAAGACAAAAAGAGATTTTCCTGACACTTCCCATTACCTATTCAGGTCGATTTACACTGGACGTCACTGCAACGGAACGGAAGGCACTGTCGTTGTGGGACGGGGGCGTAATCGTACTAGATGGAACGTCAAGGCAGCATCAGTTCACTTGGGCTGCTACCAGTCAGTGAGAGTGATGAGACTCGTGTGTCGCACGAAAAGTGGGAAATAATGTCAGGATTAAGAAAGTGGTGAAGGTAACTTTCATTAATGGCCAAATAAAAATTTGCAATGGATACTGTTGACAAAACGTGTACCATAAACTGCTAAGAAGTGAAACAATAGGAAAAGTGTCCTCCGAACATTTCAAAACTCCGACACTTCCTGGACAAAATTTTTACATACGAACAAATCTAACAATAAGTGAAAAGCAACACACAAATCTTTTTATCTGCTTGATTCAGTTTTTTTCTTTCTAACTACAAAACCACTCTAAAAGTAAGTGTATTATTCTCCTTCAGTGGAAACGACATTTTCACTTCTAAGGGAAGTTATTGTATTAAATTTTTTCACGATTTTATGTTCTTATTTATGCACAGCGTAGCCTTTTTCTGCATCCGTGTATGGTGATACTTTAACCTTTTTCTTTGAGATATTTGCAAGAACATTCGCAAGAAAAGTATCGTCATCAGAGAATCTTCACAATGTCACAAAAAAGGTAAACGTAAAAGTAAACATGAAGAAAAAACAAAAGCTCCAGACCTAAAACTATAACATGGGTAAGCACAGCGAGAATAGGTGCACTTGTAATGCTTTCAGAGAAAAGTCAATGTCTGAATTTTCTTCCCTAGAAACGACGCTGACGTCTCTTCCCAGTCAGTTCCTTTGAACGCTAAGGGAATACCATCATTTAAAATTAAATGTGGAATGTCTTGACGTCCCGTTCTGTTCCAGAAAGACTAAATCGACATTTAATTGGCAGGTAGTTTTGCAAAACCATTCTAAACTCTTAAGCCCTAGGCTGAATGCATGGTCATAAGTTCGAGTCCATGGAGAATAACTACAGAACAGCTACACCATAGACGGCGGTTGAAAGTAGCGAACCGATGGGAATCTGGCCACCAGAGATGGAACTATCAAGTGGCCAGAAGCATGCAGCAGTCAGACACGAAAACTCTAATCGTCAAATGGTTCCTGTGGAAATTTGTTTGGCAGATGTACAAACTGGCTCCAAGAGGACTTACCGCAAGTCACAAGTTGTTGGTCTCCACTGAACTGAGGACGTACAATCGACGAAGCCATGATAGTAAGCCATGGAAAAAAAGAGCAAGGGCGGGAGAAAACTCTTCTAGAGAGGGGAGTTCGTTCGTGTCTTGTAGAAGAACATTTACAGAGTGCTGCTCTGGTGATGTCTAGAAATCAAGATGACTCACTAGACGCTCCTGCTTTCAGACTGATCTGCACTTCCAGGTGGTCCAGGATTCGTGCTGACGCAGGATTCGTGCTCCTCCAGCCCAAGATGTCGCTGCTAACCGCTACTGATCTGCTTTAAGTGCTTCCCGGGTTGCAGTAATTCTGCGCCTTTATTTTTCCTCGTCCCGACGTAGAACATAACTGTTTCACACTCTGTCGATGACAGAACTGGTAATTCCATATCGCAGCTGTGTCTAGTGAAACAGATTCAAAGCGCCCTGAGGGAATCTTTCTCTATTAGCAGCCAGAAAAAAAGTAACTTGTTTTAGTAAGTGACTCATTCATACTGAAACATTTATTCAATTGTTTATGCTGATTTACAATAGTGCGTTATATATTTACGACCAACGTTAATTTTTCACACCTGATAAACTACATTTTTGTATCACATTGCTGTCACTCTCTTACAAGGTGTTTGCACACTGTAGCATGTTGTAAACATCTGTTGGTTACTATCATTGTGTCCCTTAGCTGAACCAATTATCATATACTAACCCCATACAAAATTAGCTCTTCGTTATGCATTTTATTAAATCAGATCTAGCCGGCCGCTGTGGACGAGTGGTTCTATGTGCGTCAGTCCGGAACCGCGCTGCTGCTACGGTCGCAGGTTCGAATCCTGCCTCAGGCATGGATGTGTGTGCAGTCTTCAGGTTAGTTTGATTTAAGTAGTCATAAGTCTATGGGACTGATGACCTCAGACGTTAAGTCCCAAAGTGCTTAAAGCCATTTGAACCATTTGAAATCAGATTTGCAGACGTAACATTTTAATGCCAAAAGCATGGACCATGACTTTACATCTTCTTGTAATATATTTGTTAAGTGTAGGTACAGTACACTCATATAATGAGCTTGTCGTAAAACTTTTTCTAAAAATATCAGACATTAGTGTTAATGTTGAGGCTGAATCTTCCAACGTAGAGCACAGCCCGCCGCTATTATTTCATGTTCACGCTACAGTGGGTGCAAATAGGTGTCCTCCTATAGTTTGAGCTTCGAGATTTTGCGTGTTTCAAACGTCTTACTTACCTCGACACATAGGACCACAGTCGAGTCCTGCAGCTTCCATCCTTATATATCGTTGGCATTGTTTTGCCATCCATTCATATTAATTACGTCCAGCTCCATAGTAACATCAACTAACTAAATTAATTTTGGTCTGCTGCTATTTCTATTAGAAAATATCATCTCTTAGATCACTTTGGGGGGACGGTCGTCTGCTATTCTGTGTTTTAGCCAACACTGTCTGTGAATTTATAATTCCAGTTCGTCATTTCATTTACGTTCATGCGCTATCCATCATACTTGCAGGCGTCATGTACAATATGTAGGGATGAGGAGTAGTCCAAGATTCTGTCGATAAAACCTGTTCTTGGAATTTTCGAAGGCGATTTCCACGGTGTATAAGGGTCATATCTTTAAAAAAATCCTTGTTTGCTGTTTCCATTATATTTTTTACAGTTCCACCATGTCAAGTAAGTTAATAACCTTAAAAGTGGACTATTTTATATGCCCCACCCTCCCTCATTTTATTTGTCTATCCAACCAGGTGTGCATCCCACACAATTCATCGATATTGTAACTTGTTTCGTACTAATATTTTATAAGCAATCTATTCTGAAGACACACTGAAACATTCCTGTTTGTTAAGAATGACTTGAAGTCTAACGTTTTCTTTGTAAGTGTGATTATGTGAAGGCTCACATCCATAGCTCTGCGTCTTTTACCACGTACCTTACAATGAAACTAAAATTTAATTGTATTTTTTAAGTATTGAATATTGTGCTACAGTCGGGTTAGAACATGTAAAGGTAATTTTTGGATTACCCCAAGAGAGTGTTATGGGCCATTACTTTTCACAATGTATGTGAATATACTAATCTATAAGTCGGAAGCTCCATGACACTTTTTGCAGACTATGGTATTATATATCTACAGGAAGCTGCTAAAGCCAGTAGACTGTAGCGAAATTCAGTCCGGAACCGCGCGACTGCTACGGTCGCAGGTTCGAATCTTGCCTCGGGCATGGGTGTGTGTGGTGTCCTGAGGTTAGTTATGTTTAAGTAGTTCTACGTTCTAGGGGACTAATGACCTCAGATGTTAAGTCCCATAGTTCTTAGAGCCATTTGAACCATTTTTTGTAGCGAAACGCAGGAAGGTACGCGGAGAATCGATAGTTGGTGTAAGAACCGAAAGTTCACCATGAGAGTAAATAAATATAACATACTGCGCGTTAATAGGAAAAGAAAACCATTCGTGTTCGAGTGCGCTATTGGTGAAAACTGAAAACTTAAACAACCACATAATACCTAAAAGCAACCATCTAGAGGGATCTAAAGTCAACTGAAGAAAAAGCATATAGCAAACTGATTATTGGAGGAACCATAAGAAAATGTAATTGCCCACGACAGAACTTGAAGAAGTCCATAACGCATCTGTCGCCTGTGGCTCTTATTCAAGCAGTTATTCGGCTTGGCGATGTTTGATGGAATTGTCAGATGTCCTCCTGAGAGGTAACGGGCCGAATTCTGTCCAACTTTCAAAACCCCGAGATGTTTGGAGGTTCCTGCTCAAAATCCTCTAAACGTTCTGTATTGGAGAGAGATCTGGTGACATTGGTGATCAAGATAGGGTTTGGAAAGGGCAGCAGAAACTCTCATCGTGTGCGGGCTGGCAATATCTTGCTGAAATGTAAGCCTAAAATGTCTTGCCATGAAGGGTAACAAAACTGGCTGTAGAGTATCGTCGACTTACCGCAGTGCTGAGAGGGTCCCGCGGATGACAAACAAAGGGATCCTGGTATGAAATGAAGAGGTTCCTGAGACAGTCACTCCAGGTTGTCGAATCGTATGCGACAGCTATGTTCATGTCCCACCACTGTCTCCAAACACGTCATCGCCCTGTAACTTCTTTGACTGGAGTTGTTGTTCTCAATGGAGAGACGTCTACAGACGTTAAAGTAACCAGTGACGTGGCACAGGGGAGTGTTATGGTAACATTGCTTTTCACAATATGTATATAAATGACCTAGTAGATAATGGGGGAAGTTACATGTGGCTTTTCGCGGATGATGCTGTAGTATACAGAGAAGTGGCAGCATTATAAAATTGCAGCGAAATGCAGGAACACCTGCAGCGGGTAGGCACTTAGTGCAAGGAGTGGCAACTGACCCTTAATATAGACAAATGTAATGTATTGCGAATACATAGAAAGAAGGATCATTTATTGTATGATTATATGATAGCGGAACAAACACTGGTAGCAGTTACTTCTGTAAAATATCTGGGAGTATGCGTACGGAACGATTTGAAGTGGAATGATCAAATAAAATTATTTGTTGGTAAGGTGGGAGAGTCCTTAGAAAATGTAGTCCATCAACAAAGGAGGTGGCTTTCAAAACACTAGTTCGACTTATACTTGAGTATTGCTCGTCAGTGTAGGATTCGTACCAGATGGGGTTGACAGAGGAGATAGAGAAGATCCAAAGAAGAGCGGTGCGTTTCGTCACAGGGTTATTTGGTAAGCGTGATAGCGTTACGGAGACGTTTAGCAAACTCAAGCGGCAGACTCTGCAAGAGAGGCGCTCTGCATCTCGGTGTAGCTTGTTGTCCATGTTTCGAGAGGGTGCGTTTCTGGAAGAGGTATCGAATATATTGGTTCCCCCTACTTATACCTCCCGAGGAGATCACGAATGTAAAATTAGAGACATTCGAGCGCGCACGGAGGCTTTCCGGCAGTCGTTCTTCCCGCGAACCATACGCGACTGGAACAGGAAAGGGAGGTAATACGGTGACACGTAAAGTGCCCTCCGCCGCACACCGTTGGGTGGCTTGCGGAGTATAAATGTAGATGTAGATGTAGAATTCCCTTTAGTCATGAGTACTGTTTCGAGCTGAGCCCCAGTGACCACCGATTTCCATCCAGTTCAGTTTATTTCTTCATGGTGCACATTTTTTCTTACATTGTACAGCATTGAGTGTTCACGGTCAGAAACAGGAAGGGGAAATAACGGTTTCGCAGTCTGTGACATGTTAAGAAAAAGAAAAAAGAAAAACGCTGACGGCATTTCTTACACACATCTGTCTTCAGCCACACTCTTCGTGTCTCATGATCAGTCTGCATGCTCGGCGCAGAGTGAGTTCCACACCCCTCACCGCTCCCGAGATTAAAGGCGAGAGTTTCTTCATTTCAAGACGGCGTGTGTCTTACAAGTCATCTGGGGATAGGCTGGGAGCGCACCGGCGCCGGCGCCGAGCACCGGCTGCACGCAAAGACCGTAGCGCGAGTTCATTTTTCAGCACGCGCGCTCCTTTTGTTGGCCGACGACGCCGCCGCGTGATGAGCGAAGAATGAGGCGGACACGTGGACAATACGTGGACCCGCCGCGGAGATAAATTACCTGCAAGAGCGGCCCGAAGCCCGGCACCCCCAGAGTCGTCTCCTCGCGGGGAGCGGGCCAGCCAGCTCCCGGCGCCCGAGCGAGTCTCCGCCATCAGAGCGCCGATTCCAGCGTCTCGGCCGGCCGCTTGCCGCCATTAACGTAATTAAACACGCGGGAGCTGGACCGCCTTTAACCGATGCTCCCGAGTAGTTACGAGGTGTTGGTGTGAACATCGCTTGCATTTGGCGTACCTATGAAATCCATAGGGGACTTGGACGCACTGGAAGGCTTCAGATTGAGTACCTAACGCTAAGAGAGAGATTCCTAAACCAGATTTTAAACTGGAAGATATTTCCAGGGGCAGACTCAGTTCTGCACTGTCCATTGCTACAAAAAGTGCGCGCTTACGGTCTATCCAGTGACATATGCGGTTGGATAGAAAGTTTCCTAACAGACAGAGAGCAGTATGTAGTCCTGAACGGCGTAACTTCAACAAAAACAAGAGTAACTTCAGGTGTGCCCTAGGACAGCGTAATAGGTCCTCTGCTTTTTACGATTTACATAAACGATCTGGTTGATGGTATTGACAGCAGCCTTAGACTGTTTGCCGATGATGCTGTAGCCTACAGGTAAGTAGTATCATACGAAAGCAGTGAACAAATCCATGAGGATTTGCAGAAAATAAATCCGTGGTGTGATGACTGGCAGTTATCTCTCAATATTAGTAAGTGTAACCTACTGCGTATAACAAAACGAAAATCCCCATTGATCTATGAGTACAAAATAAATGCCCAGTCCTTGGAAGCGGTAAAATCCGTCAAGTATCTGGGTGTGACTATTCGAAATGATCTCAAATAGAATGATCAGGCTACGGTCGCAGGTTCGAATCCTGCCTCGAGCATGGATGTGTGTGATGTCCTTAGGTTAGTTAGGTTTAAGTAGTTCTCAGTTCTAGGGGACTGATTACCTCAGATGTTTAGTCCCATAGTGCTCAGAGGCATTTGAACCTTTTTTTTTTTTTTTTTTTTTTTTGAATGATCGGATTACGCAAGTAACGGGTAAGGCGAACTCTAGATTGCGGTTTATTAGTAGAATCCTGAAGCGATACAGTCCTACAACAAAGGAAATAGCTTACAATACGATAGTTCGTCCAGTCGTAGAGTGTTGTTCGTATGTATGGGACCCTTACCAGTTGGCTCTGAGCCAAGAGATTGAGAAGGTCCAAAGAAGAGCGGCAAGATTCGTGAGTGGTACATTTAGCCATCGCGAGAGCGTTACAAATCTCATAGAAAGTTTGAAGTGGGACACACTTGCAGATAGACGACGCGCTAAACGGAAGGAGCTGCTCACTAAATTCCGAAATCCAATCTTCGCCGAGGATGTAGAGCATATATTATCACCACCAACTTTCAAATCGCGTAATGATCATCATTCAAAGATAAGGGAAATAAGAGCTCGTACTGAGGCGTTCACACAGTCGTTTTTCCCTCGCGAGATCCGCGAGTGGAACGCGGGGGGGGGGGGGGGGGATGACTTTGGCGCGAATTGTGCCCTCCGCCACACACCGCTTGGTGGCTAGCGGAGTATATGTAGATGAAGATGTGATCTGTGATCACAATTTATTGGTTATCAGCTATAAGTTGAAGCTGAAGAAATTTCAAACACTTAGGAAATTGAGACCTGGATAAGTTGAAAGGACCAATGCTTGTTGATAGTAAAACCAGTCCTTAGCAAAGAAGGGAAAGCTGAAAGGTGGAAGGAGTATATATAAGGGAGATGAACTTGAAGGCAATGTTATAGAAATGGAAGAGGACGTAAATGAAGGTAAGGTGGGAGATATGCTGCGAGAAGAATTTGAAAGAGCACTGAAAGACCTAAGTCGTAACAATACCCCGGGAGTAGACAACATTTCATTACAGCTACTGACAGCCTAGGGAGAGCCAGTCATGACAAAAATCTTCCATCTGGTGTGCAAGATGTATGAAACACGCGAAATACACTCTGACTTCAAGAAGAATGTCATAATTCAGTTCCAAAGGTAGCAGTTGCTGACAGGTGGGAGAATTACAGAACTCTCAGTCTAACAACTCATGGTTGCAAAATACTGACATGAATTCTTTACAGAAGAATGGAAGACTGAAAGAAGACGACCTCGGGGAAGATCAGTTTGGATTCCGGAGAATCTTAGGACCACACGAGGTAGTACTGAACCTACCAGTTTTCTTAGAAGATACGTTACGGGAACGCAAATCTACGTTTACAGCATAAGTAAACAGTGACAAACCTTTTGACTACATTGACTGAAATAATCTCTTTGAAATACTGAAGGTGACAGGAGTAAAATATAGGACACGGAAGTCTCTTTATATCTTGGAAAGAAACCAGACGGCAATCGTAAGGATCGAGGGGCATAAAAAGGAAGTAGTGGTGGGAGAGGGAGTAACACAGGTTTGTCGCCTGTCCCTGATGTCGTTCAATCTGTATGCTGAGGAAGCAGCAAAGGAAACCAAAGAAAAATATGGAGAATGAATTAAAATCCAGTGAGAAGAATTAAAAACTTTGAGGTTTGTAGGTGATATAGTAATTGTGTCAGAGACAACAATGGACTTGGAAGAGCAGTTGAATGGAATGTGCAGTATATTGAAAGGAGGATATTAGATAAACAGCAAAAACAGTAAAATGAGGCTAATGGAACGTAGTCGAATTAAATCAGGTGATTCTGAGGGACTTAGATTAATTAACAAGACACTTAACATAGTAGATGCGTTGTGTTATTAGAGCAGCGAAACAACTGATGATGGCCGAAGTAGAGAGGATAAAAATGTAGACTGGCAATCGTAAGAAAAGCATTTCTGAAGAACTGAAATTTAGTTACAATCAACGTAACGTGTTAGGAATTCTTTTCTGAAGATTTTTGTCTGGAGTGTAACCACGTATGGAACTGAAACGTTACACGTACGACAAATAAGAGGGTTGGAACTTAAACAGTGGCAATTATTTTGTCATAAGCGGTACAAAAGAGTTATATTTTTGCACCTGTTACTGTTCTTCAGAGTAGTCACCAGCGTTGTGTAGAACCAGTTGCCAGCGATGTGGAAGGCGTAGTATACCGTTAGCAGACACTGTTCTGTTGATGGTGCGAATGGAGCGGTTTGTTGCTTGTCGAATCTCTGGAACAGTTCTGAAGCGAATGCCACGAAGTGGTTCCTTCATCTTCTGAATCAAATCAAAGTTACAAGGACTTAAGTCCCGGGAGTATGGAGGGTGGTATAGTACTTCCCAGTCCCATCGACCGAACAGAGCTGCGACAGCCTGCGCTGTATGCCCATTGTCGTGCAAAATGATGGGTGGGTTGAGCAGAAAGTGTCGCCGATTCTTTCGGAAAGCTGGTCGCAGGAGATGCGCCAAAAAAAACAATAATACTGTGCATTGACGGTCTGCCGTGGAGGAACGTAATGCGTTAGCATAACACCATCACAGTAGTGCACTAGAATCACCATAACTTTAGACTGCTCCATTCGCACCATCAACAGAACAGGCTCTGCTAACGATATACTACGCCTTCCACATGGCTGGCAACGGATTCCACACAACGCTGGTGACTGCTTTGAATGACACTAACAGGTGCAAACATGTAACTCTTTTGTATCGGTTGTGAACAAACAGTTGCCACTATTTAAGTTACAACCCTCGTATTTTAGACAAGAAAAGAATAGAAGTATTTGAAATGTGGTACTATAGAAGAATGCTGAAGGTAAACGCGTAGATCATGTACCTAATGATGAAGTACTGAATGGAATTGGGAGACAAGAATTTTGTGGCACAAATTGAAATTTGTGAGAAGGGCTTATGGGACCAAACTGCTTAGGTCATCGGTCCCTAAGCTTACACACTACTTAATCTAACTTAAACTAACTTCCGCTATGGACGACACACACACACACACACATGCCCAAGGGAGGTCTCGAACCTCCGACAGGGAAAACCGCGCCGACCATGACAAGATGCCTCAGACCGCGCGGCTGTCCCGCGCGTCTAAGAGAAGGGATCGGTTGGTAAAACACATTCTAAGACATCAAGGGATTACCAATTTAGTAGTTGATTTGAGTACTGGAGATAAAAATAGAAGAGGGATACCAAGGGATGAAGACAGTAAGCAGATTCAGAAGGATGTAAATTGCAGTAATTAGTTGGAGATGAAGAGGCTTGTCTTAATGACATGTTATATGTGGCTTAAGGCATTATGATGATATCTTATTACCTCAATAACTTGTTCAGTGATCAGTAATTCGAGGTACGGTAAGAGAAGAGGACAAATGAAAGCCTAGTAGACAGAGTTCGATATAAACGTGCTCAGCGGAACATCATGACCACATGCTGAATACCGTGTGGGACTACCTTAGGAACACAGTACAACAACAATTCGACAAGTCCTTGGTAGTTTTCGAGACTTAGGAGGCACGAGACGTCTACACATAAGTCATGCAATTGCGGCAAAATATGGGCAGGTGGCTTCTGGGCTGGAACATGGCGTCTCACCGCGTCGTAGATGTGTTCCATCGGGCTCAGCTCAGTCGAATTTCATGGCTATGAAATGAAGTTGCTCGTACCATTGTAACACGATTCTGGCCATTATGTCACGAACAGTAATGCTGCGTCATGCTGCTTTCGATTGCTGCAACAATTCCCGCTGAAGCTCAGGCGAATGTCTCCGTTAGCGTAACACTGTCGCCACCGGTCTCCATCCGACGTGCGGCGAGGTATCTCGAAGAAACGTTCGTTTGGGTGACGGCGTCCGAACTCGACCATCGATCTGTTGTAAAACTAAACAAGATTGCAAATACCAGGCGACACGTTTCTATTGATCCATGGTCCAATCATAATACACTCCTGGAAATGGAAAAAAGAACACATTGACACCGGTGTGTCAGACCCACCATACTTGCTCCGGACTCTGCGAGAGGGCTGTACAAGCAATGATCACACGCACGGCACAGCGGACACACCAGGAACCGCAGTGTTGGCCGTCGAATGGCGCTAGCTGCGCAGCATTTGTGCACCGCCGCCGTCAGTGTCAGCCAGTTTGCCGTGGCATACGGAGCTCCATCGCAGTCTTTAACACTGGTAGCATGCCGCGACAGCGTGGACGTGAACCGTATGTGCAGTTGACGGACTTTGAGCGAGGGTGTATAGTGGGCATGCGGGAGGCCGGGTGGACGTACCGCCGAATTGCTCAACACGTGGGGCGTGAGGTCTCCACAGTACATCGATGTTATCGCCAGTGGTCGGCGGAAGGTGCACGTGCCCGTCGACCTGGGACCGGACCGCAGCGATGCACGGATGCACACCAAGACCGTAGGATCCTACGCAGTGCCGTAGGGGACCGCACCGCCATTCCCAGAAAATTAGGGACACTGTTGCTCCTGGGGTATCGGCGAGGACCATTCGCAACCGTCTCCATGAAGCTGGGCTACGGTCCCGCACACCGTTAGGCCGTCTTCCGCTCACGCCCCAACATCGTGCAGCCCGCCTCCAGAGGTGTCGCGACAGGCGTGAATGGAGGGACGAATGGAGACGTGTCGTCGATGAGAGTCGCTTCTGCCTTGGTGCCAATTATGGTCGTATGCGTGTTTGGCGCCGTGCAGGTGAGCGCCACAATCAGGACTGCATACGACCGAGGCACACAGGGCCAACACCCGGCATCATGGCGTGGGGAGCGATCTCCTACACTGGCCGTACACCACTGGTGATCGTCGAGGGGACACTGAATAGTGCACGGTACATCCAAACCGTCATCGAACCCATCGTTCTACCATTCCTAGACCGGCAAGGGAACTTGCTGTTCCAACAGGACAATGCACGTCCGCATGTATCCCGTGCCACCCAACGTGCTCTAGAAGGTGTAAGTCAACTACCCTGGCCAGCAAGATCTCCGGATCTGTCCCCCATTGAGCATGTTTGGGACTGGATGAAGCGTCGTCTCACGCGGTCTGCACGTCCAGCACGAACGCTGGTCCAACTGAGGCGCCAGGTGGAAATGGCATGGCAAGCCGTTCCACAGGACTACATCCAGCATCTCTACGATCGTCTCCATGGGAGAATAGCAGCCTGCATTGCTGCGAAAGGTGGATATACACTGTACTAGTGCCGACATTGTGCATGCTCTGTTGCCTGTGTCTATGTGCCTGTGGTTCTGTCAGTGTGATCATGTGATGTATCTGACCCCAGGAATGTGTCAATAAAGTTTCCCCTTCCTGGGACAATGAATTCACGGTGTTCTTATTTCAATTTCCAGGAGTGTAGTAAGGTGCTTGACGACGTCGTTGGGTCCACATTGGATGATGTAGGTTCGTCTGCTGCGGAGTCCAGTGTTCAACAATGTACGCTGAACAGCGGCTCCGAAACACTTGGCGCTTGTGTCAGCATTGTACACTGCCATCATATCTGCCACAAATCGCCTCCTATCCTGCTTTACAGAGCAGGAACGTTCTGTTATGATGCCTGTACGTCCAGAATCTTGTTGTGTCGCCCACTCAAGATTTCACAGTGCTATTTTCCATTGATGTTCAGTGCAGTATCACGCGAAGAGTTAACCAGCTTTCAACCAGCTTCACTGTTATCGAGATGTTCTTTCCCAGGCGCTTGGCCATAACAATCTACACTTTGTGAAGTTGGCTTATGCCATCGAATTTCTCCATTTACGCCCCGTTTCGTCGTTAGAAGATTTCCCACTCGTCTCTGCTTCGCTTATACTTCGGGGAAATTATAAAGAAATGTTTACAAGGTAGTGTGAACACACTAACGGTAGCAAGTGATACAATGTATAAAATTCGCTTTCTACTAAAGATGAATTGACAAGGAATAAATTGGTAGAAGATCTCAGTGCAGCCTGCCAAGAATATGGAATGAATATTAGAACTAAACTATTATTAACAAAATCAAGATTATGGTCATCAAAAGGAAAGGCAGACACCCACATGTTTAGGACAGAACGCCAACCAAAATGTGAAAATTTTCAAATACTTGGGCACCTTATTATAAAGGAAGATGTAAGGTGAACAGAGGTCTTTGAGATGTGGGTAAGGAGAAAAAATTTAAAATGGTGAAGTCTTAAGAAGAGCTCGTGATGAAAGACAATGATGTAGAGACACTGATTAAAACACTGCCTAAGAAGTCGATATTTATGGACAGATGCTTTAAAAGGATGGTGTAAGGTTGTATAATGACAAAAGGAATGGCAGAAGATATAAATGGGAGCCAGTATTGTGAAAAGATAAAACACTAAGCTGAAAAAAAAATTCTTATCGTGTAATATTTCCTTCACTCTATTCTCACTATTTTGATGCCACCGTCACTCTGTTTACGTACTTACGTCTTTGTGTAAATAAACGACACCGTCCCTCTGCTGCTCCTAATATTAACAACTTATATTCCTTGATGTCTTGTCACACACCCTACTGATCTGTTCTTTTGGTAAGAATTTCGAGTAATGTTTTTCTTCATGTGTCATTTTCAAGTAATCTTTCATTTGTTATCTTTACTGCACAGTTAACAACCTTCCTGCCTCGGGCATGGATGTGTGTGATGCCCTTAGGTTAGTTAGGTTTAAGTAGTTCTAAGTTCTAGGGGACTAATGACCTCAGTTGTTAAGTCTCACAGTGTTTAGAGCCATTTTTGAACCATAGCAGATGTATTTCACAACAACTGTCTGTTGACTTTTAAGAGTACACCATACGACGTTCCCTACCTAAGTCAGCCCTGACGATGATCTATGATCAATTGGGTGAGAGCTATTCTTCTCTCTTTCGAGTAAGCTTCTGTCCGTTGCCGTCCGGTCATTGACGGTTTGTACTCTGCCTGCAATTGGCAGAGGCGAAGGTCCCGTCACTGCTGGAGCTCGGGCAATTGGCGAGCCTCTGAGGCATCGGCAGCAGCTCGCATCTCTGTGCCTGAGGTGCTTCTGCCCTGGCTGTGTCTTACTCGGACGATACAGCATAAAATATGCTTAACAGCGACTATAATACCGAAAATAGATATTTTCTTCCGAACCACTATTAACTCTTAGTTACAGTATGACGGATGGGGTTGAGAAGTTTAGGCAACAGTTATAAAAAGAAATCATTTAATAAATTTTTGAAACATGAAAAATGCTTTTATTTGGAAATCCACAGAAATTTAAAACTATAGCCTTTGAAAGCGCTTAGCATTTATTTGAGAAAAATAAGATAGCAAATATTAATCTCTCCGTCATTTTAGAGTCGCTGTTTTGAATATTTGATGTTTGAAAACTTAATATTTCACTGTAATAACTGCCCGCATCTCGTGGTCGTGCGGTAGCGTTCTCGCTTCCCACGCCCGGGTTCCCGGGTTCGATTCCCGGCGGGGTCAGGGATTTTCTCTGCCTCGTGATGGCTGGGTGTTGTGTGCTGTCCTTAGGTTAGTTAGGTTTAAGTAGTTCTAAGTTCTAGGGGACTTATGACCACAGCAGTTGAGTCCCATAGTGCTCAGAGCCATTTTTGAACTGTAATAACTGAAATTTTCAGATTGATCACCGGGACATGGAATAATTACTGATTACAGTTTTGGACCACAAAGATGCACTTGCAAAGTCTTCTTGCTATATTCTGTTTTTGACTCCAACGGAAACTGACGTCATTGAATAATTTTTAAAACAGTTTTGATTACTGTAAGAATGTGTGTGCTATTTACAATTCAGAAATAACAAAGAGTTGGTGTGACACCAATAAGTGTTCTCTCTCTTCGACATGATTTTAGTTAACTCAGGCCTCCACAAAGATAAATTATAATCATAATACGGTAGAAATCTATTCATAAATTAAATTAGCATAAACACATAGGTAAATGTTAGAGGCCCAAGTTGTCTATTTGTAATTAAGAAAGCGTGTTTCAAACAACTTGCTACTTGTCTAAATTTTATTTCGACAACTGACTGTTATATTAAACTATATGAAAATATTTTAAAGCAAGAATAGAGAAAATCTAAAACGCAGTCAAGTCAGTCATTATTGCATGCGTAAACAGTTTAACGTGTCGGCATAGAATTCAACGTTCAAGAGAAATCATATAATGCAAGTTAATTTATTGTGTCGCATTATTTCTCAAGTGACACGAACTTCTAGAAATCTGGACCTTCAACCTTAAACCGCTACGCGTTTATCAACTACGTATGATTGTTGACACCAGAATAATAGCGTGTTGACGTAATTATATATGGCACGATAAGTAAACATAACGCTCACGCACGGAGAAGATAAATGTACAACAATTTTTCAGATTTCAGCTCAGTCTCAAAAGTATTTATTAAGCCACCTAAGTACTGGTGGGCACACAGAAACCACGATAAAGTGGGCGTGATAAGTCAAACTTCCGGCGGCAAATGAAAAATACTTGGGTATGCAGCATTTTCCCGCAGTGCAGTTTGCTCGTCGGCAACATGCAACGTCGGCACTTAATACGTTACGGAACACTTCCGAGGATAACTGAGTTTTGATGAATGTTACGTCGTTTACGATAGTGCGCGTTACATAAAAGCGGACTGATCCCAGAAATATGTTCTTTCTGTAGTTCTTTAATGTAAGAAGGTTCACCTTTTGACTGAATGAATCTTATTACAAGACCGAGTAAAAGAATCACCTTTGATTTCTTTGACGAATGTATTAGACTGTTCACATGGGGAAAGTTTTTAAACCGTTTTCTGTCTTGCGAGTTGTTAGATATCGTCTCCTGTCCGTTTCAGTCGCGTTCAAATCACACAACTTCCGAATATTGCTATAACAAAGGACTCTATAATGTATAAATTATAATGCTTGTCTTTTTTGTACACGTTTCGCTGCACTACTTCTTCAAGATCTAATTGTAAGTCATCAGTTCTTCGATGAAAGAATATATTGAAAGTCGGCCACTAATTTAATTTTAATCTGTTTTAATGCCTGAAAAACATTCCCCTTTATATGAAACATGACCTGACAAATTTTATCTTACCTGCTGAATTAAGCAGGAGCTTCCTCAAAGCGCAACGCAATAAAGAAAGAGCGATTTAATACAAGATAAACTTAAACTATAATATTTAAGACACGTATTTCCTATCCGTATTAACGAATCACTCTTTGTAGAAGTGATCTGTGCAATGCTAATGGACTTCCATATGGTATCCTACAACATCTAATAAATTGAAATGAGCTTCTATGTTACAATCCCCCGATTCGTAATAATATAGATGTGAATGATAATCCTATATTCTTGCGCCGGATAATTGTTACTATAACCTGTCCCCGGGTATACTTTATGAATCAATGAATAATAGTCAGCTTTGCCTTCAATAAAGTAAGTGAACTACAACTGAAGTTAACTGGATGCTTATTCATCAGTTATTCCTCTTGGGTAATCAGTAGCCGTTTGTCATCTTGTATAGCTCATGGTAAGCTTACATGTTACATCGTAATTAGTTACGGTAATACGCTAGATCGTCTCCGAAATCAGATTATGTACCGACTGACCATGAGCCAACAACAATTACCAAATCACGGAAAAGAAACGTTCGGATCATAAAATTCAAACTCAATAAACCAAAAGTTTAAATTGCCTCGTCCTTTACGTGGCGTGCAGTTTATGCTTATTTATACATTTCGGAACATAAGTATGAAACACATCGTTCCACATCGGACATAAACAACGAATAATAACAGGGAGTACATCGCTCTGATTAACTAGCGCACAAGATTGCTGCATTATTGAGTGCATTACGTTTGGCGTATGAAATTACCGCATTATTCCACGACATACTATAATGGTAGCTAGAAATCGACGTCTTGGTAACTACAAACGCATGCCTTGAAAATCCACTGCAGCGCGCACTTACCTTGTTAGCTTCAAATTTCATTTATAAATAAAGATAACATGCCCGCTGAAGGCAATTAACCCATTTCGTCTTTAAATATAATGAAATAGATCCTAATTCTCTCGTGAATGATGTTCTTAAGTGAAATCCGTAAGGAGTTGAATTAAAGATCATAACGGACGCAGGTTCGAATCCTACCTCGGGCATGGATGTGTGTGATGTCCTGAGGTTGGTTAGGTTTCACTAGTTCTAAGTTCTAGGGGACTGATGACCTCAGAAGTTAAGTCCCATAGTGCTCAGAGCCATTTGACCCATTTTTAAAGATCATAGGAGTGCAAAACATGTTCGTAAGAGTCAGAAATTATACAAATTCTGAATAAGCATATAAATGAATACAAGGTCTCTTACATACTAGCGGGCTTCAACGGACCGCGTGACTCCACATGACCATACATTTACAAAAGGCAGAAAAATTAATTCTGAGTTCGTATTAACGCCTTTATAAGTGAATGAGTGAAAAGACGATGAGACATGCAACTTTCAGATCTAGATGTCTGAATAGAAAAGCGATGTTGATCCCACATGCTCCAGTAAACCTGTGAAACCGAAAGAAAAGCTAACATTCTTCACGCGAAATTCAGTAATTACAAAATGTCTCACGTGACTAAATCTGAAAAAATCACTAAGGTATAATGGTGCAAAGGCAGCGTAACTCAGTAACAATCTCACTATAACTCTGGACGAAGCTGCTTCAATTTGTTCATTTCAGTATAACAAGACAAAGAATTTCAACACATCCATTCAGTAACAGGCAGCAAAGCAGAGCACGTTTAAGGCAGTAAGCGGAAAGGAACTGTCTCACTGTCCACAAGCAATGCGCAGCTTGCTAAGCGATTCCCCCGCACCAACTAATACCACTGGTTGGATAATCTCAGGATTTACTTAAGACATCGCTTTGCAGCTACTCTCTCAAAACGAAGAGCCACCATAGGTTGAGACATGCAAGTGCTTACCGACAAGTGCATGAATAAGCGCATGAAGGCGTCTGGAGCAGATGTCTTTCAATATGTCACACTAATGTGTACATTCTTGTGGCGAAGTTATCCGACGGACTTGTATCCTGTCCCATTCTTTCAAGTAACTGCTCATTTAGTTTATGGTCTGCTAAGTTAATTTTTCAAGATCATCTGCAAAAGTTACAATATGAAATTAGCAGGTCTGCAATTGAATATCGCAGCGTTCATTAATATCTTATGACATAAATTCCTGGCAATATATATATATATATATATATATATATATATATATATATATATATATTCCCTTCTTCATAAAACACCATTGCAGTCTGAGAAGAATAATAATGTCCACAGCTTCAATACAAGAAAAAGTATCCTTTCCACAACCCATGCAGACCTTTCCACCCAATTCGCTGCAGCAATTAATATAATTGGCTGGCTAATCTGAAAGCTAGACATTCCCTTGAAGTTTCTAGCTGAAGCTGAAACTATTCTAGCAAGGAAGGGTGACTGTAAGTTGAGACACGTAAGTACTCACTATTATGCATATGAATACATGCATGAAAGGCGTCTTTGAACATGTCATCCTAACATTTACTTACATTCTTGTAGTGATGTTTCCTCATAGACCTGTATCCTGCCCTATTCTTTCAAATAACTCATCATTTAGTACGTGGTCCAATTCATCTTCAATGTCCATTCGCTCCTAGAATTTCTATCCTTCACTTCTTTCAAGAAGAATATAATAATTCCAATCCCAAAGAAAGCAGGTGTTGACAGATGTGAATATTACCGAACTATCAGTTTAATAAGTCACAGCTGCAAAATACTAACGCGAATTCTTTACAGACGAATGGAAAAATTGATAGAAGCCGACCTCGGGGAAGATGAGTTTGGATTCCGTAGAAATGTTGGAACACGTGAGGCAATAATGACCCTACGACATCTTAGAAGAAAGATTAAGGAAAGGCAAACCTACGTTTCTAGCATTTGTAGACTTAGAGAAAGCTTTTGACAGTGTTGATTGGAATACTCTCTTTCAAATTCTGAAGGTGGCAGGGGTAAAATACAGGGAGCGAAAGGCTATTTACAATTTGTACAGAAACCAGATAGCAGTTCTAAGAGTCGAGGGACATGAAAGGGAAGCAGTGGTTGGGAAGGGAGTGAGACAGGGTTGTAGCCTATCCACGATGTTATTCAATGTGTATATTGAGCAAGCAGTAAAGGAAACAAAAGAAAAGTTCGGAGTAGGTATTAAAATCCACGGAGAAGAAATAAAAACTTTGAGTTTCGCTGATGACATTGTAATTCTGTCAGAGACAGCAAAGGACTTGGAAGAGCAGTTGAACGGAATGGTCAGTGTCTTAAAAGGAGGGTATAAGATGAACATCAACAAAAGCAAAACGAGGATAATGGAATGTAGTCGAATAAAGTCGGGTGATGCTGAGGGAATTAGATTAGGAAATGAGACACTTAAAGTAGTAAAGGAGTTTTGCTATTTGGGGAGCAAAATAACTGATGATGGTCGAAGTAGAGAGGATATAAAATGTAGACTGGCAATGGCAAGGAAAGCGTTTCTGAAGAAGAAAAATTTGTTAGTATCGAGTATAGATTTAAATGTCAGGAAGTCGTTTCTGAAAGTATTTGAATGGAGTGTAGCTATGTGTGGACGTGAAACGTGGACGATAAATAGTTTAGACAAGAAGAGAATAGAAGCTTTCGAAATGTGGTGCTACAGAAGAATGCTGAAGATTAGATGGGTATATCACATAACTAACTAGGAAGTATTGAATAGAATTGGGGAGAAAAGGAGCTTGTGGCACAACTTGACTAGAAGAAGGGATCGATTGGTAGGACACGTTCTGAGACATCGAGGTATCATCAATTTAGTATTGGAGGGCAGCGTGGAGGTTAAAAATCGTAGAGGGAGACCAAGAGATACACTAAGAAGCTCTCTAGTCTGACCCCACGATTTCATCACCAACGGTTTGCCACACACACTTCTGTAAACAATACAGAACTACAGTCTTAAGTCAAAGAGGATCAGAAAATACACGATAGCTAATGACTTGAAAACTGCATTAGAGCGAAACGCATTTTATCATTCTGTAATGTCTCCCACAAAGTTCGCTTCTTTCGTTACTCAACATATGCAGTTAAGCAGCTGTTCCACTCCCTGTTTGGTGGTCTCTTCATAAACAGTCTTCGTATGCTCGCCAAACAGCCTACCACTGTAGCAGCAGTTACGAATCTAACAATTGCGCCAGACACTTGTCTTACACAGGCTTTACAGACCGCAGCGCCGTGTTATGCCTGTTTACGTATCTCCATATTTGTAAACGCATGCTGATATCAGCTTCTTTGGCGCTTCAGTGTATATTGTAAATATTTATGACCGAATTAGTATGTCTCGTGGCTCGTCGATAAGGCACTGTCTGGTAGAATCAGGTAAAATTCTTGGATCCTGATACTATCCCATGCAGCGATACCAGCAGTTGAAGTCGGGCGAGCCGAGGTTCCGATACGGGGGAGAGTATGGGAGAGTGCGGCACGCGTGGAGCAGCTGGACGTGGGGAGACGGTCTGCAGACCAATTAGCGGCTGCGATGGCAGCCGGGGCTGGATTTATGCCGCCGTTCGGGCGGCGCGGGTGGCCGGGCCGGACCCCACAGACCAGGCGGTGCCGGTGTGTGACGTGGCGGCCGCCCGCGCTGCCCGCGGCCGCTCACAAATCACCGGCAGAGCGGCGCCGTACTGTACGACCAGCCGCGCCGCTGCGCGCTCGACAACTTGTTGCCGGCGTCACCGGCCTCTTTGCCGGCGTGACCGCGCTGCTTCCCTTCCCCCCAACATTGCCAATTTGCTGAAGTCGTATCTCCGACAATAACTACAAACTCTTAAATAAGGAGACGCCGTTGCTTTAAACTAGCCGTCCACTTCCCAAAGAAGCACGATGCTACTCACTTTGTCAGGGAGTACTGAAGTACGACGCCGGCCGGGGTGGCCGAGCGGTTCTAGGCGCTACAGTCTGGAACGGCGCGACCGCTACCGTCGCGGGTTCGAATCCTGCCTCGGGCATGGGTGTGTGTGATGTCCTTAGGTTAGTTACGTTTAAGTAGTTCTAAGTTCTAGGGGACTGATGGCGTCAGAAGTTAAGTACGCCCATCGTCATGTCTAAACACAGAGGGCAAGAAAATTGCAACAACAGGAAGGAGTTGTACGATATAAATGAAATTTGGTAGACGTGTTTCTAGATCTGAAAGATGATGTCTACTCAAATTTCGCACCCGTCGCTTAAAAGTGGCGCTAGTATCGTTACAATGAACATACAGAACAGGTTTGCTTTAAAAACTCGCTATACCGGTCATCGGCGTTAGCTACCTTTGAGATTGGACATGGTGAGTTGATGTTAGTCAAGGATACCTTTAAGGAGACAAAAACGTCAATATCAACAACTCACTGAGTTTGAACGAGGCCGTGTAATATGGCTACGAAAAGAGGGGTGTTCCTTCTGCTGTAGTGCAGAAAGACTTGCCACTGTACAGTCGTGGACAAAACGAGTGAGACCCCTCGCCTTTTCATTATGCTGATCCGCACAGCTTTACAGTCTGCTACACAACACAACAGGCAAGGCGACGAAGTGCTACCAACATAATGCAAGTTCGCTCAGCTGATGTGCTGAGATAGCTAGCACTGCAGAAACTCGCGCTTCGAACACGCCACACCATCGTCTGCCACTTCGTGGGAAACGAAATACCTCAAGTATAAGCCAATGTGTTGTATTCACATATCTGTGACTACGACTTGGATCTTAAGTGTGGTTATGGATAGCATGTATGCTCAGATTGCCAATCTAACATCATGAATAAAGACAAGGGGAAATGACTTAGGCGTCCTTCTTCTTCCGTAAAATCAAATGTATTTTAGTTATTCTTTCTTAAATGGAATGCACAGAAAATAATTCCCCAGAACTGAATAACTTTTTAGTAACACCAGATGATACTAACAGCTTGCCGGCGCGGGTTAGCCGTGCGCTCAACGGCGTCATATCGCGGTCCGCGCGGCTGCTTGCGCCGTCATTTCGAATCCTTACCCGGGCATGAATGTGTGTTAGGTTAGGTAGGTTGAAGTAGTTCTAGATCTAGGGGACTGATGACCTAAGCAGTTTGGTGGCATAGTTCTTAGAGCCAGTTTTTGACCTTTCGCGTAAATTTTCTTTACATAAACGTCCGTATCTTTAGATTGCGTTGACATAGCTCACTTTCTTACACCACCAAGAGACCGTATACAGCAGGAAGTGCGATATATTTCCGCTTGTTATGTCCACCCGTACTCGAGGTAAACGGGTTTTTAAGGGTTGGGTAGACAGATAGACGGTCAAGAAAGTGAGACTAGTAGGGATCCCTTTTTACCTATTTACATGACGAAATCCTAACAACGAAAATAGCTACCACTGTTACTAAAGATTAAGACCGCATAATAATTTCCCCTACTCTTTATTCGAAATGTTCCAGTTGCTGTCAATTCATCAGCATATTAGTCGTAGCTACCGTTTCGATCCAAACCACGTTTACAGGAATGCAAATAAAATCCATTTGCCTATACACGTGGTAATTCAGATCCCATTATTAATGCCACAACGTTTTAGATGTGCGAGCATTCCCATTGCTAGCTACCTTAAGGAACACTTCAGCTAATGAACGTCTTCCGACTGTGGCACGTGTAATGGAGAATTCGAAACATTGTAGAATACGTTTGGCATCTACGTCGGCGTTTATTTCCTGGGGCGGTGCACAATTATCCTACTAAATTTACTCGCTAATAACACTTTTTTGTTATTTCGATAAACATCCCGAATGATTGTCACATAAGCGGTGACGAAAAGGTAGACAATTCATGCTTTTGAGTCCAGAAATCTGTATGCAACAGAAACTGCACATCATTTTGCCACTTTTATTGCGAAACTGACGGCTTATTCATGTCTGGGGTAATAATACAGGGCTGTTTGCCTGGGTTGTCTGCTAGTGTAGTGAAAGGTGTTTGCTACTGCAATGGAGGTCTGGTTTGTTTTCGGTTCTAATCTCTATGGAGGCAGGTAGACTATCAGTAAAGGAATTTTAAGAAATTCTCGCGCCCCCAATAGGTTTTTTTGCTACCATTATTCTGTACTGGCGCCCTGTGGATGTCGATATGAAACTCTTGTAGAATTTCATACTTGATACTGCCTACTGAATGATTTTTAACTGAATTTCGTTATGAATCTTCACGCATGTCTATATTTGCACACTTTCATGGTAGATCAGCAACGGTAATCCAGTATGACTGGTCTGAACGTTGACACAGACCGTTTCGCGGCCGAATTCGAATAATATTTTGCGAATTCGTAACGATCTGGGGTACTTCGTCTTATTAAAACAGCTACGTTGTCTCGATAATCTGATATTCATTTTTCTTAGTACAGTTCATACTTTCGTTTCTTCTTTCATTTTTATCTTATATTTAGATGTTGTGGTTAACACACTAATCAGCATTAATATAGTCTTACACATGATTGTAAACAGTCTGACAAATTTCGGATTGTTTTTCAATTTCACGCCTGTGCATAGTATGATGGTAGCACTTTGTCACCTAGCCTGTTAGGCTGTGTAGCAGACTTTAAAGCTGTGCGGATCAGCATAACGAAAAGGCGAGGGGTCTCGCTCGTTTTGTCCACGACTGTACATCGTTGCTGGCAGCGGCGGTCGCAAGAAAGTACAAGGGTCACTCCAAAAGAAATGCACCTTATTTTTGTAAAAATACAGTTTTCTTGCTGCATGTGTGAAAGTTTTACAGTGTGTAGATACGTCCTTCCCGCTTGTTTTCAAACTTAGTTCAACCTGTTCCCGTGAGTGACGCCGTCACATCATGTCTTCAAGATGGTAGCTACACTTGACGTTCGTCAGAAGCAACGTACTGTCATAGAATTCCTGTGCTGTGAAAACTAGACAGTGGGAAACATCCACAAGAGGTTGAAAAAGGTGTATGGAGATGCTGCTGTGGATCGCAGTACAGTTAGTTGGTGGGCAAGCAGGTTACGTGATGAAAGCGGGCACGGCAATATTGAGGATTCCCCTCGCAACGGCAGGCCTCGTACTGCACACACTTCAGACAATGTGCAGAGAGTTAACGAATTGGTGACTGCTGACAGACGCATCACAGTGTGATGTGTTGGCAGAAGAGCCAACACCGTGTAGCTAGAGGAGGCCGAAATGCACGCGTTTAGCTCACGCAGACTGGTGTGAGGTCTGGAACATTACCATGTAATGAATATAGCAAATAAAGTACGTAGTTGATGTAATACTTAACTTTATTCCATAATTTGGTGAACATCGGTCTGACGGTACAGGCTTATTAAGATAACCAGCAAAAGATAAATGGCGCCTTGCTAGGTCGTAGCAAATGACGTAGCTGAAGGCTATGCTAACTATCGTCTCGGCAAATGAGAGCGTATTTGTCAGTGTAGCTTCGCTAGCAAAGTCGACTGTACAACTGGGGCGAGTGCTAGGGAGTGTCTCTAGACCTGCCGTGTGGCGGCGCTCGGTCTGCAATCACTGACAGTGGCGACACGCGGGTCCGACGTATACTAGCGGACCGCGGCCGATTTAAAAGATACCACATAGCAAGTGTGGTGTCTGACGGTGACACCACACAGTGAACGAATTGTCACGCTACGACGGGATAGGGGAAGGAAGTGTTTGCAGAATACTGAAAGTGTTGGTGTTAAGAAAGGTTTGTGCCTGGTGAGTTCCCAGGATGTTGACAGTGGCTCACAAAGAAACTAGAAAGACGGTGTGCAGCGAAGTTTTGGAACAGCAGGAGAATGGTGGACATGAATTTCTTGGAAGAATTGTGACAGATGATGAAACATGGCTCCATCATTTTTCATCAGAGATGAAGAGGCAATCAATGGAGTGCCATCCTGCATATTCACACAAGAAAAAAAATTCAAAACAACACCTTCTGCTGGAAAAGTTATGGCTACGGTGTTTTTCGATTCAGAAGGACTCTTGCTTGTGGACATCATGCTAAGTGGAACCACCATAAATTATGATGCGTATGTGACGACACTGAAGAAACTTCAAACTTGACTGAGTCGTGTTCGACCACATCGGCAAAAGCAGGATGTTTTGCTTTTGCACGACAATAAACGGCCACATGTCAGTCAGAAAACCATGGAAGCGATCACAAAACTCAGATGGACAACACTGAAACACCCGCCTTACAGTTCTGACCTGCTCCATGTGACTATCATCTCTCTGGGAAACTGAAAGACTCTCCTCATGGAACAAGGTTTGAAGATGTTGACTCCCTTGTGCACGCTGCCAAACAGTGGCTCCAACAGGTTGGTCCAGAATTTTACCGTGCGGGTATACAGGCACTGATTCCAAGATGGCGTAAGGCAGTTGAGAGGTTTGGAAATTATGTGGAGAAATGAAAATATTGTTCCTAATGGATGTATCTACACACTGTAAAACTTTCAAACATGTAGAATAAAAGATGGATTATAAAAAAAAAATAGTGTGCATTTCTTTTGGAGTGATCCTCGTATAGTCCCAAGAAGACTGGGCTCTAGATGACTCCGTGGCTCTATCGAGAGGGAAAAGCATCGAGCCCGGCGTATGGCTCTGGCACATCGAACTGCATCTGGAGCAGAAATCTGAGCAGCAGTTGGCACCACAGTGACACAAAGATCTCCTATAAATCGGTTACTTCAAAGACAGCTCTGAGCCAGACGCCCTGTAACGTGTATTCACAGTGACCACCACCATTTGCAACTTCAGTGGTGTCAAGAGAGAGCTCACTGGAGGGCAGGGTGAAGGTGTGAAGGTTTGTTGTCTTTTCTACCTCGATGCCAGTGAGGGCAGTGTGTTGGTTAGAAAGAAGGCCAGCTGAGGGCCTGCAAAGAACCTTACAATGTGTTAGACAAACTGAACCTAAACCATGAGGTATAGTCTGGTGTGCGGTTTGGCTTGTTGGATCACCAAGTCTGTCTACAGTAGAGCATATATGGTACATCATTGAACAACAACTGCCGCGTCATCCACAAACAGCATTAAACGTCGCTCTATCGACCAACCACGTGCAATAGGCGTGGAACTCCATCCCAGAAACTGACATCCTGCACCTGCGCAACGCCAAACGTGTAAGTTTGCATGCTTGCTTTCAACATTCTGTCGGCTACACCAGCATTTCACATTTGCAATGGCTTACGTCGCTCTGTGAACTTGCAGTTTTACTCACTTAACTATGTTACCTAGATAAATGTTTTCCAAAATCTCATTGCTCCACATTAATAATTTTTTGGTGATGCACTTCTTTTGAAGGGAAAAAAAGAACTTTGGACTCATTTACTCAACACAAATGGCATACTCGGAATAAGTGTACCATATGGAACTTTAGCTAAGAGTCCTGTTGTCTCAGCTATACTCCAAGTCTTCCAAGCCAAAATGTTAGCATCTGGAAATGCTTCAAGGCCACAATAGTCACAATGATTACCCCACACTACAGCTATTGTAAGCCATGTACTACCTCCAAACAGAGCTTGTACATCACATGTGAAGTTCAGGCGGAGTCCTCGGAACACATTTGGACCTTCAATCAGGTGCCTTGAGAAATTAAGGGTTTGTTCGACCTATGTTACAATGACTTTAACGTAAGAAGGCAGGTCCATGATGGATTCTGACCAGGAGCATCCGGAGAATACTATGTCACGTAGCCAGTGTTCAGTCCGTCTTTGTTCCACACTAACTGTTGCTTACTACGATAACTTCAATGACAATGAACTCGGAAACGGTGCAACGTATCGAATTTTTTTTTCTTAACAATTATTTTTCGGTACAACCTGCCTTGCAACATCATTACAAGCTTTTCAGACTCTTTCTGACCACCCTGCAGATGATGCAGCTACGTCTTCGTTAGCATCCATTACACTTCATTAATGCGAAGAGATGTTCAGTACTGAAAGAATGGTCAGACGAAGTCGCTACATTCAAAACTATCCACGGGAATCAAAGAGAGAATTTTCATATCTGTAAACTGGGAAACTCACAAAGAAAATTTGTTAATGTAACATATCTGAAAAGCCTTGTGCAGATAAATTTCTCAGAAAGACAAAAGTCCATTGCAGACCAAATTCAAGACCCGACCGGATACCTGTGTCTGCTGAAGTACCGCTTCCGGGACAGGGAGGTGTGACGGCCTCGGATCGAATCCACCCGGTGGTTTGTCGACGAGGCTCGATGTGCCAGCCTACCTGGCTGTGGGCTTAAGACGATTCCTACTATCCACTCGGTGAATACCGGCCTGGATACACAAGCCCCGCCTCAGTTATACGATTCGCAAACATTTAGGAAATTTTCGCTCTCTTACGTATGAATAACACTACACACAGGCAGTTGGGGCACACGTATTACGTCCTAGGGGACAACAGCCTCGCGACAGGAAGGATACACAGCCACCTCTAAAGTAACGACGCCAAATGTGTTAATAACCATACCGACACTGCACCGATGTGGCACACAGATGAAAGAAAAATAGTAGAAGTAAACCAAGATTAAAAGTAGTCTGGAAGTAAATTATAATAAGACCGTAGTAGTTCATAACCAACCCACCGAAAAGAAAATAGTACCATCAAAGGACTGAGCCGTAGAATCAGTTGACCAGTTTCTGTACCGGACAAATGAGAGCAATGACAGGGTATTCAGCGAAATAACAAAACAGACGAAGAAAAAATGCCGCGATTACTTGTTGTTGTTGTGATCTTCAGTCCAGAGACTGGTTGGATGCACCTCTCCATGCTACTCTATTCGTGCAAGCTTCTTCATCTCCGAGTAACTACCGCAACCTACGCCTTTCTGAATCTGCTTAGTGTACTCATCTCTTGTTCTCCCTCTACGATTTTTATCCTCCACGCTTCCCTCCAGCACTAAGTTTGTAATCCCTTGATGTCTCAGAAAGTGTCCTACCAAGCGTCCCCTTCTTCTACTCAAGTTGTGACAGAAATCCCTCTTCTCCCCAATTCTGTATAGTACTTCCTCATTAGTTACGTAATCTACCAGTCTAAATCTTCAGCATCCTTTTGTAGCACCGCATTTCGAAAGCTTCTGTTCTCTTCTTGTCTAAACTATGGCTACACTCCATACAAATACTTTCAGAAAGGACTTCCTGACACTTAAATATATACTCTATGTTAACAAATTTCTCTTCTTCAGGAACGCTTTCCTTGCCATAACCAGACTACATTTTATAGCCTTTCTCCTTCGACATCATCAGTTATTTTGCTATCAAAATAGCAAAACTCAACTAATACTTCAAGTGTCTCATTTCTTAAAGTAATTCCCTCAACATCACATGATTTAATCTGACTATATTCCATTATCCTCGTTTTATTCATGTAGATGTTCATCTTATAACGTCCTTTCAAGACACTGTCCATTCCGTTCAACTTCTCTTCCAAGTCCTTTACTGTACCTGACAGAAGTCCAATGCCATCGGCAAACATTAAAGATCTTATTTCTTCTCCCCGACTTTTAATTACTACTCCAAATTTTTCTTTTGTTTCCTTTACTGCTTGCTGAATAACATCAGGGATAGGCTACAACCCTGTCTCACTCGCTTCGCAACCACTCCTTCCCTTTCATACCCCTCGACTGTTATAACTGCCAACTGGTTTCTGTACCAGTTGTAAGTATCCTTTCGCTCCCTGTATTTTACCCCTGATATCTACATAATTTTAAAGGGAATATTCCAGTCAACATTGTCAAAAGCTTTTCGTACGTCTACAAATGCTAGAAATGTAGGCCTGTCTTTCGTTAATCAATCTTATAAGATAAGTCGTAAGGTCAGTATTGCCTCCTGAGTTCGAAAAAGCGTCCAAGATGTTCAAATGACCGAATGTGGGCAGATGACAATAGAAAATACGCAAGAGAACGTGTTTCGTTAAAACTGGATACATTAATACATGGAAAAATCCAGAGGAAGCGTTTATCCAACACTGTTGCCAGATGGTTGCTGCTGCTGATAATGATAATGACAGCAGTGGTAAATCTTCAGTCACTCTGCTCGAATTCATTATTTGATCCAAACTAGCCACAAAAATGATGACCTACAGTCCCAAAGATTTTCGGTGGAAGAAGAAACACCCAGCAGAAGAAGTCACCCTTATTCTGCCATTGGCTTTAAAAAAGGAGGCAAATCACCAGACAAACAAGATGATTAAAAAGTGCCACACATTCCTGCAGCAGGTAGTACTGGCCAAAACCAGAAGAAATGTTATGTCGAAGAATCAATGGCTCTTGAGTTACGGCCAACTCTGTCGTCTCATTTCTATCGATCTGTTACGTGGAATCAGACAGTGCTACAATTGTTAACACGCATCCTACGTCATCCTACAGCCTATCTTCCCACCGAATCAAGCATTCAAAAAAATGGTTCAAATGGCTCTGAGCACTATAGGACTCAACATCTTAGGTCATCAGTCCCCTAGAACTTAGAACTACTTAAACCTAACTAACCTAAGGACATCACACACATCCATGCCCGAGGCAGGATTCGAGCCTGAGACCGTAGCGGCCGCGCGGGGCCAGACTGATTTCAAATTCACCTGGCTACATTGAGACTGCGTCACATACGCTGGTCACACGGTGCGGCAAATTTCGACGTATTGTCGATGGGTTGCTAATATACTGAAGCGTTTTAATTTTCCCATAGTTCAGGCCCAGTGAACGGGGAGGCCAACCTTGGTCGTTTCATTGCGAAACCGACGTTGAAGTAAGGCACGTTCCATACAAAATGACGTGTGACGCAACCTGCAGAAACCACAGTCGTTGTCTTTTTTCCAAAAGCGCTGGTAATCCATCGCACAGAAACGGGAGATAGACATTACACGTGAATTTGTTTCGTGAAGTGTATGGATCTATGAGTCTGTCATCGACTACCTTTGCCCCCACACTCATAATGAAACGATCCCGATGCCTTGCCTCCTTGACTGCTCGAGAATTTCCATCTACCCACACGTGCATATAGTGGCAATTTACCATAACATCTCCTGTGAATTCCCCCCCCCCCCCCCCCCCCCCAATTTGAGTCTTTAGCTCCTCATATCTGAACATATTTCAGTATGTCATTAAACGAACTTTTCTTCTAGTTTTCACTAATAACACCCCCAGTATCAATAAGTGATAGTTTTCACTTTAAAAAAATACACTCTATATTAAGAGTTCCATTTTTCTTTTTCGTTAGGCACACTCCAAAAGATAGTAGAAGCAGCAAATAGGCCCTCGAGGCCTTGGAACCTCTTCATGAATAATAAATTGATATACTACGCTGGATATACGGTGAATAAAAATTTACTTGTGACGTTTTCTTGTGCCAAAATTGAGATATGAACGTTTTCCCGATCGGGTATTGGGGTGGAGACTGCACAGAACTGTACTGGGAAGGGCAAGTAATTGTAGGAGTTTCAGTTCTGAGGGAAAATTTGACAATTTGAACAATAGCGTGCATGAAATGCGAACAGATGTTGACGACCAGTGCTACAAGTAGCAGAGTGAACAGGAACCGAAACAAGCATAAGTGATTTATTGATCGTTATAATGAAATGATTATTTCCCTGATGATGATTGGTGTTTTAGGGCGCACAACAGCGAGGTTATCAGCGCCCGATTATTTCCCTGCAAGGACCATTGCAGCTGTAGTTGACATGGCTCAGCCCTACATTGTTCAAAGCTCGCTACAGTGGGGAGTCAACAGTTTTTAACTGTCTCGGTCTCTAGTGGACGTGTGCGTCTCTAGTGGACGTGTGCTCTTTTATTTAAACTCTCACGTACTCACCACCGTTACGCTGTCTACATTTCTCACGAACCGTGGATGGTACGGTCTCGCGACGTCCAGGTGTCTGTGCGGAACGGTCATTCCAGTGTCGACCTGCGGTCTGTTTTGCGGGCACGCGGTTTCTGCCACTCTCGTAAGTGCTATATGACGGCCTGCGGTGAGGTATCGGCACGCGGAGGTATCCACACCGCGTGGTCTTGCAAAGTTATTGAGAAGTTCGAAATGGTGCCACCTGTATCACACAGAAGTCTGGTCGTCATACCGTCATTCTCTGAACAAACCGGCGAAGATGCGCTACAGGCGAACACGGGCTACGCCGGGTGACTGGATGATCAGCAGCACACATTGCAGCTACTTATTACGATGACGGGAAGATGTTTGACCGCGGAAGCAAAGGTAGAGTCTGACTAAGGACTTACTCTAACTTGGGATGTAAAATCGCTGTATTAAACGGTGTAAGTGCCATAGCCATAGTTTTAAATGAATTGAAACAGATTATTTTGCTTACGTAAATCGCTGCAACCTGACGTTAGCTCATTCGATCAAATAACGTGTCTGTTTACTGCTTGCGAAGGTACGGCGTTGGAAATTGAAAGTATTACACCATGAAACAAGTGTCCGATATTTACCAAGCTTTGTGGAGATCTTCATCAAGTGACCGTTATTAAATGACGGGTTAGTCTCCGATTCTATTTGGAACTGATGTCAATCATCCACACCAGAGCGAAATTTGACCTCCACATGTACCAACAGACAGTATGAACGTCAACTTGAGAGATTTATAGCCATAGCTGAGACACTTGCTGTGTCAGTTTGAGATCTGCGTATAGTTTATTGTCAGTGATATTAATAAAGTAGATACCCAGATCCACAACGCTCGTGAATACACGTATCTTGCAGTCGTTTGTTGTCCAGGGTTGCAAGTCTGTGCCTTCATATTTACACTGAGCAGCCAGAACATTATGACCAGGTACCTGATAGCCGGTATATACAGGGTTATTACAAATGATTGAAGCGATTTCACAGCTCTACAATAACTTTATTATTTGACATATTTTCACAATGCTTTGCACACACATACAAAAACTCAAAAAGTTTTTTTAGGCATTCACAAACGTTCGATATGTGCCCCTTTAGTGATTCGGGAGACATCAAGCCGATAATCAAGTTCCTCCCACACTCGGCGCAGCATCTCCCCATCAATGAGTTCGAAAGCATCGTTGATGCGAGCTCGCAGTTCTGGCACGTTTCTTGGTAGAGGAGGTTTAAACACTGAATCTTTCACATAACCGCACAGAAAGAAATCGCATGAGGTTAAGTCGGGAGAGCGTGGAGGCCATGACATGAATTGCTGATCATGATCTCCACCACGACCGATCCATCGGTTTTCCAATCTCCTGTTTAAGAAATGCCGAACATCATGATGGAAGTGCGGTGGAGCACCATCCTGTTGAAAGATGAAGTCGGCGCTGTCAGTCTCCAGTTGTGGCATGAGCCAATTTTCCAGCATGTCCAGATACACGTGTCCTGTAACGTTTCTTTCGCAGAAAAAAAGGGGCCGTAAACTTTAAACCGTGAGATTGCACAAAACACGTTAACTTTTGGTGAATTGCGAATTTGCTGCACGAATGCGTGAGGATTCTCTACCTCCCAGATTCGCACATTGTGTCTGTTCACTTCACCATTAAGAAAAAGTGTTGCTTCATCACTGAAAACAAGTTTCGCACTGAACGCATCCTCTTCCATGTGCTGTTGCAACCGCGCCGAAAATTCAAAGCGTTTGACTTTGTCATCGGGTGTCAGGGCTTGTAGCAATTGTAAACAGTAAGGCTTCTGCTTTAGCCTTTTCCGTAAGATTTTCCAAACCGTCGGCTGTGGTACGTTTAGCTCCCTGCTTGCTTTATTCGTCGACTTCCGCGGGCTACGCGTGAAACTTGCCCGCACGCGTTCAACCGTTTCTTCGCTCACTGCAGGCCGACCCGTTGATTTCCCCTTACATAGGCATCCAGAAGCTTTAAACTGCGCATACCATCGCCGAATGGAGTTAGCAGTTGGTGGATCTTTATTGAACTTCGTCCTGAAGTGTCGTTGCACTGTTATGACTGACTGATGTGAGTGCATTTCAAGCACAACATACGCTTTCTCGACTTGTAATCTCCCCACGGAAAATTACCCTCTACCACGCAATAATTAATAATGGTCAATCAAATCATCCACATTTATTTACGTATGAAAAGTATCTGAGCAGATTTTCTAGTAATATATGCGCCGACAGCTCGTCGACGCCAAGGTATTTTTCGAGTACGTTTACTCTTTGGAACAACAGAGGTACAGAGATGTATGCTCCATGGTCATTATAGTTATGGAAAGAGAGATAGAAAGAGAGAGAAAGGAACAGCTTCGGAAAGTATCGGTTGGAAGATTTTCGTATTGCAAAAGGAGATTTATTTACTCTTCTTCGCGATAAAGCGAGGCAGGAAAGTTTGTGCCGCTAGCGGGGTAGACAAAGAGAAAGAAGGACTTGTAAAAGTAAATTTCATGAGACTAAAAATCCACGGAAACGGAACATGTACGGAAATGGATTCAATATACAATTTTCCTCAGAAATAAGGTTTGTGACCATTTTATTTTAGAGTGAATGACGAATGCGTTCTCTGTCTGAATTGTTGATGATTGTCTGGGGCCTGTAATTAATTGGGAAGTTTCAGCTGTGACGAAGAGAGCCTGCAATCTCTGAGTTTTATTGAAATCGTCCAAAAAGGCTTCGTCCACATCTGAAATTTTAGATCTGTCGTAAACTGAACGAAGTGTTCAAAACGATCGATTTTTTCCCAACTGAATGCAGCGCTTAATAATAATAACGTATGTGAAGATCTTTTCTAGCAAGCCAGCCGCTGAATATTAAGAAGAAGGGCTCCACCAGAGATTTTAATAGGCTGATTTCATGTAACTTAAGACTTTCAGCAAAATCGATTTAAGTAGTAAGGGCATTCATTAGAGACTCTTGTCGCCTTTTTGTCTCACTGCGCTCTCGAGCGCTCTGGCGGCAGAAACCTGAAGTGCGGCTTCAGCCGAACAAAACTTTATGAGTTTTTCTACGTATCTGTAGTGTGTCGTGACCATATGTCAATGAATGGAGCTACAGTGAATTTATGAAATCGCTTCAATCATTTGTAATAGCCCTGTATACCTGTGGCACGGAACACAACGGCGACGCCTCAGCATGGAAGCAATGAGGCCTTTGTATGACGCTGGAAGAAGTTGGTACCACATCCACACATACAAGTCACCTAATTTCCGTAAATTCCGGGGAGTAGGGCGATGAACTCTCACGCCACGTTCAATCACATCCAAGACGTGTTGGATCTGATTCAGATCTGGCGAGTTGGGGGGTCATCACATCAACTGGAACTCACCACTGTGTTTCTCGCCTTATTGGAAAGTGCCACTGTCGTCGGGAACATGATGGCTATGAAGGGGCGTACGAGGTCCGCACCAGTGTACTTGGCCATCATGTTGCCTTTTGAAAGCTCCATGGACCCGCGCATGCCCCCGTGAATGTTCCCAGAGCACAATGGACCCACCGCCAGCTTGTCTCCGTCCAGTTTGCACGTGTCAAAGTACTGTTCCCTTGGAATGCCACGGTTTCACGCAGTTCCATAGGCGTGATGGAGAAGGTATCGGGATTCATCAGATCATGCAACGCTCTGCCCCTGCGTCAACGTCCAGTGCCGATGGTCACGTTCTTATTTCAGTCGTAGTTGCCAATATTATGGAGTTAACATTGGCACGGCTGAGGAAGACCATAATTAGGAGTGTTCGATGCACTGTGCGTTCGAACACAATCACACTTTGCCCAGCAGTAAAGTCCGATGTTAGTTCCACTACAGTTCGACACCTGTCCTGTTTCACCATCCTGCCCAGCCTACGACATCCGATATCTGTAATGAGGGGTGGCCGCCCAACCCCACGACGTCTCGACGTGGTTTCGCTACATGTTGAAGACACTTACCACTGCACTCCTCGAACGCCCGACAAGAAGTGCAGTTTCCGAAACGGTCGCGCCGAGCTCTGGGCCATCAAAATCTGCCCTCAGTCAAATTCAGTTAGATAGGGCGCCTTCCCCATTCTACACACGGACAAGACGCTCACTGTTACTACATGCATCGTGCGTGTGTCTGACTACCACTCATTCCTCGCTAGACGACTCTGCTATCGCATGGGCGATTTTGTAACGACAATATATTGGAGATCATAATGTTCTCGCCGATCAGTGTATGTATGAGGTGATTTTTAATTTCATAAACGACCAACAGGAACTTCGAAATATGTTTTTTTTCTTATTGTTCTGTACATAAACAATGACGGGAGATCAATACACTTAAATGTCATGCTGCATCCCTAACTCAGTGTCACATTCATCCTAGACAAAAACAACACAGTGACACTTTGGAAAGATACCGAGTGTCTCCCTGAAGGTGAGTTGGCTGCTATAATTCTAGTGTCGTATGATGTCTTTACAATGGCATCAGAATTACGAGTGTGTAATAATTCAAATTACGAGTGGTGTAAATTTAGATTACGTTAATGACTAACCACACCGACAGACAGTACATCAAAATTACACTTGGAGTCCCTCGTAAATTATCGGTTTTGATCGCATGAAAATCGTGTGTATAATATACTGATTGAATCAAGCAGAGAGCGGCTGTAAGAGCTAAGAACATACAGAAATAAAAATAAAAGATCGCCAGAAAAATACCATTATAAAATTCAAACAAAATGCTACTCTGATGTATAGTAAATAACACAACCTGATCAGGTATCATGAAACTGAAGCTGTGTTTTGCCTAATCAAACTGCTGCGATAGTTACTTGTATGTATTTATCGATATTTTAATTAAATAATACAAATTAAGGCATCGTGAAACTGTCATAATCGAGGTATTTTGACCTCTAGCCTTCAAGGAAGTACATCAATAGCATTAAAAGGTTTTTCTGAATAAGTCAAAGGTAAGATGAACTACGTTCTCAGAACAGGCTACGCAGAATTCGTTGATGGAAAGCCATCCCCCACAAGCATATTACGTTACTGTGAATAAGAAATGGAGCTGACTTCCAATAAATGTCAGTAAAACTAGTGATAATTTCTGAAAGAGAAACCAAGTAGGAAAATAGTACCGATCAGATTAAGCTCATCCCTTAGGGATATTTTAGAACCCGTGACTGTTAATTGAATGTAAATACATTAAACTGCAACCAGTGACTGGTTACAGTTTTATGTATTTACATAGTACTGATGATTTTGATCTCCACAGTTCATTGATACTGTATTAGAATCACTGATTAATGGGAACCAAAACAGATGTACTGATACACATTTACTGTGTTAGGCCGTCAGCAGAATGCTCAAATGACGGTCATTTGCAGAATTTTCCTGTAATGTTACACAAGCAACTATATTCCTCAGATCAAGATATTAGCTCAACTGGGTTATCTGATGTTCTAAAGAACGATACCGCTCGTGCCACAGTAAATGTGTATCAATACAACTGTGGTGGTTCTCATTAATATATTACATGTTAACAATGAAATTGTAAACCTGCCATGTCTCTCTGTTGCCTGTTCGAAGACGCTAGTCTCCGAAACTACCACACGAATTTTCCGGGGTTTTCACAGGTAACGTATGGGCTTTATGTAATCAAAATCGAATATCAGAAAAAAGTAGAACCGTGATTGAAAGTTATATCAAAAACCGTTGTGTCTATCTGTTAGCTGAACATGCTAATCTCCAAAAGTACTAGATGAATTTTCATGATGGCTTTTACAGGCAAATCGACTGTTGCTCGGAGCAACGTACGGGCATTATTTCACCAAAAACAGGTCACAGAAAAAAAGATATAATGATTTAAACTTTTATGTAAGGTTGTTGTCTCTAACTGTTTGTCCAAAACTTCTAGATAAATTTTTATGGGAATTTCACAGGTAACTAACCTGAACGTAGCTTGTGAAATGTACAATCATCAAAACCGGTTCACGGGAAAAAAGATATCGCAAGTTTACGTTATGTCTAAAACTGTCTGGGCTGCTTAGCACTTCATGTTCAATCATCAGGGCGTCTTACATCAAACAACTGATATACGATGCTGTTAGTTTTGTTGTACACCAAAGACCCAACGGCTGGCGCACGTTCTTTTAAAAATAAAAAGATAAAAAAAAATTCAGTGACAGGATCTATTTTCGGAACTTTGTCAGTAACAGCATTACGCTTTGGACTCTGATCTTTTCGAATACAAACTAACAGAGAATTTGTTTGGCTAGGATATATGGATTCACTAATATATCTTTTTATATTTGGAGTTTAACAGCATTGCTTCTTTCGATAAGTTTTATTTGCATTCTTTGCTAGGAAAACCGAATTGATTAAGCTTTATTATGTGGGTGCCTACTTATTACATTTTGATTTCGTTTTCATTACGAATAAAAATAACCAGAAAACGATCGCTTCTTTCTGAGTTCACAAGAAAAGGTAACAGACTGAGAACTATGTGGTCCCAAGAACACAATGATGATCGTCAGGTGAGACTTTCTGCCGCTGGAGGACATCAGGCTTCAACAAGCTCCTTCCAAAAGCGAGGAGCGACGTATCTCTTGTCCACAGCGCCTCGCATAACCTCATCTCTCAGAAGCCATTATTGTTGTTGCTGTGGTCTTCAGTCCTGAGACTGGTTTGATGCAGCTCTCCATGCTAATCTATCCTGTGCAAGCTTTAAATCTCCCAGTACATCCTGCAGCCTACATCCTTCTGAATCTGCGTAGTGTATTCATCTCTTGGTCTCCCTCTACGATCTCCCTCTACGATTTTTACCCTCTACGCTGCCCTCCAATACTAAATTGGTGATACCTCGATGTCTCAGAACATGTCCTACCAACCGATCCCTTCTTCTAGTCAAGTTGTGCCACAAGCTCCTCTTCTCACCAATTATATTCAATACCTCCTCATTAGTTATGTGATCTACCCATCTAATCTTCAGCATTCTTCTGTAGCACCACATTTCGAAAGCTTCTATTCTCTTCTTGTCTAAACTATTTATTGTCCACGTTTCACTTCCATATATGGCTACACTCCATACATATACTTTAAGAAACGACTTTCTGACATTTAAATATATACTCGATGTTAACAGATTTCTCTTCTTCAGAAACGCTTTCCTTGCCATTGCCAGTCTGCATTTTATATCCTCTCTACTTCGACCATCATCAGTTATTTTGCTCCCCAAATAGCAAAACTCCTTTACTACTTTAAGTGTCTTATTTCCTAATCTAATTCCCTCAGCATCACGCGACTTAATTCGACTACATTCCATTATCCTCGTTTAGCTTTTGTTGATGTTCATCTTATACCCTCCTTTCAAGACACTGTCCATTCCGTTCAACTGCTCTTCCAAGTCCTTTGCTGTCTCTGACAGAATTACAATGTCATCGATGAACCTCAAAGTTTTTATTTCTTCTCCATGGATTTTAATAGCTACTCCGAACTTTTCTTTTGTTTCTTTTATTGCTTGCTCAGTATACAGATTGAATAACATCGGGGATAGGCTACAACCCTGTCTCACTCCCTTCCCAACCACTGCTTCCGTTTCATACCCCTCGACTCTTATACCTGCCATCTGGTTTCTGTACAAATTAAAGTAGCCTTTCGCTCCCTGCATTTTACCCTTGCCACCTTCAGAATTTGAAAGAGAGTATTCCAATCAACATTGTCAAACGCTTTCTCTAAGTCTACAAATGCTAGAAACGTAGGTTTACCTTTCCTTAATCTTCCTTCTAAGATAATTCGTAGGGTCAGTATTGTCTCACGTGTTCCAACATTTCTACGGAATCAATACTGATCTTCCCCGAGGTCGGCTCTATCAGTTTTTCCATTCGTCTGTAAAGAATTCGTGTTAGTATTTTGCACCTGTGACTTATTAAACTGATAGTTCGGTAATTTTCTCATCTGTCAACACCTGTTTTCTTTGGGATTGGAATAATTATATTCTTCTTGAAGTCTGAGCGTATTTCGCCTGTCTCATACATCTTGCTCACCAGATGCTAGAGTTTTGTCAGGACTGGATCTCCCAAGGCTGTCAGTAGTCCTAATGGAATGTTGTCTACTCCGGGGGCTTTGTTTCGACTCAGGTCCTTCAGTGCTCTGTCAAACTCTTCACGCAGTATCATATCACGCATTTCATCTTCATCTACATCCTCTTCCAATTCCATAATATTGTCCTCGAGTACATGGGCCTTGTATAGACCCTCTATATACTCCTTCCACCATTCTGCTTTCCCTTCTTTGCTTGGAACTGGGTTTCCATCAAAGCTCTTGACATTCATGCAAGTGGTTCTCCTTTCTCCAAAGTTCTCTTTAATTTTCCTGTAGGCAGTATCTATCTTACTCCTAGTGAGATAAGCCTCTACATCCTTACATTTGTCCTCTAGCCATCCCTGCTTAGCCATTTTGCACTTCCTGTCGATATCATTTTTGAGACGTTTGTATTCCTTTTTGCCTGATTCATTTACTGCATTTTTATATTTTCTCCTTTCATCAATTAAAATTCAATATTTCTTCTGTTGCCCAAGGGTTTCTACTAGCTCTCGTCTTTTTTACCTATTTGATCCTCTGCTGCCTTCATTATTTCATCCTTCAAAGCTACCCATTCTTCTTCTACTGTATTTCTTTCCCTCATCCCTGTCAATTGTTCCCTTATGCTCTCCCTAAAACACTGTACAACCTCTGGTTCTTTCAGTTTATCCAGGTCACATCTCCTTAAATTCCCACATTTTTGCAGTTTCTTCAGGTTTAATCTACACTTCATAAGCAATAGTTGTGGTCAGAGTCCACATCTGCCCCTGGAAATGTCTTGCAATTTAAAACTTGGTTCCTAAATCTCTGTCTTACCATTATATAATCTATCTGATACCTTTTAGTATCTCCAGGGTTCTTCCATGTATACAACCTTCTTTCATGATTCTTGAACCAAGTGTTAGCTATGATTAAGTTGTGCTCTGCGCAAAATTCTACCAGGCGGCTTCCTCTTTCATTTATTAGCCCCAATCCATATTCACCTACTATGTTTCCTTCTCTCCCTTTTCCTACTCTCGAATTCCAGTCGCCCATGACTATTAAATTTTTGTCTCGCTTCACTACCTGAATAATTTCTTTATCTCATCAAACATTCCATCATTTTCTTCGTCATCTGCAGAGCTAGTTGGCATATAAACTTGTACTACTGTAGTAGGCGTGGGCTTCGTGTCTATCTTGGCCACACTAATACTGTTTGTAGTAGCTTACACGTACTCCTATTTTTTATTCATTATTAAACCTACTCCAGCATTACGCCTACTTGATTTTGTATTTATAAACCTGTTTTCACCTGACCAATAGTCATGTTCCTCCTGCCACCGTACTTCACTTATTGCCACTATATCTAACTTTAACCTATCGATTTCCCTTTTTAAATTTTCTAACCTACCTGCCCGACTAAGAGATCTGACATTCCACGCTCCGATCCGTAAAACGCCAGTTTTCTTTCTCCTGATAACGACGCCATCTTGAGTAGTCCCGCCCGGAGATCCGAATGGGGGACTATTTTACCTCCGGAATATTTTACCCAAGAGGACGCCATCATCATTTAATCATACAGTAAAGCTGCAGGCCCTCGGGAAAAATTTCGGCTGTAGTTTCCCCTTGCTTTTAGCCGTTCGCAATACCAGAACAACAAGGCCATTTTGGTTAGTGCTACAAGGCTAGATCAGTCAATCATCCAGACTGTTGCCCCTGCAACTACTGAAAAGGCTGCTGCCGCTCTTCAGGAACCACACGTTTGTCTGGCCTCTCAACAGATACCCCTTCGTTGTGGTTGCACCTACGGTACGGCTATCTGTATCGTTGAGGCACGCAAGCCTCCCCACCAATGGCAAGGTCCATGGTTCATGGGGGTAAGCCATTATTAACAGAGGGTTAAATTACTTGTCTCCAATGTAACATCATAGACCCTGAAACTTTGCCGGTAACTGGTGTTGGCGAGATACTTTTTATACCCCAGTTCCAGCTTATTTCTAGGAATGTACCATTTTACTTTAAATGTGTAAAATTTCCAGTTAGTTTAGATTTTGCCACTTTGCATGTTGTGGCTGTGGACCTTAGTGTTAGCTGCTTTTCGCATGCTCAGCTCGACGTGGCTCTAGGAAGCAATCTACTCTATGCTGATGTCTCCAACCATACTACTTCAAATGTATACAAGGAAGTTTTACAAGTCAAAAATCAATTACAAACGTTTGAAGTCTCGGGAACAGACATAAATAAGTACTCAGGCAACACTGGTTTCTCAGCTAGTAAGGCGGCCCGAGTGGCCGAGAGGTTCTCGGCGCTACAGTCTGGAACCGCGCACCCGCTACGGTCGCAGGTTCGAATCCTGCCTCGGGCATGGATGTGTGTGATGTCCTTAGGTTAGTCAGGTTTAAGTAGTTCCAAGTTCTAGGGGACTGATGAGCACAGATGTTAAGTCTCATAGTGTTCAGAACCATTTGATCCATTTTTTTCAGCTAGTAAACACGTCTAAGTGGAACTAAATTCATTTTATTTGTAATTATATGAAGAAGGTACTGTCTGTGTTTGCATCACGTGATGTCAGTGATAGCTACCACCATATACCAGTGTACCTATAAAGTAAAAACTCACTGCCTTAACGTTTCAGTATATTATAGTTTACATACAGTAAGTGTTCCGGCGTAACGACAAGCGCTGGCACGAAGATCAAGAACGGAAGGGCAGATAGGGCTATGAGACGACGTCAGCCAGTAGTACGCTGACGAACCCGACATCAAGACAGGAGCGGCATCTATACGAAGAGAATATAAGCACTGCGCCTGCTAGCCGCGCCAGCAGTGGAAGAAGAACCGTCACACAAACGCTACAGCAGTAACTTATGAAATGTGTTGTTTTACTTGCAATGAAATTGTGTACACCGAAGGACATTGCTTATTTGCTTGTCACCATTTGCTTGCGACACAACTTTGTGATTGCGCAAAGTTAAGTAACGTCAATTTAACTTACTTTAATATGTTCCATTAATACGATTTTCTGGAATTGTTGATTAGCGATCCGAGAAAATAGCTTCCTAGTTACCCTATATTAGACGAGTGGGCAGGGTACAAAAGGAAATGCGTGAAATGAGTGACAAACGAAGTACTCCAAAAAAGAAAGTCGCTGAGAATGATCGAAGAAAGAAGAAATTTCAAGACCAGTCGCTAAATGATCTTAGATTTAAAGGATGGTTGAGACAACTTCCCGGTAATAAATTCAAATATAGCTGTGCTGCATGTAACGAAGAAATTTTATGGGGAAAATGTGTCCTTAACATTTAAATGCAAAGATCGAGTGCAACAACATTATAAAAGGAATTTTTGGCAAAGTAGAAACACATAGAATTGTTTGCCTGTTCAGTGTCGTTGAATGAAAGTTCAGACATAAATACCTGAGTGTTCTGGTCAGGTATGTTTTTCCAGCTTCAGGTAAATCAGAACACAACTTGTTGACTCATTGGTGTAGACGCTAGATACTGCTCTGCAGATAACTTTATATGGCTTTTAAAGAATGCTTGTTTGCAAAGGCCATCCCTCTAACGAATACTGTAGGCATTTCGTTTCATAGTGCCAATGTAATGATATCATTCTTTTTATTCTTGCCTTGAATATGAGATAAATAACGTTATTCTAATGCATTTGTCATTAAGAAGCGTTAGAAGCTACTTAATCTTGTGAAAAACTGTCTCGCGCATCAGAAGACATTCTAAGAAATATATCTTCTTACTTATCTCGTAGTTCCAAGTGTTAGGCCCATCTGGTTGAGATCCAAAAGATAATGAACGTGGAAAAGAATAAGACACTGAAACGAGCAACTACAAGATGGCTAGCAATGCACCTGTGCATACGCCACGTCACTGATAACTGGTCTGCATTACAGGGATTTTTTTCAGTGAAGCTGCATCTGAGGATAAAGAAAACAAATGCTGATTTCCTCTTGCGTGAATCAAATAACCATGCTCTTAATTTTCTCAACAGTTGCTACCCACTTCCATCGTTGAAAGATTCTTAATCATTTCGTAGCAGAAAATTCTCTTAAACTACTTAAAACAAAAAACGGGACACAACTTTTTTCAGTAAAATCACAGCAAGATACTGAAGTACTTAATCCATGTAGTCTTATAAACGTCCCTCTCTTACGGAAGTGTATTTAGGGCCCGAGTGTGAAACGTTGCCAAAGAAGCTACCTGCTTCCGGCGTTAATGAACACAGAAAGAAATGTTTGGAATTCAGTCCTGTTGCAGTAGAATAAATACAGAGTTGAAACTTCCTGGCAGATTAAAACTGTGTGCCCGACCGAGACTCGAACTCGGGACCTTTGCCTTTCGCGGGCAAGTGATCTAACCAACTGAGCTACCGAAGCACGACTCACGCCCGGTACTCACAGCTTTACTTCTGCCAGTACCTCGTCCCCTACCTTCCAAACTTTACAGAAGCTCTCCTGCGAAACTTGCAGAACTAGCACTCCTCAAAGAAAGGATATTGCGGAGACATGGCTTAGCCACAGCCTGGGGGGTGTTTCCAGAATGAGATTTTCACTCTGCAGCAGAGTGTGCGCTGATATGAAACTTCCTGGCAGATTAAAACTGTGTGCCCGACCGAGACTCGAACTCGGGACCTTTGTCTTTCGCGGGCAAGTGCTCTACCAACTGAGCTACCGAAGCACGACTCACGCCCGGTACTCACAGCTGTACTTCTGCCAGTACCTCGTCTCCTACCTTCCAAACTTTACAGAAGCTCTCCTGCGAAACTTGCAGAACTAGCACTCCTCAAAGAAAGGATATTGCGGAGACATGGCTTAGCCACAGCCTGGGGGGTGTTTCCAGAATGAGATTTTCACTCTGCAGCGTAGTGTGCGCTGATATGAAACTTCCTGGCAGATTAAAACTGTGTGCCCGACCGAGACTCGAACTCGGGACCTTTGCCTTTCGCGGGCAAGTGCTCTACCAACTGAGCTACCGAAGAGTTACTTGCCAGTTAGGGATTCGGTGTATTAATAAATGAAATTTTTGTGTCCTGTTGTAACACTTAAAAAGAATAGGTCTGGGATTAAATAATTACATCTCATTAAGAGTTTCAATAAATAAGTCAACGGAAACAATTTGCATTGTGGCGACTGTTGCCCCATTTTATTGATGAACAGGAGACGAGTAATTTAATATGGCTCTGAGCAGTATGGGACTTAACATCTATGGTCATCAGTCCACTACAACTTAGAACTACTTAAACCTAACTAACCTAAGGACATCACACAACACCCAGCCATCACGAGGCAGAGAAAATCCCTGACCCCGCCGGGAATCGAACCCGGGAACCCGGGCGTGGGAAGCGAGAACGCTACCGCACGACCACGAGATGCGGGCACTAATTTAATAGAAATGGAGAGTGATGTAATAGAGCACTTTATAGCTAATGTTGAAAATGTTACTGATGAACTGAAATTTCGCAACTTAGGAAAACTCACTTAGTTTGTCCTGGCATTTCCACATTCAAACATGTAAACAGAATGATTTTTTATTATTTATTTATTTATTTGCAACATTAAGTGATGTAAAGAGGAAAGGAATCGATTAGGAGATAAAACGCTCGGAGCAGATGAAGTCATACGGTCTGCCTTACAAGCAGAAAGGACTGCTTTTTGTGTAAGATCACCAAGGCCATCAGAAACTTCAATACTGAGTAGTCGTGTATTAGATTTGCTGAGTATAATTTATATAATTTCAGTACTTTAAATATTTTTGCAGTCCTATTCTTGATAATTTTCCTTCTTAAATAATTTCTGAACAATTTTGACTTCGAGGGTAATTTTGGTCTTTTGGGAAATTCTGTGCATATTCGAGGGAAGCTTGATATAGGGAATCTGGTAACACTGATTAATCGTTTTTCCAGTTGCTTGCTACAGCAAATGTTCGCTTTGAAGAGAAACAAAAGCTAATTAATTAAAAGGCTTTTGGAGCGAAAGATCTATGAAACCACGCCGGACGTTCCCATAAGGTCATTTAGGTCATAGAAGTTATCACGCAACAATAATGCTAACATCATTCACAATCTCCAGCATATGCCGTAGTTTCGCCAGGTCTCCAGCTGACAGCGTTCCTCATGTAGAAATTCTTGGCTTTGTGACAACTACAGGACGCCTAATTTCTTTAACTTTACTGAAGTAGGAAGAGTATCACACTTTCGACAGAAAATAGAATTTAACGAAAAGAATTTTACGGGTACCGCACGTGCGCAGACGTTAAAATTCGTCGCTCTTCTCACTCGAAGAAAAACCAGAGTGAATCATGCCTGAGATGTGTGCAAGAAAAATACGGAGTGCGTAAGAGATTGTTACTACTGGCGAGTATGTGTTACATTTTGTTGGAGTCGCCTGAATAAAACGCGAGACTATACGTTAGCGGCGCGTTGCTGAAATATTTGCTTCCCATACTTCATCCGATGTTATTAGGAAATAAATGGAATTTTAGCCTGGGGGTGGCGGTGCCGCAGAGGCGGCGGCGCCGGCGGTCTGTGGGCACGACTTATTAACCCTTTGCCGTAATGTTGTTTTATGTGGTTTCGGCTGCCTTCTAATTATCTTAGCGGAGCAAGAGGTAATTATAAAAGTAGCGGCAGGAATCGTCGTATTCATTCGGGGATGATTAGCAACTCCAAAAATGGTCGGCCAGGTAATGTTTTGCTGGAATTATGTCTGGTCGATACACGCGGGGCCCATAGTAGTAATTTCGGTGCACACTTTTTCAGAAGAAATACACATTAATTCTGAGTCGTTATATCTGTGCCTCCGTCCTCGTCTTCGACTTGAAGAAAGTTTGTATGTCGTTGTCAGAATTACGTAAAGCATATCCTTGCTTACAATGAGGTCATGATTTCACTTAGCCCGTACAGACCGACTCAGGCTGCAGGCGAACCTACAATAGCAGATGATGTGTCTCTTTCTAACTTCAGTCCCTCCTGTATTGGAATATCAAGGTACCAAATATTTTTTATTGTACACTGATTGACACATTCGTAATTGCCAATTGAAATCACTCACTGGGTTGCTGTTTGTTTGCAAGTAATGCAAGTCTGTACAAAGACTCATTCGGTACAGAAGACGGACTGCTAAAGCGGTATCATACACTGCGAGTGAGAAAGCACTTAACTCATGACAGAAAACTGTCTGCTAAATTGGCAGCAGAAATGGAAAATATATTCTGCCATCAACATCGATACTTCGCAAGCCATCGAGCAATATGCGTCGGAGGGTACATAATGTTCTGAAATAATTTATCATCCGCCCTCTTTTCCTTCCTCTAATCCTGTTATTTTTCTCCCTAGAGGTACGACGGTCGAACAATTGCCTGTCGCCTGTATATTAGGCTAACTTCTAACTTCGCTGTGCACAGCACAAAACTGTACGTGTGTGGTACACGAAGACGCAAGTGAAAAGACAATTGATAGAACATCTAATGAAAGGAGATGTTCGGTAAGAGCAGTAGAGGCGAAAATCTTAGAGTGGGATACCTAAATATGTCAATGCCAACATTGGTCTCGAAGATATGCAGAGATAAAATTATTACAAATGGAAACAGATACAGCATAATGCCCTGAACGAAGCTAAAGCATGATATGTTCACTATGGAAAAAATCATTGACATATCTAATGGTACGACAAAGGGAAATCGTTCGTAGTGGAACACTGATACAACACTGACAAACGCCGTTCTCTCGATGGAGCAGGGATCACGTACTGAGGATGAAAGAGTACAGGTATCAATACAACTCCAGTGTATCGAACCTAAGAACCATTTCTTCTGAAGGTCGCAGATGGCGTGGTGATCCCTCGTCAGCAAGGGAATTAAGCGAGCTCTTGACAAATACAGAAACGGCGCCTGGGTATTCAATCTGCGTGATCGGCTCACGGGTTGAACAAGTATGAGTCGAGGCGCGGCTCCGTTGAAACGAAGAGAGGCGTAAAGTATTGTACGAAATGAATTAGTTTATTATTAAAATATGTGGTTAAAGATGCTACGTATGTTCGGTAAAATACCTTTATTGATTACTAATTTATGTCCATTGACAAACCATCTTCAGATCAATAAAATTATTAATTAATTGCTTGTGTGTCAGTCACTAGATGTAGCATACCGTCATAATCTCCTGAGTTGAATCGCTCTTGTTGCAACGTAAACTAAAGTAGGACGTCACGCTTACATAATTTACGTTAGCCATATATATATATCTCCAGTACTCATACTGCCATACTTGTGTTTAAATGCAAGGTAGCTGACATTGGTAACTATCATATTGTCCATGTGTGGATGGAAATATGGCGCATATCCTTTTTCTTATTTTCCCGTGATCGAACTGTATCTTACAGTGGAATGGTTTAACTCCAATAAGAATGTGAAGCATATGAGTGTTCATGTGCTGTGTGTGGACTCTAAATGAACTCTGAGACATTTTCACGCACGAAATATGTAATGAACCAAATGTTAATCACAGCTTGTTTAATTTTAAGATCTCTTCTTCATCATAGTAGGTTTATTGAGTTACTTACTCTGAAGACTGGCAGCAGTTGATTGAGAAGATTCACGTCACACAATTGTACGTTTATGAAAGTTATTATGGCGATACTTGTCCTAGAATGCTGTCTACAAATACGCCGCCGCCGAATTAGTATGACAGCGAACAGAAGGTGAAGCATAATACCAGTTTCTAAAACCGCTAAACGACCAGGTAACTAACAGCCAATCCAACCGATGTGGATCATTCTAATATCCACAAGGGTGTCTGTAAAGCTCAGCTGTTCCCTCCCACCATCCACGGACAGAGAATGGGCTGGCTGCAACATTCTGCATCATCCCGCATCTGATCAGAGACTAGTTGCGCCCATTAACGCCACAACACGAAGTGCATTAGAACGTCGTGTTTATAGACGCTACAAACCTGCAGGGAAAGAAATTAGCAAACACTGAAGATCAGTTATGGTACTGTTCACAGAGACAATTTGTATATTTAACAGAATTTCATCGGGGCTCTATTTGTGGTTTTGGTACGACTGATTGATTCTTTCTACAAATCGCCTAAAATATTGAATATGGGTATTGAACTACACTAAATGGCAAAACCAAAGAAGCATCCAGAAGGGGAAGCGAAATGAGATTTCACGTGTTTAGAGGGTATGTGATTTCAGTAATTACAAAATAAATTCAAACTTAACAGCGAAGTTGCCAGTATGAGCCCACCTTTGATGTTGCACCCCCTCTGGTTTGCATGCATGCTTTAATTCGGTTTGGATGGCCATCGTAAAGCAGATGTGTACTCTTCTGAGGAAAACTAGCCAACAACTGTTGTAACGAGTCCTTGATATCCTGAATACTACCCCTGGATGGAGATTGTATCTGAGTTGGTCCCACACGTGTTTCGTCTGCACAGACCTGAGGACTGGGCTGGCTATGTGAGAACCTCAGCGTAATGCAGACAGTTCCTAGAGACACATCCTATATGTGCAAGAGTATTGCTCTGTTAAACATGGCACCATGATACCGCCGCATATCGTTTCCCCGCTGAGTTCTCTCAGTCACCACCAGTCATGACCTGAAATCATATCTGATGATTCCCCATGCCATGAAGCCAGGGGTAACAGCACTGTGCCGCTCCAAGAGTTTGTAACGATGGGATCTCATCCCACGTCGCCCCTACACTCGCTGACGATGGTCATTCAAAGTAGTGCAGAACCGTGATTCTTCTCTAAACACAGCGCGAGACCGTTCATCGACAAAATGGTTCAAATGGGTCTGAGCACTATGGGACTTAACATCTTAGGTCATCAGTCCCCTAGAACTTAGAACTACTTAAACCTAACTAACCTAAGGACATCTCACGCATCCATGCCCGAGGCACGATTCGAACCTGCGACCGTAGCATTCCCGCGGTTACGGACTGTAGCGCCTAGAACCGCACGGCCACCGCGGCCGGCTGTTCATCGACAGCACCTGCTTCCCAATCACGGGCCCACTCCAAACGGAGCCATTCGTGTTGCGGCGTTAATGGGCGCAACTAGTCTCTGATCAGATGCGGGATGATGCAGAATGTTGCAGCCAGGCCATTTCCTGTCCGTGGGTGGTGTGAGGGAACAGCTGAGCTTTACAGACACCCTTGTTGATATTAGAATGATCCACATCGCTTGGATTAGCTGTTAGTTAGATCACTCTACATGGACTGATATGCATTGAATAAAAGTGTGTCGTGCAACGGACAACTAACAGGGCACGGTAGCAGTAGCAAACATGAGACATTGGTGTTGTGCCCCACAAAAGATAACAAAGAGGATGAACGTATAACTGTAAAATGAAGCAGTGGTCCACATTAATCCCTGGTTATTACAAAGTTACTGCAGTCACGCCGTGATTGCCAGAATTGGTCAGGAGAATGAAAAACTGCACATACAACGAACATAGCTAATGAGTCATGAATAAGTCTTCAGACACTGAAGTACTGGATTCGGGAAATGTGGCTGTCCTAACAACGTTTCACCACACTCGGCACTCACTTGTGTGGAGCATACAGAGTGCCGTGGTCTGCTACAGACTTTAACACATCTTCTCTCTATCGGATCTCTAGTCGAGGTCTCTGTACTGAGTGTCCTCCTCATCCTCCCAAGGCGTTCTCCACCGTGATCCGAGCTAAAGTGCAGACTCGACTAACACAGAGTTGTTCCTCCTCTCTGTAAGTCCATGCAGTTCCCGTGCACCAATGAAAAGGGCGCTGTAAAGTGGTAGCGAATGATACTGTTGTCAACATGAAAACTATCTCCCCTGCTAGCAAAATATTTACAACTTTTAACAATCGTCCGCCGCTCGTGGTCTCGCGGTAGCGTTCTCGCTTCCCGAGCACGGGGTCCCGGGTTCGATTCCCGGCGGGGTCAGGGATTTTCACCTGCCTCGAGATGACTGGGTGTTTGTGTTGTCCTCATCATTTCATCATCATCCAGGAAAGTGGCGAAATTGGACTGAGCAAAGATTGGATAATTGTACGGGCGCTGATAACCACGCAGTTGAGCGCCCCACAAACCAAACATCATCATCATCATCCCAGCACTGACAATGGCTTGCTCTGTAAGGTGGGCTGCAGATCCCAGGGGGTCGATCCCAACACCAAATCACTGGTCTGGGCCACTGAGCCCCGACTGACTCGTACCCAACTAAGCTGCACAGAAAATTACATGCAAAACATCCTACAGAAGTAAGAAGGTATTCGTACAGAAATAGGCGGCTCAGTCCTGGCAATAACTGATAGCATTAACCCAGAATAAAAATAGTCTTAATTGCGAAATTATTTACACTATTGGCCATTAAAATTGCTACACCAAGAAGAAATGCAGATGATAAACGGGTATTCATTGGACAAATATATTATACTAGAACTGACATATGATTACATTTTCACGCAATTTGGGTGCACAGATCCTGACAGATCAGTACCCAGAACAACCACCTCTGGCCGTAATAAAGACCTTGATAGGCCTGGACACTGAGTCAAACAGAGCTTGGATGGCGTGTACAGGTACAGCTGGCCATGCAGCTTCAACACGATACCACAGTTCCTCAAGAGTAGTGACTGGCGTATTGTAACGAGCCAGTTGCTCGGTCACCATTGACCAGACGTTTTCAGTTGGTGAGAGATCTGGAGAATGTGCTGCTCAGGGCAGCAGTCGAACATTTTACGTATCCAGAAAGACCCGTACAGGACCTGCAACATGCGGTCGTGCGTTATCCTGCTGAAATGTAGGGTTTCGCAGGGATCGAATAAAGGGTGAAGCCACGGTGCGTAACACATCTGAAATGTAACGTCCACTATTCAAAGTGCCGTCAGTGCGAACAAGAGGTGACCGCCGAGACGTGTAAGCAATGGCACCCCATACCATCACGCCGGGTGATACGTCAGTATGGCGATTGCGAATACACGCTTCCAACGTCCGTTCACCGCGATGTCACCAAACAAGGATGTGACCATCATGATGCTGTAAGCAGAACCTGGGTTCATCCGAAAAAATGACGTTTTGTCATTCGTGCACCCAGGTTCGTCGTTGAATACACCATCGAAGGCGCTCTTGTCTGTGATGTAGCGTCAAGGGTAACGCAGCCATGGTCTCCGAGCTGATAGTCTACGCTGCTGCAAACTTCGTCGAGCTGTTCGTGCAGATGGTTGTTGTCTTGCAAACGTCCCCATCTGTTGACTCAGGGATCGAGACGTGGCTGCATGATCCATTACAGCCATGCGGGTAAGATGCCTGTTATCTCGACTGCTGGTGATACGAGGCATTTGGGATCCAGCACGGCGTTCCGTATTACCCTCCTGAACCCACCGAGTCAATATTCTACTATCAATCACTGGATCTCGACCAACTGGAGCAGCAATGTCGCGATACGATAAACCGCAATCTCGATAGGCTACAATCCGACCTTTATTAAAGTCGAAGCGTGATGGTACGCATTTCTCCTCCTTACATGAGGCATCACAACAACGTTTTACCAGGCAACGCCGATCAACTACTGTTTGTGTATGAGAAATCGGTCGGAAACTTTCCTCATGTCAGCACGTTGTAGGCGTCACCAACTGCGCGCACTTTGTGTGAATGCTCTGAAAAGCTAATCATTTGCATATCACAGCATCTTGTTCCTGTCAGTTAAATTTCGCGTCTGTATCACGTCATCTTCGTGTTGTAGCAATTTTAATGGCCAGTAGTGTATTTTATTAACAGACAGGAACAGAGTTCAGATGGAAATGATTTTAAACCAGTTATGATAAGACGTGAGCAGTGCCAGTCCAGCAATGGACTGAGGCGTGTCAATGGTAGGCCCAGATGTGAAGGGGTAGCGATGTACTTTGTGCATAACAGGGCTATCCTCCACTGTAGGGGTCACATGCGGTCGGCCTGTACTTTGACGAAGAGCATGCCTGCCTTGACGGTTCCATCCTGTCGAAAATTAGGCCAGTCTCATCATATAAAAATACCTCGCAAATCTGGATATTTCAGAACTCGACCAGAAGCCCAAGTAGAGACCTACGATTAGGCTCCGTCCAGTCTCTCGCAGCTGATGATAACGCTGTCTCATAGGCCAGATACAACACTCAAAACTAACAACACTTATGGCCGTTCTATTTGCGACAGAGAATTGCAACTCATCATTTACACACCCGCCGATGGTGTGTACGTGTACAAAGTGACACTGACATCGAACTACGTCTTTTTTATTTCTTCTTTCTTTTCAGGCAATGTACGTATTAATTTGGGTGCCATAGGACGTCTTAGAACAAATCACATACATCACGTAAATTTTAATGTGTAAATTAATGCACTGAAGAGGCTGAAGTAGCAGACACACGACGAACGCAGCACACCCACTGTGTGAACTGACATTATTAGGAAACGTTAACATGATATTCTCTAGGTGTCGTCTAGCACCTTATCAGTATACAGTCCGTCCCTGAAAGTGCGGCAGAAGGCGAAAATGTTAGCGTGAATATCTTACAGTAGTATTTACTGATTAGGTCAAATTCTGGCTTAGCGTCAGTTATTTACCGTGTCGAAAAGGATAGCTACAGCAATCACACTGGCGATACGATATTTAACAGCGCAGGTTTTTTTCTCCTGCTGTCCTCAGAACAACAGCTCAATGCTTGTGAATAAATTTCCCGTATCCAACGTGCTCTTCCGTATGTTCGTCAAGTTCCAAGATGACTTATCTCACCTCCATGTTCGTCTCTAAGCCTGAAGATTGAGCTGGGTTGTAGGCGGATATTTGAAATTGGTGTAAATAAAGTGAGAAGTGGTCGTTGTAAAATACGACTTAGAAACTAATAAATCGTGCTTGACCATTTCTTTTGCGTGTCTATTTTCTATTTTCGAGAATTTTACGTATTTATATACTGCTCTCGTGAGGTGGATTTACGAAAACTCGGAGCAACCGTCTTCAGCTTTAGCTTCTCGCCATTTTCTTTGCCGTGACACCCTCCCCTTTTTAAAGTGAACCTGTGACGAATCAGACACATATGGTTTGGATCATCTTCATTGCCGCGCTTAATTCTTCTAGGCAAGTTTCCAGTCGCATTGAGACTCACAGTTGGGTATTTACTGGAGAGTGGAAAAGTTTTACTCTGTAAGCATGTACCTCTTGTGTTTTGATAGTATTTACTGAGTAATTAGCTTTAAACTTTTTCTTGAAATAAGTCAATAATCATGTTATCAGCACAGTGTAATATTGATCAGTTCCTCCTTTTGGACGGAAGGGACCACAGAAAAAACTCATTTTCAAACCCATCATGTAACACGATATTTCCTTCGTGACGAGAGAAGGGGAGAGGTTAGGAAGTGTGAATGTGAGAAGGAACTTGTGATAAATGAGTAGGATGGAGGGAATGGCTACAAAATGTTGCTAGGTAATGATGTTGTTAGCAGAGTTGTTAGCAGTTGTTATATATAAGGACTTATCCGTTGTAAGAATGATAGAAAAAGCTGTAACTTTACACTTGGGCAATATGGAAAAACAGTAGCTTGTAGTTCACACAGTAGTTTAGTGAAGACTATGAAGTAATTATGCAACGAATTGTTAAGAAGTAGATCTCGGCCGGTTCTGTGTATTCACCGAAACTTACGAAGAATTATTATAAAAACATCATGAGAAATGAAGCTGTGCTGCTAAGACATGAAAACCCGTTTGGCAGGAACCACAACACAATAAAGAAAATGGAAAGTTTGTACTTCTAGAGTTCTGGGAACCCTACAGCACAAAGTTGACCACGAATGTCACTCAACAAAAGCTGAGAAGAATCGAGAATGCGCATCTACCAAGAAAAATTAAAAAAATCATTTCAACAGTTATGTCCGTCTAAAAATTGGGAATAATGTAAGAATTCAGAAGAATGTAACGTACCCCGTAGTTTCAAGAAGTTAGTTACATCGATTTGTAGCTATTCTGGTCAAGAAACACTCCTTTTCCTAAACACCAAGTTAATTATATTTTTGTGGTGGCACATTTAATTTGTATTCCACAAACTAAAATTAAATTTACCTCCAATATTCGTCAAATGAAATACCCTTCTTTGCGTCGCTCTGTGTTTCTCTATTACGTGATTTTTTTCTTTCCATTACAACTGAGCACAAGAATTTTACAAATTTTTTCGAATTATCTGAAATTTCTCTATGGCTATACACTCCGCAGCTATACTTCAGGGAAGGATAGAGTCCGATAAGTTAGTGCACTAAAGACCTCAAAGTACTTCAATAGGTTTGATAGCAAGCTGTAGAACGTAATTTATAATTTACTTCTTTTCGAAATACAGATAACGGTACCTCGCGTTTCAGTCGTATCGTAATAATGCAAAATTTGCCTCATTTTATTTTTATGTATTTCTTCTTTTTGTGTCATTAATTTTCTGGATGGTACGATGTGGCCCGCGACGAATTTCTCTCCTGTGCCAACCTCTTCAACTCAGAGTAGCACTTCCAACCCGCATTACTTGCTGGATATATTCCAACCTCTCTATTCCTTTACAGTTTTTAGCCTCTACAGCTACCGCTAGAACCAAGGAACTTATTCCCTGTTGTCTTAACAAATGTCCTATCATTGTGCCCGTTCTTCTTGTCGGTGTTTTCCACATACTCCTTTCGTCTCCATTACTGCGCACATCTTCGTTCATTACCTGATCAGTCCAACTAATTTTAAATATTTTTCTGTAGCACCAAATATTTCGATTCTCTGCTTTTACAGTTTTCCCACTGTCCATCTTTCACTAAGATATAGTGCTCTGATCCTAACGTATATTCTAAGGAACTTCTTCCTCAAATTAAGGCCTAGGTTTCATACTAGTAGACTTCTCTTGGTCTGGCATGCCCTTTTTGTTTCTGATGTCTTCCTTATTCCGTCCGTCACTGGTTATTTTGCTGCCTAGAAAGCAGATTTTCTTACCTTCATCTATTTCGTTACCATCAGTTTTGATGTTAAGTTCCCTGCTGTTCTCATTTCTGCTACTTCTCATTACTTTCGTTTATCTTCGATTTACTCCTGTGGTGTCACCGCCAGACACCACACTTGCTAGGTGGTAGCCTTTAAATCGGCCGCGGTCCGTTAGTATACGTCGGACCCGCGTGTCGCAACTATCAGTGAACGCAGACCGAGCGCCGCCACACTGCCGGTCTAGAGACACTTCTTAGCACTCGCCTCAGTTGTACAGCCGACTTTGCTAGCGATGGTTCACTGACAAATTACGCTCTCCTTTTCCGAGACGATAGTTAGCATAGCCTTCAGCTACGTCATTTGCTACGACCTAGCAAGGCGCCATTACCAGTTACTATTGATGCTGTAAAACATGTACCGTCAAGAGCGATGTTCACCAATTATGGATTAAAGTTAAGTATTCCAGAAGATACGTACGTTTTTTGCTAGTCTCAATTCCTTGTCCTGTTCCAGACCTCACGCCAGCCTGCGTGAGCTTAAACGCGTGCCTTTCGGCTTCCTCATAGTGGGTTGGCTGTCTTTCCAATCTACAACAACTCCCATTCCGTATTCTGTACTCATTAGATCTCTCCATTCAGAAGGTCCTGTATTTCCTCTTCACTTTCACTGGGGACAGCAACGCCATCAGCAAATCGTATCGTTGATATCCTTTCACCTTGCATTTTAATTCCTGCGTATTTCTCTCATTTCCATCATTGCTTCTTCGATGTATTGGTTGAACAGTAGGGGCGAAAGACTACATCCGTGTCTTACGACCTTTTTATCCCGAGCATTTCGTTCATGGTCTTCTTCTCTTAATTTCTCTTGGCTCTTGTACATGTTGTATATTACTCATCTCTCCCCATAGCTTACCCCTATTTTCCTCAGAATTTCGAACATCTTGCACCACTTGACAGTGTCGAGCCCTTTTTCCAGGTGACAAATTCTATGAATGTGTCTTAAGTTTTTTGGTGTTGCTTGCACTATCAACCGCAAAGTCAGAAATGCCTCTCTGGTTCCTTTACCTCTACTAAAGCCAAACTGATCATCATGTAACAAATTCTATATTTTATTTTCCTTTTTTCTGTATATTATTCTTTTCAGCAACTTAGATGCATGAACTGTTAAGCTGATTGCGCGATAATCCTCTCATTTGCCAGCTCTTGCGTTCTTCGGAATAGGGTGGAAGTTATTTTCCCAGAAGTCAGATGGCATGTCGCCAGCCTCATACGTTCTACACAGCAACATAACTAGCCTCCTTGTTGTCACTTCCACCAGTGTTTTTAGAACTGTTGATGGAATTTTATGCATCCCTCCTGCTTTGTTCGACCTTAAGTCTTCTAAAGCTCTTTCAAACTCTAATACCGTGTCCGCTATACGTTCTAAATCACCCTTGTTTCTTGTTCTATCACGTCAGACAAATCTTCCCCCTCATAAAGGCCTTCATTGTATTCTTCCCACGTATCCGCCCGCTCCTCTGCATGTAACAATGGAATTCTCACTTCAGTCCTAATGTTAACACTCTTGGTTTTAATTTTACTTTCTAACTTCTGCAGTTGCCTTTTTTTGGAGGTGTCCATTCCTCTTCTAGCGAACTGACTGCTGACATATTCTTTGTTGCTGTATCTATAGCCTTAGAGAACTTCAAATGTACTTCTTCATTCCTTAGCACTTCCGCATCCCACTTCTTTGAGTACTGATTCTTCCTAACTAATTTCTTAAATTTCAGCCTACTCTTCATCACAAATACATTGTTATCTGAGACTTTATCTGCCCCGGAGTACGTTTAAAAATCCAGTATCTGATTTCGTAATCTCGGTCTATCATGATGTAATCTAACTGAAATCTTCCTGTATCTTTCGGACTTCTTCAAGTATACCTCCTCCTCATGATTCTTGAACATTCTCTATTACTAGCTGAAATTTATTACAGAACTCAAGTAGTCTTTCTCCTTTCTCAGTTCTAGTACCAAGCCCATATTTTCCTGTAATCCTTTCTTCCAGTCCCACACCTACAACCGCATTCCAGTCCCCCATAAAACTAGATTATCTCCCTTTTGTTACTGCATTACCCGTTCAATATCCACACATACTTTCTCTGTCTATTCATCTTCAGCTTGCAATGTCGGTATGTATTATGAACTATAGTTGTCGGTGTTGGTTTGCTGTCGATTCTGATGAGAATAGCCCTGTCACAGAACCGTTAACAGTAACTCACTACCTTCCCATTCATATCTCACGTTTTACTATTTTCTGCTACTGTTGCTGTTATCCTACACTCATATGACCAGAAAACCTTTTCTTCTTTCCATTTCACTGCACTGACCCTCCACAATAACTGTCCTGAGCCTTTGCATTTCCCTTTTTTTGATTTTCTAGCTTCCCAAGTACATTCAAGCGTCCACTTCCTGACTCGTAGAACGTTATCGTTTTTTTCGTTGGTTATTCAATCTTTTTCTCATGGTCACCTTCCCCTTGACAGTTCCCTCCCAGAGATCCGAAAGGTGGACTGTTCCGGAATCTTTTGGTAATGGAGAAATCTTCATTACAGTTTTCAATTACAAGCAATATGTGCTGTGGACACACATTATACGTCTTCCATGCAGTGGTTTCCATTGCCTTATGCATCCTCATGCCGTTGTTCATTGCTGATTCTTCCACCATTTGGGGCAATTTCCCACCCGAAGGGCAAAAGATCGACGTGAACGTCTGTCCGCTCTTCCGGCTACATCTACGTCTACATCTACATGGTTACTTCGCAGTTCACACATATGTGCCTGGCAGAGGGTTCATCGAACCATTTTCATACTACTTCTCTACCATTCCACGCTCGAATGGCGCGTGGGAAAAAGGTACACCTAAATCTATCCCTTCGACCTTTGATTTCTCTTATTTTATTGTGATGATCATTTCTCCCTACGTAGGTGGGTGTCAACAAAATATTTTCGCAATCCAGAAGAGAAAGTTGGTGATTGTAATTTCGTAAATAGATCTCACCGCAAAGAAAATCGCCGTTGTTTCAGTGACTGCCACCCCAACTCGAGTATCATATCAGTGATACTCTCACCCTTATTGCGCGATAACACGAAACGCGCTGCCCTTCTTTGCACTTTTTCGATGTCCTCCGTCAATCCTACTTGGTAAGGATCCCATACCGCGCAGAAGTATCCAGCAGAGGACGGACAAGTGTAATGTAGGCTGTCTCTATAGTTGATTGGTCACATCTTCTAACTGTTCTGCCAACAGAGCGCAGTCTTTGTTTCGCCTTCCTCATAATATTATCTACGTGGTCTTTTCACATTAAGTTGCTTCTTTGGACAGGACCTTTGGCGGAATGAGGGTGACTTTTTATGCCGGAAGTCTCCGACCACCAGTGCTGATTATTATTCAAAATTTCAGAATTTAAGGAGTTTCGTGGTTCGAACACGGATCTGAGGACGTTTTGATTTCTAATTAAAGACGCTATAACTTTTTTAAGCTCTTACTTTTTTAATTACCTTTTTTCACATTTTAGGGGGTCGTGGACAGATGTCCTTATCTAACGAAGTTGAATTCGAAAAAGTAAAGTTTCAAAAATCGAATCTACCCCTACTTGACACCGTCGCTTTAACCCTACGTAAGAAAAAGAAATGAACTCTCCCTCTTCAGACGTTGCCGCTAACTATTCCCAAAAATTCTCCCACCGCAATAGTTTTCAAAGGTCTATAATTTTTTTATTATTTATTTATTTTTTATTTGTATGATTACATTTAGTAAATGAATACAAATGAAAATGCTATAAAAGGAATGTTACAATAATAATACGATTCAAAGTATAAGCATAAGCTTTGTACATTGCTACTTAAACTAAAAAAATCTTTCTTCATGACATGGTGCAACTTGACTTTTCTTGCCCACTGCCACTGGCGTTTTTATTCCCAATAATACCACCTAAAATATATATAACAGAATCATGCTGCATTGCTAATGCCTCAATTAATGCAGAGTTCCTTGAATCAGCCAGTCTCTTTCCTTTCTCACTGCTTGCAATTCAGGTCATTCTGTCTTGGATGCGATGCTGAGCGGTACGTTACGCTGAGCCTGGCACTCCGCAACTAGCGGAGGGTTTACGAAAAAATGGGTAAATAATTTGCAAACAGTGTACGGTACATCAGTGTGCGTTCTAAAGCGTTGTGAGTGCTTCTCAGGTAACAACAGCAAACAAGCTCTACTTTCTCCACTTCACCAAAGATATAGTCGATTATCATTCCCTTGAACCACGTAAGAGCATGATATTTGGCGAAGGCAAACTAATAGTTGTCCAGACACAGAAGGGACCAAGAGTCAGTCACGTCGGGTGGTACACAGAGGTAACAAGCAAAGATCTTCTGTGTCAGACGCCAAACGCCGGACGATGACAAGTACGTGAAGCGATGTTCATCGTTGTCAAGGAGGCGATATCGGGGGAAAGTGGGGAGTCCATCAATCCGTTAGCTTGAAGCCGCTGTCTCGTTGACTATGTTTTGTTCGTGTCTTGATACCACGCCCCCCGTACGGTTGTTGACAGGAAGTATCGTTTTCCACACCTGTGGCCATTTCACAGCTGGGAGCTTGGATTCTACCACATTACGCGGAACTGCCCGCAGAAGAGTGGTGTGAAAATATTTCACATTCGGCTGATGCGTTGTGGCATGTCCGTGGTCACATAACTGTATTCCAGAATGAATGTCGGTACATGGGAGAGCTGTGTCGTGACGTGCGCCACTGGTACCGTCGGGACGTGAGAGAGCGACATCAGGATCTCCAGTAGACGATCCGTGAGGGAGATTTGTTGATTGGTCCATAGTTTCCACATATTGGTAATATAAAGGGCAGATGCCTGTGCTCAGACGTTAACCAGTACCAACTCGTAGGAGGAGGGTGAGAATAAGTACTACAAATATGTGTCTGTGTGTATGAAATAAACGAAGACCGCCTGAAATCTGTGACGTATCGCAGCTGGTAACGGGAGGGCCTGTGCCATGTACAGGTTCATGTATTCCACACATTGTTGCAGCTGGTTCAAGTCCTAGAGCAAGTTCTGTCACGTTATCATGCGTACTACTTGTAGTAAACGTCGACAATTTGCCGCGATCGTTATGAGCTCATCCTTCGCAAACGTGATACCCAAATATCTGAGTTCAGTAACTGGTGGGAGGGGCGCGACAGCGCCTGGCCTGAGACCACACCCGATATCCAATGCTGCTAACATTCAGAAGACTACCCGTAGCCTGTCCATATCGCTCCGTCTTGTTGAAAACGCTGCGGATTTCATACGTGGAACGAACCAGCAGTAGCAGATCGTCGGTGTACGACCTGTAGTGGCAAGTTATGTCGCTCAGGGAGAAAGGGAGGGGGGGGGGAGGCGGGGCGGAAGATAGCCTGTGGTTGAGACCTCGAGGACTGGCTCGAGGGCGGTTGCATAAGGGTAAATAGAAAGGGGGTAAACTTGTCGTAGAGATCTCTTGATGGATATTGGGCCCATCGTCCGTCTGTTGGCCTGTACCCGAGAGCCGGCTGCTGCCGGAGGCGCTGTAGGGTGTCGATGAGCCCAGGGAGAAATTCCATTTGGTCCATCATCTGTAGGAGGAAGAAATCGACACAGACGACCGCCACTCGCAGGCAGCTATTAAGGCCCTACAGTCACCAATGGCAGTTGTTATGTTGATGTCTCCACCTTGAGATGTCTCTTCTGAGGCGAGAATCATTGGCAGTCTCCTAACGCCCCTACCAAAAGCCTGGTGAAGATCCATTAGTCGGTGTTCAACATTGTAAGTGGCCGACAATCACTGATCGACTGCGCTCGTGCTGGCTTTTGTACTGGTATGAGAAGTCCTTCGATGAAGGAAGGTGGTGTTCTGATGTCAGGGGACATGAGTTCTCGGAACATTATAACCTAATGGGGCTTTATGATGTCACGGAAGTCCCGGTAAAACTCGACTGGTAATACATCGAGCCCTGGAGACATATTGACTACATATTTGTCCAAGGCGTCGTCCACCTCATCAGGCGAGACCTCCTCCATTAATGCCGTCGCCGTCGCCCTGTAGATCGTACACGCACAACTTGTAAAACTTCCGCAGTAGGTTCGTCATCTACTGCTCGTTCTTGGCAAAGATGACGGAAGCGCCACAATATGGCGTATGGTGAGGACCTCGGCCGCTGTTCGGTCGTGTCGTCGCGAGCGGACTACGGCGTCTGTCCGGCGACAGGGGCAGAGCGTCGAGGTCCCTGAACGCAGCACAGTAAAAGTCCAGCGTCTGCCGGTGCCACGCAGGCGTTTCATTGCCAAACTCCATAAGTGTATTGCTGGTTTGGCGTAGAGCAGCCCCCTAGCCAAAGTCGAATGGATCGGGAGTGAGGTCTACATCTTCATCTACATCTACATCCATACTCCGCAAGCCACCTGACGGAGTGTAGCGGAGGTTACCTTGAGTACCTCTATTGTTCTCCCTTCTACTCCAGTCTCGTATTATTCGTGGAAAGAAGGATTGTCGGTATGCCTCTGTGTGGGCTCTAATCTCTCTGATTTTATCCCCATGGTTCTCTTCGCGAGATAAACGTAGGAGGGAGCAGTATACTGCTTGACTCTTCGGTGATGGTACGTTCTCGAAACTTTAACAAAAGCCCGTACCGAGCTACTGAGCGTCTCTCCTGCAGAGTCTTCCACTGGAGTTTATCTATCATCTCCGTAACGCTTTCGCGATTACCAAATGATCTTGTAACGAAGCGCGCTGCTCTCCGTTGGATCTTCTCTATCTCTTCTATCAACCCTATCTGGTACGGATCCCACACTGCTGAGCAGTATTCAAGCAGTGGGCGAACAAGCGTACTGTAACCTACTTCCTTTGTTTTCGGATTGGATTTCCTTAGGATTCTTCCAATGAATCTCAGTCTGGCATCTGCTTTAACAACGATAAACTTTATATGATCATTCCATTTTAAATCACTCCTAATGCGTACTCCCAGATAATTTATGGAATTAACTGCTTCCAGTTGCTGACCTGCTATTTTGTAGCTAAATGATAAGGGATCTATCTTTCTGTGTATTCGCAGCACGTTACACTTGTCTACATTGAGATTCAATTGCCATTCCCTGCACCATGCGTCAATTCGCTGCAGATCCTCCTGTATTTCAGTACAATATTCCATTGTTACAACCTCTCGATACACCACAGCATCATCTGCAAAAGGCCTCCGTGAACTTCCGATGTCATCCACAAGATTATTTATGTATATTGTGAATAGCAACGGTCCTGTGACACTCCCCTGCGGCACACCTGAAATCACTCTTACTTCGGAAGACTTTTCTCCATTGAGAATGACATGCTGCGTCCTGTTATCTAGGAACTCCTCAATCCAATCACACAATTGGTCTGATAGTCCAAATGCTCTTACTTTGTTCATTAAACGACTGTGGGTAACTGTATCGAACGCCTTGCGGAAGTCAAGAAACATGGCATCTACCTGTGAACCCGTGTCTATGGCCCTCTGAGTCTCGTGGACGAATAGCGCGAGGTGGGTTTCACACGACCGTCTTTTTCGAAACCCATGCTGATTCCTACAGGGTAGATTTCTAGTCTCCAGAAAAGTCATTATACTCGAACATAACACGTGTCCCAAAATTCTACAACTGATCGACGTTAGAGATATAGGTCTATAGTTCTGAACATCTCTTCGACGTCCCTTCTTGAAAACGGGGATGACCTGTGCCCTTTTCCAATCCTTTGGAACGCTACGCTCTTCTAGAGACCTACGGTGCACCGCTGCAAGTAGGGGGGCAAGTTCCTTCGCCTACTCTGTCTAAGATCGAACCGGTATCCCATCAGGTCCAGCGCCTTTCCTCTTTTGAGCGATTTTAATTGTTTCTCTATCCGTTTGTCGTCTATTTCGATATCTACCATTTTGTCATCAATACGACAATCTAGAGAAGGAACTACAGTGCAGTCTTCCTCTGTAAAACAGCTTTGGAAAAAGTCGTTTAGTATTTCGGCCTTTAGTCTCTCATCCTCTGTTTCAGTACCATTTTGGTCACAAAGTGTCTGGACATTTTGTTTTGATCCACCTACCGCTTTG